>NC_133938.1:28455679-29946513 GCF_031877795.1 Strix aluco | reverse complement strand
CATTTGCATCCAGCTAACAGGGAATTCTCTGCAGGGCGACAGCTGGCCGGTGCAGCAGGACATGCCTCAGCCCACCAAAGGCTCCTGGGGTGAGGGCACCCCCACTGGCGACAATAAAGGCCAATAAAGTTTATTGTTCCTGTAGCGCGTGTCGTTTCGGTACCGAGGGGATCCAGGGAAGCGGCAACAGGAAAGGCAGCGGTGCGAGCCAGGCTGCCGAGTGCGGGCTTGCGCAGCACGCGCTCCGGGAGAAGTGGGAGAGCTGGGGTGGGAGAGAACACGCATCCGTGGCTGTGAGGTGCCCTACGGGTGCCCGGCTTCCAGGAGGAGGGCCCTGCATGCCGGCAGCGTGCCCGTGTCCCGGCGGGGTTCCCGGGGGGGCCCACGTCCCCGTGAGGTGCCTGGTGGGTGCCCATGTCCCCGTGAGGTGGCAGTGGCCGCTGCGTGCCCAGGGCCCCGTGGGTCACGGCCCTCCGCAAATAATTCTAGGCTAATCACACTCCTCAGGTCGTTTTAACAAATTAAACATAACTTGAGATCAAAGGACACCTATAGGACTCACTCAGGCCTCAGAGGAAGCAGCCAATGATGAAGCCAACACCAACCACCAGGGATCACGGGCCTGTCATCCAGTAGCAGCAGCCCTGGTCTAAATCCCACCTAAATTCCCAGGCACACAGGACCCCTTCAGAGAAAACCGGGTACATGACAAGCTTGCCCACACTAATGGCCACATGCCGCCACACAAGGTGGCACACTAAGAGTTCGGAGACAGGGGCACAGTTCACAGGGACCGGTACGATTCCCTAATGGCACAGAGCACAGGCATCCAACACTGGCCTTCACGGCCACCCCCCCCAGGGTCACGGCTGTGAGGTACATGGCGACTGCAATGTCCCAAGAGGAGCAGCCCACGTCCCGGCAGGGTACCGTATTCTGCTGAGGATCACAGGGAGATGCCCAGGTCACAGTGAGGTGGCAGCACTTGCTCATACCCAGGACACTGTGGGTCATGTTCCCCCGTGAATAATTCTAGATTAATCACATTCCTCCTTCTCACAACTTAAGATTTTGGTCAAAGGGGGTGCATTTGTGGCTTTCCCCCTAACATGGGCTGCCACTTTCCCCCAAGAGGATTTGGAGCGCAAGCGTGTCACAGCTGCCCACCTGGGGCACAGCGCTGAACACAGCTTGGATGGAGCTCTGGGCACAGCTCCTTCTCGCTGACAAGTTCAGGGCACAGCCTCTTTTGCTGATTAAGGATACCAATGAAACTCAGGCACCAGAGTGAAAAGAGTAGGCGTATTTTACTAGTGATAACCAAGTAATGTAACAGAGTAATACAGAAAACATGCAGTAAGAAAAGGCAGAATAATGCACCCAGAGCAACAAATAGGAAAATACAGGGTAATGCATCAAAACATTACTACATGACAGGGAGAACAGTGATTAAGAAAGATCCATCACCACTTGCATATGTTACCAACATCCAGACCCGCAGACGCTGGGCAGCCCCGGTTGCAGCGAGGATTTGGAGAGCCTGTCCCGGCAAGTGGGAAGTCCTACGCGGTGCCTCCACCCGTAGGTGAGGCTTCCAAAGTCGCTGTGAGTGGGTCCAGCCTTATACACTAGAGATCGACAAGCCAGAATAGCTGGCACCTTTGTGTTGAGCGGAAAATTTCTGGTTTCATTCTCCTGTTGGATTCCACCCAAAGCATGGCCAG
This sequence comes from Strix aluco, assembly GCF_031877795.1. NCBI lineage: Eukaryota > Metazoa > Chordata > Aves > Strigiformes > Strigidae > Strix > Strix aluco. The sequence goes on along the minus strand of NC_133938.1, from coordinate 29,944,789 downwards.
GGCTCGAGGCGGGGAGATCAAGGGAGTTTCTAACAAGGCCAAATACGTGGGTTCTCAGCCTTGAACAAGGCTAAACAAGGGAAGTTGGATACATTCTCTCAGCATTTCATCCTCACTACTGATTATATTCTAAGCTGCATCTTTCACTAGTGAGCTTACATACTTTGTTAATGATGACGTATTAAGTTAGCAGCTTTGCCTTGGGGCCTGTTGTTCAGGCTTCAATACTTTAACACTTTAGCGCTTTTTACATCAGCATAAGCGGTTGTTATAACAGCACAATGGTTATCAGTTATAAAATATACAGGATTCATCTATAGGTCAACTCTGGCTTGGGCCTGTTGTCCAAGCCTTAGCACTTCACAGCCCAAACCATGTGGGACACAGTCCCGCTCCACTGCTGGGCTCGGTGTCTGCCAGCGGCACAGCAGCAGGAGCACCAGGCCTCAGAATGCGCCCATGCAGGTCCTCCCCAGCTCCACCTCGGCCTTCATCGCCCGCCGGCCGGGCAGGGAAAGGCACTGTGGCATCACAGAGCCTTGTGTGACATCACAGAGCCTTGTGTGACATCAGCCCGTGACTTGTCACATCGGCAACCCTTAAAAGCACGGACACACGAGGCGGCCACTCAGTCCAGGTTGTCGCTGCCTGAACTCTGGTCAGGGTGACAGCCCCAGCCAGCTCGTGCATCGATATTTTCTCGTGCATCGATATTTTTTCCCTCGGCAGAGACCACGATGAGGCTCAGCCCACTTCTCTGCCTCACCATGGCTCTCTGCATGGTGTCTCTGTTCCCCGGTGCCAGCGGCCTTTCCATCAACACCAGCTGGTTCACAGTCCACATGGAACTCCTTTCTGAGGTGCGCCAGAAGCTCTGCATGGCCGCCAGAAGGACTGCCTCTGTACTGACCAGCAGCATTGGCCTTCGCAGACACGGCAGCTGGGCCAGGTTCAGGACAGATGTCATCCCCCAGGACCCGAAGCTAGCGAGCCCTGTCGCCGAGAGCATGGATGCCAAACGGCCAGGCAGCACTGGCCTTCGCAAACTCCTCAGCTGGTTCTGGTTCAGGACAGACGTCGTCCCCCAGGACCCGAAGCAAGCGTCCCCTGTCGCCGAGAGCATGGACGCCAAACGGCCCGGCAGCACTGGCCTTCGCAGCCGCCTCAGCTGGTTCTGGTTCAGGACAGATGTCGTCCCCCAGGACCCGAAGCAAGCGTCCCCTGTCGCCGAGAGCATGGACGCCAAACGGCCCGGCAGCACTGGCCTTCGCAGCCTCCTCAGCTGGTTCTGGTTCAGGACAGACTTCGTCCACAAGGACCCGAAGCAAGCATCCTCTGTTGCTCAGAGCATGGACGCCAAACGGCCTGGCAGCACTGGCCTTCGCAAACTCCTCAGCTGGTTCTGGTTCAGGACAGACGTCGTCCCCCAGGACCCGAAGCAAGCGTCCCCTGTCGCCGAGAGCATGGACGCCAAACGGCCCGGCAGCACTGGCCTTCGCAGCCTCCTCAGCTGGTTCTGGTTCAGGACAGACTTCGTCCCCCAGGACCCAAAGCAAGCATCCTCTGTTGCTCAGAGCATGGACGCCAAACGGCCTGGCAGCACTGGCCTTCGCAAACTCCTCAGCTGGTTCTGGTTCAGGACAGACGTCGTCCCCCAGGACCCGAAGCAAGCGTCCCCTGTCGCCGAGAGCATGGACGCCAAACGGCCCGGCAGCACTGGCCTTCGCAGCCTCCTCAGCTGGTTCTGGCTCAGGACAGATGTTGTCCCCCAGGACCCGAAGCAAGCGTCCCCTGTCGCCGAGAGCATGGACGCCAAACGGCCCGGCAGCACTGGCCTTCGCAGCCTCCTCAGCTGGTTCTGGCTCAGGACAGATGTCGTCGCCCAGGACCCGAAACAAGCGTCCCCTGTCGCCGAGAGCATGGACGCCAAACGGCCCGGCAGCACTGGCCTTCGCAGCCTCCTCAGCTGGTTCTGGTTCAGGACAGACTTCGTCCCCCAGGACCCGAAGCAAGCGTCCCCTGTCGCCGAGAGCATGGACGCCAAACGGCCCGGCAGCACTGGCCTTCGCAGCCTCCTCAGCCGGCTCAGGTTCAGGACGCGTGTTGGCCCCCAGGACCCGAAGCAACCACCCACTGGTGCAAAAAGGATTGCCTGTAAAACCATGGGTCTGCTCTGCATGGCTTGTATTATGCTTCACCTCTGGTGAAATCGGGAGGGACTCCAGCAACAGGTGAGCAATTGAAATCAGTCTCACAGGAAGGGACTGGCTTGTGGGAGCAGAGAACGACAACAGCTGGGGCCAAGAAGGCTTGCAGTGTAAAAGCCAAACCCAGTGTGGGCCCCGAGCAGGCCCCGAGAGGTCCTCTGCCTCTTGCCCAGGGACATGCCAAGCCACAGGGCTGAAGCCCTCCAGGAGCCCCAGCACGACACGGGGCCTGCCGGAGGTTTCCTCAGCCCAACGTGCTGCCCGGAGCAGTCCTGCGAGGCTGGAGTCCTTCCAGAGGAAGACAAGCCCAGCAGGACACTACATGGCCCCCCAAGCCACTGCCTGCTTCAGTGTGCCCCCGGCACAATGGCTCCCTCAGGCCTTAGGACCTCCAAGGCTGGTGCCAGGGCAAGCACCACACCAGGGAGAGGGGCAGGTGTTAGGACGTGGGTGGATAACGATTGCAGCTGTAGCATTTGCATCCAGCTAACAGGGAATTCTCTGCAGGGCGACAGCTGGCCGGTGCAGCAGGACATGCCTCAGCCCACCAAAGGCTCCTGGGGTGAGGGCACCCCCACTGGCGACAATAAAGGCCAATAAAGTTTATTGTTCCTGTAGCGCGTGTCGTTTCGGTACCGAGGGGATCCAGGGAAGCGGCAACAGGAAAGGCAGCGGTGCGAGCCAGGCTGCCGAGTGCGGGCTTGCGCAGCACGCGCTCCGGGAGAAGTGGGAGAGCTGGGGTGGGAGAGAACACGCATCCGTGGCTGTGAGGTGCCCTACGGGTGCCCGGCTTCCAGGAGGAGGGCCCTGCATGCCGGCAGCGTGCCCGTGTCCCGGCGGGGTTCCCGGGGGGGCCCACGTCCCCGTGAGGTGCCTGGTGGGTGCCCATGTCCCCGTGAGGTGGCAGTGGCCGCTGCGTGCCCAGGGCCCCGTGGGTCACGGCCCTCCGCAAATAATTCTAGGCTAATCACACTCCTCAGGTCGTTTTAACAAATTAAACATAACTTGAGATCAAAGGACACCTATAGGACTCACTCAGGCCTCAGAGGAAGCAGCCAATGATGAAGCCAACACCAACCACCAGGGATCACGGGCCTGTCATCCAGTAGCAGCAGCCCTGGTCTAAATCCCACCTAAGTTCCCAGGCACACAGGACCCCTTCAGAGAAAACCGGGTACATGACAAGCTTGCCCACACTAATGGCCACATGCCGCCACACAAGGTGGCACACTAAGAGTTCGGAGACAGGGGCACAGTTCACAGGGACCGGTACAATTCCCTAATGGCACAGAGCACAGGCATCCAACACTGGCCTTCACGGCCACCCCCCCAGGGTCACAGCTGTGAGGTACATGGCGAGTGCAATGTCCCAAGAGGAGCAGCCCACGTCCCGGCAGGGTACCGTATTCTGCTGAGGATCACAGGGAGATGCCCAGGTCACAGTGAGGTGGCAGCACTTGCTCATACCCAGGACACTGTGGGTCATGTTCCCCCGTGAATAATTCTAGATTAATCACATTCCTCCTTCTCACAACTTAAGATTTTGGTCAAAGGGGGTGCATTTGTGGCTTTCCCCCTAACATGGGCTGCCACTTTCCCCCAAGAGGATTTGGAGCGCAAGCGTGTCACAGCTGCCCACCTGGGGCACAGCGCTGAACACAGCTTGGATGGAGCTCTGGGCACAGCTCCTTCTCGCTGACAAGTTCAGGGCACAGCCTCTTTTGCTGATTAAGGATACCAATGAAACTCAGGCACCAGAGTGAAAAGAGTAGGCGTATTTTACTAGTGATAACCAAGTAATGTAACAGAGTAATACAGAAAACATGCAGTAAGAAAAGGCAGAATAATGCACCCAGAGCAACAAATAGGAAAATACAGGGTAATGCATCAAAACATTACTACATGACAGGGAGAACAGTGATTAAGAAAGATCCATCACCACTTGCATATGTTACCAACATCCAGACCCGCAGACGCTGGGCAGCCCCGGTTGCAGCGAGGATTTGGAGAGCCTGTCCCGGCAAGTGGGAAGTCCTACGCAGTGCCTCCACCCGTAGGTGAGGCTTCCAAAGTCGCTGTGAGTGGGTCCAGCCTTATACACTAGAGATCGACAAGCCAGAATAGCTGGCACCTTTGTGTTGAGCGGAAAATTTCTGGTTTCATTCTCCTGTTGGATTCCACCCAAAGCATGGCCAGGGCTCGAGGCGGGGAGATCAAGGGAGTTTCTAACAAGGCCAAATACGTGGGTTCTCAGCCTTGAACAAGGCTAAACAAGGGAAGTTGGATACATTCTCTCCGCATTTCATCCTCACTACTGATTATATTCTAAGCTGCATCTTTCACTAGTGAGCTTACATACTTTGTTAATGATGACGTATTAAGTTAGCAGCTTTGCCTTGGGGCCTGTTGTTCAGGCTTCAATACTTTAACACTTTAGCGCTTTTTACATCAGCATAAGCGGTTGTTATAACAGCACAATGGTTATCAGTTATAAAATATACAGGATTCATCTATAGGTCAACTCTGGCTTGGGCCTGTTGTCCAAGCCTTAGCACTTCACAGCCCAAACCATGTGGGACACAGTCCCGCTCCACTGCTGGGCTCGGTGTCTGCCAGCGGCACAGCAGCAGGAGCACCAGGCCTCAGAATGCGCCCATGCAGGTCCTCCCCAGCTCCACCTCGGCCTTCATCGCCCGCCGGCCGGGCAGGGAAAGGCACTGTGGCATCACAGAGCCTTGTGTGACATCACAGAGCCTTGTGTGACATCAGCCCGTGACTTGTCACATCGGCAACCCTTAAAAGCACGGACACACGAGGCGGCCACTCAGTCCAGGTTGTCGCTGCCTGAACTCTGGTCAGGGTGACAGCCCCAGCCAGCTCGTGCATCGATATTTTCTCGTGCATCGATATTTTTTCCCTCGGCAGAGACCACGATGAGGCTCAGCCCACTTCTCTGCCTCACCATGGCTCTCTGCATGGTGTCTCTGTTCCCCGGTGCCAGCGGCCTTTCCATCAACACCAGCTGGTTCACAGTCCACATGGAACTCCTTTCTGAGGTGCGCCAGAAGCTCTGCATGGCTGCCAGAAGGACTGCCTCTGTACTGACCAGCAGCATTGGCCTTCGCAGACACGGCAGCTGGGCCAGGTTCAGGACAGATGTCATCCCCCAGGACCCGAAGCTAGCGAGCCCTGTCGCCGAGAGCATGGATGCCAAACGGCCAGGCAGCACTGGCCTTCGCAAACTCCTCAGCTGGTTCTGGTTCAGGACAGACGTCGTCCCCCAGGACCCGAAGCAAGCGTCCCCTGTCGCCGAGAGCATGGACGCCAAACGGCCCGGCAGCACTGGCCTTCGCAGCCGCCTCAGCTGGTTCTGGTTCAGGACAGATGTCGTCCCCCAGGACCCGAAGCAAGCGTCCCCTGTCGCCGAGAGCATGGACGCCAAACGGCCCGGCAGCACTGGCCTTCGCAGCCTCCTCAGCTGGTTCTGGTTCAGGACAGACTTCGTCCACAAGGACCCGAAGCAAGCATCCTCTGTTGCTCAGAGCATGGACGCCAAACGGCCTGGCAGCACTGGCCTTCGCAAACTCCTCAGCTGGTTCTGGTTCAGGACAGACGTCGTCCCCCAGGACCCGAAGCAAGCGTCCCCTGTCGCCGAGAGCATGGACGCCAAACGGCCCGGCAGCACTGGCCTTCGCAGCCTCCTCAGCTGGTTCTGGTTCAGGACAGACTTCGTCCCCCAGGACCCAAAGCAAGCATCCTCTGTTGCTCAGAGCATGGACGCCAAACGGCCTGGCAGCACTGGCCTTCGCAAACTCCTCAGCTGGTTCTGGTTCAGGACAGACATCGTCCCCCAGGACCCGAAGCAAGCGTCCCCTGTCGCCGAGAGCATGGACGCCAAACGGCCCGGCAGCACTGGCCTTCGCAGCCTCCTCAGCTGGTTCTGGCTCAGGACAGATGTTGTCCCCCAGGACCCGAAGCAAGCGTCCCCTGTCGCCGAGAGCATGGACGCCAAACGGCCCGGCAGCACTGGCCTTCGCAGCCTCCTCAGCTGGTTCTGGCTCAGGACAGATGTCGTCGCCCAGGACCCGAAACAAGCGTCCCCTGTCGCCGAGAGCATGGACGCCAAACGGCCCGGCAGCACTGGCCTTCGCAGCCTCCTCAGCTGGTTCTGGTTCAGGACAGACTTCGTCCCCCAGGACCCGAAGCAAGCGTCCCCTGTCGCCGAGAGCATGGACGCCAAACGGCCCGGCAGCACTGGCCTTCGCAGCCTCCTCAGCTGGTTCTGGTTCAGGACAGACTTCGTCCCCCAGGACCCGAAGCAAGCGTCCCCTGTCGCCGAGAGCATGGACGCCAAACGGCCCGGCAGCACTGGCCTTCGCAGCCTCCTCAGCCGGCTCAGGTTCAGGACGCGTGTTGGCCCCCAGGACCCGAAGCAACCACCCACTGGTGCAAAAAGGATTGCCTGTAAAACCATGGGTCTGCTCTGCATGGCTTGTATTATGCTTCACCTCTGGTGAAATCGGGAGGGACTCCAGCAACAGGTGAGCAATTGAAATCAGTCTCACAGGAAGGGACTGGCTTGTGGGAGCAGAGAACGACAACAGCTGGGGCCAAGAAGGCTTGCAGTGTAAAAGCCAAACCCAGTGTGGGCCCCGAGCAGGCCCCGAGAGGTCCTCTGCCTCTTGCCCAGGGACATGCCAAGCCACAGGGCTGAAGCCCTCCAGGAGCCCCAGCACGACACGGGGCCTGCCGGAGGTTTCCTCAGCCCAACGTGCTGCCCGGAGCAGTCCTGCGAGGCTGGAGTCCTTCCAGAGGAAGACAAGCCCAGCAGGACACTACATGGCCCCCCAAGCCACTGCCTGCTTCAGTGTGCCCCCGGCACAATGGCTCCCTCAGGCCTTAGGACCTCCAAGGCTGGTGCCAGGGCAAGCACCACACCAGGGAGAGGGGCAGGTGTTAGGACGTGGGTGGATAACGATTGCAGCTGTAGCATTTGCATCCAGCTAACAGGGAATTCTCTGCAGGGCGACAGCTGGCCGGTGCAGCAGGACATGCCTCAGCCCACCAAAGGCTCCTGGGGTGAGGGCACCCCCACTGGCGACAATAAAGGCCAATAAAGTTTATTGTTCCTGTAGCGCGTGTCGTTTCGGTACCGAGGGGATCCAGGGAAGCGGCAACAGGAAAGGCAGCGGTGCGAGCCAGGCTGCCGAGTGCGGGCTTGCGCAGCACGCGCTCCGGGAGAAGTGGGAGAGCTGGGGTGGGAGAGAACACGCATCCGTGGCTGTGAGGTGCCCTACGGGTGCCCGGCTTCCAGGAGGAGGGCCCTGCATGCCGGCAGCGTGCCCGTGTCCCGGCGGGGTTCCCGGGGGGGCCCACGTCCCCGTGAGGTGCCTGGTGGGTGCCCATGTCCCCGTGAGGTGGCAGTGGCCGCTGCGTGCCCAGGGCCCCGTGGGTCACGGCCCTCCGCAAATAATTCTAGGCTAATCACACTCCTCAGGTCGTTTTAACAAATTAAACATAACTTGAGATCAAAGGACACCTATAGGACTCACTCAGGCCTCAGAGGAAGCAGCCAATGATGAAGCCAACACCAACCACCAGGGATCACGGGCCTGTCATCCAGTAGCAGCAGCCCTGGTCTAAATCCCACCTAAGTTCCCAGGCACACAGGACCCCTTCAGAGAAAACCGGGTACATGACAAGCTTGCCCACACTAATGGCCACATGCCGCCACACAAGGTGGCACACTAAGAGTTCGGAGACAGGGGCACAGTTCACAGGGACCGGTACGATTCCCTAATGGCACAGAGCACAGGCATCCAACACTGGCCTTCACGGCCACCCCCCCCAGGGTCACGGCTGTGAGGTACATGGCGACTGCAATGTCCCAAGAGGAGCAGCCCACGTCCCGGCAGGGTACCGTATTCTGCTGAGGATCACAGGGAGATGCCCAGGTCACAGTGAGGTGGCAGCACTTGCTCATACCCAGGACACTGTGGGTCATGTTCCCCCGTGAATAATTCTAGATTAATCACATTCCTCCTTCTCACAACTTAAGATTTTGGTCAAAGGGGGTGCATTTGTGGCTTTCCCCCTAACATGGGCTGCCACTTTCCCCCAAGAGGATTTGGAGCGCAAGCGTGTCACAGCTGCCCACCTGGGGCACAGCGCTGAACACAGCTTGGATGGAGCTCTGGGCACAGCTCCTTCTCGCTGACAAGTTCAGGGCACAGCCTCTTTTGCTGATTAAGGATACCAATGAAACTCAGGCACCAGAGTGAAAAGAGTAGGCGTATTTTACTAGTGATAACCAAGTAATGTAACAGAGTAATACAGAAAACATGCAGTAAGAAAAGGCAGAATAATGCACCCAGAGCAACAAATAGGAAAATACAGGGTAATGCATCAAAACATTACTACATGACAGGGAGAACAGTGATTAAGAAAGATCCATCACCACTTGCATATGTTACCAACATCCAGACCCGCAGACGCTGGGCAGCCCCGGTTGCAGCGAGGATTTGGAGAGCCTGTCCCGGCAAGTGGGAAGTCCTACGCGGTGCCTCCACCCGTAGGTGAGGCTTCCAAAGTCGCTGTGAGTGGGTCCAGCCTTATACACTAGAGATCGACAAGCCAGAATAGCTGGCACCTTTGTGTTGAGCGGAAAATTTCTGGTTTCATTCTCCTGTTGGATTCCACCCAAAGCATGGCCAGGGCTCGAGGCGGGGAGATCAAGGGAGTTTCTAACAAGGCCAAATACGTGGGTTCTCAGCCTTGAACAAGGCTAAACAAGGGAAGTTGGATACATTCTCTCAGCATTTCATCCTCACTACTGATTATATTCTAAGCTGCATCTTTCACTAGTGAGCTTACATACTTTGTTAATGATGACGTATTAAGTTAGCAGCTTTGCCTTGGGGCCTGTTGTTCAGGCTTCAATACTTTAACACTTTAGCGCTTTTTACATCAGCATAAGCGGTTGTTATAACAGCACAATGGTTATCAGTTATAAAATATACAGGATTCATCTATAGGTCAACTCTGGCTTGGGCCTGTTGTCCAAGCCTTAGCACTTCACAGCCCAAACCATGTGGGACACAGTCCCGCTCCACTGCTGGGCTCGGTGTCTGCCAGCGGCACAGCAGCAGGAGCACCAGGCCTCAGAATGCGCCCATGCAGGTCCTCCCCAGCTCCACCTCGGCCTTCATCGCCCGCCGGCCGGGCAGGGAAAGGCACTGTGGCATCACAGAGCCTTGTGTGACATCACAGAGCCTTGTGTGACATCAGCCCGTGACTTGTCACATCGGCAACCCTTAAAAGCACGGACACACGAGGCGGCCACTCAGTCCAGGTTGTCGCTGCCTGAACTCTGGTCAGGGTGACAGCCCCAGCCAGCTCGTGCATCGATATTTTCTCGTGCATCGATATTTTTTCCCTCGGCAGAGACCACGATGAGGCTCAGCCCACTTCTCTGCCTCACCATGGCTCTCTGCATGGTGTCTCTGTTCCCCGGTGCCAGCGGCCTTTCCATCAACACCAGCTGGTTCACAGTCCACATGGAACTCCTTTCTGAGGTGCGCCAGAAGCTCTGCATGGCCGCCAGAAGGACTGCCTCTGTACTGACCAGCAGCATTGGCCTTCGCAGACACGGCAGCTGGGCCAGGTTCAGGACAGATGTCATCCCCCAGGACCCGAAGCTAGCGAGCCCTGTCGCCGAGAGCATGGATGCCAAACGGCCAGGCAGCACTGGCCTTCGCAAACTCCTCAGCTGGTTCTGGTTCAGGACAGACGTCGTCCCCCAGGACCCGAAGCAAGCGTCCCCTGTCGCCGAGAGCATGGACGCCAAACGGCCCGGCAGCACTGGCCTTCGCAGCCGCCTCAGCTGGTTCTGGTTCAGGACAGATGTCGTCCCCCAGGACCCGAAGCAAGCGTCCCCTGTCGCCGAGAGCATGGACGCCAAACGGCCCGGCAGCACTGGCCTTCGCAGCCTCCTCAGCTGGTTCTGGTTCAGGACAGACTTCGTCCACAAGGACCCGAAGCAAGCATCCTCTGTTGCTCAGAGCATGGACGCCAAACGGCCTGGCAGCACTGGCCTTCGCAAACTCCTCAGCTGGTTCTGGTTCAGGACAGACGTCGTCCCCCAGGACCCGAAGCAAGCGTCCCCTGTCGCCGAGAGCATGGACGCCAAACGGCCCGGCAGCACTGGCCTTCGCAGCCTCCTCAGCTGGTTCTGGTTCAGGACAGACTTCGTCCCCCAGGACCCAAAGCAAGCATCCTCTGTTGCTCAGAGCATGGACGCCAAACGGCCTGGCAGCACTGGCCTTCGCAAACTCCTCAGCTGGTTCTGGTTCAGGACAGACGTCGTCCCCCAGGACCCGAAGCAAGCGTCCCCTGTCGCCGAGAGCATGGACGCCAAACGGCCCGGCAGCACTGGCCTTCGCAGCCTCCTCAGCTGGTTCTGGCTCAGGACAGATGTTGTCCCCCAGGACCCGAAGCAAGCGTCCCCTGTCGCCGAGAGCATGGACGCCAAACGGCCCGGCAGCACTGGCCTTCGCAGCCTCCTCAGCTGGTTCTGGCTCAGGACAGATGTCGTCGCCCAGGACCCGAAACAAGCGTCCCCTGTCGCCGAGAGCATGGACGCCAAACGGCCCGGCAGCACTGGCCTTCGCAGCCTCCTCAGCTGGTTCTGGTTCAGGACAGACTTCGTCCCCCAGGACCCGAAGCAAGCGTCCCCTGTCGCCGAGAGCATGGACGCCAAACGGCCCGGCAGCACTGGCCTTCGCAGCCTCCTCAGCTGGTTCTGGTTCAGGACAGACTTCGTCCCCCAGGACCCGAAGCAAGCGTCCCCTGTCGCCGAGAGCATGGACGCCAAACGGCCCGGCAGCACTGGCCTTCGCAGCCTCCTCAGCCGGCTCAGGTTCAGGACGCGTGTTGGCCCCCAGGACCCGAAGCAACCACCCACTGGTGCAAAAAGGATTGCCTGTAAAACCATGGGTCTGCTCTGCATGGCTTGTATTATGCTTCACCTCTGGTGAAATCGGGAGGGACTCCAGCAACAGGTGAGCAATTGAAATCAGTCTCACAGGAAGGGACTGGCTTGTGGGAGCAGAGAACGACAACAGCTGGGGCCAAGAAGGCTTGCAGTGTAAAAGCCAAACCCAGTGTGGGCCCCGAGCAGGCCCCGAGAGGTCCTCTGCCTCTTGCCCAGGGACATGCCAAGCCACAGGGCTGAAGCCCTCCAGGAGCCCCAGCACGACACGGGGCCTGCCGGAGGTTTCCTCAGCCCAACGTGCTGCCCGGAGCAGTCCTGCGAGGCTGGAGTCCTTCCAGAGGAAGACAAGCCCAGCAGGACACTACATGGCCCCCCAAGCCACTGCCTGCTTCAGTGTGCCCCCGGCACAATGGCTCCCTCAGGCCTTAGGACCTCCAAGGCTGGTGCCAGGGCAAGCACCACACCAGGGAGAGGGGCAGGTGTTAGGACGTGGGTGGATAACGATTGCAGCTGTAGCATTTGCATCCAGCTAACAGGGAATTCTCTGCAGGGCGACAGCTGGCCGGTGCAGCAGGACATGCCTCAGCCCACCAAAGGCTCCTGGGGTGAGGGCACCCCCACTGGCGACAATAAAGGCCAATAAAGTTTATTGTTCCTGTAGCGCGTGTCGTTTCGGTACCGAGGGGATCCAGGGAAGCGGCAAAAGGAAAGGCAGCGGTGCGAGCCAGGCTGCCGAGTGCGGGCTTGCGCAGCACGCGCTCCGGGAGAAGTGGGAGAGCTGGGGTGGGAGAGAACACGCATCCGTGGCTGTGAGGTGCCCTACGGGTGCCCGGCTTCCAGGAGGAGGGCCCTGCATGCCGGCAGCGTGCCCGTGTCCCGGCGGGGTTCCCGGGGGGGCCCACGTCCCCGTGAGGTGCCTGGTGGGTGCCCATGTCCCCGTGAGGTGGCAGTGGCCGCTGCGTGCCCAGGGCCCCGTGGGTCACGGCCCTCCGCAAATAATTCTAGGCTAATCACACTCCTCAGGTCGTTTTAACAAATTAAACATAACTTGAGATCAAAGGACACCTATAGGACTCACTCAGGCCTCAGAGGAAGCAGCCAATGATGAAGCCAACACCAACCACCAGGGATCACGGGCCTGTCATCCAGTAGCAGCAGCCCTGGTCTAAATCCCACCTAAGTTCCCAGGCACACAGGACCCCTTCAGAGAAAACCGGGTACATGACAAGCTTGCCCACACTAATGGCCACATGCCGCCACACAAGGTGGCACACTAAGAGTTCGGAGACAGGGGCACAGTTCACAGGGACCGGTACGATTCCCTAATGGCACAGAGCACAGGCATCCAACACTGGCCTTCACGGCCACCCCCCCCAGGGTCACGGCTGTGAGGTACATGGCGACTGCAATGTCCCAAGAGGAGCAGCCCACGTCCCGGCAGGGTACCGTATTCTGCTGAGGATCACAGGGAGATGCCCAGGTCACAGTGAGGTGGCAGCACTTGCTCATACCCAGGACACTGTGGGTCATGTTCCCCCGTGAATAATTCTAGATTAATCACATTCCTCCTTCTCACAACTTAAGATTTTGGTCAAAGGGGGTGCATTTGTGGCTTTCCCCCTAACATGGGCTGCCACTTTCCCCCAAGAGGATTTGGAGCGCAAGCGTGTCACAGCTGCCCACCTGGGGCACAGCGCTGAACACAGCTTGGATGGAGCTCTGGGCACAGCTCCTTCTCGCTGACAAGTTCAGGGCACAGCCTCTTTTGCTGATTAAGGATACCAATGAAACTCAGGCACCAGAGTGAAAAGAGTAGGCGTATTTTACTAGTGATAACCAAGTAATGTAACAGAGTAATACAGAAAACATGCAGTAAGAAAAGGCAGAATAATGCACCCAGAGCAACAAATAGGAAAATACAGGGTAATGCATCAAAACATTACTACATGACAGGGAGAACAGTGATTAAGAAAGATCCATCACCACTTGCATATGTTACCAACATCCAGACCCGCAGACGCTGGGCAGCCCCGGTTGCAGCGAGGATTTGGAGAGCCTGTCCCGGCAAGTGGGAAGTCCTACGCGGTGCCTCCACCCGTAGGTGAGGCTTCCAAAGTCGCTGTGAGTGGGTCCAGCCTTATACACTAGAGATCGACAAGCCAGAATAGCTGGCACCTTTGTGTTGAGCGGAAAATTTCTGGTTTCATTCTCCTGTTGGATTCCACCCAAAGCATGGCCAGGGCTCGAGGCGGGGAGATCAAGGGAGTTTCTAACAAGGCCAAATACGTGGGTTCTCAGCCTTGAACAAGGCTAAACAAGGGAAGTTGGATACATTCTCTCAGCATTTCATCCTCACTACTGATTATATTCTAAGCTGCATCTTTCACTAGTGAGCTTACATACTTTGTTAATGATGACGTATTAAGTTAGCAGCTTTGCCTTGGGGCCTGTTGTTCAGGCTTCAATACTTTAACACTTTAGCGCTTTTTACATCAGCATAAGCGGTTGTTATAACAGCACAATGGTTATCAGTTATAAAATATACAGGATTCATCTATAGGTCAACTCTGGCTTGGGCCTGTTGTCCAAGCCTTAGCACTTCACAGCCCAAACCATGTGGGACACAGTCCCGCTCCACTGCTGGGCTCGGTGTCTGCCAGCGGCACAGCAGCAGGAGCACCAGGCCTCAGAATGCGCCCATGCAGGTCCTCCCCAGCTCCACCTCGGCCTTCATCGCCCGCCGGCCGGGCAGGGAAAGGCACTGTGGCATCACAGAGCCTTGTGTGACATCACAGAGCCTTGTGTGACATCAGCCCGTGACTTGTCACATCGGCAACCCTTAAAAGCACGGACACACGAGGCGGCCACTCAGTCCAGGTTGTCGCTGCCTGAACTCTGGTCAGGGTGACAGCCCCAGCCAGCTCGTGCATCGATATTTTCTCGTGCATCGATATTTTTTCCCTCGGCAGAGACCACGATGAGGCTCAGCCCACTTCTCTGCCTCACCATGGCTCTCTGCATGGTGTCTCTGTTCCCCGGTGCCAGCGGCCTTTCCATCAACACCAGCTGGTTCACAGTCCACATGGAACTCCTTTCTGAGGTGCGCCAGAAGCTCTGCATGGCCGCCAGAAGGACTGCCTCTGTACTGACCAGCAGCATTGGCCTTCGCAGACACGGCAGCTGGGCCAGGTTCAGGACAGATGTCATCCCCCAGGACCCGAAGCTAGCGAGCCCTGTCGCCGAGAGCATGGATGCCAAACGGCCAGGCAGCACTGGCCTTCGCAAACTCCTCAGCTGGTTCTGGTTCAGGACAGACGTCGTCCCCCAGGACCCGAAGCAAGCGTCCCCTGTCGCCGAGAGCATGGACGCCAAACGGCCCGGCAGCACTGGCCTTCGCAGCCGCCTCAGCTGGTTCTGGTTCAGGACAGATGTCGTCCCCCAGGACCCGAAGCAAGCGTCCCCTGTCGCCGAGAGCATGGACGCCAAACGGCCCGGCAGCACTGGCCTTCGCAGCCTCCTCAGCTGGTTCTGGTTCAGGACAGACTTCGTCCACAAGGACCCGAAGCAAGCATCCTCTGTTGCTCAGAGCATGGACGCCAAACGGCCTGGCAGCACTGGCCTTCGCAAACTCCTCAGCTGGTTCTGGTTCAGGACAGACGTCGTCCCCCAGGACCCGAAGCAAGCGTCCCCTGTCGCCGAGAGCATGGACGCCAAACGGCCCGGCAGCACTGGCCTTCGCAGCCTCCTCAGCTGGTTCTGGTTCAGGACAGACTTCGTCCCCCAGGACCCAAAGCAAGCATCCTCTGTTGCTCAGAGCATGGACGCCAAACGGCCTGGCAGCACTGGCCTTCGCAAACTCCTCAGCTGGTTCTGGTTCAGGACAGACGTCGTCCCCCAGGACCCGAAGCAAGCGTCCCCTGTCGCCGAGAGCATGGACGCCAAACGGCCCGGCAGCACTGGCCTTCGCAGCCTCCTCAGCTGGTTCTGGCTCAGGACAGATGTTGTCCCCCAGGACCCGAAGCAAGCGTCCCCTGTCGCCGAGAGCATGGACGCCAAACGGCCCGGCAGCACTGGCCTTCGCAGCCTCCTCAGCTGGTTCTGGCTCAGGACAGATGTCGTCGCCCAGGACCCGAAACAAGCGTCCCCTGTCGCCGAGAGCATGGACGCCAAACGGCCCGGCAGCACTGGCCTTCGCAGCCTCCTCAGCTGGTTCTGGTTCAGGACAGACTTCGTCCCCCAGGACCCGAAGCAAGCGTCCCCTGTCGCCGAGAGCATGGACGCCAAACGGCCCGGCAGCACTGGCCTTCGCAGCCTCCTCAGCTGGTTCTGGTTCAGGACAGACTTCGTCCCCCAGGACCCGAAGCAAGCGTCCCCTGTCGCCGAGAGCATGGACGCCAAACGGCCCGGCAGCACTGGCCTTCGCAGCCTCCTCAGCCGGCTCAGGTTCAGGACGCGTGTTGGCCCCCAGGACCCGAAGCAACCACCCACTGGTGCAAAAAGGATTGCCTGTAAAACCATGGGTCTGCTCTGCATGGCTTGTATTATGCTTCACCTCTGGTGAAATCGGGAGGGACTCCAGCAACAGGTGAGCAATTGAAATCAGTCTCACAGGAAGGGACTGGCTTGTGGGAGCAGAGAACGACAACAGCTGGGGCCAAGAAGGCTTGCAGTGTAAAAGCCAAACCCAGTGTGGGCCCCGAGCAGGCCCCGAGAGGTCCTCTGCCTCTTGCCCAGGGACATGCCAAGCCACAGGGCTGAAGCCCTCCAGGAGCCCCAGCACGACACGGGGCCTGCCGGAGGTTTCCTCAGCCCAACGTGCTGCCCGGAGCAGTCCTGCGAGGCTGGAGTCCTTCCAGAGGAAGACAAGCCCAGCAGGACACTACATGGCCCCCCAAGCCACTGCCTGCTTCAGTGTGCCCCCGGCACAATGGCTCCCTCAGGCCTTAGGACCTCCAAGGCTGGTGCCAGGGCAAGCACCACACCAGGGAGAGGGGCAGGTGTTAGGACGTGGGTGGATAACGATTGCAGCTGTAGCATTTGCATCCAGCTAACAGGGAATTCTCTGCAGGGCGACAGCTGGCCGGTGCAGCAGGACATGCCTCAGCCCACCAAAGGCTCCTGGGGTGAGGGCACCCCCACTGGCGACAATAAAGGCCAATAAAGTTTATTGTTCCTGTAGCGCGTGTCGTTTCGGTACCGAGGGGATCCAGGGAAGCGGCAACAGGAAAGGCAGCGGTGCGAGCCAGGCTGCCGAGTGCGGGCTTGCGCAGCACGTGCTCCGGGAGAAGTGGGAGAGCTGGGGTGGGAGAGAACACGCATCCGTGGCTGTGAGGTGCCCTACGGGTGCCCGGCTTCCAGGAGGAGGGCCCTGCATGCCGGCAGCGTGCCCGTGTCCCGGCGGGGTTCCCGGGGGGGCCCACGTCCCCGTGAGGTGCCTGGTGGGTGCCCATGTCCCCGTGAGGTGGCAGTGGCCGCTGCGTGCCCAGGGCCCCGTGGGTCACGGCCCTCCGCAAATAATTCTAGGCTAATCACACTCCTCAGGTCGTTTTAACAAATTAAACATAACTTGAGATCAAAGGACACCTATAGGACTCACTCAGGCCTCAGAGGAAGCAGCCAATGATGAAGCCAACACCAACCACCAGGGATCACGGGCCTGTCATCCAGTAGCAGCAGCCCTGGTCTAAATCCCACCTAAGTTCCCAGGCACACAGGACCCCTTCAGAGAAAACCGGGTACATGACAAGCTTGCCCACACTAATGGCCACATGCCGCCACACAAGGTGGCACACTAAGAGTTCGGAGACAGGGGCACAGTTCACAGGGACCGGTACGATTCCCTAATGGCACAGAGCACAGGCATCCAACACTGGCCTTCACGGCCACCCCCCCCAGGGTCACGGCTGTGAGGTACATGGCGACTGCAATGTCCCAAGAGGAGCAGCCCACGTCCCGGCAGGGTACCGTATTCTGCTGAGGATCACAGGGAGATGCCCAGGTCACAGTGAGGTGGCAGCACTTGCTCATACCCAGGACACTGTGGGTCATGTTCCCCCGTGAATAATTCTAGATTAATCACATTCCTCCTTCTCACAACTTAAGATTTTGGTCAAAGGGGGTGCATTTGTGGCTTTCCCCCTAACATGGGCTGCCACTTTCCCCCAAGAGGATTTGGAGCGCAAGCGTGTCACAGCTGCCCACCTGGGGCACAGCGCTGAACACAGCTTGGATGGAGCTCTGGGCACAGCTCCTTCTCGCTGACAAGTTCAGGGCACAGCCTCTTTTGCTGATTAAGGATACCAATGAAACTCAGGCACCAGAGTGAAAAGAGTAGGCGTATTTTACTAGTGATAACCAAGTAATGTAACAGAGTAATACAGAAAACATGCAGTAAGAAAAGGCAGAATAATGCACCCAGAGCAACAAATAGGAAAATACAGGGTAATGCATCAAAACATTACTACATGACAGGGAGAACAGTGATTAAGAAAGATCCATCACCACTTGCATATGTTACCAACATCCAGACCCGCAGACGCTGGGCAGCCCCGGTTGCAGCGAGGATTTGGAGAGCCTGTCCCGGCAAGTGGGAAGTCCTACGCGGTGCCTCCACCCGTAGGTGAGGCTTCCAAAGTCGCTGTGAGTGGGTCCAGCCTTATACACTAGAGATCGACAAGCCAGAATAGCTGGCACCTTTGTGTTGAGCGGAAAATTTCTGGTTTCATTCTCCTGTTGGATTCCACCCAAAGCATGGCCAGGGCTCGAGGCGGGGAGATCAAGGGAGTTTCTAACAAGGCCAAATACGTGGGTTCTCAGCCTTGAACAAGGCTAAACAAGGGAAGTTGGATACATTCTCTCAGCATTTCATCCTCACTACTGATTATATTCTAAGCTGCATCTTTCACTAGTGAGCTTACATACTTTGTTAATGATGACGTATTAAGTTAGCAGCTTTGCCTTGGGGCCTGTTGTTCAGGCTTCAATACTTTAACACTTTAGCGCTTTTTACATCAGCATAAGCGGTTGTTATAACAGCACAATGGTTATCAGTTATAAAATATACAGGATTCATCTATAGGTCAACTCTGGCTTGGGCCTGTTGTCCAAGCCTTAGCACTTCACAGCCCAAACCATGTGGGACACAGTCCCGCTCCACTGCTGGGCTCGGTGTCTGCCAGCGGCACAGCAGCAGGAGCACCAGGCCTCAGAATGCGCCCATGCAGGTCCTCCCCAGCTCCACCTCGGCCTTCATCGCCCGCCGGCCGGGCAGGGAAAGGCACTGTGGCATCACAGAGCCTTGTGTGACATCACAGAGCCTTGTGTGACATCAGCCCGTGACTTGTCACATCGGCAACCCTTAAAAGCACAGACACACGAGGCGGCCACTCAGTCCAGGTTGTCGCTGCCTGAACTCTGGTCAGGGTGACAGCCCCAGCCAGCTCGTGCATCGATATTTTCTCGTGCATCGATATTTTTTCCCTCGGCAGAGACCACGATGAGGCTCAGCCCACTTCTCTGCCTCACCATGGCTCTCTGCATGGTGTCTCTGTTCCCCGGTGCCAGCGGCCTTTCCATCAACACCAGCTGGTTCACAGTCCACATGGAACTCCTTTCTGAGGTGCGCCAGAAGCTCTGCATGGCCGCCAGAAGGACTGCCTCTGTACTGACCAGCAGCATTGGCCTTCGCAGACACGGCAGCTGGGCCAGGTTCAGGACAGATGTCATCCCCCAGGACCCGAAGCTAGCGAGCCCTGTCGCCGAGAGCATGGATGCCAAACGGCCAGGAGGCACTGGCCTTCGCAAACTCCTCGGCTGGTTCTGGTTCAGGACAGACGTCGTCCCCCAGGACCCGAAGCAAGCGTCCCCTGTCGCCGAGAGCATGGACGCCAAACGGCCCGGCAGCACTGGCCTTCGCAGCCGCCTCAGCTGGTTCTGGTTCAGGACAGATGTCGTCCCCCAGGACCCGAAGCAAGCGTCCCCTGTCGCCGAGAGCATGGACGCCAAACGGCCCGGCAGCACTGGCCTTCGCAGCCTCCTCAGCTGGTTCTGGTTCAGGACAGACTTCGTCCACAAGGACCCGAAGCAAGCATCCTCTGTTGCTCAGAGCATGGACGCCAAACGGCCTGGCAGCACTGGCCTTCGCAAACTCCTCAGCTGGTTCTGGTTCAGGACAGACGTCGTCCCCCAGGACCCGAAGCAAGCGTCCCCTGTCGCCGAGAGCATGGACGCCAAACGGCCCGGCAGCACTGGCCTTCGCAGCCTCCTCAGCTGGTTCTGGTTCAGGACAGACTTCGTCCCCCAGGACCCAAAGCAAGCATCCTCTGTTGCTCAGAGCATGGACGCCAAACGGCCTGGCAGCACTGGCCTTCGCAAACTCCTCAGCTGGTTCTGGTTCAGGACAGACGTCGTCCCCCAGGACCCGAAGCAAGCGTCCCCTGTCGCCGAGAGCATGGACGCCAAACGGCCCGGCAGCACTGGCCTTCGCAGCCTCCTCAGCTGGTTCTGGCTCAGGACAGATGTTGTCCCCCAGGACCCGAAGCAAGCGTCCCCTGTCGCCGAGAGCATGGACGCCAAACGGCCCGGCAGCACTGGCCTTCGCAGCCTCCTCAGCTGGTTCTGGCTCAGGACAGATGTCGTCGCCCAGGACCCGAAACAAGCGTCCCCTGTCGCCGAGAGCATGGACGCCAAACGGCCCGGCAGCACTGGCCTTCGCAGCCTCCTCAGCTGGTTCTGGTTCAGGACAGACTTCGTCCCCCAGGACCCGAAGCAAGCGTCCCCTGTCGCCGAGAGCATGGACGCCAAACGGCCCGGCAGCACTGGCCTTCGCAGCCTCCTCAGCCGGCTCAGGTTCAGGACGCGTGTTGGCCCCCAGGACCCGAAGCAACCACCCACTGGTGCAAAAAGGATTGCCTGTAAAACCATGGGTCTGCTCTGCATGGCTTGTATTATGCTTCACCTCTGGTGAAATCGGGAGGGACTCCAGCAACAGGTGAGCAATTGAAATCAGTCTCACAGGAAGGGACTGGCTTGTGGGAGCAGAGAACGACAACAGCTGGGGCCAAGAAGGCTTGCAGTGTAAAAGCCAAACCCAGTGTGGGCCCCGAGCAGGCCCCGAGAGGTCCTCTGCCTCTTGCCCAGGGACATGCCAAGCCACAGGGCTGAAGCCCTCCAGGAGCCCCAGCACGACACGGGGCCTGCCGGAGGTTTCCTCAGCCCAACGTGCTGCCCGGAGCAGTCCTGCGAGGCTGGAGTCCTTCCAGAGGAAGACAAGCCCAGCAGGACACTACATGGCCCCCCAAGCCACTGCCTGCTTCAGTGTGCCCCCGGCACAATGGCTCCCTCAGGCCTTAGGACCTCCAAGGCTGGTGCCAGGGCAAGCACCACACCAGGGAGAGGGGCAGGTGTTAGGACGTGGGTGGATAACGATTGCAGCTGTAGCATTTGCATCCAGCTAACAGGGAATTCTCTGCAGGGCGACAGCTGGCCGGTGCAGCAGGACATGCCTCAGCCCACCAAAGGCTCCTGGGGTGAGGGCACCCCCACTGGCGACAATAAAGGCCAATAAAGTTTATTGTTCCTGTAGCGCGTGTCGTTTCGGTACCGAGGGGATCCAGGGAAGCGGCAACAGGAAAGGCAGCGGTGCGAGCCAGGCTGCCGAGTGCGGGCTTGCGCAGCACGCGCTCCGGGAGAAGTGGGAGAGCTGGGGTGGGAGAGAACACGCATCCGTGGCTGTGAGGTGCCCTACGGGTGCCCGGCTTCCAGGAGGAGGGCCCTGCATGCCGGCAGCGTGCCCGTGTCCCGGCGGGGTTCCCGGGGGGGCCCACGTCCCCGTGAGGTGCCTGGTGGGTGCCCATGTCCCCGTGAGGTGGCAGTGGCCGCTGCGTGCCCAGGGCCCCGTGGGTCACGGCCCTCCGCAAATAATTCTAGGCTAATCACACTCCTCAGGTCGTTTTAACAAATTAAACATAACTTGAGATCAAAGGACACCTATAGGACTCACTCAGGCCTCAGAGGAAGCAGCCAATGATGAAGCCAACACCAACCACCAGGGATCACGGGCCTGTCATCCAGTAGCAGCAGCCCTGGTCTAAATCCCACCTAAGTTCCCAGGCACACAGGACCCCTTCAGAGAAAACCGGGTACATGACAAGCTTGCCCACACTAATGGCCACATGCCGCCACACAAGGTGGCACACTAAGAGTTCGGAGACAGGGGCACAGTTCACAGGGACCGGTACGATTCCCTAATGGCACAGAGCACAGGCATCCAACACTGGCCTTCACGGCCACCCCCCCCAGGGTCACGGCTGTGAGGTACATGGCGACTGCAATGTCCCAAGAGGAGCAGCCCACGTCCCGGCAGGGTACCGTATTCTGCTGAGGATCACAGGGAGATGCCCAGGTCACAGTGAGGTGGCAGCACTTGCTCATACCCAGGACACTGTGGGTCATGTTCCCCCGTGAATAATTCTAGATTAATCACATTCCTCCTTCTCACAACTTAAGATTTTGGTCAAAGGGGGTGCATTTGTGGCTTTCCCCCTAACATGGGCTGCCACTTTCCCCCAAGAGGATTTGGAGCGCAAGCGTGTCACAGCTGCCCACCTGGGGCACAGCGCTGAACACAGCTTGGATGGAGCTCTGGGCACAGCTCCTTCTCGCTGACAAGTTCAGGGCACAGCCTCTTTTGCTGATTAAGGATACCAATGAAACTCAGGCACCAGAGTGAAAAGAGTAGGCGTATTTTACTAGTGATAACCAAGTAATGTAACAGAGTAATACAGAAAACATGCAGTAAGAAAAGGCAGAATAATGCACCCAGAGCAACAAATAGGAAAATACAGGGTAATGCATCAAAACATTACTACATGACAGGGAGAACAGTGATTAAGAAAGATCCATCACCACTTGCATATGTTACCAACATCCAGACCCGCAGACGCTGGGCAGCCCCGGTTGCAGCGAGGATTTGGAGAGCCTGTCCCGGCAAGTGGGAAGTCCTACGCGGTGCCTCCACCCGTAGGTGAGGCTTCCAAAGTCGCTGTGAGTGGGTCCAGCCTTATACACTAGAGATCGACAAGCCAGAATAGCTGGCACCTTTGTGTTGAGCGGAAAATTTCTGGTTTCATTCTCCTGTTGGATTCCACCCAAAGCATGGCCAGGGCTCGAGGCGGGGAGATCAAGGGAGTTTCTAACAAGGCCAAATACGTGGGTTCTCAGCCTTGAACAAGGCTAAACAAGGGAAGTTGGATACATTCTCTCAGCATTTCATCCTCACTACTGATTATATTCTAAGCTGCATCTTTCACTAGTGAGCTTACATACTTTGTTAATGATGACGTATTAAGTTAGCAGCTTTGCCTTGGGGCCTGTTGTTCAGGCTTCAATACTTTAACACTTTAGCGCTTTTTACATCAGCATAAGCGGTTGTTATAACAGCACAATGGTTATCAGTTATAAAATATACAGGATTCATCTATAGGTCAACTCTGGCTTGGGCCTGTTGTCCAAGCCTTAGCACTTCACAGCCCAAACCATGTGGGACACAGTCCCGCTCCACTGCTGGGCTCGGTGTCTGCCAGCGGCACAGCAGCAGGAGCACCAGGCCTCAGAATGCGCCCATGCAGGTCCTCCCCAGCTCCACCTCGGCCTTCATCGCCCGCCGGCCGGGCAGGGAAAGGCACTGTGGCATCACAGAGCCTTGTGTGACATCACAGAGCCTTGTGTGACATCAGCCCGTGACTTGTCACATCGGCAACCCTTAAAAGCACGGACACACGAGGCGGCCACTCAGTCCAGGTTGTCGCTGCCTGAACTCTGGTCAGGGTGACAGCCCCAGCCAGCTCGTGCATCGATATTTTCTCGTGCATCGATATTTTTTCCCTCGGCAGAGACCACGATGAGGCTCAGCCCACTTCTCTGCCTCACCATGGCTCTCTGCATGGTGTCTCTGTTCCCCGGTGCCAGCGGCCTTTCCATCAACACCAGCTGGTTCACAGTCCACATGGAACTCCTTTCTGAGGTGCGCCAGAAGCTCTGCATGGCCGCCAGAAGGACTGCCTCTGTACTGACCAGCAGCATTGGCCTTCGCAGACACGGCAGCTGGGCCAGGTTCAGGACAGATGTCATCCCCCAGGACCCGAAGCTAGCGAGCCCTGTCGCCGAGAGCATGGATGCCAAACGGCCAGGCAGCACTGGCCTTCGCAAACTCCTCAGCTGGTTCTGGTTCAGGACAGACGTCGTCCCCCAGGACCCGAAGCAAGCGTCCCCTGTCGCCGAGAGCATGGACGCCAAACGGCCCGGCAGCACTGGCCTTCGCAGCCGCCTCAGCTGGTTCTGGTTCAGGACAGATGTCGTCCCCCAGGACCCGAAGCAAGCGTCCCCTGTCGCCGAGAGCATGGACGCCAAACGGCCCGGCAGCACTGGCCTTCGCAGCCTCCTCAGCTGGTTCTGGTTCAGGACAGACTTCGTCCACAAGGACCCGAAGCAAGCATCCTCTGTTGCTCAGAGCATGGACGCCAAACGGCCTGGCAGCACTGGCCTTCGCAAACTCCTCAGCTGGTTCTGGTTCAGGACAGACGTCGTCCCCCAGGACCCGAAGCAAGCGTCCCCTGTCGCCGAGAGCATGGACGCCAAACGGCCCGGCAGCACTGGCCTTCGCAGCCTCCTCAGCTGGTTCTGGTTCAGGACAGACTTCGTCCCCCAGGACCCAAAGCAAGCATCCTCTGTTGCTCAGAGCATGGACGCCAAACGGCCTGGCAGCACTGGCCTTCGCAAACTCCTCAGCTGGTTCTGGTTCAGGACAGACGTCGTCCCCCAGGACCCGAAGCAAGCGTCCCCTGTCGCCGAGAGCATGGACGCCAAACGGCCCGGCAGCACTGGCCTTCGCAGCCTCCTCAGCTGGTTCTGGCTCAGGACAGATGTTGTCCCCCAGGACCCGAAGCAAGCGTCCCCTGTCGCCGAGAGCATGGACGCCAAACGGCCCGGCAGCACTGGCCTTCGCAGCCTCCTCAGCTGGTTCTGGCTCAGGACAGATGTCGTCGCCCAGGACCCGAAACAAGCGTCCCCTGTCGCCGAGAGCATGGACGCCAAACGGCCCGGCAGCACTGGCCTTCGCAGCCTCCTCAGCTGGTTCTGGTTCAGGACAGACTTCGTCCCCCAGGACCCGAAGCAAGCGTCCCCTGTCGCCGAGAGCATGGACGCCAAACGGCCCGGCAGCACTGGCCTTCGCAGCCTCCTCAGCCGGCTCAGGTTCAGGACGCGTGTTGGCCCCCAGGACCCGAAGCAACCACCCACTGGTGCAAAAAGGATTGCCTGTAAAACCATGGGTCTGCTCTGCATGGCTTGTATTATGCTTCACCTCTGGTGAAATCGGGAGAGACTCCAGCAACAGGTGAGCAATTGAAATCAGTCTCACAGGAAGGGACTGGCTTGTGGGAGCAGAGAACGACAACAGCTGGGGCCAAGAAGGCTTGCAGTGTAAAAGCCAAACCCAGTGTGGGCCCCGAGCAGGCCCCGAGAGGTCCTCTGCCTCTTGCCCAGGGACATGCCAAGCCACAGGGCTGAAGCCCTCCAGGAGCCCCAGCACGACACGGGGCCTGCCGGAGGTTTCCTCAGCCCAACGTGCTGCCCGGAGCAGTCCTGCGAGGCTGGAGTCCTTCCAGAGGAAGACAAGCCCAGCAGGACACTACACGGCCCCCCAAGCCACTGCCTGCTTCAGTGTGCCCCCAGCACAATGGCTCCCTCAGGCCTTAGGACCTCCAAGGCTGGTGCCAGGGCAAGCACCACACCAGGGAGAGGGGCAGGTGTTAGGACGTGGGTGGATAACGATTGCAGCTGTAGCATTTGCATCCAGCTAACAGGGAATTCTCTGCAGGGCGACAGCTGGCTGGTGCAGCAGGACATGCCTCAGCCCACCAAAGGCTCCTGGGGTGAGGGCACCCCCACTGGCGACAATAAAGGCCAATAAAGTTTATTGTTCCTGTAGCGCGTGTCGTTTCGGTACCGAGGGGATCCAGGGAAGCGGCAACAGGAAAGGCAGCGGTGCGAGCCAGGCTGCCGAGTGCGGGCTTGCGCAGCACGCGCTCCGGGAGAAGTGGGAGAGCTGGGGTGGGAGAGAACACGCATCCGTGGCTGTGAGGTGCCCTACGGGTGCCCGGCTTCCAGGAGGAGGGCCCTGCATGCCGGCAGCGTGCCCGTGTCCCGGCGGGGTTCCCGGGGGGGCCCACGTCCCCGTGAGGTGCCTGGTGGGTGCCCATGTCCCCGTGAGGTGGCAGTGGCCGCTGCGTGCCCAGGGCCCCGTGGGTCACGGCCCTCCGCAAATAATTCTAGGCTAATCACACTCCTCAGGTCGTTTTAACAAATTAAACATAACTTGAGATCAAAGGACACCTATAGGACTCACTCAGGCCTCAGAGGAAGCAGCCAATGATGAAGCCAACACCAACCACCAGGGATCACGGGCCTGTCATCCAGTAGCAGCAGCCCTGGTCTAAATCCCACCTAAGTTCCCAGGCACACAGGACCCCTTCAGAGAAAACCGGGTACATGACAAGCTTGCCCACACTAATGGCCACATGCCGCCACACAAGGTGGCACACTAAGAGTTCGGAGACAGGGGCACAGTTCACAGGGACCGGTACGATTCCCTAATGGCACAGAGCACAGGCATCCAACACTGGCCTTCACGGCCACCCCCCCAGGGTCACGGCTGTGAGGTACATGGCGACTGCAATGTCCCAAGAGGAGCAGCCCACGTCCCGGCAGGGTACCGTATTCTGCTGAGGATCACAGGGAGATGCCCAGGTCACAGTGAGGTGGCAGCACTTGCTCATACCCAGGACACTGTGGGTCATGTTCCCCCGTGAATAATTCTAGATTAATCACATTCCTCCTTCTCACAACTTAAGATTTTGGTCAAAGGGGGTGCATTTGTGGCTTTCCCCCTAACATGGGCTGCCACTTTCCCCCAAGAGGATTTGGAGCGCAAGCGTGTCACAGCTGCCCACCTGGGGCACAGCGCTGAACACAGCTTGGATGGAGCTCTGGGCACAGCTCCTTCTCGCTGACAAGTTCAGGGCACAGCCTCTTTTGCTGATTAAGGATACCAATGAAACTCAGGCACCAGAGTGAAAAGAGTAGGCGTATTTTACTAGTGATAACCAAGTAATGTAACAGAGTAATACAGAAAACATGCAGTAAGAAAAGGCAGAATAATGCACCCAGAGCAACAAATAGGAAAATACAGGGTAATGCATCAAAACATTACTACATGACAGGGAGAACAGTGATTAAGAAAGATCCATCACCACTTGCATATGTTACCAACATCCAGACCCGCAGACGCTGGGCAGCCCCGGTTGCAGCGAGGATTTGGAGAGCCTGTCCCGGCAAGTGGGAAGTCCTACGCGGTGCCTCCACCCGTAGGTGAGGCTTCCAAAGTCGCTGTGAGTGGGTCCAGCCTTATACACTAGAGATCGACAAGCCAGAATAGCTGGCACCTTTGTGTTGAGCGGAAAATTTCTGGTTTCATTCTCCTGTTGGATTCCACCCAAAGCATGGCCAGGGCTCGAGGCGGGGAGATCAAGGGAGTTTCTAACAAGGCCAAATACGTGGGTTCTCAGCCTTGAACAAGGCTAAACAAGGGAAGTTGGATACATTCTCTCAGCATTTCATCCTCACTACTGATTATATTCTAAGCTGCATCTTTCACTAGTGAGCTTACATACTTTGTTAATGATGACGTATTAAGTTAGCAGCTTTGCCTTGGGGCCTGTTGTTCAGGCTTCAATACTTTAACACTTTAGCGCTTTTTACATCAGCATAAGCGGTTGTTATAACAGCACAATGGTTATCAGTTATAAAATATACAGGATTCATCTATAGGTCAACTCTGGCTTGGGCCTGTTGTCCAAGCCTTAGCACTTCACAGCCCAAACCATGTGGGACACAGTCCCGCTCCACTGCTGGGCTCGGTGTCTGCCAGCGGCACAGCAGCAGGAGCACCAGGCCTCAGAATGCGCCCATGCAGGTCCTCCCCAGCTCCACCTCGGCCTTCATCGCCCGCCGGCCGGGCAGGGAAAGGCACTGTGGCATCACAGAGCCTTGTGTGACATCACAGAGCCTTGTGTGACATCAGCCCGTGACTTGTCACATCGGCAACCCTTAAAAGCACGGACACACGAGGCGGCCACTCAGTCCAGGTTGTCGCTGCCTGAACTCTGGTCAGGGTGACAGCCCCAGCCAGCTCGTGCATCGATATTTTCTCGTGCATCGATATTTTTTCCCTCGGCAGAGACCACGATGAGGCTCAGCCCACTTCTCTGCCTCACCATGGCTCTCTGCATGGTGTCTCTGTTCCCCGGTGCCAGCGGCCTTTCCATCAACACCAGCTGGTTCACAGTCCACATGGAACTCCTTTCTGAGGTGCGCCAGAAGCTCTGCATGGCCGCCAGAAGGACTGCCTCCGTACTGACCAGCAGCATTGGCCTTCGCAGACACGGCAGCTGGGCCAGGTTCAGGACAGATGTCGTCCCCCAGGACCCGAAGCTAGCGAGCCCTGTCGCCGAGAGCATGGATGCCAAACGGCCAGGCAGCACTGGCCTTCGCAAACTCCTCAGCTGGTTCTGGTTCAGGACAGACGTCGTCCCCCAGGACCCGAAGCAAGCGTCCCCTGTCGCCGAGAGCATGGACACCAAACGGCCGGGCAGCACTGGCCTTCGCAGCCGCCTCAGCTGGTTCTGGCTCAGGACAGATGTTGTCCCCCAGGACCCGAAGCAAGCGTCCCCTGTCGCCGAGAGCATGGACGCCAAACGGCCCGGCAGCACTGGCCTTTGCAAACTCCTCAGCTGGTTCTGGTTCAGGACAGACGTCGTCCCCCAGGACCCGAAGCAAGCGTCCCCTGTCGCCGAGAGCATGGACGCCAAACGGCCCGGCAGCACTGGCCTTCGCAGCCTCCTCAGCTGGTTCTGGTTCAGGACAGACTTCGTCTCCCAGGACCCAAAGCAAGCATCCTCTGTTGCTCAGAGCATGGACGCCAAACGGCCTGGCAGCACTGGCCTTCGCAAACTCCTCAGCTGGTTCTGGTTCAGGACAGACGTCGTCCCCCAGGACCCGAAGCAAGCGTCCCCTGTCGCCGAGAGCATGGACGCCAAACGGCCCGGCAGCACTGGCCTTCACAGCCTCCTCAGCTGGTTCTGGCTCAGGACAGACGTCGTCCCCCAGGACCCGAAGCAAGCGTCCCCTGTCGCCGAGAGCATGGACGCCAAACGGCCCGGCAGCACTGGCCTTCGCAGCCTCCTCAGCTGGTTCTGGCTCAGGACAGACGTCGTCGCCCAGGACCCGAAACAAGCGTCCCCTGTCGCCGAGAGCATGGACGCCAAACGGCCCGGCAGCACTGGCCTTCGCAGCCTCCTCAGCTGGTTCTGGTTCAGGACAGACGTCGTCCCCCAGGACCCGAAGCAAGCGTCCCCTGTCGCCGAGAGCATGGACGCCAAACGGCCCGGCAGCACTGGCCTTCGCAGCCTCCTCAGCTGGTTCTGGCTCAGGACAGATGTCGTCGCCCAGGACCCGAAACAAGCGTCCCCTGTCGCTGAGAGCATGGACGCCAAACGGCCCGGCAGCACTGGCCTTCGCAGCCTCCTCAGCTGGTTCTGGTTCAGGACAGACTTCGTCCCCCAGGACCCGAAGCAAGCGTCCCCTGTCGCCGAGAGCATGGACGCCAAACGGCCCGGCAGCACTGGCCTTCGCAGCCTCCTCAGCCGGCTCAGGTTCAGGACGCGTGTTGGCCCCCAGGACCCGAAGCAACCACCCACTGGTGCAAAAAGGATTGCCTGTAAAACCATGGGTCTGCTCTGCATGGCTTGTATTATGCTTCACCTCTGGTGAAATCGGGAGGGACTCCAGCAACAGGTGAGCAATTGAAATCAGTCTCACAGGAAGGGACTGGCTTGTGGGAGCAGAGAACGACAACAGCTGGGGCCAAGAAGGCTTGCAGTGTAAAAGCCAAACCCAGTGTGGGCCCCGAGCAGGCCCCGAGAGGTCCTCTGCCTCTTGCCCAGGGACATGCCAAGCCACAGGGCTGAAGCCCTCCAGGAGCCCCAGCACGACACGGGGCCTGCCGGAGGTTTCCTCAGCCCAACGTGCTGCCCGGAGCAGTCCTGCGAGGCTGGAGTCCTTCCAGAGGAAGACAAGCCCAGCAGGACACTACACGGCCCCCCAAGCCACTGCCTGCTTCAGTGTGCCCCCGGCACAATGGCTCCCTCAGGCCTTAGGACCTCCAAGGCTGGTGCCAGGGCAAGCACCACACCAGGGAGAGGGGCAGGTGTTAGGACGTGGGTGGATAACGATTGCAGCTGTAGCATTTGCATCCAGCTAACAGGGAATTCTCTGCAGGGCGACAGCTGGCCGGTGCAGCAGGACATGCCTCAGCCCACCAAAGGCTCCTGGGGTGAGGGCACCCCCACTGGCGACAATAAAGGCCAATAAAGTTTATTGTTCCTGTAGCGCGTGTCGTTTCGGTACCGAGGGGATCCAGGGAAGCGGCAAAAGGAAAGGCAGCGGTGCGAGCCAGGCTGCCGAGTGCGGGCTTGCGCAGCACGCGCTCCGGGAGAAGTGGGAGAGCTGGGGTGGGAGAGAACACGCATCCGTGGCTGTGAGGTGCCCTACGGGTGCCCGGCTTCCAGGAGGAGGGCCCTGCATGCCGGCAGCGTGCCCGTGTCCCGGCGGGGTTCCCGGGGGGGCCCACGTCCCCGTGAGGTGCCTGGTGGGTGCCCATGTCCCCGTGAGGTGGCAGTGGCCACTGCGTGCCCAGGGCCCCGTGGGTCACGGCCCTCCGCAAATAATTCTAGGCTAATCACACTCCTCAGGTCGTTTTAACAAATTAAACATAACTTGAGATCAAAGGACACCTATAGGACTCACTCAGGCCTCAGAGGAAGCAGCCAATGATGAAGCCAACACCAACCACCAGGGATCACGGGCCTGTCATCCAGTAGCAGCAGCCCTGGTCTAAATCCCACCTAAGTTCCCAGGCACACAGGACCCCTTCAGAGAAAACCGGGTACATGACAAGCTTGCCCACACTAATGGCCACATGCCGCCACACAAGGTGGCACACTAAGAGTTCGGAGACAGGGGCACAGTTCACAGGGACCGGTACGATTCCCTAATGGCACAGAGCACAGGCATCCAACACTGGCCTTCACGGCCACCCCCCCAGGGTCACGGCTGTGAGGTACATGGCGACTGCAATGTCCCAAGAGGAGCAGCCCACGTCCCGGCAGGGTACCGTATTCTGCTGAGGATCACAGGGAGATGCCCAGGTCACAGTGAGGTGGCAGCACTTGCTCATACCCAGGACACTGTGGGTCATGTTCCCCCGTGAATAATTCTAGATTAATCACATTCCTCCTTCTCACAACTTAAGATTTTGGTCAAAGGGGGTGCATTTGTGGCTTTCCCCCTAACATGGGCTGCCACTTTCCCCCAAGAGGATTTGGAGCGCAAGCGTGTCACAGCTGCCCACCTGGGGCACAGCGCTGAACACAGCTTGGATGGAGCTCTGGGCACAGCTCCTTCTCGCTGACAAGTTCAGGGCACAGCCTCTTTTGCTGATTAAGGATACCAATGAAACTCAGGCACCAGAGTGAAAAGAGTAGGCGTATTTTACTAGTGATAACCAAGTAATGTAACAGAGTAATACAGAAAACATGCAGTAAGAAAAGGCAGAATAATGCACCCAGAGCAACAAATAGGAAAATACAGGGTAATGCATCAAAACATTACTACATGACAGGGAGAACAGTGATTAAGAAAGATCCATCACCACTTGCATATGTTACCAACATCCAGACCCGCAGACGCTGGGCAGCCCCGGTTGCAGCGAGGATTTGGAGAGCCTGTCCCGGCAAGTGGGAAGTCCTACGCGGTGCCTCCACCCGTAGGTGAGGCTTCCAAAGTCGCTGTGAGTGGGTCCAGCCTTATACACTAGAGATCGACAAGCCAGAATAGCTGGCACCTTTGTGTTGAGCGGAAAATTTCTGGTTTCATTCTCCTGTTGGATTCCACCCAAAGCATGGCCAGGGCTCGAGGCGGGGAGATCAAGGGAGTTTCTAACAAGGCCAAATACGTGGGTTCTCAGCCTTGAACAAGGCTAAACAAGGGAAGTTGGATACATTCTCTCAGCATTTCATCCTCACTACTGATTATATTCTAAGCTGCATCTTTCACTAGTGAGCTTACATACTTTGTTAATGATGACGTATTAAGTTAGCAGCTTTGCCTTGGGGCCTGTTGTTCAGGCTTCAATACTTTAACACTTTAGCGCTTTTTACATCAGCATAAGCGGTTGTTATAACAGCACAATGGTTATCAGTTATAAAATATACAGGATTCATCTATAGGTCAACTCTGGCTTGGGCCTGTTGTCCAAGCCTTAGCACTTCACAGCCCAAACCATGTGGGACACAGTCCCGCTCCACTGCTGGGCTCGGTGTCTGCCAGCGGCACAGCAGCAGGAGCACCAGGCCTCAGAATGCGCCCATGCAGGTCCTCCCCAGCTCCACCTCGGCCTTCATCGCCCGCCGGCCGGGCAGGGAAAGGCACTGTGGCATCACAGAGCCTTGTGTGACATCACAGAGCCTTGTGTGACATCAGCCCGTGACTTGTCACATCGGCAACCCTTAAAAGCACGGACACACGAGGCGGCCACTCAGTCCAGGTTGTCGCTGCCTGAACTCTGGTCAGGGTGACAGCCCCAGCCAGCTCGTGCATCGATATTTTCTCGTGCATCGATATTTTTTCCCTCGGCAGAGACCACGATGAGGCTCAGCCCACTTCTCTGCCTCACCATGGCTCTCTGCATGGTGTCTCTGTTCCCCGGTGCCAGCGGCCTTTCCATCAACACCAGCTGGTTCACAGTCCACATGGAACTCCTTTCTGAGGTGCGCCAGAAGCTCTGCATGGCCGCCAGAAGGACTGCCTCCGTACTGACCAGCAGCATTGGCCTTCGCAGACACGGCAGCTGGGCCAGGTTCAGGACAGATGTCGTCCCCCAGGACCCGAAGCTAGCGAGCCCTGTCGCCGAGAGCATGGATGCCAAACGGCCAGGCAGCACTGGCCTTCGCAAACTCCTCAGCTGGTTCTGGTTCAGGACAGACGTCGTCCCCCAGGACCCGAAGCAAGCGTCCCCTGTCGCCGAGAGCATGGACACCAAACGGCCCGGCAGCACTGGCCTTCGCAGCCGCCTCAGCTGGTTCTGGCTCAGGACAGATGTTGTCCCCCAGGACCCGAAGCAAGCGTCCCCTGTCGCCGAGAGCATGGACGCCAAACGGCCCGGCAGCACTGGCCTTTGCAAACTCCTCAGCTGGTTCTGGTTCAGGACAGACGTCGTCCCCCAGGACCCGAAGCAAGCGTCCCCTGTCGCCGAGAGCATGGACGCCAAACGGCCCGGCAGCACTGGCCTTCGCAGCCTCCTCAGCTGGTTCTGGTTCAGGACAGACTTCGTCTCCCAGGACCCAAAGCAAGCATCCTCTGTTGCTCAGAGCATGGACGCCAAACGGCCTGGCAGCACTGGCCTTCGCAAACTCCTCAGCTGGTTCTGGTTCAGGACAGACGTCGTCCCCCAGGACCCGAAGCAAGCGTCCCCTGTCGCCGAGAGCATGGACGCCAAACGGCCCGGCAGCACTGGCCTTCACAGCCTCCTCAGCTGGTTCTGGCTCAGGACAGACGTCGTCCCCCAGGACCCGAAGCAAGCGTCCCCTGTCGCCGAGAGCATGGACGCCAAACGGCCCGGCAGCACTGGCCTTCGCAGCCTCCTCAGCTGGTTCTGGCTCAGGACAGACGTCGTCGCCCAGGACCCGAAACAAGCGTCCCCTGTCGCCGAGAGCATGGACGCCAAACGGCCCGGCAGCACTGGCCTTCGCAGCCTCCTCAGCTGGTTCTGGTTCAGGACAGACGTCGTCCCCCAGGACCCGAAGCAAGCGTCCCCTGTCGCCGAGAGCATGGACGCCAAACGGCCCGGCAGCACTGGCCTTCGCAGCCTCCTCAGCTGGTTCTGGCTCAGGACAGATGTCGTCGCCCAGGACCCGAAACAAGCGTCCCCTGTCGCTGAGAGCATGGACGCCAAACGGCCCGGCAGCACTGGCCTTCGCAGCCTCCTCAGCTGGTTCTGGTTCAGGACAGACTTCGTCCCCCAGGACCCGAAGCAAGCGTCCCCTGTCGCCGAGAGCATGGACGCCAAACGGCCCGGCAGCACTGGCCTTCGCAGCCTCCTCAGCCGGCTCAGGTTCAGGACGCGTGTTGGCCCCCAGGACCCGAAGCAACCACCCACTGGTGCAAAAAGGATTGCCTGTAAAACCATGGGTCTGCTCTGCATGGCTTGTATTATGCTTCACCTCTGGTGAAATCGGGAGGGACTCCAGCAACAGGTGAGCAATTGAAATCAGTCTCACAGGAAGGGACTGGCTTGTGGGAGCAGAGAACGACAACAGCTGGGGCCAAGAAGGCTTGCAGTGTAAAAGCCAAACCCAGTGTGGGCCCCGAGCAGGCCCCGAGAGGTCCTCTGCCTCTTGCCCAGGGACATGCCAAGCCACAGGGCTGAAGCCCTCCAGGAGCCCCAGCACGACACGGGGCCTGCCGGAGGTTTCCTCAGCCCAACGTGCTGCCCGGAGCAGTCCTGCGAGGCTGGAGTCCTTCCAGAGGAAGACAAGCCCAGCAGGACACTACACGGCCCCCCAAGCCACTGCCTGCTTCAGTGTGCCCCCGGCACAATGGCTCCCTCAGGCCTTAGGACCTCCAAGGCTGGTGCCAGGGCAAGCACCACACCAGGGAGAGGGGCAGGTGTTAGGACGTGGGTGGATAACGATTGCAGCTGTAGCATTTGCATCCAGCTAACAGGGAATTCTCTGCAGGGCGACAGCTGGCCGGTGCAGCAGGACATGCCTCAGCCCACCAAAGGCTCCTGGGGTGAGGGCACCCCCACTGGCGACAATAAAGGCCAATAAAGTTTATTGTTCCTGTAGCGCGTGTCGTTTCGGTACCGAGGGGATCCAGGGAAGCGGCAAAAGGAAAGGCAGCGGTGCGAGCCAGGCTGCCGAGTGCGGGCTTGCGCAGCACGCGCTCCGGGAGAAGTGGGAGAGCTGGGGTGGGAGAGAACACGCATCCGTGGCTGTGAGGTGCCCTACGGGTGCCCGGCTTCCAGGAGGAGGGCCCTGCATGCCGGCAGCGTGCCCGTGTCCCGGCGGGGTTCCCGGGGGGGCCCACGTCCCCGTGAGGTGCCTGGTGGGTGCCCATGTCCCCGTGAGGTGGCAGTGGCCACTGCGTGCCCAGGGCCCCGTGGGTCACGGCCCTCCGCAAATAATTCTAGGCTAATCACACTCCTCAGGTCGTTTTAACAAATTAAACATAACTTGAGATCAAAGGACACCTATAGGACTCACTCAGGCCTCAGAGGAAGCAGCCAATGATGAAGCCAACACCAACCACCAGGGATCACGGGCCTGTCATCCAGTAGCAGCAGCCCTGGTCTAAATCCCACCTAAGTTCCCAGGCACACAGGACCCCTTCAGAGAAAACCGGGTACATGACAAGCTTGCCCACACTAATGGCCACATGCCGCCACACAAGGTGGCACACTAAGAGTTCGGAGACAGGGGCACAGTTCACAGGGACCGGTACGATTCCCTAATGGCACAGAGCACAGGCATCCAACACTGGCCTTCACGGCCACCCCCCCAGGGTCACGGCTGTGAGGTACATGGCGACTGCAATGTCCCAAGAGGAGCAGCCCACGTCCCGGCAGGGTACCGTATTCTGCTGAGGATCACAGGGAGATGCCCAGGTCACAGTGAGGTGGCAGCACTTGCTCATACCCAGGACACTGTGGGTCATGTTCCCCCGTGAATAATTCTAGATTAATCACATTCCTCCTTCTCACAACTTAAGATTTTGGTCAAAGGGGGTGCATTTGTGGCTTTCCCCCTAACATGGGCTGCCACTTTCCCCCAAGAGGATTTGGAGCGCAAGCGTGTCACAGCTGCCCACCTGGGGCACAGCGCTGAACACAGCTTGGATGGAGCTCTGGGCACAGCTCCTTCTCGCTGACAAGTTCAGGGCACAGCCTCTTTTGCTGATTAAGGATACCAATGAAACTCAGGCACCAGAGTGAAAAGAGTAGGCGTATTTTACTAGTGATAACCAAGTAATGTAACAGAGTAATACAGAAAACATGCAGTAAGAAAAGGCAGAATAATGCACCCAGAGCAACAAATAGGAAAATACAGGGTAATGCATCAAAACATTACTACATGACAGGGAGAACAGTGATTAAGAAAGATCCATCACCACTTGCATATGTTACCAACATCCAGACCCGCAGACGCTGGGCAGCCCCGGTTGCAGCGAGGATTTGGAGAGCCTGTCCCGGCAAGTGGGAAGTCCTACGCGGTGCCTCCACCCGTAGGTGAGGCTTCCAAAGTCGCTGTGAGTGGGTCCAGCCTTATACACTAGAGATCGACAAGCCAGAATAGCTGGCACCTTTGTGTTGAGCGGAAAATTTCTGGTTTCATTCTCCTGTTGGATTCCACCCAAAGCATGGCCAGGGCTCGAGGCGGGGAGATCAAGGGAGTTTCTAACAAGGCCAAATACGTGGGTTCTCAGCCTTGAACAAGGCTAAACAAGGGAAGTTGGATACATTCTCTCAGCATTTCATCCTCACTACTGATTATATTCTAAGCTGCATCTTTCACTAGTGAGCTTACATACTTTGTTAATGATGACGTATTAAGTTAGCAGCTTTGCCTTGGGGCCTGTTGTTCAGGCTTCAATACTTTAACACTTTAGCGCTTTTTACATCAGCATAAGCGGTTGTTATAACAGCACAATGGTTATCAGTTATAAAATATACAGGATTCATCTATAGGTCAACTCTGGCTTGGGCCTGTTGTCCAAGCCTTAGCACTTCACAGCCCAAACCATGTGGGACACAGTCCCGCTCCACTGCTGGGCTCGGTGTCTGCCAGCGGCACAGCAGCAGGAGCACCAGGCCTCAGAATGCGCCCATGCAGGTCCTCCCCAGCTCCACCTCGGCCTTCATCGCCCGCCGGCCGGGCAGGGAAAGGCACTGTGGCATCACAGAGCCTTGTGTGACATCACAGAGCCTTGTGTGACATCAGCCCGTGACTTGTCACATCGGCAACCCTTAAAAGCACGGACACACGAGGCGGCCACTCAGTCCAGGTTGTCGCTGCCTGAACTCTGGTCAGGGTGACAGCCCCAGCCAGCTCGTGCATCGATATTTTCTCGTGCATCGATATTTTTTCCCTCGGCAGAGACCACGATGAGGCTCAGCCCACTTCTCTGCCTCACCATGGCTCTCTGCATGGTGTCTCTGTTCCCCGGTGCCAGCGGCCTTTCCATCAACACCAGCTGGTTCACAGTCCACATGGAACTCCTTTCTGAGGTGCGCCAGAAGCTCTGCATGGCCGCCAGAAGGACTGCCTCCGTACTGACCAGCAGCATTGGCCTTCGCAGACACGGCAGCTGGGCCAGGTTCAGGACAGATGTCGTCCCCCAGGACCCGAAGCTAGCGAGCCCTGTCGCCGAGAGCATGGATGCCAAACGGCCAGGCAGCACTGGCCTTCGCAAACTCCTCAGCTGGTTCTGGTTCAGGACAGACGTCGTCCCCCAGGACCCGAAGCAAGCGTCCCCTGTCGCCGAGAGCATGGACACCAAACGGCCCGGCAGCACTGGCCTTCGCAGCCGCCTCAGCTGGTTCTGGCTCAGGACAGATGTTGTCCCCCAGGACCCGAAGCAAGCGTCCCCTGTCGCCGAGAGCATGGACGCCAAACGGCCCGGCAGCACTGGCCTTTGCAAACTCCTCAGCTGGTTCTGGTTCAGGACAGACGTCGTCCCCCAGGACCCGAAGCAAGCGTCCCCTGTCGCCGAGAGCATGGACGCCAAACGGCCCGGCAGCACTGGCCTTCGCAGCCTCCTCAGCTGGTTCTGGTTCAGGACAGACTTCGTCCCCCAGGACCCGAAGCAAGCGTCCCCTGTCGCCGAGAGCATGGACGCCAAACGGCCCGGCAGCACTGGCCTTCGCAGCCTCCTCAGCCGGCTCAGGTTCAGGACGCGTGTTGGCCCCCAGGACCCGAAGCAACCACCCACTGGTGCAAAAAGGATTGCCTGTAAAACCATGGGTCTGCTCTGCATGGCTTGTATTATGCTTCACCTCTGGTGAAATCGGGAGAGACTCCAGCAACAGGTGAGCAATTGAAATCAGTCTCACAGGAAGGGACTGGCTTGTGGGAGCAGAGAACGACAACAGCTGGGGCCAAGAAGGCTTGCAGTGTAAAAGCCAAACCCAGTGTGGGCCCCGAGCAGGCCCCGAGAGGTCCTCTGCCTCTTGCCCAGGGACATGCCAAGCCACAGGGCTGAAGCCCTCCAGGAGCCCCAGCACGACACGGGGCCTGCCGGAGGTTTCCTCAGCCCAACGTGCTGCCCGGAGCAGTCCTGCGAGGCTGGAGTCCTTCCAGAGGAAGACAAGCCCAGCAGGACACTACACGGCCCCCCAAGCCACTGCCTGCTTCAGTGTGCCCCCAGCACAATGGCTCCCTCAGGCCTTAGGACCTCCAAGGCTGGTGCCAGGGCAAGCACCACACCAGGGAGAGGGGCAGGTGTTAGGACGTGGGTGGATAACGATTGCAGCTGTAGCATTTGCATCCAGCTAACAGGGAATTCTCTGCAGGGCGACAGCTGGCCGGTGCAGCAGGACATGCCTCAGCCCACCAAAGGCTCCTGGGGTGAGGGCACCCCCACTGGCGACAATAAAGGCCAATAAAGTTTATTGTTCCTGTAGCGCGTGTCGTTTCGGTACCGAGGGGATCCAGGGAAGCGGCAAAAGGAAAGGCAGCGGTGCGAGCCAGGCTGCCGAGTGCGGGCTTGCGCAGCACGCGCTCCGGGAGAAGTGGGAGAGCTGGGGTGGGAGAGAACACGCATCCGTGGCTGTGAGGTGCCCTACGGGTGCCCGGCTTCCAGGAGGAGGGCCCTGCATGCCGGCAGCGTGCCCGTGTCCCGGCGGGGTTCCCGGGGGGGCCCACGTCCCCGTGAGGTGCCTGGTGGGTGCCCATGTCCCCGTGAGGTGGCAGTGGCCACTGCGTGCCCAGGGCCCCGTGGGTCACGGCCCTCCGCAAATAATTCTAGGCTAATCACACTCCTCAGGTCGTTTTAACAAATTAAACATAACTTGAGATCAAAGGACACCTATAGGACTCACTCAGGCCTCAGAGGAAGCAGCCAATGATGAAGCCAACACCAACCACCAGGGATCACGGGCCTGTCATCCAGTAGCAGCAGCCCTGGTCTAAATCCCACCTAAGTTCCCAGGCACACAGGACCCCTTCAGAGAAAACCGGGTACATGACAAGCTTGCCCACACTAATGGCCACATGCCGCCACACAAGGTGGCACACTAAGAGTTCGGAGACAGGGGCACAGTTCACAGGGACCGGTACGATTCCCTAATGGCACAGAGCACAGGCATCCAACACTGGCCTTCACGGCCACCCCCCCAGGGTCACGGCTGTGAGGTACATGGCGACTGCAATGTCCCAAGAGGAGCAGCCCACGTCCCGGCAGGGTACCGTATTCTGCTGAGGATCACAGGGAGATGCCCAGGTCACAGTGAGGTGGCAGCACTTGCTCATACCCAGGACACTGTGGGTCATGTTCCCCCGTGAATAATTCTAGATTAATCACATTCCTCCTTCTCACAACTTAAGATTTTGGTCAAAGGGGGTGCATTTGTGGCTTTCCCCCTAACATGGGCTGCCACTTTCCCCCAAGAGGATTTGGAGCGCAAGCGTGTCACAGCTGCCCACCTGGGGCACAGCGCTGAACACAGCTTGGATGGAGCTCTGGGCACAGCTCCTTCTCGCTGACAAGTTCAGGGCACAGCCTCTTTTGCTGATTAAGGATACCAATGAAACTCAGGCACCAGAGTGAAAAGAGTAGGCGTATTTTACTAGTGATAACCAAGTAATGTAACAGAGTAATACAGAAAACATGCAGTAAGAAAAGGCAGAATAATGCACCCAGAGCAACAAATAGGAAAATACAGGGTAATGCATCAAAACATTACTACATGACAGGGAGAACAGTGATTAAGAAAGATCCATCACCACTTGCATATGTTACCAACATCCAGACCCGCAGACGCTGGGCAGCCCCGGTTGCAGCGAGGATTTGGAGAGCCTGTCCCGGCAAGTGGGAAGTCCTACGCGGTGCCTCCACCCGTAGGTGAGGCTTCCAAAGTCGCTGTGAGTGGGTCCAGCCTTATACACTAGAGATCGACAAGCCAGAATAGCTGGCACCTTTGTGTTGAGCGGAAAATTTCTGGTTTCATTCTCCTGTTGGATTCCACCCAAAGCATGGCCAGGGCTCGAGGCGGGGAGATCAAGGGAGTTTCTAACAAGGCCAAATACGTGGGTTCTCAGCCTTGAACAAGGCTAAACAAGGGAAGTTGGATACATTCTCTCAGCATTTCATCCTCACTACTGATTATATTCTAAGCTGCATCTTTCACTAGTGAGCTTACATACTTTGTTAATGATGACGTATTAAGTTAGCAGCTTTGCCTTGGGGCCTGTTGTTCAGGCTTCAATACTTTAACACTTTAGCGCTTTTTACATCAGCATAAGCGGTTGTTATAACAGCACAATGGTTATCAGTTATAAAATATACAGGATTCATCTATAGGTCAACTCTGGCTTGGGCCTGTTGTCCAAGCCTTAGCACTTCACAGCCCAAACCATGTGGGACACAGTCCCGCTCCACTGCTGGGCTCGGTGTCTGCCAGCGGCACAGCAGCAGGAGCACCAGGCCTCAGAATGCGCCCATGCAGGTCCTCCCCAGCTCCACCTCGGCCTTCATCGCCCGCCGGCCGGGCAGGGAAAGGCACTGTGGCATCACAGAGCCTTGTGTGACATCACAGAGCCTTGTGTGACATCAGCCCGTGACTTGTCACATCGGCAACCCTTAAAAGCACGGACACACGAGGCGGCCACTCAGTCCAGGTTGTCGCTGCCTGAACTCTGGTCAGGGTGACAGCCCCAGCCAGCTCGTGCATCGATATTTTCTCGTGCATCGATATTTTTTCCCTCGGCAGAGACCACGATGAGGCTCAGCCCACTTCTCTGCCTCACCATGGCTCTCTGCATGGTGTCTCTGTTCCCCGGTGCCAGCGGCCTTTCCATCAACACCAGCTGGTTCACAGTCCACATGGAACTCCTTTCTGAGGTGCGCCAGAAGCACTGCCTCCGTACTGACCAGCAGCATTGGCCTTCGCAGACACGGCAGCTGGGCCAGGTTCAGGACAGATGTCGTCCCCCAGGACCCGAAGCTAGCGAGCCCTGTCGCCGAGAGCATGGATGCCAAACGGCCCGGCAGCACTGGCCTTCGCAAACTCCTCAGCTGGTTCTGGTTCAGGACAGACGTCGTCCCCCAGGACCCGAAGCAAGCGTCCCCTGTCGCCGAGAGCATGGACGCCAAACGGCCCGGCAGCACTGGCCTTTGCAAACTCCTCAGCTGGTTCTGGTTCAGGACAGACGTCGTCCCCCAGGACCCGAAGCAAGCGTCCCCTGTCGCCGAGAGCATGGACGCCAAACGGCCCGGCAGCACTGGCCTTCGCAGCCTCCTCAGCTGGTTCTGGTTCAGGACAGACTTCGTCCCCCAGGACCCGAAGCAAGCGTCCCCTGTCGCCGAGAGCATGGACGCCAAACGGCCCGGCAGCACTGGCCTTCGCAGCCTCCTCAGCCGGCTCAGGTTCAGGACGCGTGTTGGCCCCCAGGACCCGAAGCAACCACCCACTGGTGCAAAAAGGATTGCCTGTAAAACCATGGGTCTGCTCTGCATGGCTTGTATTATGCTTCACCTCTGGTGAAATCGGGAGAGACTCCAGCAACAGGTGAGCAATTGAAATCAGTCTCACAGGAAGGGACTGGCTTGTGGGAGCAGAGAACGACAACAGCTGGGGCCAAGAAGGCTTGCAGTGTAAAAGCCAAACCCAGTGTGGGCCCCGAGCAGGCCCCGAGAGGTCCTCTGCCTCTTGCCCAGGGACATGCCAAGCCACAGGGCTGAAGCCCTCCAGGAGCCCCAGCATGACACGGGGCCTGCCGGAGGTTTCCTCAGCCCAACGTGCTGCCCGGAGCAGTCCTGCGAGGCTGGAGTCCTTCCAGAGGAAGACAAGCCCAGCAGGACACTACACGGCCCCCCAAGCCACTGCCTGCTTCAGTGTGCCCCCAGCACAATGGCTCCCTCAGGCCTTAGGACCTCCAAGGCTGGTGCCAGGGCAAGCACCACACCAGGGAGAGGGGCAGGTGTTAGGACGTGGGTGGATAACGATTGCAGCTGTAGCATTTGCATCCAGCTAACAGGGAATTCTCTGCAGGGCGACAGCTGGCCGGTGCAGCAGGACATGCCTCAGCCCACCAAAGGCTCCTGGGGTGAGGGCACCCCCACTGGCGACAATAAAGGCCAATAAAGTTTATTGTTCCTGTAGCGCGTGTCGTTTCGGTACCGAGGGGATCCAGGGAAGCGGCAAAAGGAAAGGCAGCGGTGCGAGCCAGGCTGCCGAGTGCGGGCTTGCGCAGCACGCGCTCCGGGAGAAGTGGGAGAGCTGGGGTGGGAGAGAACACGCATCCGTGGCTGTGAGGTGCCCTACGGGTGCCCGGCTTCCAGGAGGAGGGCCCTGCATGCCGGCAGCGTGCCCGTGTCCCGGCGGGGTTCCCGGGGGGGCCCACGTCCCCGTGAGGTGCCTGGTGGGTGCCCATGTCCCCGTGAGGTGGCAGTGGCCACTGCGTGCCCAGGGCCCCGTGGGTCACGGCCCTCCGCAAATAATTCTAGGCTAATCACACTCCTCAGGTCGTTTTAACAAATTAAACATAACTTGAGATCAAAGGACACCTATAGGACTCACTCAGGCCTCAGAGGAAGCAGCCAATGATGAAGCCAACACCAACCACCAGGGATCACGGGCCTGTCATCCAGTAGCAGCAGCCCTGGTCTAAATCCCACCTAAGTTCCCAGGCACACAGGACCCCTTCAGAGAAAACCGGGTACATGACAAGCTTGCCCACACTAATGGCCACATGCCGCCACACAAGGTGGCACACTAAGAGTTCGGAGACAGGGGCACAGTTCACAGGGACCGGTACGATTCCCTAATGGCACAGAGCACAGGCATCCAACACTGGCCTTCACGGCCACCCCCCCAGGGTCACGGCTGTGAGGTACATGGCGACTGCAATGTCCCAAGAGGAGCAGCCCACGTCCCGGCAGGGTACCGTATTCTGCTGAGGATCACAGGGAGATGCCCAGGTCACAGTGAGGTGGCAGCACTTGCTCATACCCAGGACACTGTGGGTCATGTTCCCCCGTGAATAATTCTAGATTAATCACATTCCTCCTTCTCACAACTTAAGATTTTGGTCAAAGGGGGTGCATTTGTGGCTTTCCCCCTAACATGGGCTGCCACTTTCCCCCAAGAGGATTTGGAGCGCAAGCGTGTCACAGCTGCCCACCTGGGGCACAGCGCTGAACACAGCTTGGATGGAGCTCTGGGCACAGCTCCTTCTCGCTGACAAGTTCAGGGCACAGCCTCTTTTGCTGATTAAGGATACCAATGAAACTCAGGCACCAGAGTGAAAAGAGTAGGCGTATTTTACTAGTGATAACCAAGTAATGTAACAGAGTAATACAGAAAACATGCAGTAAGAAAAGGCAGAATAATGCACCCAGAGCAACAAATAGGAAAATACAGGGTAATGCATCAAAACATTACTACATGACAGGGAGAACAGTGATTAAGAAAGATCCATCACCACTTGCATATGTTACCAACATCCAGACCCGCAGACGCTGGGCAGCCCCGGTTGCAGCGAGGATTTGGAGAGCCTGTCCCGGCAAGTGGGAAGTCCTACGCGGTGCCTCCACCCGTAGGTGAGGCTTCCAAAGTCGCTGTGAGTGGGTCCAGCCTTATACACTAGAGATCGACAAGCCAGAATAGCTGGCACCTTTGTGTTGAGCGGAAAATTTCTGGTTTCATTCTCCTGTTGGATTCCACCCAAAGCATGGCCAGGGCTCGAGGCGGGGAGATCAAGGGAGTTTCTAACAAGGCCAAATACGTGGGTTCTCAGCCTTGAACAAGGCTAAACAAGGGAAGTTGGATACATTCTCTCAGCATTTCATCCTCACTACTGATTATATTCTAAGCTGCATCTTTCACTAGTGAGCTTACATACTTTGTTAATGATGACGTATTAAGTTAGCAGCTTTGCCTTGGGGCCTGTTGTTCAGGCTTCAATACTTTAACACTTTAGCGCTTTTTACATCAGCATAAGCGGTTGTTATAACAGCACAATGGTTATCAGTTATAAAATATACAGGATTCATCTATAGGTCAACTCTGGCTTGGGCCTGTTGTCCAAGCCTTAGCACTTCACAGCCCAAACCATGTGGGACACAGTCCCGCTCCACTGCTGGGCTCGGTGTCTGCCAGCGGCACAGCAGCAGGAGCACCAGGCCTCAGAATGCGCCCATGCAGGTCCTCCCCAGCTCCACCTCGGCCTTCATCGCCCGCCGGCCGGGCAGGGAAAGGCACTGTGGCATCACAGAGCCTTGTGTGACATCACAGAGCCTTGTGTGACATCAGCCCGTGACTTGTCACATCGGCAACCCTTAAAAGCACGGACACACGAGGCGGCCACTCAGTCCAGGTTGTCGCTGCCTGAACTCTGGTCAGGGTGACAGCCCCAGCCAGCTCGTGCATCGATATTTTCTCGTGCATCGATATTTTTTCCCTCGGCAGAGACCACGATGAGGCTCAGCCCACTTCTCTGCCTCACCATGGCTCTCTGCATGGTGTCTCTGTTCCCCGGTGCCAGCGGCCTTTCCATCAACACCAGCTGGTTCACAGTCCACATGGAACTCCTTTCTGAGGTGCGCCAGAAGCTCTGCATGGCCGCCAGAAGGACTGCCTCCGTACTGACCAGCAGCATTGGCCTTCGCAGACACGGCAGCTGGGCCAGGTTCAGGACAGATGTCGTCCCCCAGGACCCGAAGCTAGC
This sequence comes from Strix aluco, assembly GCF_031877795.1. Classification (NCBI taxonomy): domain Eukaryota; kingdom Metazoa; phylum Chordata; class Aves; order Strigiformes; family Strigidae; genus Strix; species Strix aluco. The sequence goes on along the minus strand of NC_133938.1, from coordinate 29,900,471 downwards.
GAGCCCTGTCGCCGAGAGCATGGATGCCAAACGGCCAGGCAGCACTGGCCTTCGCAAACTCCTCAGCTGGTTCTGGTTCAGGACAGACGTCGTCCCCCAGGACCCGAAGCAAGCGTCCCCTGTCGCCGAGAGCATGGACGCCAAACGGCCCGGCAGCACTGGCCTTTGCAAACTCCTCAGCTGGTTCTGGTTCAGGACAGACGTCGTCCCCCAGGACCCGAAGCAAGCGTCCCCTGTCGCCGAGAGCATGGACGCCAAACGGCCCGGCAGCACTGGCCTTCGCAGCCTCCTCAGCTGGTTCTGGTTCAGGACAGACTTCGTCCCCCAGGACCCGAAGCAAGCGTCCCCTGTCGCCGAGAGCATGGACGCCAAACGGCCCGGCAGCACTGGCCTTCGCAGCCTCCTCAGCCGGCTCAGGTTCAGGACGCGTGTTGGCCCCCAGGACCCGAAGCAACCACCCACTGGTGCAAAAAGGATTGCCTGTAAAACCATGGGTCTGCTCTGCATGGCTTGTATTATGCTTCACCTCTGGTGAAATCGGGAGAGACTCCAGCAACAGGTGAGCAATTGAAATCAGTCTCACAGGAAGGGACTGGCTTGTGGGAGCAGAGAACGACAACAGCTGGGGCCAAGAAGGCTTGCAGTGTAAAAGCCAAACCCAGTGTGGGCCCCGAGCAGGCCCCGAGAGGTCCTCTGCCTCTTGCCCAGGGACATGCCAAGCCACAGGGCTGAAGCCCTCCAGGAGCCCCAGCACGACACGGGGCCTGCCGGAGGTTTCCTCAGCCCAACGTGCTGCCCGGAGCAGTCCTGCGAGGCTGGAGTCCTTCCAGAGGAAGACAAGCCCAGCAGGACACTACACGGCCCCCCAAGCCACTGCCTGCTTCAGTGTGCCCCCAGCACAATGGCTCCCTCAGGCCTTAGGACCTCCAAGGCTGGTGCCAGGGCAAGCACCACACCAGGGAGAGGGGCAGGTGTTAGGACGTGGGTGGATAACGATTGCAGCTGTAGCATTTGCATCCAGCTAACAGGGAATTCTCTGCAGGGCGACAGCTGGCCGGTGCAGCAGGACATGCCTCAGCCCACCAAAGGCTCCTGGGGTGAGGGCACCCCCACTGGCGACAATAAAGGCCAATAAAGTTTATTGTTCCTGTAGCGCGTGTCGTTTCGGTACCGAGGGGATCCAGGGAAGCGGCAAAAGGAAAGGCAGCGGTGCGAGCCAGGCTGCCGAGTGCGGGCTTGCGCAGCACGCGCTCCGGGAGAAGTGGGAGAGCTGGGGTGGGAGAGAACACGCATCCGTGGCTGTGAGGTGCCCTACGGGTGCCCGGCTTCCAGGAGGAGGGCCCTGCATGCCGGCAGCGTGCCCGTGTCCCGGCGGGGTTCCCGGGGGGGCCCACGTCCCCGTGAGGTGCCTGGTGGGTGCCCATGTCCCCGTGAGGTGGCAGTGGCCACTGCGTGCCCAGGGCCCCGTGGGTCACGGCCCTCCGCAAATAATTCTAGGCTAATCACACTCCTCAGGTCGTTTTAACAAATTAAACATAACTTGAGATCAAAGGACACCTATAGGACTCACTCAGGCCTCAGAGGAAGCAGCCAATGATGAAGCCAACACCAACCACCAGGGATCACGGGCCTGTCATCCAGTAGCAGCAGCCCTGGTCTAAATCCCACCTAAGTTCCCAGGCACACAGGACCCCTTCAGAGAAAACCGGGTACATGACAAGCTTGCCCACACTAATGGCCACATGCCGCCACACAAGGTGGCACACTAAGAGTTCGGAGACAGGGGCACAGTTCACAGGGACCGGTACGATTCCCTAATGGCACAGAGCACAGGCATCCAACACTGGCCTTCACGGCCACCCCCCCAGGGTCACGGCTGTGAGGTACATGGCGACTGCAATGTCCCAAGAGGAGCAGCCCACGTCCCGGCAGGGTACCGTATTCTGCTGAGGATCACAGGGAGATGCCCAGGTCACAGTGAGGTGGCAGCACTTGCTCATACCCAGGACACTGTGGGTCATGTTCCCCCGTGAATAATTCTAGATTAATCACATTCCTCCTTCTCACAACTTAAGATTTTGGTCAAAGGGGGTGCATTTGTGGCTTTCCCCCTAACATGGGCTGCCACTTTCCCCCAAGAGGATTTGGAGCGCAAGCGTGTCACAGCTGCCCACCTGGGGCACAGCGCTGAACACAGCTTGGATGGAGCTCTGGGCACAGCTCCTTCTCGCTGACAAGTTCAGGGCACAGCCTCTTTTGCTGATTAAGGATACCAATGAAACTCAGGCACCAGAGTGAAAAGAGTAGGCGTATTTTACTAGTGATAACCAAGTAATGTAACAGAGTAATACAGAAAACATGCAGTAAGAAAAGGCAGAATAATGCACCCAGAGCAACAAATAGGAAAATACAGGGTAATGCATCAAAACATTACTACATGACAGGGAGAACAGTGATTAAGAAAGATCCATCACCACTTGCATATGTTACCAACATCCAGACCCGCAGACGCTGGGCAGCCCCGGTTGCAGCGAGGATTTGGAGAGCCTGTCCCGGCAAGTGGGAAGTCCTACGCGGTGCCTCCACCCGTAGGTGAGGCTTCCAAAGTCGCTGTGAGTGGGTCCAGCCTTATACACTAGAGATCGACAAGCCAGAATAGCTGGCACCTTTGTGTTGAGCGGAAAATTTCTGGTTTCATTCTCCTGTTGGATTCCACCCAAAGCATGGCCAGGGCTCGAGGCGGGGAGATCAAGGGAGTTTCTAACAAGGCCAAATACGTGGGTTCTCAGCCTTGAACAAGGCTAAACAAGGGAAGTTGGATACATTCTCTCAGCATTTCATCCTCACTACTGATTATATTCTAAGCTGCATCTTTCACTAGTGAGCTTACATACTTTGTTAATGATGACGTATTAAGTTAGCAGCTTTGCCTTGGGGCCTGTTGTTCAGGCTTCAATACTTTAACACTTTAGCGCTTTTTACATCAGCATAAGCGGTTGTTATAACAGCACAATGGTTATCAGTTATAAAATATACAGGATTCATCTATAGGTCAACTCTGGCTTGGGCCTGTTGTCCAAGCCTTAGCACTTCACAGCCCAAACCATGTGGGACACAGTCCCGCTCCACTGCTGGGCTCGGTGTCTGCCAGCGGCACAGCAGCAGGAGCACCAGGCCTCAGAATGCGCCCATGCAGGTCCTCCCCAGCTCCACCTCGGCCTTCATCGCCCGCCGGCCGGGCAGGGAAAGGCACTGTGGCATCACAGAGCCTTGTGTGACATCACAGAGCCTTGTGTGACATCAGCCCGTGACTTGTCACATCGGCAACCCTTAAAAGCACGGACACACGAGGCGGCCACTCAGTCCAGGTTGTCGCTGCCTGAACTCTGGTCAGGGTGACAGCCCCAGCCAGCTCGTGCATCGATATTTTCTCGTGCATCGATATTTTTTCCCTCGGCAGAGACCACGATGAGGCTCAGCCCACTTCTCTGCCTCACCATGGCTCTCTGCATGGTGTCTCTGTTCCCCGGTGCCAGCGGCCTTTCCATCAACACCAGCTGGTTCACAGTCCACATGGAACTCCTTTCTGAGGTGCGCCAGAAGCACTGCCTCCGTACTGACCAGCAGCATTGGCCTTCGCAGACACGGCAGCTGGGCCAGGTTCAGGACAGATGTCGTCCCCCAGGACCCGAAGCTAGCGAGCCCTGTCGCCGAGAGCATGGATGCCAAACGGCCCGGCAGCACTGGCCTTCGCAAACTCCTCAGCTGGTTCTGGTTCAGGACAGACGTCGTCCCCCAGGACCCGAAGCAAGCGTCCCCTGTCGCCGAGAGCATGGACGCCAAACGGCCCGGCAGCACTGGCCTTTGCAAACTCCTCAGCTGGTTCTGGTTCAGGACAGACGTCGTCCCCCAGGACCCGAAGCAAGCGTCCCCTGTCGCCGAGAGCATGGACGCCAAACGGCCCGGCAGCACTGGCCTTCGCAGCCTCCTCAGCTGGTTCTGGTTCAGGACAGACTTCGTCCCCCAGGACCCGAAGCAAGCGTCCCCTGTCGCCGAGAGCATGGACGCCAAACGGCCCGGCAGCACTGGCCTTCGCAGCCTCCTCAGCCGGCTCAGGTTCAGGACGCGTGTTGGCCCCCAGGACCCGAAGCAACCACCCACTGGTGCAAAAAGGATTGCCTGTAAAACCATGGGTCTGCTCTGCATGGCTTGTATTATGCTTCACCTCTGGTGAAATCGGGAGAGACTCCAGCAACAGGTGAGCAATTGAAATCAGTCTCACAGGAAGGGACTGGCTTGTGGGAGCAGAGAACGACAACAGCTGGGGCCAAGAAGGCTTGCAGTGTAAAAGCCAAACCCAGTGTGGGCCCCGAGCAGGCCCCGAGAGGTCCTCTGCCTCTTGCCCAGGGACATGCCAAGCCACAGGGCTGAAGCCCTCCAGGAGCCCCAGCATGACACGGGGCCTGCCGGAGGTTTCCTCAGCCCAACGTGCTGCCCGGAGCAGTCCTGCGAGGCTGGAGTCCTTCCAGAGGAAGACAAGCCCAGCAGGACACTACACGGCCCCCCAAGCCACTGCCTGCTTCAGTGTGCCCCCAGCACAATGGCTCCCTCAGGCCTTAGGACCTCCAAGGCTGGTGCCAGGGCAAGCACCACACCAGGGAGAGGGGCAGGTGTTAGGACGTGGGTGGATAACGATTGCAGCTGTAGCATTTGCATCCAGCTAACAGGGAATTCTCTGCAGGGCGACAGCTGGCCGGTGCAGCAGGACATGCCTCAGCCCACCAAAGGCTCCTGGGGTGAGGGCACCCCCACTGGCGACAATAAAGGCCAATAAAGTTTATTGTTCCTGTAGCGCGTGTCGTTTCGGTACCGAGGGGATCCAGGGAAGCGGCAAAAGGAAAGGCAGCGGTGCGAGCCAGGCTGCCGAGTGCGGGCTTGCGCAGCACGCGCTCCGGGAGAAGTGGGAGAGCTGGGGTGGGAGAGAACACGCATCCGTGGCTGTGAGGTGCCCTACGGGTGCCCGGCTTCCAGGAGGAGGGCCCTGCATGCCGGCAGCGTGCCCGTGTCCCGGCGGGGTTCCCGGGGGGGCCCACGTCCCCGTGAGGTGCCTGGTGGGTGCCCATGTCCCCGTGAGGTGGCAGTGGCCACTGCGTGCCCAGGGCCCCGTGGGTCACGGCCCTCCGCAAATAATTCTAGGCTAATCACACTCCTCAGGTCGTTTTAACAAATTAAACATAACTTGAGATCAAAGGACACCTATAGGACTCACTCAGGCCTCAGAGGAAGCAGCCAATGATGAAGCCAACACCAACCACCAGGGATCACGGGCCTGTCATCCAGTAGCAGCAGCCCTGGTCTAAATCCCACCTAAGTTCCCAGGCACACAGGACCCCTTCAGAGAAAACCGGGTACATGACAAGCTTGCCCACACTAATGGCCACATGCCGCCACACAAGGTGGCACACTAAGAGTTCGGAGACAGGGGCACAGTTCACAGGGACCGGTACGATTCCCTAATGGCACAGAGCACAGGCATCCAACACTGGCCTTCACGGCCACCCCCCCAGGGTCACGGCTGTGAGGTACATGGCGACTGCAATGTCCCAAGAGGAGCAGCCCACGTCCCGGCAGGGTACCGTATTCTGCTGAGGATCACAGGGAGATGCCCAGGTCACAGTGAGGTGGCAGCACTTGCTCATACCCAGGACACTGTGGGTCATGTTCCCCCGTGAATAATTCTAGATTAATCACATTCCTCCTTCTCACAACTTAAGATTTTGGTCAAAGGGGGTGCATTTGTGGCTTTCCCCCTAACATGGGCTGCCACTTTCCCCCAAGAGGATTTGGAGCGCAAGCGTGTCACAGCTGCCCACCTGGGGCACAGCGCTGAACACAGCTTGGATGGAGCTCTGGGCACAGCTCCTTCTCGCTGACAAGTTCAGGGCACAGCCTCTTTTGCTGATTAAGGATACCAATGAAACTCAGGCACCAGAGTGAAAAGAGTAGGCGTATTTTACTAGTGATAACCAAGTAATGTAACAGAGTAATACAGAAAACATGCAGTAAGAAAAGGCAGAATAATGCACCCAGAGCAACAAATAGGAAAATACAGGGTAATGCATCAAAACATTACTACATGACAGGGAGAACAGTGATTAAGAAAGATCCATCACCACTTGCATATGTTACCAACATCCAGACCCGCAGACGCTGGGCAGCCCCGGTTGCAGCGAGGATTTGGAGAGCCTGTCCCGGCAAGTGGGAAGTCCTACGCGGTGCCTCCACCCGTAGGTGAGGCTTCCAAAGTCGCTGTGAGTGGGTCCAGCCTTATACACTAGAGATCGACAAGCCAGAATAGCTGGCACCTTTGTGTTGAGCGGAAAATTTCTGGTTTCATTCTCCTGTTGGATTCCACCCAAAGCATGGCCAGGGCTCGAGGCGGGGAGATCAAGGCCAAATACGTGGGTTCTCAGCCTTGAACAAGGCTAAACAAGGGAAGTTGGATACATTCTCTCAGCATTTCATCCTCACTACTGATTATATTCTAAGCTGCATCTTTCACTAGTGAGCTTACATACTTTGTTAATGATGACGTATTAAGTTAGCAGCTTTGCCTTGGGGCCTGTTGTTCAGGCTTCAATACTTTAACACTTTAGCGCTTTTTACATCAGCATAAGCGGTTGTTATAACAGCACAATGGTTATCAGTTATAAAATATACAGGATTCATCTATAGGTCAACTCTGGCTTGGGCCTGTTGTCCAAGCCTTAGCACTTCACAGCCCAAACCATGTGGGACACAGTCCCGCTCCACTGCTGGGCTCGGTGTCTGCCAGCGGCACAGCAGCAGGAGCACCAGGCCTCAGAATGCGCCCATGCAGGTCCTCCCCAGCTCCACCTCGGCCTTCATCGCCCGCCGGCCGGGCAGGGAAAGGCACTGTGGCATCACAGAGCCTTGTGTGACATCACAGAGCCTTGTGTGACATCAGCCCGTGACTTGTCACATCGGCAACCCTTAAAAGCACGGACACACGAGGCGGCCACTCAGTCCAGGTTGTCGCTGCCTGAACTCTGGTCAGGGTGACAGCCCCAGCCAGCTCGTGCATCGATATTTTCTCGTGCATCGATATTTTTTCCCTCGGCAGAGACCACGATGAGGCTCAGCCCACTTCTCTGCCTCACCATGGCTCTCTGCATGGTGTCTCTGTTCCCCGGTGCCAGCGGCCTTTCCATCAACACCAGCTGGTTCACAGTCCACATGGAACTCCTTTCTGAGGTGCGCCAGAAGCTCTGCATGGCCGCCAGAAGGACTGCCTCCGTACTGACCAGCAGCATTGGCCTTCGCAGACACGGCAGCTGGGCCAGGTTCAGGACAGATGTCGTCCCCCAGGACCCGAAGCTAGCGAGCCCTGTCGCCGAGAGCATGGATGCCAAACGGCCAGGCAGCACTGGCCTTCGCAAACTCCTCAGCTGGTTCTGGTTCAGGACAGACGTCGTCCCCCAGGACCCGAAGCAAGCGTCCCCTGTCGCCGAGAGCATGGACACCAAACGGCCCGGCAGCACTGGCCTTTGCAAACTCCTCAGCTGGTTCTGGTTCAGGACAGACGTCGTCCCCCAGGACCCGAAGCAAGCGTCCCCTGTCGCCGAGAGCATGGATGCCAAACGGCCCGGCAGCACTGGCCTTCGCAGCCTCCTCAGCTGGTTCTGGTTCAGGACAGATGTCGTCCCCCAGGACCCAAAGCAAGCATCCTCTGTTGCTCAGAGCATGGACGCCAAACGGCCTGGCAGCACTGGCCTTCGCAAACTCCTCAGCTGGTTCTGGCTCAGGACAGACGTCGTCCCCCAGGACCCGAAGCAAGCGTCCCCTGTCGCCGAGAGCATGGACGCAAAACGGCCCGGCAGCACTGGCCTTCGCAGCCTCCTCAGCTGGTTCTGGCTCAGGACAGATGTTGTCCCCCAGGACCCGAAGCAAGCGTCCCCTGTCGCCGAGAGCATGGACGCCAAACGGCCCGGCAGCACTGGCCTTTGCAAACTCCTCAGCTGGTTCTGGTTCAGGACAGACGTCGTCCCCCAGGACCCGAAGCAAGCGTCCCCTGTCGCCGAGAGCATGGACGCCAAACGGCCCGGCAGCACTGGCCTTCGCAGCCTCCTCAGCTGGTTCTGGTTCAGGACAGATGTCGTCCCCCAGGACCCAAAGCAAGCATCCTCTGTTGCTCAGAGCATGGACGCCAAACGGCCTGGCAGCACTGGCCTTCGCAAACTCCTCAGCTGGTTCTGGCTCAGGACAGACGTCGTCCCCCAGGACCCGAAGCAAGCGTCCCCTGTCGCCGAGAGCATGGACGCCAAACGGCCCGGCAGCACTGGCCTTCGCAGCCTCCTCAGCTGGTTCTGGCTCAGGACAGATGTTGTCCCCCAGGACCCGAAGCAAGCGTCCCCTGTCGCCGAGAGCATGGACGCCAAACGGCCCGGCAGCACTGGCCTTCGCAGCCTCCTCAGCTGGTTCTCGCTCAGGACAGATGTCGTCGCCCAGGACCCGAAACAAGCGTCCCCTGTCGCCGAGAGCATGGACGCCAAACGGCCCGGCAGCACTGGCCTTCGCAGCCTCCTCAGCTGGTTCTGGTTCAGGACAGACTTCGTCCCCCAGGACCCGAAGCAAGCGTCCCCTGTCGCCGAGAGCATGGACGCCAAACGGCCCGGCAGCACTGGCCTTCGCAGCCTCCTCAGCCGGCTCAGGTTCAGGACGCGTGTTGGCCCCCAGGACCCGAAGCAACCACCCACTGGTGCAAAAAGGATTGCCTGTAAAACCATGGGTCTGCTCTGCATGGCTTGTATTATGCTTCACCTCTGGTGAAATCGGGAGAGACTCCAGCAACAGGTGAGCAATTGAAATCAGTCTCACAGGAAGGGACTGGCTTGTGGGAGCAGAGAACGACAACAGCTGGGGCCAAGAAGGCTTGCAGTGTAAAAGCCAAACCCAGTGTGGGCCCCGAGCAGGCCCCGAGAGGTCCTCTGCCTCTTGCCCAGGGACATGCCAAGCCACAGGGCTGAAGCCCTCCAGGAGTCCCAGCACGACACGGGGCCTGCCGGAGGTTTCCTCAGCCCAACGTGCTGCCCGGAGCAGTCCTGCGAGGCTGGAGTCCTTCCAGAGGAAGACAAGCCCAGCAGGACACTACACGGCCCCCCAAGCCACTGCCTGCTTCAGTGTGCCCCCGGCACAATGGCTCCCTCAGGCCTTAGGACCTCCAAGGCTGGTGCCAGGGCAAGCACCACACCAGGGAGAGGGGCAGGTGTTAGGACGTGGGTGGATAACGATTGCAGCTGTAGCATTTGCATCCAGCTAACAGGGAATTCTCTGCAGGGCGACAGCTGGCTGGTGCAGCAGGACATGCCTCAGCCCACCAAAGGCTCCTGGGGTGAGGGCACCCCCACTGGCGACAATAAAGGCCAATAAAGTTTATTGTTCCTGTAGCGCGTGTCGTTTCGGTACCGAGGGGATCCAGGGAAGCGGCAACAGGAAAGGCAGCGGTGCGAGCCAGGCTGCCGAGTGCGGGCTTGCGCAGCACGCGCTCCGGGAGAAGTGGGAGAGCTGGGGTGGGAGAGAACACGCATCCGTGGCTGTGAGGTGCCCTACGGGTGCCCGGCTTCCAGGAGGAGGGCCCTGCATGCCGGCAGCGTGCCCGTGTCCCGGCGGGGTTCCCGGGGGGGCCCACGTCCCCGTGAGGTGCCTGGTGGGTGCCCATGTCCCCGTGAGGTGGCAGTGGCCGCTGCGTGCCCAGGGCCCCGTGGGTCACGGCCCTCCGCAAATAATTCTAGGCTAATCACACTCCTCAGGTCGTTTTAACAAATTAAACATAACTTGAGATCAAAGGACACCTATAGGACTCACTCAGGCCTCAGAGGAAGCAGCCAATGATGAAGCCAACACCAACCACCAGGGATCACGGGCCTGTCATCCAGTAGCAGCAGCCCTGGTCTAAATCCCACCTAAGTTCCCAGGCACACAGGACCCCTTCAGAGAAAACCGGGTACATGACAAGCTTGCCCACACTAATGGCCACATGCCGCCACACAAGGTGGCACACTAAGAGTTCGGAGACAGGGGCACAGTTCACAGGGACCGGTACGATTCCCTAATGGCACAGAGCACAGGCATCCAACACTGGCCTTCACGGCCACCCCCCCAGGGTCACGGCTGTGAGGTACATGGCGACTGCAATGTCCCAAGAGGAGCAGCCCACGTCCCGGCAGGGTACCGTATTCTGCTGAGGATCACAGGGAGATGCCCAGGTCACAGTGAGGTGGCAGCACTTGCTCATACCCAGGACACTGTGGGTCATGTTCCCCCGTGAATAATTCTAGATTAATCACATTCCTCCTTCTCACAACTTAAGATTTTGGTCAAAGGGGGTGCATTTGTGGCTTTCCCCCTAACATGGGCTGCCACTTTCCCCCAAGAGGATTTGGAGCGCAAGCGTGTCACAGCTGCCCACCTGGGGCACAGCGCTGAACACAGCTTGGATGGAGCTCTGGGCACAGCTCCTTCTCGCTGACAAGTTCAGGGCACAGCCTCTTTTGCTGATTAAGGATACCAATGAAACTCAGGCACCAGAGTGAAAAGAGTAGGCGTATTTTACTAGTGATAACCAAGTAATGTAACAGAGTAATACAGAAAACATGCAGTAAGAAAAGGCAGAATAATGCACCCAGAGCAACAAATAGGAAAATACAGGGTAATGCATCAAAACATTACTACATGACAGGGAGAACAGTGATTAAGAAAGATCCATCACCACTTGCATATGTTACCAACATCCAGACCCGCAGACGCTGGGCAGCCCCGGTTGCAGCGAGGATTTGGAGAGCCTGTCCCGGCAAGTGGGAAGTCCTACGCGGTGCCTCCACCCGTAGGTGAGGCTTCCAAAGTCGCTGTGAGTGGGTCCAGCCTTATACACTAGAGATCGACAAGCCAGAATAGCTGGCACCTTTGTGTTGAGCGGAAAATTTCTGGTTTCATTCTCCTGTTGGATTCCACCCAAAGCATGGCCAGGGCTCGAGGCGGGGAGATCAAGGGAGTTTCTAACAAGGCCAAATACGTGGGTTCTCAGCCTTGAACAAGGCTAAACAAGGGAAGTTGGATACATTCTCTCAGCATTTCATCCTCACTACTGATTATATTCTAAGCTGCATCTTTCACTAGTGAGCTTACATACTTTGTTAATGATGACGTATTAAGTTAGCAGCTTTGCCTTGGGGCCTGTTGTTCAGGCTTCAATACTTTAACACTTTAGCGCTTTTTACATCAGCATAAGCGGTTGTTATAACAGCACAATGGTTATCAGTTATAAAATATACAGGATTCATCTATAGGTCAACTCTGGCTTGGGCCTGTTGTCCAAGCCTTAGCACTTCACAGCCCAAACCATGTGGGACACAGTCCCGCTCCACTGCTGGGCTCGGTGTCTGCCAGCGGCACAGCAGCAGGAGCACCAGGCCTCAGAATGCGCCCATGCAGGTCCTCCCCAGCTCCACCTCGGCCTTCATCGCCCGCCGGCCGGGCAGGGAAAGGCACTGTGGCATCACAGAGCCTTGTGTGACATCACAGAGCCTTGTGTGACATCAGCCCGTGACTTGTCACATCGGCAACCCTTAAAAGCACGGACACACGAGGCGGCCACTCAGTCCAGGTTGTCGCTGCCTGAACTCTGGTCAGGGTGACAGCCCCAGCCAGCTCGTGCATCGATATTTTCTCGTGCATCGATATTTTTTCCCTCGGCAGAGACCACGATGAGGCTCAGCCCACTTCTCTGCCTCACCATGGCTCTCTGCATGGTGTCTCTGTTCCCCGGTGCCAGCGGCCTTTCCATCAACACCAGCTGGTTCACAGTCCACATGGAACTCCTTTCTGAGGTGCGCCAGAAGCTCTGCATGGCCGCCAGAAGGACTGCCTCCGTACTGACCAGCAGCATTGGCCTTCGCAGACACGGCAGCTGGGCCAGGTTCAGGACAGATGTCGTCCCCCAGGACCCGAAGCTAGCGAGCCCTGTCGCCGAGAGCATGGATGCCAAACGGCCAGGCAGCACTGGCCTTCGCAAACTCCTCAGCTGGTTCTGGTTCAGGACAGACGTCGTCCCCCAGGACCCGAAGCAAGCGTCCCCTGTCGCCGAGAGCATGGACGCCAAACGGCCCGGCAGCACTGGCCTTTGCAAACTCCTCAGCTGGTTCTGGTTCAGGACAGACGTCGTCCCCCAGGACCCGAAGCAAGCGTCCCCTGTCGCCGAGAGCATGGATGCCAAACGGCCCGGCAGCACTGGCCATCGCAGCCTCCTCAGCTGGTTCTGGTTCAGGACAGATGTCGTCCCCCAGGACCCAAAGCAAGCATCCTCTGTTGCTCAGAGCATGGACGCCAAACGGCCTGGCAGCACTGGCCTTCGCAAACTCCTCAGCTGGTTCTGGTTCACGGGGTGCCCACGTCCCCGTGAGGTGCCTGGTGGGTGCCCATGTCCCCGTGAGTTGGCAGTGGCCGCTGCGTGCCCAGGGTCCCGTGGGTCATAGCCCTCTGCAAATAATTCTAGGCTAATCACACTCCTCATTCACAACGGTTAAGAGCACCCGCACGCAGCAGCGCTGGCTGGGAAACACGGCAAACTCCTGCCTAAGAGCCCCCTACCATCTTTGTTTTCTAGCACGCTCCCAATCAACGAAATGTATGCATGTGTCTCACAAAATATGAGACATTTTCCTACTGTCTCATACACTGCCCCATCTCTGGTCTCCCTTTTCAGCTTCTGGTGCCAGGCTCTCCTGGCTGTCGAGGTGTTCCAGAAGCTCTCGAATAAACAACCAACCACCAAAAAATTAAAAATTTATAATTGACACAATTAACTAGCTCTCCGTAAAGTACAGGTTCGAATGTCTGTGAGATGAGAACAGAACAACTTCCTAGGGTTTAACGGCAACCCAAAAAGCAGAACAAAGCACAACTCCTTAGGGTTTAAGCAACCCAAGACACAGAACAAAGCACCACCCTCTGGGGTTTAACAGCAACCCAAAACACTGTATCGCTCACCTGACAAGTGAGGGCTCTCAACCTCGAGGACCTGCTCAGGGCAGCGTCCTGACCCAAGGCACCTCGAGGCGTTTCCTTGGGCAGCGTCCTGACCCAAGTGAAGAGTCCTCGACGGCAGCGTGCAGCTCCAGGGGACAAGCTCCAAATGGCTCCCCCAGGGGACTCCATTTATACCCAGGCCGAATCTGACCTGTAGTCAACCGCAGCTCCCATTGGCCAAAGGCCCCAACTACCGCGAAGCCCTGAGAACAAAGACAGTCAGGAGCTGCTACCCCTCAGCAGCCAAGAAGCTCTGTTTTCATTGGGCGGCTGCACCTGCCACACAATCCACCCCGTGACTACAGTCATGATTCAGCTGGTTTCCTTGAAGCAGTGGTGCAGTCACCTCTTATCTCTAAGGTTAAAAGGCAGTGCGGTCCCAGTGAGCCTCTATACTCGTTGTGGATTGTCATTCCTAGATGATTATACAATCAAATCTTAAAAAAACCCCCTCCAGTCATACAACGTATTACAATCAAAATTGAAGGAAGCTGATTAACCGTTCCAACAAGGAAGATTCAAACATATCCAATTAACTAATTAATACTTAATATAGCAACAATCACCTCAAGTCTCTTGCCACTTTCTTCATTTGTTGACCTAAAGGGGCATTAACACAATAGCATCAAGTTCAATCACATTTCCCAGGATTCATTTGCCACCGTGTTGTCCTCCAAGTCTTGATTGTCCATATGGATCACCATTGCCAATCAGGGTGTCGAAGTCATCTGTTCCTCCAAGATCCTAACAAAAAAAAACAGAACTAGGCCTCGGATCAGAACCCAGGCATCAAGTTAAAAATTAGTAATGATCTATTGGGCACTAATATGGTGAGTTTTTCCACCTTTCCCTAAGGCTTCCCAAGCACGTCGACATTGCCCATTAGCCTGAGGGTAGTATGGGGTGTGCAAACCCCCTGTATTCCTTGTGTGCCCACTCCTGGACCACCCCAGCAGGAAAGTAGTTCCTGGTACCTATTAAATTGATTTGGGTGTTTCCTTTTCTCACTGTCGTGTGTGGCAATAATGATCTAACTGCACATAGGGCTTTCTCGCAGTTTCTCACTGCCCTACTCCCACAGGAGAGGGGGGGGGCGCTGTGTCCAGAGCTCTTAACCCCTTCTCTGGGCGCGGTTTTAGCGAGCTTTTGAGCCAGTGCATAGTGAGCAACTGTCGGCGAGTGCCGCTATCCCTGAACAAGACATGCAAGAGCAAAGCCCCATCTCTGTTTGCTTCCCACAAAGGCACCACAAAGAGCCTGTCCCAGAGCTGGCGGGCGGCTCTTGCAGGCCACGCCCAGCCCGGCCCTGCAGCTGGCAAAGGCCTGGATGGGCATTCAGCCGCCCATCATCGGCTGTTAACTGCCACCTTTGGTTTGGTTTGCGGACTGGCCACACCGGAGAATTCTAAGGGGAATGTGTACGATTTATCATCTGTTTCAGTATCATTAATCACCTCAAAAATACCCTGTTTGGCAGCAGTTTGTTATAAATGCAGAGGCAGAACCAGAAAATAGTTTTATAAATTTATCGAAATAAAAACAAGCAAAAAAAAGGCTCGGTACGCCAGGGAGCCGGGGGGAGGTTTCCGCTCCGCACCGACGCACACTAGGTGGAGCTGTGCCACCCCCCTTATAGTCTACCCTCATGCATATTCACAAAATGGGCTTAATTCTCCCCAAAAAGTTTCCACCTCCTGGCTGCGCAAGCGCAATAGAGCTTCTGAACCTTCCCCAGTCCGCACATGCACAGCAGAGCCTCTCGAACTTTCCCGGGTCTCTCTGGTGTTGCTGGCGGCTTCTGACAGGGGGCCCTCTGGTACTTTTCCATTGCGCAATAGCAGTCCATAGGAGTCTGTGTTTACAGAAAAAGAACTCCGAACCATTTTAACAACAAAACCACGGTAAATCCCCTTTAACTTACATACCTTGCAAAGTACCCGCAGCATACCTGCTCCTCACATCAAAGTCACTATATTTTTAACACGAATCACCACCATATTCTTCACAAGTTGGCAGTGGATATTGAGAGATGCAGGTAACTTCTGTCCCCCTAACTCCAAAACTCCACACTGCCATCTGGTAAACACCACTGTTTCCCTGCCAAAACATCAAACCCTAGTATTTGTCCTTTGTTCTCGAGTTCTGCCCTCCAGCAACTGCACCAGCTTCAAGATGTTACCAGTAGATTGCCCATGTAATATTGCCCGGGGTAACCCCAGTGCCAAGGCCTTCCGCTAAAGAGGATTCCTTCCTGAATCGTAAAATCGACCTGACTTATCCCGGGGCGGTTTAAACTCTCTACGAGGAGGCTGCTCACGGGGGAGTTTCCGACTGACTTGCCAAACCCTCCGGCTTCTGTCTTCGCCCCCACCCAGGTCAGTCCAGCCCATTTCTCACCCATAAGTAACCAGATCCTGTCACACTTCTGCCCACGTTAACACACGCACACGAGGGTTGGGGGGGTTTCGCTGGTCGCATTCAATAGCTCTTTGCACCCTTTCTCTGAGGGGCTGGACGTGGATCTTTAAGGCAGCCGGGAGCCCTCTAGTAAGAGCTCTAAGGGGGCTGGGATCCTCCAGCACAGCAAGTGGGATTCCGCACCGCCCCCTCTCACCCACCGCCTGAATGCCAGCCGCCTTTTGTCCTCCCTCCGCCAGCTCCGACAGTCCCTTCACCTTAATGGTAGCAGGTTCCCCCCTCTCCTTAGGGTCCACCCCCCCAGACCAGTAAGCCACTCGAGATGTTATCGACTGGTTACCCGCTGGTCCGTCACTTAAAAACACTCCAGGATCCCAGAAACCTCCCGCCTCGTCGTCATCACTCAACAGAATTCAATCCCCCCTCCCCCCCCCCCCCCCCCCCGTTAAAGAAACTCTCCACAAATACTCAGTTTCAGTTTCACCCTGTTTACGTGAATATTTAACCTGAAGTTCAGTAAGCTTGGCTCCCATCCAGGGGGTTGTACAGACGGTGGTTCGGGGGTTCTGATACAAGGAAATGATCACCTACTTTGCAACTTATTTACTTATAGCAACTTATAGCAACTTAGAATGATTTCTGAATATTGCTTAATAATAGCCACGCTCTATAAGTTTTTGGTAAAATGTGCTGTTGGTGTGCAAGCTTTGTGGAGAAATCTCCTTGCACCCTGGCACCGGAGTAAACACCCACCTTATAACTCTCTCTGAGTTGTAGAGTCTGTTTCCGCAGATCTGTTTGGCACCCCAGATGGGACCCTCTCTGTCCGGCTGCAGGAAAGGCTGAGAGGGGATGTTCTAGGTGCGCCCCGAGGCTTCTTTCTCGGAGAACCTCCCTCGCTCTCCCCATCTCAGCAGGGGCAGTCAAGGACCATCTATTGGCCGATCAGGTATGTTGGAGAAAGGGGAGACCTGTAAGTCGTGAAGAGACGTTCTACGGGAGGTAAAGAGCCTTTTGTGCTCGTCCCTGGGGTTGGGGTTTGAGTCTCCAAGTGGTAGTGCGCCCGTGAGTGGCAGGGTGGTTTCGACACTCTGACCACATTGGAACCCTAGGTCGACTTGGGTACTCCTAGTACGGGGGCACGGGAGTGGTGTGAGTTGTGTGAGTGGAGTGGCATTGCCATTGCTACCATCAAATGTAAAATCTGGTACCGTTTATAATAACTTAGTCGATATTGATCAGGTGTGGATTTGTGGTAAACGATAAACGGCAAACGGCTCATGGTATATGATTTATGCTCTTGGCTTTAATTTATGACTTTTATGATTTAGCAATTGTTGTAATTGGTGTTTTGATGTTTGTAGTATTTGTCATTTTATGTTGTGTGATTGTTTAGCACGTGTGAGACGCAGCCCAGCTGCAAAGTGAGTGCAGAGTTCTCTGATCCACAGTTCCGTTATCCCAGAGGGAAGCAGCCGGAGAGGAACGAAGCACAGGGCAGACTCTGTACCACTGGGGGGGTAGTGCAGGACCAGTTAGCATTCCGTAGTGCAGAGCGCCCTAGTGCCCGACCGCTGGGTCATCGGTGCTGCCTGTTTGTTCGTGCTCAGTGTTTGAAGTGTCATAGGTGAAATAGCTCCTCTAGCGGGAAGCAGTAATTCTGTGTTAATTGTTGTCTTGAATTTAGGTGCATACTCTGTGGGGAGAGTGCACCTTTGTACCATCTGCCTGAGGGGGATAGTGTCAGCTTATCAAGTAGCGTTTTAAGGTAAAGTAGACAAGATGGGAAGCGGCCAGAGTGGGGGAATAGTCAAAAGAGTCCCCTAGGCTGTGTTTTAAAACACTGGAAGAAGATAGGGGGACCTCCAGGCACAACATATTGCAATCAGTGGTAGCCCCTATATAAATTGGATGAGGGGGAAAATGGCCCCTTAATGGGTCCTTGAATTATAACACCCTGCTACAACTGATGCTGTTTTTAAGGAGGGAAGTGGGATGAAGTCTCCTATGCAGGCATGTTTTTCACCCTTCGAGGCCATCCTGAATATCAACTAGACTGTGGCCTGGCACCCCCATGATATCCACTAGTGCTGGCACTGGAAAAAGAAAATAAGAAGGAAGGGAAAGAGAAGTTGAAAAGATGTTGTTCATCATGCAGTATAGGACAGAGATGCACAGAACTGGGGAAAGAGAAAGGGGCCGAAATAAAGGATTTACCAGAGTACTATAAACCACCGGTAGGAAGCCGACAGGAGGAGAGTGAAAGTTCGGAGGAGCCAGGCTCCCTGCCTCATAGCCCCATATCCTCTCACACTCGGAGACGGAGAAACGAGCGGTGGTGCTGGCTCCTCTGAGAGAGGCCGTAGGGCCAGATGGGGGCCCTGTCAGAATAAAACTCCCATTCACTTCCTTTGATCTTGCAACTTGGAAAAGTGTAGCAAAGGGGTATGGAAGTGACTCTGTTGGGGTGACCAAGCATTTTCAGTTTCTAATAAAACAACATGATCCGGATTGGAGTGATATACAATTATTATTGGATCACATGACAGAAACGGAAGAAAAATTAATATTAAAACCAGCCCAGGATCTGGCTACTGATCACCTCAAAAGTACAGGAGAAGATATAAAAGATCACTTCCCCTTACAGGACCCATGCTGGGACCCCAACAGAGGAGCCCATATGAGGTTGCTAAATGCATATAGAGATTGGATGGTAAGGGGCATTGGAACGGGCTATACCAAAAGCAATTAACTCTTCGGCCCTATACACTGTTCGAGAGGGACCTAAAGATACTCCATCGGAATTCCTGGAGAAGCTGTGGGATACCATGAGGCGACACACACCCTTAGATCCGGGATCAGAGGTGGGAATACAACAGTTAGTGTCATTATTTATAGGGTAATCAGCACGTGACATTCAAAAGAAGTTGCAGAAGCTGAAACCGCCAGAGACTAGGAATTTGGAGACCTTGTTGGACATAGCATAGAGAGTATATAGCAATAAGAGAGGAGGAGATCTGCATCCTGTTGTAGCAAACCCCCATATACACTATTAATTAGATTAGTACCTGAATTCGCTTGGTTTACCATACTGGACCTAAAAGATGCCTTCTTTTGCTTGCCTTTGAGCCCTGAAAGTCAGGTATTGTTTGCATTTGAATGAGAAAACCCGGAATCCAGAAGGAAGATGCAATTAACATGGACTGTGCTACCCCAGGGATTTAAAAATAGCCCCACTCTTTTTGGAAACCAACTAGCTAAAGACCTGGAGCAATGGGAGCAACCGCATGGAATTGGGAAAGTTCTGCAGTATGTAGATGATTTATTAATAGCCACAGAGACTGAAAAAATGTGCATAATGTGGACTATTAGTTTATTAAATTTGTTAGGACTTAATAGTTATCAAGTCTCTCCACAGAAAGCCCAGGCAGCTCAGCAGCAAGTAACTTACCTTAGATATGAGGTCACGGCTGGTCAACGGACCCTAGAACTGCAAGGAAGGAGGCCATCTGTCAGACCCCTCGACCACAGACAGCTAAAGAGCTCTGCACGTTCCTAGGAGTGACCGGATGGTGTCGCCTGTGGATATATAACTATGGACTTATGGTAAAACCCCTTTACAAACTATTGAAATCAAATCCGAAAACCCTCACTTGGAATGGAGAGGCGGACAGAGCATTCCATCAGCTAAAAAAAGAAGGTGATAGATGCCCCTGCTTTGGGTTTACCAGACACCACTAAGCCTTCCTGGTTATTCTCCCACGAGAAACAGGGAATAGCCCTCGGGGTCCTAGCTCAAAATTTAGGACTAGATAGAAGGGCAGTAGCATACTTCTCTAAACAACTTGATGAAGTAAGCAAAGGATGGCCTAGTTGCCTGAGGGCGGTAGCAGCAGTAGTTCTAAATATCCAGGAAGCACGAAAATTCACACTGGGCCAGAAAATCACAGTACTAGCATCCCACATGGTGTCTGCAGTACTAAACATGAAAGGAGGACACTGGCTTTCACCCCAAAGGTACCTGAAACACCAAGCCCTCCTCGTGGAACAGGATGATATAAAAATAGAAGTTACTAATATTGTCAACCCAGCTTCTTTTCTTAGTGGAACCACAGGAGAACCAGTGACACACGACTGCCTGGAAACAATTGAAGCAGTCTATTCCAGCCAGCCAGACCTCAAAGAGGAGCCATCAGAGGAAGCTGATGAATCCTGGTATACAGATGGGAGAAGTTTTGTCTGACAAGGTATCCGCAAGGCAGGATATGCGATAACCACCGAAGATCAGGCAATAGAGTCTAAAGCCCTTCCTCCAAATACCTCGGCACAAAAGGCAGAAATAATAGCTTTAACTCAGGCACTGGAAATGGCCAAGGGTATGAAAATTAATATATGGATGGACTCTAAATACGCTTTCGGAGTAGTCCATGCTCATGGGACAGTGTGGAAAGAAAGAGGACACTTGTCTGCACAGGGAAAACATACAAAGCATGCCAAAGAAATCCTCAGACTCCTGGAAGCAGTGCAACTACCTGAAAAGGTGGCTATCATGCATTGTAAGGTTCACCAAAAAGGAAGTTCCACCCATGAACTTGGCAACACTGTAACAGATCGTGAGGCAAAAAAGTGGCTGAGGAAGGTGAAGTAGAAGTGCAGTCTTTGGTTTGAGACGGTAAAATACAAATTGATTGTAAGCCTCAATATTCTAGGGAGGATCAAAAACTTATTGAAGATCTAGGGGGAAGCAAAGGAGAAGACAGGTGGGCAAAGACTCCTCAAGGTAAAATAACAGTACCATCTGCATTATTATGATGCTATAGTGATAACAGAACATAGAAAATCCCATGGGGGGCGGCGCGGGTAGAGGCCTTATATAAGTATCTAAATCAACGTATAGTTGCCCAAAATCTATATACCACCATCAAGCAGGTGACACAGCAATGTGAAATCTGTTTACAAAATAATCCTAAAACAGGACTGAAGACCCAACCCGGGTGGATAGGGAAAGGAAATTACCCAGGACAACAATGGCAGATTGATTTTTCGGAACTCCCAAGAAAAGGGGGGTTTCAGTACCTTTTGGTCCTGACAGATAACTTTTCTGGGTGGCCAGAAGAAGCATGCCCTTGTCGAACTAATAAAGCCAGAGAGGTAACTAAGGTATTGTTTTGAGAAATAATACCAAGGTTTGAAGTTCCAGCAACAATGTCATCAGATCAGGAATCACATTTTGTGGCAAAAATTATCCAGCAGTAAAATTTTAGGAATAAATTAGCAGTTACATACCCCATATAATCCACAAGCAAGTGGTCAAGTAGAAAAAATGAATCATTTAATTAAATCACAAATAGTAAAACTAGGCCAGGAAGCTGGCTTATCCTGGCCCCAAGCATTGCCCTTAGCCCTTCTAAGGATCAGAACTAAACCCAGAACTAAGGAGATATTAAGTCCTTTTGAAATAGTATATAGGAGACCATATATGATACAGCAGGAACATCAACCCAGGTTGAAGATGAAATACTAACAGATTATATTATAAGTCTTCAAAAGCAGCTGCAAGAAATAGAGAAATCGGTCCTAGGGACCAGGGCTCGAGATCTGGACAGGCCTATACACAACATTGAACCTGGTGATTATGTATATATAAGATCTTTTCCAGATTCACCTCTGGAACCAAGATGGGAAGGTCCCTTTCAGGTGCTACTAACTTCACATACAGCCATCAAGATTAAAGAACAATCATCGTGGATACATCACACTCAAGTTAAAGGAGCCCCGAAACAGCAATGAACAAAATCGACTAGACCCCTGAGGCTCCAAATCCAACAAAAGGATAGACATTAATTATGAACATGTTCAAACTATGGGGAGGGATCATAAGTACATGGGACTATCCATTAACACAGAATATGTCCATAATTCTAGGTAAGATCAGTATCAAAGATACCTGCTTTGATACACCAAAAGAATTTGCTTAGGAAAAAGAAGAGGGGGGAATTGATGCAAGGAAATGATCACCTACTTTGCAACTTATTTACTTATAGCAACTTATAGCAATTTATAATGATTTCTGAATATTGTTTAATAATCCTGCTTGCCCTGTCTGTTCTGTGGAAACTTACCAAGAATTACTATGTTCAGCAAAGAATTACTATGCTGCAAAGGAGGCTGCAGAAAAAGGCATCCTAGCCCTGGTACCTGAAAAAGAAATAATTTTGCCAGACACACCACCCAAGTATGATAAAAAGGATGGTAAGTTAATAACTCAATGACAGGCCAAGGAGCAGGGAAATGGGTGGGCCATTTTGCCCACCAGACAGGTAATTATCCCACCCTCTTTGATGAGAGAAATTGCTAGGAAATAACATAATAAAAGTACACTGGGGAACAGAGAATTTGGTGAAACACTTTCAAAAATGGTTCTGAACAGAGCTGTGACAGAGATTGTTCAGTCCTTTACAGAGAAGTGTAAAATTTGTATTAGAAATAACCTGAACGCTAGCAATAAACTAGTATTCAGGGTTACCAAAGCAAGAAATTCTTCTGGAGATTACTGGCAAACAGATTTTACTGAACTACCTAGAAAAGCGGGGTATAGATGTGTTTAGGCTTTAGTCGATACCTTTACTGGGTGGTCCGAGGCTTTCCCCTGTCGCACCAACAAAGCAAACAAGATAATTAAAGCTATGCTAAAAGAAATTATCCCGCGATTTGGTACACCTTTGGGGATGTCATCAGATCAAGGGCCTCGCTTTATTGCTGGAATTGTGAAACAGCTGAGCAAAGCTTTGTCTGTAACTTGGGATTACCACACTCTTTATAAACCACAGTCCAGTGGTGAAGAGGAGCGAATGAATTATACTCTCAAACAGCAGCTTGGGAAAGTTTGTCAGGAAACATCTATGACTTGGGTACAGGCCCTACCCTTAGTGTTGCTGAGAATTAGAATCCAGCCCCATGGAAAGGGTAATCTGAGTCCATATGAGCTATTCTCTGGACAACCGTGCCAGGCTCCTCACGTGCCATGTGCCACTCTCATATCATGGCAGAACTAAATTTTAAAACTTATTTGATATCTTTAGGGAATACCTTACAGAAGCTCCAGAAGTATGTTGCGACAAATAGACCTTTGGAACTTGACACACCAGCACATCCTTTCCAGCCTGGAGATTGGGTCTACATCAAGTCATGGAACACTGAACCTCTGACAGAAAAGTGGAAAGGACCATTCCAAGTTTTGTTAACTACCTATACGGCAGTCAAGGTTTGGGGCAAAGGCCCTTGAATTCATTATTCAAGAATCAAGAAAGCTCCCACCCCATGGGTAGGGGAGCAGCAGTCTCCTCTTAAACTGAAATTAAGAAGATCATGATGGAGTTTTATGTTTGGTCTGTGACAATTACGATAGCCATGGATCAAGTCTGGCCAGAATCAAAATGGAATCAGAACCTCCATTTAATTTTAACACAACAAATTACTCGGATACTGCACAGAAGTGATTGTTGGGTCTGTACACGTTTACCGGAACACCCTCGAGGAACACCAAAGTACATGGGGATTCCAATGCCTGACGATACCCCCTTATGTGATAATGTTACCATTACTCGAGGCCAGAGCTATGGACAGATTACAATGAGTGCAGACTTTCAGTGGGGCAGTGCTAAGATGACCACTCAACAAGAAGTCCAAATAGAAGACAAGCATTACCAATTGAAGTGCCCAGTTGATCTCAGGTAATATCACAAAATCGTATGGCCCTTGACTTACTATTGGCCTCACGAGGGGGTGTCTGCACCGTGATTAACACAAGTTGTTGCATATATGTAGATCAGAATAGTAGAATTTCCACAGATTTGGCAGAAATTTGGGAACAGAAAAAGGTCCTGCATCAGGTCACCAAAGACGATACGTCCTAGGGCTTTGAAGAACTGTGGCACAAACTTACCTCATGGCTACCGAATTGGGTATGGTTAACAATCTCTTTGTAATAATAATAGTAGTGGTCTGCATCTGTATCTTAACTTGCATTATGATTCAGTGTTGTAGTTGTTGTAGCCAATCTACATGAAAATAAGGTATGGGTATTAAGTATTGAGGCGTTGGATTTATGAGTCCAAAGTCTCAAGAAAAGGGAGAAATTGATGCCTGCTAGCTGATGCCTGCAAGCAGTTGGTGCTAATTGCTGCAAGGCGCCTCAGACAAGAATGCACCCAAGGACATAATTGCTGTAACGGGCCTTGGATAAGAATGCACCCAAGGACATCAGTTTTGCAACTGTGATGGGTAAATACTGGGGAGGATATCCCACTTACAATCTTGCCATCCCTTTCCCATAAGACCCTTTTGCAGTAGATACCATTTATCATGGGAATCAGATGTCATTCTGACTCAAGGATCCTGCCTACTATAACAATTAATTCTGTCACCCAGCACTATGGGGACAGGGAGATTTGTTGGGGATCCTCACTAGAACAACAACACAAAAAGTTGTTACAATCCAAACTTCTTTTTAACCTGAACCCTCTGCAGATTGGGTCCTTTTACAAAACTAGTATTGGAGACTCTGTGCAAATTACATCGTTTTAACAAATTAAACATAACTTGAGATCAAAGGACACCTATAGGACTCACTCAGGCCTCAGAGGAAGCAGCCAATGATGAAGGCAGCACCAACCACCAGGGATCACGGGCCTGCCATCCAGCAGCAGCAGCCCTGGTCTAAATCCCACCTAAGTTCCCAGGCACGCAGGACCCCTTCAGAGAAAACCGGGTACATGACAAGCTTGCCCACACTAATGGCCACATGCCGCCACACAAGGTGGCACACTAAGAGTTCGGAGACAGGGGCACAGTTCACAGGGACCGGTACGATTCCCTAATGGCACAGAGCACAGGCATCCAACACTGGCCTTCACGGCCACCCCCCCAGGGTCACGGCTGTGAGGTACATGGCGACTGCAATGTCCCAAGAGGAGCAGCCCACGTCCCGGCAGGGTACCGTATTCTGCTGAGGATCACAGGGAGATGCCCAGGTCACAGTGAGGTGGCAGCACTTGCTCATACCCAGGACACTGTGGGTCATGTTCCCCCGTGAATAATTCTAATCACATTCCTCCTTCTCACAACTTAAGATTTTGGTCAAAGGGGGTGCATTTATGGCTTTCCCCCTAACATGGGCTGCCACTTTCCCCCAAGAGGATTTGGAGCGCAAGCGTGTCACAGCTGCCCACCTGGGGCACAGCGCTGAACACAGCTTGGATGGAGCTCTGGGCACAGCTCTTTCTTGCTGGCAAGTTCAGGGCACAGCCCAAACCATGTGGGACACAGTCCCGCTCCACTGCTGGGCTCGGTGTCTGCCAGCGGCACAGCAGCAGGAGCACCAGGCCTCAAAATGCGCCCATGCAGGTCCTCCCCAGCTCCACCTCGGCCTTCATCGCCCGCCGGCCGGGCAGGGAAAGGCACTGTGACATCACAGAGCCTTGTGTGACATCACAGAGCCTTGTGTGACATCAGCTCGTGACTTGTCACATCGGCAACCCTTAAAAGCACAGACACACGAGGCGGCCACTCAGTCCAGGTTGTCGCTGCCTGAACTCTGGTCAGGGTGACAGCCCCAGCCAGCTCATGCATCGATATTTTCTCGTGCATCGATATTTTTTCCCTCGGCAGAGACCACGATGAGGCTCAGCCCACTTCTCTGCCTCACCATGGCTCTCTGCATGGTGTCTCTGTTCCCTGGTGCCAGCGCCTTCTCCATCAAAACCAGATGGTTCACAGTCGAGATAGAACTCCTTTCTGAGGGACGCCAGAAGCTCTGCATGGCCGCAAGAAGGATTGCCTCCATATGGACCAGCAGCATTGGCCTTCGCAGACCCTGCAGCTGGGACAGGTTCAGGACAGACGTCGTCCCCCAGGACCCGAAGCAAGCGTCCCCTGACACCGAGAGCATGGACGCCAAATGGCCCGGCAGCACTGGCCTTCGCAGCCCCCTCAGCTGGCTCAGGTTCAAGACGCATGTTGGCCCCCAGGACCCGAAGCAACCACGCACTGGTGCAAAAAGGATTGCCTGGATAACCGTGTGTCTGCTCTGCATCGCTTGTATTGCACTTTACTTCTGGAGAAATGGGGGGAGACTCCAGCAACAGGTGAATAATTGAGATCAGTCTCACAGGAAGGGACTGGCTTGTGGGAGCAGGGAACAACAGCTGGGGCCAAGAAGGCTTGCAGTGTAAAAGCCAAACCCAGCATGGGCCCCAAGCAGGCCCCGAGAGGTCCTCTGCCTCTTGCCCAGGGACATGCCAAGCCACAGGGCTGAAGCCCTCCGGGAGCCCCCAGCACGTCCCAGGGCCTGCCGGAGGTTTCCTCAGCCCAACGTGCTGCCCGGAGCAGTCCTGCGAGGCTGGAGTCCTTCCAGAGGAAGACAAGCCCAGCAGGACACTCCATGGCCCCCCAAGCCCCCACCCGCTTCATTGTGCCCCCGGCCTTGTCATTTCCAGGGAAGGCGACAGAAGGCCTCATCTTCCATGGGGACAGTCTGCAGGGGAAAGGACACCATCTGCAAAAAGAGGTTGCTCTGCCAGATGGAGGCCAACATCACCCAGATGCTCAGGTGCCGGAGCCTTGTCCGCCGCCTCCTCCTGAAAGAGATCCGGCACCGGTACTACGAGACGGTGGCACAAGAACCCAAGTCTAGATCCCTGCGCAACCCCAGCTAGAGCGTGCGCCCAGCGGACTGGCAAGATAAAAGGCAGCGGTGCAAGTGAGTGCTGCTGTCCATGCGGGGTGGGACCTGAGGCTGGAGACAACAGGCATCCGTGGCCGTGAGGTGCGCCAGGGGTGCCCATGTCCCAGGAGGAGGGGCCCACATCCTGGCAGGGGGCCATGTCCCCGTGACGTTCCCAGTGGGTGCCCACGTCCCGGTGAGGGGTGCGGTGGTTACTCCCCATGCCCCTATAAGCTGGCAGTGGCCAGCACCTGCCCATGACCCGTTGGCTTCCTCAGGCCTTAGGACGTCCAAGGCTGGTGCCAGGGCAAGCACCACACCAGGGAGAGGGGCAGGTGTTAGGACGTGGGTAGATAACGATTGCAGCTGTAGCATTTGCATCCAGCTAACAGGGAATTCTCTGCAGGGCAACAGCTGGCCGGTGCAGCAGGACATGCCTCAGCCCACCGAAGGCTCCTGGGGTGAGGACACCCCCACTGACGACCATAAAGGCCAATAAAGTTTATTGTTCCTGTAGCGTGTGTCGTTTCGGTACCAAGGGGATCCAGGGAAGCGGCAACAGGAAAGGCAGCGGTGCGAGCCAGGCTGCCGAGTGCGGGCTTGCGCAGCACGTGCTCTGGGAGAAGTGGGAGAGCTGGGGTGGGAGACAACACGCATCCGTGGCTGTGAGGTGCCCTACAGGTGCCCGGGTTCCAGGAGGAGGGCCCTGCATGCCGGCTGGGTGCCCATGTCCCGGCAGGGTTCCCGGGGGGGCCCACATCCCCGTGAGTTGCCTGGTGGGTGCCCATGTCCCTGTGAGGTGGCAGTGGCTGCTGCGTGCCCAGGGCCCCGTGGGTCATGGCCCTCCACAAATAATTCTAGGCTAATCACACTCCTCATTCGCAACAGTTAAGAGCACCCGCACGCAGCAGCGCTGGCTGGGAAACACGGCAAACTCCTGCCTAAGAGCCCCCTACCATCTTTGTTTTCTAGCACGCTCCCGATCAACGAAATGTATGCACGTGTCACACAAAATGTGAATCTTCCCTCATCTATTGTTCAAGCACAACTTCCCCATCGTGAATCCATGCTGACATAACGTGATTTTCCACAAAGTGTTTTATCCCTTTGCTAAAAGCAATCTCACCCTTGCCCAAAACTCCACTAGTGTTAATGCCACCCTGGCTGTAAGCTCTATTGACAAAATTCACTCTGTCATCTGTTCAAGAGACCTACTGGGAAGTGCTGAACTTGTCCATCTCTGCTGTCCTGAGAGCAGGGGGGTTTCACAAAAGCAACCCAAGCCATGTGTGCACCAGGACTTGCTGAGAGCTAACTGGCCAGCCAAAAGCCAGAGCCACTGCATTCAGCACCTCCTTCTTCACCAAAGCAGTCTGTGCCAGGAGCTTTTCTCCAGATTTGGCTTTGACTTGCAGAACTAAGACAATGTTGGCTAAGTCTGCTTCCACACTAGGACTGCAGCCAGCAACATGCAGCACCAAACAGGAGACAAGAAACACCAGCATCTATTTGTTCTGTTTTTATTTACAGGGGAGAGGAGGCCAGTACTTCATCTTGACAGCTATCTTGGCTCCTTAAGCCGTGAGAAGCCTCACCAGTTCTGCAGGGCTTCAGTCCCTCTTGCCTATGGCTGTACCTAGGATTAGCCAGTGCCAGCCCTTGATTATGGCAAAGCTGACATGCTACAGACATGGAGTGTCTGTAGACAGGGAGGGGGATAAAGGGCTGCTGCCCATCACAGATCAAGAGGTAATGAGCTTGCCCTAGCAGGAGTCACTGGGGGAGGTGTTTCCTTTCTTGTTCTCTGTTAAAAAAAAAATCAAAGCTTGTCTCGGCTCACATGGGGCTGGAGAGCAATTGGAGTATTGAGTGTCTCAGGTCTTAAGCTTTTAACTATGCAGAGCAAAACCAATGCTCTGGAAAGACTGAAAATCATCAGAGAAAGGCTAAAGGTCCCTGCTCCAGGCTTCATGGGATGCCTATGGAACTTTGTTTCCAGTGAGGCATGTCAGTCCCAGCATCATGGGCCAAAGGATCTTTCCTGGCTACCATCCCACCACATCCCCTTCCCCGGCTCCCACCAAGCCCCTGCCCCAGCCCAGCTGCCCGACCTTGCTCTACAGGCATCCCCAGACCTGCAGTAGAGCCCCATCAGGCTCTCCTGAGACACAGCCGTTGCAGCACTACCAGGTTAGGGATGAATACTTCTCACCCTGGGCAAGGGAGGGCACTCCCTGGGCAGCCCTGGGGATGACATACTGTGAGGACACTGTGTCCTCCACCAGGACGCAATGAAAGGGACACAGGCCAGGCAAGAACATGCTCTGAAAAAGGGAAGCAGAGGACTCCTGGCCATCCAGTTTCATGCTACCCAGCTGGGACCTGTGGATGCCCCATATGGGGATGCTAGGTAGCCCAGAGAGTGCTACACACTGCTGCCGCCCCCCTCAGACAGGCTGCCTTTCATCATCTATTGCCCCTTTCTTTCAGAAGAGGCTGGTTCTCCCTTAACCATATCCTCCATCCAAGAGCAAAACCATTCCAGGCGAGGAATGACAGACACACCTCTGGCCTTCTGCAAGCCAACCTCCAGCCTTAAAAGTTGAGCCCAGGGCTTGGCTAGGAGTCCCACCACCCACATAGCCACTGAGCTCCAGAGGGGTTGAAGGTATCCATGTGCCATCCACACCCAAGCCAGGCAGTCAGACTGCTAAAGACACAAGCTGCCGTGTTTATATGATCACATACCCAGCATCACCTACCAGGTCCTTGCTGGAGGGTGTGGCAGCAGACCCACACCTGTGGTGGGAAGGGGTGTCAGACACAGAAAGGGATGCTGTTGAGGGACTGAGACCTGGAGACGCAAAGACAGTCGGAGGAGGTATTATACATCATTCTCCCAACTCTCAGTGGTATTGTGCAGTGCCTGCCAGCCAAAACCAGGCTGTTCGGACCTGAATAGCAATGGCAGGAGGGGGCAACCCTAGCCCAGTCACAAAATCTAGGCCACACTCAAGCTGCCACCTCCACCACAGCCCGTCCCTTCCCTGGGATGGAGACCACTGCAATACTAAAGCACCTGTTGAATGCTCTTCCTTCCTTACCGCCTTTGAGGTGAAGATCCTGACACCAACATCTCCCAGGACCCTCTTCCCAGCCCCCTCCCAGCAACATTGAGCCTGGCAAATACCTTATGGCAAGTAATTTTACGTTATTCTGCATTTACACAAAAATAGAGCAGTTCTATATTTATAGAGATTTATAGCCGGGTCCGTGCTGGAAGAGTTACTGAGCAAGGCCAGGAGCTGTGGGTGGTCCAGGCTCCCGAGCAGCTGGCTGCTTCTCATTCAGCATTTCCAACATAGAAAATTAAAGGCATTCGTCTCCGTCTGGTTTCTTAAATAGATAAGGGGGGAATGAACGGACAGTATGTACAGAGGGGCAGTGGCAGGGCCCGAGTGCCCTCCGCCCCCAGCCTCCCGCCTGCCGCCTGGGGTCAATGAGGCCGGCTGCTGGACTCTGAGGGCTGCCGCTGACGGGGAGGAGTGTAGCCATTCAGGTAGCCGTTGCTCTGGCGTTTGCTGAGTCCTCCGTTAAGAATGTCCTGGATGTGCTGCACTATCAGGTTTATGGCCACTGTGAGCAAAAGGGAGGGAAAGACATGGAGGAGACATTGCATTAGGATCAGTACAATTAAACCAGAGACAAGCCAGAGATGATGACACTGCCATCTCCCCTGCTCCCATCTCACGGTGGGGAGCTGCAGCCCTGCAGGGAGGAGCTGTCCCGCTGGAACTTCATCCCTTTGTCCCAGTTGAGCCCAGTACTCAAGCCAGCATGGTGAGGCTGATTCCAGCCAGGTGGAGGCCTGGCTGTCCCAGCTGCATGTCTGGCCTTGGAGAAGCACATTTCCCTTTGTGTGGGATGAACCAAGAGTTTGCCTGGAGGCACTGCGCATAGATGGACTCTCAGGCTTGATCAGAGCACGAACTCCCAGTTACTAATGCTCCAGGCAGGAACAAAGGGGAGAGGCTCATCTCAGCACGCGTGTGGTAACAGCACTCTCTCAGGTGGCAGTGGCCTGAGTCACCTTGTGGCAAGTCCTGCTACCTCCTAGCTAACTCTGCCACAACAGCCCAAAGCCTGCTGCCAGGACATAATGGCAGGGTCTGGGTCCACTCACCTTCATTATCTGCTCCTCTGGGAATGATGACATCAGCATACTTCTTGGTCTGGGAGGAGAGAGAGCACTGTGTTACAGAGAAAGGGGAGAGCCACCAGGCTGGGGCATTGTCCCTGCTTCCTGGGACAGGTCTTTCCCCTCCCCTTGCAAACCCAAACCCACTGGGAGGTATGTCGTTGCTGATAATACATTTTGGATGCTCTTATTTGTCTTCCACTGTGTTTTGAGGGCCATGCTTTGCACCTTGACTCCATTTGCATGAGCTCCTACAGATTCCAGTAAGAGGAAGGAAGAGGCACCCTAACAAAACCTGAAATTAAAAAGCCTCACTATTGCAAGACTCCAGCAGTTGATGATTTTGGCAACAACCTCCTCCTGAATCCACCCAGACTTGGTACAAAAGCAAGAGTTGGCATGCCTGGGCTGTGTGGACATGCAGGGCACAGCCGTATGGTCTGCTTGGGATGTGGGGAGAATTTTCTACCAGTATCACTTGCAAAAAAGGTCTGATTCATGACACCAATTCTGACCTATTTTCACCTGCAGGTGCCAGTCTCAGTTTCCTCCCCTATTTGTGTCAGCTTTTACAGCCGATCAGCTTCCTGACAGCCAAGCTCTACCAGCCGTAAACAAGCCAGCCTGCTGGGCGAAGAGTGTCATCTGACACCTCCAGGTGCTTCCAGCCATATCAAAAATCACCAGGACATGCTGGACCATTTCAGTGCTGGACCACCTGGCCCAGAGCTGGTTTAGGAGTTGAGTAACAGCAACAGTGGATGCTGAGCCTGCTCAACATCCACATGCAATTGCTCTGCAGCTGAGCCCACCAGCAGGTTGCAAGTGGGAGCAGACCACTGCAGAGCTGGTGGGTAGGGACAAATCAGTTGTTTTCTACCCTCCTCGTTTCACATTTCATTCTCCTACAGACTCTTCAGCAGAATAGATTGATGCAGCACCTGCTGCTTTGCAAAGCTGCGGATTTACTTTGCTGGGGAATTGCAAGGAGGGGAGCCATCAAGCTGGACCTGCCTCTTAGGAAAAGCCTTTCTGGAATTACCCTAGAATTGGCCTTGGTTCCCAGAGCCACAACTGAGACAGACAAAGAAAAGGGTGCTGCCCAGGAGCCAGGAAAAGATCTTGTAGCACAAAAAGAATGAGCCCCTCTTATGGTAAAGGGCAGAGCTGGCCACATAGACAGGCACAGAGATGTTCCTGAGGCTGGAGGCACAGGTTCAGTTCCTGCCTGTGGTGCTGGCCAGCAGTTCCCAGGTTGCAGGACTCTGTTGGCTCAGTTCCTCCAGAATAAGAAGAAATTCCTCATATAACTATTTGAAAGTAACTCATGTAACTGCTTGAAAAGCCTTGAGAACCAAGGCTCAGGCTCCTCTCCATGAGAGCCAGGAGAGGTGTGCAATGGCTAGTCCTGCAAACGCACTATTTCACCTGCAAGTTCTGCAGGACTGCGGTGGTCTCCCACATGCAAAGTCCCTGTCTGCTAGGGAGCCTTGCCTCAGTTATCAGCTCCCAAAGTAACTTCCTTTCTCCAGGCAGACCTTGTAGCCTTGACCCCGAGCAAGGTCTGTCTGCTCTACACCTTGGCCTCTCACCGCCTAGGAAATGCAACCTCTAAGGCCATGTCCTGCAGCAGAGAGCGAAGAAAGAAGCTCCCCTGCTCTCCCAAGCATCCAGCCAGCAGCACAAAAAAGGCAGGCAGACAGCCCAAAAGAGGAGGCAGACACTGCCTGCGGGCAGGGATCTCCCCCTCCCCGACTAGATGCAGACGAGGATCTTCCCTCCCGGGCTGGCATCTGCTGAGCTGCCTGGTGATGGTTTGTCAGACCCTGTGCAGGGAGGGGTTTCTCTTGCCATGTCAGGGCCTGTGATCTCACAAAGAAGGCAAGCTGCTGGATAAATAGTGCCCATCTCACCCTGCCCTGGCCAGCACTGGCACCTCCATTTTTGCCAGTGCCTGCAAGGAGGGAGCAAGGTGAGGCAGGCTGACCTGAGCTCTGGGGCACAAAATGCTCCTGTCTGAGGAGCTGGGCAGGGTATGAGGCATTTTTGGCAGACTCCCATGGGTATCACTCCCCGTACTTACTGGCAAACAGAACTCCTCAAAGGCAGGCTTGACGAAGGTGATGTATTGAGATAAGATCTGCTCGAGGTCCCTGCCTCGCTCACTGATGTCTCGTAGCACTGCAGGGAAGATGTAAGGCACAGTCAGGAGCTGAGACATGAATCGCTCCATCCCCCTTCCCTTCAGTACAGCCTTTGGCTAGCCACCCAAGTATTTTGCTCGAGGTCTCCATTCCTGGAAGCTGCTGCCCACAAGTCCAAGCACACCCCAGCCCAGCTACATGCTTTTAACCCGCTTCCAAGCTTCCCCTGGAGCCAAGGGCTGGCTGACCTGACCAAGGGCTTTTCTTGGCCTCCCTCCCTTCTCAGCTCTGCAAGCACATTCCAGCTGTAATCAGTGCCACGCCAGTCCTAACTGTTCCCAGCCTCAGCCCTTGCATCCCTCCTGTCACTCTGCCCTGCCCTTGGCCTAAGGATGGGGCATTCTCCTAGTCATCCCAAGGCAGAAGTGCCCAAAGAATGGAAAAGCAGTGGGGTTCACCCATACACACATTAAGGCGCAGTTTAAAACTCAGGTCTGCAGAGGTGAGGAGAGTAAAGCTCACCCACCTACCCAGCTCTGGCAGGCTCCTTGTGCTAGCCCCAGCTGAGTGGGATGGGAAGGCGAAGCAGGCTCCCACAACAAGAGGCTGAGGGGGTGCATGGAGGAGATCAGCTCAGGAGGAAGCCAGGAGGCAGGAGAGCAAGCTGGTCTCCTGCTTGTTCTGCTGTTTGGGCTTTATACCCTGGTTGCATGAGGTATTTGGGCCATTGCCACCTCTGGTCTGAAGCCACTTCAGCATGGACAAGTGCCCCAGTTCAGCAGAAATTCAATCCACGGGTAGGAGCCAAAACAGCCCGGTGGCCAAGCAGACGGCTCTTGGCTCTCCCCAAGGGGCTGGCTGGCTTCTCCCCAGCATGCTAGCGCCTGGCACTGGGTTTGGCATGAGCCTTCTCCACGTGCCGAGCAGAGCCAAGCCATGGCACTGCCAGCCTGTGTGACCTGCTCAGCAGCCATCGCCTGTGTGCTTGCAGGGCCAGGACAGTGCTACTCTCTCAGTGCTGGTTTGGCACCGTTCCCGTGGCTCTGTTTGCCCTCGGCCAGCAGCTTCGCCGCGTGCCCTTTCACAGCCCTGCACTGGGGAGGTGATGGGGGGAAGAAAGGGCTGGTAGCAGGATGTGTGTCAGCTCCCTGCCTGCTCCAGGAACAGCTCAGCACAGCCCAGGCTGCTCTAGCCAGCTCCTTGCCTTCTCCAGAGAGCAGGAGCAAGCCCCAGCTCAAACAATACAGAGAAATAGGCAAGGAAAATAAAAGAGAGACTTTTGTTTCTCAGGTTCCACACCCTGTTCATTGGCTACTCTAGGGCAGGGAAGCAGCACAGCAAGGGTGTATTTACAGCACACCCAGCCTGGGATGGCATGTGGGAGGCCTGTGAGCTGCACAGGGTTAGTGCCCAGGCTGCAGGGGCTGGTCCTGACACAGCAAAACTCTCCTGTCCGCTCCCAGGGCAGACCACAGCAGGGCAATCACCCCACACAAAAACACAAGTCAAACACCCACTGTCTTGTACCTGGCCCCAAAGCAATGGCTCTCAGTAACCTGGGCTGGGACCACACACCCTATCTGGAGGTATCATCCTCTACTTGCAGGGCAGGCAAATGTCCCATGGACAGATCAGCACCCATGAAGAGCCAGCAGGCAGACATGACTCAAAACAGGCGGTTTTTGAGGTCTTTGTTTTACGGAAGCTGGCCAAGAACAGGGCAGCAAGGGACCTCAGCCAGAATCAGCTTTTCACGGATCAGGCTGTTTGAGGCAGCTGACAGACCTTGCCCCTTGCACTCTGGTAGCAGCGTTTTTCTTGGGAGAGGTGCTGAGATGGGGACAGTGCGAGCTGCACGTACTGAAGCCCAGCACTACTGATTAACTGAGCTGTCAGCTACATTTCCATAAACATCACATCCCGCTGCTGCCCAACTGGAAAGCCCATTGCTGCAACTCTTCAGGACTTCTGGGAGAGCAAGATGACTCAGGGCCATGTCACAATGCAAGATCCTGACTTTTGCTACAAGTTGCCTCCAGCTACGTTCCAGGGATGTGATTATACCTTCAGCACCTCACACACAGGCTCTCCTTTCCCAGAAATGCCAGGGAGACATACAGTAAACAGATTTGCTGTTGCAGTGGTCCTACCAACTGCTGACAGCAGGCCAGGAGACTGTCAAGTGGTCAGTTCCCTAACAGGAGGCCAAGGAGCTACCCTAACTAGGAGACACCAGCACCTCAACCAGCCTAGCTGCCCATTTGCAAGGCTTTATCGACTGATGGTGGGTGGGAGAAATACCCCAAGAATGGCCTGGGTCTTGGGGTTCAGGACCCCGTCCAACAGCTGCAGCACAGCAGGGTTTAGCTCTGTATTGTGGTGGACAGTTGGATGGTCTCGGTTCTTAGTCAGTGGGATCTCAACCAGTTCTCAAGCCCTGAGCTCATAGTTTTGTACCAAGTCCGAAGTGACTGAATCACACGCTCCAGAGTACAATTGGGATGCAGACACAGTCACGTGGTGTTGCAAATGCACATGGCAACGCCTTGCCTTCAGACAGCCAATACAGGGCACTGCCAGAAACATGGCTGAGTGTGAACCCAAGTTCCAGTACAGCACAGGATTAGGCTTAAGGGATAAGGGTCACATTGCAGGATCTTGCAGATGCGTATCTATGACCTGCTAATACATCTCCCTGCATGACTATGCTGTCACCTCCCTGGATGAGTCATGCAAGAACAGTGGGCAGGGTCAAGAAGGATGCATAAAAAGGAGCTTTTAGTCAGCACTGATGACATCCCAACAGCTGAGGAGGCTGTGTGTCTGTCTGACAGCGGGAGGGCAGGCCACACCAGTTCCATCACAGAGTGGAACAGTCCCATGCAAACCAGCAGTCCCAGGCTGACGCACTGAGACATGCTCCTGTCATCACAGCACAGAGGTCTGGACAGGACCTCTTCTCTTAAGTCATCTCCTGCATCCTCAGACACCCTGTTGTGGCTGTCAGAGCCAAGTAGGGGTAGGGACAGTCCAGGCAGAACTGAATTCTGCCCCAAGAGTCCCCAAAGGCTTCCTTAGTTACCCAGGAGACTCAGGTGCTACATCAGTGACCCCACTCCTAAAGGCTGCTTTGAAATGAACAGCATCTCAAGTCATGCAGAGCTGAGTCCCTCCTATGTCAGCTGGCAACCCACAGCCAAGCCAGCTGGTCATGGGGAGTCCTAGAGAGGGATATTCTGGTTTCTAGGGCTCTTTGCCCCTAAAGCCATCACCCCAGTGCCAAGTACCATGAAGAGGCTCCACGCTGCACTGGCTGTGCTTGCACAGACCAAGATGTACAACCAGACTCCCTATCTGCATCACCCACGATGGACACCCTCACACCCAAATGCCATCCTCGGAGCACACCCATACCCCAGGTCCTGAGCAGATCTATCAGGCACTGCCTTCTGACTGAACTGCCGAAATGCTTCGCCTTGCCCATTGCACCCTTCCTTGCTGGTACCTGCTGACCGGCAGTAGCTGCCGTTCAGCTGATGGCACAGGGCTGCTGCCACAGGGCCATGTGAGGACACAGCACGCTCAGTAGTCACACTGCTGCCTGCATCAAAGGAGGAATCCCAGACAAGGCAGAAAAACCCCCACTGAACCCTAAGAGACATGGAGCAAGGTGCTCTCCACTGCTTTAAGCTGCCCTGGGTGACATTCTGCACTGGGGAGGAAAAGCTCCCTGGCTACTTTGCTCACAGCAGCACAGCTCTGTGCCAATTCCAGTTCTGTTCTGGTCACCATCACCTGCCTCTGTGACCAGCTGCCCAGACCAGTTAAGTGACACTTCTGTCCCTGCTGCACAAGGTATGTTCAGGCCTCACCTCTGCGGGACAGCCGGGTGTCTGCATCCGTGTCTACAAAGAGCTTCATGCGGAAGAGATCCCGCACCTCCTGGCTGTAGAAAGCCAGGATGCCTTCGAAGAGCACCACATCAGCAGGGTAGACAGTCACCGTCTCCTCTTTCCTAGCAGAAGGAAGGAGAGTCAAAATATGCTGGGGGGGGGAGGGAAACAAGCCAAGAGAGGTGGGGGGAAGCAGCAGTGCTCCTAGGCACTGCTCCAACCCTGGGACATCACTGCTGCACCAGGGGGGCGACCAAGGAGAGGGCAGACCTACCCCACCGCGGTGGAGGGAATCCAAGGCATATGTACACTTCCTAGAAGGACAAACGGCAGAGCAGGAAGCAGCCTAGCCCTCCTCCCCCCACCTTGGCCAGCTGCTGCTTGCAAGTGTTATGTGCCAAGCTATAAAGCCCGGAAAACCTATGCATGGGAATTGACCCACGGGAACCTGCACGGACCAGCTCTGCTCCCCTGGGAACCAGGCAGCACCCCCCTGACACCACAGCGCTTTTGTGGGAAATGGAGCAGGGTCACACCATCCACGACCAACACAGGCATGCAAAAACAAGCTGAACACATGCAAGGGAAGAGTTACAGGAGCAAGAACAGTTGTCCTCCTCCTTTCCTGGTAGTGCTGGGCTGTTTGAGCCTGGAATACTTGTTAAAGCTGCAAACAGAGTTTATGGGGAGAGGAAGTGTGGATGGGGGAAGAAAAGGGGGGGGGGGGGGCATAACCCCCCTCTGCTGACGCCTGTATGTTGCTGGATGCCACTGCATGGCTGCGCAGCTTTCCAGACCCTCAGACTGCATCTGTATCTGCCCTGGATCC
Organism: Strix aluco; assembly: GCF_031877795.1. Lineage (NCBI taxonomy): Eukaryota > Metazoa > Chordata > Aves > Strigiformes > Strigidae > Strix > Strix aluco. The sequence goes on along the minus strand of NC_133938.1, from coordinate 29,863,162 downwards.
TCTAACCAAGGGGTCTGGAGTAGTTAGGATTGGAACTTTCTGTTGGTACGTTAGGCGCCTAAGAGCGGGCGCAAGCAGAGGGGCAGGCAGTTTGGGCTGGCAGGGCTGCGTGCAGCGCCGCAGGGCGTTAGCAGAGGCACAGCAAGGCAGGAGCGGCTGTTAGACCTGGAGTGGGAGACAAAGTCATAGACAGGAATCTGGACCGTCTTCCCTTCTGTGATCTCTTTGAGCGTTTTCACGATCAGCTCGTTGTCAAAGGCATCTGAGGAGAGAGGAAACATTACCCGAGGCAGCTTTGCAACCTCTCCCACCCACCAGATGCTGAGCTTAGCCTAGCCAGAGCCACTGTCACCCCACACTGGGGACAGCCAGACGCGCAGACTTGGGAGGAAAGCGGACGTAGCATGGCCGAGCTCTCCCGGAGCCCCTGGGGCTTCACTGCTTTGCACCAGCCTGGGATCTGGCCCGCAGAGATCAATACCGCCCTTGTACGGTGGCACTAACAGCCCGGGCTCGGGAAGGCATCTCCTCCAGGGCTCCAGCCCTCGGAGAGACTGCAGCAGTGTTTCAGCCTCGAGTCGCCAGACAGACAGGGCTCTGTTTGCTCGGTGCTCCCTGCCTCCAGCCATTGTCCTCATCGGGACGAAGGGACAGCAGCTCTGGAATTTCCCCACCAAGCCCAGAGATGGTTCAAAGAGGCCCTGTTGTAGCAACATGGCGCGGCCCCCTCGGTGAAGGGGTTTGCAGAGCAGCTACACAAGATGGTTCCCTCCTTGAAGGAGGGACACGAAGCTGTTGGGTCCAGGGGGCTGTGCCAGGCCAGATCTCCCTGGTCCTGACCCAGCAGCACCAGAAAGGTTTTCAAACCAGGGGATGTTTTCACAGGGAGAAGAAGAGCAGCTTAAGGAATTTGAGGGCTCACAACCTGCCCTTTCTCATCCCAAACACTCCACCCCAGAGGCAGTTTCCTTCCCAAAAGAGACAGAGGCTGTACTGCAGGGGACATGGGTGGCCCCCAGCCACCCTGTCAGGGATGCACACAGCTCCACAAGAGCTTAACTAAGCCACCCACTCATGCCCCATGCAGAGACAGAGTCCCAGTGTCCATGCAAGGCTCTGCTGGTGGAGTGGGGGATTTCTGCTCCAGCCCTCGCCCCCCCCACCACGTGGCAGAGCCCCGATGCTGTTCTGCATTCACCTGGGTGGTCAAAATTGAACTGGCCTTTGAGCGCTTTGGATTTCTGCTCTGAGGTGAGGACCCGGTAGAAGCTGTCCTGGCTCACGATCACCACCTGCTTCTGGCGGTAGTCCACCTCGTTCTGGCCCAGCAGCTGGACGATCTTGGAGCATACTGAGGACTGGGGAAGGAACAGCAAAGGAGGCAAGTCAGCAGCAAGTGGTGTCTGAGCTGTGCTGGCAGAATGTGCCCCGGTAACAGCCACAGTGAATGAGACGCTGCTTGCTGGATCTCCAGCCAAGAGTTCGTGGTCCCCTCAAAGGTACAGCCCAAAGCCCCAGAGGCATCATCGCAGGTCCCTTCAGTGTGAAAGCAGCACCAAGCTTGCTCCCTGCCCGCCTCTCCTCCATCCCCATGGCCTACTCACAGCTCCTATTCTGGATACAAATGGCGGCAGGAAACCAGTCGGCTGCTGCCCAAGTTCAGTCGCACCCCCAGGGCCCTGTGGCCAGCTCCAGCTTGCCCAGCAGCTCCCCAGGGAGCAGAGCTGCGTGTGGCACCAGGGCTGAGCCTCCGCCCTGGGAGGCAGCCATAGTGCCTTGGTTCCCCCAGTCCTGGTCCAGCCCAGAAACCCCACCACAGCATGGACAGGGAGGGAGAGAGTCCTCAGAGAGGCAGAACCATGTTGTCTTCATACCTTAAACAAAGCCCAGGATGAAAAGACACCGGGAAGAGAGCCCTGGGACTTTATCAGGGATCTCTGCCACAGCTGCCAGGGCTGGGAGGAGCAGTCGCGAGCATATCCTGGTGCCTCTTGGCACAGTGAGGCTAAGGGCACTGCGGAGCCAGCGGCTGAAGAGCCACGTGGCTCTGACTGCTGGTGCAAGATCCCCACGAGCGCTGCTGGCACAGGGACCGGCACCTCGCACACGGTGTGGAGTGGCCTGGGTGCCAGCGGCCAGCACGGACTCTCTGCTGGCAAAGGGTCACGCTGGACCCTGCCATAGCGACACAAATCAGAGCACAGTTGGGGAACAAATCCCAAAGCCTGCTTCCGTTGCTTCTCCTTAGTCATACGAGTCCTTGGCCGCTGCGCAACACAGTGGTGTTAACTGCATCACTAACTGGCAGCCGGCATGCCTGCCCCAGCCAGCGAGAGCCAAGGTCAGGCTGGCGGGGGAGTGCTCTGCTGCCTGTGGGAGCCCTGCATGTCAGCCACTGTTTGGGAAGAAGTGGGTGCTCCTGGTGCCAAACTGAGCTGCTTCACCTCCTGCAAATCATGCTTGCTGCAGACGCCCAGCTGAGCCACTCCGGGTCTCGGTTACCACATATACTCTCTCCACTGAGTGCTCTGCTTCACAAAGAGAGGTTTGCTTGCCCCAGCCTGCCTCCCCCAGCTTGCCTGTGGCTCTTTCCATGCTCCCACCTCCCTGCTGGCTCAACCACCCACTGCGTACCTGGCTGGCAACCTCCACATACAGCACTGAAGACAGCGGTGGTGAGAGGGAACAGGGAGGGGAATGCATGCCTAGCAGAGGAGGTCACCCCAGCAGGCAAAGGGCAAGGCTGTTTGCCTGAGAAGCTGGAAGACTTGACGGCATTCCTGTCCCCAGAGACTGTCTCTTCCCCTCCAGGCCAGGCTGACCTGACTTGGCTGTGACCGCTGCGCTGTGAGTCAGCCCAGCCCGGCTGGAGAGCCTCCACACGCAGCACTGCTGCAGAGCGAACTGGCTCGGGCTGCCTGACAGCAGTCCTTGTGGCCCTGGGCACAACTTTGGGGTTTGGGTCAGGGATGGGGTCTCCCTGAGCATCCCACCCTCTTCTCCTGCCTCTCAGGACTGGCAAGGTGTGCTTCCCCAGCCACATCAGCAGCCCTGCCCTGGAGCAAGCCGCTACCGCCCAGAACAAAGCACTGCAAGTCAGTGCCAGCCACTCGCCCTTCAGCACGTGCAGACACAAAGCCGGAGCCCATTGTCCGTTTCCTCTGTTTTCCCACTCCCCACATACTTCTCCAGCCTGTGTCAGCCCTATTGCTTACCCAGCTGTATCCCATAGGTTTCAAAAAAACAGGGCGTGCACGGTGCCTCTCCCTGCTCTCTCCCCAGGACACTGCTGCCTTTCCATGCTGCAAGGAGATGCAGCGCAGAAGCGTTCAGCCTTGGCCACAGCTGCCGAGGACACCAAACTTCCTAGGCCCTTTGCAATTAGGAAGAAACCACCTTCCAGCACAGCCACCCAGATCCCCAGCCTGTAGATCAGCAGGCTCCATACAGATCTGCACCAGAAACTGCTTTCCCCAGCCCAGGGGAAGAAGCAGGGCTCCTTTACTTTGGACCAGTGAAAGCAACACACCAGTTGCACTCACACTCTCCCCTTGGACCTCAGCATGTGGATGGACAATAAAATCATTGAGGGCATCAGATGGTTCCCGCCAGTCTTTGTTCTGCCTTATGCACACTAATCTCTCGTCTACTGATCCTGGAAAGTGGAGAAAAGAGTCCCCATCAGCTCTGAAAATCACCCTCCTTTTTCACAACCCACAGCTTGAGACATGGTCAGAAAAACCCGATGAGAAAGTAGCTCTCAGCAGCTGGAGACAGGAACATGTTCTCCCACCAGTGTCCAGGATGAGGATCAGAGTGTATCCTGGCTGCATTTACCACCCAATGCTCTGGAGTAGCAAGCGCCTCTTGCGAAAGCATCCAGGCAGATGCTACGGACCTTTCCCTTTTCTCTGGTGAGCTTTGGAGAGCTACCAGAAGTGGTGGAGAAAGATGATCACAAGGACATCCTGCTCTCAGGACCGAGCTCAGGGTCAGCATACTGCATTGCCCAGGTGGGCAGGGATGTCACCTCTGGGCTCTGGGAAGAGGTACACGTGTCACCTTGGCCCCACAGAAGGCAGGAGGTGTGGGCCAGGGCACTGCTCATACATTATACCTGCATAAGTGCAGCGGGACATAGGGACAGCAGGGAGCATGTTCCTCCAACCCAAGGGTTGCATTCAGCTTGCCTTAGTGGGGCAGAAAACCTCTGCAAGGTCTAAGTGAAGAAGGTTTTTCCTTTTCTCACAAGCATTTGTGATGGAAACAAGAATGGTTCATGAGGGACATTCCCTGATGCCAGTCTGAATACCTTCTACAGCTGGACAGGCAGTTTTTCCCCTTGGTCGATAAACACCCTATGTTAAGGAGGAAGAAAAACCAAAAATGCAGAGGTTACGAATTCCCCTATGCAGTGGGAACAGAAACTCCCAGCCTCAGGAAGCGTCCCTCCAAATGAATGACACGTCCCCTGCTTAAACCCCTTTCTCCCAAATCAGTACTGCATGCATATGTGTGGCTGATGTTAATCAGAAGTGTGAAAACCCACTAATAACTGAAAATTCAAACAGTTTGGCTCTGGGGAGGCCTGCAGATGCCCAGAAAGACCAAGGTCAAAGCATGACTGTGAAGTACCGTGCCGGGGTGCAACCAGCCTGGATGCACAGTAACCCAGGGGACACGTGGTGCTGACACATGCACTCGGCACCCACTTGAAGGGACAACCTGGACTCAGATTCCTTCCTTTGCCAATTCATAACTGCTTCTCTCAGGGAAGAAGACGACAATCGTTTCTTCTCTGAAAAGCCCAGGACTACAGAGGCAAACAGAGGATGACTTGAGGAAGATGACGTGATGCTATAGATGAATCCTAGCACAGAAACTCCGGGATTTGAGTCCCATCCCTAGCTCTGCCCTGCCTGAAACATCTCATCTGCAGGAAGATGAGAGGCATGACAGGGCTCCTTGCCTCCGCTCGACCTCTTCCCCAGATCTACACTGTCCGTGCACACCTCGCCACGACCCAAAGCGAACACTGATGGTGATTCAGCCACAGCACGCTCCCGGCAACAGGATGCTTTCTCAAGCAAAAGCCTTCCCCTCCTCCAGAACTTGTTTAAAACTAAATATAGACAGGACGCAGCAGCTTCTGAGCCTCCATGGTTGCCAAGCAGACCTTTCCCATGTTAGCCACATAAAACCAATGCAGGACTTTCCAAGCATGCAGGCAGGGAGCCCTGGCCTCTCTGCTGCTGTTCATGACTTTCCACATGCTGCAGCAAGGAGAACTCAGCTCCAGGTTTGAGCAAACTGGCTGCGACCCACTGAGCTGCACTCCCCCAGACTTTGCACTTGAGCTGCTCCCTGGGAAAGCTGTGCAAACCAACCCACACCACACACAGATGGTTGAGAGGGAGGTATCTGCACATCACAGAGCAAGAAGCGAGCTCAGAGATGTTATTCCTGAACAGAAGCAGCTGCAGCTCCCCTTGCAGGTTTCCTCCTCTGAACCAAGCACACAAATAACCAGTGTTTAAGGAAGAAGTACAGCTTTATTCTGCTGGGAGGGGAAGACACAGAGGGCACCTGGGAAAGAGCTCCAGTATATTTTCCCGAAAGGAGAGCGGTGGTGCACAAGGGAAGAAACTCAACAGACGGGTGTTTGGAGCCCTACCGCTGACATTTATTTGAAAGATATTAATTACATTACATATTTAATTCATATTCACTTATGGCCTATAGCCAGCTGCTCAGATATTCTTCAGCAGTTGACTAATTCCCCAATATTATTATGCAGATTATCCCACAATCCCTCTTGGGTAGCTCTGATCAGCCAGTGAATTACAGACTGGTATTAGAGAGAAAGCTGATGGACAGTGCTAAAGTTAACCACCATGTGAAGGTACCGGGCAGGACACAGCCGACGTTTTCAGCCCCAGGTTTGCTGCAGCAGACAGGGCACTATGGGTACTTCTGCTCCTGGCTGCTAAGGCCTGTCCCGGGCTAGGAGGAATCCATAAGCCTTGTGCATGTGGATATGCTAAAACCCACTTGCTCAGAGCAGTCCATCCATCCCCAGGGAGCCTGGCACTGCACAGGGATCTTCACACCAAGCTGCTCACTAGGGTCCCAATACAGCAGCAGGGAGGATTGGGAGGACCTCCCACCCTCCCAAGGACTCTAGACTAGACACCTAGCAAAAGTGACTTACTCCAGATAAAGTGATTCCAGCCCTAAAGAAATACGGAAGCTGTCGGTCCCCTGGGGAGCAGGTAAAGGGGGAAGGGCTGTGCCAGAAGCAAGACCTACCAGGAGAGGCACGTGCTGGGCTCCAGTGTGGAATAAAGAGAGGCAGACTCCTGCCACTGCTGCAGGCTGCTTGCCCCTGATCTAGGATGCTGCTCACCACGATGACAGCGTTCGCCAAGAGAGCAACGTCCCTGGCCCACAACAAATGCTACAGCCAGCAGCAAGGACAGACAGACTGCAGCAGCCACCTCCCACTAGGGAGAGAAGCCCAGAGGACACCACTGCCATAACATAACCCCCTTCCTGTAGTATCTGGATGTGAGCAGGCTTGGCAGGGGCTGTCAATGGCTTTGCATCTGCAGGAGCCTGGTTGGGGCGTCCTCATCACATGCTTATGGATAAAACTGTGTCCAGTTTTAGGATCTGGCAGGGTTTTCCCTAAGATCACATCAGGGACCACTGGGATTACTTGTTGCATTTCTCCGATGTCACCTGTAGTGTGGTTCCCTTTCCAGGCATCACAGGGGACTTTTTCTCAGCAGGGTCCCTGAAATCAGGGGCCATGGTAATGCTGCCCTTCTCTCCAGCTCATCTCCTACAGCACACTAGTCACGCATTTCAGTCCCTTCTTGTAAGGTTATGTTAATCATAGGGTATTAGAAAGTGCTTGGTGGACTGGGGTGACACACAGAACAGATACCAAATTGGGAAGGGTCCCAGAGCATCTATTAAATGTCTGCCTGTGACTGCAGAGAGCTAGTTCATGACCCATGCAATCCTTTCCAGTCCTAATGGAGCACATCCGTATGGCAGCACTGGGACTGGAAACTTGCTATTCTTGTACCAAAAGCCTGGGCCTCCACCCAGAGCTTTCCCAGGCAGGTTCACCATTCCTGCTTTTCCCTTCGTGAGCCACAGGCCAACCAGTCTGGGACTGGGATAGCCAGGTTTCTCTTCACTCACCCTGGGACACTGCACATGTGATCAACAGTCCTGGGCTGGAGCATAAACAGGCACACACAAACACAGAGGATCCGAACACAGATTACGCACAGGGAGGAAAACAAACCCTCTAACACAAGCCCTCCCAATCCACCAGTTTTAGACACAGGATATTTTTCTCGAGTCCCTGCTGCAAACTCCATAGCCTGGAGCTGGCTGAGCCCACACGACTACCACAAGCAGGCTCCATAACGAACTCGCACATGTTCAATCAGTACCAGGAAAGGGCTGATCCATCAAAACGTCCTGTGTATCAGTCTGATCAGGAGCTGGCACAGAATAATGTTCTACTAGAAATTTTGACGAGTCTCTAGCACACATTGACACCAGTGTTTAACAAGTCAGACCTTGTGATTCAGGGCTCCTGTCAGCCATGAAACGAACATCACCAGGAAATGGTGCTGAACTGACACCGGACTGCTGCAGTCCCTGCTAGTCCCCCTCCCGTGGCTCCCCCCTGGGTCACTGCTGGGTCTCTCCTGGGCTTCTTTGCCTGGCATCCAGCTGGTGACATGGTGCAGTGACCCCCAGACTGCTGGGGGGGAACCTCAGCCCTTGCTAGTGTAGGGGACTGAGCTCTGTCATGCAAGAAGCCCCACGTGGAGAGAACTGCCTCATGCAGAGATGTGCTGCAGCTGGGGCCGCTGCTTCCCTGGGGACCAACACATCAGCTGTCCCACCCTGGCTGGGTGACACCAGCCTTCTTCAGCCTCCTGGCTAACTCTCTTTGGCAATCAGCTCAGCCTCAGACAGTGGTTTTTGGTGTCTAAAGCAGAAGTGCCTAATGGATTAACAGTGCAGAATACACCTGGCTGAACACACGCTGCAATTTTGGTGCTCTGCAGTATGGAAACTCTCAGGCTGCATGTTCAAACAGACATTTTCAACTTTATGTGTTAACTCAAGATTCAAATGATGCAGCCACTGGGTGAGGGTGGCACCCATATTCAGCCCTCACTAGTCTGAGGGCCAGACAGCCAAGAAAAGCATTCAGCCCTTTGTAAATCTGTCTTTTCTTGCAGCCTCCTGTCAGAAGGTAGCAATCAGCACCTCGCTTTGCAGCACGTGGGGACAAGCAATTAATGCTTCAGCCTGAGTCAAAGAGCTCTCCCCACCCCTGCAACCACCCCAGCACCAGATGCTTCCAGTGCTGCTGGGAGCGAGCCACTCCAGCACTGCCAGCAGAGCTGCAAGGTCCCAGGAGCTAAGCTGGTGTGAGGACACATGGAGAACTTAAGGACACATCCCAACGTTTTCCAGCTTATCTCAGTAGTCAGTCTGCTGAACTTTCCTCCAGCCCGCAGCCTGGCTGCCTGCCTTGCATGCTGCAGTCCTTGGTAGTCAGGAATCTCTTGCGGGAGGGAAGGAAGATGCTGCTAGCACAAAGACCACAGGTGTAAGAAGAAAACAAGAACTTTAACACAGCACTTCAAAGCATATAGAGTGAAAGAGAAAATGTTACAACCAGCCTTGGGAATCCCTCTAAGGAAATAAGGCAGTTGCAATCCTCTCCAGCTTTGGCACAGGAGTGGGTCTTAATGCCATGTCATCTCCACATCAGGAGACTGCAGCAAGCTTTGCCCAGGCTGCACAGTGCTTGGATTTCAGGGGACAGTGGAAGAAATGCTGCCTCCCTGCAAGCTTTTGTGAAGAGCCTGTCCCAGCTGAGCCAACACAAAACAGCCACCATGCAGCTGGCACTACCCTCATAGAGGCTGCAGCATCACAGCCTGCCCAGGACCTCTGCGGTTGCTCAGTTTTGCTCCCAACACAGTCCAGATTTCTTTTAAGAGCCAAAAATAGGAGAGTGTTCAGGTTCCTACCCCCTATTTGAGTACTGGAAGTTGCTCAAGACTCTTTTGCTCACTAGGGAACAGCAGCCAGCCTTTTGAATTTGAGTTCTCACCAATCTGCCTTTAAGAAATACCAGCCAAACACTCCCCCCAGTTCTTCAGGGAAGGCTGCCCGCTTCAGATGCCAGCTTCCCCAGGGCACCACACAACACAACAAGTTGTGGCAAGCTACAGACTGGATCCCTTCCTTCCACAGCCTGACTGCGCTGGTACATCGAGAGGGATGGGGCAGGGGGGACTGCAGAGCCTTTTTGCCCATCTCAGACTCAAAAGCAGCAGCGGGAGGATCTGGGGGGGGCCTTGGAAGGCAAATGTCCTCTTATCTTTGGGCTGGTGGCTGCCAAAGGGGTGTGTTATGACAACAACCCTCAATCGGTGTGAGGACGACTCGGATGGATTTGCCGCTTTCCCAGTGGGAAAGGTGCCTGCTTCGCTTTCCTTCGAGGAGCATTTCATTTTCACCCAGACCCAGCACACCGGCACAGCAGCCCCTGGGACTGGATTTTATCTGCAGGCAAGCCCTTAGCTGAGCAAACCACACCGGCCCCACCGCTGCTTTCCCCAAGCGCACCTCAGCACCCGGCATCACCCAGCACAGGGCACTGTCACCAGCCAGATGGAGGACAGCCCCACTGTACCCCTGCCTTGCAGCTCCATCCAAGGTGAATTTGAGGGTCTGTGTGCACAAGGCCCAGGTCTTTTTTTCCTGTTGCTTCTCCTCGAACAAACTTTTCTTCCCAGCATATTTCTTGTAGTCTTTTCCCACAAACTTTGTACTTATCTGCTGGATTCCCTTCAATGGGCAGCACTGCACAGAGGTTTTTAGCAGCCAGAGATCATTGGAGGGGGGGAAATCAAAGCTGAGAGACAGGAAAAGCCAGTTAGTACATCTCCCTTGCTAGAAAGAACCATTTCCCTATTTTCTTTTCTAAGGCAGCCTGCTGCTACTAAGCATTTTCACTTTGAAGTCGAGAACAACTGTGTCATATTGTACTGTAATCACTGCTTTTACCTTGTGGGCCAGAGACACAGCATTCAGAGACATAACAGTTCAGCAGTGCCAGACACGATGTTATTGGGACAGCTAGAGAGAGGCAGACCCACGCATCAGAGAGCAGACAAACCCAGCGTGTTTGAGTCACCAGGAGCCGTACTGCAGGAACAATCCAGCTTTGGTTCCCAGTGGAGGAGATTGCATCCTCTCTCACCATCCCTCCCCTGTTATATCTGGATTTTTCCCCCTTGCAGTAGCAACAGCAGTCCAAGAATCAATAGAGTACTTAGAAACACATTCTTAAAACACTGTTATTATGGGCTGAGGTACAGCAGTTGGGTCATGCCATCCTTCAGGAGAAAAAGGGGCTCCCCTCCAAACACAAATCAACCCAGAGATATAAGGCTCTGTATTCCTCCTCGGATGGCCCACATTCAGTTTCCTTAGCAAGAAATATTTCAAAGGTATTGTTACTTGCAAATCTATTCATGTTCTCTGAAAAGCCTCTTAAAAATGCAGATAGAATGTCTGTGCTGCCCTGCACCAGAGGGCTGATTAGCTGTGGATCTGGTTTTACTGCTCTTCAAGAAGAATAAAAAAAAAAAAGTAATTTTCTTTTCATATTAGGATAGAAAGCAACCTACCTCAGGTTAAATAAATAAAAACCCACCGTATGAAATAATTAAAAAAAAAAATAGCAGCTGTAACGTTGCCGGAGTTGCCCTGCGCTGCAGTTTGGGTGTAGCAGCCCTCCAGAAAAACCCGCATTACCGCCGGCCGGCGCGGAGCGGAGCGGCTCCCCGGGGCGGCGGGGCTCCCCCAGCCCACCGCCCCGCTCCTACCTGCCGCCGCCGGGGGCCAGCCCCTCCCGGGCGCAGCCAGGAGCTCCTTCTGCCGCTGTGAGTCAGCATTTGCTGCGGAATTTCTACTCCCTTCTCCCCCCAAAGTTGGCCAGGAAAGGGTACACCCCCCCACCATGCACGACCGACACCATTAAAGAGAAAATAAATTAAATAATTGCACCGCACCCAACGCAGCCTGCGGGTCTGCTGCGCGGCGAGTGGCCCTGGGGGACACTGCAGGTGAACGGGGGGCGGTGGGGAAGCGCTCGGTAAAGCCACGGGAGGGAGGATTTCGCAGGGGGGATGCCGCCTCCGGCCGGGCCGGGGCCCCGCACCCCCCATCCCTTCCCGCCGGTAGCCCCCGCCGCCCCCGGCGAGGCGAAGGGCAGCAGCAGGCTCCCGGCCCGAGGTGGGTAAAGCCTGCACCCCCACCCCCCCCTCCACGTGTCTCCGGGGCTCCCGGCCGCCGAGCCCCCGCAGCCGCCGCCCGGGCAGAGGCCTCGGCGGCCCCGCTCTCTTCGCCGGCTCCTCTTTCCCCGCGCCGCAGCGTGCACCGCCGGGGCACACAGCGAGCCCGCCCGGCCCCGCCGCCACGTCCTCCGGTACGACCCGGCCCGGCCCGGCGGGGCCCCGGGGCAGCGCACGTGGCGGAGCGGCCGCCCGGCCCCGCCGCGCTGCCATGTGGCCGCCGGGCTCACCCCCATCCCCCCGCTCCCAGCCCCCCGGGGCTCCACCGCCACCCCCCGGAGCTCCCCCCCGCACCTTGCCGCTGGCCGTGCCGCCGCTGACCCCGATGAGGAAGGGCTCCCCGCCGCTCGGCTGCCCCTGCTCCTCCAGCCGCTGCTCGCTGTCCCCCGCCATCCTCCCCTGCTCGCAGCACCGCCTCGCCTCCTCCGCCTTCGCCCTCCGTGCGGGGCTGGATTTATCTGATGAGTCAAGGGCCTTCCTCCCCGCCTGGTTCACATCCCCGGCGCTGCGGCTCCCTGCCAGGTGCCTGCCGCAGCTGCACATGCTCCGGCCCAGCCTGGCGGCGGGGCGGCACGGCACGGCACGGCACGGCACGGCACGGCGGCCACATGGGCCCGCACCTCGCCGCCGCCTTCCCCCGCCCGGGGACAAAGGCGATGCGGCCGCCCGAGGCACCGGCCCTTGCTCCCTCTCCCCGCCAGCCTGGTTTGTCCCCTCTGCGTCCCACTGGCCACAGCCTTCCGCAACCGCCAGCACCGCACCAGTGTGGTCCCCAGCAGGACCCCCATTACATGTCCCCCACCCTGGCTTCCCCCGCCCCAGCCAGGCCCTAGTCCTGCGAGCACTTAGGAACACTTATTAACGACCCAAAACCAGGAATAAAAATTACGCTTATGTCTTTGGCAAATGGGACCCATCTGGGAGGAGCTGCAAGCACTCCGGAGGCCAGGATTCAAAGTCAAAATGCTCTTGACAAAATGGAAAAAGGCTCAGCAAAACGTGGGGTGCGAGTCCACACGGGCCAGTGCCAAGTACTGTACTTAGGTTGGGGTAATGATCCATGAAAATGCAAGATGGGAACCTGCTGGCTAAGCCAGCCCTTTTACAAATAACGATCCGGGAGTACAGTGGATCAAAGAGGCAATGCAGTGCTGCTGCAAAAAAGGCAAATGTCCCACTGGGACATACAAACGTCAGCAGGACACGGTAGCTCACCCTCTGCCGGGTACCAACGCCACTGCCCGCCGTGTTTTGAGAAAGGTGAGACCTGATGGAGAGACTCCAGCGGGGTCTCGGGGACAGCCTGGGGTCTGGCTTTGCAGAAGGACTGCAGGAACTGGGCGTGTTTAGTCTGGGGAAGAGATTGCTGCGGGGACACAAGATAACTGTTTCCAAATACATAAAAGGCTGCCACAAGCAGGAAGGGAATACATTTCTCTTACCCGTGGGGATTAGAACAAAATGTTGCCAGCTCAAATTGCAGTAGGGCAATTCAGGATAGACAGCCATTCAGGGACATTTTCTAAGTGTGAGAATGGCTAAGTCTTGGAATCGGTTATTTAGGGAGAGTAAGGACTCTCCACCACTGCGGATTTAAAAAAAAATGGACTAGGTAAGCTCTTGTATAGAAACTTTTTAGTAGAGTTGATCATGCATTGGGGCAGGGGATGGCCTAAGCGGTGCCCTCAGATTCCTCCCAGCACTGTTCATAGGATCATAAGTTTCAGCAGGGTTTTTATCTTCCCACTTCAATACAGTGAAACAGGTGTGGAAATGTTTACCAGACGGGTCCCACGTCCTAGCCCTCACCACGCAGGATGTGAGAGAGGATCTCCTGGGAAGGTGTGGCCCCTCTCTGCCCACCACTCCCCATTCCCCTCCAACCATGCCCCCACGGATTGCGGCTTGTGGCACGGGAGATGGCACCGTGCACGGCCGCTGCCGGGAAGGAAGTGCTGTATGCGGGCGAGAACTTCCCGCGGGGATGAATTCCAGTGAATTCGCACGGCCTCATGCCAGTTTCCAAGCGCTGAGCGTGGGCACGGCTCCTGCACACACCGCCGGGCCCCAGGGACTATTCACAGCTCTTCTTCCTTATCCCCCAACCAACACACCCGTGTCTGAACGGCAAAACCCCCTCAGGACGTAGTGACCTCCGGGGGTTATTTGGTTCTCCTCATGCCTATGCTCACTGCTGCCAGCGTCTCTGCTGCCATGCTTGGGGACAGATCAAAACCTCTGCTGTGCTGAAGCTGTTTCAGACTGTGCTGTCCATCCCCCTCAGAGGTGAGCATCTCTGCAAGATGCCCATCGTGGCACTTCATCTCCTATTCCTCTTCTAAGCCAGACCCTTGACACGTGGCAGGAGCAGACACACTTGTAGAGGGAAGGATAAGTGGATGCCTCTTGATGGGCCCTCAAGGGGTACGAGCTAAGGATATTCAAGGCTTATTTATATATACAGAACACAAGGAGAACTTGCAAAGATGACATTAACGGCTCTTTCAAAATCAGGCCAGGGCTGTAAACTGGAAGTGAATCAAATCCAAGTCCCAGTTAGTTTCATCTTACTTCAAAACTTATCTGAGAATTTTACACACCCGTCTTCCTAGCTGCCAGTCACTAACATACTGTGCAAAGCAATTTAATTTTCAGTTTAAGTCTGGAGACTTCAGTCTATGAAATCTGTTTGGACATGTCTCTCTCTAATCTGGTTTTGAGGTTACCTCCATAAATATTATCTCTGCTGTATCTAGAATGTTTGTAGACTGCACTGACCTCTAACTCACACGTCCAGAGCTATGTATTACGCAAATGCTTTCCTTTTTCTCATATCCCAGGCTTGTTAGATAGAATCAAATTGCACCCAACTCTTCATCTGTCCTTTACATGTTGATCAAAGCACAGAATGCTGTTTTAAAAAGGAAATGCCATTGAGAGTAATATGCCTTCTGTTGTCTCAAAAAAACCTGCTGATAAGGATCCTGGTGTGATTCAAAATGACAGGATGAAATTACAAAGAGCCCGTGTCACCTCTACCTCCAGTTCAAAGCACGAACACTAGAGAGGAAAGAGGTTCATGTCATTGACCATCTCCTGCTGGCCTGGCTTCTGCCACATAGGTATTCTGTGAAAGACCATGTTCAGTGTTGATAACTGATCTTGTGTGAATCATTTCCCATAGCGGTATAAGAGAAAGTATTTCTAAACATTGCCTTGATTGATACAGATACATCTCACAGCCAGGAAAGCCAGGAAGCTCTAAAGAGAGGGAGAGATGGTGGAGGATGGCATACAGCACAGCACGAGGTGGCACACAGCAGGGCACAAAATATTATCATGGGTCCTGCCACACCATCAGCCATTAACATCTTCCTGCTCCTCACCCTAAACTGAAGTATCCATCCTTAATTTCATCCCTGTCTCCTTGATGGCTCTCACTCCCACTGGACTCCTTGTTGCTCACGGCCGGGTTCTACTCTCAGTTCCCCCCCGAATCTTGCAGAAAGCTCCCGGTGCCTGGAGACGGCACTGGGACTTTCCTCAAGGCACAGAGGGTGCTTAGCTGCAACTTTCAGTGATGCCTGAGTCATTGCTTCACCACCTGCACACGTGGCTTTCGTGTTTCCTGGTATGCAAATATCACCAGGCTCCAGAGGATTTGTTTGCTGTCTAATCTCACACCCTCACTTACTACTTGCACTGCCTTCTCTGAACTACGGTTTTGTCACTGTCTGAATGGAGTGTTTAATTTAAGGGCGATGGTAGGGCTTTTCACCTTATTTTTCACTCAGCTCTGTGCATGTAATCCCATAGGGCATCGCTCTTCACTGTCAGCAAACTCCTCGTTGCGCAAGGACAGGCACAAACCTGCCCTTCCCTGCCTGCCCTGTTTCCTTTTCTTTATTTCTGCTTTCTAGGTCTCCGTACCCCATTACAACTTGTGGATTTGGTCTAGTTCTGTTGCTCCAGGTGTAACCACCAGAGCCTCAATAAAAGTCAATTAGTCTCTCTGCTAAATCCTTGCCATTGTTTCACTGTCCTCGTTAGTGTTCTTATCCTCATCCCACCCGCAAATATTTTACACAGGCACAGCAACGTACGATTTACTTCCCTGCTTCCAGCCCTCTGAATCACTGAACTCAGTACTCCGCTGCTGGTCGTGCTAGGAGCGTGCAGCAACGAATCCTGGTCAAGGGCGGGCAACAATATTTGTAAATATTGAATCCCAGAAAATGCCTCCTGCTGCTGTGCGCTGAGGGTATTCATGCCAAAATAACCCAGGGCACAATTTCAGAAACCAGGAAGTTGCTCCAAGCCAACCCCTTCATGACTGAGAAGGGTATGTACAACCAAAGCAAACGCCTCGTGCGTCTTCCCCTGGAAACGGCCTCGGAGCGGCTCAGAGGGAGCCGTGTGGGGCACCACGGCCCGGCGAGACGCGGCAAGGGCGGTGGTGGCGGCAGGGACCTCACCGTGGGCCTTGCACAGGCCTGGGCACCACGAGACACAGGTGTGCGGGACTCGAGGGGTGCTGGGGCAGGAGGACAGCCCCCCCGACCGCTGGGAAGGCGTCTGACCCCAGCCCCGCTCCCCAGAGAGCGCCGTGCCCGAGGAACCCCACCGCCATGCTAGGCTGCGCCGCGGCAGCAGGCCGCGCCCCCCGAGGCCAGCGGGAGGGGCGGGCCCCGCCGCCAGCATTGACAGCTGCATCACCCAATCAGAGCGGCATCTCCTCGCGCTTTCCCCGCCCCTCGCTTTTCCCGCGGCTTCTCCCCCAGCGCCGCGGCGATTGGCCGGCGTCGGCTCCCGGAAGCTCGGGCGCTCGCTTCCGGCCGTTGCTAGGCGACGTGGCCCCCGGTAGCTTCCGGGTGGCGGGGTCTATTTCCGGCAGCGCGGCGGCGTTACCGGGACACGGCGGGGGGGGGGGGGGCGGGGGGTGGTGTTGCTACCACCATGAGCACCATGTTCGCCGACACCCTCCTCATCGTCTTCATCTCCGTGTGCACCGCGCTGCTGGCCGAGGGTGAGTGCCGGGCCGGGTTGTGGGCGCGTCCCCCCATCTCAGCGGGGCCAGTGGGGCCTGTCCCGGCTGGGCTGTGGCGGAGCGGGGAGGTCTTGGGGCCAGTCCTGGCCCGGTGGTGCTGTCCGCGGGAGGCATGGGGAGGGCTCGGTAGGAGCCGGAGGCCACTCCTGGCTTGCGTCGCGTAGGCCCGGAGCGCTGGGAGGGATTGGGGTCACTGGGAAGGGTGGGCGGAACGGGAGGGGGAGCAGGTGTCGGAGGAAGAGCAGGACAGTGAGGGTGTGAAACGAGGTTCGGTTACACAGGGCCCCCTGAGGCCTGGTGCTTGGAGGCCGGCATAGGCACCCTAGAGGACAGCGGTGAACAACTCTTGAACATAACTGACCTATGATACAAAGCAGTGTGAATTGCTTCCTCTAAAGGGAGAAAGGCTATGGGAGGATGGGCTAAAAGTTCTCAGTCTGCCTAAAGGAGGATACTGGTGTTTTTCTATAGCTATTGTAGAAAGGATGTGAAGAAATTGCCTGAACTTACAATGGTGGTGACTTGAGCTGCTTGAAAAGCCTTTTTAAATGGTAGGGTAATGAAATAGGCGCAGCTTTTTAAGGATTGGTTGGACAGATACCTTTTGGGGTAGTCAAAGGTCAGGCTGCTCCCTCTCCCTGGCACTGACCTATATCCCCAAATCTCCTTCATCCCAGAGCTGCAAGATGCTGTCTTTGGGCATTCAAGAGCAGGGAGAGTCCCAGGTAGAATATGATACTTGCTTTTTAGGAACCCTATTGTGTTGCATTTGGGGTTAGATGCAGTTGCCTTTCACAGCACAAAACTGTGTTGACCTCAGAAGCGTCTACGGCATTCACTTCTTGGCAGCTGGTGATCCCTGGGACTCAGCAGCACAGCCCTGTTGTCAAACCAAAGCTAAAAAAAAAAAAGCAGTTGTTCACAAACCACTGGTTCTGCACTTGTGGCACAACTTGTTTTGGTCATGTTTGAGTGCAAGGATTTAGACTTGAGAATCTCTTGAGGTCTCTTCTATTTGCCTTTTCAAGATATGATACTGTTAACGGGCAGGTCCTGGTAGGAATGGGAATTATTCCTTAGGCCTTAATTAGGTGCTATGAAAATGCCAAAGATTTTGTCGTGATTTACTGCCTTAATCAGGTCCTGGTTTTAAGGGGAGCAGCAGCTGGTAAATATGAGCATGAAGGTACAGAATGAGCCCTACAAAACAGCAGTGCTCAGTAAGATAGCTGGTAACTTCTAAAGACTTTTATAGGCACCATTGCTACATGGAACTTGAGAAGAGGATTTGAAGGAAAGTGATGGCATAGCTTTTTGGTGATTTGTGGTACCTTTAACATGTTATAATGTGGTTTTGTAGACAGGACATGTATTTTTTGTGTATGTATTTACTAACTTGTATCCCTATTATTGCAAGAGGTCTTTACATACCTAATTACTTGCTGAGTATTTATTTCAGGTATAACTTGGGTCCTGGTATACCGAACAGACAAATACAAGAGATTAAAGGCTGAAGTGGAAAAACAGAGCAAGAAATGTAAGTACTTTTCAGACATTAGTGAATGTGTCTTGCTGCTCCTGTTACATCCTGCTTTAGCAGATGCCAAATTGAATAGTCTGTGCTCTGAGACATTCCTGCAGCGTTTTCTGCTAAGGGAGAGAACTTTCTTCCTGGATTTCGTAGGAGCCTAATTTTACAAGTTACACAAATCTGTACTAAGAGGACTTATTTCTGTCCTTAATTCTTGTCTTCTGCTGGAGGGAAGGCTAGTGCAAAGACCTGTTGTGTTGTCTAAATTGCCCCTCCTCTTAATGGAGGACAGGAGGGAGTAAGAAATCGGTACTGGCATCTTTCTCTTTCTGAATATGAGTAGCCATTGTCTGTATACATAGATTCCTTTAGATGCCTGAAATAAGTTCAGAGTTTCTGCTTTTCAAGGGCAGTGGAGAATTTGAGATCTGTAATAAGAAAGAACTAGGGTTGAGTAATGAATGCCATGAGAGGAAAGCAGAATACATAAAGAGTAAGAGTGATGATTAAGGGTGGGGGGTGACTAAAGACAAAGTCATGATAGAAAGGTCTGAGCTATCAGCTGGTATAAAAATAAATTATACTAGTGTAAGCTAGAAACAAATAGAGTTGAATAGAAAAAAAAAAAAAAGTCCCAAGTTACTTCCATAGAGAGGAGATCTGAGAGGCCTGGGAGGGGTTGAACAAAGGACGAAGGAGGAAGGGAGAAGGGAGCAGAGGGTGAGCAAGCAGAAGATATGCATCGGATATTAAGAGGAATGGTAAACAGGAGGGTCTGAGCATGGAGTGCTTCAGTGGACCTGTCTGTATCAGAAGCCGAGGAGCAGAGGAGAAATTCAGCTGACCTTTCGAACTCAATTGTATTCGCCTTACACAAGTTGCAGCAGTAAGAGACAGCACAGCACACAACAACTGGGTCCAAACCTGAGCTGGTTTTACCTTAAAAATATGTCACAGTTATGTCAGTTCTCTCAGTATGTGGGAGAACAATATTACCCAAGCATGCTCTTTCCAGTCTAGCTTATTCCAGCCTTCCCCTGGGCAAAATAAACTGAAGAGTTGAAGTGTAGTCATGCTTGTGTCACAGCTCCTAAATTAGGGGCTTTGGTCATCACAGCAGTATGAGGTGGGGATTGCATCTCTGCCTGCCTCACTTTAATCCCACTTGGCTGACAAAAATGTGTAGGGTGGAATTAGCCCCAGAAGAGCAAGTTGGAGAAGTAGTTGAAACCCAGCTGAAAATTTAGAGTCGGTGTCTGTAGTGTGTTTGTGCTGTGGAACTCCAAAAGCAGTTAGCAGGGTTTAATCTCTGGGGCTTAATGATTGCTGTAAGAATTTAATGCTGTTTGTTTTTATAGCTCTGCCGATAGCTAGGCTATAATCTGTGAAGGGAAAGATGTGAGGTTCATGCATCTCAATTAGTTTCTAACTTCCTTGTTTGATTCCTCATCCCTAACAAAAAAAGAAAAAGTAAAACAGAATAAGGAATTGCTGAAAATTCAGCTTTGATTTCTGTTTTTGTTTGGTTTTCTCTTTCCTCCTGTGCTAAGGACAGCTGGCTGACCTGATGGCTTACAGACAACTTGCAAAGTAGACCACTTGAGCCACACCTTTCAACTGTTATCTAACACATCTGAAACAGGAAAAAACACATTTGAGATCTTTAAGCTCTCCCATGAGAGTCCTAGCAATCCTTAGGATTTGCAAAAACAAATGGACCAAGTAGTGTGCTAGAGCAGACATTGTTACTCACAGTCCTTAGTTTCATCTCTTCCTGTCCTCTGGCAGCTTTGTCTGAGACTGCTGCAGACATTATAGTAAGTGTTCCCAGGTAAACGCAGTGGTAAATTTGCAAGGCTGAAGGCTGTCTCTAGAATTGCTGTTGTGTTGTAACATATGTTTGCAAGACTGCTTGACAGTTATTTGTTCTGTTCGAACCATAAGGGAATTAGGGGTGTAGAGTTCCTCTGGGACCTGGAGGAGCCCTCTTGTTAGGGCTGGGAGCAATAGGTGGGCCTGAAAACAAAGCGTTCTCCAGTTGAGTTTAGAGTTGGGGGACGTGGGGTTATGTGAACTAGGGTTGGGATAGACTGATCAGGATTCCCCAGCTGGATTTGGCATAAGAAAGGTTATGGAGAGAGCATTCTGTGAGTGTTGGGTGTGTTGTGTCATCTGGCACCTCTCTCCAGCATTCCCTCTGAGCAGACTTCCCTGTTTTTTCCCCTTGTGCTAGCCTGCCCATCAGAGATATGCTTGTTCTTTGGAAAAAAAAAAACTTACCACGGAAGAAGTGATGTTTAGGTATCTTGTCTGTACTAGTGTAGTTTTCTTAGCAGTTGTGACTGACACACACATCATGGGCATTTCAGAAGGCAGCGCTACAAATCCTTGTGTTGCGTGGAAGTCTGGCTGACTTTATTTCACCTGTGCTTTGAAATCAAGGCTAGAAGATCTGTGCTGAGCTAGTACTTTGTGTGGGATAAGTCCTAATGCTCAGGTCTCTAGGCTGGTTCAGTGAGCTAACAAGGAGCCAAGCCTATTCCTTGGTAGATAGATATGGTACAGATACATAGAGTTCAGAGTAAAAAAGGGCTGCTATCTGTTGTTAGACCATAGCCACGCTTTATCATCCTCGCTTCTTGTAGTAGTCTTGTTACAGGTCTTAAATTAAAATGTCTCTTACTTCTGAAAAAGCTCTTCTTGCTGTCAGCAGAAGAGCATTTGCAGATGAGCAGCCCATTTACTGTGTTGTAGGTTCACTATGCTGGCTTTATGTTCGCCTTTTTGCTGTGGTGATAGTTGTTTGCAGATGCTTGGTGAGTGTCTGATTTGGAGTCTTAGTAACTTGGAGCTTAGGCTCCTACTTTTAAAATATTGAAAATGCTTCAGTACTAATGAATTGAAGAATGGGCAGGCTGTGGCCGACTGCTTGGACAGCATTTCCCCTGAGAATGCCTGCCTGTGAAGAAGGGATGTACGAGAACACAGGCTTTCCTGTATTCTGCTTCCCACTGCAGATAATCGGGAGCAGAGCTTGCCACAAAGCTCTTTTCATTACACTTGCTGAATCAAAAGTACTGTCTAGTACTAATGACAAATCAGCAAGGGTCATTTGCGCCAAAACTGTCCCCAGACTGCTCAGTTAACAATGTAATGGGCTCTTGACAGAGTTTAAAATTAACCCTTTAAATATTCTGATATCCAGGATTTTGAATTTTTTTAAAATTATTTTTAAGTATTTGGTGGAGTCAGTCTTAGTGGTTTATAACTTGTTGATTCTGAATTATTTTCTTAGTCATACCTACCTTCCTTTTGTGCCTCTGTTCTCTGAAGGAATAAAAGGTTTTGTCTGGTGTGTGGAAAAGGAGTGGTAGTATCCCTCTGCAGATATGATGGAATTTCTTTCTTTTCACTTGGCAGTGGAAAAGAAGAAGGAAACGATAACTGAATCCGCAGGCCGACAGCAGAAAAAGAAAATAGGTAAGACTGGGAAAGGAATATGGTGCCCCAAGAATGGGGGAAAAACTGAGAAACTTATGGAAGTGATTATCCTTTCCTTCCTTTCAAAACTCTTTATTTAAAGGGGTACTAGAGCTGATTCTTGGCCTGATGACTGGAATAGGAACACTTTTGCCTTACCCTTCCAAGACAGGAGACATCTAGCCTCCTGATGGTTTTAGTCAAATGCAGAGAAGGGCAGTGTCACTGAGAGGAGCAGCACTTCTTGCTGAACTAGTTGCCTTCCTTTTCAATTTGAGCCTTTATCCATGACTGTTACTAACTTCTGTTGTCAAAGCTCTTTGCTGCAGTGCACTGTCAGCTTGCAATAGCTATTTGACTGTATGATTGTGATTCTTTTGGATCTTCCTTTTTTTCTCATTTGAACACTTCCAAGCTGAAGGTGTTTGCCTGTTAACTGTAACTGCACTTAGATTTATTTCAAGTTTGATAAATTAATTTTGCTCAATTTTAGGTAGTGATTTATTTTTCCATTCTTCATTGTCAATGAGCTTAAGTCTTTCTGAGTAACGGTAACTCTAAGTACTGAACTATGCAAGAACAACGTGGTAGATCTTTAATGGACATGTACTTTAGAAAGTTCTGTTATCTGCAGGACTCTAAAGTAAAATGTGCAGCAAAGTTCAGTTAAATTATTACAGAAATCGTGGCAGGAACACTTCTGAGAGCTCCTGGGAGTTGGTTTCCTCATTCCTCTGTAACACCAGGTAGCTGGATTAGTCATTTGATCTGTACAAAGCTTGGGAATAATTATAAACATATCTTCAAACAGTTCTTCCTAGGTATAAAACCTGTTATCGTTAGACTCCTGAAGGGACAGGAGCCAAAATTCTTCCTCTTGTGCATTTTCAGTTCTTAATCGTGAATAATCCCTGCATAGTCTGAATACTACTTGGTGGGTAAGGCAATTTGTTAATGTTACATGCTCTTGTTATATATGGTCACTTCTGAATGTGGGGCAATGACATTTTCGCATGGCACCATCCAAGCTATGTTCCTAGCAGAGAATATTTTACTTGTGCTTGGACTAAACTAATAAACAGTAGAATCTGAGGAATTCAGATGCTCCACCAATTTTTTTATATACTGAAATAATCTTGTTTTGCAAATGAAAAACAAAGCACAAAGGGACTAAGAACAGAACTTAGGAAATGACCACTGATTTTGTTTGCTGTCATACTTGCTGGTCAAGCCTAAGATACCGAGACTGACTTTTTTTTTTTTTTTTTTCCCCCCAAGTGCCGCATAACTTCAGTGTCTCATTTGTTTTCAGGCGAAGCTGAATTCTTAGTGTTTCTGAAAAATCAGGCCCTAAATGTCAAGCTGGACATTCATAAAATGACTCAAGAGCGTTAACTGCTTTTGAAATCTCTGATCCCTGTAACTTACTGGATGTCAGATCATTCTGCAAGATGTAGCATTGTTGTAACAGCAAATTTAGTTGTGCTGGAGGTTCTTTAAATTCTACCATTCTAGTTATAAATAAATAAATAAAGAGCTGAGGCTTTACAGATAAGTCACAGGCGTGGTACAGACCTGCCTCAGTTACCATCTGTTCTGTGCACAGAATAAGACAGGAGGTGTGTGTATGCTATTACTTGGTTACACAAGGGATGAATCATGCAGAAGCAGGTAGGGTGAAAGTTTAGAAGGCTTAATTTGGTGTTTCTTACTTATCAAACTTCGTATTTTTAAGTGTAAAGTGAACCAACTTCAGTCACACTGTGTTTAAATCACCTTTCACACTGCTGGAACAGGACACCTTTAAGATCATGGTGCAGCCTTTAATCATTTCAGCTTAAGAAGTGTGTTTGTTAGCTTAAACTTTGCTACTGCTTTCTGTGTCCATGTGCCCCTAGAAGAAAAGACAGTGACACTCCCAGGAGTCCATGTGAGGGCTGGGTAGACTGCAAAACAAACAAAACACAACAATGCTTCCAAATATTATTAGTGCTGTATCCCTGTATCCTTGTGGTTTGTGTTCCAATGGGCAGAATAAGATGATTTTAGACACTAGGGTGCTGCTTGTTGACCCAGTCCTCTTTCTCTGTGCCTCTACCCAGCAGTATAGCAAAGTACCTAAATGCTGCTTACGTATGACTTGGGCAGGAACAGACCATTTGTGTAAGGTGGTGTGATACCCAGAGCCTATTTGGTTTGAATTTGTAGAAATGGGTGAGAACCAGCTCAGGTGTATTGAGGGATCAGGGCTGTGTTCTTTATCCCTATGTAACCTTTAGCCCATCAAAATAGATTGTCAGTTATGTAGCAGAGGGAAAAAACAAGTATTTGTGCCAAATGTGATTCCTAAAGAGCTGGCCTGTGGTTGCTGAAATGTCCCAGAACAAAGCTCTCCACCTGGGTCAGGAAGCAGGTGTCTGGAAAGTTCCTGCCAGAGGGGATGGTTTGTAGCTAGGAGCAATTGAAAATAGCAGTGAGTATTCTAAGAAATTGGATAGGGGTGTTGCTATTGCTTTTCATAATACTTGTGAGTCCCTGTATTTAGCAGGGTCTTAAAAGATAGCTGTTGAGATTCTGTGCCGTGGGCCTCTTCTACTGAAACTTCAGCAGGGATCCACCGGTCAACTCGCACGCTGGGCAGCCCTTCTGCATCCCCACTCTCTCTTTACTCACGCTGTTCTTTGGATACTTCTTCACCATCCACATCCTTACTTGAGCTAGGTGTTGCTTCCAAGTTCTAGCTGCCCCTCTGGATCCTCAGTCTGAGAGGAGCACAGTGGACAAGGGATGATGGGGACGTGGGACAAGAAAGGTGGCAGGTGGTGGATAATGCTTGAGGCCAGAGCAGCCCTCCAGTGAGGGGCATGGAAAATGCCTTCCCAGAAAACTGGTCATCTTTTAATTTTGTGATGACTTAAGGACAGACTAAATTTCCAAAGTAGTATTTTAAAGTATTCTCTGCAAAGCATAGTAATACATGTATTACTGAAACTGAGGTAGAGAACATCTTTCCTCTGTGGAGAATCTTTTAGATGTGGCAAGGGTCCAAAATTCATTACTAAAACCAGCAGGATGTTAGCCTTGGTGAGGTGCAGCAATGTGTACAGTTTCAGAGTCCCTTCAGACACCTCCAAAATGAAATCCTTATATAATGTATTTATAATGGTGAGCCTGGTGTGCGGCAAATTGATACTGCTGTCTCTCCGAAGTGTGATATGGAGGCACTGTCTTTGTTTTCTGGCAACATTGCTCATGCTGCTGTGTTAGTTGGTTGAGTTAGCAAATTTGACATTCTGTGCATTTCTTTCAAAAGTGCTGAATGTGTGATTCTAGCCTCCTCCTCTTTTGTGCCTGCTTTGCTGCATGTGGCTCTGATGGAGGAGCAGTTGGCTATGTACAGTTTTTCACTCTATACTGTCTGGCATAGAGAACTGGAGTTGGTTTTGGGAGTGTTATTTGTTTGGAGAGCCAAGAAGGTTAAGTCTTCCTGGAAATGAAAACACTGGTTTCTAGGTTGGTATAAGTGATTATAACTGTTGTTGTTTTTGTCTTTCCAGAGAGACAAGAAGAGAAACTGAAGAATAACAACAGGGACTTGTCAATGGTAAGAAAATTAAAGCCAGTTCCTGATTGCTAAAGATTTTGGTCAGCTTTCCGACAGAAAGACTTTGATCAATTGGCAGACATAGCAGCTTTTCCTCCTGACAGGTCCTTCTGGATTATCTCTAATTAGAGATTTTAGTATGAGCCACAGAGTTCTCCAGCATTTACTGCCTCATCTCATGCCCAGCCTTAGCTATTTTCATCTTTATAAGCCTCCATGATGTTTTCAAAGTAGAATTAATTTGTCTGACTTCCTCTTGAAAGTTCTGTCTTCATAATGGTCCCCTGATGACTGGTTGGTTTCTGCTTAAGGAAGAAAAAATTGGTTGATTCCTGCTTAAGGGAGAAAACCAACCTGTGGAAGGTAACAGGACAGTTCTTAAGCACTTTTTTTTCCCTTGAAGCATCTCTTCACATCAGTGGTCCACTCTGTGACTGCCTTTGTACCCAACTGTTGACCAGACTTCTCTTTGGGAGTTCTCTGCTCGCTTCTACAATCTCTCTGGCCTTCTGGGTCATCTTTTTCCTTCTGTATTTCAGTGATGCTGTACAAAGCTTGTTCTTAAGGGTGTGAGCCCATGATCCCTCAGTGTAGGCCTATTTTGATTATCTCTGACCTTTCTGCTTGCAGGTTCGGATGAAATCCATGTTTGCCATTGGCTTCTGCTTCACTGCCTTGATGGGAATGTTTAACTCCATGTAAGTATCACCTTTATGGATCTTTCTTAAATTTTCATGGTGAATATATTCTCCACCTTCCCTCTATCACTTGAATTGTTACTGTGTGTTTGGGTTTGTGTGTGTGGCAGGGGGTTTTGGTAGCTGGGGAGGGGGCTAGCAAAACCCCCTGCCATACACACACAAACCCAACACACAGTGACAAGAGTCCCTCCAAGAACCATAATTAATTTGCGTAAAAGGGATTGATATTTCATATGAAGATGCAGTTGTTTGGTCACCACAGGCATATTCTGCTCAAGAGGGAACACTGCGCGCTGAATGCAATCAAACTGTACAAATTGCATTTAATCTGGTTATAACTCTAACATCCTTTCTGCTTGGGAACATCTTGATCAGGGCAGGTTTGGTAGATGTCAGGCAAGCAGCTACAGTCTTGAGCTTATTTGGCTTTGCTGTAGTAGTGTGACCAAAGAATGCTCTCGCAGGCAAAACTGGGTCAGCTCCCTTGCCCTTAGAAATGAGCTATAATTGCAGTTTGTTGTTGCCCTACTTAAGGTGATCAGAGTCAAGATATTAACAGGTCCAGGCATGGGCTCTAATCTTCTTTTGCTTTAAAAATGACCTGGGATAGGTCTAGTTTTTTAAAAAAAAAAAAAAACAAACAACAAACAAATAAAAAAATAAAAAAAACCCCAAAGACAGAAAAAGCCCTAACTGGTTTGCATGGTTATAGAAGCTTTGTTTCAGATATCCAAGACTTGACTTTTTAATAACTTGATTCAGTCTTGAAGTGTGAACTTCCCATTGGCTGTTAAAGCTGAAGATGATACGAGTATGGTTAGAATAACCTTCAGGAGGCTGCTTAATATCTGGGCAACGTACTTGTCCTACAAACAGGAATTTATGTTCTGGGGCACCAAAACCTTTGGCCTCTCTGCTGGCAGTCCCCAGGATACAGTCAGTTGTTATTTTACTGAAGATCTGTGGATGGATAAATTGCAAACAGGGGGTAACATAATAACAGAAGTGCCAGTGTGTGGACTCTTTATTTATTCAGCTTAGTCAGACTTCAGCATCTAGCATTCTCTGGAATGCTGTGAAACTGAGCAGAGGGGCACAGCACTACAGGACTTTAAAATTTGGATACAGTCTTTAGTCATTGATGTCTCATTTCACTGCAGCCCTGAGCAGGGATGGAAGTGCATTGTGAGTCATGTGCCCAGCAACACAGCGTCTGTCAGGCATTTTTAGTGCTGCACCAGAGTCCTTCAAGTGCTTGCCTAGCGGTTTGGGTGCAGTACAAACACCACCACCTCTGCCTCTGAGACAAACTGAAAAACAAACTAAAAAAAATCTCCCTACTTTCCTAGAGTGGGAAGAGTCAGTTCAGAGTATGCTATGACTGTAAGTTCTTGATGAACTTATAGACAGGACTGTAAGTTCATCGAGAGCTTCAGGAAGGAATTGATTTTGGTTAAATCCTGTGTGGCTCCTCCTTCCATAGATATTAACCTAAAAAAAAATTAGTTAATTGGTTTCTTCTCCTTTAAGGCCACCAAGGTTACTTGTCTTGTTCCTCTTTAGAGGATTCCTGCCCACAGAGACCATGCTACTAGACACAGAATTGACATGAAGCTTTTGGACATATCTTTCTTTTAGAGGGATCCTGAACGTGAACAGCAGGAGCAGCCAGACAGCTCAGTAATAGTTTGAAGTGAAATAATTTTCTTGCTAATAGCTGAGCCTATTGAATTAAAATCTAAAGATTTGGCTGTCTGGCCTTTGGGGCTAGATAGTTAAATTTTTGCTCCTGGTCTCAGTACAAGGTAGCTAGTGCATTTATATCTGAATGGTAGCTTTTGTGGGTTGTACCTGTGTTGTTTGAAGCTGATAGAATGGTTTGATGGAGCTGGTTCTCACTTAGGCACTGTCATTCTCTTGACATAGCATAAAGAACAGCTGCTTGTCTCGGGAGGAGAATAATTCAGTTCTGAATTCAGGAGGCTCTTAGGCTCTGTCTGGGAAGCTGATACTGCCAGGTCATCCATCCATGGAGGCACTGTGGGTGTGGTATGAAAAGGAGGAAAAGGGTGGCTGACACCTGCAATGGCTGTAGCCTCACTTGCTTGCTTTTCCTGTTCTTGAATGAGTTCATTGCTCTGGGGAGATAAAAAGAGCGGGGAACTGCATGGAAGTAGCATGATGAGTTGCCCTTTGGACAAGTACTATGCAGAGGCTGCTGCTCTGTGGCTGGGTACCTCACCTTTGCCATGCACCAGCTTAGCCAAAATGGAAATTATTGTGATGACTGGCTGTTGTGATTTAACCCCAGCAGGCAACTCAGCCACTTGCTCACTCCCCTCCAGTGGGATGGGGGAGAGAATCATAAGACTAAAAGTGAGAAAACTCGTGAGTTGAGATCAAGACAGTTTAATAGGTAAAGCAAAAGCCACTCACACAAGCAAAGCAAAACAAGGAATTCATCCACCCCTTCCCATGGGCAGGCAGATGCTCAGCCAAGTCCAGAAAAGCCAGGTTCCATCATGCGTAACAGTGACTTGGGAAGACAAACGCTGTCATTCCGAACGTGTCCCCCCCCTTCCTCCTCCTTCCCCCAGCTGTATACGCTGAGCATGACACCGTATGGTGTGGGATATCCGTGGGGTCAGTTGGGGTCAGCTGTCCCAGCTCTGTCCCCTCCCGACTTCTTGTGCACCCCCAGCCTGCTCGCAGGTGGGGTGGTGAGAGGCAGAAGAGGCCTTGACTCTGTGTAAGCACTGCTCAGCAATAACAAAAACATCCCTGTGTTATCAACACTGTTTCCAGACAAATCCAACACACAGCCCCATACTCGCTACTATGAAGAAAATGAACCCTATCCCACCTAAAACCAGTACACTGGCTCTCTCTCTTACTAGAGTGTCAGTACTAATGGGGCAGCAGGGTGGACCATGCTGGAAGGATATGTAAGTGTCAAGAAAGCTGGTTTAAACCTGAAGAGCAGAATGCTGTGTTGAAGATGAGCAGCTGAATGACTGTTGTGCCTTAAAAGGTGTGCTAGGGCAGTGAGATCTGTAGCGGTGGTGGCCTCTAAGCAGATGGGATTTCTCCTGGGAGAGAAATCAGCTTCTGCGTGTCTCAATTTTCTCTTGTCAGAAACTTTTTAATACAATCAGTTCTCAGTCTTGCTCTAAGAGTTTTTGCATTTCAGTACCCCTTCATGATAGCTGTGAAAAGCTGTTGGAATTAAAAGCAGGTACCTCAGGGTGCTACTGCTGAAGTACTTGTCATTCTCACAGCAGGAATAACGCAGAATTTTAAGCCACTGGGGGATGTTACAGGGAGATAAACATCCGTTCCTAGCTCTTTTGCCAAACTGCCTGTGAGATGTAAACAAAGTTGGCGTGTGTTTGAGCTGTAGCTGTGTGAACGCATCTCCACAGGAAAGAACGCTCATTTAGGATCTCTTGAAACAAGAAACACCTGTTAGAAAATCAGTGCATGCAGAGAAAATAACATCCAAATATACACATGCTGATGAGGCATCATACACTCTTACTTCAAAAGATTGGGTCGACTGTCTGGGTTGGGAGAAATTTTTGCAAACTGGCCAGAATTCACACTCTGCCTGATGCCCTGGAATGTGGACCTGGAGGAGTTCCAGGAGCAGGACAGCCTGCTTGGAAAACGTGGTATCATCGTGGCTCTGCACTGCCTTCATCTTCAGAGCTAATGTAGAGAAGACTGTTGGTATTAAAAAGCTTTGTCGGTGGCTCTCTTATGCATCCTTCTTGTGCTGAGAAGTATAGCTGCTAAAGGAAAGGAAGAGGTATCTTCGGTTTATGCTCCAATTAAAAAAATGCCCTTTTGCTTAAAAGCAAAGAGCCCATTTTCTTGCAGTAACTGCAGTAGAGCAGGGTGATAGTCATCCATCCTTTATTTAAGTGCTGACTGTGTTCTGGGAGGTGATCTGCTAAATTTGACTTTTAAATAAAATGCACCAGTAAACTGCAAAACACCAACCAAGATTTTATGAACCAACAGCTTCTCCAGCTGATCACTTAAATCACTATGAAACTCTTTGACTGTGGCAAAACTGTTACTGAGGGCAGTCTCCTTGCTCTGTGGATGATTGGGTGTGGAGGGCTTTGGGAGAGAGGTGTATTTAGCCTTTTTGGTGTAGTGTATGTAGAGGTGGGCTGGAGAAGGCAGCGTGGCTTTTTAGCTTTTCACGTGGTCTTATCTGCTGTGGTGGTCTGTTGAAGATGCTCAGTTGTTCTTTCTATAGTCAGAGACCCTTTTACTGTCCCCCATTGTGATTCAGTGCTTTCTTTTTCTAGATTTGATGGCCGAGTGGTGGCAAAGCTTCCATTTATCCCCCTCTCGTACATCCAAGGTCTCTCCCACCGCAACCTTCTGGGTGAAGATTACACCGACTGCTCCTTCATCTTCCTCTACATTCTCTGCACGATGTCTATCAGACAGGTAAGGACATTGCGGTGTGTCTGGCATGCCTGGAGCAGGGAAAGCACATCTCCATCCATGAAGGGGAGTCTATTACTGCCGTCCGGTTTTGCGTGCATAATCTTCGATCTGTTTATGATTTCTGTGTTTCCATTCCTGTGCTTAATTTTCAAAGCAATTCTAGGATGGGATCTTAAAAAAACAGCCACTATCCTTGACTGGTGGGGAAGACTTGACTGGAGACTTGCAGCAGGGCACTAGGACAGAGTTGGCAGAAATGGGTTCTTTCCTTGTGCGTGTGTCCGCTAACTTTGTGGATTGCCATGTCAAGAGATTGTCTCCATTAGAAACCAATCTAAGTACTGCTTCTTAGTAATCGTGACTTTTACAGTGCTATGAGAAAAGAGAATTGTACCACCTTCAGGGGGAACTTGCTTTGTGGCTTGAGGTTCTATAAAGGTTCAATCAGTCCATAAATTTGCTAAAATAGTGAGGAAAGAGTTAAACCTGTTCTTTTGGGTTTGTCCTTCCTGTTTTTGCCGACTGCCTGATTTTTTTTCAGAGTCTTAAGAACTTTACCTTTGGTGTGGAGTCTCTCCCAGTGTTAGGGATGTGACACAGAAAGGGAGTCTGGTATAAGCCAAGAGTAGGCTACACGTAGCTCCCCAGGAAAGCTAGTTAGTCCCATCCTTTGGAAAGAGAAGCATCAGTGAAGATAAGGGAAGTGCCTGTTCAGGAAGGTTTGCTAGCTGCTTAAGTGGCAGAATGGCTGGTGAGGACAAGTGGGCCTTCTCAGTGCAACCAGAAGCCTACTTTGTTTGCCAAATTTCCCCCAGAGAGTGCTGGGGATAAGTTAATAAACTCTGGGGACTGGATGAATGCTGGTGCAACTAGCTGCAAATTGTCTGCTTTTCTGTATTTATATTTCGTTTTTCTTTGATTCACTTCCTGAATTCTTGCTGCTTTTCTCCTTGACTGACTTGCTGCTTTTCCTCAGGGGGTACCAAAGGACTTAGAAAGACTTAAAGCAGATAAGCAAAGGGAAGTGGCGTATTATGCCAGCTGCTGTCAGAAGTTTGGATGAGCTTGATGGAGCAGCTTAATAATAGAGCGTTCCTTTAGTCACAAAGTGCATGCTAGTGAATTGAATTCTCCATAGCTCTCTGTATTGGGTCACTGTGTTGAAATGGATCTGTGTCTGGTCCTATGTGAAAGCAGATAATGAATTGTAGAACAATTTATGTTGAAAGGGTCACCTGGAGGTTGTCTGGCCCACCTCCTCACTCCAAGCAGGGCCAGCTTCAGAGTACCAAAGGCCAGGGACTTCCTCATTCTGTTTGCTACAAGACAAATCTTGTTTCACTTCCCAGTAGCTGGTGCAGTGTTTGCTGCTGTGAAATAAATGAGACCTTTTTAGCTCTTAGGATCATCTTCCTGAATTCCCTGGGATACTATGGTCTGATGCTGTTCCTTCAGGCAATCTTGTCTGGTGCTGCTCTCTGTTATTCACCTGTTAGATGGGACGTCCCTTATTTCCAATGTTGCACATTATTATATGAAACTAAATAGCACCATCAGCAAGATTTTTCTGTACCCATTGGGTTGATTGGGGAACTCCCTTGATGAAAAATCCCCCATGGATTTTTTTGGTTGAAAAATATAATTCCTGTGGTTAGTTCTAGTCCTGGGCATTTTCTGATATTTCCTATTGTGAAATCAGTAGACAGCATGAACTGAGTGGTGGTCCAGTGTGGTTCTGGGCAGAAATGCTGAACTGTTTGCAGTAGGTTGGGCTTTCAGAAGAAATTCTGGAAAAAAATTGCCTCTGTGCTTGAGAGTTCACGCTGATGGCCCTGTGGAGGACAGGTGTTACTTTACAGTTTTGGAGAAGAGTGGTTTTGCTCTGAAGTATTAGACTGCAGTCTTCATAGTGCTGCCTTATCTACGTGATCGTAGTTAACTATACCTGCCATTCTCCAGCTGTTAGGCAGCTCAGTTTCTTTCGTCCTTGCTACCTGAAGGGAAGGGCAGAGACCAGCCCCATTAGTTTGTGCAGAAGCTAGGAACTGAAGCTGTGATTGCTGGCATCCTGCTCTTGGCTTTATTACTATTTGTAAAAATGTAGGTGATAACAGCATTGGGAAGAACTTTGAAGGGCTGTGACAGGCTAGGGGAAAGGGGAAGAAAGTAATTAAGGGCTTAAAATGGTGCCAAAGACTTGCTTTTAGTGCTTTCCATGACCTTGGAGGTGAAAACTTTGTGATCCTTTGTGTTTCACTGTGTGCAAAAGGGGAAATCTCGACAGGTCAGCTTCAAAACAGCTGTTAGCCCAAGGGGGAAGAAGTGCTGTGGGAGCTAGTGTCTGGCTTGATGCTGCTGACACAGGAGGAGGAGTGGAGATGTACTAAAAGTCAGGGAACAGGTTGTGAACAAAGGAGGCCATACATCCCTCAGCCTTCCCTTAAATCCTGGAGCTGCCTGTGAAGGGATCAAAGACAGGGAAGAGACATCCCTGTGGAGCTCAGAAGTAGAGGAACTCTTGTGTGTGTGAAAAAAGTGACCTGGAGGAAAATGCAGGGGAGTACGTGAGAGTGGGGAGACAAACTGGACAGTGATTAAACTGACATTAGTGGGATGGGCAGTAGCAGCATCAGGCAGTCTCTTCACGTGGTCCTCAGGCATGTGGGGGTGATAAACTCTTCAAACACTGACTGGGAAGCTTGCTGCCTGTGACCTGGCCAGCATCTCCCAAAATAGTCAACTCACAGTGAGTAACTTCCTTTGCGCTGTTCCCAGCTCTCCCTGGCACGTAAATCCTGTCCCCTAGTTCCTCCTGCCTTCCTGTTTGGAGAGAGGAGGGTTGCTGGGAGAGGCCTTCCAGGGGTCCTTGAGCAGTTGGGTCTCAGCTGGGAAAGTCCGCTGCTGGGCTGGGCGGGAGGCATAATGTCAGGGTTACATCCTCCGTCCCTGCTCCTGTTTCTGAGCTCCCAGCCTTCACCTGTGCTGTTTGTGAAGAGGAATACGCCACTCTTCCTCAGGCGTTTGCTGGTCTTCGCTTCCTTTTCACACACGCCTGAACTGTAGATTAGGCTGCTTCTCTCTGAAATGTGTTCCCAGTGGGAATGGGAGCCAGCAATTATCCCTACTGCCAGGAGTCCACTTTCCCACATGGCCTGGTCTTGGGGCAGGGAGCCACTTGCTGTCTTGTCTTCAAACCCAAAAAGTGCCTCAAAGACAAAAGCAGAAGCAGCTCTTGTCCTTCCTGCAGTCATTTGAAGAAACTTCAGAAGAGCTCAGATGAGGAATTTGTATCTTTAAGTCTTACAGTCTTCCCTCCCTGCTCCTGGAGGTGATGGTCTTGTTTGTGTTGCAAGTAGACTCTGCTGACTTCCTTGTGCAACGTGGCCCACAGCAGACAGGACAGGTTTCTGCTGGACCTTGCCCCAGCCCTGGTGTTTCCAGCTGTGTAGACTTCAGGATTGTTGTCCAGCAAAACTTGTTTTGCAGCTAAGTGCAGGAGGCTAAGCTGCCTTCCACGGCAAGGTGGGGACTACTGTGGAAGGATAATGCTGGAGAGTGACTGTAGTCTTGAATCCACATACAGACAAGTTGTCATCTCTCTTCCCCTTGGAACTATTCAAGCAGATGGAGTAAACTTTAGCACCGCAGGTCATCTCTCTTGATACTTAAAGGAACAGGGAGGAGGCAGTGCACATGTCTTTGCTTCCATGGATGCTCTGCTAGGATCTACTCTGCTCCACGGGTGAGCCAGTAATAAAGCTGGTAGGATCCTGGTCCTGCCTGCTGCTGACTCTGCAGCACCCTCTGGTGTTGCTGAATCTGTCCCTTTGCTACTTTTGTTTTCTCCTTTCTGTCCATCTCTTGATTAAGGACGCTCTGAGAAGAGGAACCACACGAAGGACTCTCCCACAGTGAAATGCTCTCTTACATATTCAGTTGCTGAATATCAACCAGTGGCTGATTTATGTAGGCCATGGACTAAACCTGATGCAATTCCTTGTCAAGTGTTCCCCTCTACTTTCATGCTTGTGTGTGGGCTGAAACCTTCCTTTGCATAGTCTCCACCTGGAATGACTCCCGATTTTTTTTTTTTTTTTTAAATTTAGCTACTGTGGAATTACGAAGCTTGGTCTGCCTTTTATTTTTTTTTTTTTTTGTGTTCTCCTTCCATGATCAAAACATTCAAGAACTGTGACATTGCTATCTGACCTATCCTGACAGTTATTTTGGAGAGGTCACTCACGTTTGAAGAGAATCCTCCTTCCTCCTTTTGTTGTCTTTATAGCCAGGACTCAGCTGGTGACATGAGGAGGACACAGTTGTTTCTTCTTTCTTTTGCATCAGATGTCCCTGTTTTGTCAGCACTACATGAGCAGCATCTTGAGCTGTAGTTATTTACAGTGAAGGATGAAACTGAAAGAACTGCTAGCTCTTTGTAGTTTGTGCTGTTGCAATATTTAAAAGGAATTTCACAAAAACCAAGAAAAACATAATATTTAAATATTCTGCTCTGAGTTTTTAGCTAATGCCTGGCTCTGCTACTTAATTCTTTCCTTGTTTGTTGTTTTCCACTGAAACACCCTGCTCAGATGCAGATGAGGTCATCCCGATAGTCAGTTTTTGGGTTTTGCTACATATGTCCTGTTATACTGCATGTCTCCACCGAACCATTGTTCTGTCTGCATCACTAGCATTCATGTTAATTCTGTGCCTAAGCTCCTGACTTGAACTTGGCACACGCTCTGGTTGCCATGTTGCTGACCCAAATTCCGTCTGCATTAGGAGAGAGCCTTCCTCGCCAGCTTGCAGACCCTCAGGCTCTGATGGCTGCCATCAACAGTGATTTCTGGAACTTGTGAAAACCGAGGGCTGCTTTGGTTCTGCCTCTGAGCAGATGTTAGGAACCTGCTCCTGTGTTGCACTGCAGTTAAATTGTAGGTTGATTTTAAACCAACCTGTGTGCAAAGACATTAATGAGGTACCTGCCAGCTGACTGTGTGGTGTTGTAGCTGGCAGTGGAAAAGAACTCTCAACCAAAATGTGGATTTAATGATCAGAAGACTTTTGCTGAGGTGGGGGAGAGTGGCCCCGCTCTCATTGTAGCTGTTGCGGATGGTTGTCTGGCTCTGTGCTAAGCTTTTTTGAATGCATAGGGCTAGAGGTCCAATACATAGTAGCTGGATTGGTAAGGCTGTGTGGGTGAGAACCTGAATCTGTTGAAACTAGTAGGAAGGTTTTACATGTAAGCAGGGTTGGGATTTCTTCCTCTGTCTCCTTTGTTACTGGTCTGACACTATCCTGCTCTTCTGTTCTTTTTTTGCAGAACATCCAGAAGATGCTCGGTCTTGCTCCTTCCCGGGCTGCCACCAAGCAAGCAGGGGGCTTCCTTGGCCCGCCACCTCAGGCAGGGAAGTTCTCCTAAAGCACAGTGACAGCCTTCACGGAAGGTCTGACCAGTGCACAAGACTGCCTTTGGGAGGTAACAAGCTGGGATTCTGCACCAGGCTTCACATGTCCAAGAACAGCCTATGCAGTATTGGCCACAGTCTTGGAAACATTTTCCATTTGGAGTATTCTACCAGCAGTTGTTTGCTCATCAAACCAAGAAAGTTCTCAGAAGATAACTTGACCTTTTGTTTCTGGTGTTTCTGAGAAATAAATGGCATGGGCATGTGTTTATTTAGGCGTCTCTTAATTGTGCTGTAAGACATGTAAAAATATGTTGATATAGTGCAGTTGATGTAATTTACAACGTAGGAATCAACTTGGATAGCAAGAGTGAGATCTGCAAAGCAGACAATTTGGAACGTTCAGAGCGGTCATGCTGTGAAGTGACTCTCTTGTCTTAGCCATACTGGCCATAGTCCCGTGAGGTAGGGAGCTGGGCAAGTAGGTGTGCTTAGTTCTCCCTTTGCAAAACTTGCTGCCTGGAAGGTGAGGTTTTTTTCACTGGCTCGGGTGACTGCAGGCACCGGAACCTGCCCCTGTGCCAGGCTGCCCTTGGAGGTGACACGTGTTTCTGGATGTACTGTCAGCCTCCGTCTTCCTGGCAGAGTACAGCCCCACAGAGATTTTTGTGGCATTATACAGCTTCTGTAAAAGTTGCTTGCTTAGGCAGAATCTGCTCAATTACAGAAACAAACCTGGCCTTTAAACTTGAGCAAATTGTTAAATTGCATCAGTACCATCCACTGCTACTGAACCCTTTATTGCCTGAGTAGTTATGACAGCAGCACTTTTGTTCATGCTCCTTAGTTTACTGCTAAACAGACTGATGATCAGTATGCATCTTAAAAGGCTTCCTTCTTAGGCCGGGGAGCTCTCTAGACTGTCTTCTGCTTCACCAAATAACTATCTGGATCAGTCTTGTTGGCTGGAACCTGCTCACCTTGTTTAAAAGGGCTCAATAAGTCCTCCTGCCACTCTCAAGTTAGGCTGCCAGTTTTCCTGAAGCAGGCAGTGCCCCTAGGGGCGGTTGATCTCTTGCTTCTGTGACCAGAGGTTTATCACGCAGTACCTCTTACTGGGAGTTTTTGACTAGATGTATGGCAAGGGGACAAATCTGAAACACCTTATGGCAGTGTGGAACATGTGCAATACCTTATTAAATACTAAATATTGGATTAATTCTTAATAATAAGTATGGGGCACTTTTATAGGATTATTTAAAGATAAATCATGAATGGGGAACCTGTATGCAATGCTCTACCTCTCAGAAAATGAGTATTTGGCAGGTAACAGAAAGCATCCACTGTATACTGATGCTGTCTGGCTCTAAAGCTGCATTTCTCTACTTACCCTTATGTCTGGTGTAGCTACAAACTTCCCCAGGGAGCAGCCCCCCGTTGTGTGATTCCCCTTTCCCTTGTGTAGCCTCTCTTAGTTCAAGGGCTTCACGCCCAAGCAGAGCCAGAAACACCCCAGCCTGTTACCTGCATGGCTCAGCCTTGTTGAAATAGTTTATTCAGCAGCATGTGGTTGCTGGATCCAACAGGATGGCACTAAGGCAGCCACGTCTCATCCAGCGTAGCGACAAACTACGCCTCCATGGCTTCGGACGCGTTAGGTGCGGTACAGTAACCTGCCCTGCTGCTGTCGGAAACTGCACCCTCAGCAAATCTGCACACGTTGCATCACACCAGGCTTTGTCGTCTGGGGAGGGAAGCGTTTGCACATCTAAACATTACCTGAAAATTATTGATCTGTTGCTGTATGCTGGTTGCGTTCTGCTGTCGTTTGTTTGATACAGTAGTGGTTAATCATTGTAACAAACAGGAGAAGAGCTTTCCTAACCTCTACCACTGAAAGGTCTGAATGTCAAACAACTTTACAACCACAGGAAGACTCTGTTTTGGAGGGAAAAAGGATGTTCTTGGTTCTGTTTCATGGATAACTTTAACAAAAAAAAAAAAAACAAAAAAAAGCTGCATGTTTCTCTTAAGATAAATTGCAACTGCAGTCACATCTTTGAGGGGGTTTAACTACTGCCAGCTGGTGATGCAGCGAGTGGTAATTCACATGTGTTGCTGCTCATCCTTTGCTCCATTGATCATCTCACACGCAGCCGTAGACCTGTTCGTTTCTGCTTCGTTTTGTCCTTTACACAAATTGCAGCGTGATCTCGTGTCCTGTCCCTGCCCGCAGCTGTTCGAGGAAGTCTTCAGAAGCTCTGTGAAATACACCCATGGTAAAATATGCCCGTGGGCGTTTGCTTTGCTGCAGCTCCGCCTTTCGCTTGTACGTATCCACTTATTCTTCGCGAATATTAACAATTTACCGAAACCTTTAAAAGTTTTAAGGGGCGGGGGGGGGGGGGGGGGGGGGCTGCGACCTCCGAGCCGCTAGGGGGAGGCCGAGCGCTGGACAGAGCCGCGGGCCCCGCCCCACCCCGGCGGGCACGCGCATGCGTGCCCGCCGGGGTGGGGCGGGGCCCGCGGCCCTGAGGTAAAAGCGGGGCCCTACGGGTGTATCGCGTCGCGTCGCCCCTCGGGGAAGGATCTCCTCTCCTGTGGGGTTTCCCTAGTCCACCGCTTCCCCTCACCCCCTCCCGCCGGCCCAGCGGATGCTGGCGCGGTCCCGGTTGCTGAACCTCCTGCCCCAGCTCTGCGCCCTCCGGCCCAGCCTCGCCATGAGCAGCGTTACCGGTACCGTCACCATCCACCAGCCCCTCAACTACCGGGCAGGTGCCCGAGTTCAACCCGCCGACGGAGGTCAGGCCGAGGATGTGTACGAGCCGGCCACAGGTACCGCCCTGCTGCCTGCTCGGGGTGGGGGGTTAGGCCTGCGCGGAGGCGCAGGGCCGGTGCCCGGGAGCTGCCTCCTTGGTATTTGCCTGCAAGGGCCGGGTGCCTTCGGCTTCTCCCAGCCGCCCACATCGGCCTCACCGAGCAGATGGTGTTTGATGCCGCCTGTGCAGGCGTCCTCAAGTGTTTTAGCGGCTGCGTTTTGCCTCCTGCAGCACAAGCCTGTCATCGAGAGTTTTTGGCAGAAATCAGCTCTGGCTCTCAGGCAGACAAAAAATTGAGCAGTGCCTGATCTTGGTAAAGGACATGATTTAAACATTTCTAAACCTAATTATTATTTTTTTAATTGGAGATACCTGGATTTCAGCAGAATCACTTCAAGGAATGTGATGCAGGTCACTGACTGTCTCCTGGATTGCGGGGGGATCGTTCTCCCAGTCTCTGTCCTCTGGCTGAGGAGGCTGGATTCCCTCAGTACAACTAGTCTTGTTATTAAAGACTGAGGCAAAGAAGGCATTAAGCACCTCAGCCTTCTCCTCGTCACTTGTTACCATGTTTCCTCCTGCATCTAGCAGGGGATGGATACTCTCCCTGATCTTTCTTTTGCTACTGACATACTTATAGAAACATTTCTTGTTATCCTTGATTGCTGAAGCCAGGGTTAGGGATATGGTGTAGTTGGGATCTGTCAGTGCTAGGTTAATGGTTGGACTAGATGATCTTCAGGGTCCCTTCCAACCTAGATGATTCTGTGTAACAGAGTCCTGAAGCTGGTGGCAGAAGTATAACAAACTCCAGTAGGAAATGGAGGAATTTTATAACAAATGGAGCTAATTAGTAACTAGAACATGACTGTGGAGGATGGCAGGTCTTTTAATTCAGACCAGCTGAATTGCAGCACCTCTTCTCTAGCTGATTACAAACCATTGGGAACTATAGCATGGAGTTCTGTAGCCTGGTATAGGTGGCTGGACTGAAGTCTTTGGGTTTTGATGCAAGATAAACCATATTCTTCTGTGCCCCTTTTCTGACGTTTCTGTCTTATTTAAAATGT
Organism: Strix aluco; assembly: GCF_031877795.1. Taxonomy (NCBI): domain Eukaryota; kingdom Metazoa; phylum Chordata; class Aves; order Strigiformes; family Strigidae; genus Strix; species Strix aluco. Next base: position 29,823,630 of record NC_133938.1, on the reverse strand, counting down.
GCCCAGGTCGAGTGATAACCAAGCTGCTCTCCTCTGGGGAGAAGGAGGTCGATCTGGCTGTGCAGAGTGCAAAGGCTGCCTTTAAAATATGGAGTCAGATGTCTGGCATGGAGCGGAGCAGGGTGCTGCTGGAGGCTGCCAGAATTATTCGGGTATGTTGTGGGAGCTCGCCTCCTCATTTGGAGAGGGGTGGTTTTGTCTCTGAGCTTTCTTGTGGGCTAATGTGGCTGTTGGGGGCTTCCAGCAGGACTTCAGCGCTCCAGGAGGAACGCAGGAGTTAACACCCACCTTTGACCAGAAGAGACAGTAGGTTGCCTTGGGCAGGGCTTCGGTCTTATCACTGTATTCAAGGCCAGTGTGTACCTTCTCTGCTTAATTCTGTTAGAAGACATAAAACTGAAGCCATCTGTTGAGATCTTGCAGGGCTTGTACTTCTTTTCACAGGTCCAAAGATTAAGTTTCACTGCACATGATTGCAAAGCTGAGATTGCATAACTGTCACGTTTTTGAACTTTTGAATTGTTGGACGCTATTGTCACGTGATTGGAGTGTGTCTTGTTTTAGCAGTAAAAAAATGTAGGAATGATGGTTTTTATCTTAGATGCCAGATAAGACACATGGGAGAGAGAGGATACAAATAAACTAGCTTTATGACAAGCTGCATTGTGAGATAAGATGTTCTTGGACATCGATGTTAATCCCCATGGAGGCTCAAACCTATAACAAACCAGACCTTCTTTCCCCAGTGTGTATATTGATGAGAAAACTTTTCTTTCTGCCAGATTTCTGCTTTTGCCAGACTTCTGCAGCAGGGTAATATTTCTGCCTGGGAGATCATCTGTTAAGGGATGTTTCCCAGCTACGTTGCTTTGTCTGTCCTCCACTAAGACATCTGGATCCATTCTGAACTTTCTGTTTGCAGTTACTCCCATTTTAGTTCAGTGAATTCTAATCATTGTTTGCCATCTGGCTTCTAAGTTCAGGTTTGTTCATCTTTTAGATAAACAGGGATGTTAAGCAAGACTGGACTAGCAGTGAACCCCAGCAGCTGTCCGACATTCTGACATTCCCCTGGGCTCAGTCACCACTGGGAAACTGATAATTAGCAATTGGGACTGTACCTTTTAGAGACAACAGCCTCTTATGGCAGAGCCTGGCTTGCTGATGGCAGAGGCAGAGCCTCGTTTGGGACTTGCCTGAGAAGTAGCTGTCTCCTTGTGGAGTTCTATTACAGGCTTCTCTAACATGCTGTCACTGTCCTGTGCCTCTCACAGGAGCAAAGAGAAGAAATTGCCACCTTGGAAACCATTAACAATGGCAAATCCATCTTTGAAGCCAGAGTGGACATTGACATATCCTGGCAGTGCCTGGAGTATTACGCAGGACTGGCAGGATCTCTAGCTGGTGAGAACGTTACTGGAGTTTGCTCTTTGCTCTCTGTCCTGCCACTTGTGATCCCTGGTAACTTCCAGGGCACAAGATTGTCTTTGCTGTTGATTTCTCCAAGAGATAACTAGTCGTTTTTCTGAAAATCTTGGAAGGATTTTCAGAGATCTCTACCTAATGCTGCCATGCTCTGTGTTGTTCCCAGTCAAAGTGGGATCTGGTCCCTGAGGCTCTGATAAGACAGGAAGGGACTTTGCTCTTCTCTACCTTCTGGCTGCTTTTTTTTCTTCACAGGTGAACACATCCAACTTCCCGGGGGATCCTTTGGATACACTCGGAGAGAGCCCCTCGGGGTGTGTGCTGGGATTGGAGCCTGGAATTACCCTTTCCAGGTTGCCTGCTGGAAGGCTGCCCCGGCCTTGGCTTGCGGTAATGGAGACCCTCTGCCCATGCAACCTTCTCTTTAAAGCCAAATGATCCTGCGGGGCGGGGAGGAAGTGATTTAGAGGATAGAGCCTAAGATTTCCTTGAAGGAGGTGTTGAAGAATCAGCAGGACCTTCAAGCTGTTACTCTGGCAGGAAGGGAGAGGAAATGGAAGTGGGAACACAGCAGATGTGAAGGGGGCAGGGAAAAGGCTGATCGCTTGGCTTTGTCCCAGATGAGGAAGGTCTCTGGAAATGTCTGCAGCAGCCCAGCTCCCCCAGCCCTTTTCAGCAGGAAGGTGCAGTTCCTCCCTTTCCCCAGTTGCAGTGTTCAGCTGAAACTGTTTCCTCCTCCCTCAGGAGGATCTTCTGGGATCTGTTGAGACAAACTCGTTGTGTGGGGTGGGGGGTTTGTTTGTTTTTTTGTTCTTCTCCCTAAAGCAGTTTGGCTGTTAACCTTGCCTCTGTCTGGATTCTAGGCAATGCAATGGTCTTCAAGCCCTCTCCCTTCACCCCCCTTACGGTGGTGAGGTTGGCAGAGATCTTCACAGAGGCCGGTGTGCCCAAGGGGCTCTTCAACGTGGTGCAGGGTGGAGCAGCCACAGGCCAGTTCCTCTGTCATCACCCAGATGTGGCCAAAATCTCTTTCACTGGCAGTGTGCCAACCGGCATCAAGGTAAAGGCACCTTCACACTCAAGGACACAAGGGGTCTGTAGCGCCAGCCTTCCAGGTGTGCTGTGGATGTCGATACCTTCTTGAGTTTTTGTGCATGAGGCTTGTAAAGATGGGGTGCCAGTTGGCATTTTTGGGTCTGAGCAAGGAGCTTGTGCATACAGGGTTACACTGGGGCTCCAGTTGGCCTGTTGGGCACAGGCTCAGGCACTGGGTCCTTTTGGGAGAGCCCCTTGGTCGTCTTCACTTGTTTAGCCCCGGTTGCAGTGAATTCTTTGAGCTGCTAAAGTGGGGTATCTGTGTGGGGAGGAGGGTATGTAAAACAGAGAAGCACTGGGAAAATGTGTGAGCATTTCTGGCCGTAATAGTTCAGTTTAGCAGCATACAACCTGTTTTTAAGCAGCAGGTTAGTTTCTGTGAATTTCTTGCCCTCAATTTATTCTTTAAAAAATGAGAAGTCCGTAAAAGGACTTCTAAAAATAAATTCTGATTTGAAAGAGGGGAAATAGTGCCCCTTGAACTCTCCTTACACATGTGTACCTGTGGGGTGCAGTGACACAGATGCAGTTACAGATGTCCTCTGGGCTTACGCTGAGCACGAGACTTCCTGCAAATGACTTCTCAGGTTTTGTTGCTTTTATTTTTAAGAAATCAAACCCCAAACTCTCTGATTCTGTCCCCAGCTTGCCCTTCGTGCTGCTTCTGTTGTGGGTGAAGGGCCCTGCAGAAGCTCTCCCTTTGGGTCTCTCTTACCTCCCTCCACCAGCCTCCTCTTTGCCAGTGGGTCACTTGTCCCTTCTGTCCTTATTTGTACCAGATCATGGGGATGGCAGCTAAAGGGATCAAACCAGTCACCTTGGAGCTGGGGGGCAAATCCCCCCTTATCATCTTTTCGGACTGTGCTTTGGAGAACGCTGTGAATGGAGCCCTCATGGCCAACTTCCTCACGCAGGGCGAGGTTTGTGTCCGCAGGGCAGGAGCGGTTCTCCCCAGTGTGGAGGGGTGGTTTGAGAATTGGGCAGCTGAGCCAGCCTGTCACCTTGAATGATGAGAGGTGCCCTGAAGCTCCCATCTTGCCACACGTTTCCCTGTGCAGTGTCACCAGGGATCAGAAGGGACGCCCTTGCAGAAGCCAGTGCAGGGTGTCCCAGCAGAGGGTACCTTAGCCAATGCCCTGTCCTTCCCAGAAGTGGAGCCTCTCTGACACCCAGTACCCAGCTCAGAGCAGCTGCCCCTGTGCCCTGGGCTCCAGTCAGGCACACAATGCTTGGAAGAAGGTGTGCTTATGTCCTCTAGAGGGGCAGCAGGTTTCAGTCCGGTGCGCTGAGCCACAGGCCTGTGGGGCTCTGTCCATTCCAAATTTGAGATCTCCACAGGTGCTGCAGGTTTTGTGTAATCCTGCTGGCAAATTGGTTTACCCGGACCATCTCTGGGAACTGAAAACTCAGCTCGAGTTCCCTTCTGCTGGTGACTTGATGCATTTTTGCCACCTGGTGGCATCAGTACTGCTATGTCCAGCATGGACTGTTCAGTGCAATCATGAGCAGCAGGGTAACGGAGTCTTCTTTGTCCCCAGGGACAAGTTAGCTCTTTTAGCAGCTGTGGAAGGGCCTTTCTGAGCACCTCTGTAGCAGGACACAAGCAGGGAAGGACTGTAGAGTGCTGTGTGTCTTATTCTGAGCAGCCTGTCCTGTATCCCAGGTGTGCTGCAATGGCACGCGGGTGTTCGTGGAGAGGAAGATCCTGGATGTCTTCACAAAGGAAGTGGTGAAACGCACCCAGAAAATCAAAATTGGAGACCCGCTTCTGGAAGACACACGGATGGGAGCCCTCATCAACCGGCCCCACCTGGATCGTGTCCAGGGCTTTATCAAGCAGGCGAAGGAGCAGGTGAGATTGTGATGCTGCCTTGTGGCTGCCCTGAAATGTCTTTCTCTGTTGTTAGACACAAGAGACTGGCAGCTGCTTTCCTGCCCCACGTCTTTCCAGTTAAGCTGTTTTTTTGTTGTGGCTGAATTACTTGATAGATGTCTTGGGCTACTGGATTAAAAGTGGCCCACTGCACATCTCTGAATCAGCATTGAAGGTGACATATCCTGATGTTGTTAAGTTTTAGAGGTTATGAGGTACCCAGCATGGCAGCGTGTAAAACGTGATAATCCACAATGTTTGAGCTGGTTCTAAGTTGTGCTGACACCTTGCATACTTTGCTGTTGTCTCATTTGTGTTCCAGTTTTGTTGGTTGAAGAAAGAGCTTACTAAGGATCAAAGGCCAAATTTACAGGCTGTTGGAAACAGTCTCTCTAAGAGCAGTGACATCTACCCAGGCTTTTTCATTTTTTTTCTCCAGGTTTTATTATAAAGTGTAGAGATGGTTTAAATGTCAGTGCTAGGTATATGAGTAGGCGTAGCCAGCTTGAGGATGGGCTGGAGAAGGGGAACTGTGAGTGAAAGCCAGGAGAGCTAGACAAGGATTTGGAAACGGATGTGGGGAATGAGAGGAGAAATCCCCATCTCTGAAGTGTGTGTTTGATAGAAGTAGGTGTTTCTTGCCAGGTGGTGTGCTAAGGGACTGATTGATTTGCTAATGAGGCAATTCACACCGTGTGAAGATGTGGAAGTTAATGTGATACCAGCTGAGGATCTGCTCCTGGTTGTAGGTGCTTCCCTCTAACCTACAGTGGCTCCTGTGGCAGTTGCACCTCAAACCAGCATTGTTTGGACTTTCAGGATAGGTCTCACCCCTTGACCCTGATCTGTCAGTGATGCTCTGTCAGCAGTCCTGTCCTGGAGAGGCTCCGGGGAGGGCATGGGCACGGTTTGTCCGGTAGGCCTGTAAATCCATCCGGGAGTATCGGCCAGCCGGAGCTGTGGCAGCTGGGCAGGATGCCCCTGGACATGCCTGCATACCTTCTGCCTGGCTCTTTTTCAGGGGGCAGAGGTGCTGTGTGGTGGGGACCTGTACGTGCCAGATGACCCCAAGCTGAAGAATGGCTATTACATGCAACCCTGTGTGTTAGGTACGATCCTTCCTATTCACGGTACTGTGGTCTATGTGGGTGTTACTGAGTCTCTTCTAGAGAAAGCTGTGTTCAGACTAACCAGTCTCTGTGCATGTCCGCAGTGTGGACAGGCACTCATACGCGTGTACTAGGGAGAGTTGAGGCACCCAAGAACCGCATCCAGAGAAATCTATGCTGTTGGAAGGTCTGACAGGGCACATACAGTTTGTGCCTTGGCTGCCTTAAGATGCAGGATGGGACTTGCTGCTCCGCTAGCTGAGCCGGGCAGGCTGTGCGGTGCCGAGTGCTGTCCAAAGGCTGTGTGGGCTGCTGAATGCCCAGGCTGTGCTGCTGGCTCTTCCTCCTGAAGCGTGTGTGCTCTGCCTTGCTTCCAGGGAACTGCACGGATGACATGACCTGTGTGAAGGAAGAGATCTTTGGGCCTGTCATGTCCATTTTGCCATTTGACACAGAGGAGGAGGTTGTGGAGAGAGCCAACAACACCAAATTTGGCCTGGCAGGTGGTGTCTTCACCAGGTATAATTGAGTAGCGTGGCTGGTGTGGAAATGGTCTAGAGAGGGGAGGAGAAGGAAAATACTGCAGCATCTTGATGCTCCTCTTGCAGTGCCTGGCTTGGGCATGGATATCCTCTCCCAGAAAAGTTGAAGCAAGGTATTGCCAAGAGGGAACTTTGTAAATGACTGCACATCTCCTCCCAGTTTTTCCTGAAGGGTTAGGTGGGCCCAGCTGTCCTTCAGACTCCTTCCAGCCTGCGCTTGGCCTGCTGCCTGCCTTCCTGCATCTCTGGGAGACGTGCACCAGGAGCCTGCCACGCTGCTGAAAGTGCACAAAGATGGCTGCTGGCCGCTTGCCGTAGTCTGCTTTGGCGGTGTCCTTGTCCTGCCCTCTCAAGTCAAATGCAGTTTTGAGTGTCCTTGCGAAAAGGTGCTGCATCCTTTGAGCAGGCAGAGAGAGCAGGGCAGATTGGGCTCCAAACATCGCTGCGACCTGCTGGCCTTTCTCTATGGGATGTCAGGTGGCAGAGGAGGAGGGGATGAATGGGAAGGCATCCAGCTGATTGCCCTTTTCCTGCAGGGATATCCAGAAGGCTCACAGAGTAGTGGCTGCTCTCAAGGCTGGGATGTGCTTCATTAACAACTACAACATCAGCCCTGTGGAGCTACCTTTCGGAGGATACAAGGCATCAGGTGAGCTCTGTTTGACCTTCCCTGGTATGACTACATGGTGGTTACAGGGGGTATGAGGGGCACCTGGGACTGCCTGGAGCTGTGTTCTCACTTCTGGCTTGTCCCTGCAGGATTTGGCAGAGAGAATGGGCGGGCAGCCATGGAGTACTACTCGCAGCTGAAGACTGTCTGTGTGGAGATGGGTGACGTGGAGTCTGTGTTTTAGTGGCTCTGGAGCCTGCTCAAGGGAGCATCAGCCAGTTCTTGCCTGTCAGCTAGAGATATGGATCTTTTACACAGCAATAAAGTGCTCTAAAATTGTAAGTGCCTGGGGGGGGATCATGCTGGAGCAGCATTTAGCCATCTTGCTCCTGCAAAGGGGAATGTACACACAGGGCTCAGCCTGGGGGCCTGCTCTGTCCTGTCTGGTGGAGGATGGGAACCTCAGAGTAGGAAGCAGCACTACAGCTTGCAGCAGCAGCTTGTGCAGCTATGTGGGTGTTACTGGAGGCTTGTGTGCCTTGAACCCCATTGCCTTCCACGCTCAGTCAACTTCAGTTTTGGCTTCTTAACAAGTATGACCCTACTCAGTGCACATATGAGACCTTGGACAGATCAGTATCCTGTAGCTATAGCCTCTGTCTGTTCTCCAACTACGTAAAAGCCTTAAGGGTAGGATTGTTTATTCCCTCTAGCCCCCTTGTAAACACAAGTTTTGTTTTTTTCTATCTGTACCTCACTTCAAAAGTGGGACAAAATACTGTGGGGATGGTTAGCTGATGCTGCCTGGGACCAGGATGGCCTTGAGAATCATCTCCACACACTGAGTATGGAGCAGAACCAGAGCGGTAGCAAGCATAGGATAGAGTGCTGCTGCTCTTAAACGAAAGCTATTTGACTTCCTTCCTGTAGACCTACTGTTCCTTTTAAATATGATGAAACAACAACTTTAAATGTTTGCCTACATCTCTTTTTAGCAATCAAATAAACATTAACTCTGGAACATCTTATCGCAGAGTGACATGAGTTGAGGGGTCCAGAAATAGGGCTGCTGCCGTACGGGTTAAACAGGTTGCAAGATGGCTTTTTGGTCACTAAAATCATAAAAACTAGAACATCGCTGCTTGAGGGACAGATTTCTGTAGTCCTACAAAACCAGAGTTGTCTAGCATTCTGCAAAAATTCTTAAGAAAGCCCTCTATAACTTTAGAATGAAAATACAGAATTGACAACTTTATTTTATTGAATGAGGAGAAAAGAAAAAATAAAGGAAGTGAAATGTTCTAAAAGAAAAGAAAAATCCCTTTCGTTTTCCAGGCAGCCATGGTGCTGGTCAGTTAGTCCCGGCAGAGCCAGCCGAGGTGCTGGCAGGCTGAACACACACCTGTGCCCACCAGCCCGATGAGTGCAACTGAACCAATGGTCCCTCTCCTTCGGTTTTTTGGATCTGGAAAAAAGACATGTTTTGTCAGTTCAGCAGCCCATCACTGAAAGACGAGCCCATCCCAAAAATTAAAGACGGAGCAGGAATTAGAGATAAACCTCAAGGCAAAACAGCAGGCACCGGCTCAGGCCATGTACTGCCCTCAGTCTGTGCTATTATTAGACTAGTTCTCTTCCTCGGAGCAGAAGCGTACTGCAGAGTTACCACTCTGGCCCTGCACCCTTCTCTCCACACCCTGAGTGGAAGCTTTATGCTGCCTCCTTGATGGGAGCTGGAGGAAAGAGCCCTGAGGCCACTGTACGAGACTTGAGTTTTCACACACCTCCCTGTGCTGCAGGGTAAAGACTTACCTCCCGTATAGTAGCCGTAGGCATAAAGGATTCTCCCCAGGATCCAGGCCATGCCAAGCCCTGTGGCAGCCCGCTGGAGATAAAGGAGAAGCATTAAAGGTTTTGGAGACTTGCCACTTGCATGTGCTTAGCTGTTAACAGCAGCCCTGCTTCAGAGAAGTGAGCACCCACTCCAGCACGGGTCCTGACCTTGCTGGGGCAACTGGGTGTCAGCCTGGGGGAGGCGGGTGGCTGATGCACATGCAGGGTGAGTGGTGAGTCACTTTCATGGGGAGGGAGCATGCGATCTGCTGCAGAGCCTTGCTCTTCTACAGCACAACTCTTCCCAAGCAAGGAATGGTTAAGTCATGCAGGCAGCAGGTGCTGAATCTTATTTCACCACTGTCCAGTTGGTGAGCTAGACCAGTGCCAGGATTTTGGAGGATGAAAAATTCCACTTTGAAGTTAGAGCTTGCTGCAACGTGGCTCCAGTTTGCCAGGTTTGCCTATGCTGCTCAGAAGGACCCAATTTGTCTATTGGTGGCAAAAAGCGAGCTACTGGTATTGGCCTCTCCCACATGCCTGCCTCCTCATGAGTCGTCTACATCTTTTAATGAAAAATAATCCAGGCTTCTTTTGATCCTTTGCACACACCTCCTTGGGTGGTGGAAGCGAGTGGGAAGATGACCATCTTCCCCATCTATTCTCATCAGATAAACTCTTTATGAAGAGGGGGAAGGGTTCCTGTCCTCCTCACAGCCAGCTGCTGAGCAGCACTGCTGTAAGCCCAGCAGGACCCTGCAGGGCTTGGAAGAACCAGCAGGGTCAGAGGGACCCTCCCCACTTGCAGATTGGAGGCTGCAAATGCTTCAGGTTGTCCGACCAGGCACCCTTAGGGGAAGGGAAGGGGTCTAAAGCTGAAGCAGCAGTAATGAGTTTATTAATACTTGTGATTCCCCTGCATAAAACCTTCTACAGCTGTTTTCAGAAGGGGCACAGTTATGAAGTGTGATGTGGCTAGTGAAGCAGCCTGCTGCCTCCCAAGGGGCTAGCTTGGCCTACTGCCCCTGCCCTCCCCAAGTCAGGGAGCAAGAGCAGAGTTCAGCCATGCAGACCCACACTGTAGTGTCACTTACCGGGTGGTAGATTCCACCAGTGGCTAGAAAGAACAGGAAGGCGGGGTAAACTTCCAGTCTGAAAATAAAAGTGAGGAGGTTGTGTTTGTGCTCAAGGTGCTTACAAAGAGGAAGCTCTAGAAACGCAGAAGCAACCCCTGCCAAGGTCTCTCTTGGGCCTGACTTACGAGTCTCCATGCTTGATGCTGTGGCCACAGATGGAGGAAAGAAGGAATCTGAGCATGCACAGACTTTTAGGGACTTCCCCCCATCTGTGCCTCTCTCTGAGGCCACCACCCACCCACTCTTTCTGTTTTATGCCCAAAGCCACTGCTAAATACCACTTACCACCAGCTAACCCAGGGGCAGTTGTTCCTCCCAGCACCCTGCTGATGTTGCAACCCAGTCCACAGCAGCTGGGTGGACTTAGGCCCCTCCGCAGGGAGACCTGGGCAGCACACCACATCGCAAGCCCCCAGCCAGGCTCTTCTGGAAACAAGATTTCTAGTGTCTTAAGATCCACCCATGGAGGCAAAGAGCTGGGCACTCGGAAGAGGAGGCTGCTTCACAATCTTGTCTCGTGGTTTAAGGCATGGTAAGGAGCCAGCACGGCCTTGAAATGTTACACAGTTGTGTGTTCTCCTCAAGCGTTGAGCCTGAACCTAAGCACTTGGCAGCAGCGAGTCTCCAGCTGTAGGCCCTGCTTTGCAGCCCTGTGTGTTTTCAAAGCCTGCATTCATATGTGTTACTCACGTGTTCTGGTGTGCACGCTGGATGCAGTTGAATATATGCCCATGTTCGGGATCAGTGCTATACATGGTTGGATACTGACAAAAGAAAAAAAAAAAAACCAGCAGCGAAATATGAGCAAGTGCAATCTGGGCTTGGGAGCCTGGTGTTCGCCAGCAGCAAGGAGCGTGCCCTGCAGCACCTCTTCCCAGGGAGCTCAGTGCTGCCTGGGTGCTTACAAGCAAAGTCTTGTGGCTTTTATTTTTTTTTTTTTTTAAATTGGTTGGAAACAGAAGTGCTGAGGTACGAACAGGCTGACTCCTGTTCTTACCTCTGCTGTCAGAGTGGTTCCAAAGAACGTTTATCAATATGGTGATAGGTGCTTTATATATATAAATATAAATAAATATATATATATATGGCTTGAATTGGCAAGTTAGAGCCCGTCTTCTGCCTCGTGCCCTGCAAATGCTTTGTTGAAATTGCTGCTTGCCCCAGGCCCCTTCCTGAACTCCCTGAGCAACCTGACTGTCCCCCAGAGCTGGGGACAGAAGATAGCCAGGCACTGGGTGACCTCCCTTAAATCCCACCTCTCGGGAAGGGAGAGCAAGGCAGCGTTACCGAGGATGTGCCCCCACGTCTCCTCCAGGGAGCTGGCAGCAGCCCGTCCCCCAGGAACAGCGTGGGAGGACAGTGCCTGTCTCCCCACCGCAGAGCCGAGCAGCCAGCCAGAGCCGCTGCTGGGCTACAGAGGCTTCCCTGAGCCTGAAATCCAATGCTGGGTGCACCGCACGCCGGGGGTGCGTTTGCTGTAATCCTGACTTCATGCAGCAGGAGTGGGGTCACCCCAAGAGGCACCCAGGGCCTGCAGCACACCCCCAGGGCTGTCCTTGCGCCCACCCCTGCCTGTCACGTCCCTGAGTGACGTGGGGAAAAGAGTGTTTGTGCTCGGAGCCAAGGCACAGCCGCCTCTGCGTGCCATCGCCCTGACTCACCAACAGGATGTCGCCCCCCCAGCCCCCCGCCCTGCCCAGCCCAAAGGCTCCTCAATGGATGCTGAGGGAAGGTCACTCTGGGTCTCCTAGAGATAGGGCTCACATGTTCCCCCTGAGTCTAAGAAACCCTCCTTTTTTCTTTTTGTTCCACTACAGCCCCTTTGTCCCCAGCACTGCATCAGCCTTTGCAGGGAAAAAGGGCTGTGCGGTTTCTTGCTCATCACCGTTTCCAAGCTCAAAGCCTTGTGCTTTCACTGTCTCAGCTTTGTGCCAAGCACCTCATGTCCCAAACCCCGAGCTCTGTCATGCCATCTGCTCCAGTCTGGAGAGCCAGAACAGCAGCTCCATCCCTTGTGCATCCGTGTGGTGGGGCAGGAAATGTCACCAAGTCACCCCAAAATAAGCAAGGTGTCACCTAGCTTGTCTGCAGCATCCCCCGCAGACCAGCTCCAACCTTCCTGTTCCCTCAGCACTCACCTCCACATGGTACTTCTTGCGGGCCTTGGCCACTTTCACCGCGAGGTGCGTGACCAAGACGAAGCTGGCAGCCCCCGTCAGGATGACGTAGCCGTACTCCTTTGAGAGAACAGCCATCTTGGTGCTGTCAGAGAAAGAGAGCCCGTTACTATTTTGGGGTGTGACTGGAGAAGCAGCAGCTCGCAGATACGTGTGTATGGAAGAGTTGCTGAGCATGGACCCAAGACCTCCCAGCACAGGGACTGGCTGAAGGGAGAGAGAAATGCTGAGTTGGGGAATTTTCACCTCTTGGCACCTGCTGGGTATCAATCAGCACAAACCAAGGGCGCTCTGCTCAGTTCCTGTCAAGCAAGCCTTAAAATCACCTACATGTTGGTGGGAGGCGGTGGCTGGAGGACCCCAGTCCAGCCTCCGGCTCAGAGCAGGACTACGGCCCACGGTAGGTCCCAGCGGCTCTGGCTGTGGCTGGCGGAGCCCCGCAGCCTCACCGACACAGGGCTGTGCCTGCAGGGATGCTCTGTAGGGCTGGACAGAAACTGATTGTTCATGGCCACTTCCAACACCAGAACTAGGGGCCACCAAATGAAGTCAGGGAACAGATTGGAAAGAAAGCAAGAGAGGCGTTTTTTCATGCAGTGGGAAACAGACCCGTGGAACTCCCTGCCAAGGGGTGTTGTGAATGCAGGTAGTTTTTGGAAATTCAGGGGGAAACTGGGCAAGTTCTGGGAATAAGAGGCAAGTTGGGAATTGTAATACAGACAAACACAAACTGGCTCAGATATCCCCTGAGCTGAAAGGAGCTGGGCCACATGAATGGTTAGTCTGTACCACTAAGGTCATCCTTACATAAAATAATAATAAACCCCACCACAAAAGCAATAATAACTGAACCTTTTCGGTAAAGAGGCACCAGCCAGATGAGTGATGCTCACCGCCACAGCTTCAAGGAACCCTCTTGGAGTCACAAGTCAGCAAACAGCCGCCAGCAACGCGCAGCTCCTGGTGTTTAACAACACCTCCACAAGCAAGTCTGCGGGCCAGGAGACACCAGGGCCCATCCGGTTTGCATTTAACAGTTCTGCGCCTCCTCGCACGGGCCTGGGACGGGAGCAGCAGCCTCCACCACACTGTCCTGCAGCACGTCTCCCTCTTTCCTGCTCCCCATCTGCTGGACCTGCCATCAGCCTGCGCTGCTGGGAGCTGCCTGACTCCCAGCACCCTCCCTGGCTGCAAGTGAGCACAAGGGCCCCTCCCCACGACCATCTGGCACGGGTCCTCTTGCACAATCCCAAACCTCAGATGTCTGCGTGACCCAAGACGGCGCTGCATCGTGCATCACAGCAGAAGACAGCAGGGACCCCTTTCCAGCACTGAGGCGATTCCCTCTCCAAACCAAACCCCAGCGAGGGCCTATTTCCAAACCAAACCCCAGCCGGGGCCTATCTCCATCTGGTGCCTCCACGATGTAGGGAGGTTTTGGTGTCTCCTGCACTGCCCCACCAGCACAACCTGTCAGTGTGGGGGAAAACGGGCCACCTCAGGGAACTGCTGCAAACAGCCTGCCTACTGCAGCAGTGCCAGCACCCCTCACGAGAGATCTTCAGGGACTAGAGGGGTTTATTTCTCATTTGCAAAGGGATTACTACTGACGGAGCAAGGTGAGCTCTGTCCACATGAAGTTTGGTAAACAATTATCAATAAGAAAACCGAAAACCTAAAGTAATGCAGAAAAGTCAGCTGCACCCACGTGTAATAGAGGTTAGCGTCTGTCACACTGAAAATATAACACCCTCCCACCCAGTAGAGCAGGTTGATGGTCACATTTCCCCCTTCAAATTACACGGTTGATGAAGAACACCCGCCTGCCAGCAGGGACCCGGCATTTTATCTTCACAGCACTAAATTATAATCTGAGGTTTTATCTCGGCAGCAAAGAGCACAGCAAAGCATTAAGCCAAGTGTATTATAAAGCTACTACTCTTACACTACTGGTATAAAACTGTACCTCAGGCCTTTGCTCTAATAATCTGGAGCCATATAAAGCCCTCCAAAGTCAACAGGACTTTCAGCCTCTCTCCGCCTGCACGCCTTGCGGCTGTTTCCGGATTCTGGTGCCCTGTTTCAGCAACCTTTGTCCGCAGCTGCGAGGACTTTGCTGACAGGCGCTGGCGCGGTGCACAAGGCTGAATTTCTATCTTCCTTGCAGCAATGTTTCAGGCCAGAGCCACACGACCAAGAAATTGTGGAGCATAACGTGGCACAGCCTGGGAGCTGTAGCGGCAGAGCTCTCCGGGGGTGGTTTTAGTCCAGAACAGGGGTTCTTACCAAGCTTGCCCTAACACTAACAGTTATTATGAATCGGCAAAACTGAGTCTCCTTGCGCAGACCCACGCGTGGGTTCTGGCTGGACTACCAGGTACAAACCCAGGCCCGCTCTCTAGCCCGGAGAGCCTCCTGCCCGGTCCAGGCTCAGCCCCGAGGTTGAGCTCCCCGTCAGCGTTGCGGGGCCCGGCTCTGCCCGAGCGGGCCGGGGTGCGGTCAGGGCCCCGCCGCGCCCCGCATGCGCCTTCCCCGGGAGCCCGCAGCCGGAGGGACAAAGGGGAAGTCAGGCCTCCGCAGGGCCACAGCGACTGATGCCTGTTCTTCACCCTCTCTCCGATAACCACCCCAAACACGCATGTACAGCGCTCGCTCCGGCCCCCGGCCCACACTCACCCTCTGGCGCGGCCCAGGACGCAGCGGGACGGAGCCGGGAGAGGAGCCGGGAGAGGGGCCGGCTCTGCCCCCGGTACCGCCCGCAGGCGGGGCCCCGGCGGGGCGGGGCGGGGGGAGGTCGCGGTTGAGCTCCCTGGGGGGCAGCTACTCGTGTTTTGGGCTGAATTTGCCGTGGCAGTGCCGCACCCGTGTCCCCAGCACGCACGTACCCTCAGCAGGCTGCGCTGCCATGTCCCCCTCAACCTTTTTATCCGAGCGATTATACCCAAGACAAAGATTCCAGCTTTGATTCGCAGCCTACAGTTTAACGGCTCCAAGACAGCGTGGTCATTTATACCATGCTTGCTGAAACCTTCCCTTGCTTTTCCCTTTTCTTTCAGCAGACCCTGCTAGTATCGGATGAAGAAGCCAGTGTTTCACACGTGGAGCCGCTGTGCTCGGTCACGTAAGCAGATACTTCTCCTGGCAATTACCAGTGTTAGTGATATGAAGGATCTTATTTACATCTCCCTTTATTCTGGCCTGTATATGCAACCTTGGGACTGTGGCATTGAAACACAAGCCATTTCCAAGAATACTTGGAATGTGTGTAAGCACTATTTTTTACATTTAAAAAAAATCCTGGTTTAGGGATATGTGATACAAAACTGGAGCTAGACATTCCAGTTCTGTAAATGTTCGTAAAACAATGGAGGTAGAGAGGGTCCGGGGGACAGATGGTGTCTTTTGCTGTTGCAGGTGTAACAGGGAAGAAAGCAGGACTCACTGGGATCCCAGGCCCCTAAAGTCCTGGTTTTAATCTCTTTGCTCACCTACCTGCCTTTCCACAGCAGAAAGTTCTTGGATTCCCTGGGGCTCCAGTAAGTTATCTGGGCTGGTCCCAATAAGCTCTGCTGGGCTTTCTGGCGAGAAAGGCCTTGGTGAGCTCCCTGACTGCAGCCAAGTGCTGGGGCCTTTCCCATGTTTCAGATCGTACCTCTTCAAGCTGGTCCCTATGACCCTGCTCTTCTGTAGTCTCATAGTAAAGCGGGAGTATAAATGCCTGGCACTGCGCATCTCTCATGCGCCCCCCCCCAAATGAATATTTTTCCAGGGTCCTGAGTCCCGACTGGAGGTAGCACACTGAGTGAAACTGGAGCACAGAGAATTTCTTCTCTTGCAGTTTTATTTCACTTCAAAAAAATAGCATCTAGACTGGGACATAATGTGGGAAATCGGGCAGGAAGGGCCTGCCTTTAGTTCCCACGATGGGCATTCAGTAGGATTTGTCGGGCTGATCTTAAGTGACTGTGTCTTCCTCCTCCTCCCGCTTTGAAGTGTGGACTTCATAGATGACAGCACAGATGCCAGCCAGCCAGGCTGCTACGGTGCCGGCAAAGAATATGCAGAAGCCAATGAGACACAGAAAGATGTAGTCTTGCTTGTACAGTTGGGTCAGGCAGTTGAAGTGGAGCTGTGCCTCCACTGCAGGCATTTTCAGGGCACGCAGGCCTTCTGGGGTGTAGCAGGTGATGTTGTCAGCATCTGCAGAGGGAAAAGCAGAAGTAAGACTCTCTTGCCTGTGTCTTAAGCATTAGTGAACAGGAGTCCTGCTAGAAAAATGATGGAGGAGTTTGATAAACTCCTGAAAAACGTCTACAGACTTGACACCCCTCTCCCTCTGTGGCTTAGGTAAAATCAGACAGGCAAACCCCTGCCAAACCACAATTGCCAGGTTGCCAGAGTGATTTCTGTAGTGTCGCCTCCATAGGAAGATATTGCCCATTTGATCATGCCACTGCGGCAAACTGCTGTCTCTGCACTGTTCATCTCTGCTGACTGAGCACTTTTATTTTAATATAAGAGCACTTGTGTTTGTTTTTTTTTAATCTCGAACACCCTCTGAAGTGATACAGCCTAAATTATGCTGGAATAATGAGGCTTGTGCGCATTTGACAGCTCGGGTGGTTTGCAGTTAGACACAGCCTCGCCTTCTCTGTGAGGGAGGAAGAGGAAACTCATCAATGATTCAGTTCCACTGAAATAACGACTATACCCTGTCGTATTGTAATATATGCAGCGATAAAACAGACGCCGGCTTTTCCCTCTGAAGCTAGCGAAGGCCGAGCGTGCTCAAAGCACTGTCCCCTTTTGGTGTCTGTAGAAGCACAGTGTGCTCTCAGCCCTGGCCCTCTCCTTCCTCTGCAGGACCAGACGCAGTTATTGTGCCAGACACGGGCTGGGCACTGCTTGATGTGCTGGATGGATGGGCCAGAGGGAAAGGCAGCAGTGGAGAGGAACAAGCTACAGGGGATTTATATTGTATTACATTATATTATATCGTATATTACTGAGTGATGTAGCTGCAGTGGTTGTTCATGCTGGTATCTCTCATTGCTCTGAGTATAACTGGAGAGCTCTTATCTCTCTGCTACCCAAATCCATCTTGATTTGGGAAACTTCATATAAGCCCCTAAACTGCACAGATCCAGCTGAGCACAAAACACGGGTGCAGAGCCATTCTGTGAAGCAGCAGCAGCTTTTTTAAGGCCAGGATGGGGATCTGCTTGCAGCAGATTTCAGGGCTTTGTCCCAAAATCCCTTTGCACTGGAGCTGTCAGCTCCTGTCACAACCCTGGGCTTAGGGCCGCCTAGTCCCGATGAAGAGGGAGCTGCCTTTCCCTGACTAAAGGCAGGCAGGTGTTTGTGACATGAGGTGTCCAGCCTGTGTACACTTCCCAGCAGCGTGAAAGCTTTGCGCAGCCCTCACGCCAGTCCCGGGAGGCACACGGCCTCCTGTGGACTCGCCCACAGCCTCCCGCCAGGACACAGCGAAGCCCAACAGAGCAGGGAAGTGGAGCAGCCTCCATGGGCTCCCTGGTTTCTTTGGCTTTCCCATTTTCCAGAGCGCAGTGCAGGGATCCATACTCAAACTGCCAGTCTTTGCTGCCACCACCTTTCCTACTCCTACCGTCTCAAATGGCCTGCAGTGAGCTTTGTTCTCCTGTGCCAGGGCTCAGTGTGTTATCTCCAATCTTACTGCTAAGAACAGTACTTTTTTACACTGTTCCATAACTGCCTGTAAGCTGTATGTGGAAAATAAAAAACTTAGCTCTCTATAGGCAGCTTAGTACATCTAGTAAGACACAGAGGTATCCGTAATTCGGTCTGTCCTAATACCAGCTCCCATTTGCCCTTCCCTTTTCTCCCCTTGGGCCCTTTCTTATTTGCTGGACAGACTTTCTCAAACAACTTCTCTTTTGCAGCGCTCTCTCACCATTGTGTTGTGCATTACTGAAAACCCAGCTTTCTCTGTTAGTGTGGGCTGTGCTGTGTTTCTCCTCTTTAGTTTGGAAAAATCGAGTTCCTGTGCTGCAGCTGCAGAACAACGCTCTGCCCTTGGGACCAGTGTTTTCCTGGGAACTAGTGATTACCCTGCCTCATGAACGCTCGGTGTCCACGGCCCAGTTGTAGAATCTCTCAATATGATAGGAAACAGCTGATTTGGGGATCCCAGATGATGTAAGGAAAGAAGTTTTGGAGACCCTGTTTTCAAGAAATGGCTTTTATTCAGAAGCAAGCTGCGCTGTGCTGCCACAGCCCCATGGGACTCAGCGCTCACCTGCATTG
The DNA here is from genome assembly GCF_031877795.1 of Strix aluco. Taxonomy (NCBI): domain Eukaryota; kingdom Metazoa; phylum Chordata; class Aves; order Strigiformes; family Strigidae; genus Strix; species Strix aluco. The sequence continues at coordinate 29,805,545 of NC_133938.1, read as the reverse complement.
CACATACATTCCTTATTTCAAAAAACTTAAAAGAGAGCCAATTTGCTCTGGGGTGCTGGAGGAAGAGTGGCAACACTTAGATCTTCCCAGCCATAAGGATACAGACGCCTTTCTGAGCGCAGCTTGTGTTCTGTCAATCAAATTTCATCTGGGATCCAAAGTAGAGCTCCCACGGGAACAGCAAACTTCGCTGACTTCTGAGCATTGGGTCAAAGTATGATAGAATAAGTCAAGTACCTGCTCTGAGGGCTGAGGAGCACTGTGACAGCTGGAGGCTGAAGGATTTGTAATTTTTATCTGTCCTAGGACAACAGCTGCTGGGCTCTTAAGGCGAAGAGCATTGCATACACCTTTCATGTACAGAAGTGGGTTGGTGGGGAGCAGGGTGTGATCACAGCCCCACACAAGTCAGCCGCTAAACTCTCACTGGCTTCCACACCACCCAGACTTTTCCCAGAGACCCCGTCAGTGGGAGATGAGAGCAGAAGAGCTGACTGGCTTTCAACCCGGCTTTGTGTTCAGCATTGAGCAGTGTTGCTGCTGTAGAAGTTGCACAAATGAGGTCTGGTGGCCAGGCACGTTGTGCAGGAAGAGGCTAGCGGGAGGTTCAAGGTGAAGGGGGCACTGGAATGGTGGAGAGCTCAGGGCTGGAAAGGCTGCCCGAGCAGGTCAGAACAGAGGCAGGAGAGCATTTTCACAGAGAGAGGGTGGTTAACTGATCACTACAGACATACTGTAGCAGCACCAAAGGATCAGAGCAGATGGAGACAAGGCAGGAAATTCAGAGCAGCAGCTTTCCCAGCACAGATCTCCCCAGAGCCACGTTGGGCTCCTCACTCTTGGCACTGCAGCCATGGGGTGCTGTGACTCGCAGGCACAGGGACACCTTCTGAGGCTGGAGACAGGTGTTTTAGAGTAGCAGCAATGTCCTAGCTACAGGCTACACCTCCCTGACTGTCCTGAGGATGTGAGCAAGTGTGACTCTGTGGGTGGAGTGTGTGTAACCCAGCTGCTCTGATCCGTGTTTTGTGCAACACCAGAAGATGGGACCTACAGATGACATGCAGTGGCACAGCCCTGTGAGCTGAAGTTTTGGGAAAGAGAACAGAGGGCCCTCTCCATTCCACATAGACCTGCAGGAGTAGGGAGGAGAGAGGTCCTGCTCACACAGCCCTCACCTGAAAAATGCACGTTGCTTTCTGTCATCCAGGTGATGAAATCCAAAAAGGAACAGTTGCAGTGCCACAGGTTGTCACTGAGCCCCAGAAACCTCAGGTTGGGCAGGTCCCGGACAGTGCTGGTGTCCAGGAACGTTAAGCCCGTCCGGCTCACATCCAGGTGCCTCAGCCAGGTGTTATTGGCGAAAGCATCCTTCTCGATGGCCACAAGGTTGGGATTGTCTGAGATCTTCAGCACCACCAGGCTGAGGAGGTGTGAGAAAGTGGTGAAGGTGACCTGTGTGAGGTTGTTGAAGCTGAGGTCCAGATAGACAAGCTTGGCCACACCAATGAAAGTGAAATCCAGGTCATCCCCCAAGAGGTTCTTCCTGCAGTCCAGATAGACCAAATCAGCCAAGAAGCTCAATTCTACTGCCGGCAGGTACGACACGTTGTTTGCCGCCAGAATCAGCTGCCTGGTGTCCAACGGGATGGCCGCAGGGAACTCCTGCAACTGCTGCCCTGTGCAGTTCACTTCCAGGTACTGACAGCTACACCTGCTCGGGCAGCTGGTCCTCTCCGATGCCATCCCCATCCCCAGAAGAAACATGAGGCTCAGGGGCCGTGATCTACCCGAAGAAGACATGGTCTAACACCTTCCAGACCGCTCAGCCCCTTTGGGGACTGCAAGCAGCCCTATGCAAGCTGCGTTACCGTCACAGCCATGCCGAGGAGATGTCCGGCTGCAAGGCTGCGGGGAAGCGCTTTGTGTCCGTGACTCACCTGACTCCTTGGCAGAGTGCCTGCCTGGAAACCGAGCCCGGTTTCTACATCGGCAAGTGCAGAATGGTGGCTGGTCTCCATGTCGCACTTGCTGCCAGGTGACACCTCTGTGATGTCAACGGCTTGCAAGAGCTGCCCGGCTTCGGGGACAGTGCCGTGACCTCGCTGGCTGAGCGGCTGCCGCTTTTGGCTGAGTGGCGGTGCAGGGAAGGCATGTGTCGGGTGAAAGCATCAAAACTGCGCAGGGCGAGGGCAAACGGTGTGAATTTTGTCACAAATGGTGTCAAACTGCTAGAGGTGGTCACTTGTACTGATTAAACAAGAGAGCCCTGCGCGATGCTGGACTGGCTTTGTGTCCCTTCGGGAGGCAGGAGGAGGCAGCTATGGAGATTCTTCCAGGGGCGTTTTCACTGAGGACAAATCTTCTCAAGCCGCCTCAGCTCCCGCCGCTGGCTTGCCGCGGTGCTCCTCCGCCTGCCCGCCCCTCTGCCGCGGGCCCTGCCCTGCCGCTGACAGAGGGCCGCTGGCTGTGGGTGCCCGCGCAGCGCTCAGCAGGGTCAGCCGGCCCCCCGCAGCCCCGGGAAGCCGCCCCGCGCCCGTCCGGAGGCGGCGGGCAGCCCGGCGGCCGGCGCTGCGGGCAGCGAGGGGGGCGGAACAGCGCCGCGCCCCCCGGGCTGTACCAGCCGCCCCCTGCCCGCTCCCGCCGCCATTGCTCCCCACCGGCGCCTCAGACGGCCCCGCCCCTAACGGCCAACGGCCGGCGCGGGACGAAGCCTCACCCAGCCCCGCCCCCCTCCCGCCAGCGCGGCCGCCGATAGGCCCTCGGCGGGCGTGCGCGTGACGCGGCGGGGCGGGGCACGCGCCCGCCAGATTCAAGCGGCGCGCGGCGCAGCGGAGCTGGAGGCGGTTGGCGGCGCGGCTGGTGCTCGGTGCCGCGATGGAGCTGATGACCTTCCCCCGCTACAGCGCCGATGACATCATCAGTTACCTCCGCAGCCACGTCCTGACGGGCGCCGAGGCCCGCAACCTGGTGAAGGGCGACGTGTTCAACAGCCCCAAGGTGTGCGGGAGGGGGCGCGGGGCCGGCCGCGGCCTGCGCTGGCGGGGAGCGGCGCTCCGAGCCCCGTCGCGCTCGGGCCGCTCCCTGCTCTTCGTGAGGGGAGGCCTCTGCGGGCCCTAACACCAGAGGGTTTCTTGGGTGATCGCTCCCGCGGCTTGCGTGGTCTTCGGCGTGCAGTAACGCCTTCCAAGTGAGGCGGTTAGCTTTTCCGGTGTGGCAGATTAGTCTCGTAGGAGTTACTGGGCTGAAACCTAGAGCTTCTCCTCCCTTCAGCTTGAGAGCCTCACCAGGGAGGGTTCATAAACGGACAAACGTGAAATTACATGGTTTGTTTTTCCCAGTTCTGTGGGGACTAGGATAAAACAGCCCCTGTATTTGGCACAGTGTCATAGTTTCAACAGCTTAGTTGATTAATTAGTGATTTTAAACCAATCTTGTAAAAAGCAACCCCTCCCTGTTCCCCCCCCTTTTTTCTTCTATCCATCTGACCATTAATGTTGGTGCAGACTTACAGTGACCTCAACAAAAGACAAGTGGCTTTAAAGTGGAACTGATGCCTCAGTGTGGTTCCGTGTGCTGCTCTGTAAGTGCCTGTGCCTGCTGAAGGAGGAGGCTGCCCTGCTTGACTAGGGAATGACGGCATAGATGATTGCTCTTAAGAAGCAATATTGATTTGAACTGATCATGGATTAGTGCTGTAAATGAATAACTGTTTGACTTGTAGGTGTTTCTTGCCCCTCTGTTTTAATAATGTGATGAAGGGTACTCTTTGCTATGGGATTATAGTTTCTGTGACTTTTTTTAGATTTTGGTGTCACTTGGTTTGAAAACTGCTCAGTGAGCAGCAATGTAATAAAAAAAAATGCATAGCTGTGGTAGGTAGGACTGTAGTTGTCCGAGCTGATTGCTGTTTCTTATAATTGTATTATGAGATAGTAATGCTTGAACTGCAAACTCTTGGAAAGTAAAACGTTGTCTTGGTAGCTTAGTGAAATTAGTCTTCGTGTGTTAAAGGCAGAGCTACTTTTATGGCCTAGTCTGGGAACCCTAAATAACCAATCGTATGGAATACTGATTCATGTCCTCTCTTCTTGCAGCTTGAGGTTTTACACATGGTTTACATGAGACTCCTGCAGAAGGTATATGGAATCCGCCTGGAGCATTTCTACATGGTATGTCTGTGGTGGCAGGTGTAACTAAATGTGAAAGGAGAAAAATATTGCACTTAAATGTCAAAGTATCTCACTCTTAGCTACTTGCCATTTGATAGTGAGAAGATTGCTGTTTTGTCTGTTTTAATTGCATAAATGGGAGCTTGAAAATTCTGCCTCTATTGCAGAAGACTTGTGTGTTAGATGCTGTATACCCATGGGCATTTGTGTGTGTGTTCAGGGAGACAACCAGTGTGTTCTCTTAGCAGGAATGAGAGCGCAGTACTGCAGCGCAGCCATCAGCATGGGTTGTTTACCAGAGGTAAATGAACCTGCGAGCATCATCTGTGGGCTGTCGCTGAGGCCTTGCTGATTATGTCTGAGAAGTTTCTTTGATCGTTGCTCCTGGTCTGGAAGTTGGCTTCAGCTCAAGATACTTGTAGGAATAGTGGTTCTGTGGGTGTGCTGTCTCTGTGTTTCCCTTTTTTTTTTTTTTTTAATGGAGAGGAGACTTCCTTCTGCACTATAGGAACTAGCAGATGTGAAGAGGAGCTCACTACTGTAGGCTGTAAGACAAGCCTCTGTGGAGAGCCTTTCCTTCTGCAGTTGAGGTGTGAATTCTGTTCTTTGAGATGCTGGGGGTGATAGAAATGTCTGTAATGTCAAGTAGGGATTGGACCAGTTTATGAAGGGACACCATCTCTGGCCTTAAAAAGATGTACTGTCGTCTTGGGCATCTGCCTTTGGCTGTAGCTGGAGGAGTGTCTCTGCTTAGATGTTAGACTGACCTGGAAGGAAAGTAAATGTTGCTTTTAATGGAGAAGTGGAGATGATCAAACATTAACTGAGAGGAAAGTAAGGAGAACTGCAGCGGAGGTTAACTGATACCTTGTTGATTAACACCTGATTTATCTTCTGTCTCTGTTGAACAAGAACTGATTCCTGAAAGTCAGAATAAATAGTATTGTCTTGTGCCATTTTTGGGTAAACTGAAAGGGAGGATCATATGTGCAGAAGATAACTCAGTTCTTCGCAGGCAATGACATTATCTGGGATACTGTATTAAGAGGCTTAAAATATCAGAAAAAGGTGTCAGTGTACCACTACCTTCTCCTTCTGACTTCTTCATAAACAGTTGAGTGTGTGAATTTCAGGGTGTTTAAAGAAAGAGCTTCTCATGTTAGGTGTGTAATGCAGAGATTGTCTTTCTGCACCAGTTAGAACAAATTAAAACAGAGGGTTTAGATTGAATTCTAGAATTTGTAATGTTGCTGCTTTAGTTATTGTTGTCTTTTTATATTTTGACCAGCCAAAATTGACACTTAAAATAGTCTGCTGATTAATCTGATGGTATTCTTTGACCTCTAATGTGTTTCCTGTGGATGGGGAGACCATCCTCAGTGTGTTTAACCTATTTGAATTACCTTATGCTGTGGAAACAAACCTGTGTATTTTTGTTTTAAGTATTCTCTACTTATGCATTGACTCTCTTTACTCTTTAGATGCCAGTCAACGTTGACATAATGTATCCACAGATATTTGAAGGCTTTCTACCTGTTTGTAACTTGTATATTCACATGTAAGTAGAAGATGCTGCATCTGTTCAGTTGCTATTCCTTGAAAAGGTCCAGTTTACTGGAAGTAGTGGGACTTTATGCCTTTTTGCTGATGGTGGTTTCACTGCCTGTTGGCTCCAAGCAAAATGAAATTTGCAGATGAACAGGGGACAGCAATGTTTAATAGAGTAAAATTCTCAGCAGGGAGGTATCTTGTCAAAGTGAATATGTTAACCAAATACTCCAGCCTTACCAAGATGGAGCACAAATCTATACTTTGAGTGGCTAGAGAGTCATCATTACACCTGGAAGAGGGATCTTAAGTACCTGTTGTGTAGATATCTTTGTTGGAATGAGGTGGGTGTTAGACTTTCAGCTTCATTTCAGTTGTAAGGGGAGAACTGACTAACAATTAAGTCTAGGAGTTCCCTAATTAAGCTGAAAAGTTGTTCTACAGGCTGGAATTTGGTCTATAGAAGTCTTTGAGATGCTGTAAGAATACAAATTTTTAATTTGTAAAGTGTGTGGAGTCCTACTGTGTTATTCTCCTGAGACTTACTGTTTTGCACTTGCAGAACATCTGCTCTGGGATGAGAGGAGAAGATCCGTTTTGTAGTAAATGGATATAGCACAAGACCTGAGTAATGGTCACTGCAGATAAAGTTGTATTTTGTTTTCCTTCCAGGGAGCGCTTACTTCCAGTGTGCCGGATTACTGATTTTCAAATTGCTGATGTTTTAAACCCAAGTAAGCAAGTGCATTGTCATCCTTGTGTTTCCTGGGGTGGTGGGTGTCACTTGATATCCAGGTGTTTTTTCTCATTTGGCACAGGCAGATGGGCATCTAGTATGGAGAACTGTCCCTGGCTTCCAGCTACTCTTCTGACCCTTGCTGTGGCCCTTAGACAAGCTGGTTCTAATGAGCAGTTCTCCTCCTTATTCCTTAGGTAGGCTAATCCAGTTAAATAACTGAGGGGAGTTTTGAATGCTACGAGTCTGTTGAGCTGCTGGTCTGGAGAGCAGACTGTGACATACTTGAAATAGTGTAAGAACAGTGTAAGATGGTAATGAAAATTATCCTGGCAACTCTGGAATGCTATAGAATTTCTTATGCTGATGCCTGTGTAGGAAGAAATTGAATTTTTTTTCTTCACCCTTTTCAATATGCAGCAGTGGTGGTTCTGGTACAACACAAACAACTTAGAAAAGGCTATTCTGAAGAACTCTTTCACTTCTGGCTCTGTCTTGTCTAAGACATTCAAGGCCTCTGTAATCATCTTTAACAAAGATTGCTTGCAATAGAGCCGGAAGGTCCCTGCAGTTCCAACTGCTGTCTTCAGTTATTCTGATTGAAGACAGAATCTCACTGTAAGTGAGTTGTAGTCGAAGATTGCCACTCTTTCTCTCTGACTTCTGTTTTAATGGGAGGCTGTATGTTAGTAGTTTTTCTCCTAGGTGCCATTTTCATTTGTTAAATTGCATAGAATTGTTAAGACACTGTACATTCATAGCTTAGTGCTAGTTTTTGTGTAGTCTGTGAAATCAGGTGAGCGGGAGAAGAACTAGTGTGGATTCTGTTGTTTTGTAATTTCTGTCTCCCCTGAATTATGTTTTGCTCAACTTTTCCTAAGCAATTGCAATACACGTGGAAACCAGAATAGTGATGGCTTGCACTTTCTTTTTCAGAAACAAAGAGGACAGCTCGCTTCTTGAGTGGCATTCTCAACTTTGTCAACTTCAGAGAATTCCGACGTGAGGTCTACTTGGAGTTACAACTGAACTATGTAAGATTGGGTGCTGTGTTACTCCAGATACCTACTTAAGTATATTAACCTCGAGCTGGGAGCCATGATGATTGTGGGTTTTTTTAACTGCGTGTTGAAATAACACATTGGAATCTTATATGTAGCCAAGTAATGCAGGAAGGTACCGGTTTAATATTATGTAAAACTTGTACGGCTATATTACATATTACAAGCATACACAGCTACTGCAAATGGTTTAAGAAAAACCTTTGCAAAGCCCTTAAGGAAACATGTCAGCTTAGAAGAGTGGATGAGCTTGTCAATATTGTAAAGGTTTCTGTATGACCGTGATAAAGTTATTTCTTAGGCTATTATCTGAAGTTTTTTTCCAGTAACTTATCTGATAATTTAACCTGGTAAGTGAAGGTTTGACACCTCATGTGGTTTTGAGAAAGGAATAAGTCAGTGGGCTGAAGCTAGAATTGCAGGTGGCTTCTCTTCTGAATATCTCAGTAGTTCAGAGATGGTGCATTTCATGTGAAAAAATGATGAGCGGGGCTCTAATAGAAGCCCAGAGAGAAACGACATTCCTCTAAAATAAAAAATTTCTCTGAATATTTAATTTGCAGAAATCGGCTATGGAGAAACACCAACAACTGGAGGCTGCCAATCGGGAGGCAGCAGTGAAGCTGGAGAAACTGAAGTGAGTATGAGGAGTAAGCCCTGAGATGCACTACTTGACTTGGCTGACTTTCCTGTTCAGCGCCCATGATCTGGACAGGCTGGAGGCCAGTTGTAGGAGGTTTAACAAGGCTCAGTCCAGAGTCCTGCATGTGGGTCACAACAACTCCACGCAACACTACAGGCTTGGGGAAGGGTGGCTGGACAGCTGCCCAGCAGAAAATGACCTGGAGGTGTTGGTGGGCAGCCAGCTGAATGCTGGCAGTGTGCCCAGGTGGTCGAAAAGGCCAACAGCATCCTGGCTTGTATCGGAACTAAAGTGGCCAGCAGGACTAGGAAAGTGATCGTCCCCCTGTACGCAGCTCGGCACTGGTGAAGCTGCATCTTGAATACTGGGTTCAGCTTTGGGCCCCTCACTACAAGAAAGACATTGAGGGACTGGAGTGTGTCTGAAGGGCAATAAAGCTGGTGAAGGGTCTAGAGCACAAGTCTGATGAGGAGTGGCTGAGGGAACTGGTTTTTTTTTTTTTAGCCTGGAGAAAAGGAGGCTGAGGGGAGACCTCTCTACAACTACCTGAGAGAAGGTTGCAGAGAGGTGCATGTCAGTCTCTTTTCCCAAGTAACAAACAAGCAATAGGACGAGAGGAAGTGGCCTCATGTCGCACCAGGGCAGGTTTAGATTGGATATTAGGAAAAAATTTCTTCATCAAAAGGGTTGTCAAGCATTGGAACAGGCTGCCCAAGCAAGTGGTTGAGTCACCATCCCTGGAGGTATTTAAAAGCTGTGTAGATGTGGTGGTCAGGGATGTGGTTTAGTAGTGGACTTGGCAGTGTTAGGTTAATGGTTGGACTCTATCTTAAGGGTCTTTTCCAGCCTAAATGATTCCATGATTCTATATGGCGTGCTTAAACAGGAACTGAGTAGTTGAGCTGTATGACTTGACAAAGTTGTTTGATAACTACTGTAGGAACTTTTAATTTGAGCTGACTTGACTTCTCCTTTGGCCCTTGTCTGACTTGGCTGGCTAGCCTCCCTGGGAAATAAGCCATTAAATGTATTGATGTTGCTGTTGGGCTGTGTTCAGAGTTACGGAAGTAGCTCTATTGGCAATAGGCTAGAAGAGTTGCTGGCAGAAAATAAAAATGTGAATTCAGGAGTGTATGGCTGCTTTGAGAGGATACTGTATTTTGTATGCTGGGGACTACAGTGAAACTTTTTGCTGTTATAGTTTGTTTTTAGTGATAGGTCTTTATCTCTTCAATAGCTGTAGGAAGCCCATCTTTAACTTAATAGGTGGATAAAATTGTCTTCCTTAGCTATTTGACATGTTTGCCCCATTCTCTGTTTCAGGCCGTTTAGTCATACTGCCTGTGTCTTTGCACCATTAAGTTTCGCTTTTGCTTGTGGATAATAGGATGAAGAGATGACTAGTTTCCAAGATAGCTTTCACGGCAAAGAGTTTTTTTTCCTCTGATAGCTGCTCTTGGTACGTGCTGGACAGGAGGCTCTCTAGCTAGCTATAGGTGTACACTAATACAAGCTGTTTCTATGGCAGGTAATAGTATGCAAATTTCATAAATGAAAATCACCACAAAAACTGGTAGAAGTGTTGTTCTTTTGTGCTTTGCTTAACATCATCTTTAAACTTAGTTCTCTGTTATGCTTGTACCACTTCTTGCCAAAATAGCTCTGTAGATTATGCTTCAACTACAAAAACCTTAAATCAAAGGAAAATATGATGTATTGATTTGAGACTGTCTTGCTCTGATTACTAAAGTTACTGATTGTAAACTCTTTGGAGAGAGTGATTGTTTTATCTACTGTACTCCAACCTGACTATAATGATGCTGAAATTGTCCAATATCTTTATTTTTTGCTTAGCACTGTTCCAGCTGAACATCAAGCAGAGGTCAAGCAACTGACAGATAACATTCGAGAACTGGAGCAACTACTAAGGCAAGAGTATCGTCGGAAACAAGTATGATCTTGTTATATATTTCTCTGAAATGCTGCTATGACTTCTGATCATGGGTGTTTCTTTCTTATGTTGATTTTGTTCCCCTCTCCCTACATCTGCAAAGGATAAAGGGGACTCTTCTGATTTTAAAACAAAGGTCATTGCAACACAGTGTCTTGTCTAACCCCTAGCACCAGCTCTTCATTTCCTGTAAGGAATGTGAAACATACTTGAAATCAGACTTAGGGAATACAAAAGTGTATTCAGCTCTTTCTTTTTGAAATTCATTCCTGCAGTGACTTGGGAGATACCTGTGTTATTGTTCAGAAGTGTGAGGTGTATGTTTCCCTTTGTTTTGCACCTGAATTCGAAGAATTGGAACTGGAGATGAGCCATGGCAGGAAATGGGGCCTGAGAAGGGTCAGCCAAGGGAATGCCTGGCAGAAAGAGTAGGACTGATTGCAGGGGTAACTTTCCAGCAATGGCAACTTGCCTCTAAGATCTAAGGCAACCTTTTCAGCTACTTTGGGGAAAAAAAAATTATCTGTAGTTAGGACTTTTTTGTTACATTGTCATGTCTCTATTAATATTATTAACTACGTGTGTGCTTGGCGTCTATATTATTGAGGACCTTGTATTAACGTAGTTTTTTCTCAAGAACAGTGCCTCTGGTGAAGAAAGTGTGTGTGTATAATGCTGCCAGGGTCAGTAAGGATAGAGGTAGTCTGTCTCTTATCCCTGTTCCTAGTTACCTACTGCTGGCTGCATCCCTAGTGCTCCCAGTGGCTTTTGTGACTATGTTCTCCTTCCCTGTCTTTTAAATCTTATAGACTGCAATTTTGTCTGCTAGTTATGGCAGTCCAAATAAACCATAAATGGGATTTCTCTTGTAGACAGATCTATGATAGAAAGGTAAAGGTGGTAGTAGTTGTAGAGATGCTGATTTAAAGTTTGTTGCCTTTTTTAAGACAGCTTTGCAAGAAGTGATTTCACAAAAGAAGTCGGATATTGCAGAGAATACCCGAAAACTGGTAAGTAAACCTCTGTGTAGGTGTAGGCTGTAGCTTGCATCTTGGATCAACTAATACATCATCTGTTTTTATAAAAGCAAATTATTCTCAGAGCTAGGTAACATTCAGGTGGTGATTATTATTTTTTTAAAAACTGTTTTGGCTTAATTTTTTTCCCCCACGGAAGCTTTACTGGAGTAGCTTGTTTTGTGAACTTGAAATACACATCTGCAATGTAAAGCTCTGTCCGTGTTCAGGAAGCTGATCTGTTACAGGGCAAGAAATTGGGACTTCTCAGACACTATGGGCTTACCTTAAGTGTGTAAAATGGCTAATGAGGCAGCCACTGAACCTGGTGGGGACAAAACAGGAGGTTTTTGAGACGTTGCACAGGAAGCTTGTTGCTCTTCTACCAGGTTGATAGAACTGGATCTGAAACCCTGCAGTGGCTGCCTGGGTTGCCCTAGGTGAGGGGTTCTGAAGGAGAAAGCTGATATTAATATATATTATTCGGCAGGCTTTTTGTGGAGTACTAGCTAAATGCTGTTCTTGTGACTTAGTATTGCACCCCTGTAAGCACGTTCAGGGAGCAAAATGGAATGTTAACTGCTTTGATTGGGAATGTTAATGCTGTTTAGAGGAATTTATTTTTTAAACAAACTTCCTACTGAAGAATGACTTACAACAGAGAAAAGAACCTATCTAGTCATAAGATCCTGGAAAACCATGCTTCACAGTTTCTCTTTGTTCACCTGATTACTAATATTGAAAGTGCGTTTGTCTTGTTAACTAGAATGAGCTTAAAGTGACAATGGCTACTTTGAAAGAAGAACAAGAGCAGTTGAAATCAAAAATTGTGGAGAGTCCAGAGGAACTGAAAAATTACAAAGAACTGATGAAAGAGACTGTTAAGAAACTCAAGAAATCCAAGGTGAGGTTTTTCTTCAACAAAACACATTTTACTGAACTGTCATCATCTAGAATGGCTTCTTGAACGACTTCCAGTCAAAAATCAACAGAACAGTGGTTATTCTGGAATGAAATCACAACTTCAGAGAAAACTGAAAGTTGGTTGTGTGGCCTTTTTTTTTGTGTTTTTTTTTTGTGTTGGTGTCTTTTTTGAAAAACAGTATTGCAATCACTGTTGCTTTGTCCTCGATGAGTAACTGTTTATTTGTGAAACTAAGTGCGCAACTCCTGAATCTATACTGTCTGGCTGTTTGCTCTCAAGAGATGACAGTATTTTGGCAGCTTGCGAATGTCCTTGGATTTAGAACATGTGCTTCATAGTGTCTCTGTTACCGTTCACTGTTTCTGGAATTGATGGCTGTCTCCACTATTATGCTGAACACTGAATTCCCTTCCTAGTTTTTTGTCGGGTTTTTTTTGTGATGTCCAGTTTTTAAAGGTTTGTAGTTCATGTTTGTGCATACATCAATGCAGCTTGCATAACTTTTTCTCCCTAGATATTTTTGTTCCAAAGGTGTAAACTTGATTGCTGTAATTCCAGACATTCATTTTTATGATGCTTTATGTAACTCTTGTTTTAACAGTATAGAATTTCTTCACTGTACAGCTTTTTTTCTGTCCTGAAAGCTCTTGTAACAAGCTAGTTAGTTCACTGTAAAACACTTGCATGTCATTTTTCCTGTGCTTTCTGAACAAATGCTGTTTTTACAAACTGAAGATCTCACTTCAGTAACTACTAAATATTAATTCTAGTGTATGTTAAACGATGAGGGAATGGGTACAAAAGTCTATTGCATTAATACAACACAAAATAACTGCTGAACTCCAAAGCTGTTTTATTAATGTCTCTTCTCTTTAAAGCAAGAAGTTATTGAGAAATATGAAGGTTATAGAGACCTAGTTGAGGTTCTGCCATCATGCCAACTGGAGGTGCAGTTATATCAAAAGAAGATGGAAAGACAGGGAGCAAATGTGGAGACACTGGCCAGTGTATTATCAGAGGTTTGTATTATCCACATTGTATCTGGTTAGGGAGAATTTAATGTCTAAGCAAGATAGGTGATCATCAGTAAATCTATTTTGAAAGTTCCCATCTCTCCTCTTCCCCAAAAAGAAAGAAACTGGGTAACTTCAAAATCTCATTCTTAAAAACATCAGTAAAACATAGCTGCTGCTTTGCTGCATGCCCCTAGCTAATGTACTATTGACCACTTTTAATAGTCAAAGCCTTTGTTACCATAGAAACCTGACCTAAAATAGTTTGAACTGTCTTGGGGTTGTTGGTAAGAAATGATGGAAGAAGAAAAGTGAGATCCATTTTTTCTGCCTAGAGAGCAGAGACTAAGAGCAAAAAATTACAACTTCAGGGAGAATCATGTTTTGAGTGCCTTTTAACTTTATTAATATTACTAAGCCAGCCTTTCCCTGATGAAATATTTGCCACAATGCAGTACCTTGCTATTTGCTACTCTGTTTTGGGAGAATGCAGTAGTTAGGAGCATTTGAAAAATGGTATGCAGTCTTTTGGGGTATTTGTATAGGATATTTTCAAATTGCCCTTGGCTAAGCAGAACTCATAGTAACTTCTGAAAATCATTCTAAGTGGTGGAATCTTGTCCATTTGGATGTATTTAAAATCAGATAAGGACTAGGGAACTGCGATTTAACTGGGAGAAATAGTGAGCAATCAGATCTTCAGAAAGCAAGAAGCTAGTTTTGATCTTAGTTTACTAACAGGGTATGCTCTTTTGGTTATTTTTTTTCCCCCATTTAATTTATTTTAATACTTCTTATATACTCTAGGTCAGAAATCTGGAGGACCAGCTTGAGAGTGCTCAGATAGAGCTGAAAAAGGGGAAGACAGATGAAATGTCCTTAAAGAGACTGGTCACTGCAAAACATGAGAAGCTGTCTACAGCTGAAATAAGGATAAAAAAGAAGCGTGAAGACGTTGAGCAATATAAGCACACTGTGTTTGAGTATGGATGAGTTGACATTTCTGCCTGATGCTACTTTATGTCTTTGTTATGTGCTACCAAAGTTCGCGTCTGGTACAAACACGTAGCTTAGCAGTAAGAAGAAAATGAGCAATGTGGGATAGCTTTGTATGAAGACCAGTAATGCTGCAGGCAGGGACTTGGGGTCTCAAATCAATAATTGCAATGTGACTTGACAGCAATTCTTTTATTGGAGCGCTAATTTAATTTATAATGCTTATTCTTGATTCTTTTATCTTCTTAAAGAGAATGTCACATTGGGATAATTTTCCAACTTATCAGGCTTCAACAAAGCCCCATTTGCCTTTCATGAATTTTTCATAATTTCCCTTGCCACTTTTGCTCATTATCAAAGATGTTCAAGACCCATGGGGAAATGGGGCTCATATCTCAGAGGAGTATTATCCTGACATGATGCTTCTAAAACAAAAGGAAAAGTGTCATTTGATCAAAGCCTCTTAGCCCATCTTCTTTCCTACCATATGCTAAAGGCAAGTTGCAAGGCAGTGTTTACAGCACAGCAGTCACTTCTGCAGCAGCCAACCGCAGTGTTGTAAGGTTGTGGCTTCACTGTGAGATTAGAAGTGCTGAACCATTATAGAGAAAGCTTATCATATAACTTTTTTTTTTTTGCACATGGATAGGAAAGGGAATATGGAAAATTATTGGCTGGGTAGATTAACTATCATGGAAGAGAGCTGCTTCTGCATAGCTGAGAGAGTCAACTAATATTTAGTCATGCTGATAAGGTTGTGTGGAATGAGGAGCAAAGGAAGCCTGGGAATCTTGCTGCCATTTAGTGTATTGTACTAGCTAAAGGAGACTAATTAAAAGCTACTTTTCCTTCCAAATAAAGAATTAAGATAATATAATCTAATGCTCCTTTATGTTAGATGTTGATGCCAATTTATTTGGTTTTAATGTGTTAGGTATTTCTTGAGTGATAAAATTAGATGTTTTGATAAGCAAGAGGGGAAGGGAGGTAACCTTGGTTTGAAAATGAGTTCTTGCTGGTGAATGCTGGTCCTGCTGATCCCTTGAGGTAGGAAGTGTAAGCAGACTCTTGCTATGTATGAGTGATTTCAGCCACTCTTTAGAAAAAGCAGTTGCTACAGTTACAAATAATTATTGTACAAATGTTTAGTATAAACTGGCAGGTGTTTTTTGCACTTGAAGTCAGAGTAGATCTCCTGTTCCTATGCTAGCCCTTTGCTGATTACATGGCAGCTCACGGCTGGAGCTATCTGAATTTACCTGCAAGCTGGGGAAATATTTGGTCTTTGTTTGGGATGCAGTGAAATGATGGACTGGAAGTTGCAGATAACATACGTAGATGTATGGGATTAGAGCTCTAACTTGGTGGGAGGGGATCTAGGGCTAAGGAAAATGTGTGACTTTCAATTATGCTGAAACATCAAGTGCAGCTATATTGCTTTTAACCTGGCCCAGTGGATGGCCTTTAGGCAGGACTCCCCTGACTCCTGTACTGCATTACTCAAAGGCAGGAAGATGCAGTGTCCAGCTGTCTGTTGGGTTGGTTCTGCTGGAGTCCCTTGAGTTGCCTTGACTGACAGCAACTGAGGATTTTCAACATGCTCCTCTAACTCCACTCTGAATTTCACTTCTTGTACTTAAGTTGTTCTAGTTTAAGAATTGGACAGATTTCCAAGCAAGTAATAAAGCATTGCTTCTTGAAGGTGTTAGTTTCGTGCTCATAAAATGTAAGCTTTGTTTGTGGTGTGGTTAAATTTTAATCTGGAATTAGTTGACTCAGTGCTAATTTTTTTCTTCCACCTTTAGATATTGTAACAGAGTTCAGGAGAAGAGGGGTGCTGTATATGATAAAGTGACAGCAATTCACAAGGAAATCCAACAGACAAGGTTCAAAATTCATCAGCTGAAGGAGAATGCTGAAAAAGAAGAAATGAAAGCCAAGGTGAGGTTTTTTTCCTAAGGGAATCCTGTTTGGTATTCTCAAAACTGATTTTTAACTTGCGCTGTGTAGCTAAAGGAACTCTTATTGCCCTAAAAATGAGTAGTGCAGGTGGTGGTTTGGGTGGATAGTGAAAGGGAGAGCACTTCTTGTGGTTCCAGTGGGTTGCTAGGGCTCGTTCTTGTCTCTGCAGGCGGTATGAATGGCCCACAGGAGAAGTGGGCTTTGCTGACCCGAGAGAAAAGACTGGAATGGTGTGATTGCCCAGTATTTTAGGAGGTGAAATGAAACTTGTCTTCCCACCTGTGTCTGTAGCAGATACTATGCTAGTTCCATGATGTCAGGTTTTGTATCATGGTAGTTCCAGCTCTATGCAGTTGGATTTTTTCTTTTTTTTTGTTTGGCCCCAGGGACCTCGCCTCTGAGGCTTTATGTTTGTGTTGTAGTGATGGGCAGTATTGTAATCCTCTCAACAGTCTCCCTCAAATACAGGATCACTTGCCATGTCACAAACACTTTCTTCTTAGGGTTTCAGGAAGATAACTGTCCAGCTCAGCTTTGGAAAGAGGCGGAAATCGTGATGGGTTGGGAGTAGGGGGTCACAGTCTGCCTGTACCATCTCATCCTATCTGTTCATTACTAAAGTACTGTCCATGCTGGGAGGACAATGGCAGCAGTCACAGTAGCAGAGACCTTGGTGACACAGGGTAACACGGAATGGGGCAGTAGTAGTGTGAATACTGGGCTGGTTGTTTGACCATCTTAGTATTGTGATCACCTGAGTTACTTGGAGTCATAATACTGGGATTTTGCTTATATCTGCTCTTGCTTTTCTGATGTTTTGTAACTTCCTTGTGTTCTGTGAATGCTGCTTCTTAAGCCAGGGATGAGGTACCTTTGAAATCACTTGAGACCACCAGATGATTCACTTAAATTGTTATAAATCATATGTTGACTTTGCTGATGGATTTTTTTCCTCCCCCCCCCCCCCCCACTTTATCTCCTCTTTCTAGGAAATATACCTAAATCTGAAGGCTGGGTTGGAGAAGCATCATGACTCTCTAATTAAGACAGCAAAGAGTTATGCAGCTGCAAGAGAAGATAAAATTGCTGAACTGAAGAAGGGACTTCTTAGAGTTCAGACTCCTGAAAGTAGTTCTTAAACCTGTCTTCACTTGTATTGCCTTTCCATTATGTTTATCCTTATATCTGAACTCAAGAGCTTGTGCTTTGCATGGGATGGGTAACTACTCCAGCTTTCTCAAAAACCATGTCAGAACACATTTAGCTTTCTAAACAGATTCCGATGTTGTGAGCTTGCTGATGTGGATAAGAAAACATTTGTTTTAGCCTCTTTGCATTGTTTTGAGTCAGTATCTGATTTTAGTGGTAATAACTCAAGTCTTGCTAACACCGAATTGCTTGATATTTAGACAGAATCCTGCTTTTTGTAGAAGCTGTTCTGCAAACTTTGATCTGGGAAGATCTGGCACTTTAGTCTGGTCTGAATTGACACACTGTTCAAGATAAGTCATTAATAGGTGATATTCCACTGCCATTATTCAATTAAGCTTAAATCCTGATGGAGCAGTAGCATCCAGGTGAATGCCAACTTAGTCTCATCACGAATATTAGTGACTGTAAACACTCAAGAGTATCATTTTAGTTAATAATACCTCTAGATGCTTGAACTCACTGTTTCTGCTCTGTGGGGTATTGAACCCTCATCTATGTTTATTAGAAAGTCTGTGTTTGGGTGCTTAGTCCTATTAAAAATTACATAGATGACTATTTTGTACCTTAATTTGTGATGGCACTCAGTTTGCCACAGTGTTTTTAACTATCTCCTCCCAAAAAATTAATTTTAAAAATAGCTGATATAAGGATATTTAACCCTATTTCTGTTATGTCTTTTCCCTCACCACTCTCCCAACTGACTTGGCATAACTTTCCAATTTAAAAATTTTTACTTGTACATTTGTAGGAATGTGTACTACTAGAGGTTTTTTATAATGAAGGGAGGAAGATTCAAGCCTGTATGGATAATATCTTTCTGGTTTTGTTTAATTCTTCAACTTATTAGCTAGAGGTGCTAGCAAGTCAGGAACAGCAGGTGATCATTGCTTCTAAAGTTCTTACTGAGACATCAGACCCTTCTGATGTTTTGCTTTGAGGTTTTTTCTTACACTGTAGCATGTGAGACATCTCTGTGAAAGTCCATGTTAATCTGCAAATCTTAACCTAGTACAAAGCTTCTCATAGTTTTCCCATTTCCACCAAATACAGCCTGTGTGATAGGTGTGTGTGACGAGTCCTGCAATGCTGTGCAGCAGCATCTGGTGTAGAGACTAATGAAAGTCTAACTGCCAAGGTAGATGATTTTTTTTATTTCCCAAGAGCTAAAGATGTTAAGTAAGTACAAGGCACAGAAAAATTTACAGATTTCATGCACTAGGCCATACATGGAATAATTAGTGATGTTTTGGTGTGTTAAAGCTTTGTTTTTCATCCGCAGGTGCGCTCTGCTGCCTTTGCCATAGCTTGGGTTCTAGTGTGACACAGATACTAACTGCAGGAAGATGTTGCTTCTCATTGGCAGTACTTGCTAATGAACTTGATGTCTGTGCAAAACTGATAATAATATTTAGGTATTTCCAGACTTACAACACTATGAAATTCCTGAAGACAGATGGAAAGGCTTGTGTAGTTTTCCCTGAGCTTTCTTGAGATATCCCTGCTTCTCATGTCAGTCTATCCCATATCCCAACTTGACAAGATATGGGAAGCCAAGCATTCCTTCTTTTAAATTCTCTGAGAATTTTGGGGTGTCCTATCTCTTTTTTTTTTCTTGTGATGCTGTAAAGATTCAAAGTAAACTCATGTGACTTGAAATTCTATAAATATAGGAGTAGTATCTGCTTTCTTGTAAAGACTGATTGGAGGCTGTGCTCTACAGCCTGGATGGTACAGCAGCTCTTGGGAAAGATTCCCAAAAGCTTCAAATAGATGCTGTAAGGCATTACTCCAGCCAGCAGATGATTTTGGTGGGATAATCTTACTGTTGTTCAGGAAACTGCATATAAAGATCAAGATTGTTAGGCTAGAGAGATCATGCTTGTGTAGCCCAGTGATTAGGAATTTGCAGGACAAAGAAAATGCTAGATTCTGGTTCCTGCTCTCAGGGGTTTTGCAACACCAGCTGTTGGGTAAAATAAAAGGCCATAATTCATGAAGAAACAAAACAACTGACTTCCAGGGACAGGTTTATATATTTCCAATAGGTCCTTGTGCCTTCAGAGGGGCCTGTCTGTACCTAAAATACCTATAAATAACACATAACCAAAACTATATTTTTATCTAGAGATAATTGATTCCTAGGCGTGAGTCATCTGCTGCTTTTCAAGAACTTCTACTCATCTTGAACCATATGGCAAGGCAGTGGGGGGAGTTTTAGTGTGACCTGAATAGCAGTGAAGGGAGGATGGCTTTGCTAAGGCAATACAGCTCGATTTCCCTCAAGAGGGCAGTGTTACCCAAAATTTTCTTATTTGGGTTTTTTGTTAGTACTTCTGTCTATATGCCTAGAGCCCTCTGCCAAGGCCTAAATCAAACAAAACTGTAGAACTCCTTTATTTTGAGACACCGGTGTGAAATAAGTGAATTGTAGATGGATGCTTATGAAGCTGATAGTCTAGTCTGTCTGTTTTCTCCTTAGTGGAAGGAGACCTTCACAGCCTTCCCTGTGGTCTACCTGGGAGAATAACTGAATGTCAGTAGCTGCTATACAGCTTGGCATAACACTGTTTAAATGTTTCATTTGATTTTTTTTTTTTCCATGTACTTCAGTATTTCATATACTACATAAATTTTGTAGCAAATTTGCATTTTACTGCTTGGGCTGCAAGGCTTTCTGGTCTCACTTGTTTCAAATGTGTTTAGCTACTAACAACATTCTGTAAGTAATAAAGAAGCTGGTCCTTGAAAATAGCAGCCTTGTTACAGACTTTTGAAAAGGTTATGCTCAGCTCTGTATGTTTTTCCCTCAGACAAGCATAAGTGATGCCCTCAGTATTTCACTCGAGTGTACATGAATCTCAGATTCCTTGAAAGCTCTTGTTAGTTTCCCACCAATATTTGCTTATGTAGTAAATCAGAGCTTTTTTAGGACTTGGGGGGGAAAAGCATTCTAAGATGGTGTCTAGGAGGGCTCTGATCTTATGTGTGTGTTTCAGTTTAGCTTTGGTATTGCCTTTGAGAATTCCAGTCTTACCTCCTTTGTGCTGCCCCTCCAGCTTGCTAGTGCAACTGTTGGTTGGTTATACTGTGGGGACTTTTTGTTCTTTAAGGCTGACAGCCATACCCTGATCGGGTGTCTAGTCTAGCTGTGTGTACCCTGCTTGTAGTATCTGGGTCAAATTACATTTTTGAGAAGTTTTTAAAACAATCAAAAACCAAATCCCATAAAAAGCCTCTAGCGATGACAGGGGTGTTCATGACTACGTTTGATACCCAGCACATGGATTATTTCAGAGTGAAATCTTTAGCAGTACAGAAATAGAGACTGCATACATCAGTATATTTGCAGCTAGATATTAGGTTTAAAGAGTAATATGAAAAATATTATTAGATAACAATCCTGTAAGCAAACATGTAATTTTTACTGAGGTGAGAGTGCTCCATAGGAATGTATTAGTCTAGTAAAATATGTATAGTGTCTCCTCTTCTCTGAGTGCATATGACATGAAGTAATTTTGGATGCCCACCTGGGCAAGAACAGTTTGTTGTAGCCGCTTCAGCAAAGCCCTTAACTCTCTTATTGTATTGATGCTGCTTATTTTACTGTTACTATACTTCTCTCCCCACTTCTTCCTTCTAGCACAAATCTTATGTGAGATAAGATACCTTGTTCTCCTTTGGCCATAAGAGCTTGTTGTTCCCTACAAACTTACCTTGTTGAAACAAAAAACCCCCCACTAATATTATAAGCAATGTGTATGTTAGGGAATGTGCGGGTTTGTGTATTGTTGAATTGAAAAATACTTTTCTGATAGAGGTGTCTGCTACATTTTTAAGGTAAAAGCTCAAAGGGAAGCAGGAATCTTTCCAGTGGTCTTGTGAGTTGATCTTGGTTATTCACTCAGTCTGGGAAACCTCCATATCAGCCTTCATGCTTACCACTGGCTGTACTTCCACTTTTGACTTTAGACTTCATCTTGCTGTCGTTCCAGTGTCTGTTCTTGGGTAGATCAACAATGGAAGTATTTTGATGATGTGAAGCAGCATCAGTAACATACAAGGTCCAATAATTCATGTGTGTCTTAATGTGGCTTTATGCTGTATCTGTATTCTAAACATCTAGTGCATACTGGCAAGTCCTTGTTCTGAATTTCTGTAGCTAGTCTAATATTGGCAAGACCTCTTTCTTTGTTTAGGTGTTGTCTAGATCTAGTTACAAATGCTTATCTTTTGCTTGGGCTACTCATAGGGTCAACCTGAAGATGCCAGGCCTTTTTTCTTTAGAGGAAACTTAGCTTCCTCATAGTCATATGTATATTATGTGCTGCCTATACCTTCTGTATAGCAAAAATTATTTTAGCTGTATAATGATCCAGAATGTCTTTTTAAGCAGTAACCACTTTCCCTCTGATGCTAACAATTGTCAGATCTCTTACTCTTTAAGATGGGCTTGCTTAGTATCTCGCTTGTTCATAATCCTTTTGTTGAGCCATATGTTTGCATCTTCCATGTGTGTACTGCTTCTGGTGATCTTTGGGAAACCAGGGCAGGATGTAGCTCTGATCTGAGCATGCTAACCTATGTGGGAGATCTAACATCGACTCTATCTTTGTATAAATATCCTGTAAACTTGGTTCTGTACCTCTACTTCTATGCTTGAGTGACTAGGTAACACTGATGCCAAATCAGGTTAATATAGAGCAGAGCCCGGACACTTGCTTTGTGCTCCAATGTAGTGTGGTCTGGGTCTTAGTAGAGCTTTTCTTTAGGGAACCTGCATAGATCAGGCAGTAGCTTAGATCACCCAGAAGGTCATTGAATGTAGGTTACCACTCAGAATGTCACTTTCCAGGAGCAGGAAGTTTAAGATGGTTTGTCCATCAGCTTGTCCATACCGTGTCCCCAAACCTCCTTTCTTAGAGCTGAAGAGTTTTAGCTTAGAATTTAAAAAAAAAAAAGGTGCGTATGGGGGGAAGTGGGTAGAGTAGAGGAGAGGGCATGGAGCTTAGCAGCAGAGTTGTCATATGTAACTGCTGTACTGTTGGGAGTGTGCTGTACATTAACACAGATGAAAATACCTCCTCTTACAAGCTCAAACATATGAACAGAATATATGTATGGACAGGACAGCTTGAACTTCCTGTTACTTGTGAGTATCCT
This sequence comes from Strix aluco, assembly GCF_031877795.1. Lineage (NCBI taxonomy): Eukaryota > Metazoa > Chordata > Aves > Strigiformes > Strigidae > Strix > Strix aluco. The sequence continues at coordinate 29,783,150 of NC_133938.1, read as the reverse complement.
TCCTTTGCACAGTCTCTATGCTATAAACTATTAAAAAGGAAGGTAAGTATCTCCTGCCCGCAAGGATGTGTTGTCTCAGAGATGTGGCTTAAACCGCAAAAATTTGGAATGAAGCCCCTTTTGGTATCTCTTCAAGTAGAAAAGTAGTAATGGATAAGGGGGAAATGGGTGGGCAGCTTATGGCAACTTGGCACAGTATGTGAACATGAACAAAACTAAGAGGCTGTGTGATACCTTGCATGTCTTACTCTGCTGCTTTCCTTGTGAAGGAAGGAAGCCTTTCTTTCCTGTCTTGCCTTTACTCCACAGTCTTGCCAGAAAGAAGATATTCAGAACTGTCTCGGAAGCCCTCTTAGGCTTTGGGCGAACTGAGGGCGGTTGGGTTAGGTGAGCAAGTTTTGTATTTTTTCAAGTGTTTCGTGAGACGTTTCTGCTTTTGTTGTAGGATGAGCTGGAAGAGGAGCTGTAGGGGTGTGTGTGGCCACTCGGTGGGGCTGTTGGCACAGGTAGTGGTGGTGAATTCATGTTTTGTTTCTGCGCAGCTTTGCTGAGAAAGCCAAAGGAAACTTGCTGAATCTGCAGCCTCAGGATAACAACTTTGCAGCTTGACATTCATATATTCTAGGACTAGCCAGGACCAGGTAAACTGTAAATTAAAACCTTTTTTTTATATAAAGATTTCAGTCAACTGATGGTCAGTTTTGTGTGGCTGTGTCCTTCCTTGGTGTTGTCTTCTGACTGGAGGGTATGAAGAGTGTTTTGAGGTCGCCAGTATCTGTGAAATCGTCTTGCATTATACAAGTAGTGGGACTCGGCTTTGAAGTGCCCTTTTACCTCTTGTAAAGCTTTCTCAGGCACTGGAGCCACCTTTAGCTGTCACCAAGTCTCCAAAGCTTATGGACAGATCTTTCCATCTAAGGATATGACCCTTTATGCTGCTGAAGTAAGAGCTAGTCTGGAGAAAGGAGGTAATAGAGCTTGCACTTGGTAGTCACTTCCCTGTGACTAGCAGTTTGTGAAGGTGATTAGGAGTGAGTGTGAGAGGCTCATACATGAGGCTGTGTTTTGATGTGGAGGTGAAGAGTGTGTGTGTGTGTAAATTAAGAGGTGGTTAGATACAGAACAAACAAATGGAATCTGGCAGATAAATGCTGTGTGCTAAAGCCTTGTATCTGCAAGGACACCTTCCTTTTGGAAAGTCTCTTGATGTTTCCATCAGACTCATTGAGGGTAATCCTTCTTATTATAATAAAGTAAAATAAATGGCTAGAGATACCTGGGAATAAAAACAAGGAAAAACTGAGCTGAATATCCAGATTCTCTTTGCCTGTGAAATGCTTCGTTTTTCCAAAGCTAAAAAGGGAACACTACAGTTCTTGAGACCTTCTAAATGGGGACAACTACATGTGACATGATGAAACTCCATAGCCTTTCACACTTGGTGTCTTTTCTGTAGCATTCAAGGGACCCTCTTAATTTGTGGTACTTTTAGTGCTAACATTTCTATGAAAATGTTTGCAGAATATTGATTATGGTGGACTTTCTTGATGTCAGTGGATGCAAGAAAATAGATGGTAGGTAAGTATCAGCACTGGTGCAATACAATTCTGTTTCTTCAACCCCAAAGGGTTTGGGTGCTTTCTTGCTGTTCTACAGTCCATTGTTTGATATCAGTAGGGTGACTCCAGAGTGGCAAAACCTAGTAGCAGTTCTTATCAGTGCAGCTTATGTCTTGTAAGATAGAGACCAAGTTTTTATTTTGTCTGTGTGCATGACATGATGAGGCTTGGGTTGGGTCTGTTCCTCTCATTGTCACCTTGTGTCACTTTTGGTTTTGTAGTGCCAATGGGCCAGAAACAGATTTGGCTCTTGCTGTTATTGTCTAACAGTTCCTGATGGTCTTTGCCTTACAGTGCTGACAATCTAAAAGAGACAGTGTTACAGGAAATGCCCCTCCAGGGTGTCGCCAGTGTCACTGCCTGTATGTGATTCTTTGCCCATTTGTAGTAGTATTGCTACATTCTCATCTGGCATCTTCAAGCTGTGCACATATCGTCACTGATGAGCCTGGGCTATCTAACACAGAAGAATCCACAGGACCTTGTTTTTTTTCTTGGTATGTTCCTCGCTTTGTGGCTCTCTGACCCTACTGCAAATAGAAAGTCCATTTCTAGGGGTTTTAGGTTGCTTTTTGGGTTTGGTCTCATTTGCTATATGGAAAGTTAGTGGACAGAATTGTTGCAATTTGGGAGTAAACACCTGCAATGCCGAGAGTGAGGCAGGTCCTTACAAGTACTAAAACAATCACTAGAGGCGGATGTTGCTGACTCTGGGAGAAGGGAGGCTGTAGATGTCTTTCCCTGAATGAAGCCCAGGAAGGCTTAGTTTTATTACCATGAGGCTTTCCTCCCTTTTTCCCCAAGCAGAAAGAGAACAAGGTGTTTAGGAGCTGCGTTTCCTAATGGGTAGCAAATTATACAGTACTCCTTGCAAAAGAAGGGTTTGGACGTTGTGATAGTGATATTGTAAAAGGCAATGTACCAAAAAATACATTTGCGAAGAGAAGTGACATTAGAAAAAAAAATTGGTTTTGCAAGCCCAACTGGAGATGACTGGGAGAGGCCAGTGTTTGTAGAAAATGAACAAACAAAAGGAGGGAAAACCCAGGTTATGTTGAGGTTTCCATAGCAACACAATACTTTTCCTGGAAATCTCAAATGATGAGATCTAATCTATCTGCTATTTAACTCTTGCATGCAAAGCCCTCTCTTTTCTCAACTTACCTGCTGTCCTTCACAGCATCCTCTCTAGTGATGGCTGTACTGTCACTATGCAGTGGTGGTCTGCATGGGGAATGATGGTCCTGGGATAAGGCTGTTCCTGATCGGTTCCCCCTGTTCCAAAGCACATAAAGGAAAAGCTTATGAGGCAGAGGCAGTGTGTGTATGATGGGCTGTGTGTAGGAATGACTTATCAGCTGCACTGATCTTGGGAAGCTTCTGTTTCCTGCAGATCCCAGAGAAGATGGGCTAAGCTGGTACCAAGAGCAGAGCTGCCAGGCAGGTACGTTGCTGAGATGTTCCATAGCCTGCAGGGTTTACTGCATAAGGATGTGTCCTGCTTGGAAATGATAGGGCTTAGTGTTTGTCTGAGATCTGTAGAAAACTTTCTGTGACTATTTAGAGAGTTCATCAAAGTAGCCTGACTTAAATTTGTATCTAGCAGTCAGTCCTCTTAAGAGCCTAAGATTTGGGAGATGGGAATCGTCGATGGCCCAGGAAGTTTCTTGTGGAGGAATGTGGAAGGCTGGCAGTTCTTACCTACTAAAGAGGGCAATTGAGAGAGTGGGTAGAATAACAAAAGTCCGTGAAATTACTAATGGTCTCAAATATGTATAAAGGAGTGTCTGTTCTCTGCTGTGGAGAGAAGCCCTGAGTGGATGTGAAAGACCCCATCCTGTACAACAGAGGGAACAGATTCTGTTCCCTGCCTTCTGCCCATAGCAACAACACCCTTTGCTCCGTCCCTTTTGTGCTGGTTTTAGCTGGGGTAATTTTCTTCATAATAGCTAGTATGGGTCTGTGTGTTGGATTTGTGCTGGAAACAGTGTTGATAACACAGGGATGTTTTTGTTATTGCTGAGCAGTGCTTACACAGAGTCAAGGCCTCTTCTGCCTCTCACCACCCCACCAGTGAGCAGGCTGGGGGTGCACAAGAAGTCGGGAGGGGACAGAGCTGGGACAGCTGACCCCAACTGACCCCAGGGATATCCCACACCATACTGCTTCACGTTCAGCATATACAGCTGGGGGAAGGAGGAGGAAGGGCAGGACATTCAGAGTGATGGTGTTTGTCTTCCCAAGTAACTGTTACATGTGGTGGAGGCCAGCTTTCCTGGAGACAGCTGAACACCTGCCTGCCCATGGAAAGGGGTGAATGGATGCCTTGTCTTGCTTTGCTTGTGTGTGCAGCTTTTGCTTTACCTATTAAACTGTCTTTATCTCAGCCCATGACTGTTCTCACTTTTACTCTTCCAACTCTCTTGCTGTCCCACTGTGGGGGAGTGAGCAAGCAGCTGTGTGATCCTTAGTTAAGGTTAAACCACGACGCCCTTCTTGCCTCTGATATAGTCCCTGGCAGGCAGTGCAGAGCAAGCTCTGCATCAGGGACTGCTGGTGGAGGGCAGAGCTGCTGCAGTGGGAGACAGGATGGTGGGGTAGTGAAAGGTGGAGAATACCCCCTCAGCCTCCCGTTGTATCTGAAGTCTCCTACGTGGTAATTAGTGTTACATGGAGAGGGTGGTAAGAGAAAGCAGGCATCCCAAATGATGCTGTGTATATTATGTCTGTCCCTTTATAACTGCATTTGGGGTGGAAGAGTTCTTAAGCTTCAAAGGAGCGAAACTAGGAAACTAGCTTGCAAGCTGCTGTTCTACCCCTTTCTAGCACGGTATACGAGCTGAGGGTGTATGAAGATTTGGGGAGACTTTTACCTATTCCTCTGTTGTTGAAAGCTGGAGTGCTGGTGATGCTTTGTCGCATGTTATGGCCTTTGTTTTTACTGCAGGCCTTATGACTTGGGGTGAAGTGCTGTGGTGTGCATGTAGCGTAGGCTATTTTCAGTCCCTCCTGCTAGAGACCTGTTGCCTGGCTGGCTGTAAATGCAGCAGAGGGAGTTCAATAGCCTGTGTGATCGCCCTGGTTCTGTGATTCTTTGTGGTTTTGAGGGGAGAGTGGAGCCTATGGAGTATGATGTACAGTATGACACAGGACTTCTGTATTTAGATGTATTGTGTTACAGCCTTGTTAAGGGCCTGACTGTGGCCAGCCCCTGCAGTATTCAGCAAAAGCAATATTCTGTTTTAATAGGTGGGCTTCACTTTTTTTTTTTTTGGCTCTGACTGTTCTGTTATTAACCTGTTAATGCTTATTGAGCCCTCAAGATTTGTGGATAGGAAACAACCATTATTATAGTATTTAGAAGAAAACCAGTTCAGATGGGTTCAAAGAACCAGGTATGTGTCAACAAATAGCAGTACTTTAATATCTCTTAAACCATCCTCATCTTTAAACACTTATTATATTTCCTCATATTTCTCCTGACAGCCACCTGTTCAACTTCTGACCTGTTTGTAAAAATCTGCACACCATCTATCAGAGGGATACACGCACTTACAAACTTCTGTTCTGTGGGCATTAAGTAAATTATTTCTTTAAGATCATATGGCAGATCTATAATTAATTAAACCCTCCATGATATTAGCGCAAAATAATTTAGCCTTTCTAAAAAGGTAAATGTAATTTGCCGATCTGGTATTTGGAAGAATGCTTTCCCCAAAATCAATTCCTTTAGTTTCCAGAGAATAGAAATGAGAAGCAATCTCATTTTAATTATATCTCTTTATTGCTAACAAAGGAATGATTTATGCAATTAAATTAACTGGCTAGAAAATTATTCTCAGCTGGGCTGTCCTAATTCTTTGCTTTCTGAATTGCAGGCTCTTACACTTCTCTATGTAGATTAATTTTTCTGATATGCAAACAATGCTCCTTGTGTTCATTTTTAACATTTTTTATTCACAGCTCCCCTTTTCTTAGTGTCAATGACATGAGTAATATTTGTGCACTGCTGGGCTCTGATTCAGGCCTTTTTATGTAGAAAGATTGGAAAAAAATCTTTTCTTTTGAATCTCATTATTGCCAGTGCAGAGCAAGGTTTTGAAGTTTTCTTATCTATTGCTGAGAAACAGCAGCAGGAACATGGAGGGACTGCAAAGATGTCAAAGGATGCAAACTTTTGAAGGAAAATGTATCAGCATTGAGGAGACAGGTGAATTTGCAGCTAGTGTTAAGCAAGCATTTTTTAGTGTATTCCTCTTAAACCCCTGTCTTCTTGCAGCCAGGCAAAGAGCTGAAACTCAAGTGGGGGGGGGGGGGGAAATCTGTCTTATGTTGTACGCAAACTTAATAGGGAAAGAATTTTGGATTTTCTTTCTGCCTGGGATTACTTTGCAGTGGCTGGCCAGAACGTTAGCTAGTGATATTTGGGCTGAGGGGAAAATTACCATGTAACAACACATTGTGACCATGTGCCAACACAGTCTGATATCTTCTGAATGGGGCATTGGTGTAATCTCCTGTTTTAAAACAGCAGTGAACATATTGCGGAGCACGTGTTAGCTCTGTCTGAGCTGTCCTGCCCTGTATCAGTAGAGATGTGTCAGCTGGTCAGTGTTTGCTGTGTTGGCACTCACACTGCTATCAGATGGTTTTGAAATAAAAAAAAAGCAGAGTTTTGTTTGGGTTGGTATGTGGTGCTTTGGGTGTGGAAAGGTCTATGCCACTGGGATTCTGAAGGCTTCTGAACTGCGAGATAGGACGGATCAAGCTATGGTGATTTGGATGGGAAAAGAAGCACTCTGAGCCTGTTTCCTGAGTGTGGATCATCCAAGGGGAATCTTCCTGCCGGGCTGGATAGCCGCTGGGTGGGTGAGTGATGGGGTAGTCAGTGCAGTGCCTGTTGACTGCAGTTGTTGGTGTTAACCTTGAGGACGCCTCTGTAAAAGCGGTACAAACTGAATTTAGAAAGTAGGATCACACTTACTGGAAGAACCTTTCTCAAAGAACAGTTGCCCTTGGCTTACTGTCAGAGTAATTTTTTTCTTTCTTTTTTTTTTTCTTCTAGTCATGCAAGCTCTCTGCACTGGGTGGTACAGTTCTCCTCCATGAATACATTGGCTTGTACAGGAAAGGATATCTTACAATGCCCGGGGAGGATGCCATTGGGGGCAAGTTTACAAGCAGTCTGTAGAGCAGGCTTTGAGTTCAAAATGATCAAGACTGAAGGAATGGTTAGAAATCAATAAGATGAATTTCATGAGAAAAAGCTATGCTACCTTTAGGGAGGAAACATCTGATTAAAAAAATGAGAAACAACTGCCTAGGAAAGCAGTACTGCAGGAAAGGATTTGAGTTCATAGGGAGTCACAGCTATGTGAGTCAAAGTGATGCTCCTTTAAAAAGAAATCTTGTTCCTGGAAGTACTGATAGGAGTGTCATGTACAAGTTGTAGGGTCAGAGGAGAGATAGGACTACTCTGTGTTACTTTGTGAAGTCTAGGCTGGCAAAATGTATCCGGCTTTGCATGCTGCATTTCAGAAGCCAAAAATGGGAAAAACAGGGAAATCATGACCTGTGGGATGAGTAATGACAAATCTTATAGAGGGAGAAGAACTTTGCTTGCAGCAAGGGAGAATTAAGCTAATACCAGGGCAACCTTAACCATAAGCTTAAATGCTTACATATCAGCCTGCCAGAAAAAAACCCTTGAACCCACTGGATGTGTCCTTTGGTTGCCCAACTCCACCTGCTTCTATTCTACACTCGGCAAAACTGAGCTTTCTCCTACCCTGTGGTTGCCCCGTGTTCCTTACAGCCTGTGTGGGTAGATACCTCTTCCTCATCTTCACTCAGCTCCTGTGCCCTGCTACTTGTTTCATTCTACTTTTGTCAGCAAATTCCAGTGGGTGTTGGTACAGAAAGCTGCTTCTAGTGATGACAAAGGGAAAGGTTTCACTTCTCAGTGCCAGAAATCCTCCAGTCCTTCTGGAACAAGCAGTGTGTGTAAATGTACAAGGAACAGAGTAAGCAAAAAGATGTGCTCATAGGGGAAGGGAATGAAAGTTGAGGAAGGGAAATCAAAAAACAACCCACAAACAGAACAACTGCAAACATAAGCCAAATCAAAACAGAAAACAGCTGCTTTCCTACAGTTGATGGCAAGATGGTGCTTCACTGGCATCTCAGATTGGTTCTCTTATGAAGGGCATACTGGGACCACTAGAAAGCTTTTAATGAGGGGCAGTGTAAGTTGCTAAAACAGGACAGTCCTTTGTTTTATCCTACTGAAATAAGGGAGGTGAATGCTGTGGTACAGGAAATGTCCAGGTATAGCTCCATGGACCCACTATGGGAGGGGAAGGAACAGCCAGACCAAAGCTCTCAAACTTCCAAAATGTTAGGAAATGCAGAGTTTGAAGTGTGCTTCTTATAAGCACAGCCACATAATAGTAATCCTGTCAATGAAAGTGACAGTTTCAAGGATCAGCTCCGGAAGAAACTGCTACAGTCTGAATTCTGGACTCCTTTTCTGTTCCTTAACAAAGGAAATAAGAGTGAGTTCCCTCCAGATCCTCTAATAGAATTAATCACCTCTCCATGGACCATTTCCCAAATGCGTCAGGATTTAATTTCACACTGAGTGATATCCAGATGAAAAGCTGTCTCTGGTAATACAGGGAATCTCTCCTTCTGTAGAGTAGATCTCTATTACAGGATGGCCATTCTCACAGGGAGAAGATCCCTGCCCCTTGTGCCTCACCTGTTGATGGATCCTACAAAGACGGCTGCCTGGGAATGCCTTTTCTCTCTCAAATAAGGTTTAGTGCTTTGTGAAGCTACTGTACATGCGTGTTCTGTATGTGCTTGTCTTCCAGATGAGATGCTGCTGAGGTATTAGTAAACAAATAGGGGGTTAACCTGGTATAAGAGAGGTGTGTGGACCCAGGGAGGCGTGTGGCTGGTTCTGTGCTCTCTGGAAAACCGTGTGAATTTGAGGACCTTGTCCATTTGTCTGTGGTTTCCTTAAAATAGGATAAAAATCACTAGAAAGCCCCATTTTGCTCTCTGTTCATTCTTTACTTGTTGTGGTTATGTTTTAAAAAAATTCTTGGTAAAAAAAAAATTGAACTTCTACTTTTATTTCTGGTCAGGTTCTCGTGAAGCAGGACCCAGCTAGGTGGAGTTTGGACTTGCTAGCATCAGAGCAGTATTTGAATAACAATTGTCATGTTATTTTGTTTCATTATATACCACTAAAAATTTAATGAATTTTTAAATAAATATTAAATGAATAGTTACTATTTCATTTTAAGTAACTGATACTATTGTGTCTATCAGATTCTAGATGTGAGTGCTAAAATCAGAAGTCAGAATAATCTGGCTCACTACACTGAAAGAGATGCAAGTACTGGAAAGCTTCTTGCTGGCCTTGTATCCTCATTTCTTCTGACTTTTCATTTCTAGTCTTTCCCAGTAAATTACTGAGAGATAGCTCCTAGCTATATCTTATGAGCAGCAGAAGAAATGAAGCAATGTAAAATATAGGTAATATATACTGAACAGTACTGTATGTAATTGGACTATATAGCTGTGCATGTATGTGCTCTCTGTCTCATTGCATTTCAGAGAGAAACGCTGTGTAACAACAAGCTGAGGCGTTTTATACTGTGGCCATTTAAAATCTCTTTTGCTATTCTTTAACAATATCTAGTTTGGAGCTGGATGATCTCCTTAAGGTCCCTTCCAACCTGCCCTACTCTGCGCTTCTATGAAGATCTGTATGGCTATTGTGTCCAAATTGGCAATAGCTGCATTGCTTGTGTGAAGCTTTGTACTGAAAGTCAAAAACTAAACAGCTTAGTGAAGGTATTTGCTTCTGAATGTCGTGAGGTTCCTGTCAACTCGCTGGACTCTCTCTGAAAAACAACCTTGTCTTCCAGTGCAGGAGCCTGCCCAGGCTGTTTTTGCTGTCTGCCCACCTGCTGAGACCACTCTGTCTCATCAAGGAGGTGTTTCATGGCCTCATTAACCAATATTGGTCCCAGTATCCATCCCTTAGGGATGCCACCGGTAACAGACAATCAGTTGGACTTTGTCCTGCTGATCTCCAGGCCCAGTCAGTTTTCTGCCCACCCTGAATTTTCTTTTTGATTTTGTTTTTTCCCCTTTTGATCTCAATGAACTCTTTCTACAGGAATCTTAGTGTCTAGAGCTGTCTTGGCAAAGAACTGGCTATTCCACTGATTCTAAAGGGCTTTTGCAAAATTTTAAATATGCAAATAATAATAATTATTGCTGGTAATAATGGGAGCAGCATGGGATTTATTTTTTTTTTAGATTTCTCTGTCCTCTGCAGATGCCACTTTAATGCAAATCAAACTTTGTGGATTGTGTTACCTATTGAAAAATAGTTTCAATTAGAAATTCAATTATACTGTCTTGGGGGGATGGAACTGACAGTTTCTTTGAATTTTGCACGTTATAGAGGGCTCCAAAGTGCCATAAATCTGCTAATTGATTTCTGTACCTGTAATGTTTGATTAGGTGTATTTTATTGTCTTCTTGGTTTTAATTAACCCCAGGCTTGTCAAAATGCTTCCACTGACAAAGGATATATGATGAACTGAGATAAACTCTATTAACAGAGGCTGACTTTTGTCAGTAATTGCTATCATGCATAAGAGTTATTAGAAATTATCACACACAAAAAGAAACTGTACTTTTGGTAACAACTTTTATGGGCTGCTATAAATCTGTTGATTGCCCCCTACATGCAGGAGATAAGCAACTGTGAATGACAAGGGGTCCGAAGGAAAATCAATCATTTGCTAGATGTCTTATAAATATTAAGAGTGACAAAATGGGAAGAGTTATGAAGTCTAAGTGCTGAAAATTGAATGGATGCTAATGCACCTAAACTTGTTCCCATTAGAGATTGTGAGGGCTGTTGAGACAAGGGCACGACTACCTCAGGAAGCTCTTGGTTTTAGTGGAACACAACATGTTACCTTGGCTGTGGAGCTCTGAAGGACTAAAGTGATACCGAGCCTTGTACTTCTAGGCCTGCGGTCAGAGGCCAAGTCTGGGCTGTTCCCGTTTGGTGGCTGTCCATTGCTGTAGAGGGCAGGCACCCACCAGGGTCACGTCACTAGTGTTTGGGCACAGAGGCAAGCAGAAGGATTGATGGGCTGATGATGTGCAGGTTTTACCCAAGAAGCAATTGCAGAGGCTGCAGTCGAGAAGTTTTTGCTGAGCACAGAGGTACTTAGCAGTGCTGCATGCTGTTTGTATGGCTGCAGTTAGAAATGTTTTATCTAGGAATACAGTGGTAAACCTGACAAACCATCTCTTAGATAAAACAGGAAAGAAGGGTTAATATCCTCATTTTTACTGATGTATCCACCTGTAAGGACTTGGTTTAGGTAAGATCTTTAGACAGTAACATATAAACATGCAGAAGTATGTGCATAAGTATTTTCGGTTGAACTGCAGATTCATGTGTTGGACACCTGCCCTTGTTTGGTCTCTGGACCCTATGTTTGTCTGGAGCTCTGTATGAATGGGGTGTTGACGGAGGTATAGTCCTATGAACACAACTGATATAATATTGTGAATGTAAACAGAGCAGTAATTTAAGACATACAAAGTTGTAAAAGTATGAGACAAACTTTCTGCAACATAGTTGTTAAAGTTGATATGACTACTTCCTAGAAACACTGCATAAACTTGTTTTGTATTGGTAAGGCAATGTTTGTAAACTTTTTTAAACTATATCTGAGGAGAGCACATACAATTCTCAGGAACTTCAGAGACCTGTTCTCTTGTTTTTTGCCAACTTCTGTCCAAGCTTTTTGTCTTGGCTGCAGCAATTTTAAAGTTGCTTAACAGATCTTCTGTCTTGCTCAAAACAGTTAATGTTGGCTTGATTTTTTTTTTTTTAATCTATAGCTCAGCAGATATTTTAAACTGACCTTCATTTTCTTTGCTACTTTTTCTAGGAATGGTCACAATGACTTAAAAGTACAGTTGTGTGAGTGTGCACAGAGAAAGAAAGAGCGGAGTGGAGCTGTCACGTGCAGTCCTAAAAGCTGTTTGATGTAAGATATTTAGCTTATTATTAATATTTTTGGGAGCTTAAAAACATTTCTGGAGCTTGCAAGGTGTGAGATTCTCACTTTGCTGTCTTAGTTTAGCCCAAAACAGATCCTCATGGATGAGGCAAGAAACCGCATTATTCTTGAATCCCAGTTCCTGTGGATCATTCCCATGCAGGATGCAGGGAAAGGATTCTGCAGCATGCCAGGCTAAGGACCATGTGTCTTCAAGTGAGTTGCTAGAGTGAGAACTGCATCACTGGTTGCTGCAGCTCTGCAGGGGATCTTGATGCTGGACCCCTGGTGTGACGTAGGTGGGATTTCCCGTGGGATTATCCCCTCTCAGCTGCTGTAAGTGGGGAACTCTAGTAGCTGAGAGTTGTGATCTGGCTTGATGTTCTGTGGGCTATCAGAAGAGTCCTAGACACCCTATAGCTTGTGATGTGGGAATGTGAGTTGAGACCAGCAGAGGAGAGAGGACTAAGGGAGCCCTGCATTTCGGAGCTGACACGGATCTTTCAGCCTTAGTACGTCGGGGAATGGTTCTGCAGGCTGGACAGTGCAAACTGACTTGCTGTATGTGGTACTGGAGTGCTGCATCACAGTACTGCAGCTCTCATACCACTCTTGTTAATTCCCCCAGCCTTCAAGGGCCAGTTGGTGTGTTAGTAGCTACACCATTCTTTTTGTTTGTCTTGGTTAGGTCGCTCTGTCTAACAGTTTCTGTGTGAGTCTTGTGTGAGTGCATATATATCTATATTCCCTCTTGGGGTATGCTGAAAACAATCCATTTAGAAACCAGGTGTCCTTGTCTCTCTTGGCATCTGGTTAAATATCAACCAAGGAGGAGAAGGTAAATCCTAGGATGCTTTAACAACTGCTCGGGCTGTGAAGCCCTCGGCTTCATCTGATGGGATTTGAAGGTCACGGTGGTTGCCCACATGTGAAAGATGTGTCCTTATTCCCCATAGATAAAACAAACCAAAATGATCTGTCTTAAGGTGTCCCTAAACCGAGCCGATGAGAGCCGTGTGCGTTTCAGTCTGCTGAGACCAGAGGTCGCTGTTTAACTGGAAATAGAGACCTCCTCGCTTCTCCAGAGTCACCTTCTCTCTATTGTGTCCAGCTCTTGACCTGCTCTGTAATACCTCGGGCTTCTTTTCCCTCACAAAAAGACTGTTGTCTCAAAAGCACACCACTAGGCTTCTGCAAATGAGGGACTGAATAGATGTAGCTAGAGGAGAAGGTAGGACAGTGTGGCTGTTTCTCTGCTGTTCACTCCTGCCCCACACACCTACCAACATGTCCTGTGAATACCCCTCAGTCATAATTTGCAGCTCCTCTGTTTCATTCCTGCCTGGTCCCGGGCATAGCCTTGTTCATAGCTGGCATCTCTTTTTAGCCCTGCTGGCTGCCTAGGAAAGGAGAAGTGTGTGTAGTGTTGAGCAGCAGAGTAGCAGCCAAAGGAGTGTGACAGTGATGGTGCAAGTCTGGAGGAATGAGACTGGTCAGAACCAGACATACCTTTGGGTAACGTGGCTATCCTGAAAGTGGGATGCTATAGGAGGGGAGCACATACAGGAGCAATGCTCAGAGTTTGTGTTTAGGTGGGCCATATAGTATTTTCTAACAGTGGGGTATGGGAGGCTGTATGCCATGGCCCTTCATTACACAGTTGAACTGAACTGTGCATAAGCAGGAGGTTTGGTGAGGCTCAAACCTCGCTGCATACAGGCTCTGCAGGTGCGTCCATCTCAGCCACACTCTGCCAGAACAGCAGCATGTCAGGTGTGCCTTATGTGGGCAAGTGGTGGTCATGTAGGTCCTGGTTAAAACTTGTTCTGAGTAGCAGCACTGCAGGGAAACCCATTCTGAAGCTCCATTGAGCCCCTTTGGCCTGTACTGGAGGTCAAAGTACTGCTACTACACAGAAGGGTGCTCCTCTACGGGGGTATCATCCTCTCCTGGGCAGGCCTCTGGCAGGAGGCATAGAGCTGCGCCCCCATAGCACCAAGCTAATACTGACCTGGCTGTGAGCAGGTCTGCACCAAGTCCATTCCCAGCCAAGGAGAGCAGGCTGAAAATGCTCAGCTCCTTTTATGAATCTCCATAAAATCCCATAGGTCACAATTTGCTGTAAGTTGTACAGGTGAATTAGCATCTTACGTCAGTGTTCCTTACTGCTTGAAAACACATTGGCTTTTAACTTCACTGCTTCTCTCTAGAGAAAAAGTGAATGGGAGCTTCCAGCAGAGACAATGGACACTTCTGCCTTTCTTCAGGAGAATGGTCAGGAATGCCCGGGCTTGACAAGATGGGACATCCATGGCAGCAACAGCCTGGGAAGCAAACAAACTGTGCTTCACAGGACTCCATTAATTCAGTGTCCACAGCAGACTGAGATCCAGCAGTATGTTCTCAACTGGTTTATTATAGTCAATACTTATTATTAATAGATATGAAACAGACAAGATCTGAGCCTTTTGATGTTGTAAATCAATATAGATCTGTTCTACTACAGTCTATTCTCAGCAGAGCCACAAATCCTTAGTTAAAACTTCACTCTTTTGCCTAGACCTGTAAACTTATTGTGGATACCTTTGTCTTGGCAGAAATGGGTCTTTCATTAATCCTGATATTCCAGTACATGTGGGGAATAAGCTATCCAGCAGAAGGCACTATTTGGCTAGGAAGATGAGCACAATGTGGTGGTTATTTTGGCAAATGCCATGCAGCTGGCCAGTACAGTCACAGGAGTGCAGCTGTCACACTGAGCATTATCTGTATTTGGGTGGACTTGAGTTGTGCTCCTCTTTCCTTGGGAGCAGAAGTCTCCATTCAAAGCAGTGGGAGTGTAGGAAACATTGCAGTGTCTAAATAACTTGCAACATCCTGTAATGTTACTGCACAAAAGGTCTGAGTTAATGATCCAGTTGATTTACAAGTCAACTGCATGACAACAGAAATTAATATTCACTGATGAGCCAAACTGAGAGGCCTTGATTATTTTTTTTTCCTCTCTAATGGTTTTGTGTCAAATCTGTGGGTGAGTTCATATACCTGTGTATGGATCAGAGGGTCTCCTGGGGATAAGTAGCATTTGATTAACTTCTAGGCTATTTTGGAAAATATAGTGCAAGAATTCTGTGTGAAGCTGCTCAAGTACTGTGCTGTTCTGAAAATATCTCCTAGTACCAGTGAATGAGTAGATGGAAAAGAAGATTCCTGATCAAGTATGTCTCTGTTTAGGGGGCAAAATATAAGTAGCTGAGGCTGGATTCTGCTCTTTCTGATTCATACCCGCTTGAGCTTGCGCCACTGTGAAATCACAGTGAGAGAAAAGCTGTGGCTATTAGGGGAAAAAAGGTGGCACTTTAACTGATTTTAGTTAAAAACAGGCTTGCTGAGTGAAAGCTGCTGGCTGTGGCAAGTCCCACTTCTGTCTAGCGTACTGATAGTCAGAAGTGGCTACTCAAACTGTGTGTTTAGCCCAAAGAATCATTGTGTCGGTCACCTGTCTGATACACGGATGGGTGTTGGCTGGCTGAGAGCAGTTCCTTGACACCTGTGAGAATGGCTTTTGGACATCTCTGCTTTTAAGGTTTTTCTCCCTCAGGCTGGGCTGGGCGGAGCTGACTAATGTCCTGTGCTATGCCTGAGGCCAGAGGTTGCAGGAACAGTTCCTCATCAACCCTGGGCCACGTGGGAGATGAGAACCTCCAGGGATGCACCATCCTTCCTCCTTGCACTGAACATGCCTTTTTCTCAGAGAAAACAGGGAGATGACTTGTCTGACTTCTTTGTTCGGCTGCTCAGCATTAGCAGGGACTGGGTGCAGATGACTTGTCAAAGGGGCAGATGATAAGGAGCTCCTGGCCCTGCTTTCTGCTCTCCAAGGCCCAGTAAGGTCTGTAACATCCCCAGGCTGTCCCTCTCATGTAGCTTCTCTTGCGGAGCCAGTACTTAACAAAACTCCTCTAATAGCCTTTATGCTCTTAACCCAATTTCCTTCAAAACTGCCATATGCTGTGAGCTTTGGGAGGGATTAAGAACATGAGAAGGCTGCTCTTTTAAATCCCATGGAAAGGAGGAAATGTGGCATTTTGAGTGCCTGCAGGCAAGAAATAGAGGAATCTCATCACTTCTGTTTTGGGGCAGAAGAAAACTTATGCTGTTACCAAACTTAAAACTGCCTCCTTCAGCAAGCATTTTTCCTAATCAGAGGAAATGTGAGGGAAGTCTCACTTGCTGTTTTGTCTTACTGGGTGATGCTCAGAGATGCTTTTGAAACTTGTGAATGAAACAAGACCATGTAGAGGATGAGCTCCAAAGAAGATCCAGATGCTGCAGAGATGGAGTTGAGCCTCCTGCTGAGTAACCACTTCCCTCCATATCAGCATGAGATCTATCTCAGCTTTTAGAGAGATTTTTGCAGGGTGATGAGCCAGCCAGGTGCTGTCTTCTGAATATCTGTTGTGGCGTGTGATGGAAGGCAATACTTAATTTGGGAGTTAAAACACCCAATACTAGAGATGGCCCTTCAGACTGGACAAGATAAGACATATTTCAGATGCTGGGTCAGAGACAACCTGCTGGCAGCCACATTGGAAAGCTGGTGATCCTGGAGTTAGGCTTGGAGGGCATACACGTGATAGGCTTAACCTTTTCAGGACTTGCAGAGTCCTGAAATCCATGGGCTGTCACCCTCCTTTCCAGATGGCTCAGTGCTAATGTGTGTGGGTCCTCGGTACAGATCAGCATGTGAGGCTCTGGTGTGTGCCACCCGGAGTTACGTCCCGCCCGGGTCAGGATTGGGAGCAGTCCCCTGTGGCTGGAATGCCTCCATCTGGGTGAGAAAGAAGGCTGTCTCTGTAGCTATGGGTAGACTTCATGCAATGAAGCTGAAATACCAGAAAGTAGGCATTTCTTATGTATGTGTAGAGGGTCTGTGCACAGTGCATAAACAGATTAAAACTGGGAGTATTTTTTCACCTGGAACACCTGATCTTTGATCCTGTGGTTTTTCTAGCCCTGTGCAGGGAGTGTTGCATCACAGCACTAGGGTAATGAGCGAGATGGACCCTTTCTCCTGCTTTGGAGGTCTACAATATGAGTTTATTCTGCATTTATAGACTGTCTTGAGATCCTTTGTTGCAAGCTGTAATTGAAGGACAAAGTGCAGTGATGGAAACAGTTCTGAGTAGCAGGATTCTGAGGTCAATTAGTGAATGAGCAGGGATAAGAAAATGGAGGTTGAAAAAGAGTCAAAGATATTTACAACCTGCATGGCCTTCCCTCTCCTGGTGCTTTATTTTTAATGGCTTGCTGCTTTTACCTCTCTTTGTTTAATGAATATGTTGCTGAGTTATTGGAAGCGCAAACTGCATCCAAAAGCAGGACACTCAGGGTTTATTATATTCATATAACTCAAAAACAGCCAAATTGATTTTTTTTTTTTTCCTCCTTCTCCACCTCATCTTTAAATCTTGCAGCAGGTTTAGTGGTAGTGACAGGTGTGAGACTGACAGCACTTGAGACAGAGAAGCTGTGCTTAGGTAATGACCCCAGCCGTGGGTGGGGAGAGCACCCCCTCCTTGCCTGATGCTTGCTTTGCCTCCAACCACCTCTCCCTGTGGCTTGGGGCAGAAGCAGTCCTTAGCTGCCTGCTTGATATTCTGGTCTCCACTGCTGCTGGAATGGCCTTGAGAAGCTGGGCCCATCTTTTCCACCTAGCTATCAGCACAGCTTCCTGCCAGTGTGATCATCTGCTCTCGTATGACTGGAGAGCAGAGGTAGTAGACATCCTTGGTTATCACAGCATGTGAACTTGCAGCTCTGCAAAGGCTGTTGGACCTGGAGCCCCTGCAGTGGCTTCAGCTCACCTTGCTGTGGGAGATGAGTAGCTTGTGGGAAGAAACATATGAAACAGTTGCTCTGGGTGGTCTTTTTATCTAAGCATCTGTGGGAGTCTCCACTGATTGTCAGGCTCAGTCCAGGTAATACTTTCTATGAAGTGGCAGAGGGGGTATATTTGGTAGTTTCTGCCCTCTTTAAGGCAGCCTGCATAGACCCGTAGTCTGCCTGCCCTCTCCCAGGGGTATTCCCCTTGCTAGCACAGAGGTGGACGTGGTGGCAAAATGTATGGCAGTTCTTGGAGTCACAGTAGCTACGAGACCCTGGGACTTTGGGCTGCAGCTGCCTGACCTGTCTGTCTGACAGGAGCTTAGCACCAGTGGGCTTCAGGGGCACCCCTGCCCTGTCCTCCCAGGATGGAAAAGAGGCAGAGGAGAAACCTGGGGGGTTGGGAGATCTCTGCTGCTGGAGAGAAATAAAGACCCCACCCTCAGTATGAAACAGCAAGAGGTTTTCATCTCAGCCCTGGTTAATGAGGGCATTTTGATCTACAATTGTTGACTGCAGAAAGAGCCTCCCTGATAAAGGGGGAAGGGATGTCCTGGGGGAGAGGGTCGCTGAATATGCATGGCCCCGGGTCTCTTTGTTTAGCTGATATCTGACTATATTTATTCTTCTAGATTACACATTCTGACTGCGGAACAAAGGGCTGGCAGGAGCTGCTCTCTTGTGCTTAATAATTTGAGTGAATTTACATTTCAATGCAGCCCTGTGCCACTTCCCACCCCCCATGGAAAGAGCAGAATTTCCCTGTTGCAGGGAGGAGGGAAAAAATTCCCACCCCAGTGGCCAGGCTGGGAGATTTATTGATATTCCTCTCTGAATTTATTCCTCACGAATCCAGTACGTGTGTGCCCACCCGTCTGATGCAGAGATGTTTTCTTCCCTGCCACCCTACTCCATGACTTGCTCAGATAACACTGTTTGCCCCACCTCCCTGCTGAGCAGTGTGATTCATCCTCAAGTAATTAACCATCAGCAGTACAAAAAGTACCTGGCTAGGCAGAAGTGTGAAAACACATCTACACCTAACGGGAACTGGATAGAAGATTTCCAGTTTGAGTGACACCTGGGGAGCTGCAAAGTGACAAAAAGACAAGAGTTAGCCATTGCCAAAACTCCCCAAACATGCTCTGGTTTCTATCTAATGTCTTTTGCACTCTACTTTGGGGCCTGAAAGTGTGAAAAATCATTTGCTGAGTCAGACTTAGAGGCATGGGGGGTCTAGAAGTGGCGGTTTCTCACTTGTCTGTCTGACCAGGCTTGGATCCCTGCCTGTAGTGAATGGTTTAACCATGGTTTGGCTCATCTCTTGCTTCTGAGATGAATTTTCCTTGTTCTGCATTCCCAAGCTTATCTACGAGTATGATTTTCTATCTCTGCATGGGACCCTGGGCCTTGTGTGCATGAGTGTCCTGTGTTAGCTGCCACCCAATGCTTACTGAGCCACAGTCCTGCAGCTTAATGTTAGGACAGTTGCATACTTTCTCTTGCCTGCATGATAACCTTGCAGGGAGGGGGATTTTGTCCCTGATAGCCCCTTAATGCTACACTGTATTTGAGTCTTTTACCACTACTGCTCTGCATTAGCCCATTATAACAAACATTTGATTATAGGAGCAGATCCTCATTGCTATTTCAGAAGACATCTCTGCTTGTCTTGAGCCTCTTAGGAGGTGGGTTGTGAGCCCGTGAGCACAGGACTTTGCTGGGTGGGCTCTGTGTGTTGAGGTATGGATCGAGTAATTCCTTTCTTCCCATTTGCTCCTCCTCTTTCTGGTCCCACATTGTCTCACCTGGTGCAAAATGAGATGGACCCCTGCTGCTCTCAAGACTGAGGGAGCAGGACGTGATGGAAGGAGCAGCCTCAGACATGCCTGAGCCTAGTAGCCACCTCTTCACAACCTTGTTGCATCTGCACTGGCTCAGGGAACAGGTACTTTTGTTCTGAATGCTTTTCCTGCAATCTTTTCCTTTCTTTTGAGTCTGAAGACCTGTGGGTAGTGTGGGGGAGATGAGAGTTCTTGTCTTAAGCTGCACAGTGACTCCATGTACAAGGGAAGCCCACTTTTAGCTAGCTCCAAATGTGTGACCAGGGGCCTTTAACACATTCAGTGCAGGCTGCCTTTCCAACCTGAACTGCAGAGCAACTTGGAAATGGGTTTTATAGCCAAGTTTCACCATTTCTACATACAATGACACGTATTGAGCGCTCTGTGGATGTGGTTCTTTATGCTGTTTAGGGCAACAAGGCTGAATTCTTGCTCTTGCAGAAAGCAGTGCAATGATCTTAACTTAACCACTTGTCCTGCTTATGAAGTAAGAGCTTGTGCGTGATGTTGCTTTTCTTATCGCTACCCTTTCTAGAGGTAGTTGTTCAGCGTTACAGAATGCAGGATATAATGCCCAAGGAGCATGGGCAGCACCAGGACCTTCTGTGTGTCCTGCTCGAGCACGACAGAGGGAACTTTCTGCCCTGCGGAGCTTTGGTCTAAAGGGTGAAATAGTGGGTGGTTGTCAAAAATTGTGTCTGAAACACCTGCTGAAACAGGTAGCTATGTTTATTTTAATGGATAAATGTATGTATTCATTATTTTTCATTCATTTTGCATTGTGTACATACATAAATGTGGAAACATACATATGTATGTTCCATATCACACATATATACACAATCTGTAATATACATGAACACAATGCAGCATTAAATCAGGGGTTTTCACTTCTCTTAATTACCTAATTATATTGATTTTTACATTCTGTACGTCTTGGTTTTATCTGAACTTTACAGAAGGTGTAAGCAATACACATCTTGTCACATCCCATTTTCACACTAGCGCTGTTGCTGTATGAACCATTGCTAGAAATAAAACACGACTAGAATAGTCAGCCATCTGTCTGGAAAGCACATGCGGTCCCAGATGGCAGTTTCTCTCCCGCTCGCTGGTAGCAAAGTCCTCTGTCTAAGGAACACAGCAGAAATGTGTAACAATTCAGTGGGGATATGTATAATGTGCAGCCCTCCCCCAGGCTGGGGCTGAGGGCCCTCCAGCAGCGGAAGAGGAGGAAAACTTTGAGCGTGGAGTCCATCCCTAAGTGGGGCAGCTGTTCACCTCCTGCCCAGCTGAGGGATCAGCATCCAGAGCGGGGTAACTCCACAGCAAGCCCCTCTGCTGCTCAGCTCTGTGTGACCGAGGTTCCTTATCCCGTCTGTCTCCATGCATGACTATTCCTTTGCAAGGATGTGGTGGGGAGCAGACAGAAGAGAGTCAGCAGGATCTTGGCAGGTAAAGATAGAGGGAGATGAAAGCCCACGAGCTGTTCTCTCTGGCATTGCAGGACCATTTGTCTCTACTGGAGAGCTGGCTGCTTGGTTGGCAGACAGCTTGGCCACCTCAAAGGTCTCCAAACTACCTTCACAACCTGTTTTCCTCAACCAAGGAGTTGCTCTGTTGTTCAGAGCAATTGCAGTGTGGCATTGCTGCCTTCCCCTAGTTGGTGCCACTTGTGAAAAGACAGCATGGGAGTGTCTTTCCTGCCAACAGAGGTGAACGGGTGATGAAGCACCTCTAGCAAAGCATGATCATTTCTGCTGAGCTCAGTCTCCAAGGCTTGCCTTCACTGATCAAAATGAGAGGGGGGGGGGGGGGGAGAGGAAGAAAAGCACAAGAATGTGAAAATCACTAAAGTCTGGGAGTGACTTGGTGAGAATGTAGCTTCACCATCCTTTGAACTCTCTGCCCCTTCATGCAGTTTTGTATCTGGCCTGCGGGAGGGATAAAGGATAACAGGACAGGTTTCTGCAGAACTGAGGAATAAGGAAGAATTCATTACAGAAAGAATGACAGCACTCTGTGCCTTTGGGAGAGGCACCCAAAACCTCTTGGCTGTGGCTTTCACTCCAGCCTTTAGAAGAGCTGAACAGTGGTCCTGTGAAACAATGCTGAATTTCCTGATCACCTGATCATTTTGCATTGCAAAAATTTCTCCTTCATGGGTTCCAGTTTTCTGGCATGTCTTTCAAGCCTGTCTCCATTCCCAGAAAAGTCTTTGCACCATCTACTGACTTTTTAACCTCACGATGCCTGTCCCTACGTGCTGTTTTTCTGCTGAGAGGCTTGTGGATATGGTGCTGTACTGCAGAGATAGGTGTGAGCCCTTTTGTGCAGGGGAAAACTACTGTGTGGGCTCTGTGAAACCTTCAAGAGATGGCAAAGTTATGCTTCAAATCCTGCCCTATGCTGGGGTGTTCTTTCTCTGGAGATCAACCAGCTGTTTGCTCTCGCCTTGAGCAAGGGCTAGTGAGGAGCCCTGTTGCTGCGGTGGTACAGCAATGATGGTGTGTGCAGGAGGTGTAACAAGTGACATGGTCCTCTAATGTGATGCTTCCCTTTGTGGGAGCACCAGTGATGCCCGACCCATGCAGCCCCCCGGGCTGCCGGTTCCCAGCTATCTCCTTTGCACTCGCATGGTCAGGAGAAAAGACAGAGCGCATCAAGAAAAGGTGCTGCTGAGGCTGGGTAAAGGGTCAGATTGTTTTGGAGGCAGGAGAAAAACAACTGCTCCTTCCCTCCTCTCAGAAACAATTTTGCCTTGGCCCAGCCTTTGCAAAATGGAATTAGAAAGCCTTGCTGAGCATGGGGAGCTGGCGGGAGCCGTCACCCGGCCAATTCATCATAACAGGAGCCTGGTATCTAATAAGCAGGTAATAAATGCGCTAAGTGTCCACCTTTAACTTGCCTGCGTGCCTCCCCACAGAGGCAGACCCTGGGCTGCAGCTGCTGACGAGGAGACGTCACCCTGCCTGATAAGCAGATGATGTCAGGCCTGCTGGAGCGATAGCTCTCTGGCTTTTCTCTCCCTGTCACGGGCATGGCGGGGGGAGAGCACAAGCTCTGCAGGGCGAGGTGCCTGGTGGGGGAAGCAGGTTAAGGCATGAAAGCCTCATCCTATGTAAATCAGCCCTCGAGGCAGTGGGGCCTGTCTGATTTCTGAAAGTCACGCAGCAGGTTGTGATGGGGAATGTGTAGGGTTTCACTTTGTCATGAAAAACTTCACATCTGTGGTGGAGGTGCTAAAACTGTGATCTTTCCAGTTTTAAACATGTGAGGTGATGGACAAAGGACAGCTAGAGGGAGATAGTTAGGAAGTACAAGAGGCTGTTGAGTAGAGGAGCATAGGGTGATGCTTGCCCTGCTCTGAGAAGACAGCTGTGGGGCACGCTGTGGTACCAGCGCTTGACATAGCACTGAGGGATATGGTGTAGTTGAGAACTATGAATGCTAGGTTAGTGGTTGGACTGGATGATCTTCAAGGTCTTTTCCAACCTAGATGATTCTGTGATTCAGGAGGTACCTGGGCCTAGGCGTGGGGTCAGAGAAGCTCCAGGGAAGACTGTGTCCCAGGGAATTGCCCATCCCACCTGCCCTGCTGTGCTGCAGTGGGTGGCTGTTCTTGCTGGGGGATGTGGGTGGGGAGAAGTGATCCTGGAGAAGGTGAGAAGCCCAGAGGAACAGGTCCTCCTCTGACTGGGGAAACGCAGATCCCATGTGGCAGTCAGTGGGGACGCATGGACTTGCAAGGGCCTTTGGCATCAGGCGGCAGGGACTGGGCCACCAAAGCCATCTCTCTGGTGGTACGGGGAACAATCCTGGTTGGAGGAGAATGCAGGAAGGAGAGGAAAAAAAGACCCTTTTACGTTTTCAAAGTGAGAAGGACCTGCCAGGATATAAACTTAGGGACCACCACCTGTGATTGGCATCTCCCTGCACTGTCAGTCTTCTATCCTTGCTGGGGCTCTTCCCAGGGCATCCACCAGCACATGGGGGATGCTGCTCTCCTGGTCTCTGCTGGTCCTGCCCCTCCAGGCTCCAGGTAGCCACTGGCAAGGAGGTCGTTATCACAGGGCCAGGCTCAGCAAAGCAGGGAAGCCCATCCCTATTTGTCACTGAGCGTCAGGGCCTTGGAGGTGAATCAGATGCACTGTATTAATAGATCTAATCATCGCAAGCCTTGGTCGTGCTGTATGTAGCAATCTGTTTCCTGGCTGACAGCGTGTTCGCTGCTAGCAGGAGGGAGAGGCAGAGGAAGAAGCATCGCCTGTCCACAGCTCCGCGGGGCAGGACCTTGAAGGTGGCTGAATGGAGATTCTTTTCACGTGTTGGGTGGGTGAAATCCTGGTCTCATGCTCATGGATGGCAAATGTGCCGACAGGAGCAGATCACAGCCCGGCATACTTTGGTTTTTGGAGAACTTCCCATGCGTTCAGGACAGGGGTTTCTCTTTTTCTTGGGTATCCTTGAAAAAGAGATCTGCTGCTCCTTTTAGCTTGCTGGCAGCCCCTTATGTTGC
This sequence comes from Strix aluco, assembly GCF_031877795.1. Taxonomy (NCBI): domain Eukaryota; kingdom Metazoa; phylum Chordata; class Aves; order Strigiformes; family Strigidae; genus Strix; species Strix aluco. The sequence goes on along the minus strand of NC_133938.1, from coordinate 29,759,173 downwards.
ATTTGTCTTCCTTGCAAGTGCTAGTGGTTGGTGCCACTGCTGGCTGGTGTTTCAGACCAGCCTGAGATCAATAGGGGAGCACTTGCTAGCATCAGATTAATTGAGTCTTACGTTGAGAGCCCTTGCGCTATTGATTGTAACAATAACTTCAGCTGGAATTTTGGAAGCACTTACTTGAAGTCTTAAAAATGAGAAGAAAGCAGAACGCTGGGTGATTGGATTGACTTCAGTGGATTACACTGTAATAATTGCGTATGTCCAGTCTGCTTTCATTACTTGTCCCTCTAATGAAAGTACCAGGAATGCTTTCAAATTTCAATATGCAGGATTACAGGGCTTGCTTGTAGTAAGTATGAGAGTACACTGGACAGGAGCAATATGAGACACTTTATCTTAATAACCGGCAGAAGATACCCACTCACCCTGCTGTCTGCCCCATTCACATCCTTTTCTTTACTTTCCTTCCTCTAAAAAAAGGAAACAAAATGCCAATTACTGACTGAGAACATGAATTTTTCATTGACCTCCTGTAATTCCCCACAAAGCTGAGGAGCCTGGAAGGTAATGAAATGAGATTTCTTCAAAGAACAAATGAATGAGAGAAGATGACTGCCTGAACCAAAAGCCCGGTGAGATGAGGGCATTGTCAAGGGCCTGCCTTTGGGATGAGGAAAGGACAGAGATGCTCTAGGGTCAGGAGGGATAAGAAGTGGTGGCTGGAGGCTCATCACACATCTTTGCTTTTCCTCCCAGCCCAGGGGTAGCCCTCTAAGCGACTGCTGAAGCTATGGGATGGTGTGGGACGCCCTGAAGGGTTGGGGCAACCTTAGCATGAGTGTGCAAGGCTGTTTGGTGTTTTGTTTTGTTTTTTCCTGATGTACAGCCTTCCACTACTGGTTTTGATGTGGGGTGAAGTATCCTGAATGCACCCAGGCTGAGGGTGCTCTGGCTGTCAAATGTCTTGGCTTGCTTTGCAGAGCTTTGTGAAGGGGCCTTGCTTGCTCATGGCTCCAAGCTTGCTGGGGTCTTGCTACCATGCTGGGGCTTTCTAGGACTTTTGTTGTTTTTAATATGCTGCTTTGAAATAACCTGGCAAAACCTGCTCTCAAACTAATTTATTATTTTTTATAAAGGCTCCTCCCCACTTTTTTAAAAAGATGCTGTCAAATTGCACTTCTTAAGATTCATGGTGGATCTCCTCTGCCTGACTCTATTACCCAATTTAAATACACAACAGCAAGAGGGGTTGAATGCCACTATGTTAACACAGTGCCAGAGACCTCCGTGAGGTTGTTTGTTAAAAGCAAATTGTACCTGTTAAGGGGCTAGGAAGGGGAGCACAGCTGCTGTTAACTGCTTTACCAAATTGACTCTGACTCATTCGTTTCAAATGAAAATTGAAATGCTTTTGACTTCTTCTTTTTCTTCTTTTTTTTTTTTTCATCCTTCCAGTGGCAAATTTGCTTTACTTAACGCTAAGTGGGGATCATTTCTTGTGATTACTGAAAAATGCATCATAACTTTTGATTACGCTGCTATTAAGGATGCAGAATGGCAATTGCTGCTGCTTGCAGAGAGGGAGAGAGAGGAAACGCTGCTGGAAGAGCTGGTGTAACCCTTTGCTATGCTGAGCGCTGTGGAGACGGTGTAACTGCTGTTGATCTGAGGCTGCAGGCTGGTGAGGCAGGACCTAGGGGTTGAATTCAGGCTGGATGCAAGTGAGCATGAACGCAGATGACCTCAGAGGGATGAAGTGAGGGCTGGAGCATCACTGAACTGCCATGGATTCCCAGTTGTTTGCCTTTTGCAGGGGCTAATGGTCCTCTCTTTAAGTGGAAACACCTTGGGAAGATGGGCTGTTGTTTGGAAGAAGGGAACATTTTGGGGGACAGAGAGGGAATGTCCCTAGCAGCAGGATAAAGGACACACATCCCAAGGTTGTAGAGACCCTTCAGTGGGATGGAAGTTTCTGGCCGGGGGATTTGGATTTACAGTGGGCGAGTGGGGACAGCGGTGGGGCCAGCCTGGGAGATGCAGCAGGAGGGGGCTTGTGGAGCGCTCAAGGACATTGCCTACAGTGCTGGGGAAACTGAGGCAGGGAAAAGAGGTGGGAGGGTGAGTTGGTTTACATCACACTGTGTTTTTTCATGCAGGGATTTTTTTGTGTGTGTTTAGGGAGCACCTGCTTTGCCATAGGGAATGTTTTACCCTCCCATGTATGTAAATATCCTCAGGGTCTGAGTGGAGCACAGGGAGATGATGAAATGCTGTGTGTTGGAATCGGTCAGCCCTGCTCCTGGGGCAGCTGGGCTGCAGAGCAGCAGCAAAGGCTTGACCTCAAGACAAGTGCCAGTGAAGCTGATGAGCATACTGGAGGTAATACCCTCTTGCATGGGGAAAACACTCTGGGCCACTGCAGAGAGCCCTTTCCTGGCTTAGGAAAGGTGTAATCAATGTTTTATTCCTGCTACTCAGCGTGGTGTGCTATAAACAGAGCACACGTCAACTGATGTAAACCTGCGTGTGTCCAGTGTTGCCCAGGATTTGGGCAGTTACCTGACCTGGAAGTTGAGGAAAGGGAAGGAAGCACTGATTCTGCACTGTCAGCCATCAGAGGGGCTGCTAGGAGCGAGGCAGGGAGTTTTGGTGGCTGGTCCCTTAGACGCTTGCTCCTTTGCAGCCCCTTCCTTCGCTATTTTTACTGCCCCTTCTGTAGCCCTCCCAGAGCACCGCCTGCCCTCTGTGGCTGCTTTAGCCCTATTTTTCCACTGGGAACTACGTTTCCCAGAGTTCCTGCTCTTAAAGGACTGAAGTGCTGTAATGGGCAGTGCTGAGCTGCCTCAGTTGAGACATAAAAAGAACGAGAAATGTTGGAAGTGAGGCTGCACTTAATAATAAGCACTGCAGAGCAGCCATAGCAGACATTTGCAACAGGTTTGGAAGATGAGGCTCTCTTAAGAATAAAGGAAGGAACCCTTTCTTTCTGCTGCAGCCCTTGCTGCTCTGGGTTAGTCTGCGGCCAGCTGCAAAGAGCTGGTTCTGTCTCAGGCCTCGGAACAGCAGAGTTGTTAGTGGGGGTGTAAGCCCGCACTGAGTTACCGAGGCTGTGTTTGTGAGTGAGCACTGTGAGGCTCTCGGCGTACTTGGGAAGAGGTTTTTGCCCTAGCAGTACTTGCCTGTAAGCCTCCTAAAAACAGGAGCAGTGCTTTGCTAATACCGGCAAGGCTGGAAAAGTTAAAGATGAATCAAGGACAGAAATGTGTGGAATGATCGGATGCAGAGATCAACCTGCAGAGCTACAAAGGAGGAAATGTAACAGCTACTAGTATTGATGAGACAGCCAGTGCCCTCCATGGAGAATTACGATTTCTGCTTTGTTTTCTTCCTCCTCTCTGTGTACCAAGCTGAGCTAGATAGTGGAACAGACTTGGCTGGTCTATCCAGTGAAATCCAGTTACAGGAAGGGGCCTGCTTAGAAAGCATTGGCAGCTGTGTGCATTGCATTTCTTGGCTTTATAGCCAAGGGACCATACTTTTACCAGCTCACCCCTAAGCCCATCCCCTGTTGGAGGGGACCTAAACCAGTCCTTGCAGCCCACCCACCTGCCACCTCTAACATGGACAAGTAGGGGTTGGCTTTGTCTGGGGAGGATGGGGATCCTCGTGGCCAGAGGCTGTGGCTTGGCAACGCACTGAAGGTCAACCAGTCTCAGCATTCCCAAAAGTATATACATGCATGCGTACTTAAAGATATACATATATATGTATATGTATGTGTGTGTATATATATAAAATACATATATTTTTTTTTTTTTTTTGCTGGCAGCTGAGATAAAAGGGATATAATGAAAATGTAAACGAAAAACTTTACACCAGGCATGGCCTGACAGAGGGAAGATTGATATCCCATGATGCTTTGTCTTGATGAGACAATGAAAAATAACCACCACGGCAGCTGTGTCAATATCAGACTTGGTAATGCACCACTAGCTGTGGGTTTTTATTTAATCCGCTTTGCTTTAAGATGATAACGGTTGTTACTTTTCAATGCCTGTCTGTCAGCACCCTGGCATTGCAATATTCCTCCGCAGCTTTGCGAGCGGGTTTCATTTATTTTAAAATACCATTTCACACACTGCTGACTTTTAACAGTGTTCCATGTGAGTTTGGGAGATTGAATAGTGACAGAAACAACACTTTTTATGAGAATACAGAATATTAAAAATGGGGCACAATATACAGATGGCAGTTTTCACTACAGCTTGTTTTTTTCCCCCCAACCTGCTTCTGCTACTCAGCTTCCCACTGAATGCATTTGTAGTAACACCATAAATGTCACTTTCGCTGACTGCCTTTTGGCATTTTATTTAAATGGGAATTCGGCTCTTGCTGCTGCCGCCACTGCATTGAGCTCGTGTTTTGCAGGAGTGCCGCTGTGCACGGTCCTCTTGCATCCAGTGCATTTTCGATCAGCTCAGCTCCGGGGGCTGCCAAAACAGCAAACCCAGCTGCGGCAGAGTGATGGTGTGTGCATCTGTGTGTACACACCTGTGTATCTCTGGGAGGAATGGGAAGGTCACTGAAAGCCATCCAAGAGTGGTTTCTACTTGGTGAGATACTTTTCTTTCTGCTTGGCTTCTCTAAGACTCTCATCTTGCCAGCAAAATGCAAAATCATTTGCTGCTGTGATGGCACCAAGAGGCAGATGATATCTGGAGTTAGAAACTCTTGGTTTTAACTCCTGGGGCTCTTTTGGCTTCTTTCTGCCTGAAATCTGTCTCTTTGCTTTATCTCAGTTGCTGTGGTGTTGGGGGAGCCTTGACCCCTCGGGTTTTCCTGGGGCAAATAACAGTAAAAGCTTCCTACAAGGTGATATAGTCACATGACACAACTCTGTGGGCCTGGCTGATGCTCCTATAGCTGTGTAGATCTCAAAATAATCTCAAAAGCTTGGTGTATGAAGAACTTGGCAGTCCTGATCTGTCTCCTGTCACAGCGCGGCTGCTGGTCTGCAAGTGCTTTCCTGGGGGCCCACATAAACTGAAGAGAACAGAGAAGGGGGTAAACTGAGGACTTGCTTTGACTTGCCCTCCAAAACATTTGTATGTCCAGGTGGCTGAAGATGACCAGTGACCTCCTGAAGCATCCCTCCTCAGTGGGAACAGACAATAATTTTGCTGGCTTTTACCCCATCATGGCCCCTGAGGGAAGAGAGTGCGAACTGCTGCTTGTGTCCTGGATGCTATGGCTCACCTTGCTGCCTTAAGCAGCTCTGCTCCCTCCCTTTCCTGCTCGCTAGTTTTTTGGGCTATGATTCTGTAAACGCAGGAGGACTCTACACGTGGAGCTGTGCATATTCCCTGTCCACACACAATTCCTCCAGCGTGGGGAGGAAAAGCTGGGGCAAGCCTTATCCTTGTATTTCTTGTCCTTGTTCCCACTGCCATCAGCCCTCTTGATAGTCTGCTCTCTGATAACTCGCTGTCCTCTCTAAACACAGCTGCAGGAGGATGGGTTGCACTCCTGTCTTCATCTTCTAATTCTACAAGACACCAAAGTGCTTTTGAAGACATGTAGTTGCCTGGTTCCCCCTGTTCTTTGCATACCTTTTGGAAATGTCTAAGCCTCTGCACACCTAGGCTGGAATGGTTTGATTGAGTTGTAGGGGATGATTGTGGCAGAGCCAGGAATCCTGCAGCCTGATGGACAGTACAAATGTTTTTGTTTGAAAATGGAAATATTTATTTTGCTTAACATGGGTAAGAAGATTACGTAAAAAATTTTTTTGATCTTTGTCATTTTGAGGTGATGGCTGGTTACAGAGAAGTATTTCTTTGTTTCCTACCTGTGTACCCTGTAGAGGTCCTTGACATCCCCAAATGCTTCATAAAGTTCTTTTAGTGCTTTGGAAAATTATAGATGTAGGATTATTACTTTCATGTCTGTAAAATGCTTTTATTTTAATCACTGAGCTGGAGTTTCATTGTACAGGTATACAGGGGCATTATATAAAATATAATGACCTGAAACAATATTGTTCCATCCTTCCTGTAATATTTTTGCTGTTACATATTCTGTTACTGCAGGACTAAGTGCACCTGCATACCTTGAGCCCTTCTGGGAGGCTGGAAATTTGTCCTTTTCTATTCCACTGGGACAAAGCTGCTATTTCTGGCTTTGTAGGTTGCAATAGCATCAGACTTGCAAGTGGTGATATTTTAATGTACATAAAGCTGTTTTCCAGTGCAGGCTGAATCTTTTCCCCTCTTGGCCCCAAGGGAGCGCGTAGCAGGGGGTGGGAGGAGCAGGATGAGCCATTACTGAACAGGTTGACTTTTTAAAGAAAATGTGAGCTGTTTGAAAATGCTCCTACATGTGCAATGTTCCAAGCAATCCTGGGAGATGGATGAGCAGCGAGAGTGCAGGTGAGGCAGGCAGCGGCACAGGAGAAAATGTTGCTTTCGTGTCTCTGTCCCAACAGGAATAATTTCCACATAAATAGCACCTATCTGTTATTTAACACTTAAATCATCAAAGTGTCCATCAGCATGGGGCTCTTTTGTGCTGGGTGCTCCACAAATATAAAAGTGTGCGCATGGGGAAGTGTGAAGATGGTTTATGGCTCCTGTTTTAGGGCAAGGAGATGGTGCAGGTGACCTCTTCAGAGCCCTTACACCCCATTATCTATTCATCATCTATTATAACTCTTCCTTCTTGCACAAAGTTTAGCCTACATTTCATCAGGCAGGAGCCTGACGCACACAAATCAGATCTATGGTCTGGTTTCCTAGAGTTAACTTAGGGAAGCTAAACTTTCCTCCTGATATCTAGGTAAAAATCATTCAGCTACACTTGTGTACATGCTGGAATTGTGTAAATCAATAGTAATGCTCTATTTGCATGATTCATCAGAAAAAAAATAGCCTGAATTAGCCTGATCCTTTCAGGGTTCTTTGACGTGAGGCAAGATGGGTAACAGGGAAAACAGTCTTCATTATAAGACTGATGCCAGCTCTGCCCTACTCTATCACTTCCTAAAAATGTTGCTTTCCTGTTTTCCAGAGTCATGGTGTTTGCATAGTGCAAATGGTTGCCAATGTTAATTTAGTGGTTCCCCAGCCCTACCTGGCATGGCTGTGCCAGGGGATATTGCTGAACTCCAGCATGCCATGTGTTGTGTATGGCTTGCTCCTCACAGCTCAGCAAAGCAGCTACTTGAACAAGCAGAATAGATTAATTAATCTGAGATAAAAAAAGGAGGCTCCTTAACATCGCCCTCCCTCTGCTTTCTGTCGGGCTGGCCAGTGACACTTTATGTGAAACAAAGGGGGAAGTGTGCTGGGTAAGGGGATGTTGTTAAGGCTGGGTGAATTATAGCGATGTGGGAATCACGGGTCACATCTGTGTTTCAACTGTGCACCTAAGGAATGTGTCTTTCTAGTGATGGACGGCATGCCTCATGCACCTTGGAAACCTGTCTCTTAGCTCCCAGTGTGACATTTTTGGAGCATTGGGGAAGCAGGAGGAGCACCAGACAACAGGAGTTTCTAGGACCGAGTGGAAGGGATGTTAAGGCGTCTCCCTTGAGCTCTCTCCAGCAGTAGGTGCAGCCTTCCCTGTATCTTGCAGATACACACAGCTTTGCTGTGTTTTGCTTGTCATGCAAAGGCCCTACTTGATCTCTGAGGATGCTCATTCTCCTTGGAGGACCCTTTGCAAGTAGCAGAGGAGTTTGTCCCTTTGCATTATTTCTTCAACAGGAGGCAGTTTTTTTAGTAGAGAACTATTGGTGGGAGGTTGGGATTTCTGAAAGTGGGGCTCAGCATGCCTTCTGTGTGAACTGCTGGATTTGTGGCTATAGGATAACCCTGACAAGCTTTGTCAGGTACTTCTGGCACCTATCTGACAAACATCACACCTCATGCAGTGTTCTGGCTGCCTGGCTATTTCTGCTTATCCATCCCAGCCCCTTTGGTGTTTAGAGTCCTGTGGGTTGTTAATTTTCCACAGATATAGTCCAAGACCATTTAGAGGTCCCGAGCCATCTAGTGACAGTGTCTGTCTGGGTGACAGCAGCAGGGACAGCCAGCAAGCTCTGCACGGAAGAGCCAGCGGCCTTCCTGTCATGCGGGTATGCAGCTGCACTGATGGACTCCAGCTTTTGGGAGGCTATCAGAGGGCATTTTGACTCGTGTTTCTCTTTTCTCTAGCAGAATCTCTTCAGGTGGACCCACTGTGTCAATCCACCATGGCTCCCAAGGATTTAGGTTTGTGTCTTCACTAGGTGGGAGGAGGGACTTGCTTTCAAACTTAGTGTTTGTAACATTAACATAATGCTCTTGTGTTTCCAGTGGCTGAGTTGGTGACTGGCTGGCTGCTTGCCTATGTTGTGTCCAGGGCAGATGTGTGTTGTGGCTTCCATGTCGTACCACCTGTCTCGTTTTCTTATCTTCCCACAGTTGGAAATAGCTCATGCCTGCTGCTGATCTGCTGTGTGCTACGGGCATGGCACAGCTGGCTCATCTACAAGTCTGTCTGTATGCCTTGTTGAGACATGTCTCTGCTATCTCTGGGAGAAGATGACTTCATCCAAGGAGTAACAGCCTTTGGAGTATGGAGAACCTCAGAAGGAAGTGAGTAGATCCCAACTGTGTTTGTGCTGATAGCATGGTCTGCCATGTTGGCCTTGGTCTCTACTGCTTGACACTGACACCAACTCTTCTGAGTGATAGTAATACCTGCTTTTTTTGAAGATGATGATGAAACTCATGCTGGTTGAGGTGAATGCAGAGTTAGGCTCTCAGGGCAGTAGACTTGGATGTAACTGGCCTCCACTAATTTGGATGGTGAGGTAATGTCTGGGTAGGCAGAGTGTTATGTGGAAGAATGGCCCGTGTGATTACTTGGAGCTGCAGAGGCCAGGAGGTCAATTCAGTGTGCACATAGGAGTGGATCTAGGATGGGATGTGATTCTTCCCTGATACCAAGCCAGGACCTGTTCTGAGACTTCTGGGGCAGGAAGTGGCAATTTCATTCCAGGCCTGGTGCTGCAATTGCTGATTTTCCATCTCTTCTTCACTTATGCCCCCTAATTTTTCTTGGGCCATGTAGACTATAGGTGCCAAGACTTGTGTAAGGGTGACAGAATTGTGAGGAGATCACTGAATGGATTGTGGGTGGTCAGTGGGTTGGATGGGTGGGATTAACCCTACTCGGGTGGTTTCCATGCATTATCTTTGCCAGGTGAAAGAATGGTAAATAACTGCGGAACAGATCCCCAGGCCTGAAGGGCTGGCAGATCACCTGCACTGTGTGGTCTCTCCACTGCATCTCACCCTCCATATCCCACAGGAACCTGCACACTGACTGTCACAGCTATAATGTGTGGACAAGGACAACCTGCAAGAGTCCCGTGCTGTTTGCAGGTGTTACCAGCTCTCTGTGCAGAGCACTGAATACCACTGGGAGTTTCCAGCACTTCCATCTTCTGTTGCAATACTGTTGTTATTACGGATAGCAATATCAGTACCTGGTAACTCTTTCGTGGCAGTTGCTGTTTCAGAGGCTATTAAGCTTGCAGATGAACAGTTCTTTGTCCAAGTTAGCGCCTAATCTTTCACATGACAATATCTTTACAGCTATACCCATCTGGAGTCTGAGTCAAAATCAGATTCACTTTCTGTTAAAACTGCAGTTTTGGAGAATTACACTGTGTCAGCAGGGGAGGGGGGAGAGATTTTTTGGTAAGATGATGGAGGAGATGTGGATACAAAATGGCAGCATTAAATCTTTGTCAGGGGATCTTAGGAAGGATAATGTCTTGCTACATAAAAAAACCCCAAAACCAGAGATAATGGACATTTATGTGAAAGCAAATGATACATGATTTTTGAGCGTGCTGGAATTTTTCCCGGGTAATGGACTACTTGTTCAGATGTCATCTTTTAAGTTCATTAGCTTTGTTCCACCCTCCACTTGGTATTTTAATATATATTCTAAAACACTACTTGCATTATTTCTATCCCCGTGTTTCAAAATATTGGCTAGGACAGCTTTAGTTACCCTTGTATTATCTCTTGCTTGAGATTTGAGTATTAATATGATTTGGAGGATGAAATACAGGTTCACGTATTTTCCATGCTGCTCACTGTAGAGCTAGGAAATTACTAACTTGACACCTTCCGTTTGTCTCTACGTTTTCAGTTGCGTGATGCTCCCTGCCAAACAGGGGAGAGTTATGGATGGGAACTGCTGGGGTTTTAATCTTTGATGCTGCATGCTGTAGGCAGAGTTTTCAAAGGGCTCCAGTCCTGTATTTCTGATGAGAGTTTTGCTGTTCAAGTAGGGTTGTGCTGGAGAAATACACCACTCCCCCCCAGCTGTCCTTAGACCGCAAGTCTCTTTTTCTCCAAATATTCTTTTTTTTTTTTTTTTAAAACTTCTTTCTTTCTCTCTCATGCCCCATGATCTTCCAGTTGTATGCCTCCCACTCCCTGAAACAGCCTGCTGAAAGCCACAGCAGTGCTCCTGGAAGGAAATCTCTGTGTTTGCTCTGTGCACGAAACGGTGGGGATGCATAGATGGGATGGCACTGGAAGGGAATTAAGCAGTGAAAGATTGCAAACAGTTCCTGAGTGTGAATAATTCCTCGTCCCCTTTGTGGTTTCTTTTTCTAGCTTGATTATGTTCAGTTTACTTAAAAAAAACCCCAAAAAACCAACTCCCAAAATACGGTTTTCATACTCCTCCTTGATCTCTTCATCACTCATGAATGCTGTTTTTTCTCATTGTGTTTTTGCTGTCTATTTTAATTTCTATTAATGGGAAGAATTTCTACATGGTGTAGCAAGGTCTTTTTTTTCTTATGTGCCTCTATTTGCATTGGAAGACAACTTGTAAATGTGATGTGAAAATACACTCATGTTTTCTAGTTATGCTATATCTGTCTTTTGCTGTGGTGACCCTCTGACCAAATAATATCCTCAGTCACTTAGATATCCTCATTATAACCATTAGTTTAAGTGCGAAGGACAAAATGTATATACTGTACCTTAAGTTTCTAATCACAATGGCAGAGTTTAGATTGGCACTATCTTTTTTTTCTTAATGACAACCAATTCAGTTTCTTGGATGAGGTGGTTAATTGGTTCTTTATTGTCTATAGCCTCAGCAAAGCTATTTTTTTTTTACTTTCTGTTTGTGAAAACCTCTTATCCACTACTTTTAGTGTTATCTTTTTTGTAGGGAAAAGGCAAAAAAAGTCTATGAAATGCATGATCTTTTTGTAGGGATTTTGATCTAAAAATCATTTTCCCAGTGCAATGAAAAATCCCAATGAAGCAAGCATCTGTAAATGAATCTGAAACTCCAGCTGAGCTCCAAGTCATGACTCTAAGTCCTAAGGTGAGGAGGCCATTGGGGGTTATGTGGGGGAGTGAAATTTAAGGAAAATGCCTTTTGAGACTTGCCATTTGTTTGTCTGCTGGTTTCAAGGACTTCACAGCCACAGAGGTTAGAAACTTGTAATTATACTTCAGCACAATTATGATTCTCATGTGATCACTTGACACCAGCAGCTGAAGCTTGGAAAAATCTCCTAAAATATTCTAAGACAAGGAAATCATGAGGATTTAGAAATATTGCATTAGACACCTGAACTTTTATCTGTTTGGAAGTGCTGGGGAACTGCTGCTATTTCATGTATTTGGCCTGGGGTGCCAGGTGAGTAAGAGGGCTCAGACATTTGTATACATGGACTAACTGCAAAGCAAGCTGTTTTCTACTGAAGTATGGGCTACAGAGTCACACCATATGCTTAGATGTGGGGTATGGTGTGTTGATTATCTAAGAAAAATCTTGTAAGTAGGGGAACCTGCAGTCAGATGAGCTGAACGTGATCTAATGTTCCTGCAGAGCTGGGGAACTGAAGGCAGGCGTGGACGTGCCAGTTAGTGAGCGTGAGCTCAGTTTAATGCCTGAATGCCAACCTTGCAACTGGAGGTTGCCAAAAATCCCTCTGATTTCCTTTGGGCAGAGGAGGCGGGTTTCAAGTGTTGAAGTGCCTGTTTGATTGAGAAGGTGATGCTGGGGACACTGGTTCATTATGGACTGCTGAGGGCAGGAAATGCCGGGGCTGCACTTTCACCTTTCAGAGTCCAGGTTGTTTTCCTTTCTAATCACATTGAGGCCGTCCAGGTCTACTCTGAGCTGCGGGCTCCAGCCTTGAGAAACATATTCCATATGGGTCACTAGTTTCGGGGAGGAGGGAGACCTGACATTGCTTTCCTGAGAGATATGGTGGAAAGGTGGTGTGCAAAACAGGGAGAAAAATATTTGTTTCTTCTTCCAGGCAGTCATTTGGTGTGTAAGCACTCCTGTGCTCATTTAGCACGTGTGTTTATTGATGGTGAATCTAGCCCTTGGAAGTCTGTTCTGTGTTAACTCTTTGGAAAGAGTTGTGTATGGGTTTAGGTTCCTGCAAACAGACACTATGGTGAAAATATGGTGAGTTCTCAGAAATATTAATCCAAACCCTGAAAGGACTTGGTTTGCTAAGTGTCTGAGTATTGGTGTTGCAGCTGTAATGAGCCCTTGTAACTCAATGTTTGTCTTGGGACTTACTGATAAAGTTGTATTAGAGTAAAGTGATGATGGAATTGGTGTAAGACAGGGAAAAATCACTGCATGGTGTTATTTTACAGAGAAATAGTGTAAGATGAAGTGTATTGTAAAGCATCAGTGTCCTGGGGCAGGTTTCGAGGAGGACAGTGTGTGAGGGGAGTAGGCAAGGAAGAAACCTTGGAGGTGGCCAGAAGCATTAGCAGAAGAAGCCAGCCCAGCTGGGCTGCCGCTGGGAGCAGGGCTGCCTGATCATCCTTGTGCCCTGGGCTGGCCCTAGTGTGCAGGGAAGCCTGATGTCCTCCCATAGTGCTGGAGAAGTGTCCCTGTAGCTGTGGGCTGGTCTGTGCCTCACAAGGGAGCATCTATGACATGGAGAGGACCTGCCTTCCAGCCAGGCTGCTTCCCTCTGTGGTCTCTGTAGGAACTTCTCTTTGCATATGTAAGCCTGGGGTGGAGAAGCTGGTTTGCAGTCATTCTTAACCCCACAGGGAGCTATGAACACTTATGTTAGCTGTGCTTACAGCACTTTATTCCTTAGCTCTGCACTTACACAGCACCACTAAGCACCTGCTAATGCTCTGGAGGATTTTTAACTATGCATAGCTTGATTAAATACAAACTGAGCCACATATGCAAGGAAAATGTGGCTGTAGTCACACAAAATCTGCATGCTTGTAGTTAGATGTGGGTGACCATAAGTGGGTGTTTTGTATCCAAGCAAGCTACCTGTGATTGTCATTGTTGGAACTGGGTAGGGCAAATGTTCCCTCCAGGCATTAAAAATTTCCTTGCTGCTTTACAGAGATTAAACAAAAGCAAGGGATGTGTTTCCTGATCACAGGCAAGTCCTTCTGATTTACAGCCGTGTGGGCAAGAGCAGAGCCACTTACACTTGGAGAGCAATTTATAGAAGGAGAACAGCAGCAATGAAACAGCTTTGGACTCTGCAAGGGGCTCATGAAATGCCTCCCTTGCACTCTGTTCCCAATGGGATCTGCTCCCATTAGCCACCTTGGAAGTTTGAAAATCCTACTGGCTTTGTGGCTTAGGACCAGGTACGTGCAAAGGGCTGGTGGCCCCAGGCTTGTAGGGAAAGGGGCTGTTTCACTGGAAGTGCCCAGACGCTGGGTTCAGCCTGCCCCTGGGCTCTGCTGGGATGGCAGGTACTGGTGAGGCTGAGCTGGGGATGTTCCTCCCTGGGCAGAGGCCATCTGAATTGCATGTGAGGGCCAAGGCGAGAGAAGAGCGTCATTCTGAGTAAATTGTCAGCCGCCTTTCTGTGTGTCCTCCCCTCACTCCTGCTTTCTCCTCACCGACATATCAGCGATGTTTATTAAGAGATGACAAGTCTATCAGGCCTCATAAGCAGCCTTTCACAAGGAGGAGATCTTATATCCAGAGAGCATCATCAATCTTGTCTCTGCTCTGCTCTTCTGAGCAGCTGATAGCGAACAAGGCTCCATCCTCTTCCCCCCTCCTTCCCACCCCTTCCCCTCTCCTCCCCTCCACCAACCCTCTGCAGCACAGCGGGAGCCAGCGAAAGAGAGATTTGATTTGCATAAAGTGTTTCTGGTAAAGAGATGGAAGAAGCGGAGAGAAACCCAGCTTCTCTTAAATGCAGCGCTGCTCTGGGAAGGCATCCCCCACTGCCTGCATCAGGGGTGGTCTGAGGATGCACGGTGAAATGCACCCCCATCTGCTGCCCAGGCTGGTTAATTCTGGGGGGGGATCAGCACTGAGCAGGGTCAGTGGATACAGGTAGAGATTAGAAAATCCCCCTCCCTAGCTGAGGCTGATGCTGTGCCAGTGGGGGCAAGGTGTAGGAATAAGGCGCTGCACCCTCATGAGCCTGTGTCACTGCTGCCAAGGAAGGGCCGTGTAGATGACTTCTTGTGGCACATCTCTACAGCTCAGCAATCCCTGCTGAGGGCTCTTGACTGGGGCATGGGCTGGTGGAAAAGGTATCCTGTGCAGGGCAAATGGGTAGAGCAGATGTGCTGGCCTTTAATATGCAAGAGGAAGGGCCAAATCCAGGAAATAATGTGCAAGGGGTCAGAAATCCCATCTCAGAGCAGGAATCATCGCTTCTGTTTCTATTTTACAAAATTCATCCTGTCATAAATAACTTCTTTTGCATGTTCTCTACATTTGACACTTGTGCTGAGCTGATGTGTTGAAAAACCAAGGTTACTTTTTCTCCCTGACCAAATTAAGTTTCTGGTTCTTTTTCTCCCCCTCCCTGTTTTCCTTTTTTTTTTTTTCTTTTTAAAAATCCCTTTCTTAGCTCTGCTTTTATCTAAAGACCCTGACTGTTTAGGACTAGATTTTGTGTGCAGATCCAGCCCTGAAAAATAACAATACGTTAAGAAAAGCCACCCAGCGCCTTTTTGCAATCCTTTCTCCATGGTTCTGCTCATGCTGGCAATGCTTAGGTCTCTGGGAGAAGACATGGATTTACTTTTGGGAGCTTGTTCAACAAAGATTTTTATTCCCTGATGTTTCCAAGAGTTTTGCAGTGGCGTTTATGGCAGAGAGAGGGGGGGCTGAGTGATCTGTGGGGGAGTGGGTTTTAGCCTGTGGCAGCTCTGAGCTGAGCCCTGTATGTCCTCAGTTCCCCGCCTCCCGTTGCAGGAGACAGCTACAAAATCACTTTTATCAAATATATATAATCCCACAACCAAGGATTTAGGCTATCAGGCTTGCAAGTGTGGGACAAATGTTGGCGTGTCGTGGTTAAAAATGTTACTAAAACTTGCATATCTGATGTGCCTTCTTTTTTAGACTAAAAACGGTAGACAGTGCCCCAGATATAATCAGGATGCACCTCACCAAGTTTTGCATAGACAGACAGTTTCTGTCTGAAGATGTAGCAGAAAAGCTGGCAATTTCAAAGAGTTCCCATTAAAACTTTATGATGAGAAATTGAACACAAACCTCACAGAATATTCAAAGCATTAAAACTAACCCTGTGTGAAATTTCCCACCGATCCCTCTAGGAGGATGTGTACTTCCAGAGGAGGAGGCAGGAGTTTATGCTCCATTTTAATACTCCTCGAGCACAACCCTGACCAGGATGGCAGCAGAAACTGCCTGTGTTAACAGATCCTCATGGGACATGCAGTGGAGAGAAATATGAGGCTTTCTTGGAGGCATTTGAAGTCTGATCTCGCTCCCTTGGGCTCGGTGGGAAATCTGCTAGCACGTGTAGTGCAGACTCGAGTGTGATGAGAGCTGGAGGGTGCGGGGGGGACTGTGCGGCTTGGCGTATGTACCTGTGTGTTGGTGCTTGGACCCCAACCTGCCAAACTGATTTGACTTGTATTGAAAAAATGGCTGAGATAAAGAATTGAGGAGGCGGCAGAAAACAGCTCTCGACTGAGAAAAGGCCTGTTAGAAACGAAATCATTTGCCATCTCAGTTACTTAGGCATGAAGGGATGGCATGAGTTGCACCAAGATCCATTTGACTGTCTGGTGTTCGTGATGGCTCCGGCACTGGGTGTTTTAGTGGAAGGTACAGGAAATTGTAGAGCAGGCGGCTGTGGGGGTGAGTTATTCCCATTCTTCTCTGTCTTTCAAAGGTCATTTGAAGCCCAAGGGTTTATGTCCCTTCCAAAATTCTGTAGCATTATGATTAGGTGTCATTAAACTCACTGCCTATAATATGCCAACATTACCCTTTTAATGCATACACATTCCTCTCCTGTCCTCTTCCTGTGAACAGCCTGACACATCTTTCCTCTGTCTCGCTTTGCCCTGCGCTCCCCGGATCCAAGGGCCAGCCGTGCCAGCACTGCGGGTCGAGGTTTGCTTGCTGTGCTAGGGAGGCAGCAACCGATGCCGCAGGTTTTGTTTTTGTGAGCTCTGTGTTTTCCCAAAGGAAGCTGCTAGTTATTAATGGACCTTTTGGAGGTGAAGATGCTCATTCCTGGCTTTGTGGGAAGAACTAGACTTGCTGCAACCTTGCAGCATTGTTTCACCAAGAGGGGTATGCTCCATCCCCTGGCTGGTTGCTCCACTGGGGCTCAGCCTGGGCCGCCAGCCAGAAGGGCAGGTAGCACTGAGGGAAATTTATGTATTGCAAGTTCTCCACTGCACCTCCGTTCTGGTGTTCCAGTGACTTCACATGTTTCATGTCTTTTCCCCTGGAGTAAATGGGCACAAGGCTTTTTTTACACCTGTGCAGAACTTGGCCATTTATGCATGTCTCCCTGCTCCTTTGCTATTCAGGACATTTATTTCCCTGGGCCAGGCCCTTGCTAGGAAGGGGCTGGTGTGGCTGGAACAGATCACCTTTTGCTGTCTGGGTCTGTAGTTCATGTCCAGCTGGCAGTTTCTCTGTCTAACAGGCGCAGTGGCTCAGCCCCCCTTGGACAGCAATCCATCACGGGGGTTTCACAGCCTCTCTGTGCAGGCACGGCTGGGGAGATGAGCAGCAGCAGCTTGGGAGAATGGAGCTGGAATTACCTTCCTGTCCCCTGGGATCAGCAGGTCGGCAAAGGTTGCTGCCAGGAGAGGCCATTAGAGAAGCATGTGGAGGAGACCCCAGCCAGGGCTGATGGGTGGATGGAGACAGAGCTCAAATCACTGATGCTGCAAGTCCTTTGGTTGCAGACAGACGGGGTACTGCTGTGCACTCGTGTTTACCTTGCTAAAATTTGGACGCCTGAAATGCATTAAGGGTTGTCACTGGAAACATGTTGAAGATATCCAGTGCAAAATTGGGAAGGGCAAGCCTGGGCTGTGAGCATGGTGGTGGGAAGGAAAGAGGTGCAATACACCTTTTTTTGACCTGTGGGCTGTGCACAGGACACAAGCAGGAGTGCTGGTTCCATGCTGATGCCAGAGCTGCAGGACTTAGTAGTACTAGCAAGATGATCCAACATTTGTCCTGAGGGCAGCAGCCACCCTCTGGCCAGGGACTGAGCTGGGGACCTGCTCCTCCTCTAGTTGGAGTGATAACAGGTCACTGTGGGCCAAATCCTGCCCCGAGGCTGGCATATAATACACATGTCCTTGGGCAGAGGTTTGTCTGCCAGTTAAAAGCTGCACTTTATTAGTCCCAAGGCACAGTAGGGGCTGTGCCACGCCAGCCAAGTTGACTTACTGAGTGGACCTTTCTGTCTTTGTGCTGCTGCAAGTTGCTTTCTTTGATAGCTGCATGGCAAGGGGCTGTCCTGCCCCATGGGAGGAGGCTCTGTAGGGCACAGGGAGACCCTGCCCCATGTAGGCAAGGTCTGAGGAGCATGTGTGGCTGCAGGGAGACCCTGATTTTTGGAAGTGGCAGCTCTCTTGGAACAAAGTGTCTTTTTACCTGGGTAGTACCACTGCTTCAGAAGTTGGCACAGCTTCTAAAGCTGTTCCCCACCTACTATGTGGAATCTTACAGTTTTTGTCTTGCTGCCATTAATGAGGAAGGGGTGAGAGTTTGCTCCATCACTTTGTTAGCTCTAAACCACGCACTGACTCAGGAGAAAGCCCCTTCCCATATTAGAAATGCCACAGCAATGAGCAAACCAACTTCGTGGCTGGTTTTTGCTCGGTCTCTGAAGTTTGAGCACAACGTTGGCTTCAAGCACCAGTGTGGCTGTGGTTGTGCTATGGCTGATGGACCACGCAGCCATTAATGAGCTCATGGGAGCACTCCTCTCTCCTCTGAAACGCTGTGACTCACGTCTGACCACAGAGAGGAGCAGCTGCAGCCTCCAGGAGAGCCCGTAATGAGGCCAGGATCTCCAGCACGGGGCCTGCTTTCTGTCAGCTCTTGGAGGAGACCGCAGGTAATTACCTCTCCTGTCTGCTCTTCTCCGCTGCCGGCTTCGCTTCAGGTTCAAACGCTCGCTGACAGGGAGAAGGGTTTTCAGATAAATAATTTAAAATTCTGATGGCATGTTGTCAGGTCAACATGCTGCAACATGGGAAGAGATTTTTACATCATAAGGACTCCAGTGTCACTCTTGGCTACGCTGCTCATCTGGCGCATTTCTACCTGTTTGAAGGGTACGTGGTGGGTGTATTTCTGTCTGCCTTTGGGTTTCCCTGAAGTGGGGTTATAGCTCTACGTTGTTTCTTCTCGCCAGACCTTTTGAGGTCTGTGGTTGCCTCCTCAGTCTGGTCTCCTGTTGGGGATCACGTAGGATGCTTGAGTTTATTGGGCAGGATGAGCTGGTCGTGGCAGGGGCATCTTGGAAGAAAGAAGGTTGAGAGGAAAAAAATCCAGGCTAGAGATCACTATAAATTGCTGTAACCCTTCCTTTACCTGATATTAGCACCTTTACAGTGGGAAAAACCTATTATAAGTGTTCAATATGATGTTTTATCAGTGGGGTTTTTTTGTGTGTGCATAACCTTGGCTTAGAGTTAAATCTGTGCTTTAATTGGCCTCTGTCTACATCTTGTGCTTCCAGAGTTGGGTAATGTACACTTTGTGCAAAGTAGCATCAAGTCTGAAAGATGTTACCTGGTCATCAGAGAGAAGGATCCTGGTGGTAAACTCTTCACCTGCCTTTGGTAGGATCAGGAAGGGCACTTCACCCTGTAAACTGTCTTGCTCTCCTCAAGGCAACTCAATCGCCTGGATGTTTGCACAGCCTTGCTGGAAAACAAGCCTAATCAAATAGCAGGGTCTGGGCATGTGGACTGAGAGAAATTTTTCCTGTTCTGTGTTGATGAACCAAGGACCTTTCTTTGGGATAAATGTGTCTCCTGTCCTTTCTTCTGGCCTGGAAGGGAGCAGGTCCTGGCTGTCCCAGTGTGACTTGAGCTGAGCAGACCTCGATAAAGGAATGGCACAGATCTTAGAGAAGGAAGAGCCCTGGTGTAAACAGATGCAGAAGTGGCTGAAACAGAAGAATATTTTAGGTTGGGGCAGTAGGGTGGGTCTCTGCCACCCATGAGCCAAGTGCAAGTGGGAGACAAAGGGAGGAAGCAGTGGGGGAAGGAGAGTGCTGGACTTTGCATGTCTGAGTACAAAGGTTCAGCTTCTGGCTCGGTGTTTTACCTTGCCTGGTGCCAGCTACCCTTCCCTGCCTCTGCATGGTGTGCTGGGCACGCACTGCAGCGTCTGTGTCCAGCTGTCTGTCTGTCACTTGGGGCACCTGGATGAAAGTCAGGGGTGAACACATGTACCCCAGACATGCCTGCACTGGAGCCAGGGCGGCAAGGCAGGCAGCGCTGCAGGCAGAACTGTCTCCAAAGGTAGGATCCCTGCACTGTCCTGGATTTGGGGCCATGGTTAGGAATGGGAGCAGGCTAGTGTCTGTCTGGAGTAAAGCGATGCTGAAACCTGATGCGGAGTAGCATCGCAGCTATAAATCAAATGACTGGGATTTGGGGGTTGGTGTTTGGGTTTGTTAGGGTTTTTTTTCTTTTCTTGCTTTTCTCCAGGACTGTTATCCTTTCAGCCAGGAGGTGGCTCTGGAGCACGCTGTGGAGCTGGGCACAGCTCAGCGTGCAGTAGCCAAAGCGACGGGGAGAATCTGCGACCGTCACCAGTTCCCGATGAAAGGCAGATGGCCTTTCTTCTAGCTTCCAGACGGGATGCGTGCGTGTCCTCTGACACACATATGCAGAGGCAGCTTCAATGCATTTTCAAATGCTTCTGACACTGTGTGCTCTGATGCAATGTTTAGGAAGTGGGGAACATGCTTCTGGTGCTGGTAACATAAGCTTGGCTCAGACTGTCCTTTGGGAGCCGGGATGACTCCAAACACAGTGTCATACCAGATGTAGGCTGTTCTCAAGAGCTCCAGACCTGCAGAGAAAGTTGTTGTGCGAGGCAGCCGTTCGGAGCTGTGGAAAAGAGGAGCTGTCTTTGTGCTTGCCACAGTCCCCAGGGAGGATGTAGGACATGAGGGGGCAAAGCAGGGAAAGCCTTGACAGAAGAAGCACAGAGATGCATAACTGCTATCTAGGAAGATATTAGCATCCCAGGCTTTGGAGTCTGTGCCAAAACTTATGCCTGCAATGTACTGGGCTGCCAAGACTAAATGGCTTGCTCTTTGTCATCCTTGGGCAGCACTATGCAGAGAAACACCTGACAAATGGAAGACTTTGGGCCTTAGTCCTCCTGTGTAAGGAGAACAAGATCACAGTAGCCCAGAGGTCTCCTCATGATTGAAGCTTTGGGATGCCCTGGAAGCAGGGAGGCCCTGCTCTTCTGTTAGTACTGTGGTATGGCTTCTAGTGGTCTCCTCTATGCTTAACTGTTGCCTGGGGAGAACTTGGCAAAACAAATGCACAAAACCCATCAGACACACACCCTGATACATGTCCCTGGATGTGCCACCCATGGGTGTCCTTCTGCAAGAAATTTAGAGGAGTTAGCCCTGGAAATCTTATTTACTCTCCACTTTGATCCTCCCTAGGAGCTCATAGGGGAGCTGGAGGGACCTTTGATTGCGAAAATTGGAATTTGCATTTTGGGGAGTAAGAAGGGTGGTGAAAGTCAAGCAGGCCAGGGCTCTTCAAAGGACCTTTGAAGTAGCTTTAGAGAATAAATGGGCCTAGAGCTCACTTGGGCCAGAGCAGGGATGGGTTCACTTCAGTTTGTTTCATGGAAGCACCACCTGGTCTCTGTTTGGAAGGTCAGAAGAACCAGAGATTTTGGTGCTGGTGCAATTGGTTTCCCTCACCCCATGGGGAGAGAGGGCTATTAGGTGGGAAGCTCAGTGCCATGACAAAAGGGAGAAGGATGTTGTGGGGGACATGGAAAGGCCAGAGGAAACATGGCAGCTTGAGACTGAGGTGTGCTGTCAAGAGCTGAGCTTTCAAGGATTTTGAAGTCTCCCTTTCCAAAACCTTTTGATTCCAGTGACCTACAACTGTCAAGGCAAATCTTGGTACTTGCTTACACAGGAAGCAAAATATCCTGACCTTGTGTTTGGTTGAGTGGGAGGAGATGGGAGACTATAAGGACATGTCCCTGACACTCACTTGGCATGGTGGCTGTCCCATGCCCACAGAGACCCTGTGGCCAACCCATGCGTCCCTAAGTGTGGCAGTTCATGGCTCTCAGCATGTCGCGCCCTTGGCTTATGTGTGAAATGCTCTTGGTGCTTTGTGTGTGTGCTCCAAAGACCTTGTCTCCTCTGACAATGGCGCTGGGTCAGGACAATGCCTTGGGGGAGCTGCCCTTGCTGGCAGAACAGTTGCTTGTTCAGATGGGGACAAGTTGTGCTCAGCATTGCTGTCAGCTGGTTGTGAGGAACCCTGTGGTGTGGCATCAGTGTCCCTATTCCCAGCTGCAGTGTTGGGCTGCTGCAATTAGTAGGTGATTTGTGTGTGTGCCCTGGTCATGGGGATGACCAGAAGCCATTGGGTCTGTGTTAGGTGGCTGTGTCATCAACAAAGCACAGTGTGATCCCTCAGGCAAGATGTATGAGTTTGCCTAGACTTCTGCAGGCTGAGGAGACAACCTGTGGCAAGCAGAGGAGGGCAGAGTATGCTCACTTAAACCACGCTCTTATGGAAATGCATAAATACAGTGCTGTTACTGAAGCAATGGGAGCCTTGCACACTGGTTGAGGGCTTGTCATACTGCACACAGAGACCGTCCTGCCCAGGAGAAGGTCTGACAAAGCTTTGTCTCTCTATCTTCAGTGGCCCAACTGTGCTGTTGGTGGTGCAGGCCGGACATTTGGTCCCCCTTCCAGTGGCTGGGATTAATGGGGAGCCTTGCACTGACTTTGTGGGCTTGGAGAGAAGTTGTTGATCCACAGAAGTCTGTGGTGGGACCAAGCACTGCGGCTGAACCTCAGCCTTCTCTGCTGATCGCCCATCTGCAGCCAGTCTAGTTTGGCTGGGAGCCAGGGCCTGCAAATGGGCCCTGCTGTGAGCTACTGATTGTTTGCTCTTCATATCCTATTTACAGAGGCAAAAGTTGAAGGAAGAGTAAGGGCTTTAATTCAGCTCCACAGTCTCTGCTGTCTACTGACCTGTGCTTTGCCAGTGATATGTAGAGTGTAGGAGGGTTGTTTCAGCACCACTGGTCCTAGTCTTCAGTCTGAGAGAAGACTTCTGAGGATGGACCCCAACCCCAGACCCTCGCTTGCTAAATGAGTTGGATCTAGAATTATAGCTGTTTTGTTTTTCATTGAGGTCTATAGGGCAAGACCTACCTCTGTGGTCTGAGATAAGTTGCAGGTATTGAACTGAAAAATCCAAACTTGTTGCCATATTTCAAAATGTGCAGTGAAGCCTGTCTGATTTCTGCTTGTCTGACTTCTTTCAGAGCTAGAGAGAAAGAGAAGAGATTCCCCAGGCTCCATGTGAGGTGCAACTGTAATTCAGTCTGGGTTGCTGGACGCAGAGTCCATTGTGGGCTGTTGGAGGAATACGTGCTCTGCTAGGGTTAAATGCTTACATGAAATCAATAGAAGTTTTATTGCCACCACGTGATTTCAGCTGGAACTCTGCCACCCGTAATAGAAGCCGTGTTAGGTCTCCCCCCCCTCCAACTACAGGACAGATATATTAGTCTAGACAACTGAAAAATAGTGGTATATTGGGAGGCTGCGTTTTCATTATGTAAATGGAGCTCTACAGGAGGATTAATTGATTATTCAGTTACTGTGGATCTGTCTTGGATGTCCTGGCAAGATGAGAGAACCTGATGGAAGCTCTCCAGTGATGCTATATGGTAGTACAAAGGAGTCCTTGAGCATCCCCCGCTCCCCTCCAGACAGTGCACAGCATGGGCACGTTGCACGTTGCTCTCCCTACAAGGGGACTTTCTTCCCAGAATGGCGTAGGTGTCTTCGTGCTTTATGACTGGTGACTATATCCTAGTACAGGCAACAGACTTGTAAGGGATAGCCAGAAACAACCTATTTCAGCCTACAGCCATGCTGTGTGGAGGGACTCAACTGTTGACTAGGTCTTGCTGATGGCAGCTGGAGACCATCCAGAGGGCTTATGAGGAAGGGCATTGCTGCAAGTGCTGGGAGTTGTGTGAGAGAAATCTGCTTCTGGACATTAGCTCCTAGGTGAAAAGGAAGTGTAGTGTATTGTTGTAGCCTCAGCCCAACAGGTGAATGATACAGAAGCAGAAGGGCAATAATTTGGAAAGATCAGTTGGGGGAAGGAGGGCACCATGATGAGGATAGGCCTGAAGATGTATTTCATGGGCAGCCTGAGAGCTCTTAAGAGGAGGTCTAGTGGACAATGTGACACTCCAGGTGAATGTAGCACCATATAAGTATTGAGGTTGGTGTCCACAGCTGACTATTTTGGAGCAGGGATCAGCTGCTAATAGGAATGGCTACTGCGTGAGTGGTGCCGTTGTTCTGCTCTCCTTTCTACGTTGCATCCATACGTGGCATTTTGAGGCAAGAAAAGGATAACTTTCCTGTACACATGCTGAGGTCTCCTGCTGTCTGCATCGGGCAGGGTGTCCAGGTGTGGGGACAGCTCCGGAGCAGCTCTGTGTTCTCCCTGTGGCCCTGGAGGGTAGAGTCTTTTTGTAGGTAAGCAAACAGGTCTACCACATCTTTATAACTAGATATGTCCCTTCCAGCCAGGATAACACATTACAGCGTAGAGACTATTTTCTGAATCAGAAATACCTGTAGTGCCCTCCACAGTGGCGGGAAATAGATCTGCACAGTCTGTTGGATTCAAGTAGCTGGAGGAAGAAAGGACAGCTGTGGTGAGATGGATGCACTCACTTTTTGCTGTCCTGCTGCATGGGATATAATTGCTTTATTGTTCTCTGTTCTTTCAAAACCATTTCAATACTGCTGCCTAGATCAAATTTTGTGAAGAACATTTTAAAACAAATCTTAGCCTTTGGCCTGAAATATATCACCTGTGGAAAGTTTTACAAACAATCCTGACATTTGGAGACTGAGTGTGGAAAAGCTGTGATATTGGACAAATGGAAATTTAGATCCTGTTTCTGATGTGTAAGCACAGATAACTGGAACTGAGGCCGAAGTATCCCCAGAGTTGGGTGGGAAACAACTCCTTGGGAGTTGAAAAGGTTCTAGTATTGAAAGTATAGTGTTTTCAGGAAGGCCTGCTTATGCTGGTGAAAGAGGAAAAATTGCCTCTATTTCCATGCCTGTAAAAACAGGAAAAAAAGTTAAAATTCAGCTATCTCATTAAATGTAACACACTCACAAACTTTCTGGAAGAAGCATCTTGCAGTCCTCCTGAGAAGAGGGCAAGTAACTTTCTGGAGACCAAAGTAAGGCCCACAAATAATGAGATCCTCCTTTTTCTATGAGAAGAGTATGAACTATGGTCAACTACCCCCTTCTCATTGGTGACAGAATTGCACTAGACTACTATCATAATAGATGTGAGGTGGCTTTTAACATGCATGGCCTGATGTTGTGAAGCCAGCAGAGGAGACTGGCCAGTCTTTAGGTCAAGGTTTCCACTGAAGTTGGAATTTATATAATTTATTTCATTTATATTTGCTAATGCTTTGTTCAGTATTGGCTACCTAAAGGCAGTTCATTACACTGTGTGTGTTGCTGGCATGTCTTATGCATCACTAGGTGTCTTTGCTCTTTGTGAAGTCACCAAGCACCGGTGATTTAAGTGCAGTGCAAAACTTGTTTGCAAGACAGAGATGCATTTCCACATCCTGTCTCATGGATTCCCGAACAAAGATGTTTACAGGAAAAAAAAAAAAAAAAGCACTAATGCTATACTGGGAGGGGGGAAGCATAATGTATTCTTCAAATGTTTGTATGTCAGCAAAATGCCTGCAAACCATTCAATAGATTAATCCTGTAGCTGGCCTAAAAGGAATGGATTTCTAGCCATAACTGAGATTGGGAAAAATTGATTTCCATGTTCTTGTTGACTGAATAAGATAAAACAACTGCCTTGGCACTCATTACTGGGCCAAGAATTCAGATCTCTGCCACCGAACTGCAGAGCTGGGTTGGATACCAGAACCTGCCCAAGGCCTGATGAAAAGGGGCTTTTCAGCAACCAGATCTTAAACCTTTCCCATTGTGGAAGTGGGACTTGCAGCAGGGCATGGCTGCTAAAATACCTGGTCTCTTTGTACAGATGTATGGCTGGATGCTTTGGCCTTTCAGTCAGAACTGTGAAGGCACTTCTAGTAATCAAAAATGAGAATGGGGAGAGGACCTTAGCTAATCTTTCTACATCAGAGAGCTGCTGCTAGAGATGATGCATGCCTTGCCACCTGGAGCCTGCCTATTCATTTGAGCTCTTGAACAATGTCTTAAACTCTTTGGGATAACTACTGCTCTTTGGCACTCAATGGTCCATCATGTCTGGATTCGGAAGAGGGAAATAGTGGCTGTGTTACTGGTGAAAGTGCTAGAGTGCATACCACCCAGTGGACTTCTCTTAAGTTGTTTCCTCTAGCTCTAGATATACAAATTTTATTTCAAAAGGCAGTTCAAAAGAAGAAATTTAAAATGCGCTCAGGTCTCAGGGAGGATATTTGCTAGTTTTACCGTTAAGCAGCTCTTAACAAGGGGAATAATGAGTTTATGACATGACTGGGTTGGAAATTGCTCATTGTTTTCCCTGCCTCTGACAAAAGACAGTAGAAAAGAAGGGAGGAAATACTGGCTAGGACAGGAGCTGACATCTGCAGAATGGACAGCCGTGACACACACTCTCCTGACCCATCCATGTTCCCCATGCATGGGGAGTCACCGGCTGTGCTGGCCTGGTCTTTCCCAAGTTCTTCCAGGCTGGATGGGCTGCATTCTCCTGCTGGGGTGCTGTGTAGGAGAGCTGACCTCCAGCTCCGGCAGGGATGTGGGCAGCCATGGTGCCTGGATGGCTCTGGCTCAGCAGGATGCAGCTGGTATCATCACATGAAGGAACTCCTGTACTCAGGAGAAGCACGAAGTCCTTGCAGTGCAAGAGGTGCCACCTGGGAAATACAAAACCGAGATCTTTCCTTTTGTTCACCACAAATGAGCAATGATCAGGATCTTTTCAGTTAAGCCTAGTATCCAGTGCCTCAATTTTGATCAGTCTCCAAATGGAACCAGGGAGTAGGACAACATGTTCAGCTTGACCTAATTCTTTTTCCACTTCTGTCTTGTTTTTAGTACAGTTGGAACAGTCTATAAAAATCAACCCGACCATCTCTTCAAGTGCTTGGGATCAAGGGAGATCATCTATGCTTTGTTATTACACCATTTCAGGAGCCCTTCTTTCCCCCTGGGGCTGGTTCCCCTTGGAACACCCTCATGCAGGAAGCAGAGGAGGTAAGCAAACTCGGTTTGAGGTCCTGCAAATCCAAACAAATGTCTCTCAGATTCCCAGTCTCTTGTGTTGTGGGTTAGGCCCTTGGGAACTGGTAAATCCCTCTCCTAAAATTCCTCGGGTGAACTGGGAATCATGGCAGTTTTTGACTGACTGCAAACAGATCACTTGATAAGTCTCAGTCTTATTGACATAACTCTAAAAATATGCTGCAAAGTGTAAATAATAAATGTGTAGTATCTGCACTGGAGCAAGTAAACACTGCCTGATGTTGTCTGATATTTCACTGGCAAGGTGTCCTCAGTGATGCTCCAGCAGAATAATTTTCCAAGCGAGTGGCTTGCATGACAGGTGGATGTGCTGAGCTAATGCAGCCGCGCACGGAGCTGGTTCTGGGAGCGGAGGCGCGTGGGGCCAGCACGGCTCTTTGCTGGAGACAGCCACAAGCAGACCACCACAGGTCCCCTCCTGCCGCCTCTCAGCAGCTCGGCGGGGAGGTGCGAGAAAGCGCCTGGCAAGCTCGCCTTGGGCTTGCTGACATGGGTGTGTTGCTAAAAGCTTTTTTCCTGTGTGGTGTGGATATATCAGCTTCTGAGGCTGAATGACACGCTGATTAATAATTCATGCTGGCAGTATTGACTGTTGGGAGCTAATCTGAGAACGCCTCAGTGAAAGCCATTAGTACATTTGCCCTGGGTGAAGAAGCTGTCTTCCTGCTCAGGTGCAGGGGTTATGCAGTAAAGGCAGTCTCCTGGCGGCAAGGTGGCTGCTGGTGTGCTGCCAAATCCTTTCCAGGCTGGCAATTATGGCAGCCAAGACTGTGTTCCTTGTCACCCAGAGCATGGTCCCATTCTCCTGCTTTCTGGGGTGTCTCAACGTGGCTGGAGACCCATACTGTTAAAGACCAGCTTTTACCATAGTTCATAACTTGCAGATGGACCTTGTGCCTGCTGTTCCGGAGATGCTGGGGTTGGAAATACTTCTGCAACAGGATGGTCTCTTGGTCGACTCAGCAGTTGCTGCTCTGGCACATCGTAGAATGTAGGCACAGTCTGTGATTTCCCGGGGGGGTTGCAAGGCAGGAAAGCATACACAGGCTGGACTTGGCTGGCCAATCTACTGGAGGACCCAGAGGGACCTCGGGAACTTGGCTAGCAACATGACCCTGCTGGAGTCACATCCACCAAGAAGTGGATGTGACTTCCAGGAACTGGGAAACCACAGTTTGCATAAATGTGGATTTTGAAGGAATGTGTGGCTTTGAATGCTGCTGCTATCCTGGATGGAGGGTGCCACCCTCGTGCTGTATGTTGTGCCTTCTTGGCAGAGATCTTCCTTCCTTGACCATATGGAGACAATGGAAAGTCTCTGAAGTTTTCCCTGGGGCTGAACCTTCTAGAGCTGTACAATAATAGTCTGAGATGTCTGTGTTCATGAGTGACAGAGGAGACCAGTGATATGTGTGCAGGAGTCTGAGGGAAACTACTCTTAGCTACAGCAGTTGCAGAGCCCCACCAAGATCTGCCTTTCCTCTCCCCTTGTCCTAGTGCACTGACTTTTCCAAATAAGATGTAAAACTGAGCTGATGGGCTTTTGCAAGCAAAGCTCTGTTAACAAGAACAGAGATGTTAACCTTGGATCCCTGCCCAAATTGAAATGGATATAATCTCGAAATGGCTCATACCAAAATGAAATCCACTTACAAGGGAATGTTTGTTCCTCTCTCCCTTGCAGTGTTGATGTGTTGAGTACAGAGGGGACAGCTATTTGTGGGTGGGTGAATTTTGTGTTGAATGTGGTAGGGACCAAACCAGCCCTCTCTCCTTTCTGGATGGATATTGTTCTGTCTTCAGGAAGATTTGACAAAAATGAGCAGGAATCAAGGAAAAAAAACAACCCAGAACAGACCAGATCCTGACTGAGGTCTCTGTTCTGATGGACTCAGGATTAGTCCTGAGCTGTGCTATCCTTCATGGCAATGCCTTACACTCGGCACTTTCTGAGGTGCCACAGACCCTGGGCCAGGGTCATGCTGTCATCCAGCTCTGTGTGATGGATAGTGCTCCAGGCTGGAATAAGACTCCAGAGCACTTGGCTCAGAGATGGTGTTCCTCTGTCCACCCTGGTCTGGGGGAAAGCAGCTGGGATCCTGGGGGCTGTGGTTAAAAGGAGCACTGGGACTACTTGCCATGAGTAAAGGCTGTGCACCAGGAGCCTGGGGAAGGGCAACTGATGGGTTTTATTGGCTGCCTGCACACCAGGATCAGGTTGCTCCATCACCCATGAGGTGTCTGGTGTCACAGTTTGGAGGTGCAATAGTGTGCTTCACCGTGGCTTAACGTCTGGGTAATGGAGAGTCTCTGCCTGTGTCAGACATTTATGTATGGACTGTAGCTCTGTGAAAAGGCATGCCGCGGCAGATGTTAGCCACTGGAGGAACGTAGGCAGGCAGGGAATGTCACATGGTTCCCTTCAGAGGGTCCTGAGAAGGAGAGCAGGATGGTGGGACTGAGCAGCACTGGGGAGAGGACTATGGAACAAGCAGAGAGATGAGGTCTCACTGCCATGGTCTTGGTCATCCGGCAGGACCGGACCAAGCTCTGGGAAGATACTTGCAGCTTCAGCTTCACCAAACACTTTCTCTGGCTAATGCAAATGTTGCTTCGGAGATGCTGATAGGTTTTTCTCCCCACCTCTCAAAAAGAGCATATGTTCTCACTACTAACAAGCAGGTTTGCGAAGAGTCTATTTTTAAGATGATTACAGGGTATCAGTAGCTGTTCCAGTGTCAACTGTCGGTTTTGTTTCCTTGTCGGCAGTAAACTGTTGGCAGGTTTGTGCACCAGAGGTTTACTCCTTCCCAGCTGTAATTGCACAGCACAGAAATTATCACTTGCTCTGTGCATGCCTCTGCTGGTTTCTCCCTGTGAGCCTGCTGTTTGCAAGCAGCTCCTCCAAGCACTTTCTACCCGGTGAAGAGCCGTGTCGTGGCATCTCCTGCTGGCAAAAGGCAAGGCCTGTGTAGCTCTAAGCAGCAGAGATGAGACTAAGTGTGGCATTATAATACATGTATACTTGATATCGGCACATCTCACTTTGTTGCACAGAGAAGGAGCCCGGAACCCACTGCCTCTCCCAGTAAGCCAAATGCAGAGATTGTTTTTTGCAGGCAGTTTTCCTCATGTGTTATATAAAATTATACCTACAGCCCTAGCTGGGATCTTCAGGGTGATGAGCATAGGTGATCTGGTGGTTGGGTCTCCGGAGAGCTGCTGCTTTTCAGCTTGTGCATGTGTCTGGCACATAGCTTGGTTTTTCTGCACCTTGGATCCCTGTTTGGCAGACAGAACAGCACGGCCAGTCTCCACCAGACTTTTCTCCACATGGCCACAGAGAATTTGAAGTTCTCCAATGCTCTCGTGAAAGAGGGTGTGAAGTCCTTCTGCTACAGCAAAAGCTGTGTTTGCTAGAGGGCACTGGAGTGTAAACTCACACCATCCCTTTGTCCTGCTACCGTACTGCTAAACCAGAGGTGACTTATGGAGGAGGAAGCAAATAGGATCCTTTATTGAGAATTAAGGAAATTGCATTGTAAACGGTTGCATCCTTTTATTCTTTTTAAGAGTCTAAATAAACCCATGATTTGTGACTGCAGCCTTGCACACAGAGGTGACAAGGGAGTACAGTGGGAAGTGTCAGCTAATGGGAGGACGGCTTGGAAGTCCCTTTCCTTACCCCGTAGGGCATGTCTGGTAGGAAACAGCCACTTGAAGTATACTTGTTCCTTTTCCCTTGATACGGTGGGCGGCTGGCATCATGACAATGCCTGGGTGTGAAGTCTGGTCCCTGTCCTTGGGTGCAAGTCCTTGACACACCTCTGGGTTCAGACTTGGCCTTCTCCCCCACCCTGAAAGTTTCCAAGTGCCACCGAACTGATGGGAGAGAAACAATTGTTGTGTTTCCCTGGCTGACACCTCCCGCTGAGCCGCCTTCCCTGCAGGAACAGCAGTCCTCTCGCGTTACTCTGGGGACACGATGCCTCGGTGCTGATGGGACCAGACAGGATCCGTCACTGTGCTGATGTGTCTCCTCCACAAAAAATCCTAAATGACACCAGTGTCTGAGAGATGAGGAACAAAGAACAAACAAACAAAAGTATCTGTTTGTTTTGCTCCCCTCTGGTCATCTGTTATCCAAATCTGGAGTGGGGACTGTGGGCTTTGCTTATGGAGAAGGGCTTGGGTTTGGGGGTTCTGCTGGGGATATGAAATGGTTAGCTTTTTTCACAGGAGACCAACAAGCCTTGCAGGCCAGAACACTGCTTCTGTTGGACTGTGTTTATAGACTATCTGTCCCTGATTTTAGCTTGTTTCTAGAGTACGGGATCCTCTGACTGGCACCATAACCAGTCCCTTGCAGTAGGGCCAAGAGGGGATGGAGTAGGGCTCAGCATTGCTTGTGCTACAGCATAGGGCCACAGAAGAAGAGGCATCAGAAGGACTTTGCCAAGGTTGTGTGAGTCTGTCTCCCTGCCCCAAGGTAAGATCAACTCTACCTATGTTATTTCTGGACTAATCTGTTTTTAAAGACCGTTGAGGATAGAGGTTGGTCAACCTCTTGCAGGACTTCTAACAAGAATAACATAACAAGCATAGAAAGTGTGTTGGGTTTTTTCTTTCCCCTCCGTCTGACTTAATCTTCCTTGCCTCAATTTTTAGCCTGTTGTTTATATTCTGTGGTGAATGTGGCTGAAGAAACCTTTCCCTTCCCATTTCTGGCAGGTTGTTTGAAAGCCACTCTTGGATCAATGAGGACTAACTGGGATGGTTGTGCTCCTGCGCAACATTTGTGATAGATGTGTCACCCTTGGGCTCACTTTCTTCAAATGGTCCATTTTGGTCTCAAAACAGGGTGGTCAAAAACAGAGCGCTAGACTTGTGATAAAAATCAGCCCTTTACGGTGAGAACCTGAGATACTCTTGCTTAAGCGAGATGGATGGGGAACCTTGCCCAGCTGAGGATGCTGACATGAAACCTTCAAGCCTTAGCTCTTGAGAACAGCATGTCTCATTCAACTGGGCAAGGAAATTTCTCCCAGATGTGTTTTCTGGTTTTAAAATGGCTGCCAGAGTTTTTCCCTCTTTTTATATAGACAATTTTCTAGCTTTAGCAGTGAAGGTACTTTAAAGTTGGGTGGGTTAGTGCTTGTGAAACAGTCTAGGCTATTCAGTTTCACAGGATTTAAGACTCACTTACTGTTTGTGTCCTGAATGTTCTAGGAAAATTCTTCGCTTTGCCTGGAAGTCATTTCACACTTAAATTGTTGGATTGACTCTCCCTTTGTATAAGGTGTTCAAGTTGAGAGTTGTGTCTTCTATAACAACCTCTTCTTGTCTGCAATAGCAATATTTTGGGACCTGCCCTGACAGCAGTTTTGAGTGGCACCACTTCAAAGTGTGCTGGAGCTACTTGTTTTGGAGAGAATGGAGGAGAGAAGGCCTGAAGAGCATTGCTGTGGGAAATGGCAGTGCGTCTATTTGAGTTAAGGAGACTACCAAGAACAGGACAGCCAGCCTAGAAACTTACAAATTATGTAAGGATAGCTGCACTGAAACCTTGCAAAATAGTCTTTCTGCCCTTGTAGGTTATCCTCAGGCAAGTGGACCTCACAGAAGAGTTGTGAAGAACTGGCTGAGCAAAACAAAACACAGCTTCCATTAACCTGAGAAAACAAAACATCCAGCTCTTTAAAAATGCCCCAGTCTGAGTAACCAAAGTCCTAGAAAACAGCCTTAAAAATAAATAACCTGTAGCTTTGACTAATTACATAACAAGGCCACCACCTTCCCTTCCACAGGCAGATGAAGCAGAATGGAAATTAAGGGTACCGGTGTGGTGACAGCAGAGCTTGTGATGAAGGCACTGGGTCTTGTCCTCGGGCAGCCCCAGTTAAGAAAGAAATACATCTGCAGGCACCATGTCTCCTGCCTGCTACTGGGACTGCTCGCTGCTGATGACATCTCAAATATGTTTTAATAACCAGCGGCTGTTAATAAGCACTAGCTACTTCACCAGCTTAGATGCATCTCTTTAAATTTAAACAGGATTAGATAAGGTAGGGAGATTATTAAATACCCAAATGAACATTAAGCAGATATATTGGAGGCTTAACAACTCTGCAGCAGATTGTTAAATTGCTCTAAATATTTCCCTACTAGTCTGGGGGTATTTAATTAAAACAACCCCTCTAGTCCTCTGTAATGTGCCTAGCAGGCCTACAAGCCCTGCACAGGGCGGGACCCTAATTGGCAGCGTTACTGTAAAGCTGAGCTGTGCTTGAGGACAATTAAAAAAACAACAGCCCCCCCTCCCCATCCCACCCCACAAACCACCCCAAGCCCCTCTAATTAGTGTGAGAAATGACGACAAAACAACTCTGAGTGTCTCCAGTGACAGGTGCACAAATAACAAGGCTGATGAAAGATTTTGCAATTAAGATTGCGCTATGAAGATTAATGGGATATTTTCATAAACTGATGTAAGATTGCCTATAACCCACTTGTCTCCACATAGCTCCATCTCCTTCTCACCAGTCCTTATGTATCTCTTAGTTCTCAGATTTTCTTCGCCTATATTTTCCAGGTTTGTGTGGGTTTTTGTCCCCGGCACTTTTCTCACGTTTCTAATGTTGCCTACTTCTTTTGCTCAGGCTGGTGTTGTCTAAATCTTGAGTTTCTTTTCCATTTAAACTTCCTGGGTGGGGGTGGAAGTGGAGGTGCCCACGTGGGACATCTGTGTGGTGTTGCTCCATCACAGGCTGTGTTTGCAGAGCGCAGGGCGGTGGATGACTTGCAGGTATTTCCAGGGTAGCTCAGCTCTGGTGCTGTTCATGGTGTTGCTGCATTGCGCAGGAAGGACTAGGGCATGCCAAATTGTCTTTCTAGCCTGGCTTTCCAAGATGGTGACATTTCTACCATTGTGTTCAGCAATTACTTCACCTTCCCGTTTGTTTATTTTTGGGTGTGTTTTTGGAGCTGTTTGACTGGTTTCCCCAGCAGCGGTGGGTCATGATCTCAGAGGGATTAAGCTCCTGCTAGTCACATGGCAACGCATGGCTGGATAGCAAAGGGAGGCTGTTAACTCCCTACTGGGGAAGGGCACACGGTGTGTGATTGACCTTTATTAGTGCCCCGAGGATCCAGCTGCAAAGCACAGGTCTGGCTCTAGAGCCACGTGTGCCTGTGGCTTTGAGGCCCATGGGTCACATTGCCTGTGCCTCCTCCCAGCAACGTCTCCCCTGAGCGTGCCAGTGATCCTATTAACCCAGATTAAATGTGATACGATCACTGCTTGATAGGAAGCATTAAACTGGTGGAGAAGTAAACCGAGAGCTGGACCAGACACCCCTTCCCACACACTCCTCAAAGAGGGAGGGAGACTTGCACCTATTGCCCAAACCCACTCCTTTCCCAGAGATGTTTGCCTATTGCTGCTGTCATTGCTACTTCATTAGTCCTAATTGCCTGGTACTCTCGATATCTCCAAGGCAGGCTAGAGCACAGGGAATTTACATTTTTTAATCTAGTGAAAGCAATGATTGGACACACAGCCTCCGGTCCTGGTTTTCTTCCTCTCTCAATTGCTGCCATACACCAGGTTTGATGTTGGGCTTTCCAGTCTGTCTGTGCTTACTGGCTGCCCCCCCATCCTCTGCCTTGATTTTTCCTTCCTGACCTTGTCCTCAGCCCCCACCAGTGTTTTTTTGCTGTGACTTCCCTGCGAGACCTTGGAGGGCTTTGTTAAGACAGTGGGAGTGGGCTCTTTCTTGCGGCTCACTTTTTCCATTGTCACGTGTCTGTCTAATAACATGTTAGAAGAGATGCCTGCCCAAACCTGCAGCCCTGCTTCCCCCAGGGCCCCCTCACCAGCCACAGGTCCCAAGGCTGCCCAGGACTCGCAGAGCTAGGGATGTATAATCCCATGTACAGGGATTTCGGAATAGTTATACTTGGGGCCCCAAAACCAGTACAACCACTTCCACACTGTACTGGTTGTTAAGTCTGCTGGGGAAGCGTGCAAATGAGACCTCAGTGAGTTGCTCTTTACATTCTGATTCAGAGGCTCTCCTCTGCTTCCCCATGACCCTAGTGAAGGGACTGCAAATTCTTGTTTCCCACGGTTTGTGAACAGTCTTTAAATGAGAGTTAGCGCAGGGCCAGCTGCTTGTTTCAGCTGCTTCTCTGTGCAGAGGGATGCTGGGCAGTCCAAGCTCTGACACCCTTTCTATAGGGTCCATGTAAAAACTTGGTCCAGCAAAAAGACAGGAGGATTCCAGTCTATTAAGAAAGAGGCACTAATTGGTGGTGACACAGAAATGTAGTTTTTCCTGAGCATGGTATCTGTCTGATAATTTTCCATTCACCAAAGCAAACAAGCAGAAATTACATCTTTCTGTCTCTTGTCCATGAGCCTTTTTGACTTGATATCTCGTTGTCTCTGCTCTCCTTTTAATTGCTCAGCTGTTGTCCTATTAGTGTCAACGCTTGGCACAATGCAGGGGTTATAGCTGAAATGCTCTGACTGGTGTTATGTGGGGTGGCAGCCTGAATAAATACAGTGGTTCTTCCTGTTCTCACAAATCTTCTTTCCCATTCCCTCCTCACCATCAAGATGCTGAAAAAAGTCAGCATAAAGTTAATGCACCCACAGACTTCAAATGTCGCTAGCCTTCCCTCCCAGGTCCTTGGCTTGCTGGTCCTTGCAACCCTCCTCAGCGTGTTCCTAATGTGACTAGCTCTTTGGGGACCGATGTAATTTTTGCTGGGTGAACTCCAGAGCTGGGGTTATGCTGGAAACCAGATATGCTGAGCAATGGCTGTGGTGAAATGGTACTCCTTGGTTTGGGATAATCTTGTAGAGCTGGAAAACTTTGAAAACTCTCAGAGCAGAGGCGCTGCTGTGGCCCTGTCTTACTGGGTGTGCAGATCTGCAGGACTTCTGAAGGCACAACCCGTCATCCATTGCAGCCTGACCTCTTAGTCTTGTGTGTTAACCTTGTCTCTGTGTGGTGATCTCGAATGCCTGGCAGCAAGCTGGCTGGCCCGTTGCCTGTCTGTGACCTTTTTTTTCTTTTCCCCCCCTCTGTCCTGGTGGTTGCACTGATTCTCGGTTTCAGCAAATTAACCTTTTGGGGGAAGTCTCCACCTTGTTAGCTTCTTGCCTGGGCTACAAATAACTCCCGAGAGGCTAATGCTTCACAGTGATCCTGAGCAGCCAGGTAGCCTGCCTTTTCCTCTCTGCTGTTGGTTTCCTGGTGATGGTGGGTATGTAGGGCAAGGATGGGAAGACGTCAGAGTTCAGATCTACTTTAAGGGTTGAGCTATCCCTTGCTGCTGCAAGTCTGCTGGGACAAGGGAGCAGAACATGCTGTATATGAAATTGTCCTTGGAAAACTGTTCTTGCTGAAGGCTGCACAAAACCACTTTCATGCTCCCTGGAAGAAGCACAGATGGTGCCAAACGGAGCCTGCCAAGGAGCAAGTCCCATTGTCCCAGTCACCTGTGGTTCTGCTGTGACCTCTGTCACTGTCTCTCTCTTTCCCCTGGAGAGCTCAGAGCAATGCGTGGCTGAGCCTCCCTGCTCTGCAGAGAGGTGGGGGCTGTCCAAATGGGTGTGCCCTGGCTCAAATAGCCCTTGCAATTAGTGCCAAACAGGTCTAAGCAGAGACTGGAGCCTGCTGTGGTGAGACGTGTCAGGAGATGCAGCAGCAGAACCTTGGGGACCCCTTTTTTCAGTCCCCAGCCTGGATGAGACAGAGGTCCTGAGGAGTAAGCAGGATGTGGCCCTACCGTTAAAGATGCTTTGAAACAAGCAAACACATGGGTGGGAAGGCAATTTGTGTTGCAGGGCAGATTTAATTCCTGGTATTTTATAACCCGAGTGCCTGACTTTTACAGATGTGGTTTTACTATCCCCTCCCATCTTAATAGCTATTTTATAAATATTATTATGAAGAAGTCTTGGTGGTAATGCTAAAGGGAAGCTGGGCTTTGTTTTATCTGAATAGTGCTTGCTTCCAGCTTGGGATAAGGGCTGTAACGTTGCGGAATGAAGCTGAGCTGGAACAAAAGCAAGTCTATTCATTAACTTAAATCGTAGTAATTTTAGCATGACCCAAGAGGAGCCTGGTGAATCTAACCCTCTATTTTCCCACATCCTTCCTAGCAAGTGCCTTTCTAGCTGAGGTTTGAGAGCTGACTCACTTCTAGTCTAGAGTGAAATCTGGGGTGGGTATTTTTTTTTTTTCTTTAAGATTAGAGTCAATACTGTTACAACAATTGCTGTGGAAAGAGAAATGATTGTCATTGTCGATTTTGATGTGTAAAAGCTGAATTTAAGTTGTCCACTTACCAATTTCCTAGTTATTAGATTTATTTTTTTGCTATGCTTAGTCACAGATCTCTGTAGCTGCTGCCACCCACCTGGGGTAGCAATCACAGCTGAGACCTTGATTGCTCAATCCCTTATGATGTTAGTGACTCTTTTATAGGGACATGCCCTCAGTTTTTGGAGGACTCTGTATTTTGTGGTGGGGATGAGAGGTCAAACTGAGACCTAGGGGAAGAGAGGTGCAAATGACTGCCCAGGGTGGACTGAAAGGGACCTGTTATTGCCAAGGCAGGTGAGGAGTCCTGGCCCCTGGCCTCCTGCAGTGTGACCAGGCTTGCTAAGAGACCCTGGACCTTTCCACCACCATGGGCCAAAGCCAGAGCTCAACTTCCCTTGGCCGGTTTTTATTGTTGGAGGTTGGGTGTAGGGGGGTGTGTTGGTTTTCTTTTTTCAGAAGCAGCTACAGTTGTAAAGATGAGTGGACAGAGGAACATCTCAGAGGCAGAGGACTAGAGGGTTAGGAATGCAGGGTGGTCACGGGTATCTCTGCTTTCTGCCTGCTTTCTGTGTCTCAGTTTCTCAGTCTGTAAAATGGGGACAAGGAGGCTGATAGCTTACATAAGAGCTACTGGCATGCACTATTTTGTAAAGGCTCTGAAAAAACCTTCTGGATGGCAAAGCACAATGGGAGCACAGACAGCCTCATCACTCAGACAGCAAACTCCTACGTGTGAAAACGTGAGCCGGGAGTTTGACGTATCTGCTACCCAAATGCTAGCAGGTGATGAGCAGATGGGGCCGCCAGGCGCTTGTCTGAGGTCTGCCTGAGCAGAAGGTGGAGGGGGAGTGGGGATCTGAGCACCGGGGCTTTTTTTTGGTGTGTTGTTAATAGCTGACACGTGGTTCTCACCAAAGATGTAAAAATAGAAGCCGTTGGCTTGCGCGGGGCTGTGGCACGGCACTGCTTTATCTGGGAGTTTGGATGTCATGCTCTCCTGGTTATTTATAGGCGACAGGCAAACCTTGGGAGAAGGACGAGAAGAACAAAACGTGGGAAATGCTTCACGTGATGGTTTTGGGCCATGGTGTTGCTTGCTGGGCTGCGGGGGCTGTGAGTTCTGGTGCCTCTGTCAATCCTGCAAGGACCAACACGGGGAGGGGAGTCCCTTTTCAGACGGTCTTATCTTTCTGATCCATGTGCGTGACCTGTCTTGGAGATGATGTGGATTTAAACACACAGGGGAAGAGACAAGGGTGGATTGAGGGAGTTTATGAAGAGCTCTGCAAAGGGCAGAGCCAGCACACAGCTAAATCAATATGTTTTGTTTTGGGAGTGGGGATCTGCTTTTCTGGTGGGTAAACCAGCAGAGCAGTATGTGTACTAGAGGGTTATGTCTTGCTGCAGTCTGGAGTCCTTTATCTGACAGCCTCTTGCCATACCCTCTGTGGTCCCAGTTCTCTTGCACTATGCTACCTGCTATACTTCTATTGAAATCCCAACTATATGCTCCAATGCAGCCCTCATGATGGAAGGTAATTGGGTATTAAAAGCATTGAGACACACAGCCTCAAAATCTGGTTTCCACTGCAGATTCCTCTCCTGAGGCTTTGGAGCTCTACGTGTGTCCATGCTTTTGTCCCAGTGTCACAGTGCAAGCTCAGGAGAAGCTGGATGAGGCTGTGGGGGCAGGATAGCTGGGCTGTTGGATGCATGGGAGCACGGGGCCAGGCAGACGAGAGCCAGCGGTGTGCAGGGAGATGGGGTGGGCGAGCTCCGCTCACAGATCTGTTCGTGAGCTTGCTGGGAGGTAAACTGAGAGGTGCAGGTGGATGGGGGGGGGATCAGTGACCTCTGTTTGCTCAGCCACTGGCCTGTTGCTTCAGCCTGCTCAGCTCCTCTGACACAGGAGAAACCAAGGCAAGAGGGTGAGCCTGAGACTCTAGACACCCTCCTGCCTGGAAACCTGGAGAAACCCCCTGTGCTTCCATGGGAAGGCATCCAGCCCTTCCCTGCCCGTCAAGGGCTGGGAACAAAAACCCCCTCTGGACTTCCCGATGGGATTGTCCCCCTCTCTCCCCTTCCCCACAGCAGCAAGCTGTGGCAGTTCACAAGCCGCTGAGAAATAGATGCCCGTGGGTCCCCAGCGCTGATGTTAATGTGATGAGGAGAGGGGCCAGCACACCTGATGGTGGCTCGGAATGGGAGGCAAATGATTACAGCTGAAGAGGTCGTATACCATTGTAATCCCGAAAAGAAACATTATGATTCATCATTCCTGATGCAATGTCATCTGTTTAATAAAGCCGTAATTCACTCTGTTCTCATTTTTAATGGAGCTATTTAAGTAATGGCGTTGGGTTTTCTCTTTCTCAACCTCCCCCCACTCCCATACTAAGTAGGGTTTGGACCAAGCACTTGAAAAGAGCTATTGGAGCTGAAGACTTTTTTTATATTTACAATATCTTTCAGGCCGTAGCTGAATGGGGTATTATTTATGTCAAATCACTACTTACCCTGAAATATGGGGAGAAGGAAAGCCAACAGCTGGATATGGTAATGAGTAAATAAACCATGTGTCTCTTTAATGATAGGGACATGAATTTGTGCCGCATGGGGAAACGGCCGCCGATAAGATGTCTTTGACT
Source organism: Strix aluco (assembly GCF_031877795.1). NCBI lineage: Eukaryota > Metazoa > Chordata > Aves > Strigiformes > Strigidae > Strix > Strix aluco. The sequence continues at coordinate 29,719,310 of NC_133938.1, read as the reverse complement.
GGGGCTGACCACAGAGCAAGGGCACCCCAAAATTTATGTTGCTGGAGGGCTCCCTTGGCAGCTTGCTGTGAAGAGCGATGGTCTGATGGTTTGGGGTTGGCTTTGCTGCCTGTTCTCTGGGGGCTGTTGTCCATGTGCAGACACAACAGCATTTGCTATCTCTGGCTTGGGGGCACAGCATGATTCTTCCCTCGAAAACCTGGATCTGGAAGTTGTAGTTTCTGTGGATGTCTTAAAAACTCGGGGTTCTTAAAAGAAAAAAACCAGAGGGTCGTTTTGGGAAGAAGTGGTGGGAATGGGAGTGTCTGTGTCCCCAGTCCAGAGTGTGGAGGTGTAATTGTTCTTATGGTCTGCTTTTTTCAGGGTTATTTTCTGTGTGTGGAGAGAAGCATGACTAGGAATGTAAATTTTGAATGCAGGTGTTTGATCACCTACAAGTGACATCAGGTGTCTGTGTCTTCACTAGTGCAGAGTGGCAGGAGTGTTTCTGTCTCTGGGGATGTACTACAAGGGCAAATCCAGGGAGTGGGTGACTGATGCAAACAGTTAAAGGAGAGAGGAGATGCCGAAAGGGATTACCTCAAGACAGCAGAAGGCTGAAGCCTGTCGAAGTAGGTACACCAAGGTTGAACTTCTTTGTCCATTCAGTTTCCTGTGCAAGGGGAAAAGAGGTATTTTCATTTTGTGGCAAATCAGGATTTGTGAAGTTGGTGTAGGGTCAAGCTTGGGACTACAGCCCTCATCCTTCAGTTAAGTTTCATACACCTGGACATATGCAGAGGCTGTGGGGGTTCTCATGGCTGAGCATCCCTCTGTTCTGTGAGCTATACAGACACAGGACAGAAGGTCCCTGTCTCAAAGAGCTGATGCACCACTGGGTGAACACTGATACGTAGCCAAGTGGGCCTATTTCTCTTGAAGTCGGTTGTATGCCTGGCTCTCTGTGCCTGTAAGAAAAATAAGAACTGCCAAATTGGATGGATCATTTCTGATACAGTAAACTCCTCTTGACAGTGGCCAAGAGCAGATGCTTTGGGAGTGTATGAGAGCTGGGCATTTATGGACAGATCCTTCCCATTATGACTACCTGGCTTTTGGCAGCCCTTGATGTAGGGACTGCCCTAAATAAAGGAGTCTCTTAATGTCAAAAGAGAGTTGACTTTCTGCATAAGAATTATTTAACCTTTTGAAATTCATTCGTATGTGTTCACTGTGCATATGGCTTATTGAAAAACCAAGTCATCCCTGCCCTCTACCATAGTCCTTCTGGAAGAGAACCAGAGCTGTAACTTGTTACAGCTCCTTCTAAGATGCTTTAATTTGGTTTGAAAGGGCCCTTAAAAATACTGCATCTTGCCACCCGTAGATTGCTTAGTTGGAAGGCACACATGAAGGCCAAAAGGGTTTTATTTGAGAATGTGCTGTTTTGTCCAGATTTTTTTGCCTAATGCAGAAAGTGAGGTCACTGGTTTTAAGAAGCCACAAATTAAAATAAAAATAACCTCAAGACCTGAACAGTTTTTGTGGTTAGCTGTGCTTTGTATTTTCCCCTAGACATTTTAGATAAACAACAGGGAGTTTCCAACTATCTCTCCTGTTATCATACCAGAAGCAAGAAAGGAAACAAATAAAGAAACTTGAAAAAAACCCCTCATAAGCATCTTAAAATACCCCACACTCAAACCGGTTTCTACTTTAGTGTCATCCGGTGGTAATTTATCACGGTGGAATTAGGCGGATGCGGGAGCGAGCCCTTGGCTCTTTGGAGGAGCCAGGAAAGGCGGAGGGCTGGGAAGGTGGGTCCTGTCTGGAGGAGAATGGTGGTATGTCTTATGGAGGCCGTCAGGCTTCCTGCAGGCCCATCTTACAGGCTGGGTCTCCCATACAGCTCCCACTGGACCTGCATCCTGTTTGGACCGTGGGATTTGTGTTACATGGACCTGAAAGGAAGGCCTGTGGATGTTGTGTGAGGACACTTGGACTCTTGCCCAGCCTGCAGAGGTGAGAGGATGTCTGGTGATGAAATGGTTAGTGAGGTATCATGCGCTATGGGTGGGGACATGGCATTTGGGATAGTTCCTGGCTTTAATATCCCTTTCCTCCCCTTCTTTCCTCATGCTGGTCCTCACTTACAGAATGGGGGTGATGGTTCTCATCTGCCTTTCAGAGGGTTTTAGATCTGACGTGCTCAACAGTGGAGACTTTGGTAGGGGGATTGTTGCCAGTTTGCCTGTAGACATTCAAAATGTTCTTGCTCTTAGTGTAACTCAGTGTAGCTTGGTCTGAACACCTGCACTCATGTCAAATGCCACCTAATTCCACCCACGGTCTTGGTTTGGGCTCAGTGGAGCAGAGGGCTGGTCTTCATTACTCCAGCCCTGTATAAGCAGCTGCTAAGGCTGAATACCATTTGTGAGAGGAAATTGTTTCTGCCTGCCTTTTATGTCTGCACTATCACCTGAGGAGCCCTCGCTGCAAGCTACCAGGGCTGTGTTCACATGGCTTAGAGTGGGAACTGAAACCAGCATGTCTCTCCTAAAACAAATACCAAAAATCACATCTAATGAATGCTGTCAAGAATGTGAAATTTGTGGGTAAATCATAACATTGTCCATGGGGTCAGCAGAGAAGGATAAACTTGCCACTTACAGATGTTCAAGGCAATAAAAATGGCCTGTAAAGAAAAGCCCCTTGTTGCCAGGCAAAGCCACAAGCACAGATTTACGCCGTGCTTGGGGCCTCCTGCTTTCCTGGGAAGCAGGGAAGGGGTTAAGTCTGGAGCCAAGTGCTCAGCTTGCTCTGTATTATGTCCAGGTGGCATGACGTGTGAACAGACGAAAGATAAAAATCGCAGCGGATAAAATCACAGAGGAAATGGCTCTGTCTGAGCCCGGATCACGACGCCTTGCGCTGACCCCACAACCTGAGCTTCATCAGTCAAGTTGTCCTTCCCTTGACTTCTCACCCCATGCTCTGCTGCTGCTGCTACTCCATAAAAGAGGAGGGTGGTGGGAGGAGGGGAAAGGCAGCTCAGCCCGATGACTAAGAGGGTCTGAGGACACGGGTCAAGTTCTTTCTGCTGGAGTCTGGAAGGGAAAGCTGAGTACTCTACCAGACCCTGCTATAAAATGATCTTCCCCATAAAAGGACCGAACAAGTAACCAGGAGGCGAGTGTGGTCCTTGTCTTGCCTTGGCTGGGGATGGGGGTGGTGGAGCAGAGCCAGGCTACTCTGGCTGTCGGAGACCCTCGCTGCTCAGCAGGGAGAGCAGTAGCAATGTTAGGGCCTGGGGCTTTGCTTTTGAAGCTGTAAGATCTGCAACTTGTCTGTCAGTCTGTCCCTTTCCATCCACCCCAGCCAGCTCAGCAGCTGTTAGCTCTGCTGCTTGGAGGTGAGGGAAGAGACCAAACTGTCTTGTGTAAGGACATTGCTGCTGCACTCTTGGTATCTGGTCACCTTTGAGAGAGAGAAAGTCTTTGAGACCTTTAATCAGCCCTGTGTGCATCTCTGAGGGGAATGAAACTCCTCAGTCTCCTTCTTCATCTCAGACAGGTGGCGTTGGTGACAGAAATAGTGTGCCACTGTCCCAGAGCCAGGCAGCCACAGCTGTGGGGAGAGGCCCTCTCCAAGCTGGATCGTGCCTTGCTCTCAAAGGAGCTGTTTGCTGCAGGGGCTGGAGGATGCTGGAATTTGGTCCCTTTGTCTGATCCAAAAGAGCCTAGTTTTTGGGAAGGCCTTCTGGGCACGCTGCATAAGACATCTGTTTTACAGGGTGTTTAGGACGGGGCTCAGCTCAGACTTCCCAGAACTGGGAAAGGCTGGGAAGAGGTTCCCAGTGGTAGCTGGCTGAGTTCCCCTTCTGTAATTATCTTTTGCGACCCTGGGATTTGAGTGTGTTACCAATGACACTGTACTAGGGCAATAAGTGGAAGGGAGTTTTTAGGTGATTAGACTCTGAACTGCTGTGTGCATTAAAAAAAAAACAACAGTGCTTTGTCCTTTCCTGTGGTATAAAGATGCAGGGGACCACAACTCTGGTGGCCTGTGGCTTCATGTCTGTCTGGAAACACGTATTTTCTGTTCAGCTTTAGCTATTTCCCTGTGTATTTTAGTTTAGCTTAGCCTGGTTTAATTGGAATTTATGCACCAGAATAACCATGCTGGTTTAGAGCTGGCACCCCCTGAGTTGCAGGTGGGCTTTGTTTTTAGAGATGCAGAGGTACAGGAGACTACTACTGTCTCTTATTGGGAACAGAGCTATGGCATCAATAGATGCAGGTGCTGAGTGGCCTTCAGTCAAGTTGGGGAGTGTGACTGAGCTTGGGTTAAGCATCTGCTGAGTTAGTCACCCAGTCTGTGTGCATATGAGCCCTGTGGGCACTGAAGGAGCTAATGCTCTGAAGTCAACATATGCCATGCTAACCCATCCCAGGGCTGGGTGCACCTGTGGTGATGCCTGGGGCTCATGGTGGAGAGCAAAGGCTTATAAAGCCCTCTCCTTCCTGGAGCGTTGCTCCCCTGAGGCTTGTGAGGGCTGTTGGCTATTGTCTGTTTTGTCATTGCCTGCTCAGAAGGATGTGCAGTGACAGGGTGAGCACCTCCAGACTGAGATGTGACCTGGTAAAAGGAGGATGAACGTGTCCATTAAAAACTGATTTGGAACTTATTGAGCATCATGCCTCTGTCTTTCCTTGCTATGAGGAAGGTCAGGATATAGTGACTAGACCCTATCTGGGAGCAAAGGTGTGTCTTGGTTTGAAAGCAATCTATTGTGACCTTTGACAGCACATGTAGCAAGAGCAGGTGGGCTCAGAAAATACAAGGACTTCTTTCCTGTCCTGACTGAGAAGGGAAGGGGTAACCCAGGAGCATACACTCTGGTAAGGACATGGGGAATGTCCACAGAAATAGACATGACTTTTCTGGAGGGGGCAAGATGCTTGTCTGTGAGCAAAGCCACCTCCCCATGTGGAGGATTGGGCAGCTGTGTTTCAGGTTCCCAGCAGGCTCCGTAGATCATCTCCTGCTCAGTGAGCAGACGGGGAAGCCCATCTGTGTATGTCTCTGCTCTCGGGGAGGCTGTAGAGCATCACCACTTCTCCTCCCCAGGGAAGGCAGCTCCGTGGCATGACCTCCCACCTGGGGAAACGAGATCAGCAAATGACTCCTAAGTAGCGTGTCCATCACTGTCAAATTGACCATGGATGTCAAGCGTGAATTGGCTGTCCCCGCAGCGCGGCCAGAGCCAGCCCCTTAGCTGGCTGAGTCGAGCTGTGCTGACTCCCCGTGATAGCATTTTAATGTGAGGGATGACAGAGGCCTCCAAGTTAATGTCTGCGGAGAGGTGACAGTTTTGAATGTCAGCCAAAGTGGAAGGCCTGCCTGGAATTTTGCGGAGAGTGAAGAGGATGGGCATGAAATTAGCACAGGCAACCACGTCTGCCAGCAGCCGTGCGGTGCTGAGGCCTGGTGCTCCTGAGAGCTGGCCACCTGAGCGGACCTTCCTGCTTGGACCTCAGACCATGACCTGCATGTCTCCCAACAAGGCTCCTCCCAGGAGTGTCTTCAAGGACTGGAGGGAGGGACTCAAGCCTGGAGCTTACCCTTGCTCTCTTGGGAGGACCACTGGAATGTGGAAATGGTGACAGAAACACCATGCTGGCGATAGGAGATGGAGATAAGATCGGAGCTGAGCTGGTGTCTGCCCACCATTATTAAGAATAATTGGCATGTGTGTTTAGATGAGGCCTGGCTCTCAAGAGCTTGGCTGGCTGCCTGAACGTCCCCATGGAGTCCCACAAGGAAGGCACTCCTGGTGATTAAATCTGATGGCAAAGAGCATCTGAGTAATTCCTAAACAGCTTATTCACAAGAGGGAGTGAAAGCCTCCTGATGCTCATCATGCAGACGAGGAAATGGCCAGTACCAACAAGCCCAGCCCAAATGAGTGGGTATACCTGTCCCCCTTCCCTGATCTTGGGCCAGGCAGCTTGCTTTGCTGTGCCTCAGTTTCCCTGCTCTCCATGGGAGAAAAGGCTGGGTTTCTTTATGGAGAAATGTTGGGGAAAATAAATGGCTCCAGGGTTGCAGAGGTTCTGAAGACTGCAGGTGGGAGGCATTCCTGAAAGGAGACGAAAGCAATGACAAGATACTGAGCACAGCCAAGAGCTAGACTGGATTTATTAAAGAAAAAATGAGGGAGACGTCTGTGGCCAGCTTGATAAATCGTCTCCCCCTCAAAGCTGTATTTCTGTGTTATTGTTTGCCTGCGATGGGATCTTGACAAAGTCTCCCTGGGCTCAGGGGCTAATTGCAGAGTTGACAAAGTTGCAGATCTTCTGTGCTGTTGCCTGAGCTGGGACTGGGCTGAACTGGTTGTAGACTGGCCATTGGGAAACCAGTAATGGGTCTATTTGGTAATGCAACATATGGTACAAAATTCCTTTTTGATCTAGTAGAGCCCAAACCCCTTCAAAAGGTAATTCTATTCACTGGTAACCTTCAAAACAGGGAGAAGAACATATTTCTGTTTGGGTTCCTTATGAGATATTGTCTTTAATGTGCACAAGGATTTTCAGAAACCTGGTGTTGAGTGGCCAGGAAGGTTAGGGAGCAAGATGCTCTGCTATCCTACCTGTAAACTGCATCTATGTTCTTGCTGCAAAAGCACAGGGAGGAGGAAAAAGGTTGGTTGGTTTAACTTCAGCCTCTGTTCCAGCAAGACCACAAGTTTGGGACTCTTGTGTCCTGTTGCAGCCCTGTACACACACACTTTGACTTGAATATTTAGGAAATCACAGCTTTGGTATGAGACCTATGTGAGAAAAATTCCCTCACTCCCAAAACAGGATATTGACTGGGAGCTGTTTAAATAAAAATCTGTCTTGCTAGTTGTATGTAGATAAAGCAGTGTAAGGAATAACAGAAGCTATTGTGTGAATGTGGTTGGCTTGTGAGGAAGAGGACTGTGGCTGTAGTTATGGGCATATCCCTTCAGAGAATGTCTCCTGGGCATTGGAAGGTCCTGGAGACTCCAGAAGCCACTAACACAATCCCTGTGTTGCTGGGATGGTGTTAGAAGTGAATTGTGGCTGCTCTTCTTGCCAGGGATTCACCTCTAGCTGCTGACAAGCATGTGGAAGTGGAGATGATGAAGGCTTTGGCCACCGTTTGCTTGAACAGAGTCCCACTTTACAATTGCACTGGGAGCTGCAGGGTGGCAGTAGGGCAGTTATGCAAAAAACCGACCAGAACTCCTCACAGATGTCAAATATCCATTATATGTTAAACAAACAAACCAACCAACCCACCAAAAACCTGACACACCCACAAACCAAAAAACACTTTCAAAGGAAAATAAAAAATGACTGTGGACTACCTAGTCCTCAGCACCCCAGAAGTTTGTGTTGGCTGTTTTTAGCTGGATGCTGAAATAAAATGGTATTTGTGCTGAGAAAAGCATGCTTAAAATAAGGAAGGGAAAAATGTATAAAGTGAATTTCAAATTTCTTATCTCAAGTGTAATGCTGTCTTTATATGACTGGGCAATTGATTGGAGAAATTCTGGGCTTCGTTTAGCTATTTTTCTTGGTAGCACTTTGACCTCTAAGTATATCCTGGTCTTGACCTTAGTTTTTTTCCAGGGAGACAGCCTTGAAGCAATGCTGCAATTTGCAGGCTGTTTCTTAATTCAAATACATCAAATGCTCGTCCTGCATACACTGAAGTACTGACCCGTGTTGTCCTAGCCAGTGCTTGTCTGCACTTCTCTGTGGCTTCAAGTCTCTTTCTTCAGTAGTGTTGAAGGACACTAGTAAGCTTGTCTCTCCCTGGGGGGATGTGGTGTTTGACCCTCTCCTCTGCACCCAGCACCCAGGTGGCTCTTGCTGTCCCGGTCTTGCTCGGTGGTGGCATGGGAGGGATCTTACAGGGAGGTTCTGGCTCCAGTGCAGCCTATTTAGGTCCACCAGAAGAGTGCCTCTCATCAGCTTGTGGTTTTCGGTGGAGGAGAACTTTCCTGCCATCGCTGTTGCCATGCAGAACACTCATTTTCCTTCCCACCAGTTCATTTTGCACCCAATCCGGAGTCTTGTTAGCTCCTGAAGTATGGGTGGAGGGACTGTGGGAGAAGACCTATGCGGATTAAACTCCCACTTGCTGCCATCTCTGCCTCCTCTGCCGAAAGCTGTGACCCAAGAGCGTTCCTTCTCCTCAAACTCGGGCTACGAGCTAACGCAGAGGAGAGATGTGTGCGGTCGTTTATCCTCCTCATCGACAGATGGGATCCGACAGCTTCTTGCCTTATGCAGTCACAGACTCCACAGCTTGCATCTTTTCCCCTTTTCTGCCAGGAATAACTTTAGGGGGGGCTTTAAAAAATGTTTCATTAATGCTTCTGGAAATGTTGTTTTGTGTGTGAATTGCAGGAGCTATTTACAGTAACTTCTTAAATGAACCTTGTGAAATGGGAATAATTTCACTTTGTGCAAATTTCACAGCCTTTTACTGTTCTGATTTTTTTTTTTTTTTTGACAGCTTCTACATTTTAAAGTTATGGCTTCAGGCCTAAGAAACCCAGTGTCTTTTTGGGCCAGGTGAATTATGAATCAGCCTTGAACTCCCTTCATGGCGTTGAGTATTAATGTGTCCATATTGCAGAGGGTTAGTGACTTAACCAGTGGGTTGAGCAGAGAGCAAAGAGGGGACTTGAGGTCTCCAAGTGTTTAAGGCAGGGCACTATATTCTTTCCCTGCTAGACAGATGGGAGACAGTGAGGCCCATGGACCTTGGAGAAATTAATGGGGCCCTCTGAAAAAACATCCTGCTTGGAAATGAAATGTTAGCCGCAGAGCCTTGCGCTCTGTGTGGCTGTCTTTATTTTTATTGGCCCCTCATCCGTTAAGGTTGTCACCTCCTGCCGTCATCCCAACTTTCTGCGTTGGGAGAAGGTTTGGTGGTAGAGCCCTTCCATGAAGCCTGGGGATACTTGCCAGTTGTGCTGTCTGCATCTCGTTTTAATGGGGGTTGTTAACCAATTATCATCTTAGCTGAAAATACTTGCTGAAAATTTAATTAGAACTGATTGTGTGACGTGTGCTTTTTCTTGGATGGGGAGCTTCAGTGTATGGTAAGGTGGAAGATGGCTTGCTCAGGAACAGAGAACATAGGCTCTGTGGGCAGGCAGCTGGCTTGGATGTGTAATTGAAATGGTGGGTAGCTGTCAGTAGTGGCCAACAGCCCTCACTTTGCAGGACCTCTTGCTGTGGCTGGTGTTTTCCATGGAGTTAGGGTGGGACTGACAGAGCTGCCAGCTCTGACTTGGTCCTGGCCGGTGCCTGACTTGGTGTCCTCACCTGCGATCTGGAGGTGTCACGTCTGACCTCCCCAGCAGCCAGAGGAGCTGCAGATGATCTGGTCTGAGCCACATGTGCAGGGTTTATTGAATTGGGCAAGAAAAACAGAGTCTGCTTTGTCCTGTGACTTGCTGGACTTGGATTTCTGATAGCGAAATATATAGTGAGGAGTCAGGATGGATCCTGCTGCAAGGCTGCATTTGGTTGAATGGAGCCATGTATTTTGTTTAAAGGTTTTGTTAACAGATTTAGTGCTTCTGAAAGATGCTTTGAATGGAGTCCTGTGCAGGCATCTCTCTTCAGATTCTCAAATACAAGCATGGCAAAGAAAAGCATGTCTCTATTTCCCCAGCAGAAGGAGGGCTGCTCCATGGACATGAGCACATGTGACCACAAATTGTGTTGGCCTCTGTTCTTGTAAAAAGCAAAATACTGTGCTGATAACTCTGTTTATCCTGCTAAGTGCTTTTGCTGCTAAAGAGAGGCATGACAATGTAGCAGATGTATTATGTTCTCTTAAGCCCTTTTTAAATATTTTGGACTGGTCATTTTTGTTGATCTTTCCTGATTTATGTGAGTTACCTGCAGATCCTGAGTTTCTGGAGAAAGATGTGTTGGATAATGTTGCAGTCCCTCTTGTTCCCAGCATCCTGAGACTCTTTCCTACCTCCCAAACCAGGCCTGGTGGCTTCAGGTTTTGACTTTTGGTATTTATTGCTCTTCTTCACAGCAGCCCCTCTGGTAAAGCCAAACCTCATCTTGTTGAGCTTGGCTCCTTGGCAAGTCTGAATCTTACAAATTTGTGCAGATTCAGAAGAAAACCAACCATTCGAGGGTTTACAATTGAATTGAAAACCAAAAGGAAATATAGGATTTAATTTTGGATAATTAATAGATTTTTTGATAGGACAATAGCACTGATATTTTTGTTGATATTTAGTAATAGGTGCTGTCACTGAAATGCTTCTTTTGAAATATAATTCTAATTGAATTTGAAGCAAAAGATATTTCAAAATGAGGAAAACTGAACTGCTAGGCTCAGAAATGTTGCAGCTAGACATTTTGATTTTGCAGAATTAAAACATTTCAGTGTGAAGAGCCTTCAATGTGAAGGAGTCGGGAGTGATTTGAAGAAGTATTTCAATGTTACTGAATCTGCATTTCTCCCTGGTTATATACACAGTATGTGTGTATGGTAGTGGAACATTTTTTACCTGCTTCCACAGTAAATGAGTAGGTAGCACAACCCTTTGGTGAAAAGCTGTAGAATTTAAATAGACAAACTGGCAAGTTGTTTCATCTCTGGATACTTTTGCCTGCCAGCAAAAGAGTAATTTTTCACTTGCCCAGCTCAGTCTTTGGCCAAGCCAAGAACTGAAGCTGGGTCTTCCAAGTCCTTGTCCCATGTCCCACGACAAGATCCCTGTCTTTTCTCTTTGTTTGTGGTTTGTGATTAATCGCCCAAGTCTCCTGATATTATTTCTGTTGTGCTCCCTGACTGTATGATTCGAAACTTTATAAACAGGCCATAGCAAATGCATGCGACATACAAAAATATGGGTATTCATCAAAGTAGCACAGCTGCTCCTGAAACAATGGTGCTAAGAAAGCCCATTCATACTAATTACAGCAGCACAAAGAATTGTGTCGCTAAATTTGCTGGCAGGTCCAAAAAATGTTTTGGCTTGACCTGAAACAGTCTCTTTTGGGGAAGAAGTTTTTGGCAAGTTGAAACATTTTAGTTTCACTCCAGAAGAAGCATTTTGTTATGAAGCTAAGTATTTGCTTTAAGTAGCAATTAAGAATTAGAAGATGGAAACATTTCTTTTTAAGTTGAAGTGGAGATTTTTTTTGTCTTTAAGGAAAAAAGTCTTTCTTTGACCACTAACAGTTTGATAAGAAGGAATAAGTGGGTGACCTGTTTTAATAGGGCTGGAATGGTGCTTTTGACAACCTCTTCTCCCAAATCTGAACTCTTCAGCTGCTGAAGGTTTGCCTGACCCTTCTGCAAGCACTCAGGACAAACACCCCACCTGGGGGTCTGAAGCTTGAGGTCGGGCGACCTCTCACTGCTCTGCTTTGCTTCCAGACTGACGTGCTGAGCAGGTAACCCTGGTGCAGCCTGGTAGTTCCTCGTGTGGTGCTGCTTGCTGGGGGCAGAGGACAGGGGAAATTCTCCTCAATGTTGCTGAGCCCAAAAGGAATAAAGTGTAATTACACTCCACGTACTGATATTTCCATGCACTCCTCTGATGGCACTCCAACCACGCAGTAATATTTTCCTTTCTGAAAATAGCATACTGATTTAGTGTAAGATCCTTTAATGTTTAGAAAGTCTGGAAATACATAATTAAGGTATCCAGCCAATTCCCCCTTTTGCCTTGTAATTATTGTTTGTTCATTAACACCCCGAATGACTTCCACCACCCACTCAAGCTTAACTTTGCCCCACAAATCTGTCAAAATAGAGATGCGTATCAACATTGGAAATTGCTATTACGACAGAGGGAACAAACTTCCTTTTTCTCTCAGACGAATCAATTTTCAACATAATTTCACAATCATGCAGTAGGTAGATGGTTTCCTGCTGTACAATCTCTGCCCACCTTTCGCTTCAAAATCTTACCTGCTCAAACCTCCAAGTTCATTGTTGTGTCTTGGATACCTAAAACAGCCCCAAAGAACTGTTCCAATTCGTAACATCCAACATCATATCAGTAAAGACCATTCCCAAAGCTGCCTGGGAGCTGGGGCAGTAAAAAGATGGCAGCCTCACTCCAGACACCTGAATTTAGGTAGGAAAGCAAAATGTTTCCAGCCCACAGCAACTTTGCTGACTTCACCAGGAGCTGCTTTGTTTGTGCAATATGGGGCTCACTGTAGTCCGTGTGAGACGATGGGAAAACTGCATTTCACGTTGTTTCAGTCCCTGCTTTTATTAAGCAGCCATTTGGATGACATATGGAAATTAATGTTATATTTAGGCATGTTCCTGTATGTCCATGAAGACAGTTACAAAACTATTTTTAACTCTAATACTTGTACTAATCCTCCTAAAACTCACTAAGGGGCACTAACTCTTCTCCAGCAGCAGAGGAAAACTCAGTCTGGTCTTTAGGGGGATATTTCTGGATAGGAAGATATTTGCCAGAATAACTCGTTCAGTTCACTGTGGTTCTGCTCTTATCTCCAGTTGCTCTGCCCTTCTTGCCAGCATCCTGCTGGTTCCTTTGGCTTGTGGTACCCACAGCCTTGCTGTAACAAGTCCCAGGACTTGGCAAATGCCTTGAGCTGCTCATGGCTCTGGCAAGCACCAGCAGATGTGTTGCAGAGCGGTTCCAGCGCACATCTGTGTGGAGCTGTCCCTGTAGCAGCCATGTCAAAATCTGGGTTGCCGCTGCTTGTGCATGCCCTGCATGTTGCTCCAGGTGTTTGTTTCCAGTTCCCGGGCTGCACGTACCTACCCACCACACAGAGGTCTCCTGAACACATCAGCTAACAAGCAGCACCTCTTCTCTCTTTCTAAAAAGACTTTCTTCCAACTCTTTATGGCACAGAGAAGCCATAAAGACTGGGTTAACAGCTGACATTGTGGATGGGCCATCCAAGTTGCCAATGGAGATGCAAAAGCACCACTGGAAGCTCCAAGATTGATTTCTTCAGCTTTTGCAGAGACGCCAGAGGCGGTGTGCCAAGATCTCCTGGGACGGCTCCTGTCTGGGGTATTACTGCAGATTCCTGTTCATGAAACCCTTGTTCTAACCCGCTGGAGTATTTTGCATGCTGCAGGATGTTTGCAGAAGGATCTGTACCATGCTTCAGGCATGGCCTCCCCCAAGGGCCAGCGTGTCACAATAGTGTAATTCCTCAGCTTGATCCAGCTGGTGGGTGGGTAGGGAAGGAGGTCTCTGCTCCCCGTGCAGCTCTGTTCAGCAAGTGTCTTTCTGCTGGAATGCCAACCCTGCTCAGGCTCAGATAATCCAGGGCAAGGGCCTCTATTTTTGGCTTTTGGCATTTTGTCTGTTGGGGTGGGGTTTTTTTTTTTTTTTTTTTTTCCCTTGGCATCTTCTGCTGCCCCCATATCATCTCTAGACCTCCCTTGGGAAGCTGCTCTACCTGTGATGGGATGCAGTATGTTGGTTGCATGCTTAAAGCAGCCTCTGCCCCCCTAACTGTGCTGCAGCCCAGCTCTGAGGTGCATGGGCATCCATCCATCCTCCATGGAGTCCTGGTCAGACAGATTTCTTCAGAACAAAGGAGCGAGATTACTTCATCTCCTGGGTGAGGGCACTTCCTTGGTGGTGTGCAGACAGAGATGTGCTTGTCTGGTTCTGCGGCTGTGCTGTGGGCAGCTCTGCTGGCCAGCGTGCGATGATGATTACCTTGCACTTCTGCACTGCAGTGTAGCGATGACTGCAATTTATCAGGCTATTCCCCGGTGGGCTGGATTTGACCTGAACGCTAGAGTGTCTCAGTGCTTCCAACCTGCTCCACTCACGTGGTGCCCACGCCAGCTTTCCTGGAAGGCAGGCTGATCTGGCGGGAACTGCCTGACACATCGCCATCAATGCGTAATAACCTTTATGTAGGGAAAAAAAAAAAAAAGAAAAGAAGAAACAGAAAAAACAACCTTCTGCCCACAATCCCATGGTAACCCTAGCAATATGAGCATTAATTTCCAGAGAGCTTTCTCCTCTGGACAGGGGGGCAGTTAATGGGTTTAGATTATTTGTGGTTATCTGGATTTCAGATTGACACCATAAATATTCAAACTCTGAACCTGGCTGGATGCAGCCGCTGTTGACTTTTGTATGACCTAGCTGGAAACTTTAAATCAGCTGTCGACTTGACTTTCAAGGGAGTGAAATGCTCCAAATCCACTAGATAGCATCTCCTTGGTGTTTTATTACCTCCTGAGAACCTCACTTTGGTTGGGACCCAACTCCAGCCTCCTTTCAGAAAGCAGAGCTTTGTTAGCCTTGCAAAGTCATTAAACCTGCCATGTGGGAATAGGGGTGTCCTACCTTGTGGTAACACACAGGGCTTATTATATAAAACGTACATGATTAATATACAAGTGAAACGAGTCCAGATGCAAGCCTAGCATCGTGTTATTAATAGGCTAACATAGATCTCTATCAATGCTGCCCTCTGTTCTCTAGATCACCCTGGATGCTGCATTTTGGGTGGTGGTGTTTTTTGTTTCTGTTGTTTTTGTTGTTGTGGGTTTTTTTTGTTTTTGTTTTTTGTTGTTGTTGTTCTTTGTCTTTTGAGATCGATGTATGGGATTCTCTGTAGGTACTGAATACATTTTGCTCCCAGTGTACAGTGTGCTGCTGTTCTGGTCAACCCAAGGCTGGTTTGTAAAGTGCTAAGTGAGACGTGACATGCTGTGAGCAGCCGTGAGGATGGTTAGGGCCAGCGGTGCCACGCCAGCGGCCGCAGATTGCTGCACCGGTGCAAGGTGCTCTCTTGCCCGGTGACTGAGAGCAGAGCAGCCGTCCAATGCCAGATTCATCACAGCAAGTGGCGTGTTGAGGGCCACTGTCAGCTTAATGAATGTCACAGCAGCCACCGTGTCAATAAAGGTTACGGCCTTTGCTACAGAAAGAGACCCAAACACCATTTAAGTAATTGCATGGTGGCAGTGAGGGGAGCAGAAGTGACATAGCTGGCTGCTCGACATCTGCATCTTCCTCTGAAGAGCAGGACAGTGCATCCAGAGAGGATGCTCTGAAGAGTCAGAGGTAAAAAAGTTGGGGCCACATGTTTTTCTGGAGTAGACTTGCTGAGAAAGGGGACCTGCAGTGTGTCTGGAGTCAAGACTTCCAACCCTCTGTAGCTCTGTGGGAGATGCTAAAGAGCTCTTTGCCTCTTCTTCCCTCAGTCACCTTGGCCCACCTTTCGAAAGACGCTGAACTCGATTGCCCGTCTTTGAGGCTGGTCTGGTTTCACAGCAGTGCAGGGCACTCAAGTACCAACAGTCATGTGGTGTGAAGGGGTCTCAGGTCCATGCAAAGTGGCCCAAGATAGGAGATGTTTTGAAAATGCAGGGGCTGGCAAGTCTGGGCTGACAGCTTTTAGACTAATTGGTTTGATGGTCTAGTCCTCTAATGTAATGTTTTATTAGGTCCAACAGATTTCTGTTCCAAATTCCCTGGGGAGCTCTCCAAAATAACTGTTCAATGAATAGCTTTTCCCTGCAGCTAAGTGAGAGAGGTGCTGGCAATAGAGAGATCTTGGCAAACCAGCCCGACAAAGACTTGGAAAGGCTCTTAGTCCAACCTTACAGATTATCTCACACCTCCTCCGCTCATCTGGCTCGTACTGGAAGTGAATCACAGGAAATTGGTTGGGTCTTCTTGTGGCCAGGGGTGCCTCCTCTAGGTCTTCAATTTCATCTCCACCTCAGCTGTGAAGGTGCTTCGTCCTGCAGTTCCTGTTCTCCATGCACCGAGATCCCTCTCTGCAGAAGCCCTCAGAGATGTGTGCTCTCCAGGAGACCACGCACAGGGATTTGGGGGTCCCGGCATGGCCATAGCTGTCCTCTCATGTCTCCGGCCCACATGGTGTCTTACACCCCAGCCTGCAGGTAGGCAGTGGGCTCTTGTAGTGACATCTTCTTCCAAGCTTGTTCTTGGTTATGAAGATGTCTGGACTCTCTAACACAGATTTGCATGCCTTGTGCTTTTAATATCATGTATGAGTTGCTATCTGCCGACTAAGATTAATTGAATATGTAAAACAATAGGTGCTAAGAATTAATACAAGGCTTTGTAATACAAGATGACTTTTATTCTGGTTTGAATACTTCACACAGCAGCTATAAGTACATTAGTTTTATTGATCTATATTCATAGAATTATTTAAATGTACCCTCTGGTGCTGAGTGTCAGGGATTTTCCAGTGCTTGCCACTATGCATTTTTCATTAGAGGCTAGCGAAGGCAGATCCAAACTTTGACTGCCCAGGCAAGATTAATTTCATCTTGACAGCCACAGCCAAACACAAGCAGAGTGTGTTTTGAGAGCTGACCACTAACCATGGTCTCACACCACGTACCCCAGAGCAGTTTCCTGAGCTCCCTCCTTGGGCTCTCCTGCATTGTCAGCATTTCAGTGCTGCCAGGGTATGCTGGCTACCAAACATCCTGGCTCCACCAAGGCTTTGCTTCTGCATTTTGTTTTAAAGAATGAAAATGGATCTGTTCCTATATATAGCCAAAACTCTTATATTAAAACCCTGTATGTACTGCGCATACTAAACCTGGCCTGATCTTTCAAGGTCAGATGTTTGGCAGGTGCCAGCTGTCTGTAGCTGGTACAACATTTCTTCCATCCAAATGTGACTGGATTTTCTTTTATTTCATCAGTTTTTTTCCACTTTTGTCTAAAAATACTCAATTCATTTTCTTGCCTTTCTCTAGTGGGGGATTAAAAAAAGAAAAAAGGAGAAAAAAATGCCAACGACTTGAGCATTCTCAAGTTTTTCTTTTAATGGTGTTTGATTGTAGTCACTGGCCGAAGGAAACTGAACTTTTTTTAGTTTACAGGGAAATTGGGATGAAAAGAATTAAACTTCCCAGAGAAAAATGAAATGTGATGGTTTCTAGCATTTAGAAGTGAGGCAAATGGCTAGGCAAGAAAGACAGCTTTCCCACAGGTTTGTCTTGAGGTTGGGTGGGGGATGGGAGCTCTTGTAAACCCCCTTTCCTGCACTGGATTGCTTGTAAAGTCATGGGGAGTCTCTGGTGTCTACTAAGAGGTTGAGCTCATGCTGCAGCCTTTGCTCGAGGGAGGACACTAAGAAGGTGTCTGTCCTTTAGCTGACAGCCCAGTGAAATGAAAGCTATCTGAGTTTTCTATCTCTCCCCTAAATTAGGTTAAAATTAGCTGACAGGTTCCAAAGTGATTGGAACATACAAGCCTACAGTGTAATTGCATAAGCCGCTTTCCTTGGGAACCAAACTAAAAAGCATCAGTATGTTTTACAGCACTTATTATAACAATCATTTTGTGTCTAGTTCAATGTTCGTGGTACAGTCTGAACATGAACTTCAGGAATGCTGGAGGGGTATGTAGCTGATGGGCCTCTTTGGGAGGATGTATGTAGATGTGTGTGTTCTACAGCAGAAAAACATTTGGGATTTGGGAGCCTGGCCCTGCAGAGATGCTCTCGTCAATCTTGCTGATGCGGCTGCGCCTGTTGTTACCTAAAGCCTCTTCTAAATCTGCCTTTGGTCCCTTGGTTGCATCCTCGGGGGTGGAAGAAAAAGCTAACAGGGGATGCTGTTGCCTCTCTGCTGTGTTGTCCTAGGGCTGCCGCTTCCCCACGGGAGGGTTATGGCTCCAGCTCGCATCCTTTCAGGGTCAGGGAGCAGGGTCTCCTCTGGGCCTTACAGCAGAGAAGCGCTTGCCTGGTTCTTTTGCCCTGATTAAGTCAAAGGTGGCTGCAAGGCTGTCCCTGGAGAATGCTATGCCTCTGGGGTCGAGCAGGGGCATGGTTGCTCCTAGCCTTGCTGTGCAGGCAGCCCTCGGGTATGGCTGCTCCCTCCAAGCACGTCCCCAGCTCAGATCCATGTAGGGCTCTATACTGTGTAGGGAGATTGCCTCCAGCGGCTCCCCCCACGGCTCTGTGGGGACTCAGAGGAGGATTTGTGCTTTTATTTTTTTAATGTATTTATTTTTTTTAATAGATGGAGGAGGTAGGCTGGAAACCTCTGGCTTCCCCTTCTCTCCATCGCTCAGCATCCTCCCAGCAGCAGGCCTGGAGGGTGGGTTGGGGCCGGGAGTTAGGGCTGGGCTGAGCATGGCTCTCCTGGTCCAGAGCCCTCCCTTTGCCTTGTGCGGGGTCAGCCGACCCCAGACCCTGTCTCCCAGCACTCAGACCCTGCCTTGTGCTCAGAGAAGGCGGTTTTGGTAGTGGGTTCGTGAACTTTGCTATTTTTTATAGCCACTAGAGGGGGGTCAGAGACTGCTGGCATGGGCTGCCTGCAGCCAGGCTGCCCGGGCTGGGGGCAGCCCAGGTGGGGGGCCTCGGGCTGAGCCCCGCGGTGTGCAGCCTGGCCTTTCCTTGCCCTGCCCGTGGTTTCAGCATCTTTCCCGGCCTCAGTGGGAATTCCTTTGGGAAGGTCAGTGCTGTAAGCCAGGACACGTTGTCTGCATCTACTCTGTTTCCCTCCAATGGGAATGGGGACATGTGTGCAGGGAGCACTGGGTTAGCAGGGAGTCAAGCTGGGGAGTCCTCCTAGCCCACGGTGGATTTATCAGCTCATCTCCAGTAACACTTTGTAGCTTGGGAGCCAACTATTGTCACCCAAATACAGCCGTCTTGCTTGCACACAAGCCTGAAACCACCTGAGGCAGCTCTGTGCAAGGCCCCATCAGGGCTTCTGGCTCTTGGGTGGAAATCCCTCCCTTCCTGCTGTGCTCCTGCATGTCCCAGTAAGGACCGTGCCCTTTGGTTCATGTGAGGTGACTGCGAAATGACAGCGGAGGAAGGACTCTGCATATCCAGCCCAGGGTGCATGGCATCGGCCGTTGGGAAGGGAAGGCACTGAGATTTGCCGAGGAACATCAGGCCGTTGGGATTGCTGGTGCTGGAGCAATTTCAGCTGGCCAGGAGCAAGTCTGTTTATTGTCTCTGAAACCAGACATTCAAGGTGCTGAACTTCCTTTGCTAGCAAAGCTCAGAGCAGTATTTTGTGCCAAGATGAGGAGAGATTTTCAGAACAGTTTTATAACTCATTTTTTTTCCCTTGTGGGCCCCTATATATGATTTTTTAAAGGGGGAGGAAGTGCTGGATTTTCCATTTCTAAGTGTTGTTCTCTAAACTGAGTGATGTGAGCCGTAACACTTGCTAACTTCTAATGGACACCTTGGCAAGACTCAGCCAACTTCTGAAGAGGGAGAAAAGGACAAAGAGTGTCTACGAATGCCCTTAGCAGAGCCCGGCACAACATCAAGAGGGATTTTTCTTTCTGGGAGCAACACAGCTCCACTGCCATTGCATGGTGGATGTTCCTGGTGATTCTGGAGCAGGATTCAAAAGCACATATCTTGACATCAAACCAGTCATCTAAGGTCCCCCATACTTGTTGCTGAGAGCACCCAGCCGCTAACACATCATGGGAATAGTCTGTTCTCTGTGTCACTGGGAAGTGATGGGGACTGGTTGCATTAATGGATGGGAAGAACTTGGCCTCACCACCCCTCAGCCTCCCCACAGCTCTGGGATCATTTTAAGTGTGAGGCTGTGTATTATAAATTATACAGCATTTATAATCAGGAAAACATCTGCTGGGTGCTCTTTCCAGTGGACAGGGCCAGCCAAAGGCTCCAGGACACAATGCGTAGGGGTTGCACCAATCGCCACCTGTCTGCTCCTATAATCGAGTTGATTTTTTATGGTCTTGACATCAGCTTTCAAGACGCATGATCTATGTGTTTATTTAGCTGTCTTTCCTGGCGTCCCTTAGTTTTGAACTCCTGTAAATCCTCCCACAGTTGGATTTCTGCACTTTTCAGAGATTACGTTTCCTGACAGTACATTTCTCCTTCCCCCTCACTTTGGTGACAGCTCAGGCAAGGCTCCAGGGACCGAAGTGTTCAAACCTGGCTCTGGAAAGCTGAGCTCTGACACAGAGTGGGTCTAACTTTCCAGGGGCCAAGCAACTTGTACCAGTGTAAGCAGGAGAGATGGCCCAAACATGCTGTTTTGAGGATAGAGTTCCCCTCCAGGATCAAAATCTGGTCCAGGGGCTGCATCATCCTCCAGGACTTGGTGGCTGGACCATGAGGTGGTCTCCACAAGGGGACCTTGTGCTCAGGTCCTGTCTCCAGGCCAGGAAAGTGAGTGGAGTCAATGTGGTCAGAACAGTAACTTCTTGTTAAAAAGCCCAAATACTGGCTGCTGGGGAGTGAGTTTTTTGCAGCTCTGTTTGTTTGGGTCCCGATGGCCCTTGCTCACTGATGCTCTCATCTTAATAGGAGTTAACCCATGCAAGGACTTCCTGGGTATCCCAGCTCAAATGATTCCCAGAAGGACCTCATTATAAATGCCCTCGTTTTTCACAAAACTATGTCGTCTTTTGTCCTCTTCTTTTGGGGAAGTACAGCTGGCTCTGAACTCTACTGGCTTCCAGATGTGTACAGGTGGACAAATATTTGAATACTACTAGGAAAGAGTATGCAGCAGCCTTTGCTTTTTGTGCTTTTTCCTACCAGCGAAGCAGGGATTGTTGAGAAGAGCTATAGCCAAGAAACCTATCAACTCTATGGGGCACTTTCTACAACCTGTAGCCTTTGACTCCAGTGGCTGGGAGTACATGTCCATGGAACATCCATATGAGTGGGAAGACAATGTGGGCTGATCTGCCTTTCCAGGTGGGCTTTGCGACCACCCTCACTTTCCCAGCTGGTCCTAGCACCCTTTGCTTACTCCTTGTCCGCTTTTGCATTGTCTGGCCTTTTTATCATCACCCTCGCAGGGCTCCTCTGCATGGCCCTCACCCCTCCTGCTGCCTGCCCCAGTTCGTCCTTTCCCTGCTCCGATATGGAGGAGGAGAAGGGTGAGACTTCCAGGATCTTGAGCCATTGTGGCTCTTCCCCATGTGGTGTCTATGCTCCTTGATCCCTACCTCTCTCCCCAAATTTCCCAGCCACCAGTGACCCATGAATTATTTTATTTACAGCAATAATACCTGTAGAAGGAGTCTACTGCTTGACTGTATGCTGAGGCCTTCCCCATCTCTTGGAGAGAATCCCTGACTCCAGCAGGTACGTGCCTTGGTATTTTTCCAAAGCTGATGTGAACTTGTCCCTGGTACAAGTTCACATTTGAGGCCCTCACACTTATGCTTAGTTCAAGTGGCTAAGCAAAAGTTCCCACCCGCTGCTAAACCTGCTTCTGAGCTCTGCTGCTTGCAGCAGCACTCAGTGGTATCCAGGTAAAATGGATTTAAAACTTATACGTATGTCAGGACATAATCTTCCAGGGCCCAGTGGTACCCACGGTTTCACTCACCCCACAGTGGTGATGGTGCTGCCTCCCTGTCAGTGCAATTTAAGAGTCCAGGAGGTACAAAGCTCCCAGTAAGGGTCCATTTATCCATGGGGTTAATTAAAACTTAGTTTTTACCCACTAAGGATCTGACTGGGCATCTGAACATGTAGATAGGTGACAACCCACCTGTATCCATATGACAGCCAGATGTGTTAGCTGTCCGTCACCACAGTGCTTAGGTGGAGAATGCTCTTGCTGCACCCTCATGCTGTGACCTGGCAGCAGCATGCTTTGTGGGGCCATGACTGAGAAACCCCCAGGCACTGTGAGGGAAGCAGAGAGCATGGCCTAGCCAAAGTCTCAGTGCTGGCTTCTCCTCCCCATGTGGTCCTCTCTGACAGGCCCTCTCAGCCATCCTCGTCCAGTTCAGCAGAGGGGGTGAGAAGATTTGATGACTTAGGATGATTTACCCCTCTGTGTAACAAGATGTAAAAGGATCTCTTTCACACTAGGCTGGAAGCTTGCCTTTATGGGCATCTCAAAGCCTTGGCCTTGAATGGAAACCTGTCTCCCGCAGAAGATTGGATACACCTCATCATGACTTGTGCATATTTTTGCCTGCCAGGAAATTGCAGGAAAACAGGTGAAGAAAGATTGATCTGTAGGTCTTAATTTTATGGGCTTGTGTGGAATCCACCTCCCATCAATTTACCAACGGCAGTTAAAAGAGCCAATGTTCTTATCATTCCCCTCATCGTGGCTGGGAATAATCTGCCAAATGAGCTATCCCTTTAGAATGGTGTTATCATGTAGAAGAGTGAAGCGGCTTTGCACCTCTGATGGCTTTGTGGTTATTTATATTGCATTAGTGTCTAGCTGAAGCCTTGGTCTTGTTGCGTTGCTCCTTGGGAGAGAAATATCCCTCTGCAAAATTTCTTCAGGTGGAGCAGGGAATGAAAATGCCCTGGGAGCAAACAGGTTTCATGGTGAGGCAGCTGCAGGTTCAGAGCAGGGGGGTCTTTGCCTCTGTGTAGCTGCTGACCCCTCTGTACCAGGCTGCTTCTCCGCAGTCACGTATAGTTGGAGTCGCCTTATAGGGCTGCTTGAACTATGCAAAGGCTGTTCTTCTGATCTGCCTGTTCTGCACGCGTGTGCTCCTTTTAAAAGTGAATTAGATGGAGCTCGATCCCACAGTGAATTCCCTGTTGTCACCCTGCCTTTTGCAGAGTGCTTCAGTGACCACCATGCTCGGTGCCAGGCTGCTGAGCCTTGCCCAGCCTGGCTCTCACGGTCAGCCTCTGCCTTTCCATCCCACAGCTTGGGAACTATTCCTGCTACCAAAAGCTGGTGTCACAGCTTCCTAGTGGTGTCACAGCCAGATTTTGCCCTCGAGGTCTCATATTTGGAGCCAGTACCCATATTAGAAATACAATTCCTCTCTTCCCTGCCCCTCCGCCTTTTTTTTTTTTTTTTTTAGAAGTATCACAGAAAACCAAGGCACAGAGGAATAGAGCCCTTTGCCCAAGGTCACTTACCAGCTGCAGTCTGGAGTAAGAGAGTCCTGATTTCCTGACTTTGTGTCATAAGTGTGAATGGCTCCTTGCTCTGATGACAGCGAGGGCTTTACAGTATGGGAGGGGAAAAAAAAAAAAAAAAAAAGAAGCCATATTTCAACATGCTTCTTGCTCTGTCCCTGAGTGCATCCCCCAGGGTGAGAGTGAAGTCAAGAGGCTGCTGTGAAAGGGTTATAACCGACCTCTGATCACAACCGATTAATGACAGCCCCAGGGAGCTGGAGCCCTTGAGCTGGCAGGAAGGAGGTGAGTATGGAAAAGCGGTGAAGTTTTAAACGCAGCAGACAGAGTCCGATGTAGCACAACAGCAGGGGAAACAGCCGTGCTTGGACCTGTGGCAGCAGGGCAGAAATGGAGGGGATTACTCCATCCATCCCCAGCAGTTTGGCTCCAACCCTTCAATCATCAAGATCTGCTCTGATCAGACTTGTTGCTTTGAATCAGCTGGTGATGGTTTGGGGCTTTTAAAATTTGTTTGTTCAAATTAAGCAAAAAAAAAAAAAATGCTGTGAGGGCAGGTTAGTATTTAACTCCAAGCAGATGATAGTAACAGTGTGTGGCTGCTCCCCAGGAGCACTGTTGTCAAACCAGGGAATCTGAGGCAGCATGAGGATGGGGGGGTGAGCAGGGCCAGGACCAGGAGGAGCTGCAGCTTCTCCCTGCGCCACCATGCATCCAGCTTTGTGCTGGACTCAGCAGAAATCTTCCCTTAACGTAATTAAAGGATGAGCGGAGATGGCTGAGAGAGGAGGCGACTGTTTACGAGCATGGAGGAGGGCATGCCGGGAAGACGCTCCATTCCCCTGGTCGAACTGCTGCACGGGAGCACGACCCCGGGCGAGGATGTGCGTGGCGCTCCAGCTCTGCCACGAAGGGCTGAAGCAAATTGGCTGTTAATGCAAACAGTGGCCGGCTTGACTCAACACTCCCATGCTACAAACGGGCTGCGGGGTAGATGAGGAAACCTGTGCTCCTTCTCTAACAGGTCCGAGCCTGCTTGTTAGACCTGGTCAATAGTTTGTTGTCAAAAGCAATTCTCTGTCAAACAGGCGTTGTTTTCTGCTTCTCTGCCAGAGCAGAATTTTTCTTGGAACATGTCAATTTTCAGCCAAATTTTTTGCTTTTGGTGCTTTTTCTTTTTTTTTGCTTGCTTAAATAGAAGCACTGAAAACAACAGGGTTGTCAGCTTCTGAAGTCTGAATCTGAAGGCTCAAGCCAGCAAGGTCTCCAACTGTATTTTTGATTTTATGTCAAAAAAAATAGTAGAATGGAAGAAGGTTTTTAAGAACTGATTCTCATGGTACAAAAACACGTGTTAAAGAATGTCAGGAAAAATTCTGGAGGCTTGGTGTCTGTAAGTCTCTTTGCTGGTTTGTAGTTGTGAGTCTAAGAGTGGTTCAGGTGGAGCAGAGTGCTTGGGGACAGGGACGGTGGCAGCTCAACTCTGGTGACATCCAGAGGTCCCTGCTGATGTGTCCCATTCCCTGTGTGGGTTTTTACCTGGGTGACGGGGCCTGCTGTGTCTTCTTTGGCAATGTTTACGTTCAAAGTTAAACACAATAGCTCCTCAATATAATGGAAGATGAGCTGTCTGGAGAAATGCTGCCTGCTTAGGAAAGCTTTGGGTAGGGTCTGTGCTCTGTCCTGTGGAGCTTGGAGCAGACAACATGGCTGGGGCAGGTGATGGGGACACAGCTGCTGTCCCACCCCAGAGGAAGCACAGTGATGATCTCTTTGTCCTGCCCTGGCCCATCGGGTGTCCATCTGATTCTGCATGGACATCCATGGTGTCTCTGGCAGCACTGTAGTTTCAAGTGTTGACACGCTGGCTCATTGGTTTGGGAGCCATGCGTGGATGTAGCTCAGACCCATGCAAGGAATTCGAGACCACACCAGGACCTGGAGGCTGGAGGGTGCCTTGTGCTGTGAGGATGCACGGAGGTGGGGGAGAGCTGCTGGGGACCAGCTGGAGATGCCCTGTGGCCCCAGGTCCTGTATGCGTTGGCTTGGCAGGGCTTTTGGGTGTTGCCAGAGTTAATGCAGGGAGCCTGTGTGCCTCTCTTGTGTGTGTTTATGCATGCAAAGAAGTGCCTGCTGGGGAAGGAGTGGAAGGCTTGTGATTTATCATTGCTCTGTAATGGGTGCCTTGCTTCTAGTGAAAGAGGTCAACATCCCTGAGAGATACCAAACCCCCTCCTTATTAACGTCCTGTTACAGCTAATGGCTTGGGGTAGGGCAAGCAGGTCTTACAAGGAAGGCATTAAAGAGCAGTGCTACTTGGAAGGGAAGCCAAAGAATTTACAGCAATATTTACACAGAGGCTCTCCCCAGAGATAAGGAGGTACACAGTCGGCTCAGCAGATAAGCAGAGCTGTGGGACGAGGCGGAGCAGGCACTGTTGTTTGTGCATCCTGAAGTTCAGCAGGATCGAAAGCCAGAGCTGTGTGGTGCGGGAGAGGGGGGTGTGATCGGGACCACACATACCGCCTGGGACCCTGTGTCTGGGAGGCACAGTCATTGTGTTAGTTCAGTGTCTTGCAGCCAGAAATGGGGTCAGCAGCACTCCGTCATGCTCCTAGATCTGAGCCCCAAACCTGGGTTTGAAGGTATGGATTAACACAAGTTAATGAATGCAATTGCTTGTCCTAGCGAAGATGTGAAGATCTATCCCAG
Source organism: Strix aluco (assembly GCF_031877795.1). Classification (NCBI taxonomy): domain Eukaryota; kingdom Metazoa; phylum Chordata; class Aves; order Strigiformes; family Strigidae; genus Strix; species Strix aluco. The sequence continues at coordinate 29,693,706 of NC_133938.1, read as the reverse complement.
GTAAATGTTCCTGGCAGCCACCACCTGTCCTGCCCACCATATGCTTTGTGAGCTGCAGGTTGACAGTTTTTCCTCCAGCGGGTCCTGCTGGTGCATCCCAGGTCCATCTTCAAGAGCCCTGCCTTGACCCTACCTGGCCGTGTCCTGGGGGAGCCCCAGAGATCCATCTTGCAGGGAAAAGACAAACCTCCCCATTTTGTTTGAGGTAAAATATAATTCCTTAATAAGAACATGTCCCAGAATACAGGTTGTGCAAGGTTACACAGGCTGGGGAGCAAGCAAGAAACTTCATCCCTTTCCTGTCTAGGTGACATTGCAATCAGATCCCCCCTCCCTAATGCTTTAGCTCCAGGCTCACTTTTTTACACACCTTCCTTGTTTGCTCCGACAGACCTGTGGTGCATCTGCACTCGGTTGTCCCTCTCCTGTGCAGGCTGAACATCCCCCAGACCATTCTCTGCCTCCTCCATCCGCTTCCTGCCAGACAGGCCAAAATCTCACATCCACTTACCTCATCCAGAAAAATCTCCTGATCCAAAACCTGCTGAAGACAAAAGGAGTTTAATTTGTTTTTTCTCATCGGCAGCACCGGGCTTTGGATCGGGCTGTGTCTGTGGTAGAGAAACCAAATAACCCCCTGTGTAGCAATCCATAACGAGACAGCCCAGTCTGCTCCATGCCCCCTTCCTGCATCAACCAGAAACCTTCCTGCGCCTCCCATCTCACTCCCGGCATCTTTATGTGCTCAAATCACCCACGGCCACCACCTCATCCTGCACTAGACCACATCTCCACTTCACCGACCTCCCCAGCCCCTAATAGCACTCGGCCACTGATCTCCGAGCACTCCATCCATCATTTGACTAGCACATTATTTATTTACCATGGGGGAGAGAAGGGAGTTGGGTTGTCTGGAGAATGTATTAAATTTTCATTTGTTCTCATTGATTTCTGAAAGGAAATTGCCGAGTTATGCCATCAGGGTGGACTAGTTACAATATGGAGACTATCTACTAGAGGAGGGTGCTGGATGGGAAATGAGGACAGAGTTAAGGTTGTTTTGAATTTTAAATTAAGACTATGGTGACAATTTATCTAAGCAACCTCATGAAATGTATCTGAGCATGTTTTCTCTGCTTCCCTTAGTTTCTGCTATAGCTGCTTGCCCAGACTCTTGCTGGTTTCTCTTGCCATATGGGACATGCATGGTATTACTTCCTCCTGGCTGCCGGGTGAGTAGCTCTTGCTCACAGGTTCCTCCACTGACTCTGAAGCGCTGTGCGTGTGTGTAGGAGCGGCTGCTGCTGAGGGCTTGTCCCCTGTCTGCAGGAGCCGCTCGGCCTCTTCCAGCTCATTCCGTTCGGTCTGGAGACAGTTGCCTTAAGTGTTTCTTCTCCAGGCGCGTCTGGGTTCTCTCTCCCTGAATTTCCACTGTGGTAGTTAGCACATTATTTATGGCAATTTTTTTCCTATTTTTTTAGTATGTACTAATATCGTAAGTTGCACAAGAATACTGACTTTTCCATAGGACTCATTCTCATCCAAAAGCTGCTCATTTTCCTTCCCCAGCCAGAACTGGCATCCCAGCCAGAAGTGATGATTATGGTTCAGGTTTTCCATGCTTTGAAGCCCATCAGGGACTGACTTGGAGTCCTAGCTGAAGACTGGCTCACATCAATTCATCTTAGACCTGTTTCCTAACCAAGTTAACCTAGAAGTGTTGTTTAATCCTGATCAGACATCAGGGTTGACCTAACCTGCTTTCAGAGCATGTCTTTGGTGGGGACGGTGCAACCTTCTCATGTGAACAAGATGGTGAAGCAATTGTCCTTGAGGAAAGGTCTTGTGCCTGGTGTTTTTGAGGACAGTCACTGTTTTCTGGGTTAAAATGGTAACCTGTGTCTCATGATGTCTGAGGACTGTGGGCTGGGAAAGGTCCCCACATTTCTGAAGAGGTCACCTCCATCTCTGGCCCTTCTGACCCTGCTTGCTGCCTCCTGTCACAGTTAGTCCAGAATTCAGAGAAAGCAGCATAGAAGTGGGGTGTTTTTACTGGGATTTTATTTTTGCAGTCTGGAGGGATAATCAGGGGTCCTCTAGTTTCTGTGGGAGTTGAAAGAAAGGACAGAGCAAACTGGCACTGTTCCCAGTCCAAAATGTTTTCACTAATTGCATGCAACCTTCCTTACAAGAGAGAGAGACTGCAAATACCACCGGCAGTTTAATTACCACTGCTGGTTCACATTGATCTTATTTATGCTGCTCCCAGTGCTGTGTGTGTGCAGTGTGTGTGTGTGTAAGGTAGGAGCGGGTAGGAGTGAATCGTGAGTTGCTAGAGAGGGGGGGAACTAAGGAGCATGTGTGTGTTTATTTGGGGGTGCGGGGTCTTTCCAAAGAGCCCTGGCATACCGGACAGCCATGCTCCCAGTACCCATCAGTGGTGTGGGTGGGAAAGGGACCGCGTGAAGGTGAATGTGGGCGCAGGGGACGTGTTGGGGTGAGACCGGTTGGATTCCCGGGCCCGTTTCCCAGAACCTGCTTGGCTTAGCCACCGCTCTGGCTTAACTCTGAGTCCCGGCGGCGGATTGCTTCCCCTTTGCTAACCTTCCCCTCCTCGAGCGCAATGCATTTCCTCCCCATCCCGAAGGGGGGGAGAAAGCGGCACGGGAGGAATCCGACATGAGCAGGCTGATGGCTGCCGTCCCAGTGCAGGCTCAGCAAATGGGGCTCGTGATGGATGAATGTGCAGGGCAAGAAGTAATAAAATGGGCCCCAGTCATGTAATCTTCCATTAAAATGAAATGCATACCAGAAATGAGGCATTTCTGCAGCTTGTACCATCTCCCACGGAAGATCATGAATAAAAGAGGCAAGTGTACTGTTGACAGATGCCGGCATGCATAAAGGACAGTTCCTATAAAGGCAAAGCCCCGGCTAACAGATGGACTAAAGATGTGAGATGCAGGAAGATTTACCAGTCTAAATAATTCAAGGGAATGTCGTATGGGGAGGCAGTGCTGGAGAGGGGAGCCGGCAGAAGGTACAGATGGAAAGGCAGGCCAGGCCTTTCCCACAAACCCATTAAGAACGTCGCTTGTCTGAGTGACAGTATGTCGCACAAGGCACCGGCAGAGATGGGTGGATTTGCCTCCAGCACTCCTTCTGCAAGGTCAGGAGAAGAGGTAATCTCAAAGGTTGCAACTTTTTGAGGGCATGTTTTGCCTCCTGCAAGGCTGATTTCCCCAGCCTTCCTCCCCTCCCTCTTCTTCCTTGCCATCCCTTCGCCCGCTGCTTGGGAAAACAGGAGCACGGAGGTGATGCTGAAGCCACGAGTGGAAGATGGAGGTGGCAAAGGCATTCAGTGTTCCCATTGCTCTTCTCTGCCTTGCTCAGGTCCCTCGTCGTCCTTTGGACTTTGAAGGTGCCTGAGGGCTAGTGCTCTGTGTCCTGTGCCTGTTGCAGGGCACCTTTAACCCTGGCTGTCTGCAGGAGGGTAAGCAGGGCCAAGCACAAGGGGAGCTTTGGCATGACCCTGAAAGGTGAGTGCATTTGTGTGGGCAAAGGGACACCTGCGTGCCTGGGTGGTGTGCGGGTGAGAAGGGGCTGTGGTAAGAGGAGCAGCTGGCATGGTGGTGCTGGAGTTGTGTTTGGAAGGGTAACAGCACCCCAAAGAGCTGACTGGGAGCTGCAGCATGGAACACAACTCCTTCAGACCTTAATGTCTGAACACAGTCCTTCTTGGACCAGGTGTCCTCCTTGTGTTTGTAGGGGCAGGATGCTGGCATGCATGGGGCAGCTTGGTGCTGTGGGAATGCTGCACATCCAGCTCTTGCAGCTGGGAAGTGGGAGCACTGGGCTCATCTGCACAGCGTGGGTCCCCCCAGTGCAACCACACATGCCTGTGAGTGCAGAGAGTTGAGGGGTTGATGTTTCACACTGTGAAGGGGGCTGCCTTGGCTGTCCTCTCCTGGGGGCTTGGGTCCTCCATGCACGCATCAGTCCATGGGCTCAAACACTGGTGGGGCACTTGGTGGCCTTGCGGAGCTTGGTGAGGGAGCGTGGCTGTTGCATGCCAGTAAAGATGTTACTGTGCCCTGATGCCAGGGTGATAGGAGCTGGAAAAATTGTGTGAATCTCCCTGACCACTAAGATGAAGGCTGAGAAGGGCTGGCCCAGGTGTTGCAGCATGTCAGGAGGGTCTTGGCAGCACAGGATGCAGGGGATTAGCTGATGTAGGAAAGTGGCAGAGGGGATGGGGCATCGCTGTGGCTGAGCATAGGGCTGCTCATCACCTCTGGGGGTGCCCAGGCTGCCTCTCCCCCTGCCCCTGTGGGAGCCCAGGGTTGGCTTGGTGAACATGAGACATTTTGGGAGAAGAGGAAAGATAAAGGGCAAGATGCAGAGGGTTAGATAGAAGTCAGCAGCAGCTGCTTGGCAGAGATTGTGCGCGCTCTCCGCTCGGAGAGGACGCCTTCCCCGGGCTCGTCAGCCGTCTGCAGCACGGCGATTAATCATTGGTGTCAGAATCCCTAATCCTATTCAATGGAAAACAAACAGTGCGGCATCCAGCCCTGTGCTGAGCCCAAGCAATTAGCATGTTTACATGGACTGGGGAAGCTCAACAAAGAGTGGCCAATGGGGGCCACGGGAAATGAACCCTTGTCAGCCCCTGATGTTCGAAGTACCCTGGGATCCCCGGGCTCTGACCCAGGCCCAAGCTTGAAATGTGACTCAAAGCAGTTGAATGCAGCTACTTGCTACCAAAAAATTATTTTTCTTGATTAGGGCTCAGGGGTGTGCAAGTGTGGGCAGCTGCTGAAGTGAGGGGACGTGTCTGATAGGGATGGTCAGCTGGTGAAATGGGGGTCTGGAGGGGATAAGGGGTTTGCTCCTGGTTTGGCTTTGAATCAGTAGCAAAAGTAGCAGCCAAAGCCTTTGCAATTCCAGCAAACTCCACCCTGCTGCCGGGCTCCTGCCCCTCTCTGGCCTGCCCCACTGGAGCTACATCTCTTTGGATGAAATGAGTTCGACATCTTGTGCTTCGGATGAGTGCTGAGCTCTGCTGGGCTCAGCCTACTGAAGGGCAGGGCTGGGGCTGTGCAGGACCAGTGTCCCTGGTGTGCAGGGGCTGTCCCTGCGGGGCTCGGGCACCTCGTGCAGACTTCAAGGAGGTTTGAGAGGTGGCTTATGAGGAGAGATGCAGGACTAAACAGATATGTGTCTGTCCCCTGTGGCTTGCAGCAGCTACCTCAGATGAAACTGACTCCCAAACCCAAGAGCAACTCAATGCTGCTTCAGAGGTGATGATCTGCTAAAGAAAGCGCCCTCTGAGCATGGCTGTGATTTCTGCTTGTAACACACATACCTGAGCCAGCTCTACGCCAGCCAGCCTAGTGCAAACCTTGGGACAAACCCTGGGACCAGCCTGTGGCAGGACTTGCCCAGGTGAGCTGAGCCAGTTGCTGCGATGGTGCTTGTGCTGCCACGGGACCCCGCAGCCACTCAGTGGGTCTGTATGGACCCCACGAGCTACAGCTGGTGTGGGCTGTCCTGCCTGAGCACCCCTCTGCCCCATGCAAGGACCCTTGCCCTGGCAGCCCACCCTCTCCCGGGCTTCAAACTTCCCCCATCCTCTGACAGTCCTATTTTTTGCATTGCACAGCGCATGGTTCTTTGGGCAACCTGCCACCATGCTACCCCCCATCCCAGGATCACTCCCAGGGCTGGGCAAGCTGCATTTGGGGTGAAGTCTGAGACACCCCAGGATGCACAACGGGGCATGCCCTGTGTGGTTTATCCAGCAGAGAGGCTTAGACTTGCTCTTCCCTGCCCAGCTCCCTGTGGAAGACATTTGGACCTTGCTAAGGGGTGGTGGGGAGACCCAGGAGTCCTGCAGCACCACTGTGCACACAGGTCTGCCCAGGGGGGCACGAGGGGCAGGTTAGTCCCACGTTGCATTCAGCAGGCGCTGGGGTAAGCTATAGTGCAGAGAGAAGAGCAAGAGAGGATTATTTAACTGGGCTCTGCAAACATGATTTCAAACAGATAACAAAAAAAAGGCAAGGGGAGCAAGATGTAATCTGTGTTTCTGTAGGACCTACCAGAAGCTGGGTGACACTTTAGGTATGCTGGCAATGGGAAAAACAGAGTTCATGTTTAAGCTTGAAGTGACCTGTGGAGCTTCTGGGCTTGGGAGGGTGAGATTGAGACAGCCCTCACAAGTACTTGATCCCTCTTGAAATGAAGGGGCTTTCCTGGGTACGCAGCTTTCCTGCTTCCAGAAATACATCTGATTTTGGGGGGTAGAAAAAAGAGGATTGATTCAAATAAAAATGTATTTGTATGAGAAAAATTATTTCCTGCCATGAGAAAACACATAGTTTGAGGCAAATTTATGGCTTTGGCCTGGTCATTAATATCTGGTTGTCAAAAAGTATTGGTTTGAACAAAAATATGTTGTAATAAAAATGCATTGTTTTGAAGAAATTTATTGTCCCCATGAAAACCTATTCAATTCAGAAAGATATGTTGATTTCAATGAAAATCTATTTGTTTTAAGAGACAGAGAGAGAGAGAAGTTGCATTCAGCTGAGGACCAGGGCCTTCTCTCTGTACAAATCTCCCTGCAGTCCTGTGGACATTAGGATGGGGAAACCTAGAAAATCAACCGGACAGTGAAGGAGGCCTGTAGGTCCTGGTGCCCAGGGCTCTTGCCTGTGCTCAGTGATCATCCTCCCAGCTGGAGGAAGGTGCCCCATCTCCCCCACGGTAATGAGGGAGATGTGGTTATCTCTGTTCCTTATGGATTAGATGGCTTCTCCCACAAATAGCTCTCCTCACCCTACAAACGTTATGCTCGTTCGCTAAGTGCAGATCCCAGGAGGTGGGTGCTTGTGTGAACCCACCTCCAGCTGCTATGTAAAGGTGCAAATCTTGCAGGTGACCTGAGGACCCTGCAAGAACCTTCATGTCCTTCTTTGTCTCTCAAGCCAGGCTGCATGTGAGCAGCAAGTACGTGTGTTGACGAGTACCTGAAGGTGAGATAGATGTGTCCATACTGCTACTCATAATATTTCTGCTTTGGTGTGGTGGCATGAGGAAAGGGCCCCTTTTGGCTAAGGGGAGCTGCGTGGTTCTCCCAGCCCCGCTCCTGTGTTGGCCAAAGATGGGGCTGAGGTTTGCTATCCTGCCTAAGCCTCCTTCCCCGCTGGCGGGGACCAGATGAAATTCGCCCTGAGCTTGAAAGCCGTAATGCCGCCTTAGCTGGGATTATGAGAGGAGCCACTGCGGTATCACCTAAAATCCACCTCCCGGTGCCTCCTGTTTAAAACAATCAGCTCATGTTTGCAGTGGGTTTTTTCTTTCATTATGCTCCAACTCTGCTATTTAATCAGCTTCTTCCTTCCTCTGTTTGTACAAGGTATCGCTAGCCCTTATTAAAGGGGGGGAAGGGAAGGTACAAGATAAAATAAAAAAATTTTAAAAAATCACCTACCCAGGAAATGTCACTGCCATGGTGTTATCCCCTCCCTGCCAACACACTCTCGGGTTCTGGTGGCAATGGAAAGGTTGCCTCTGATTAATATTAATAAAGAATTAGAGCTGTGTTTGTCATGATCACCTCATTTGGTATTGCTCTGTGTGGCAGGTGAAAGCAGAGGAAGGAAGGGAAGAGGTCTGCATGACATTCATTAATCATTTCATCAGGAAGGAGTTCAAAGCAAAGCTCTGCCTTAACAAGGACTGCAGACAGTGATGAGGCCATGTTTATTCAGATGTTCCTCCTTAAGTCTCTGACCTCCTGCCTGGTCAGCTGCTGTGGGCCTCCAGAGGTAAGATGCTCTTCTAGGATTCAGGGCATTCTACCCTGAAACGTGGGCTGCCTTGGTCTTGGTTAGGTCAAGGTGATGTCATATGAAAGCCTAATATAGGTCCACCAATCTATGTATCAGTTAAAAAAAATGACTCCTTGAAGATCATCCTTGGTTCCCCTTCAAATTAAGAAGCTTAAGAAACAGTGATGAGCCCATCCTTTGAGAAGCTGTGTTTCTCTCAGACGGTAACCCTTCCTCTGCATGCTGGGACGAAGAGTCCCTCAGGGCAGGGACTTCCACTTGGCCTATAGGTGAGCAGTGATCAGGGACTGGGAGATACTTGAGACATGGTGATCACAGGGAACTCTTGGAGTAAGCCCTAGGAAGGCATGTTCCATCTCTAAGACAGGGCAGTAGGGACACAACTGAACTTAAGAGGTATTTAGTCTCAGAGGACTCCTTGTCCTTCTGTGGGACACTTCCAAAAGATGATTCCTCCCACCATAAAATAGGTGCCTAAGTTGGAGGACCCCAGATACCCTTGCTCCATTGAATCAAAGACCCTACAGAAAAGCATAAGCAACTATTAGATCATTCAAATTCAGTGGCCTAAATCCTATCTGCAGCATCTTTACAGAGCTGCTTCTGTAGTAGACCAGACCTGCCTTTGGCACATGGTGGATCAGGAACACGAGGATGAGTGTTGCAGGAATTCGTTATGTATTTTATGCAGATTGGTATATTAAGAGTGAGCGGCTCTGGCTGAGGATAGCATCTTGCTTTGGGATCACAGTACCCAAGCCAGTCTTGGCTGATGTTAGCATGCGGGGCCTAATGGGGCCAATTTATCTAGACTTTTAGTGGTATTTTGTTTCTTAAATGTGTGGAGATTCCTGTAAATCTTGGCTTAAACACATCTGTGTGTGGCCAGAAATGGTCTCTCAGTTTTTCTATTTTGTATTTTCTGGATCCAAGTCCAGAAAGTGATGCACACATACATATGGCTAAAGCTCTTTGTATTAAGAATTTACAGCTCAACCTTCTTCTTGCTCCCTTTCTCTTTTTTTTTTTTTTTGGTCGATGCTATTTATTATTCAAATGTGGGGAGAGTCGAGCCAAGTGGTGCATTGCTCTCATTAATTATTCTCTGGGATTAAGGAATCAGTTAAAACCATATCTCCCTTAATCCTGTTTTATTAATTTTATATTCTTGGCAAAACAGAATAAAAACAACAACCCCCCAACCATCTTTACAAAGGGATCATGCAGCTTTCTGCTGGGACCCTGAGAACAGGAGGTCTCTGGTGTTCCATGGATGCTCGTCTTTTTAATTTGATAAAATAAATTAGCACAGGATTAGAGCCTTCCTGCACAGCATAGCTCAACTGTGGTTACCACCTTAAGGGAGGCATTAAGCATCGTTTTGGTTGCACAGAGGTGAAATGCGAGCATGCTGTCTCCTTTGCTCCTGTGAAAGAGAGAACTTCCCTCTCGGCAGCAGCACAGCTGGTGGCCTCTCCTCCCTTGGCCACTGCCAAAGGGGCTGCCTTTTGCTAGTGACAAGTTTTGTGTTGGATGAGGTGGACGCTGCCTGCTCATATGCATGCATGAGCCCATCAGCTCATTTCATATAGCAGACAGAGGTGATAACTGTAATTAGCCTCTTCCTTTTGGGATATTATGAAGATGTAAATGAAATGGTTTTCTCTAAGACAGCAGAGACTTGATTCCTGAGAGTGAAGGTTTGGTGTGGGAAATGGCAGAGGGAGGATGGGAAAATGGATGTGGTGCTTTTGCGGGTTTCATCTTCTTTTTGTGACAGAGGTGCTCCAGCTGGTGCTGTCATCAGGACCTTCATGATTCTTCTGGCATGAGAGATGTGGGGAGGCCAGGCTGTGAGGGAGCAACCCGTGGCCGCACTGCAGATTTAGTGGCCTCCAGACTGCTTGTTTTATGTGGCTACCAGATAGGAGCAAAAGACCAGTGGTGGTGTGTGGCTGTATGGCCTGTTCCTTGGACAGAGGAGAACCTGCACTGGACTTCCAGGAGCAAGATGGAACCGGTCCTGATGGGGACTGAGGTTTGCAAGCACAAGGAGCTGGACTGTGAGTGCTGGGCTCAGCCTCTCCAGGCTCACACTGAGCAGCCTGATGCAGAGGCATCTGGTCCCTCAGCTAGATGAAGTTTCTTGGGTGGCTTTTGGGAAATCCATGCTATGGAGGCATTTAAACTGGAATTGGTGGCATAGTGCTCAGAGCTATGCAGTGCAGAATATGGGACTGGTGGAATAAGTTGTGTCAAAAAAAGAGACTGTGATGGCTGCATGGCTGATACATTCTTGTCCTGTGCTTGTCTTGAAGTTGAAGACGACTGTCCACTGGGGATACGTTATTGTTTACCTTTAATCTTTCATTCAGTAAGGCTTTTAAAGCAGAATTGTGCCTGAAATATTGCTAAGTGTTTTCTCCCTGGAGAAGGCATTTGCCAATAATGACAGTGGCTTAGAAATGAGTCTGCAGTGATGCCAGCTGGGCAGGGCTGTGACAGAGGGAGGTTTATCCTGTGGTGTGGGAGCAGGTATTCAGTCCACCTTCAGGTTTACTGCAAAGGGCTGTGTGGATTAACAGGTGTTGGCAGACAAATGTCCTTATGTCCTCTCAGCTTTGGGGTCAGTTCTGAAAGCTGCTCCTTCTTTTGAGAGTGTCTTTGACTCACAGAATCTCTTCTGGTCTTGCCTGACCTCACCTGAACACCTTTGCTGCAGAATTGAGGATCACACTAAAAGTCTTTGGGGTTGTTTTCAAGGGTCTTGTTATGGAAATTCCCACAGTTTCAGTCATATGAGAGATTTTTGCAGAGTCAGTGCAGATATTTTTGCAAAAGAACTTCCATTCGGTACTTATTTGTACAAGAAAGCTGTGATTGAAGGCTGTACAGACCCTACAATAATACAAATAACACAAAACTTCTTCAGGGCTGGATCTGTCAAAGATCCCAAATCAAGGCATTTCGATTTCCTCTGTCTTTTCTTTACCAGCCAGGGATTTCTTTTCTCCTGCAATGTATCTGTTGTGGCTTTTTGTTTGTGAAAAGTCACTAGATAACAGGGAAGTTTACTCTTATAAAAAATACATGGTTCCTTTGGAGGAAAAATATAAAGCAAAGAGCTTCATTTGTTTTATTCAGCCTAGGAACAACTTCCTAACTTGCTGTGCTAGGAAAAGCCAGCTATTGCTTGTTTTTCTGTTAGTGGAGTCGGCAGGGAGCAAGAGGATGCCCCATTCCCAGGCACTGGGCATTCCCTGTGGACACAGGCTGATGTCCTACACGTGTTAGGGTACAAATAAGATGGTGGGGTGGGATGCATGGAGCTGGCTGGAGGTGAGTGGTGCTCTGGTCCTAGAGAAATGTGGAGAAATCCTCCTAGTGACACCAATGAAAAGCTGAATTAAGCTCTGTCCCACTTCTGAAATATCATGATGTCTGGGGTGTATCTCACAAAAAGGAGCTTTTCCAGTGGTGTTTTGGCAGAAACTCTCATCTGCACAGATGTCTGGGTAAGCTTGTTCTGGTTGGATTGGAGGGGCCTTCCCTGCTGTTGGGGACGTGCTGTGGCATGGCTAGAGCAGCCTTGTCTCTCTGTGGACACACAAGCCAAAAAAGGGTGTGGGCTGTGAGCACTACTGGAGTTAGCCTTAGTGGTCACTGGCTTTAAAAAAGCTGAGAAAAAGCCAAAAAGACCCTGATAAAGATTTCAAACAGCCTTCTTCTGGTGCCCTGGTGGTGTCTTGATCTTGTTTTGGGTGGGAGAGGAGATATTTTAAGTTAATTTGTATTGTGAAGCATCGCTAATGTGCTGGCAAAGGAGACCTCGCACAGCCACGCACAAGGCAAGCCAAAAAAACAAAGGCGTGTATTCTTGGATTTGAGGTAGGAATTATATACACTTAGAGTCATGAACTCTGGGTAATAATTGAAAGGTCAGATTGATGAGAGCAGCCTCCAAGATACGATTTCTATGACAGCTTGATGGATGCCTCACTATCAAGGTGTGCTTTTAATCATAATCTCATTACTCCACTTCTTATGGTTCGACTCACCTAAACTCATGGGAGGAATCGGGGGCCACCTCTAAAATGTGAATTGGCTTTTATTTGGAGGAAGAAGAGTTGAGTGGCTGGGAGAACAAAAAGGAAAGAAATCAGCCAAAAAAGAAAAAAGGACCTTTCTGGCTGAGGATGCGTCAAGAGTGGGCATGAGAGCAACACCGTCATTGCTCCAGAGCAATGTTCTGAATATCTTTCTGCTGGCTCTGAAGCAAAGAAGGGAGACTTGAACCTCTCCTAGCATCAGCATGTGTCATGCCCATGAATCTCACTGCATTACTGCCCCTGAGAGTCTGGGCATGGGGCCTGTGAGGAGATGACCATTACAGGTCTTCCAGGCATGAGAGGAGCTTTGTTTTGGGGAGAGATCCAACGCTGGTTGTTCATGTGCCCTGATCTATTAATCCAAAACTTGTGATGAAGTTTCCTGGTGATGGCCAACTGTAAAATGCTTACGTGCTGATGGAGATCACCAGCTTCTAGCAAAGGGTCCCTGAGCCTTGGAGAAAGCAAAAGCCTTTTTCTGAGGTAGTGGTGCACAGGAGCTGAGAAGATAAAGCTGATCTTTATCCCAACCAGGCCCCCATAGCAGCCACTGAGGGCACACCACACCTTGTCTTTGCAATAAATACCAAGAAACCCTGGCAATCCACCACATCCACTGGTAATCCATTGATGTGGCTGTGCAGAAACTGCACCATGGGCCACATCAGTGATGGTGGGCACGGCCCTTTCTCCATGTCATCAGCATGACTATAATCCAGGGGGACTGGCTAGTGGTGGCTCCCAAAAAGCATCCTTGCAGGGTCCTCTGTGAGAGCTCAGTGCCAGGGCTTTGGAGGGTCCCGGGGTAGCACCGTGCGTCCCATCAGCAGATACTGCAATTCATCCTTGCCTCCCTGGAACCTCCTGGAAGAGTTAGTATGGAAATTTCAACCTATTTTTAAGGGTTATTTTCACTCAAGTGAAATCTATCAAAGAAGGAGGGTTATTTTTACAGCATGCAGCAACTGCCTGTTGCCATGGCAGCGGGCCGGGCGAAATGCAATAAAGCATCCCTCTGTTATCGTAAACACAAAGGGAACCACGGGCACCGAAAAGAAAGGCGATTGTCACGGGGGGAGGAAGGCAACGCCGTGGTGCGCTCATGAAGACCCGGTGCCTATCTGGGCTTGGGGAGCTACGTCTGGGGAGATTTTATGGGATCCTCTGTGTCCATGTGGGGCCTTGTAGGCCAAGAGGAGTGAGGCTCTCTGAGCTCCCCACTGTGAGTGTTGAGGGCACTGGTATGTCAGCCTGAGATGAACTTTTTCCCTCTTCATTTGCAAAGACTTAGAAGAAGTTTAGAAAAATGCATCACCTAAAGGTTTGGGGGGGGAACCTCTGTATTTTTTTTGATCTGACTTCCAGGACACAGAGCAGTTGGCTGTGGTGGTCTCTTCTTTTAAACATTTGCAGACTGTGAAGAGATTTTGCACGTGGTGAGAAGGTTCATCCTCTCCATCTCTTCCAAGTGTGTTTCTGTCTCTGTGAAAATTTAGGTGCCCTGTTTAACCACAGCAGCTGCACACATGTGTGTGACTGAAGTACCCCCGACGCTGGTGGGCCCAGGAGAGCCTTGGTGAGCATGGGTGTGAGCAGCTCCCGGAGAGGTAGCGGACCCTAGTTGGGATCTCCCTCATGAGCTGTGACTGTCCCTGTGTGTGAGCCCTTGGGTGTCCCAGCAGCATTAGGGGACAAAACTAGAAACCGCACCAACCCCTCGAGGTACATCTTTTGTCCCTGAAGCCTGTGCTGCTGTTGTGACTATATGGAAGCCACGTGGCTGCCCCTCATTGCTCTTCCCTCCCAAGATGCAGATTGTCCTAAGGTGACACGTCTTGGGTGCACGAGGGCTGGCTGGGCAGGGGGAAGCCTGACACAACCAACACAACCAACTGTCATCATGTGCTGAAGCTCTTCCTAAGTACTATGTGGGTGTTTCCATGTTGAACTCCCACTGAGACAACTGCCAGTAATGTGGAGAGAGAGTGAACAGGCATATAGGAATGGGCTTCCTCACCACATAGAAACCTCTTCAAGAACCTGAGAGTTTTTGGGGGGAATTCCAGGCACCCAGAGTGCTTTTGTTTAAAAGCATCTTGAATTGGATACCAAAACCCAGACCATCCAAAATGCCTTGCCATTTGGCTAACACTAGAGATATCACTGAGGTCTTGGGGTTGTCACTTGGCTATGTGGTTTTTAGTTTCAAGATGTGGGGCAAAAACCCAGCAGTCATGAGCTTGGCAGGTTAGAGCAAGTGCCGATGAAGACCAGAGTCTTCCTCATCCTTTTCCATGTGAAAGCTGAGTTATCCCTAGCTGACCCTTGCAGAATAAGCTCTCTGAATACACCATCTCCCAAACCAACCTGAGGTCAGTCCCACTGATCTAAACATAGATCCTCAAGGACACACATGGGAGTGGGTGTCCCATTGGCACTGAATGCCAGGGGGCAGGTGGGTGTGAAAAAAGTCAATCTCTTGCAGCGACCAAAAATCCCTCTCCTGCCTTATGCAGATCCAAGATCCTGCTGTAGGGTTTGCAGGACAATGATTTTGGAGATGTGGGGCTTGCTTTTTCAGCAACTCATAAACAGGGAAAAGGAACAAAGGCAAGACTTGCTGTGCAGCAGCGTGTGTATAAATAGATCCCTGGGAGGGTGAGACCAGCAGGAGGGAAGAGATCGAGACAATTTCTCTTTCCAAAGGAACAGTCTTGATGCTGTGTGCCTTTGTGGCTGAATCCTGTAGTATCAGGTCATTGCTCCTTGTGCCCTGGGCTCTCTTATCTAGGCAAAGATTGTATAAAAAAACCTTCTACTTGCCAGGGGAAGGGGATTTGCTCCATTTTTTTAAAAGGTTAATGTTTTTTTTATTGACCAGTAAAGAAAAAATTATTATAATGCTCAGGTGGAGATGTATCTCATCTAAAGGGGTTTCTAATGATTGGGTTTTATATTGAATTATTAGAAAGTCAATAGCCAGGGCATGTGGCTATCTGGGAGTCCCTTTGAGGAAGAGCTCAAACTAGGTCTTCTGGATCTCCAGCACTCTGGTGGTATTTAGGCTAACTCTTGCTTGTGGAGCATTTTCACCAAGGTCTTCTCCAAAGCAAAGTCAAGGAGCACTTTCCCGGGGGACTTGGGTCCTAGCCCTCCCACTGACAGCGCGCCGCAATATGCTGGCAGAGTGCTAGATGATCTCTTTGAGATTAAACTTAATTCACAACTCTTTAACCTAAGGTTCCTGTTCGTAAGTGTTTCATTATTAAGGGGTGAGTACGTGGCAGCTTCATTCTTTAATAGCGTATATAACATGTTAGACTTTACAATGCATTAGCAATAAATGCTTAATGGAAGAGGCTATATCAAGCTGTTAGATAGAAAGCCTATTATAAAACGTGGGCTCCTGCTAAAACAATGCGTGCGTCTGTTTAACACCTGATGTTAACTCAGAAAGTGTGTTAGAAAGCACTGCTCTTTGGCATAGAGAAAATAAGAAGCACTTTATGTATTAAAGTGTCACCAAAATTTCCTTGCCTGTTTAAAACAATCTTGAGAAAATGTTGTCTAAAAGGTAGCTGGCTGAGATGGGAAGTCTGGAGGAATGTGTTGGAAGTGGAGGCTGGGGGTATCTGGGTGTGTGAGATGATGGTGCAGCAAGGCTGGATCAGGCCTGCCCAGTGCAGCATGGGGGCAAGGTGCTTTTACAGCCAGACTTAGACTCATTGAAATGTTTTTCGGAAGGGATCCCTGAAGGTCTCCAGCACCTTGGAAGTGGGACTGTCCCCGGCACTACATCAGGTTGGCCGTGACCTGGTCCTGACGAACATTGCAACCCTCTGAGGATGCAGAGTCAGTCAGCAGCCCCTCAGAGCAGCCTGTTCCAGTGCTGCCTCAGCCTCCTGGTGCAAATCTCACCCACCAAAACCTTCAGCTCTCTGGAAAGAGGTTGCCTTAAGCTACTCTGGAGGATGAGACCTCAAGATTTTTTAGTATTACTGAGAGCAGCCCTGCAGAGAAGGACCTGGGGCTATTAGTGGATGGAAAACTGACTATGGGCCAGCAACATGTGCTCACAGCCCAGAAAGACAGCCATGTCCTGGGCTGCATCAGGAGAAGTGTGACCAGTAGGTTGAGGGACATGATTCTCCCCCTCTACTCTGCTCTCATGAGACCCCACCTGCAGTCCTGTGTCCAGCTCTGGGGCTCCCAACGTAAGGAAATGGATCTGCTTGAGTGGGTCCAGAGGAGGCCACAAAGATGATCAGGGGGTTGGAGCACCTCCCCTGTGAGGACAGGCTGAGAGAGTTGGGGGGGTTCAGCCTGGAGAAGAGAAGGCTCCGGGGAGACCTTATAGTGACCTTCCAGTACCTAAAGGGGGCTACAGGAAAGGTGGGGAGGGACTCTTGATCAGGGGGTGTAGGGATAGGATGAGGGGTAATGGTTTTAAACTGGAAGAGGGTAGATTTAGATTAGGTATAAGGAAGAAATTCTTTACTGTGAGGGTGGTGAGACACTGGCACAGGCTGCCCAGAGAAGCTGTAGCTGCCCCCTCCCTGGCAGTGTTCAAGGCCAGGTTGGACGGGGCTTTGAGCAACCTGGTCTAGTGGAAGGTGTCCCTGCCCATGGCAGGAGGGGTGGAACTAGATGATCTGTAAGGTCCCTTCCAACCCAGACCATTCTATGATTTTTAGTACAAACCCAAGCTATCATTGGTGGGGTCTGGATGTATCTGACCCAGCCTGAGCTACGTGCCCAACAGCTCAATCCACCAGTGAAGCTCAGCTCTTCCTATTTGTGAGGTCCAATCTTGAGTCCAACTCCACTGGGCCTGAGGGCGAGCAGCACAGGTGGGAGGGCATGCTTTGGGGCACATAAACCTGCTCACCATCTCTAAGTCCAGGCAAAACCCATGGTGACTTTGAGACCAGCATAACTGAACTGGGCTTCTTGGACTTCCAAAACAGGCCTGCTATTCCCCACTGTGACTCTTCAGTCCTGACCCCTCTGTCTTATTCCAGTGCTTCAGCAGTTAAATGGAACATGGTGTCTGAGAAGATTAGAATTAAGTTATTAAAGCATCTGGACACTTTTAAGAGGATTGCTGAGCGTCGTAGTACTCAAGATTGACTTGAGAATTTGGGGGTGGATTTGCAGCTGGAAGAAATTCCTCATGTACTGTATACCTGCCCCTTGTGTATATGTTAGCATACTTGGCACAGATGTCTCTTTGTTTCCGTACAGGAAACTAATTGCCTTTCTTGTTTCAGTGTGAAGTTTTCCTGTGTCATTCTGTAAATAATGAGAGGCATTTCTCAAAGTTTGCCAGGCGCCTTTGTCTCTCCTGATGGCACTTCAGCTGCTTGCCCTGCACTAGAAGAGCATACCCCTTGCTGGAAATCTGGTGTCATCTCAGCAAGGTCTGTGCTGGCCCTGAGGTTTGTCAGCTGGGAGATGTCCTGCAGGTGAGCGAAAGCAGGGAGAAGGAGGTTTTATGTGAGAACGCCAAGCTTTGCCTTTGTGCTCATTCTAACTTCCAGCTTTTTGTGTGAATTCCAGCCCTGGAGATTTAAGTCCTTTATTTATCTTCAGCACCGTGGGGGCTTAGGCAGCAGCAACAGCTAACACCTTCTGTGACCCAGAGGGACGTGACCCACAGGGGTGCAGCTCTTGCCTGCTAGGGAAATTTTGTCAGTCCCCAAATGTTTCTGACCCTCTGTTTCCTTTCATGCACCTTTCAGAGGCTGAATTTTTGGTAGGCAGTCTTTCCTTGGCTGTAAGATCTATCTCCTGAGGTTTAAAGAAGAGCAGAATTTCAGAATCGGAAACAACGTGATGCCATGATGGAAATCCAGCACTCTCCTGGTACCAAATGATGGTTTGCTTACAGACCTGTGGGAGAACAGAAAACCTCAGAACTTTCCCAGGAAGGAAGCTGGAGCAGACACAGAATAAAAGAGGGATGAGAGAGCCTAGAGGTAGCCTAAAATTGTATCCACTGCTCCAATTTAATGTGAAAGAGATCAGGTCAATAATGAGAGAGCAGATGTGAACGCAAGGTGTGGAAGGGTTTGCTGCTGTAAACTTACCAGAGTTTACAGGTGCATGAGCAGTGGAAGGGGAGGTTTGTCCTGTGGGAAAAGGAAGAATCAGTTCCAGTCGTGGGGCAGTGACTGCCCAGATCTACCCAAATCAGGAAGAAAGATGGTAGAGTACTCCCCAGATCTGGTGGCCCACATGCAGATTGAGCCTCGTCAGCTCAGGGGTGGACACAGGGCACAGGAGTGGTCAGCACCCTGGTGGTGGCATGAAACTGGTGGCAGGCAGGGTTTGGTAGTGGGGAGCAGCAAGGCCCCGTCACTGCTGCTGGTCTTGGTGCTATTGCTTGTCCTTTGCCCGTCCCCGTGCACCAGCTGCCGTGCAGTGGCTGGTGGGGTGCAGGCCAGGCTGCTCGAGTGGCCTCATCCACGCCATTGGCAACTTGATGCTCTTCCTGCTTTCTTATTTTGTTGTTACCACCACAACTCTGCTTTCTACAGAATAATTTGGGCTATGGAATAAATGAGGGGTTTGCAGTTAGCAAAGGAGCACCAAGGAGGACTCGTGGTGAGAGAAAGGTTTGACTTTAGCTGGTTGAAAACTGCCTGGGAGGAAGACCCCTGGGTGGCCGGGAGATGCCATCAGACAGGTCTGAGCGGGGCTTTCACTGCCTCCCCCAGTGCATCGGGCTGTGTCAGTGCTCCCAGGACGGCTCCCTGTGCCCAGCTGAGAGCACGGCTTTAGAGATGGGCTTAGCTGGGAGGGGGTGCCAAGTTGTGCCTCAGTTTCCCCTCTCAGTGTGCAGGAGAGGGAGCCTGTGGGTGAGCTGGAGGGAAACAAGGAGGCGATGTGGGCTCTCTTGCCAGCATTTGGGGGTGTGCAGCATGCTCTGGCCAGCTGCTCTTCCTGCTGGGGTGGCTGTTTATTGGGAAAGAAGCTGGCAGGGAAGGATGAGCATCCTGAGCTGCCTCAAGCCAGCAGATCTCTGTCAAGGATTTGGCCTGGACTTTTATTACCTGTCCCTCTTGTCACTTTTGTGTGAGAGGAAGCAGAAACATAGGGGGTACTTGGTTACTTTGGGGCTGTCATATCTGCTGCAGGGGGGACAGTGCAGTTTGTGACAAGCTGGTGTCATTAGCGCTGGCCTCCAAGGCTGCTGCCAGTCGAGATTTACTGCCCACCGCCCTGGGATGGCAGCCCCTCATCCAGAGCATGGCTGGGGCACGAATCCCGCCCAGCACTCAGCACCGCCCAGGATGCGTCTCTAGGTGAGGAGCTGCTATCATGTCTTCTTCCTCACATGGGGAGGGGGGAAATGCTTCGGCACCGCTAATTGCAGAAGGCTCATGCTTTCGGCACCGCTTGCCGCAGTCTGCCAATCACCCCGCGCTCCCCTGCTCCCGCCGCAGTGCCGGGCGTTGCGTTGGCTGTGTCACGGTGTGCTCTGACATCGGCCTGATGCCTGGACCGTGCCGGGGCAGTGATGAGCAGTAATTGGGTCCCCCCTCCACCAGCACTGCCTGCCAAGGCCGTGGTGGAGGCAGCGAGTGACTTTGCAGCCATCCGAGGAAGCACTCGGGCGCTGAGACCTCTCAGATGGAGGCAGACCTGCCAGGTGTTGATTTCTGCTGGCAGTGGGTGTGCTCTGCAATCACAGACACCGGCTCTCAGCTGGGCTAAGGTGGTAAACTGGCAGCTTGCACCGGCCACAGGCGGGTGGCAGGAGCTGCTGGATGACCCCGGGGGTGGTTTCAGAAGCATCAGGCAACAGATACTGTCTCAAAGGGGACTGGCATGCACTTTTAGAGATGCACCTGTAAATCTGCCTACTGCGGGCATGGCTGACACCTCGCTGAGGTGGCTGCAAATGCTGTCCACAGCCAGTGCCCCAGCAGCAGGATCAGGCATGATGCTGCTGCTCTGTGTGTGCCCAGGGGTCCCCTCAATCCCCGCCAGAACAGCACACGTGAGCTGCTGCCACCAGCCCGTGATTCCTACAGGGTCTGGTCTGGTCTTGCTTTAATTTGGGAAGGGGCACCTGCATCCTAGCCACTCATCTGGAGTAAGGAAGGAGTTGCTGCAGAGCATATGTTTGATGTAGATGATGGCAGTGGGAGCAACACTGCGACTCCTGCTGTTCCAGTCCTCACGTCACTACTGGAGTCCACCTCTCCTCATCATTCCCCCTCTAGATCTTCCTCCTCTGATCTTCTCCAACTTTGTAATTTTCAAGGGTCCTTCTGTATTTTCCCCAGCTCCTCTCACCTCCTTGTCTCAGTGGCTGTGTGTGTGGGCAGTGTATTTCAGTAGTCATTACAATAGTGATGAAAGACCTTTTCGGTGTCAGGGCTGGCTGGCAAGGCGGGGAATGTTGTCTTCTCCATCATCAGCATGCTAATCTGCTGCTAGCAGCACCCCCTTCTCATCTTCCCACCTCCTGGGAGGCAGCATGTGATGCCTTCCTTGCGTTCCTGAGGGCTGCTGCTGCTTGCTCCAGATCAGCTGGTTGCACGGCATCAAGAGCAATGCGTTCCCCTGACAGCACATCTGCAATTACTGGGAGACGTTTTTGCCTGTAGCTGCACATCCCTACTGCATTTTCAGCAATAACAGCTTTGTCTTGGGTATTTTACCCAATCTCTTGCAATCAGGGACTTAGGCAGCTATTTTTGGCTTTGAACCTGGTCATCAAGAGAAAGCATCGAGTGTATTTCTTGCTTTATCTGCCCATGCTTTTCACTACACTGTCATCATTCTCCATGGCAAGCGCTGCGGGCTGACACTCGGTTAGTCCTGGGGTGAGTGATGGATGTCAGTGGTTTAGGATCACTGTGAGGTCTTACATGGTTTCTCCTCAGCCACGATGTCTCCCTCAAAGGTTTCCCCACTGGTGGGACCTTCCCTCCCATGACACCTCCCAGCATCTGGAGCACGGTTCTTGCCGACATCCCCCTTCTGCAAGGCAACCTCTGGGACCAAAATCGAACAAATGGCCCATTTAAAAGTGCAGACCTTGGAGCTCTTGGGGTCTCAGGAGGCTACCAAAACCCTGCTGATGCATCTGCTCTGCTGAAAAACTTGGCTCCTGCTATCCTAGCTCAGCTCCCACTCCCTGAGCAAGTGGTAGTGCTGCTGGGCTGCCTCTCCTTAGGGTTGAGGCTTCCAGGGCTCAGCTCCCCGCCTCGTGCGTGCCTCTGCAAGCACAGCATTGCCCTGCTGTTTTCTGCCAGGTAGATTTTAAGCTTCTAAAGCACAATCATGAGATCAGACTGTATTATCTGTGCTTTCAACCTTCCCCAGGAGCCCTTCCCCTGTGTGCCCTGAGCTGGGCTCTGGCATTGCCTGTGGATGGTCGCCCCAGGGAAGAGAAATAGGGACCAAGGGAACAGGCAGCTGGATGCCAAGGAGAGTGACTGAGACCCCTGCTTTCATCACAGCTGTAGTGGTGACAACCAGGCCACCCTGAACAGGGTGGTTTACTAAAAACAGACATTTTCTGCATAGCTCAAGCTCCAGTTAGGTCTCCCCATTTACTAGAAATCATGGCCAGGATGTCTAAACCAAAACTGAGATATTACAAACACATCACATGGGAAAGCTGACAGCCCTGTGACTTTCAGGGGTCAGGAGGGACTGTCCTGGTTTTGGCTGGAATACAGCTAATTTTTCTTCTAAGTAGCTAGAATAGTGCTGTGTTTTGGATTTGGTATGAGAATAATGTTGGTAATACACTGATGTTTGAATTTGTTGCTAAGAAATCAAGGACTTTTCAGCTTCCTATGTCCTCTAGTGTGCAGGTGTACAAGAAGCTGGGAGGGAACATGGCCAGAGCAATGGACCCAAACTGGCCAGTGAAATATTCCATATCGTGTAACGTCACGTTCAGTATATAGATGGGGTTCAGACAGGAAGCTGGGGCTCTTGCTTCCGGGATTGTGGCTTCGGGATCTTTGCTCCTCTGGGTTTGCTAGCTGGAAACGGGCTGGCCATTGGTTGGCAGGTGGTGAGCAATTGCATTGTGCATTACCCATTTGTATTTTCTATTATTATTACTCTATTTTATTTCAGTTGTTAAACTGGTTTTATCTCAATTTATGGGTCTCCTTACCTTTACCCCTCCAATTCACTCCCCCATCCCTCGGGCAGGGGAGGGCAAGTGAGCGGCTGTGTGGTGTTTGGCTGCGGGCCAGATTTAAACCACACCAGGGACCCATCTTACTCTTGACTTCTATATCTGTGGTGCCAAAAGCGTCACACAATAGCCTCAAGTCCAGCATTGCCCTTTTCTTGCCTTGGCTGCTGTCGTGCATAGGGTAAGCAGGGTCTGCAGGCAGCTGCCTGCCTACAGCTCACTTGTTGGCTGTAGTCAAGGACTGGTTAGAAAGACCATCATGATCTTAATAGAGCAGCAGGAGGCATTTATCCAACCTCTCTTAAATTCACTCATCTACTCACAACCAAAAAAAAAAAGCTTTGGGATTTAGGAAATTAATTAAAAATTAAAATAGTAAATAAATACAGCACCTGAGTCATTACACTGTGTATTTTAAAAGGTGCTTGCTGCTGGCTTCCCAAAGGTCCTGCTAGTATCAAGGGAGGAGACTTCTTCCTGACAGTCTGGTAGGGGCAGGGACGTCATCTTGCGGGAGCCCCCCAAAACTGTTTCCTTGAAGACGTCCTTTCTACCTCATTATAGCTACTTTGTGTTTGTGTTTTCTAAGCATTTTTGACCACATTAATGATTACAGGATTCTTATTGGCAGCACAAATCACTTTTTCAGGATGACATGAGCACTTACAGTCTTATTACCGTCATTAACAAGATTATTATTATGACTTTGCCATGCTCCCCCTTTCTAAAGAAAGCAATTCAAATCCAAATATTCTGGCTTAAAAATATCCCATCCTCATTTTCCTCTCTAACCAAAAAAGAGGTCACACTAGCCCTTCTGGGGAATAGAAGAGCATCTTTCTATGGATGGACTCAGGCTGTGGTTTAGGTTATCGAGCACACTTCTCAGGCCTGCTTTTTCCTAATTGTACATCTGCTGAATTGGGCAGTGGTCTCCAGTCTCTGCAGCCTGTCCTGGCTTTGCTGGCTGGGTACAGAGCCAGGGTCTGCAGCTGCAAGCATTGCTCTGTGGAAAGGTGACACTACCAGGTGTTGGCCAGGTGTCACCTGATGTGGCTTGCCCAAAGGACCTGAAGGTGATCCAGGGAACTGGTCCCAATATTTCATTTAAGATGAGATGCCTCTCTCCTTTTAACCAAGCTTCAGAGCCACCAGTCCCATCCATCTAGCGGGCTGGATTTTTGGCTACTCTGAAATTAGCTGCCAGACGGTAAAACAGGGAGCTGACAGGGTGTTTGTCACAGCTGGGACTGTCCTCGCCAGGCTGAAGGTAGCTGGATGATAGGATACACAGGAGAGGACACATTGTTCCTCTTCTTGGCCGTTACAGCTTTACAAATGACTATTCCAAGCTTAGTTCCAAAATGGTGTCGTGGCTTTCGCTGCTGTCATCAATTGCCATCAACACTGCATTTAGCTGACATAATTACTTATTGTTACAATCAGTGCCCATTAGGTTAAAGCTAAATTACAGTCTCAGTCCTTGGGAACTGCCTATTACATCCATATGAATACGCAAAGTTCATCACTCATGATTAACGTTGCTACAGTGAATACAAAAGGAATTAGTGAGGACCTGTCACTTATTGTAAAGTGCTGCCAGATTATGGTATCAGAAATGATGTGTCAACTGTTAAAACTTAATAATCCATGCTGGAGTGCTGTATCTGATTATAACGCTGATCAAAGGAGAGGCCTGATTGGCACTTGGAAACCGAGGCTGGGTGGTTATGAGACCGATAACCTACATGGGTCAGGAGTCGTTGACCAAACTCTAGGGCTGCAGCTTGGTGTGCTCACCCCCAGCCCCGGGAGCTGTGAGGGGCTGGGGACACTCCTGGGGGCACGTGCCCAGGCACCAGCATGGCTGGGAAAGGATCAATGGGTTTGTGATCCATGGACACATGTCTGAGCCAGGGGAGTGGATGTGGCTCCCGACCGGGCACCTCCTTATTCTGGCAGGAGAGTGCCTGGGGGTCCCAGGCTGGGATTCAGTCGCCCTCCACTCTGGAATGGTGCAAATAGCTCTGCTGCAGCCAGGACTGCCATTTCCAGACCCACCTCGCTTGCACTGATGAGACCCAAGTGGAGTGTGGAAGTACATTTCCCCTGATGAGGGCTGGGGGGACCCAGGATGTCTCCTCATATGGATGGGTTTCGCTGGGTACCTTCCCGTGGGGTAAAACCAACATGCAATGGTGTATGTATTGATGAATGTGTATATATAAGTACATATATGTGCACACGCACATGAATTTAGAAAAATTCCTAAGACTCGACTTTGACATTGCTCAAGGGGACTGTCTGATTTTTCTAATTTGAAAAGACTTTCTGTTTTGAAATTTTTTTTTTTAGCAGTTTTCTTTCAAACTCTTGAGACTGAAGAAAATGTTTTACTTAACCTCAAACGCTATAATACCGAGGTTTTTATTTTTTTTCTTTCTTTTTTTACCCTTAAAAGCATCCTCCGAGCGAACATAAAGATCTGTTGTTGAACTCCGCTAACAAAGTCCTCCTGAGAAGAAGAGCTGAACCACACAGGCTGAAGCACATGGGTTTGACAGAAGTTGGGTAGCTGTAAATCTGTGTCTGGCCCCTGCTAACCCCCCGAGGCAGGCTCTGGCTGAGCCAGGGGATGATGTGGTCCCTCTAAATACATGGGGTTGTGCTCCTCATCCAGCAGTGTGCCTGGAGCCAGGATGCAGGGAGGTCCTCCTCCACGGCTGAGGTTTGTGTGCAACCATTTTTGGGTTGTGAGCCACACACCAAAATCCCCGTGTGGGCTCTTCCTTACAGCCCTGCATTTTTGTTAGTGGCTACTGTTTGCAGCTGTTTACTACCGGTCACAACCTGATTTGCAGCTGAAAGCCAGCTACTTCATACTAGCACATTTACACTACCCCTTAACCAGCTGAGGTTTCCTGACAGCATTTTGCATCTCCACCAAAGAGTATTTAAAACTCCTGTAGGTCTTTGGTCAAAGGCTCCTGAACACTTTGCGTGACTTCTGGCAAGCGCTGTGCTTTCTGCTGCTGCTGTCATGATCGCGGTGCTCCAGCAGATGACAGAGGCATGCTTGTCCTTTTGATACGGGGGTCGTCCTTGCTACTAGACCGCCCTGGCTGGCTCCACGGCTGGCAGTAAGGGCTGTAGCTTCTCTGCCTGCGGCCAGCTTGGTCGGTGCGTGGGAGGTGAAGGCTGCCCTCCTGCCTACAGGTGGTTTAACCATTTTTGTTCTCTAGGGAAGGTTCATATCTATTCCCTTCAGCAGATATCTCCCTAGCACCCTCTCTACTGAAACGGGACACAACATAGCCACTTAGTCTCAATAATATTTCTGAAAGGAAAATGGCACATCTGGGGGGGCTCTGTGATTTTGTAGTGATAACAATATAATGGGCCACCGCAAATCCACCCTGATTCTCAGAGTCTCTCTTGGTTTTTAGACCCATTGTTTGCTTCTGTCCTTTCAGGCCCTGGAAACGCTTAGCAGTAGCAATACCAAAGCAGGGGAAGAAAAGCTGTTCTCCGGAGATCGCCAGCTCTGGAGGGAGCAGGACAAGATCCGTTTGCTAGTGATTTCAATGTCCTTGCTTAAGACCTCTGTGCCAGGGTACCTGGCTGAAGGTAAGTCAGGCTGCTGGTGAGCTGTGCCAGTGCTTTCCATAGCTGTCCACACCGTGGGCTGTAAAAGCATCCAGACCTGGGCTGCTCCGTTCAGATTTCTTCGCCCAGGACCTGTGTGTCTGCCATAAAGCCACATGGGTTCACAAACGGGCAATGCTAGAAGGCCATGGTAGGTATATGGCTGCTGCTGCCGGGGTGCCTGCCGTGCTTGTGGATGCTCCAGGCTGTGTGCCTAGGCTGCTGCGTGCTGCCCGACAGTGCCCACCACCGGCAGCTTTTCCTGAGATGTCATTTCAATTTTCCTGGGGGTTGTTTGGACTATGACTTCTTATCCATCTGCCACCACCAACACAAAGAAAAAAGACTTTGGTGTATTTAAAGGCATGTTTTTATTGTTTCTCCCCTCTGTGTTTGTTGTGTTTCCCAGACCTCCACACATCCTTCCCTCTCTCCTCCAGGCTTGCTCCGGTTGTGCTGTTGCTTGTTTGAGGAGCAGTGGCCTTTTTGGCACAACTTTGAATCTCCTTTGCCCATGGTCCAGTGTGACCCTCAGCTGCTCCTGTCCTGCTTGTTGCTTCCCAGTGGCCCTTGTGCTGTGGAGCTGTTAGACAGCCAAGGGAAGAAACTTCACCCCACCTCTCTTGAATAGCATCCTAGCTATTGGTGACCGTGTCTTCCCCTGTTCCCTGGTCTACCTTGTGCTAAGTACACCTATGCTGAAATATATGTGTATGTGGCATCATGCACATGGTTTGTCCTTTCCAATATATTAAAGGACCTGATAGCAGTACCAGTCTAAAATACAGTCTGCAGAACTGAAAGTTTCAGGCAAGCTTTACGTAGTTCTTCCACACTTTCTCTTGCACTGACTCTTGGGTTTTTTTTTTTCTTCGTTGGTTGCCTAACTGTGATGGCAGGAGCTGGATTTCTTTCTTTTCCACTGCAGCTCCAACAAAGCAACATAACTAAAAACACTTGTTTGGGCTAAACTGAAAACTTAAAACATCTTTGGTGTGAACCTGCAAACAAGACTTCCCCAGTCCCGCTGTGTTCTGGTTCAACTGATATATGTGATCTCTGGAAAAAATAATGAAACATTTACTTATCCTAGGCAAACAAAACTCCCTTTAGAGGACCTGAAATGCAATCTGTCATTTCCGTTTCAAATCATTTTAAATGTCTGTATAATTTTAACCATAAAATGGAAAGTGTAACTGGCCAGTCACTGCAAATGGAAATGTTCCTTTTCAAAGCATTCAAATGCATTTATTTTCTTGAAGGTTTCCTGTTTGTTGGCTGGTTTGGAAGTTGGCAGTTCATCGAGATGAAGTTGTGCAAAGTTGGCTGTTGCTGAATTTTCATTTTTTTCCCAGAGGAGAGAGATTTAGAGTGAAAAACTGCTGTGCTGTATCATTAGGAGCTCCGTTCCCCCACCCCGGGGTCACCCCCATCACTCAGGGAAGAGCAGGTCTGCCCTTCCTTACCTCTTCCCCCCCACCAAAGTCCTGGGGTGGCGATTCTCCTCGTCCCTGCTCTGGACATGGGATTACAGCTCCAGCTCCTCTTCCCAGTGCATCATCAACATGTTGTTTCCAGGGTCATAAATTTGCACTGTGATGAGACACAACCAGATGTTAGGATACGTGAAGCGACTGGCGAAGCAGCCTGCCTGGCGCAGCCCCCACCTCCGGCGTCAGCCGCCCGCTAATGAGAAGCAGGTCTCTCGCCTCGAGCTGGGCCAGGACAGACGGAGAGCATCCCCAGGAGCAACCGCGGAGCTGCCATCTCGACCCCCTTCCTGCTCTCAGTGCCCGGGGAGCATCTCCAGGGCCGGATTCAGGCACTTTGGTGGCTATTGGCTTCTGGCGGCCATCTGGAAAGATAGTTTGGGTCGGTACAGGGGGGGAACGCACAAGGCCATGGTCCTCCTTGCTAGCAAGGAGACTGGTTACAATGCTGTATGATGCTTTATCATGTAAAAATACTTCTGAGATGCATGTTTTGGATCATTTGTGTGGCTGAACAGACTGGTTTTTAATGGAGAGACCCATGGGGAAGCGAGGTCTTAGCTCAGGATGCTGAAGCAGTACCCTCTGTCAGGAGCCAGTGTTGACTTGGGATGCCTGTTTCCAGGTGACTCCAGCCCATGTGTCCCTGTGGCTCTGAGGTGCCCAAGTCCCCTGGGTGAGCAGGAAGCTGGGGCTGGGGAAGGTTGCGCTGAAAGGGCTGCTTGCAGGGAACTTGTCCCTCTTGGACTGCAAGGATCCTCAGGATGGCTGCCAGCTTTCAGCCATTGTCCTCTGCACATACTACTTTTTCAACCCACATCCTCATGTCCCTTGGTGCATGCTCACTGCATGATGTTTTGGGGCACGCACTAAGCATCGGGGGACCCACACCCTAATTACAACCATCCTGTGAGTGTTTTCTCAATGTGCTCTCCTGCTTCCACTGCTGCTGGTCCCTGCTGCCCCGGGTGCAAGTCTGAGCCCTGCGTGGGGCTGGCATGGCTCTGTCTGCTCCTTCGCAGCATCAGGTCTGCACCTGCATCATAGGGTGAGTCTAGGCTTAAAATTGATCTAGGTTTGATGGAGAGAGTTGATCCTCCCTACTGATGGAGGTCTGGCCTTACAGCTACTTCTCTTTTCCTTTGTCCTTCCCCAGCCCATTTGAGCACTGGTGGTACTTCCTCGTATGCGTGCTCCCATTGCACAGGGATGGGCAGGTCTCCTCTCTCCTTTTAACATCCAGGTGAGCACAGAGGGGAGAGAACTATTTGAAGCAGAAGGAGCATGTTGGTACCAGACCTGAGTGCTACATGTTGGCCAGGACATCTTCAGGGGATGCTCCTCAGTTGGAGTTTCAGAAACAGCCTCCAAACTGGAGAAGAAGGAGATGGAGCTTGGTAAGTCCTTGGAGGGGACAAAACACTGTAGTGCCCATGGCCACAAGCATCCCTTGCAGTCCTGGCTACAACGGAGGAGAAGCCCAGCTGTCCCCAGATGCCTTAGCCACCAGCCCAAGGGATTTTTCCCAAGGCCATGCAGGAGGGATGGGATCAGGCAGTCCTTGAGCATGTTCCCACCAGCCCTTTCTAGTGATGTGTGAGGGAGAGCAAGTGCTTGTGGCTCTGCTCAGCCTCCTGGGAGGAGCAGCCCATGGCCCCATCTGACTGTGAAGGGTTTCACCACCGCCCGGGAGAGCCACTGTCGTTCCCATAGGAAGGCCAGGCGAAACAGGGCTGTCCGCTGTCAGCTCCTGGGCTTGCACCTCGCCGCCCCGAGAATGTACAGGGAAGGAGGGGATGCCCCGTTACACGGGGTGTGGAGACCTCCTCATCCCCGCCGTGCTGCAGAGCGTCCGCTCCATTGTGCGGCGGCACATTGGAGGGAGTTTGGGTTAAAAGGGGTTAACAGCTCTCTGCTGTAACACATGATTGGTCTTTATGAGGTTGAAACTCTTGTCTGTTTGAGGCCTACAGATGATGCTAAAGAGCACAATAATGACAGCAATTCAAAGCAATCTAATTATGCAAACGGGAGGCTAAACAATTTCATCATCCTTAAATTAGATTGTCCTAATGAGATAAAGACACCAATTAATCCTGAATTAATTTCAATAGCCTATTTCAGGCAAACACTTTAATATGCAAATGTAAATGAGAAACAAAGCCTACTGTAGAATGCCAGAGTTCAAAACCTCTCTCTGCACAGCTGCAGCGGGTGTAAATAGTGTCTAATGAGTTTGCATGGAAAGACACAACCAGTTGAAAATTTTAGACTTCATAAAGCACAGCCGGTGCCTCAGGTACGTGGCGGTGCCGCGCCGGGCGGGAGGAGAGGGAGGACTCACTCGGCTGATGCTGGGAAGGCCATCAGCCGCTCTCCACAGGCACACACGGGATGGGTCCAGCCGCCGCCGCCACCGGATGAAGGGCTTTAACAAGATGCTGCTCCGTAAAGCCAAACGCTTCATGCTGAGTACCTGGCCAGTCGCCTTTCTAGGACGCAGAGATGATTTTAATTAGCTGTTGCGTAATTGTTTTAAATTAGCCATTTTGCTATGCACTCAAAAAAAAAAAAAACCAACCCACTCCTGTTTTTTTCTCCTAGGCACTTGGCAGGGGAAAGGGCAGAGCCTGGGATTTAGGTTACAGACAAAAGCAAACATCGTCCCAAGTTTCTCTTGACTTGCTCCCTCGCCATAACAAAGTACCATGAGCATTTGCTTTGAGCCATCGAGGAAACAAGCCTCTGTTCCCAGGGCCTGACTGAGGTCTGACTTCCAGTTTGCACTTTGCTTTAATTACGGGCACTGGGCAGGGGTGCTGCATAGGAGTCTGCGAAGGCAACTGTGGGAAATAATGGCATCTATAGTGAGGCTCAGGTCTGAGTTACTCCTGCTGCTGGGTCTCCTTTCCAGCAAGTCCTAGGAATACGCCCTGGAGGAAGCTGTTAAATAAAAAAAAAAAAAAAAAAAAGGAACACCACAAACAAACTGTCCCCAGAATGAGCATCTCTTGGATAATTTATCCCTCTACCCCTCCTTCTGCTAAATCCATCCTGGGCTGCTGTTAGAGGATAATGTAATCTCAGAGAGGTTTTGCGTCCTTCCAAAAGTATTATATATGGCAACCCTAGATAATGTTCTCCTTAAAAATATCCGTTCTCTCTTTGAATTTCCCCAAAGTTTATCTTCAGAATCACCCCACAGCAGCTGATGTTGCAGGTTAACCTTCCCGCCTTCCCCTGCAGCCTTTCCACCAAGCCCTGACAAGCCATCAGCTGGGCTGGAAAGCAGTCACTTTTCTTCTCAACTTCACCCGCTGGCTGTTATCAAATGCACAGGGTCAGGGGAGGTAGCGGTGACATTCCCGGGGCCACCAACATTAAGACGCACCCTGGGCAAACCTGGCAAGCTGAGCTTGGCTGCCTGAGTGGTGTCCAAGGCTGAGAGAAGTCTAGATGTGCTAATGGAAGTCTGGGGACAAAGCAGAACATCAGTGGTTGACCTCCACCGAGTGGACACCTCCTGTCTTCCCCATGTGCTGGAGGGAATTTGCTACTTGTTTCAGCACCATGTGGTTTTCCCACCCAGATATTTCATGAAGCAGTGAGATCCTATCCTGGTCATATCACCTCTTGCAAGGGCTTCCTGGTACCAAATAATATCCCTGCTGTTTATTGTCCCTCCTTCTTTGCTTAGGAGGGTAGTGTGAGTTGGGAATTTCGGCACTTCTACTGAGAAATCTTGCGTAACCATCATTTGTGCAACACAGCATTTAATCCTTGCTGGGTGGACCACGAACATCCGTTTCCATTTCTCCAGCGTTAATGGGCATGGTGGTTTATTGACAGATGAATTGAGACAGTGAAAGGGCTGATGGCCCAGAGCTCGCAGCGTGCCAGCAGATCTGGAGATCTTCTATCACACATGTTTGTCCTTGGAAAAAAGACAATTGACTCAGTAAATTGCTTAATCTCTGGCATGCTGGGTACCAGCACTGCCTTTTCCGCTGGAGCCCGGGAGATTTTTATTTCCAAAGTATTCGGCACTGCCTGGGCTCTGCTGTCGGAGCCGTCAGCAGGACAGTGCAAGCTCTGGCTTGGCTGGAGATGCTGTGCCGTGGATGGGGACTGGGTGAGAGCTCGATGCTGCTGCTGCTCCTGAATCTACTCCCAGCCAGAAAAGCAAATCCCTCCTACCCAGCACGGTGGGGTGCAGGCATGCCTGGGAGCAGGAGTGTAGATTTAATGTCTCTCAGACACAAGGCGCTCAGTTAGCTGGGTCTTTGGTCAGATTCAGGAGAGTTGGGGGTCTCCCAGACCTGGGGTGGTACCTGCCAGACAGAGAGGGGGTCAGGCTGGGGGGAGCCCAGAGTGGGGAAGCCGTTAGCAGGCACAAGCTGCATCCAAAAGAGGATGACAGATCGCTGCCTAGGGCTGTGGTTTCTCGTTAATTAATACCAGATCTGCGCATTACCCGGTCACCCCATGGGAGGAATTGGGTCTGAATCAGGGGTGAGCACATGATCGCATTTTTGCCAAATTACCCGGCTCATACAATATGGTGTGTATCTGGCTCCCTGCCAGAGGCGGGAGCACAAAACAATACCTGATTCAGCAGAAAGTCTTCCTGGCCCCTTTGGAGATCTTGTGAAGCAGCAGAAAGAGTTTATATCTGTTCAGTGCTTTGCATTGTTTTCAGGCTTGGACTGGGTGCCGTAAAATTGGATTTACGGCTGTGGGGAAGCGTGGCCAAAGGAGCACAGCCTCTCATGCCAATGCAGTTTAAAACTAGATGTGGGGATGGGTCTAAAAGCAAGTCCTCCTGACTTTCCATCCAGACGTGAGCTTCGTTGCCTGGATCCATCTGTTGTTGAAGCCTGGTGATCCCCGGAGGAGCTGGGCGTGCTGCTGAGATCCCGAAACGGGGACGCTCAGTCATGTTCTAGTTAAAGGGCTCTAACAGTCAGCCAGGGGAATTGTAAAAATGTTACCACAGGGTCTCCTGTTTATTCTCGTACTCTCCATACACGGCTCACACATTAAAAGATGGCATTTTTTTAGCTGCCAGTGCTGCTGTCTGACAAATCCAGCTGTTTTCTTTCCCCCTCTGAAATCATGACATTTATAATCAGCGTTTAGTGGAAAGCTGCCTGAGCGATGTGGTCTGCCCTGGTAACTCGGAGAGGCCGGATGGGCTTGTGGGGATGCTGGTGGGTGCGTGTCCTCCACCTCCTCCAGCCTGGGCTCAGCCGGCCGGGCTGGTGCTCAGGCTGCCATGCTGGGAATGAGCTCCTGCCCTCGGCAATTCTCTACCCAAAAAGCATGCAGCCGGCCGGGATGGCAATAGGCTGTCATTCAGCTTGCAAGGGCCACGGGCATGAAAATCAGCCTCAGATTTGCAGCTGCCTGAGCAACCTGGACTCTCCTCCCCTTCTTTGTGCACTCCTCTGCTGGAGGAAGGAGGCAGGGAGAACAGCTTGGGTGCCCAGCGCTACCTGTGTGCTCTTTTCATGCCTGTCTTGGAAGCTCCTGAGGGGAAGGCAGAGGGAGCTTGGGATTTCTCTGTCCTGGCATGTTTTCGGGAGGAGAGGGCTGGGAGTAAAAGTCAGATGCAGAGTAATGGGTTTCTCCTGATCTTCCTGTCTTCCACAGGAAAAAAAACCCATCTCCATTCCAGGTCTCTCCAGTCCCTCCCAGAATGCCCTTTGAGAGCATCACAGAGCAACCTTTGCTCCCTACTTTGCATCAGCCCAAGGAAAAGCCCTTACATTTTATGCATATCAAAATGCACTTTTTTACACCTGTAAAAGGGGTAAGGATGGGGCGCAGGGAAGTGGTGAGGATGCAGAAGGTGGGCTCAGAGGAAATAAAGCCACGTGGCACCAGCAGCAGGTTGGTTACTGATGAGCCATCCAAGGTGTAATGGAGAATCTGCATAAAATATTCCTCATGGAGCTCGGGTAGCCAGTTCCAGCCTAGATAACAGTCTGACAGTCGCCGAGGAAGGATGCCTTTAACCTTCACAAAACTGAGAGGACAGCAGAGAAACGAGCCAGGCAGCAGTGTCATGAAAATCACAGCCTCAGCGGTTTGGATGCGTTTTGCTCTGCAGCAGAGTTTTGGGCGGTTGAGGGAAAATAAGCAAAATGCTGGGAAGAAGATGTCTAGTGGGCCAAGGTTGTGTTTTTGTGAGGGCTGTAAAAGTCACTTGCAGGAGATCTTTGCAGAAG
This sequence comes from Strix aluco, assembly GCF_031877795.1. Lineage (NCBI taxonomy): Eukaryota > Metazoa > Chordata > Aves > Strigiformes > Strigidae > Strix > Strix aluco. The sequence goes on along the minus strand of NC_133938.1, from coordinate 29,660,205 downwards.
TTGGCTCCTCGTGGTCCTGAAGAGGTGGAGATGCTGTTGCTGCCGGATACTCCGTGCCGCACAAAGGTTATGGGTTTAGTGAAAGACCGCCCAGGAGAGGTTCAGTGAGACCATAACATGGTGGTCCAGCCCCCATGGAAGGACACCCACCAGCTCTTCCAGGTCTTCAGGGGCTGCTGCTCACTAGCATGAGATTTAAACCTTTTGGGACGACCATTTCTATTGTGATGTTATGAGAGGGTCTCTGGAGGCACAGATCGGTCCATACATTGGGCTGCATGCTTATGATTCAATATCTTCCTGGTGATACCTGCCCAGCCTGGTCAGCAAGGGGTCTGTGCAGGTCCTAGGCAGCTCTCCCGAGGCCTGCTTGTAGCTCGTGGTGGCTGCGGTGGCTCCTCCTTTCTTGTGCACAGCTCTATAGTTTTCTTCACCCTGTTTTCTACCCACCTCCAACCAGTTCCCTTGTGGGAGGTAAACCTTGAAATCCAGTTTGGCTTTCTGAGGGCTTTTTTCCTCCTCTGTGTTGTTGTGGAATGTGAAACAAAGAGGAAAACAGAGTATTTCTACATCTAAACAGCCCGTGTTTGGATGACTGGGGCTGGAGGCTTGGGGACCTTTCCTAGTTGGGGTTTGATGGAATGGAGAACCTGCGTCAATCTTTAGGAAACCCCATTTTGTTGTGAGTTTTAATGCAAACAACGATCCTTGTAGCAAAAATTTTCACCAGGCTCATCACACCAAGATAATTTGACAACCAGCATGGGACACCCAAATGCATGCTCAAAGGCAAAAGCGCTCTTCTGTCTTCACAGCTTTTTTTGTTTGCCAAACCACGTATTTGGTCCACGCCTCAGAGCAAAACTCACCAGGGCTGGCACACTAGGCAGCAACCACTCCACAGCCTTCGCACTGAAGGATCCAGTGTTTGCAACCACAGTCTCCAGCCAGGATTTTCCTGCAGACCCCTGGTGAAGTGGCATCTGGCTGTCCCTTGGGCAAGCTGCTTCCCACCAGCACTGGTGGAAGGCAACGCTTCAGAGACTGTGACACTGAGACACCAAAAAAAAAAAAAAAAAAGAAAAAGAGAGGAGGATCAGCTCTTCATCTGGAATGGAAATAAAGCTGGTGAAAGGACGGATGTTTTCTCTTTTGCCTTGAGGTTAGAGAACAGCAGGAAATCCTTGCTTGAAGAAAAGGCACATGGCCACCAGTATGACTTGTGCAGGCTTTGCTGCCTTGAAGTCAGTCTGGAAACAGAGTTTTGCGGTGGATATAATTTCACAGACTTTCCATGGTTTCTGACTGCAGCTTTTCTCATGCCTGGTTTGCAGCTAAAGCTAAGTTTTTGCCATATTTGCACTAGCTTGGAAGGTGGTGTTCATACAATTGGATTTACGTAGCTGGATGAAGCAAATACTGGTTTATCTTGAGAGATTTACTTGTGGCAAGACAAAATACTGACGTGGGCAAGAGTTTGCAGCGGCAGCCTTAGCTGGAGCCTCTGTTTTTGTCCAGGCACCCGACCCAGCAAAGTCTTTGCAAAGCAAGCAATCCCCTAACTGGCGACCCCACAGCCTGCAGAAATAACTTTGCCTTTCTAGCTTATTAATAAGCATCTTTTCTGAGTAACCAAGATGTATTGAGTTGGGACTCCCCAAGTGCGAGCAGCCAGAGATAGCTTTGACTTTTCCTTTTTTTAATTTACCTTGTGGGGCTGTGGGAAATGAGCAATCCTTCTGGCTGTCAATATTGCCGGCGGCGCTACCATCGCCATGACAAGGAAAGGGGGGTCGGTGGGGGGCTGGAGAAACCAGGCACCCCGGGACCAGCGTCTCAGCCTCGTGCCCAACCGGAGCTGACACGTCCGGCGTGATGAGACTCGAGTCGATGGCGTTCTTGCAACTCCCAGAAAATGTCTTTTGCTTCAGCTCTTTCCCCTTCCCAACTTTCCCAGACAGATTCTTCCTTTTATTCATCCTTCCTCAGCCCTTCTCTATCCTCTCCCTGCCTGAAGGCTCCTCCTGGCGACTCAGCTACTTTGCAGAGGGGGTCCTTTTTATGTCTTGCCTCTTTGCAGAGAAAACCTCCACGTTCAAAAAATGCTGCTGCTAGTGGGGAGCAGGGTGGCCTGGGGGGGGGATCTGCTCTGTCCACTCGTGTAGGAGATGCTGTCTTGCTCCCCATCCCTGCTTCTCCCACCACCCTCTCCTTTCCCTTGCAACAGCAGCTAGGGCTCTCACTGAAGGTGGTACTTTTGGGGTGACCTGGCCTCGGTGGTGTCTTCTCCCATGCTTTCAGGGCAGGCAGAAAGCAGCCTGGGCTGCCAGGTGGCCAGGGAGGGAAGAGCATCACCTGTATCTCAATTAAGGGATACTGAAGTGATATAATACAGCTCAGCTTGGTGTGGCTGGAAGGAAGGAGACGAGAGGGTGATATAAGGAGTTCTCAGGGGCTCCCTATTTTTCTTTGTCTCCTCATCCTCTTCCCTGTGGCTCTGAGGGGTGCCCTGAGGGTGCTTGGTGTCCTGGGACCCTTCTCTGTGCAGTGTTGGAGACCTGTGGGAGCAGAGCCCTTGAGCCCCATGGGGATGACTCTCCTGCTTGTAGGTCACAAACTGTGAGTGGGGCATTGTGGGGAGTGGGGGCTTTGCTGTGGGGTACTACTTGGTTTGGGAGGAGGGTGTTTTGGGGGTGCTGCCCAGGTCTATGTTGCTCCAGTGCATGGTGATACTGCTTGTTATTCACCTAGTGTTTTCCAAGTGTGTGATATTTTCCTTGCCTGTTTTAAACTGCTGGATTCCCTGCTCCACGTGGAAGAGGATTTGGTATTGTTTGGGTTTCTCTGGTTGTGAGTGGGGTGTGAGCCCTCCTTGCTGATGCTGTCCCACCTGGGCTGGGCTGATAGGAGCTGCTTTGCACTTGTTTTGCTGGTGCTTTTTGAGACCCTCTTTGAGCTCTCTGGTATCCTGCAGTGTGCTCAGCTCCTGCGTGGGCTCCTGCCAGCCTTTCCTCTGCACCCAGCGTAGGCAGGAGCTGGTTCCTCTGCCTGTGCTAGACAGGCTGCAGCTTGTGTGAGAGTTCTGGGACAGCTCAGGTTTGGATTTGTCTGATGTGCAGTAGGACCAACAGTAATAAACACAGAAACGGTTTTCTCCTATTACATCCCTCTCTAGCAATGCCACATGAGAAATCCTTTAACATGAGCTCCCATCATATTTTGTGTCACACAAATGTCTTTTCTGGGACTCTTGTGCTGCAGATCCAGACGAGTGCCGAAGCACGTTCTTTGCTTGCGCTCCTTCTGCTGAAGCAAAAATCAGCCGTTTTGGGGATGGGGGTAAGAGAAAGGACGGAGGGTGCCGCAGGGGCTGGATGCTGACCCTGGGTCCAGCCTGGGGCAGGGTGGATGGGGAGGACCCCAGTGGAGAGATGGGAAGGGCTTCTTGGTGTCCCACCACAGCTTGGTCAGGGGAAGCAGACAGCCAGGAAGGACCTCCTGGTTTGCCAGGTCAGCTTTCAGATAGCATTACTGTTGATTCCCGCAGGCAGGCTGCAAGCAAAGAGCTGGTTTCCCATTTCTTTCCCATCCTGGTTCTCTGCACCCGGCTACTGGCAGCCACCTGGGCAAACCTTGTCGCCCAGGTGGCTTCAGGCACCTCCTCTGATGGCTCCTGCAGGAAAAGGCAATGTGTTTTTTGGATGTTTAATCGTTTTATGTGGCCGCCACAGCTGGGTCGCTTCTGTCTCGTGTCCTGCGGGAGACTCTGTCCCGGTCCCATTTGTCTTCGGTACATTCCATTTATCTTCGGTGAGAAGCTTCAGACCCAAACCATCTTAAGTGATCTACAAAAGACAGTGATAAGTACCTTCCCCCGTCATTACGGCTCCATTTTTATCACGGTGGTGATAGCAATAATGGCGGTTGTAACCCCCATCAAGTCCACTTAACATGGTTCATTTTCAAAAGTCACTCAATGCCTCCTGACAGTCCGGCCGGGCGGTATGAAAAGATCATTTAACCCTGATGATCCGAGGGAGCTGGTGAGTGGGAAATGGAGCCCCGGCAGCCGGAGAGAAGCCGGCACGGGGTGGGCAGGGGAAGACCATTGATTTTATGACAAGGGGCAAAACCACTGTCAGCGCAGAGCGGCACGGATCGGGGGGACGTTTCAATTAGTGCTGGCGGGAGAAATCCCAGGGAAGGCAGAAAAGCCTGGGCTGCCTCGCCTATTATTTTTTTAACAGTGAAAAATGAACCCAAAATTAGAATCCCTATTAACAATTAGCATAATTAAAGGCGACACGTTATAATTTCAGCAGAAAGGCGCTTTATGATGATATGGTGGCCTGAGATAATTACACACGGCGCTTGGCTGAGGCAAGTGGTAAATGGACGGCGTGGTGGCCCACCTGCCACTCACACAGCCCTGCCATTATCCTGCCTGATGCTTCTCTGGTCCTGCCTTGCTGTTAAAACTAAAGCCATCCTCTCGCGACCTCAGAGTTGTTTAGAAATTGCTCCTAAAGTGCACTTGGTTTTAAAGGGTGGGGAGGGGAATGAGCGCTCTGGTTTGTGGCGGAGGTGCAGGGTGCCCCACAGGCAGTTGCTGCCCCCCAGGCTGTGTCAACGGCTGGGTTTGCAGTGGCGGAGGAGGCCCCATAGCAGAGATTATCCTCTCATCTGCCTCACCCACCCATGTCAAACCCGTAGCTCTGACTTGCCACCATGTTCAACCCAACCTTCTTCATGAAGGCATCTGGCCCTCTCGCTAATGCCTCAGCCCCAGCATCCCTCCATGCATGTGCTGTTCCTCCCCAAATTGAAAGCATGGCTGAGGCTGGGGGGCCAAACCCTGGGTTATGAGCTGCCCCCTCCTTTCTTGTCTCCCCTAGGGCTCCTGCCAGGGACAGCTCAGGGACCATAGCCTGGCAGCTGTCACCTGTGATGAGGGAAGTGCCTACCGATGCTTTGAAAACAAAGTCACTCAAATTTGGCAAACGAGCAGCACACGCTCTCGCTTTCAGGTTAGTTTATCTGAATAATTACATGAGCGAAGCTATCCCAGAGTGTCTTGGAATATGCAGAAATATATTCCATCTGTGTATGCCACAGCATCAAAGTCAAAGAGCTCTCTAAAAGGAGGTCGGTCTTGCTAATATTTGAATTTAGGAGAGGGGGGTGGTGGTGTAAGAAACACTAAAAATCAGAATCACATGCTGCCAAAATAACCCATTTGGTTTTAGGTCCAAAAGCTTGAATTGTGAGGGCTTTTTTTGGATTTAAGATCATTCTGGATTATAGTTTACATAAGACAATGCGAACCTTGAAAGCATTCAGCTGGAAGCAGAGCTGTCAATTCTGTGGCAAAGAAGCTCTTTGATCACTGGGAGAGGAATTTTTTTGAGTTTTCCTCCGCTGAGGATCTAGAACTTGCTGGGGAGATTTCCTCCGCATTTGGAGCAGAGTCAAGAGAGCAGCTTTTTTGCAGTCCTTGCCCCTCTGGTCACCTTCCCTGGCTTGCAGGAGGATAAATACAGGAACTCCTAGGCTCCTGAGTGTGGGGAGCATCATTGCCCACAGTGCTGCTCCATCCCAGGGTGGGGGAGTGGGACCGTGCTGGGGCTGGAGCAGTTTGCTCCCGATGGAAGGCAGTTACTGGCAATTTACAGCGTGTTTGAGGAAGTCCCTCGGAAGAGGGTTTAAGAGTTGTTGAGTCAACACGAAACGATATATCAGTTAATGAAGTTTAATAGCACTGAATAAGAACTGCACTGCGGCTCTGGGATCCACTTGCAAATGCAGTTACGGTCTGAAAAAGAGAGGCTGGGAAAGCAGTCCCTTGCTCCTGTCCATATGTTGTTCCCTCCGTGCTTTGCAACTCAGATGCCTTTAATCGCAAGCCAGTCCCACAGAGGTGATAACAGGAGCTGGCTGGCATCTCTTCTGCTCCTGCAGCATCAGCAGGAAGATGAGTCCTGGGCATTTCAGAAGAGTGAGTCAGGCCTTTCCCAAATTAGCTCCAAAACCAGCTTTTCAACAGTAAGGCCTAGGGTGGAGCTCTGCTCTCCTCTCTTTAATTCCTCTGAAGGTCTTTGAGCTTTGCAGGAAAGGAACTTTTCTAAAATTGAGTTTTCCGCCAAACACATGCACTCAGGAATGAAGATCTTGGCATCCTGGACAGGGATTTGCTGGTGACAAGTTCTTTCTTGTCAAAATCTAAAGATGTCTTGGGACATCTGCAAAACTAGTGGGTTGGGGCCTGAGAGAGGAGGAAAATGAGAGAGAAGACAAAGAAAGAAACTGTAGAAATGTTCACAGGATGGCAGATCCTTTTTCTATACCCCATAGCCCTGCCCTGTGCCATCACACGCAACTGCTGACTGCTACAATCCTGAAGGGATGGAGCTGGTGGCACCACCTGGAGTGGGAGAGCAGAGGTGAATCCTGAGCACAGGCTCTGAGTTTCCTAATGTTTGGTGGTGTTTTTTTTTTTTTTTTTAAATTAAAGAAAAAAAAGGCAAAAGGGGTTATGATGTGTGCCGGCCTGCAGAGCTGCGCAGAAGGGAGCGTGTGCATCCCTCCTGCTCCTGCAGCCTGCCTGGGGTGAGGGGGCCAGATCCTGCCATGAGAGCAGCTGGGCAGTGATGCAGGGAAAAGCTCATGGTCCATGCTTGGGGGTGTAAGGAGTTGCTGTCTGACAGTTGTGTCAAACCCACACTGCTCCCACTTGCACAGCAGAGAGAGTGCTCAGGGGAGTTGCAAAGGCAGAAGCTGCCCAAATTAGCCTGCAGCCATGGGGCAGGGGGTGATTTGGGGCTGAGTCAGGCTGTGAGAGATGCCTTTCTTTGGGGGCCAAAAATTCAGCATATCTAAACTAGGCCTCTGAGGATCTCTCTGTGGCTTGTCACAGTAAGCGCCTCAGCACATGTTTACACTCTTGTCCTGCCCGGCATGGTGCGCAGTGATGCAGGACTTTGCTGGGTCCCATGAGGTGCTTGGGGTGGAGCAAGGAACAGAGCAAATCTTCTAGGTGATGCTCAAATAGTGACTCAGCCTCTCTTTCAAAGGCGTGCATGTTGGTGGAAATTGCTGGGTAGGTAGTGGCTCTCCTGGAAGCACCAGCCATCCTTGGAGCACCTCTGGCTGCAGAGAGGAGGAGGAAGTCACAGTCCCTTTGACTGCTCCATCATGTCCAGCCTTTCTGTGCACAGAGTCCCACTGTTCCTGCTCACCTTCTGCTCTGCTAGGATGCTGCTGGCTGTGATGGGGAGGCATGCATCAAGCTCCTGTCTTTAGAAAATCTTGACCCAGTTTTCTCTGGAGCAGTCAGAAACAATGTGTTTAAGGAGCACTGTGCCCCTGCCAAGCTTCACTGCGCTGCTCTGCCAGTCTGAACTGCCTCCTGGCTCAAGAAAACACTGCAAGAATTTGTCTGTCCTGAGGAGGGCATTGCCTCTCCCAGCCTGGCCTTGGCTCTGGGAGGGCTGGACTGTTCTTGCAAGAAATCTAACCAAAAATACCACCATTGAAGGGGGAGGAGGGCGCAGAAAAGCAATGATAAGGTTTTTTTGGGTTTCTCTGGTTTGAAACATCTGGGACTCAAGTGCATGCAGGTGCAGGGGGCTCTTTCCAAAGTCTGTAGTTTGTCCCCAGCATCTTTTTTTTTTTTTTTCCTCTCAGCCCTCCTGTGAGCTCCTTTGGAGGGAAAACTGAGCCCTGGCTTGTCATATCACCACCATTCAGTGCCAGGGAGGCTGGTCATGATGGTGACAAAGTGAGTCCCCATGTGCTGTGTTCCTGCTTGGGAAATGCTGACTAAGCAGGTGCTTGCAGGGCAGGGGGGTTGCAAGAGGTGACCAGACCCCTGGGAAGGGCAGTAATGGGGGTGTCTCACCGCTACTGCCATTGTGGTGTGGGTAGGAGCAGCACATAATCCAGCACCTCCTTGTGCCAGGGTCTCCAATGTCCGCTGGCCATCCCCTTGCCACCTCCAAACCCACATGACCACCACCTCCAGCCCCCTCTGTCTCATGCAATACCCTTAGCCTCCCCTTGAACACCAGCAGTGGCTGAGAGGTGCTGCAGAAACTGGGGGGCAGAGTCAGTGCTTCATACCACCCTTGTTTCCCAGCCCACGGTGGGGGGTGGGCAGCGGGCTCCCCAGCACGGGCACCTCTGGGGATGGTGGCAACACCTGCAGTGAGTGTTCCTGCTGCAAAATGGCACCAGTCTGGAAGGGAGGGTGGAAAATCCAGCAGGGTTGAAAGCCCCTGGACGTGTTTTGCTGGTGCTGCGCAGGGTGGGAGAGTGTGCCAGAGCTGAGGGAGGCTGTGGCGCATCCAGCACCCCAGCAGTTTCAGGTGCATGTGTGTATTGGAGGGGGTGCATACCCCTCGGTGCTCTCAAAGTTCAAATATTTAGAATAAATGACACCTGACCCCTTCCCCCTCTTTTCCCTTCCCTCTCTGGCCTTCCCCAGTGCCAGTTCCCAGTAACCCAGGTCCAATAATTCGGTTGTAATAAAATGTGACTGCTGGGGCTATTTTTATGGAGCTGGCACTCATTTGCATGCTGGCTCTGTGTGGGGCCCCAGGCAATCTTTTTTTTCCTCTCCCTTCCCCCTCCTCTTCCCCCCCCCCACTTCCCCCACCCCGCTGGCATCCTTCTGATCAGAAGTGACAACAGAAACACAGCCGTATTTCCCGGAGATTTACCGAGTTAGACGATGAAAGCTCGGAGGAACAGTAACAATAGGAAGGGGAACGCGAAGGAAAATGGTGGGGGGAAGTTCCTAAACTGATCATTTTCAAATGTCAGCTCCGCTCTTGGGGGCTCTGGTGACTCTGGGAGTGAGACTGTAGCTTACGGAAATGCTGGGAGGCAGTCAAGGTGGAAGTGTGTGGATGGAATAGTCCAGCTTGGTCCTACTTGTTCCCCCAGGACTGGAGAGCTCCTTCTGGGTGGCCCCATGGGGTTTTGTCCTTGACCCAGTGCTGGTGCTGCCACTCACCTCCTTAGGGGGCCACTGGGTGCCTCTGGGGGTGCTGCATCTTTCTGCATCCTTTTTGCAGTCCAGCAGCAGCTCCTTGCTTGGGAGCTCTGGCCTTCCTCACCCTTCTCAGTTCTGGGTTGTCCCCTAGGGACTGAAGGGAGGAGGGTGGTGGGGACCAGGTCAGGACACGGCAGCAGCAGAGGCTACAGGAGCGACAGTGGCTGAATTTTTTTCCAAAACTTGCTTTTTGTTGTGATCGCCCCCCTCCCAGCTTGAACAACCCTCTGCTAAAAGTAGGCTTGGGAAACACAGTGCCACTCTCCTGATGCCTGAGGCATCTTGGAGTAGGGCTTCAAGTTCCATGTTTAAAGGTGCCAAGAGGCTCCCCGAGCTGCTGCTGCCACTGGGTTGCAATGGTTTGGATGGGGGGGTGGTGGTATGGGAGGCTCCCTGGTGGGGACTCTGGCCAGGAGCCAGCTGGGGTGGCCAGGTAGTGCACCATGGGGCAGCAGGCAACCAATGCTGGGGAGTACAGAGGAGTGGGAGCAAGGTGTGATTGCAGTGCCTTCTCCGTCCACCCCACCATCTGCATGTGGGAGCCCAACACCCAGCTGTTTTATCGAGGAGCTCTACTGGTGATGGGGACAAGCAGGACCCTCCCAGCCAGGGCCTGTAATATAGGGTGTTCGGTCACCCCTGTCCTCCTGCCTGTCCTCACACCCCCTCCGCTCCCTCTCTCTCTGTTTCTCTCCTCAGCGCCACTGTCAAGCAACTTGATCACCTGCCAGCCCGTATTGATTTTTGCTTCCCAATCTCCAAGCTGGATGGAAGGAAAAGATTAAAAACAGTTTGTCAGTTTGAAGTTGAATAAGAATTCAGCACAAGGGATATCGCAGTGGCTTGGGGGGGTAGAAGGGGTCAAGGCCAAAGACGGTGTTGGGGAGAGCGTAACCCTTTTGTACCCTCCATCTGGTGATGCCCCCAGGGTGACCTGATCCAGCACACCAAATGCATCTCGATGACCTCCTGGCTGCTGGTGGAGGTCTGCCTTCATCCCTTGCCCTCTGGGTCTGGGCATCCCATGTGTGTTGCTCTGGGGGTCCAGGTGTCCTGCACCCCGCACTGAAGCATCTCAGATGCCTCTTGCTCCTCATCTCCCCGCTGCTCCACCAGCAGTGCCCAGCCCCAGCGCTCCCGTCCCCACGTGTCCCGCTGCTGGTGCCATTAGTATTCATGTGGTGGGTCTCCTGCTGTCCTTGTCAAGACTGAGTGGGCAGACTAAGGAAATTTGCCCTTCAAAAAATGAGAATCATTTGAGTCAGGGAAGCTCTTCCCTCGTGCGTGTGGTTTCCTTGCCAGCCCGAGGGATGACGAATGGTTCACAGCCATCCCTGTGCAGTGAAAAAGGGCTGTTTGGTTGAGATAGGGCAGGTTGTGCTGGGTACAAGTAAGGGCTGGGAGCAGAGCTGCATGCCGTTGGGCTGTGTTGAATTTGGGCCATGTGAAGGGGGTGGTGCATGCTTGCCTGGGGTGCGATACCTCATCGAGTGATGGAGGATGCTCAGAAGCAAGAGGGAGCCTTGCAGGTTGGTTCCTGCACACCCCGAGGTGTTGGCACAGCAGGGCTCAGGGCTGCACCGCTTGCCGAAATCCCCCAGGAGAGTCGCTGAGCCCATAGTGTGGGACAGAGGGATGGCAGCTGAGCTGGAGGCACCGTCCTCAGCTGATGTCCATGCAGTCATCAGCCTGTGCTGCTGCTGTGGGTGAGAGTTTCTTGTCCCATCATTGCTTTTCTCGCTCTGTCTCTTGGTTTCTCTAAGGGAGGACAAGAGAACTGCAGGGTCAGGGCTCTCCTTCCTTGCTGCTACCATCTCTGGACAGTATCCAGTAAGGATCTGCTGAGATATATTTACCTACATTAAAAAAGTAGGGTGGATTTACTTCCATTTATACCTGCAAGTGTATTTCCTTATCTAAATAATAGATGGTTATGTCCTCAGCCAGGGTAAGCTGGCAGAGTTCCTCCAAGGTCAGCAGAGCTGTGTTGGCTGACATCCAGAGGAGAGGACCTGGTCCTTCCAAGAAATAGCAGTGCAGTAGCTGTGTAGGGTGAGGATGGAAAGGAAGGTGGACCTGTTCACAGAGTGTTTGGGACATGCCTCTGTCCTGGGAGATGTGGGACACGTTATCTCAGCCACAGGTGGGGTCTGCACCTGCTGATGGAGGACCACCACTCCTCAGTCAACAGGGAGAGACTGGCACCTCCCAAGAGCTCTTCTGTCTGTCCTGGGTGGTGTGGGAGATGGGTCAGCTGCTGGCAGCACCACTGTCTTTTGATACTCTGTTTTGCTCTTTGACTAAATCAAGGTGGTCTTTGGGGAGCACAGGATGGTGGTGCTGAGGACAAGCTCTTCCCTGTTCCCATCTCTTCCCTTCAACCCCTGGATCCAGCACCCACCTTCACCCTGAGGCGATAGGTACCTGAAGACCATCTTTCCTCCCATACCTCCAGCAAGCTGACAGCTCTGCTGAAGGCAATGCCCAGTGGAGGAGCAGGGTTGAGCACAGCCAGAGGAGTGCTGTTTGATCTGCAGGACATGATGTTTTCTGTTACCATCTCAAGGCTTTTGGAGGGAGGTGATTATTCTCATTCCTTGCTGAACAAACAAGGTGAGAGAGGTGCCAGCTGAGGCTGGTGGGTGGGCAGATCTGGCCACCTACTCCCAGGGCACAACAGCTCCAAAGCTCTCATGTTCCCTCTGCTCACCAATGCCCAGCACAGGAGGGTTTCCCCAGCGGCAGTGCTGTCCCTGCTGTGTGACTCCGAGCTGATATTCCCCCTGTTTCGGCAACACACAGAGCTCAGGGAAACCTGCACTGTCTCTGCAGCTGTCACAACACCAGGGGAGCTGATTTACCTTCTGAGACCCAAACCTCTGCCTTGCTTGGCCCCGTGTTTCCCAGCGAGGGCGCTGGTTTGCGGAAGCTGCTGCAGGTTGGCTCTCTTGGGGTGCCCATGGATGCTGTGTGCATGGCTGTCGGGGCCCCAGGTGAGAGCATCAACTAATGTGCACTGACAAGTCCAGGGATCCCTCGGCTGGGGGAGCTGCAGGGCATCATTAGGCAGCTAACAGCGCTGGCACCTGGGAAGAGGCAGGTGTCCTTGCCACTGGCCTCGACCACCCCTCTGCGTGCAAACGAGGGTGCCAGGGTGGGCTGGCCGTTGGCCAGGAATGGCTGGGTGATGCTGGCTGGGCTCGGGCTGAGCCGGGGAAGCAGGGCAGACTGGTGGTCTGCTGCTTGGCCCCATGCCTGCAGCTGCACTGCAGCCCTGGTGCTGGGTGGAGGAAGGTACCATGATGCAGTTTTGCATCAGGGAGGTTGGATCATCCTCCCCCAGCTGCCAGGAGACACCAGGCAAAGGTGGACTCTGAAAAGTCAGGGTTGGCCTTGGTGGATGGAGCCTGTGCCTCTCCTTCTCCCTGGGGTGAGAGCGAGGCGCTCTCAGGGTGCGGCAGGCAGGAGCCGCCAGAACAAGTGAAGCACGAGAGTCTCACAGGGAAAGGTCATGGAGAGTTTTAAGTAGAAATGTCACTGTGGTTCTGTCAAAAGGATAACGGAGCCAATGTGCATGTGGCAAAGTGGCTGCTGCTGTGACGGGGAGGGCAGGCTCACTGAGCTGCGGCTCCCCCTTTGCCCAGCCCTGGGGAAGGGGCTTGGTCAGGGTCAGTCCCCTCCAGCTATCACTGCCCCAGCCTTGTATTCCCTTTTCCTCCCTCTCCTTCCCTGTTTTCCCAGCGCTCCTCTGTGCTCTCTTCCCAGGGGCGCGGTCCATTCTGGCTCCATCGCAGCTGAGTCCCCAGGATATTGTGGCACCTCCTGGGGAGGTGGGAGAGCAGAGGGGAAATCCCACATTTGTCAACACCAGTTGGACCATGCCAGGCTAGGAAAGACCGGCCTTACCCCCATACAAAGTGTGGCCAAGTTAGCCATCACCCTTGGCTGTGACCATGCCAGTGTCCCTCCCCTGCTTGCTGGCCAGGCTGCTGCCTCCTCCAGCTGCAAACTCCTCTCCAGTCCTGGGGCCCTGCTGTCATGAGCAGGGAGGGAGAGGGGACCTGCAGGCTCCAGCACGGGTACCCGGTGGACCAGGAGAAGGGGGCTGCTGAAGTTTTTGCATCCCCTCACCTTTTCAAGGCCCCAGGGTACAGGGATGGGTGGCACAGGCATCAGAGCAAGCTGCTGCCTGCCCGTTCTTGCTCTACGCACTGGGGTCCCCTGCGCGAGGAGGAGCTGCCATCATCCCACCACCCAACACACAAGGAGGGGATGGGGCTGTGGAGCTGCCACATGGCCAGCACCAACTCTGGAGCCTGCCTCTGATTATTTTTTTTTTTTTTCCCCAGCCTTAATTACCGAATTTCCATATCATCAATTCCCTGCAAGTCAGCACTTGACAGGGAAGGCTGTGGCTACTGTCCTTGCTGCTGCCATCAGAGAGCACTTGCTCCGTCCAGGGGACAGCTCTCAAAACGTTATTTTTATCTCTGTCTCATAAAGCCTGTTCTGTATAAATATATTTTAATTAATTAATAAATGGGACGTAATGAATTCTGGCAGGGTGACATTTGAGCATAAAGCGAGGCTTAAACAGATCCTGACATGTGTTAGCTGGGAAAACACAACACACCCGTGTGTGCACCACACACACGCATACATATATATATATTTCTTTACTTGCTGGGACCGTTACGCAATGTAGAGGGAGATGGGCTGTGAAGGTTGCTTTTAGGAAGCGGAGGCGAGAGCTGCAAGTGGTGGCTCTGCTGAAGAACCACGTAGGCAGTCCCCTGGGTCACCTCCATCCTGAGATGGAGAGGAGGAGGAGGAAATAGATTGCTTCCTCTCCCGGAGACTGATGAGATGTCTCCAAAGAATGGGGCTTGCTGGAAATGCCTTGTATCATCCAGCCTGCGCCATCAGCTCTGGAGGGCCCTGTAGCTCTGCTGCAGGTTGGAGCAGGGGTGACTTGAATTTCTGGCAACACCTGGGGTATGAGTCTCAGGCTACCACTGGCTTGTGGTCAGTCTCCAACCCAAGCCAGAAATACAACCTTGTGGTACCACATTTGTCTGGATAGGTGATGGTGCTGTGATGCACTGCATGGTTTTGTTTCCCTAAAATAATGTTTTGCAAAAGAATACAAGTAAAAAGGATGGGGCAGGGCTGTGCTGGGGCTCCCTGCCAGCCCCGGCACTGGTGGGACCTTCCTGTGGATCCGAGGGGTGGAGGAGCACCCCAGTGGTAGCCCTGTTGTAGATCAGGGACTGGAGGCTTGAAGGAGCAAGAATGACCCTGTGACTGGCCAGGGTGGTGTTTCCAACCTGACTTGGTTTTGGTGGCCCTGATGGGGAGAACATTGCAAGAGGTCCTGTGCTCGCAGGAAGGGGTGCAAGAGCTAGCGCCTGCTGGGACGTGCTGGAGTAGTGAAAACTTCACCCATTTCCTTCTGCGCATCTGAAGGTCACCTTTTCTGCACGAAGCCACTAGCAGATCTGCTCTTGCATAGCTGGGATCCAGGTTTGGATCCAGAAGTGGACTCTGTTTCTGAAGCCTGTCATAACTTGTGTGTCAGGGTCTCAGTACAGCCCACTGGAAGAAGAGTAGGGTCTAATGGTGAACATTGTCCAGTCTCAGATCCTAAAAATAGAAGCCTTCTCCCTTCCTAAGTTTAGGGATGTGAATTTATGGCTCCGCTCTGCTGCAGCTCAAGGAAGAACTAGTCAGAAAATTATGTTAGTACCAATCACGTGTGCTCTAGATGAAAAGGTTGCACCTACATTACAGTGTGTGTGTGTGAAGGTAAATGCAGTACCAAGGAGTCCTTCAGCAGCACAGAAGTGTTGCCTGAAGACCCATAAGCCTGATAAAGCATTCCTTTGCTCTGCAAATGGCTGCTTTTGCAAGCCCTTGGCAGACCTCCCTCTTTGTGCAGCTGCCCTCGGTTATTGCCTGCAACGGTGCCCACTGGCTTTTCCTTCCTCTGCCTAAGTCCCTGGCTGTTGGGGGACCCAGTGGGCTTTGCTCAACTCTCAGCCTTAGGCTTTTCAGTGACAGCACGACTTTGCTCCATCATGTGTTATCCCAGCATTGTGCCTGCATCCTGATCTGCCTTTGGGGAATTTTGGGAGATGAAAGGCACAGCCAGGACACTTTGACCTATTATAGTTGCATATGTACGTGTATTTGATCAAATAGGAAGGGTGTGCTGTTTACTGTTCAGCTTTAGTTATGAGCTTTGGCTGCTGGAAAGATCATGTGGAAGTGGATTTGAGGCTGGTCTCCATGTGGGAGGGGGTGGGTGGGTAGACTGGGTGATTTTAGTGTTTTTCCTCTGTGGAATGGGTCAATATTCCTCCCCTCTCCCTTGAGTAGCTAATAATATAGTGGTTGGCTCTTCTTCGCCCAGCAGGGTTATTGTCATCCTTGCTAAAGTTTGACATTTTACACTTTAACTAAGCACAGCCTTAGGCAAGAAGCTGCTAAGAGACAGATTTCCTTATTAAAAGAAGATGTCACCAAAAGAGCAAGTCAACAAATATGCCACTGCCCAGAAACAGCCATGTGGCTGTGAGAGCTGAGGAGGGTGGCGAGCAGAGCCAACGTGGGTGATGGGCTGTGGAGGAGACAGCCCGAGCCATCTGGGGACACGGGGTGCCTTCACCCACTGCCCCCAGAGCGGGCACCATTTCTATGCCCCATACGTATAGCGCCTATTGCGATGAGGCTCTGGGGACCTCACGCACCGTGAACTATCCCTACCAGCATCTGTTAGCTACAGGGTGTTTGTCTGGGTGTCTGTGGATGGAGGGTTTCTGAGTCTGAAAACGTTTTCAAGGATTTTTCTCAATATTAGAAAATGCCAGACACACACAGAAAGCTGCAGGCAACTGCTCTTTTTTTTTTTTTATATATATATATATAATCTGAGCGTGCCTGATAATGTGCCTTTTCCCTATGCTGCTGACAATGGTTTTTTTGCTCCCCTTTATGGAGTTTAAGTATAATACACTTAATAGCAGTTAGTGATGTCAGTGCTCTTTGGTATAGCAAATCTCTGGTGTGAGATAATCTTAGTTAATGATCAGCATAAAACAGATAGAGGTCAGTATTTTAGCATCGCTATAAATCCCACATTTACTGTGATAGAGTTGGAAGGAGGTGATCCCATTAACCTTTTCACTGTATTGATAGGGTGTACATCCCGCCGTGGTCAGTTGGGGTAGAGGAGCAGCATGGTTCAGCCCTGCAGACCTGCTGCCACCCACCTCCTCCTTGGGCTTGCGGTCACCTGCATGGCTCAGGATTGTGTCCACGAGGTGGCTGTCCCATCTCCCGCGGCAGCCTAACTCAGGGTGACACCATGTAATGGGAAAGCAGTCTCTGCCAGACCAGGAGGGGATGGGAAGTTGCTAGCAGCTTTTACTCCGTGTAGGTCCCACGTTGGAAAGGGCAGTGCAATATGCACAAAAGTCAGGCACCGGGGCAGTGGTGGGAGAGCTCCACTGGTGCCAAAACCTCTGGGATAGCTCTGAACCATGGTCCAGGTCAGCAGCCCCTATGGATTTTGGCAAGGTGGTGCTGGGTCTCACCAGCTGTGAATCCACTGTGGTGCAGTGCTCTAATAACCTGGAGATATAGGCAGTGTGGAGAAGAAAAAAAAAGGATAAAAAGTCAATGAAGCATTATGGTTAAGAACCAAATTGCGTAAAAGTCAGGAAATAAAACATTTAAAGCTCCTACAGGAACGTTAAATCAGTGAAGACTGTACTTACATAGCACTGGCCCTGTTTTCCCTGGATGTTGGTGCTGCTCCTTTCATCTGTGTGATGGGCAGTACCTGGGGTAAACCTTGCTGCTTCCCACACTGGTGTAAAGCTGGAGTAGCTCTGGGTTTTCTCAGCAGAGCTGGGAGCTGGGGCTGCCCTCTGGGCTTTCTGCAGAGACACTGGCTTTTGGGTTTCTTGCTGAAGCTCAGGTGCACATTGCTGGTGCATTTCGGAGAAGTCCTGGCTTCAGGGAAGGGCCTTTTCCTGAAAATCCCCCAAGGTTTGGTCTGAAAGGGTGCATGTGTGCTACCTTAGAAATATTTTGGCAGCTGCCATTAAAAGAAAAACATTTTGGCATAGTCAGTGTGCCTCCAACACACTCAACCTGTGCAGCCGAAGGTGGGCAGTGGGTATTAGTTTTCCTGTTGTCAGGATAGTCTTTGCTTCTCAATCTCAATTTTTACAACAAATCAGCAGGGTGGTGGTACATGGTGCAGGCGGGTGATGTGTCTCTGGGGGGACAGCACTCCTCCAGAAGAGTGTCTGTGCTTCCAGTTCCCAAGGACCATGGGCAACCTCGGGGCCTATGGGGAGGATTTTGGGGGAGGATGGAAGAGACCTGCGCAAGGATGGAGGGAGGTGCTGGCACCCTGTAGCCATGGCCATGAGGGTCCACAACAGGTTCCCTGCAGCACTATCATCTTGCAAAGCCTCTCTCCCTGCCTTTTCAGTCCTCTCTCCTTCTAGTCACTATTAACAGTGAGGATTTGTCTTGCAACATTACTCAGAGACCCAGGGTTTTGCTGCACTCCAAACTATACCTTCTCCCTGATGTCCTTGATTAGTTGTCTTGGTTGTAGGGTAGCGCTAATTTGATCAGCGTTAGAAATCAGTGCGGTGCTGGAACCTTTTTCCCTGTCTTTCAACTGAATGGATAGAGAGGGCAGAAATAAAGGCTCCCTCGGGTTCTGGTTCATATGTCACCATGAAGTGCATTAATGAATCACTGGTCCCAGAGCACATTTGTGGCTTGTTACTAGCAGATAATCCTGCACTGTGACCCAATTGCTACTTGGCTGCCCAAGAGGAGATCTTTCTCCAAGGCCCCAAGGAGCAAAGATGGGTTGGGCTGGAAGTCGCCTTCAGCTTTGGAGCTGAAGCTGATGCGTTCATTAGGGAGGTTTTTCCTGGCTAGTACTTGGGTTTGTTTTTGTGCTTTGTGTTTGGGTTTTTTTTAATGGAGAAAGCTTGTAAAAATAGCCCCAGAAAACTCGTATCATCCTGCCCCGTATCATCCTGCCCCGTATCATCCTGCCACTAGAGGATGTCCCCTGCATCACTGTACAGCTTTGCTGGATGTCTCGTGCTGTTGATCAGCTACAGAAGGGCTCCTGATGTTCCCAGCCGTTTCAGGCCTCTGTGGCATGTGGAGGTGGGGTTGGCAGAGCAAGGAGGACCCCGGGCACGGGAGGGAGGTAACGGCTCCTGTAGCAGGAGAGGTGATGATGGTGCTGGAGCAATGAGAACATGGGACATGTGAGCTCCAGAGGTGCTGAGGGGCTGACAGCAACTGCAGCACAGCCGTACTTGCCTCACTCAAGCTGTCCTCAGGCTATTTTGCTTGGGAGGGAGCTGCCATGAGGCTGGCGGCACATGCCCAAACAACTGTGCTCTGGTCCCAGCGAGCTGGCAGATAATTCAAGGCAAATCTGAGTGATGTATCTCCTCCCCACCCTCCAAAAAGCAGCCACACACATTCTCTAGAAAAAGGAGACAGCATTTTCAGCTAAGGCATTTCTAATCCTGTAATTAGATGTTTTTATCTTGCTGGGAAGGATGATGTTATCTCTGGCCCTTGCAGGGAGATCTGGGTGCGTTTTCCAGACCTCAGGCTGCTTCTCTGACTTTGGGCAAGGTCAGTTCAGCTCCTCTCACCCCAGTGCCCTGCCCTTCAGAAAAGAAAAGCGAATGTGGATGCTTTATTTCACCCACTCCTTGTCCCGCCTGGCTGACCCATGGTTTCCCCAGGCCTGGCCGTAAACTGTCCGATGCACCTGAACCGTGGTGGCCAATGGCTCAGAGCAAGCTCCTCCAGCCCTGTGACCTTCCTCCAGCTGCACTCATCAGCAGAGGCCGGGCAAGCAAGCCCTTCTCCAGCCTCCAGGGAGGTGGCTTGTCAAAGGAGACTCTTTCTCCACTAAAACTGGAGGAGCTCTGAGGAGTTAAAGGTGTGGAAGTCTAGATTCGCTAGCTGGCATATAAGTTAATATTTTCTTTTATAAGAAGCATCTTTATGAGCTTTTTCTCCATGCATAACAGCTCAGTGGAAGTGACTGTGCAGGTCAGGCAAGTCATCAGGAGTCAGCAAATACAAGCACCCCTTATTTATTGGAAAGTTTATCTCTGCATTAAATTTTAGCTGAAGAGGGTTTCATTAGGCCCACAAGACTGGTATAAACAGGGAGCTGGAACAGTGTTTTTTCGCAACCCCAGAGCTAATTTCTTGCTCTGTTTTTTTGTTCCTGTTGTTCGCACACTGAGGCTGCCAAGCACATTGCGAGAGAAGCCTGTATTCAAGTCAGATTTTTTTTTTATTTCCTGCATTTGAGCAGGCCAGAATTTATATTGCTCAGGTCTCCTTAAATTAGTCCGAGAGGATTTCATTTTACAGGCCTGCTTGACTGGGATCCTTTTGGCACGATGGGCTCAGCTTTGTATACAACTGAGATTCATATTTTATGTGTGTATAAAAATCCCAGCCATGAATCTAGCGGCTTAAAACTTCACCTTCATTCTTTACAGCTCAATTCAGAGCACTCTGCACATTTCCAGCCACTTGGTCTTGCAGGCGGCTGAGCTACAGGAAAGTGGCAGGAGATGGGGGAGATGGCTCCAAAGGGTCGCTTGGCTCTCCTTGGTCACCAAAGGTTGCTTGAGAGAGCCCGGAAAGCCTCTGGCTACAGCAGGTCTCTAGTTCATGATGATGCCTTTCCCCCATTGGGAGTCCAGTTCCAAATTTGAAGCAAGACCTGGGAAATATTATTGGGAATTAGGGTTATGGCAGCAAACTAAGACTCTGGGGAACTGGGCTCCATCTGTACCTTTGCCCCATTAGGGAATGTACGGAGAACATCTGGAGCTGTTGTTCTCCATTGGTGCTTGTAACTAATATCTTCTGATTGACTGTGACCTTTCAAAGTTGGATGTAGTTGGTACAGCAATGTAGATATTGGTCTGCAAAGTCCAAGTATCAAATTCAGATCTGAGTCTGTAGGCCAGCTTGAATGTTGTGGTTGCGAACAGAGAGGTTCTCTGCTGCCCAGGGCCATGGAGGGCTGGAAAAATTAAGGTGCAGAGGATATGGATGGTGGGAAGTGCCAGGCCAAGATACTTGGGTGGTCCTGCATGGACCCACTCTAAATGCTGCTGGGCTAGTCCCAGCAGGGCTGGTTGTTTTGGGCTCAAGGCCAGCTCTGTGCAGTCAGACTGTGCCCAGCTAACACCCCCTCCCACAACGCAGAGCCCTGGGGAAGCTGTGCCAGAGCTAACACAGTGGCTGGACTGTTTCCAGCTGCATCTGGTACTGCATGGGTGGCCCTGGTCCCCGTTTCCCTGCACTCCTGATTCTTCCATCCACACAGAGGGTGTCTCCGCTTTCCCCCTGCATGAGTACAGTGGTGTGGCTGGATCAGGCTGGCAGTGGTGGCTCACCTCTGGAATTACGTGGCACAGTCAACAGGATGGGGAACACCAATGAGCTCAGTATGGGGATGTGAAAACTGCTTCATTGTGCGGACAGCAAGGATCCTGCAGTGTCTTCTGTGATATAGTGATGCTCCTAGTCTGCCTCTGTGTTGGATAATAGGGTGCTATGGGATGCTGCTCCACAGCTCTTGTGACTGCGTTAAGCAGAGATGTGTCCTCATCAGTTGTTTTCTCAGAGGTTTTCCTCTTGGCTGTGACTTCCAGCAGGGTTCAGCAGAATTAAATTTTAAAGAAGATAGAATTTAAGAATATGGATGTCCAAATGTTGGGTTTTACTTCAGGCTTCTTGGCAATACCTGGTCTGCATTTGGTTGGCAAGCATGTCTGTGATGCTGTGTTGCCTTCCAGAGATAGTGTGGTTTGGCTTGGTAGGTGTGAATCCCCCCAGGCTCTCGTCAGCCTCGGCAGATTCATCCTGGTCCTGAAAGAACTGCAAAGCAAACTGGAACAAGAGTGGAAAAGGGATGGGGAGTGAGCCTGGGCAGCAGGTCCCTGGCTTTGCCTTGCCAGTGTAGGATGGCCAAGGAGGGCTGCAGCCTGCTCGATCCCCACCACTCAGCTGGTGACCAGGGAGCATCTTCCCACCATGAGTGAATCACGCTCCTGCTTCGGTTGTGAATCCGAAGCGCATCCACATCCACTCCCTCCCCAACCCATGTTTGGCTTTCCAGTGGTTGGGTTTTATCGAGCAGTTCTTTATTGGATTTATCATGCCAGTTGTTAAAGCTTCCAGCTGCTTAAATTTACTTTCTTGTTTTCTCATTTTCTCATCTGTCTTTTCTGTGTTCTTTACAACAAAATCCACACGGCCCTCTATATCATTAACTCCACGGGCAAGTTAATCAAATTTACTGTCAGGCACAGCTATAGCTGTTGGAATGTTTCTAATTTCTTTGGAGGGGGATATTGGGCTTGCAAAGAATCAGCTGGTGCCTCCATTTCTGTTGGCTTTCTCTGTAATGCGCCCTGGAGTCACAGAAATTCCCAAGCCAGCTCAGACACTCTGTTTCTTGCTGTGGTCTCCCCTACTTCTGCTTTCTTCATGTCACTGCCAGCTCAGTCCAAAATTTGGGTTGGGTTTGCCTGATCTTCCATGGGTGCCACATCTTGGTTGGGGTGATCCAGAGGATCGTCCGAACTAAAGACCAACTCTTGTGCAGAAGGGCTGGGAGGTTTACCTAAACCAGGACGTCCTTCATGGGTGGAAAGAGGCTCTCCAGCCCTCATCCTAGGCTAGCACTTGCTGTGCTGAGGTTGCAGGGGAGGCATCACTGGATAATCTCCACGGCATCCTTGGGAAGTGGGACACATTGCTGCCTTGGAGTCTACGCGGCAGTAAAGATGTTTATGGGCTCTCCAGCCATGTTTATGGGTCACAGTGGGATTGGAAGGCGGAACGGAGACTTGAGTGTCAGCAGTGCTTGGCTGTGGTGTGACTATTTGCTGTTTGCCTGTCCTCAGCATCCAAAGACACGTTCTGGAGCAAGGACTGGTTTGGGTATTGTGGCAGTCACAGAAAATAGGGGAGCCTGCTACCGAGGGGCAGATCAGAAGGACGTCGCAGTGCTGCTGCAGACTGCACATCCCTGGGGATGGCTGCTGGCGTTGGAGGGGAAACGTGCTCCTGCACTGAGGCAAAGCTGGATACCAATTTGGGTAGTGCTGCTGTGTGAATGCGGTGTGCAACCGTGGTTGGCAGGCTGCTGTCTCAAAGAAAGATGCTTGGGAGACTTACAAACGTACCTGAGGCAGCAGGCCAGGAAAAGGTTATCATTAACCCATGTCTGCAAAAGCCTTCCACCTTGGGAGCTGGGTGGTGGGACTGTCAGGATAGCAATAGGGCAGGAGCTGTATGTTTTAGCTGGGGCTGACCACGCTGCCGGACGTGCCCAGCCCTCAGTGCCCCAGCTGCCAGTGCCCTGGAACCAGGCTGTGGCACGGCTCTGCCTCCATCCCCCTTGGGAGCGGCCATCAACAGCTGGTCCTCAAGCCAAACCCCACCTCTGCGTAAAGAGAATGAAACCCCGGGGGGGTTTCTCTTTTGGTGCATGGGCTGTGGTTTTTGAGTGGGGTCGAGGCACCTTTGCATGTGTGGAAATAAAACAGCACGCACGCAGTGAGAACATGAGACCTTGGTGCATCTCATACATGTACGCATTCGCATTCGAGGTGCGAGACAGCTGGTGCGTGTGTTGCAGGAGTGACGTCCAGGGCTCGCCTCCCAAATCACAGGGGGATGGTGGGGAAGGGAGGAGTGGAGGAGGAACAGGAGAGGGGCTGAGAGCAGGTGAAGGAAGAGGAGGAAGGAAGGAGGGAGGGGGAGCGTGAGAGAGAGGGCAAGGGGAGGAGGGAAGGGGAGAGAAGTAAACAGGGATGAAATTGCAGGTAAAAATAAAGCTGAAGAAGCCCAGGTGGAATTCATGCAAAGTCTCCTCATCAACACTGCGACTCCCTCCTGTCACGGGAACTGTCATCCGGGCTCGGCTCGTAATGAAAGGGAAAATATTTTATTCAGATTTATTAATTTGAAAATGAAGCCCGCCTGTCGAGAGGGGGACAGTTCTTCTCAATCTGTCATCGTTGAACCACACGCTCCTGACACCGGGATTCATTTGTCTTGTCGGCTCTGACAGTCGGATTCTCCCAGAGCTGTTCCTGGTGGATCGCCCTGGGATTTTAAACCGGATGAAACACATTCCGACAAGGAACAGCCTCTTTATTAATGCAAATTACACGAGGAGGAAAGAGCGCGAGGGAGGGAGAGAGGGAGGGAGGGTGACGCCAGCAGACGCTCTGGTTCCTCTCCCTGTATCAGTCATTTGTTATTTACATTTATACGCATTTTTCAGGTTTAATAAAAGGAGACTGGGATTTTTGGTGACATTTATGGATGGATTGTTTAAAAAAAAATAAATGGTACTATCACCACAAATGTATGCAAAAATATATATATATATATTTATATGCATGTGTGCAAGCCCCGTCTCCCATGGGCAGAGCCAGCTTTGGCCAGGGCAAGCATGTGGGTTTTCCTGTGGTACAGGAGAGGTGTCTCCGAGCTGGGAAGGAGACCTGTGGCAGGCAGCACCCATCTGGTGAGGCTGCCGAGGTGGCTGATGGCAGGGCTGTGGCATCTCCTGGGGTGCCCATAGGACCCCTCCTCTGCCCCTGGTGGGGGTGACCAGCTGGAGAGGGGTTTGCAGGGTAGGGAGTGCTGCCTGTGCCAGGATGTGTGTGCAGGGCAGGGGGTGAAGGCAAGACAGTCCTCACCCTTGTGTCCATGTGAGATGTCTGTGGGGATGGTGGTGGTGGGACCGTGGCTCCTGGGGATCAGCATGACTTCCCAGGGCACGGTTGTCCATCCCACCTCTGCTGCTGCCCTTCCATGGGTAAGATAATGTGCCTTAAAAATCAGCATCTCCCAAACCCTCCTACTCCTGCCTCCCTCATATGGGTGGTATCGGGGCTTCCAGGACAGGTTTTCCCTCACAAGCCACACTTGCACCTGTGGACCCCAGCTCTGCTAATGGGGGCTGGCACCAGCCCTGCCAGGTCCCCTCAGCTCATCAGCACAGCGTAAAACAAATGCCAGAGCCGGGAATATGGAGAACCTGAACGTATGTGTCTAATGATGTCTCCGCAGTCTATAGAATGAATATTTAATAGCACTTGTCAGCAAGATCTTATAGAGGGATTTAGTTCCTAAAATGCTCATTAACTCTTGTGATTTCCATGGCAGCCTCAGTGTTTCTGGTGGCCTCTTGCTGGTTTGTCACCATCCCCCTGGGTTCACTTCCTCGGGTCCCCTTCCACCATCCCTGCTCAGCCACGGCTTGGTGAAGACCACCCTCGGCTGTCACTGTCACCATCCTCAGCAGTCACCATCACCACCTTTGGCAGCCTCATCCCTGGCGAGGGCAGAGGTGTGAGGCTGAAGATGAGCAAGTTGGAGCTGATGGATGCCCTCCTCCCCAAGGGCAGGTGGGACCCCCTGTTTTAGGGTCCCAAAGTCTCTAAGGTGACCTCATGTGTCCTGCAGCCCCACGTGGGTCTGAGTCCCTCGCCCCCAAATTTCCTCACCCTGCTAGAGCTCTGTCGGAGAGATGTTCAGGCTTGACTTGAAGGCTGCAAGTGATGGAGAATCTACCACGTCGTTAGGCAAATTGTTCTGCTGGTTAATTAGTTTCACTTTTAATGTGCTTGGAGCAATGAGAACAGTAATTCACGATAGGAATGGGGATGTGCAGTGAAGTCCTGGAGAGGTGTGGGAGAGGAGGGTGGAAAGCCAGAGAAAAAGGACTCAAAATTAGAGCAGAGACATTTTTCAGTGAATCTTTAGTCTGTGAGAGGGACAATGAGAAAAGAGAGGAGGAAAAGAAGAGAAAAGAGGAGTGAAGAGAAGGAAATGTTTCAGAGGGACAAATGTTATTTTTGAATTTGGGTTGAGTTTTACGAATGCTATTTTTATGACAGAAAACTAAGGAGTAGAAATGCCAAAATGCCATTTGGTAACATCCTTGAAATGCACTCTTCCACTTTTCATTCTGAAATGGCAAATTTTAAAATTTAAATCTTGGTCTAAAAACTCTTTTAAGAAAAAAAAAGGGGCGGGGGGCGGGGGGGGCGGGACTGGGTCTGATGCTTGAACCTTGGTGTTTGAAACCTTCCCCAAAGGTTTCCTTAGAGTCAATTGACTCTTTTTGGCTTGCCTAGCCCTAGTTTGAAATCAGGCAGGTGCCTGCTCAGAGGAGCCCATAGCAAAAATGTCTTGGTTTCTGCGAGCTTCCTTCTCCAGATGGACCCGTAAGTTGCTCTGGGAGCAAACTCAGTGTTAATCCTCATTAGGCAGCTGCATTAACCCAGCATGGGTGGTCACAGAAATGGAGACCTTGCTGTCTAGGGAGCACGGGGGCTCACTGGAGCTGTGCCTCATCCATGCTTCTCGGGATCAAGGTCCAGAAACCAGGGGGGATGCCTTTGGTGAGATGTCCCTAGAGCCGCTCGCTTGCAGGGGCAAGGAAAGCCACGGCTGGGGAGATGCTTCTGCACTTTGCTGGATGCAGCTGCCACAAGCACAGGCACATCTGCGCCCAGGTGGCAGAGGCGATAGGGACATGGCCCCCAGGACAACCTTGGGAGCACCTTGAGGAGCCACCTGGAGCCCTGGCCCAAATCCCAGCCCGGTCAGAGCACCTCTCGATACTGCTTTCAAGGACCTTCCCACCTGGTCTACGGGGACTGTCTGAAAAATCACTTCTGTCCTTGAATTCCTATTTCCTTGCAAACCCTGTGGCTAGGGCTCAGCCCTGGTGTAATAGGCATCTGCTTGTAGTAATCTCAACACCCCTCCCCAAACCTACTTATAAAATAATGTACCCTGCACCAATTTTATCTGTGACATTGCATAAAAAAAAAAAATCCATTAAAAGAAATAAAAGCAGGTGCAGCCTGGTGCTGCAAACACTCCTTCACTCTCATTCTCTCCCCTTCGTTCTCCCTCTCCTTCACTCCCGGTGTTTGCTAGTTTGTATGATTAATTTTATCAATTTTCCTGACCTGCTTTGCCACTGAAATAAATATGACAGCTGCAGTGCTGCCTCAATTCGTTCTCTTGCCAAGTGAGCTGCTGAGATGTGTTTTCTTGTTGATCGCAGACTTTGGTAAATATCAAGTAAATAGACTGAAGAGGATTCATTTCAGCAGCTTGGATTGTCAGGACTTCAGCCTGAGAGCACATCCTTCACCGGGGAGACAAAGGGAGAAGGAAAGCTCCTGTCCCTCCCTAAAAAAGCAATCAGGAAATTCTTGCGGTGCACCAAGGCACTGTCAGCCCGGCCTGTAATTAGCGGTGTCAGCAGATGTCTTGGAGGAGACTCCTAAAGTCTGGGTCCCAGAAAAGGAGCCCTGTGACTAGGCAGCCGCTGCGGTGTGCGTGGGTCAGGGTGGCAGCAGAGATCAGTGCGTTGGGCACTGCTGTCCTGGTCCTGTTCTACATCTCGGCAGCATCACGGAGATGGTCCACCACCAGTTCTTCCACCATCCTGGTATTGTCTCCTCTCCCTGTGTGGAGGAGAGACATCCTGTCTCTCCTCAGCAGAAGGTGGCCCAATGGGCCATGGGTTTATGGAGCACCAAAATCGGCTTGTGCTGGTGACCCAAGCAGGGAGTATTGATGACAGGGTGACAAGCTGTCATTGCAACCTGTCTTCGAATGAATTGGCTGTGTCTTGTACAGCAGCAGGGTGGTGTCCCCCTACCCTTCTTGTGTCTCCTCCTGCATGGTTTTGTTTTGATGGTGATGTTCACAATTTGCCTGCCCGTTTTCTTTCACCCTGGCCAACCTCTGGAAGCACTCCTGTAACAGAGCTGCGTGCAGACCTCGTGCTTGGAAGTCGTTGCCCAAATACCTGATTTTTCAGTTCCGCCTCTCCCAGTGAAATTAATCCAGGAGTGAACTGAAGGCCTCCTACCTTGCAAGAAGTGTGTCCAGGAGATCTCTGGTGAGACCGCTTGAATGCAGCTATGGGTGTAGCGTCTTAATTAGCACATCCTCCATCCCAGTGCAAGGTTGTGAGTATGGTCAAAGCAAATCTTACAGCCTACGTGGATGTTATAGGTCAGTACATACACTGCACACCCGAGCACCCTGCAGGGGGGCACGTGGGGCATTTAAGCTCTAAGCAGAGGACCTGGATCTGGCCTTGCACATGGCTTCTCATGGGAGGTGCAGGTGGCTGCTGGGCTGCAGGGCTTTGCTGCCATGGGCTTTGAAGGCAAGACCCAGGCTCTCTTGAAGTCTAGAGGACTTTCACTGTTGATTGTACCTATGGTGTATTGTTATGCACATGGGGAATTTAAAACAGGAGGGAAATTCTTGTGTTAGCATCTCTCTCATATGGCCTATTTCGCTAGTGTGGCAGGAGCGAGAAAGGGAAGGGTCTGAAATATCATTGCTCATTGTTGGTCTTTTAGCCAGCAGTATCTCTAACGATGGTGGTCCTTGCCCTGAGGACCTTTAGGCACCTTTCAGAGACATTTGGGAATCCCCCTACCTATCTCAAAGCAGCTGCATCTCCCCTATATGACGGCTGTGCTTTTATTGGGTAGGGGACCCCACAGAGTGCCTGGGGGACCAAAAAAGTCAGAGCCAGAGCATCCAACCAGCATATAGTGTTGAGGACGTGACATGGGCACACTTTCTGGAGCAGGTCTTGGTGGCGGTGTGGACAGGAGTGATACTGCTGGGGCAGTGTTCAAGCACTGTGTGCTCTGCCCTCCTGTACAATGGACTTTGGTCTGGCTCTTTGGAATTATTTAAGGCTACACCTATGGAATTAAACTAAGCAGTGATGGAGAAGAGTGCTGAGCACAATTTATTTACTAGTATAGAAATATTTACTAACATAGTCTAAGTGACTAACGGCCTAAAAGTCCCTCAGTGAGGACTGGAAGATGCTCCCAGTATTACCAGCCCCACCTGTGCAAAAGCCCCCAGTGTGCCTACTCTTCCCCAAGAAATTATGACATTTTCAATTTAATTCAATTCAGGCACACTGGAGAAAAATCCAGGGGTTGTTTTGTGCCTTTGCAGACTTTAACCTTTGGGTGCAGGCATTTGGCCTTCCCATGTTTTTCTCAGCAGCTATATGAGTTCATATATAAGCTTTATTTCTATGAACAAAAGCTTTTTGCTGGTTTCTAGCAGAATTCTGTATCTTTAAAGACTCTGAATAAGGAACACCATTTTGAAGATTTTGCAGTCTAATTGAAGATAAACATTTGCTAGTGTTCATGATCTAGTTAACGGGCAAACAGTAATTACCAATACAACCCCACAGCCGAGCTTTCTGTACGCTGCAGATCTAAGCAAAGCTGCCTTCAGCCGGCACACACAAACAAGGGGAGAGAGGGAAAATATAGAAACTTCCAGCCTCCAAAACCAAAAAGAGAATTTGTAAATGTGACCCAGATAAACACGACGCAGGATGGCTTCCTTGAGTCAGCAGAGAGCCTCAAACACTGGCTCACGCGACCTTTCCCACCCAGGCATGTTGGAGAAGCCTGCAAAGGCTGAGTGGCTGTGCAGCACCCCATCGTCCCCCCCAGAACTGCCACAGCCTCCAGTGTGGTTGTGTGTCACTGAGCCAAAGCTCAGCAGCTTGAAACCAGGGAGGAGGAAGGGGGCACTGTAAAATACCTGTAACAGAATATAAAACTGAAGACGTAGGGCTCCCCTGCTGCCTCCGCTCCAATTTCTTGCAGATTGACTGTGCACCCGTAGCTTTACCTTTTGGAATTATTGTATTATTACCATTACTGAGGTGATAATTTTCATTAACAACTTACTGCTGGAAGCTGTAGCAGTCCAGGACTTTTCATCAGAAAGAAGGTCTAGCTGGCTGCAGGGTCCCCCCTGGGGCAGTGTTTGAGTTCTGATGGACTAAACTGGCCAAGTAGGTGCCTTCTACCCTCTGCAGAGGGAGACCAGCACTCCTTTAAGTCTGCTTATCCCAGTGATCTGGACTCGGATCTTAGGACAGGCAGGCAGCCCTCTGGTTGGGTCAGACTCCACCAACCATGGGTGAATCAGAGATGACTGGGGCAGCCAATGTTGAAATATCTATAGACAGCCATGAGGCACCCACCAGATGGGGCACTTGGGAACCAGGAGCTAGTGAAAAGCATGTCCCTGCATTTGCTAGCCTTGGATAGAGTTATAAATATGTGGTGGTGGGTAAAGTGGTGTCACACTGCTGTCACTCCTTGCATGGACATGCTCTTGGACAGAAAGCCTAGCCTGCAGGTACAATGTCCTGTGCAGGGGTCTGTGCTGCTGCTAGCCCCAGGCTGTCCCTGGTGAAGCCACTCTGTTAAGACGTATTTTCTGGGGGAAGCGGAGGCCCCAGCCTGCTGCCAGGAGTGGTTGCACATAGGTGGGCTGAGTTGCTTTGTGAGTTGTGCTGTCGTCATCCTTGACTGTGTATTTAATCCAGCCAGCTTGGTACTGCCCAGAGCACGGCCATGCAGCCTGGGAGGTGTCCCCAGGGGAGCCGAGCACGGAGCTCACACTCAGTGTGCCAGCACCAAAGGTCTCCAAGCCAGCTCCAAATTTTCCTGGGCACCACAAGCTCCAGGGGTCACTTTTGGCCGTTGGTAGAGCTGCTCGAGGGATGGTAGTGCTGCAGCATGGTGCTTCCCAACAAAGCCTTGGTTCAGCAGCTTCTGTCCAGCTGCCAATGCAACAGGATGTGTTGGCTGGCAGGAGCTGGGAGCATCACCAACCCACCAGGGAGCAGAGGGCAGCAGCACTCGCCTCCTTCCCATCAAGATGGTCAGAAGCCCAGCTGTGTTGACTGGACATATTTTTTACCGATGTAGATCACCTTGGTCCAGCAAGGAGAGCACACAGCAGCCACTTGTCATCAATTCAGATATCCCCCTCCCCTCTTCTCAAGGACTTCTGAGAGCAAAAGGCTTGTGGCTACAAAGATTTACACCCCCTCGGCAAGGGTTAACCTCATCTGGCAGCCACTATTGTCTCAGGACAACTTGTCAGTCTGTGAGAACGTGCTGTAATGGATTTGAAGTGGATTGTTCAGCCCACGGAGAGGGTGATGCTGTATTTATTGAATAGACATTAAAAAGAACATTTCTCAATTTCTCAGCACTGAACTCGAGGTCAATGGATCTTTTTGGCACTGACATGCTGAGTCAACTCCTAGCTTAAAGCTTTTAGAAGGACCAGGGTTAGATGAAAGGATTAGACTCCGTCTTTAGCGTTTCCCTGGCAAAATTGTTGGGTGCTAAATCATTTATGTTGCTTTGCGGTGCTTTGCTTGGCCTCTCCCCGTTACCTTGGAAAAGAAAAAAAAAATTCTTCCCTTTTTTTGGATTGAAATGACACAAGTTGATTATTTCCACTGTGCTGCACCAAGATGAGGTGGATACAAAATACGTTTGGCTTCTAATGCTGCTGGACCACTGGGCAGTTGTTGAAAAGGTTGCAAAGCCCTTTTCCCTGGAGAAGAAAGCATCTCTGCCGCAAGATGTGGTGCCACCCCACCCACCCGATGCTGAGAGGGCACGCGGCTAACAAATTCCTTGTGCAGGAGCAAGATGTCTTTTTAATAATGAACTAGCAAGTGATTCCACCAGTCCTGCCGGGGGTGGCTGGCTCGGCGGTCAGCCTGGAGCCGAAGTCTGTGGGAGCAGAGGCATGGGCTTCCCTCTGCCCCCACCTGCCAGGCAGGGCTCCAGGCAGCACTCCGTCGGCATCGGGGGATATCTGCCCGTGTGCAGGGCTAAGTAGGAGCCGTCCAAGGGGTTTGGAGTTAAGGGGATGAGGTTATTCTCTGCTTGCTGTTACAGTAGGGTAAATCTGGAGCAATGCACTGACTGCAGTAGATGTTTTCATAGATGCTGACCTCCTTGGTGTCACGCGCATTGCTATCCATTCCCTGTCGTTTCTGGCAATTTTGTTTAGTTTTAGTGTCAAGCTAAGGGCAGTGCTGGACAGGAGGGTTTGGACAAGCCTGTCTAGCCTGAGAGCAAGCCTTGGGAAGGGCATTTCTGGGAAGGGTACCAACCACAAAAAGGGTGGTGAGTGATGAGAAACTGCTGCCGTGTTCCTGCTGTGCACCTCTTGTCAATCATGCTGGCTGCCGGGGAGAGACGCACGGCTCCCGCATCGATCCCAATCCCTCTCGCGAGGAGCCGGCAGGACCACGGAGCGGACAGAGCAGCATCTCCTCCAGCAGAGGAGGATGCAGCCTTCCTCCAAAACACTATCTTCTCCTGCAGCTGTCCTGCTTGCAGCTGGTGTGTCCCACACCAGCAGCTCTCCCAGGGTCTGCAGAGCTCCATCCCGCAGCTCTTTCTCAGGCCAAATCCCTGTTGCAGCCAGCACTTACCTACTGTTTCAGGCCTTCTGGTAGCGGTGCAACAAATAAAACACAATCCGCCTGTATCATAAAGTCCAATAAAAATGAAACTGAACATCCACTTTGCAGACAGCAAGTACACTGTAAATTTATGAGATCATATCTTGTGGAGGACAGGGTAGTTAAGGGGGGAAGGAAGGGGCTGGCAAAAATGGGAGAGAGCGGCCGAGGGGTAGTAAATATGTTTTCAATAATGAAGAGGCCCGATTACCCTCTTTGCAATAAAAACGTGCACAAGGCAGAGCTGCCGTAAAAATTACTCCCGAGCAGCCTGGCGTATTTGCACCTTGTCATCTTGTCAGCTCCATGCAAATTTGCAAGGCGCCTGCAGCCGGCATGGGTCGGCTCTGCGGCGCAGGGCTGCCGAGTACTGGGCGAGGGTCCTCCCTCCTGCAAAAGCCGTTTCATTTACAGCCCCCGTCAGCCGGTCCTGTCCGCCACCCCCTCCCACCCTGCAAAACGCATGGATTTGCCCGTAACCGTAGCAACCAGCACAGATGCAGGATGCAGGGATGGAGCAGAGGATCACCAGGGCGCCATGTGTCCTGGGCTTCTCCCCAGCTGGGTGAGGGTGGTGGGAAGCACAACGGGATTTGGGATGTGGCTCCTGCGGGCTCCACGGTGCACGACTTTCTCCAGGCAGGAACCCTGGCCCCCCAGCCTTGTGTCCTGGCCCCATCACCAGGTGCTATTTTTCTTCTTTGGGGTGCCTTACGCATCCTTCTGGAGAGTGATGGTACCATGTGCTGCCTAGGGCACACCATTAACACTGGGTGAAATTGGATTTTGTGTATTTAAAGCAAAAAATAAGCATTTTGTTTTCTCCCAGCACAAACCAGATCAAAGGCTGAGCCCTCACCTCTTTGAAGGCGCTTGCTCAGGAGGTGTGGGTTTAAACTGATTTAAATGAGGTGATGTAAACAGCACAGGAACAGCTTCGAGTCATCTGAAAATAAGCCTGAGCTGTCCTCAAATAAACCACTGCTGGGCCTAGAAGAAAGCAATTACACAGGGGCTTAACGGAACTGATTTAACAAAGCTGCAGTAATTAAACCTCATACACTTTAGGCTGGGGATTCAGCTCTGAGTGCTGTCAGGATCCTGTCTCAGAAGGTAAATCTTTTTGGTATGAGCAGCTGAGTGGATTTAAAATGAGGGTAATTCTCCCTTCTCTTTTCCCTGCCTCTTGGTTTAGATGTTGCCCTTGCAGGTGCTGGTGGAGTTAGCAAGGATTTCTCTTGTGGAGCAAACCCGGAGCAGAGTAAAACTCCCAGATCCGTTGCTTTCTGCACCAGGACACACAGCTCAGAGCCATGCTATCAGAGGACCCGGCAGGCACCTGACTGCTGAGGACAATTTACTAACTTGATCTGGCAGCCTCAGTGTAAAAAATACTGTCCTCTGTGGTTCATGACCCTGATCCGAAGCCTGCTGAAGCTAATGGGAGCCTTTCTCTGGCCTTCAATGGGCTTTGAATTGTGCTGCTGGGGCAGAGGGAAAGCACCAAGTGTCAGGGCCCTATTAAGGTCGGAGATAGCCGGGGATGGGCACTCCCCTGCGGAGGCAGCCCGGCAGCCTGCTGGGGTGCACGAGCCCTGACCCGCCGCTGGAAGCATCGTCCGCTGGCCCTCGGCCTGCCAGCCGTCACCGATGGAGTCACGGGCTTTAAGGATGGAAGAAAGAAATTGTGGTCATGTATCTTGACCTCTTCTATTCAAAGCAAGATCAAAGGAGGGCCAAGAAAGAGCAGAGGAGGCTGTGGCGCCCGATAGCTGAATGCAAGATGAATGGGAGAGGAGTGGGGGGAGCTGGGGGCTTTGGCTTGCAACAAAGCAACAAGATTCAATTAGCAGGAGAAGTCGTATTCTGGAATTGCAACATTAAAGGGATAAGGCTGGAGCAGGGAAGGCAGGCAGGGGCATCAGGGAGAGGGTATGTTTCATGTGTCAAGGGTACATATGTTTGTGTGGAGGGCCAGAAAATGGGGGGATTATACTTGCTCCAGCTGGTGGTTAGAAGGGAAAATACCAGGACAATTACCACAGGAGCACACCAGCACACCAGGTAAAGGAAGCTTTAGTGAGCAGCTGGCAGCAGCATCAGCATCATTTAGTTAATGTGGGATATCTGTTCCTGGGAAAGGAAGCTGCAGAGGACCCAGAGAGTCTTGGGGAGGTGTGGGTGACTGTCTCCATCATGAAGCGTGGCAGAACAGGGAAGAGTCTGTTTCTGATGGTAACTCCTGAGGGAGAAGCTAGCTAGGGATGTGGAAGGTGACCTGTTACAGTTGCTGGGAATGACTGAACTGGTGCTGAGAAGCAGGAGGGAGGAAGGAGAGTGCTGGGTCTATGTACAGTTCTGGGGACTTCAGCACCGGTCGATCATGCACCGGTAAAGCTCCCTGGGAAAATGATGTTGAGGAGGAAAAGGCTGTTAATGAGAGCCAGTCACAACTTCTTGTGGTCACAGGTCAGACTATGGTGTTGCAGGAGAAAGGAAGCATAGGAAAAGAGCTCGGATCTGAGAAAGAAAGTTGGTAGAAATCAAAAGTAGGTCAGGCCATGAAGATCAAGTACAGAAGTGCAGCATTCACATGCAGAGACAAGATCAGATAAGCCAAGGCACATGGTGAGATGCAATTAGCAGGGGACATCAAGTGTAACGAGAGATCGCTGTAGCAGTACATCAGCAGTTGCAGGAGGACCACAGAGGTGTTGGTTTTGTACTCAGGGACAGGGAAAGCACTCAGCAGATGATGCCAAAGAAGCGGCATCACATTTGTTTTCCCCTAAGAAGGTCAGCTGTGATCATAGTTAAGTACTAGGGAAAAATACACCTGTCTTTAAAAAGGGAGAAAGGGAAGAATGGGATAATTATGCAGCTTTCAGCCTAACTGAAAAAGGCACTGGGTCCTGTAGTCAAGCTTGTGAAAACCTAGGAGAAAACAAGGGCTTAAGAACAGGTAACACAGGTGGCTTCAAAGCAAATGATATCAGCCTGGTAGGATCTCCTTGCGTTACTGAGTAGCAGGTCTTGTGGAGGGAAGGCACAGCAGAAGCTGAGTATCCTGGGTTTACCAGGTGTGGTTGACAGGGTGGTCTCATAAGTGAGGAAGAATCATCTAGATGAAATGCTAGAGGCTGCAGAAGTGGCCAGAAATTCAGACTCGGAGAGCACCTACCAGAGGTTTGCTGTTGCACTGAAAGGATTTGCTGAGTAAGTATGCACAGGGTGGCTCTGGCATTCGGTGATGCTCCGTGTTTTCATTAGTGACCCAGGATGGTGGAATGGGGCTGTGGTTGTTTCCAGATGACACCAGCCTAGCTGAGAGGGCCAGTATGTTGGGAGAACAAGACTGGCATGCAAAATAACTCAAATAAATTGAAGACAGGGTCTGGGGAAAATGGCATGAGTGGAGCAAGTGTTGTTTGGGGCTTTTACATATAAGCTTAGTGGGTGGCTTGGTCTGGCAGGTGCAGATGAATAGGTGCTGCTTCCATCTAGGTGAGCAGAATGAGACAACAGACTAAAATAAATAAAGGCCTCCTAGAGGGAGGCTGGCTGAGAGAGAAAGAGGATGCTGCATGGAGAGAAGAGCAAGTGAGAATGGACATGGTCAGTTCTCAAACAGGACAAGGAAGGTGGCTCAGGTATCCCACCTGCTCTCTCCTCCTTCGGGAAGGACTGGGGAAAAATGGTGAAACATTTGCAGCTCATACAAGGAAATGTTCTTCACATTTTGTACTCGTGAGCTGTGAAAACTTACTGCAAAGTCATACAGAAGTACAGCAGGTTGTACTTTATCTTAAGGCTGCAAAAACTTGGGGCAGGGGGAGTTCTGATGGTTACACAAGCAAATACAGTGCATGGTTAAGGGATGGAATTCTCCCCTTTCCCATTGTGACCTTGGCAAGAATAGGTCCGTCAAAATTGATGGAGATACTGTAGCATAAATCCAGAGCTGGTAAAAGGAGAGACTGTCCCCCTGCAGAAACATTGACAGCCAGCAATGAGAAACATTGAGAGACCAGGAGATGTGTCCCAAGATGCCAAGCTATTAAAAAACTGCACTTCATAAATGCTACACCATCCTCCAAAACTTGTAGAGGTTTCATGAAGCCAAAACATTCCTGATCAGGTGCTGGTGATGGTGTCTGTGTGCTGGTACTGTCTCAGCTGAAAACAGATTGGAAAATAATTTCATTAAAATAGCTGTTTGTTGCAATATCAAGGCTGGCAAACTTTTGGAAGTGTAACTTTGGAATGCTGAAATTAGGAGAGAAAATCCGCCTGGCCCTTCTGAAGCTGAGGCACACTGAGGCGAATGAGGATACAAATTTATTCATGCAAAGGGAGTTTTTTTCAGGTTCAGCCAGTAAATGGCTACTTTATCTGCCACTGCCCCTCCTGTTTTTCACAGTGGATGCAACAGGGTGACAGTTTTTGTCTGTAGTGTAGACTCAATGAGGTTTTATTTGCTTGTGCCTCAGTCGCATGAATTACAAAGGCATTTTGGAGTTAGAGAATAGAGTGAGGGAGCTCCAGAAGAAGAAGAAGGTGGCAGTGGGTTACTGAGGTGTAAGAACAGCTTCATGGTGGACTGTGCTGGCATCTGGGCTGTGTCCCTCCTGGGACACAGATCTCCTGCACAGCCTCAGCCTGGGCCCTTGGTGTTTTTCAGTCCCCTTGCCCAAGCAGACAAGGGCTCTTGGCTCTGCCTTGCAGGCAGGAAAGGACCAGCTGTGAAGACCATCCCTTGCTTGTGGTGCACCTGAACCAGAGAGGTCTCAGCTGCTTCTTGGGCATTTCTTTCATAATGTGCTGAGTGGAGGGAGCCCCAAACCTCACGTTACAGGAGAGCCTGGAGAAGCAGTTTTCACCAGGACACAATTATGCCTGTTGCAGGGAGAATATTTAGTTTTGAAGACTGATAGATCAAATGCAGCTGGGGGGTGGAGCTGTGTCTTACCTCTTGCCTTGTCCAGAAGTTTGAACAGCAGAACAAATGATTTGATCATGTTTTTATTGCGCTTCTCCCCCTCCCTTCTATCAGGGAACTATAAACCAGAGATAATCTACAATTCTCCCTGTCTAATTGTGCTGCCTGGCCACCTGAACGCCATCGCCTCGCGGAGAAAATGCCCTCCATCTTCTCAGCTCTCCCCATGCCGCTCGGGGAAGCGGGGCGCGCGCCGGCTGCCTTCGCAGCTGGCTGCTGAGTCCTGAGACCGGAGTTTTCCCCGAGGTAATAATTTACTGGGATGCTAATTGGGCCGTCCACAGAGTGAATTAAAAGGACGTTCCCCCACCGGCTTGGGAGCTGTGGGAATCCTGTGGCCGTGCCCAAAGGGTAGGGGGGATCTCACGGAGAAGTAACTGGAGCCTGTTTGCAAGGAAATTAAACTAAAAATGTGTAGAAAAACAGCCGTTGGGCTTCACATTTCAAACCCAGAGTGGTATCCAGTAGGTCTGAAAAGCTGTTTAACACTTGAGCACTTACAGACTGCAGAATCTTGTTTTTGCTAAAATATTAGCTTTTTTCCCCCTACTTTATAACAAAATTAAACAGAAAAGTGACCATCTGCAATATGCTTGATTCAATCCAACTAAAAACTGACTGCAAAGACTTAGTGCTGGGCAAGGCATTTCTCTTCCAGTTCCTTTTTTCCCCCCTCTCACAAAACATCCATTTCCAATAGGTTTCACCTGGAGCTACCTGTTTTGCTGTGAGGGATGGGGAAAAAAAAGAAAACAAACCAACAAAACCACAACAAAACCCACAAGAACTTTAAAATCAATACTTTATATTGTCTGAGAAAAAAAATTTTTTTTTTTTTCCAAAAGCTCCACACTTTTGATGAAAAGATGTCAACCATGCCCAGCTCCCCGAGGAAGCTCCCTCTACGGGCGATGCTGCGGTAACGTTGCTCCAGCTCCACGCCACGGCCACGTCCTGTGCCAGAATCCCGTGGGTCGGCCCCACACAGCGGGCACTAACACTGCAGGAGCAGCTGAGACTTCCAGACTGGGAAACTTTTAGATTAAATCTTCTCTTTCTTTTTTTTTTTTTAATTTATTTTTTTTTCCATCCCCCGGATAAATAGGGATTAAAAAATAATCAGAAAAGTCCTTTTTTTTCCCCCCCTCCGAAGCAGCAGGATGCTCTGGTAGCACTAAGGATGGCATCGGTGTGGGGTGCAAGGGGCTGTGCAAACACAGTGCAAAGGGATGGACGTGTTCAGCTCCAAATGAAAGTTTTCATCTTGTGTTTTTACAGCTAAAAGCTGCAAACCAGCTTATTTAATTAAGAAAGTGCTTCTGAATTTCTGTTCATAAAGGAGATGGGCACCCGGTGCCTGGTGGGGAAAGCTAAAGCCATTTGCACACTTCCCTCCTCTGCACTTTGGGCTCTATCCGGTGGGTTTGCAGCTGTGGATGTGCTAAAGGGCTGAAGGCACTGACAGTGAGCTCCATCTGCCTTCCCACCACAGCTGTGGTGGAGAACTGGCGTCTCTGCCTTCACCAGAGCTCTCGCCAAGCAGCAGAGGTGGCAGGATGGAGCCCAGAGGTAAGGACTCTTCTCCCTCACTGATTGCAAGCAGCTCCGGCAAAAATTGTGGTGGCTCCAGATGTTCAGTTTGGTTGAACCAAACCAGATGCTGATCTCCCAGGGCAAGGCAGGGGCTGAGCAGTGGCAGCTAGATGTTGCTAGCATTGCTCAGGACAGTACATAGGGCAACATGGGGTGACAGCCTCCCAGCTCCCAGCTGTGTGCTGTCCTACAGACACACCAGTTTTAGCTGTTCAGTCAAAATTTAGCAGACTTATATGGAATACATTGAATTTCCCATGCCAGGTGCTAGCATGAACTCTGTTAGGGCAGCTGTTTGCTAGGTGGTGATGGAAAATGTTGAATTTTAATCCCATATAAAGGTCTGCAAAATGCTTCTACTTAGCATTGTGATGAAAAGCCAAAATTTCAGAGTCACCATCAGAATGGACATAAAATGCTATAGAGATATTTTGATTCTGAAATATTGGCACGTCCTTAGAGCAAGTTCAGGGTCAAAGGGAGAAATGTTGTGGCTGTGAAAGCTTACCTTCAAAATTCCCTGCTTTTTTGGAAGATTTGGAGTTTGCAAAGGGCAGAAGGTCTGTCCGAGCACTTTGCAGTGCGGAGCTGAGGCTCAGCAAGCTGAAGCAAAACAGTTGGTGTTGGTGGCAGAAGGTTTGGTCCTTCAGAGCAAAGAAGGTATTGGTTTATAGGTTTTTAGGTACTGAAAAGTTGGTGCATTTTCCTGATCTATTGTTGTTCTCCTCCAAGAGTTGTTTCCTCTAAGTGGCGATGTGATAGCATGGGCTAAATCTGTGCTCACTGGACCAGAGCTCCTTTGCAGGGTAAAGGCTGATTGTGGGCCACAGCAGGCAGATGGCTGGACATGAAATACAGGCTTAAATCTGTAACTGCTAGCTCAAATTTTCCCCAAGTTATTGGGATGGTAGAGGAGGGACATCAAAACCCAGAGCTCTTTTAAAGTGCATGTCACCTGCTCTTGGGACAACCCTACTGTTCCCGGCATGTGGCCCTGGAGGTGGCAATGACGGGACAGACCAGACTGTGTCTGAGCTCAAAGATGTCCATGACAACTCTGCAAAGCTGAGTTATGCAGAGTCGTCATGTTAACGTACAGTCAGTGAGAAAGATAGGAGAAATACCGCCATGCAGAGATCCATATTTTTCCCCACTGAGTAAAATACTGTGTAATTTTATCTAGTTACTATAAAACAGTTTATACTCCTTGTTTATAAAAAAAGAAAAAAACCCCAACATATTTCACTTCCTCTGCTGACAGGCTATGGAGGAAAAATAGATGGTTTCTTCTGCATTTAATATTTCAAACCAAGTAGACCCAAAAGAAAAGGCAGCAATTAAGCACAAGTACCAGCAATGTGTTCCTTGTGTTTCTTCTCTCCGGATTCAGCTATGAAGAATCAGTTTGGTAAAAATTTATTTACAGTCATGTTAAATCTTTTAGTAATAATTTTCCAAGCTAGGCAAGAAAGCAATGCAACTGCCATGTTCACCTTTCAGGCCTCTGAGATGAGACCTG
Organism: Strix aluco; assembly: GCF_031877795.1. NCBI lineage: Eukaryota > Metazoa > Chordata > Aves > Strigiformes > Strigidae > Strix > Strix aluco. Next base: position 29,620,565 of record NC_133938.1, on the reverse strand, counting down.
CATCTCACATTTAGTCAGGATTTAAATCTTTTACACTCAGCCAGTTAGAAATGGTTAGTAAATGATTAGCACATATCTGACCATATGTTGGAGTAAGCTTATACACATGCACAGGGAAGTAAATTTTATAAGCCCAGCAGAACCCAAAGTAGGGACCAAATGGTAAAAAGGGCACTGACTGTAGTGCAGGTTCTCTGTACCTATGAGCATACATACATGTGCTTGCACACACAAAGGTGTGCATTGCACGTGCAGGGCTATGTGTTTTCCCTCTTCCACTGGTAATTCCATGCAAGACCTGCCCTGTGGCTCCAAGTGACCAGAGCATCATCTTGCCCGTGTCTTCTGAATCGCCTTGCCATTGCTGCTCAGGCTCTTGCCACCTAAATAGCACACAGGTGTAGGACCATGGTTACCTGAATCCTCAGCAGATATCCAACAATGATGCAGGGCTCCTCGCCTGCTGCTGGCTCCTCGGCATAGCCTGCACCCAGGCTGGCAGCATCCTGTGACTAAATCTTCTAGACTGGATTTCTCCAAGGGAGGACCAGCGCTTAATTTGGCTGACTCTGCGCTCTGCAGGAGCTCTCATCCATGCCAGCTTGAGTCCTAGCAAAAACCCATCATCATTAGTCCTGGAAAGGAACAGCTCGGATATTCTCCACCCCCGTTCGTGCAGGCTGGGATGTACTGCGTGTTCCCACAGACTGAAATCCCCCTGGTAGGCTCAATTACAGCAATCAGCCTTCACGCTCTTTTCAATGGCACTTCTGCCTCTGACTCTGTAAGGCCACCGTGGTGGGGCCAGAAGTAGCAGCTTTCCCGCAGGTGTTGGGGGAGATGACACCGCTAATTCGTCTACACCAGACCTCCGGGCAGGACTCCATGGGGTGGGCACACAAAGTGGCATATGGGGCCCATGGGCTTGTCTCTAAGGAGGTTGTCCTAATTGGAGCCGTTTGGGATGTACCCTGGCTCCGTCCTCTAATGAGGCGGTTACAGCAGAGAGCCAAGCACACGCTCTCCTTCGGCAGGGTCTTCACTCCAGCTTGCAGCAGATTTGCTCTGGTGCAAGGCAGGGCTGGGGTGGGGAGAATCAGGCCAGTGTGCATTTCTCTTTGCTAACACATTGGCAGCCTCTCAGTGAATAAACCGCTAGAAAACAAATCTGGAGCAGCCCTCGGCTGCGGTGGCCAGACCTCGTCTGTTAACTGGGCTGAAGAGTACCAGCTGCTCTGCTCCTGCCCCGGGGAAGAGAGGCCCTTCTGCTCTGGTCTGGGGACTAGAAATGAGCCTGAACCAACCCCTGCGAACTGGGATGGCTTTTAGACTCCAGCTCTGGATTCAAATTCAAATTTCATGGCTTTACATGCTGCCTGAACCAATGTTTTGGCTCCAAATACCTCCCCACTCTAAAAGGGCAAATAATATGGTGACAAACTTTTTTTCTGTCCATGGCTCTGTATAATGCTGACTTTGAGGTGCCCCAGCTTGTCCTTCCCCAGCTGCATCGCTGCAGCCAGGACAGTGCTTGCATTTAAATCCCTTTTTTCACCCCTCTGGCAGCAAGTGCTGACTTGGCGAAGTGACCTGTCTGGTTTTGTGCAGCGCGTTGGGACTGTGTGGCTCATGGTGCTTGACCCATGGGTGTTTCCCTGTGCCAGGCTATGTTGCATGAGGAGCTGTGCTCAAGGGGGAAAAAGCCTCCCTTGCCAAGGACGGGGAGCCAGGGCAGCTTCCCCAGCTCTCCCGGCATTGCCTGTCTGCCTGGCTTATCCCCCATTCCCACTGATGCCTGGGCACCTTCCTGTATCTCACTGATGCTTTTCTCCTGAGCTTGGCCCACTCCCCAAGCCCCATGCCTTGTGTCTGTTGAGCCTGAGGATGTTGTGGAGCCGAGCTGTGCCAGCCTCAGCAGTGCAACACAGATCTCTGCCTACCACAACACCCAGGTCCAGGCAGATCATGGCGGTGCCGGTTCGCAGCATGGCTCCCTGCGCCATGGAATGTGGTAGACGGTTTCTGGTTTGGAAGAGCAGCATATAGGGTAGGTAATTCTGGGGACTCCAGTTCCAGGAGGGCCTTGCGACAGGAAGATGAGGACAGAGAAAGGAATGTGTTATTTTGGCTCTTGCAAGGCATTAACTAACCCTTTCTCAGAAAGGGACTGAGCCTGGAAAACCTCTTGCTCTTCCTGTGTTTTCTAGTGATGTCTGTGCAGCAGCAGTGTAATACCCATACTTAGACACCAGCTGTGGGCAAGCAGGGCTCTGTGTCTGCTGGATAAAAAAAGAGATATCCCAACTGTAAATGGGAAAGATTTGCTAGAAGGAATTCTTTTTCCTATTTGCCTAAATTTCACTGGTGTTTCATAGTTCAAAAGGCATTGCCCAGCCTTGCTGTAGGTTGAAAAGTGAGGGAGGAAACTACACTTGTGTCACCTGAAATTTTTTCCTTCCTCTTCAGATGGGAAATGCTGGGTTAATTGCTCACAGCAGCTTTGTCCCAGGTTTGCCCTTTGTGCCAGAGACTGCAGTGGTCCCCAGGCCTCGCTGGCCCATGGACTATGATAAGCAGCAAGAAATATTCAGGGTGTTGCAACACCCCTGTCTTTCCCCCATGGCTGAGGACACAGTTGTCTCTGGACAAAAGGATCCAGCGGCTAAGTCATGTCAGAGTATATATTGCAGATGTGTTTCAAAATCTTGGGAGTGGGGGAGGAGATGGGCCAGTCAAAAACATGAGCAGTCCCCAGCAGCATCTCTGAGGTGCCATCATGACCTCAAAGCTGTTGCAGTAGGTGGGCTCATCCCCTGAGCTGTGTTCCCTGAGTAAATTGGTGCTCAGCTCTCACCCTGCTGCTGTCTCCCACCTCTTCTCTCCTCCTAGGATTCCCCTCCTGAAGCCGCCTCAACCTGCTGTGGCACCTTCTGTCAAACGCTTCACACGTTTGTCACCAAAATGTTTTGGCAGCAGCAGCATCTCTAGGTTTTGACATAATCCCGACAGGAGACTTTCTCAATTATTACTAATGGAACATTATGCTCCTCTTTGGGAACTCCTGCATGAATAAAAAGGGTCATTAATGACATCTGCGCAGAGCCCGGAAATTATTAGTCAATGCTGATACAGTTTTATTTTATTTTTTTAATTTTTACATATATATTTTCTTAAGCTCCTGGTAATTTCCCACCTTGCCTCCCACCCCCTTCTCCAAAGTCTCCTGTGCAAGCCACAGCTGAGCTGGGTTATTGTCAATGTTCTTGCTTTTGTGCAGGTAAATGCTATTCCCCTCCCACCCTTCCTTCCTTTTATTCCCTCTTGGCTTCTTTAAAGATTGTAGCTCTCATTCAGTCCCAAGAGATCCTGTCACACCTTTCTCTGGGCTTGATTTTATTGCCAGTCAAGCTCAAATACTTCTTGGACTTGGAGAAATCAGTATTGCCCTAGTCCTACCAAGGCAGTGCTGGAGGGGGAGCAGTAGGACCGTGTCCTGCTGCCTGTGGCCATCAGGGTGGCCTGTCTCCCCTCCCATGCAGGGTGCTGGTGGCACACAAGAGATGCTGGGAAAGGGACTGGAGGTGTCCCCAGGTGACACATAGCATCATGCAACAGGGAAGCTTAGCTTAGATCATTTTAGAGGACTTTCTAGACAGCAAACTATTGTCTTTTTCTGTCCTTCTGCCAGGTATTCAGTTCCCTCTGCTCAGTAACCCTAAAAATGACCCGAAGTAGGCTTTTTCTTTTTCTCTTATTTCCCCCCACCCCCACCCCGAATAATGCAGCAATCTGGGAAACTGGTACTTTGCAAGACAAAAGGCTCCTGTTATAGGGCCCTACAGAGATGTGACAAAAAAAGGTCTCTGCCCTGATCATTGTCAAATGGGTCTGCAAGTCATGACCATGGAGGAGGTGACTGGTGCAGGGCTGTGCATGGTGGATCAGAGGCTGCATCTGTCCCGCGTCCTGTGTTGATAACAACATTTTTTTCCAAAGAGGGAAAGGAGAGGTTTGGGTTGATGGTTAGGCTTTTGGAGGGATCTCTCCTGGCTTGTGGAACAGGAGAAAGGCTGATGTCTTCATTGGCTCAAAGCTTGTTTTTATTTTCTGGGTTGGTATCAATCAAATAAGCTGCAGAGAAGTTGAAGATGGTGTTGCTCCATACCCAGAGGGGAGGATCTCTGCTTCCTGCACCTCCTACAATACACCCATGTCCATGGTGAGCGTCTCTAATGCTGCAGGGTGTGAGACTCTTCCCCAAGCCGTAGTCTGTCACCAACGGAGATTGGCTGCTGCGGGGCTTGTCTTGCTCAGCAAAGCACACGCAAGGCAAGGGGCACCACTTGGGGTGAAGGGTTTGGCCCAGGTGGGAGATGTGACTATTCTCCCACGGGACACCCAGGGCCTGGACCCATCACTGAGCTGCTGTATGTCCCTGGGGAAGGTCAAGCAGGGATCGCTGGCCACGATTCAAACCTGGCACTTGGTGTAAAAGGTCAATGCAGTAACTCTAAAAACAAAACTGCTAAACAAGAAATAGACTCCTTTAAAAAAAAGGTCCCTTGGAGAAAAGATATTTCAACCCCTTTTTGATTTATGACCTACTATAGGATATTGAGACATTATTTACAATCGATATATGCTCCTGCAAGACTCCCGCTGGAGCCATAGACCCTGCCTGTTAGAGTGGAGACCGGTCAGCCTGCTCCACTGGAAGTGCCAGCCATGTCCTGCTGGAACAGGCTATAAAGCCGGACGCAGCTGTATATCTTTCAGAAAATGGACCTGGTTACACATGTCTTTGGGCAGCTGACACAGGGATATAGTTTAGGGCTAAGACAGCAGTTCAGTAGCAGAAATCAGCATTCCTCAACCTTGCCAATAATGAAATCTCTTGCGCAACATAGAGAACTCTATGGCCTTAAAGGTGCAAAATGGAGTTGTTCAGTTGACTTATAATGGAATTGGGCCAATTTTGAAGCAAGCGCTGGATTTTATTCCGGGATTTTATCTTTAAAGGGGGATTTGCAAACACTTTAAGGGGGGGGGGGGGGGGGAATTCATTCAGCATAAAATTGCGTCCTGGCCGAATTCCAGTTTGGGTAATTACATTCTCTTTCTGTAGTGGCTGCAGGACAAAGGGCCATTCATCACGCTCCAAAGTGCTGCAAAGGGCTCCCGTGTTCCACTGCAGAAGTGCCTGCATTCGAATCCAAGCGAGAAAGTTTTCTCCCCGTGCTTGAGGCCACTCCAGAGAGTAATGGAGCTTGGCACTGCTTTAGGATCCTTTTGGGTGAGATACAGGGGCGAGCACCTTGTCATGTGCCGCTCAGTCTCCAGCAAATCTGGGTAAGTAGGGCGCTCAGCAAAAAAGAGTCCTTCCAGCCTCCCGTGGCTCGCCTTTCACCCCGAGGACATGCTCAGCTTTGCAGAGTGCTGCTGGAGCTCCAGGGGTTCTTGCTGGAGCAGAGGAGCTGGATTTCCTCTCTGCAAACCTGCCACTTTGGAACTGTCTATAGGCAAGAGTCTGGGTTGCATCCAGCTGAGAGGGACTCAAGGACTTGGGGTGCATTTGCAAGGAGTGCTGGGGAGCCTGGAAGGATGCAGGTACTCTGCCTTCCTCCTCCCAGGTCTCCATACAGCCAGCAAAGAAATATTTGCAACCCTTCCTCCAGCTTTCCAGAGGGGGTCACACTTAAAGAGTGGACCACAGGTTTCAGCAGAAGCAATTTAGCAGCAAAGCAACAGAGCATTGCTTCCTTATCTCCCCGGTAGCTCTCTCTGCAGCCGCTCTCTGTTTGTTGAGGCAGGGTGAGGCCCTGTAGTGGCAGCCCTGGTGCTCAGGTAGAGGCCACGTGAAGGCGGCGGCGGCGGCAGCAGCTACGTGGGGTGAGGGAGCATGTCCGTGTGCCACCCACCAGCTGACCTGCCAGGGAGCATCCTTGGCCTATGTGCCTTGAGAGTGTCCCTTTAAAGCAATTTGTAGACTGTTATCCTGTATCATTAACCTAATTAGTGTAATTGCCGCCATTTATGTAATGAGTATAAATACTGGAGGAATACCATAATTAGAAGATGTAATTAGGTAATTAATAGATGACATGGTAACAAAAATCCAGGGGAAACTTTGCAAGGTGGACACTGTGTGTGTATGTGTTTGTGCATGTACGCACGTGGCTATTCAGGCACACCGGTCCTGGCGGGGTCTGTCACAGATGTGCTCTGCGGTTGGCTTCAGCCTGGAGCCCCTCTGTATTACACTGGCAATGTAAAGGGACCTTCAGGTGATGCAAGAAGTCTCTCTTAGATCTCTACATATCTTGCAGAGGGTGTCTGGAGAGCTAGGATTTGCTTAGGGGGAAGAGCAGAGCTGTGGCCATTGCCTTGCCATACGGACACTCTGCTTTCAGATCCCAGGAGAAGCAAGGTGAATTTAACAGGGATCTGAATTTATCAGGGGTCTGAGACTTTCCTCAGCCCTAGGCTGGAAGGTGACTTGAAGTCATGTTTGCCCCATGGTGCCTCTCTACTACAACCAGTGCTGGAATAGCATCAAGGCCAGCTCCTGCACATATAACCCACCTGACTGGAGGGATGAGAAGGAGCCCCAGGGTTGCACCTGGCTGCATGATAAAGTCCCATTTTAGTTCTCTTGTGGGTTTGGCTTAGAAAAGTGATCAGAGCTGGAAACTGTGTTTGTGCTGTGCAGAGCTGATAAGGTTCCTGCTGTGCCTAAGGAACAATTTTTAAAGTTCGTGAGTTGTGAGTGTTTTTGTGGGACCCTTTCTAGTTGTTGAAATGTTGACTTTTTCCTACTGCTCTTTGTTTCTTGCTCCTCAAAGCCTGTTCGCACTTCTAGAGTACTTACATGTCCAGGTGCATCTGAAGAAAATAAGTCACAGTTAAGGAAAGGGCTTTTTGGTTTGGTTTTGGGGTGGTTTCTTTGTTGTTGTTAAGGATGATTTGGATTCCTGGTTGGTACCTGCCAGGAGAAGTTGCTACCACCAGGTTTGTGGCAGGAGGAAAAATGTCTCCTTCACACACCCCCCCCCCTCCAACATTGCTAAACAGTGGCTGGCTGAAGGGATCATCAGGCTAGGATTTGCACAGGATTTCCCCTTCAGATCTGAACATGTAAGGAAGAAGCTGACTTGAAAATGCCGGTGGGACCAGTCAGGCCAACTGTGACTCGTGTGACAAAAGACATCTTTCAGCCACCAGACTCCAGCCCCCTAAATCAAGGCTCCCATCCAGTTCTTAAAAAGAAAAGAAAAAAAAAAAAGCTTTGTGTCGTCCCAACAAAGCAGCTTCCTTTGCCACCCTGTGAGGCATTACAGAGGGGCTGAAGCTCTCTGTCTCCCTTCTGGCTGGCTCTGGAAGGGGCCCTCTCCTCCAGCCATTTCCCCAGGAACTGCAGATGGACACTTTGGAGGAGCCAGTTCCCTTCTCCCTTTGACCCTCCTACCTACTCATTGCCCTCTAGGAATACCCAGTGATCTTCAAGTAACCCATCTCCAAGGACCCAGGGATGAGCTCCTCCTCTGGGATTGCTCTTGCTGGGACATTTTGGTGATGATGGTGGCATTTTGATAGCAAGCTCTGGTGCTAGCCCTGAAGATGTGAGTGATGTAGCAACATCATAATGGCAGGTTGGAGACCTGGGGCCACTGGGCTGGGGAATGCGTCTCTGAGAACATCAGTGTGATGCTGAGCACTGCTTGGATCCTGCTGTATGCCAGAAGGAGAAAATTGTCTTGAAGGTCTTTTGTGGATTTAGCTGGGCTAAGATGGGGCATAAGCCATGAGTATCTTGGCTGTAGTATGTCTCCTCTGCAGAGGGTCCCATGCTCTCTGCGTGCCACACCGTCTAATGTATGCTGCCTTATTTTGAAGAAGCCATTGACCTTGTGGCTTTTACTCTCAGCCTCTCTACCTCCCTTCTGCAGTGTGTCCTCTCCAAAAGCTGAGCTGTTTTGCACTCCTTGGAGGAGCACTGCAGCCAGCAAGAAGTGACCCCAAGACCTGCAGCACTGGAAGCACTGGCACGTAGGAGAGGTCAGAGGGGAGCTTGTGCAGGCATTGGGTGGTCAAAGGCTGCTGAGTCCCCAGGACCAGCAGCTAGAGGGAGATATGACCTCACGCTGAGGGCCAGGCTTGTCTATGCCGTGGATTCCTGTCGTAATGCCAAAGAAAATCCTTTTGCTTTCTAGTGTTTAGGGTCCATGTAATGAACAGCCATAATGCAGACTTCATTACATAGCATAAGTAATTCTCGAGATTAAATACTTTTAAAATGGCTCCTGCTGGAATTTCTGCCAAAGTATTTCTTAGTCCCTGTCTACATGGGAAGTTTTATCAGGTGTATCACGATCAGTATGTGCAGGTCCAGTTACACCGGGAAGGCTCTGTCTAGACATTTTAATTCCAGTATAAAAAGGGCCTTTTTTCCTTCAGTTTAAATTTGCTTGCAAATGTCCTTCACAAAATCAGGGCCTGCTTCATCAGTGTAAGAGCCGCCTTGTATGTAGCACTATGTTTAGATCTATTTTAATTCCCTCCCTAGACTGCACCAAAGCCCACTCTGCCCCGAGGCCAGAGGTTTTTGCGCCTGCCATGGCCCTGGCTGATGGACATGGAGATGGATTAGTGTTTGGCAGCTGCTGGGCTGGAGGCAACTCTTCGTGCCCAAAGGAAGCCCATGGTCTCGCAGGTCCCTTCCGCAGTCCTTCAGCTTAACCCTGCTCTGCCCCTCTCTGCGATCCCCATCCTCCCACCCCAATGGGATGTGTCCCATGGGGCACCATTCAGTGAGTCTTCCCCAGCTGAACCTCCTGTCTCATCTAGAAAGCTGGTTTGGGGATTTGCCTACTAAGACCCAAATTTGCAAGAGCCATGTTGGATTTTGGCTCATTTTGCATGTAGTGAGCTCTGAATCCCAAATGATCTCAGCTTCAAAACTTGTTTTGAGGCCTTGAAGACTCACTGGCTTTTCAAAGCTGAGAGGAGGTGCTGCATCTCCTACACTGCAGTTACAGGAGGCAGCTCCTGGATGCTGGCTCTCTGAGTGATGGCTTGTAAGGAGTATCTGCCTCCCTCTGCTCTGGACCATCACTTGGGTAAGGATTGTTGCCGCTTCTACATGTGCCTTCCTTGCTTTTGCCCTCACCAGGCACCAAGCATTGATTTATTCTTCCTGAGGCCATGTCCAAGCTACCTAACACAGACCTCCACCATGAGTGTGGAGCAGCAGTACTTTGTCACTTGCTCTCCTTTTATGATGAAAGCCCTTTTTGCTGTGTTTCTGTCTCTCCTTCAAGGTCTAACTGCCTGAGTCCTGCCAAGTTTCATTTTGTTCCTGTATTTCTTGATTTCCAGATGTGTCTTCCTTTGCTGATCTCTCCCCCACCTCATCTTTTTTCCTTTGTAGTCCTGATGCTAAATGTGAACACCCCTTTCCTATTAAACATGGGTCCAGGCTCAAAGCCTTGCTTGAATGGTTGTCCCACCTGCATTTCACACCCTAACTAAAGAATATTTGAGATTTCCTCCATGTTCAAGTCCTTAAGCTCCTGAGTCATGTTGAGCATGTTAATGGTGTTGTAGTTCTGGTCCAGCTTTGTGCATCTTCTCTAGTGGATTTGATTTATCTATCCAGGATCAATCTGAAGTTGTCTTCTAGACATGGCCAGCTGTTTGCCAAAGCTGTGGCCAAACAAGCTCCAGAGGAAAGCCCCAGGAGTGGGTAGAGGCTTGGGGGTAAGGACCCTGTTTGGGGCAGTTGTCTGGAGGAGGAAGAGGCAGCAAAGCCTTAACTGGGAGCAGTTAATTATGTTCCCCTTTAAGATTTGTCCTGGTTCAAAGCGAAATGGATCTGAGGAAGTCACGTGGCTTGTGTTAGGCAAGAGGATCCCAATGTTGTCTTTTTTTTTTTTTTTTCCTCCTATCTCTGTCTATACATTTATTGGAAGTCAGGTTGCCAGGAGAGCATTACCAAATAATTATCCTGTGCTACCTTATGGTAACCTTTGCAAGATAGTGTTTAGATAGAGAAATCGCGTGAACTAGTCATTAATATCTTATAGGTCAGAGTTACGGATGTTGCACTGTGATGAAATATGTATTTCTTCCTATTTCTTAGGAAAATGAGCTTGTGAGACAGAGTAAGATTTATGATGATCTTAATTAGTTATTTCCTAGCTTTCAAAATGTTTGGGTTTGAGAGATGATATGATAGATAATTAACTTGTTGTCATACAGTGACTTTTAAAATGAAATGTTTGTTCTCAAAATATTATTTATCTCAATATGCACCATATGCATGCCATAGTACATACACACATGCATATATAGATAAGTACATGCATACGCATCGCTGCAGTGCTCCCCCCACCAGCCGCAGAGGTAGGGATCACGGGGTAACGCTCCCGTGTCGGGCATCGTCCCTGGTCCCGCGTCGGGCTGAGCGGAGGGTGCAGCCATCGCAGCCCTGCAAAGGGGATTGCTGTCACGCAGCTGCCGTTCTTGCTATGCTTGTCCTTACTCTCCTGCCAGAAAGGTGACCCGCAGAGGGTAAAGGGACTGGCATTCTGCCTTGCCCTTTTCTGTGTGGGTTTATGGCCTAAGGTGAAGGCCAGAGAGTTTTTCACTTATTCGGGTTTTTTGGTTCATCAGCAGACACAAGATGCCCCCATCAGCTCTGGGTGCTCTGGGACTAGCCCTGCTCTCATCCCAGAAGTGGGGCAGTCAGGAGGGATGTATTTGTAAGACTTTTTTCTTTGCTTTGCCCTAAAACCAGGAAGGGACAGCAGCCCAGCTCCTCCAAGATCCTGTGCTATCAGTTTTTGGGAAGTCCTCCAGACCATTAAGCTCCAGGGACACCTGCCAGTAATATGGCGCTGCTAAGAGGTGCAGGTTTTGTGTCATTTTTTGCTGAGCTAATAAACCCAAAATGAAGGGAACTGTATCCCTCATTGCTACATCCCTCGGGGACAGAGTGGGGTGGAGAGAAACTCCAGGGAAGGCAGAGGGCAGGTTTGCATTGACCCCAAAGGTTGCTGGATGCAGTCCCTGAAGCTGTGGCTGCCGTGATGCCTCGTCGCTGCAGGGAGCAGAGCTGCTGCAGAAGGAGAGAGGTCACCTGGAAGTTGATTTATTTTTTTTTCTTTCCCTTTCTTTTGCATTTTTCATCAAAGCTTTATAAATAACAGACAAAACCCCTGGGGGAAAACCTCCCAACCAGCCGCCTGCTGCAAATACTCCAGGAAACGGGAGGCGGGGGTGGGGAAGAGGGAAGGAAGGCTAAATTTGGTGGCTTTTATTTTTAACAAGGGCTATTTCAATCTGGTTTAAGCCCATGTAAAAAATTTAGAGCCATGAGAAACTTTTGCCAGCGCTGTAGGAGTCTGTCGAGCCAAGCACTCACTCCGGCCGGCACAGCACAGACATGGTGTCTGCGCCAGCCCCTGCTCCAGGAGATGACAGCTCAGACACTGCCAAGGCCGTTGTAGGGACGGGGAGCTCAGGGACAGAGATGAAGCGATGTTTTTTCAAGGCCTCGCATGATTTCTCTAGCAAAGCCAAGAGAGGCTCAAAACTTTCCAAAGCAACCAAAGGATGCATCTGCAAACCCTCGCTTTTCTGCAGGGCTGTTGTATTTGGGTCCCTGGTGCAGCACAGTAAAGTTTAAGTTAATAAACCCAAACAGCCAAGCAGAAAGCCAAACCCTTCTTTTATTTTGCTTTTTAAAAAATTCCATGACGACCCTTTTCCTGCTGACTGGCCCTTGCAAAAGCTTGCTGTGTGCAACACCTGAAGTCAAGGCATATAAAATGACTTGGCAGCATCCCTCTAACGTTCCCCTGGCACTCTTCGGAGAGCGAGGGTGTTAACCTTGGTGTCCTGGCTGTGTGCCAGGGTAAGTAATTACATTCGGCCTCTATAAATTAGCCCCATGATCACAGCCGGGGAGCTGTAGCGTCATTTCCTCCCGGCTGCGCAGTGGTGAGCGGTGCCCGACACGCTCCCCTCCAGCACCAGTTGCATCTCAGTGCGCAGGGTGGCGTGGAGGACGGGCATGGCAAGCAGTGTGAACTTGCTCATGCTAATGCTCCATTAAATTGCACTGGGGCTACAGGTGCTGTACCACAGGTCTGGTTCTCGATGTTCCTGCTCCCGTGTTCGGGAAAGGGAGAGTGGAGAGGGCAGAGCTGCGCTGGATCAGGCTCCCTACCTCAACAGGGTGACCTGATAAATTGCCACCAGTCAGCTGAACCTCGGTAACGGCCTCTCAGCTCGCAGCTAAAATTAGCTGAAATGGCATGAAGAGAATTGCTGAAACCTCCACGAAAGTGATTTAAGCCAAGGCACGTGACCTTGCATTTGTCATGGGCTGAAGCGTGCATGGACCTGCAAGCACAGCGCAGGTGATGCACGGTAGCATGTTAAGCAGTGTAGACTTGAGCTGTAAGTAACTCTGTGGTTGGATTGAATGTTCTACCTGTGACCTGGTCCCGGCATTCCCCAGCACTGACTCAAGTTAACCCCTTCTGCTGGGAGCCAGCTTAAAGGGTCTTTGCCTGGTGTCTGGTTATAGCTGGAATGGACCCTGACGTGCAGGAAGGGTTAATTTAAGATTAGGTACAATGTGTTGGCCAACGGTGCTGTATTTCCCAGTGCAGATGCCAAGCTAGCCCTGCCTAATCAAGTCTGAGCTGAGATGAAGTGTGTCTGAGCTGAGATGGAGGAGATAGATGATAAAGCTAACAGGGTTGGAAGGTCTAAGCAGGAGGAGGCGTGGTGGCACATTCCAGACTGTCTTGTCATTGTCCCTTTCAAAGGTCAGCTGCTTGGTCTTTAATTCCCCAGACTGGGTGCTAAGGTCTTTGGGATCACTGTGCCTCCTCTTCAATGCATCCAGCAGCCTCGGCATGTGTGCCCTTCCCAGGCTGGCAGCACAGGCTGCGGCTCCTGGGGTTGCCTGCGGTGGAGTGGTTCCACCTTTGCATGGCTGTTCTGTGTGTGGGAAAGGATTTCAAGAAACAATTGACCAAATGAAACCTCCGTAATGCTTCTAAATACTCAAACACATTAGACATGCCTGCCCAGCTCAGAGATAAATTAGAGCTATTATCACTAGAGCCCAGACAAACAAATGGAGGGCTCTCTCCAAACAAGCCATTCACTCAAGAGACTGGATTTACAAGGGTCAGGGAAACAGCATGAGCTGCAGGCACCTGCTTTCTTCTGAAACCTCTTTAAATTGGCCATATTGACTGGTGCAGAAGGAGGGGAGAGAGCACAGCTCTGCCCTTTGGGATCTGGGGAGACACTTCCATGCAGGGACTGTGGCGCTGTGACGTACTAGCTGGCTTTTTGCTCTGTGTCCACAATCAAAGCAGAAGACAGACTCTGATCTGTTTTGCTTTTCTCCCATGTGATGGTTGGAAGATTGAGATGCTGGAACACATCAGGGATGCCCAGGCTGCTTTGCTTCGCCCTTGGAATTTCGTTTCTGTTTCCCAGGAGGGTTGGGGAGCTGAGTGGGTGGTAAGGTGGCATTGAGAGGTTGGTTCAAATCAGCATCTTGGGCATCAGCGAAACCGCCTGAAAGTGTAAACAGAAGCCAAAGTGTGTATTTTGGGCCTGGTTTTGCATAGCAGCTAAAGGAAGGAAGGAGCAGATGCAGAGACTAAAAGGAGTAAAGGAAAAAAGAGATCATTATTCCACTTCCCTGGCTGCGCTGGGCAGTCAGTGCTCCGGTGCAGGGAGCGCGGTGGCACAGCTTGCCACTGTGGCCAGAAGCACCACGCTGGGGTTGAGTGTGACGGAGGCTGGGACTTGGAGCCTGGCTCAGGCGGGGTGTCTGGAGAAGAGCCATGGTCAGCACAGGGTGTCAGCGCTTGGCTGAGCCCCACGAGCCAGCCTTGGTGCGAGTGTGGGGAGCCAGGCTGGGGGGAGAGGCTGGCCTGTGAGGCGGGGTCTCTGCAGCACTGTGACCCTCACCCGCTCGCCTGGCAGCTCAGGCCAGCATCACCCGTGGAGGCAGTGACGGAGGGTGTTATTCTCCTCTGAGAGATGCTCTTGAACCCAAAAACTTGATCCTGAACCAGAGCATTGCTTTTTGGAAGACATCCAGTCTCCATGCGTGACCTCTGACTGATGATGAATTTGCCATTTCCCTTGGTAACCAGGCCTGGTGATTAACTACCCTCACTGTTCAAAATTGTCTTTTATTTCCCATTCAAGGTTCCCTCACTCAGTGTTGTCAACTCTCACTATTTATTTTGGGTTTTGCTGCTTACTGTGCCTTTTACCTGCAAGCCTAACGAACATGCCAATCTCAGCTATTTTCACTCTGTGGGTATCTGGGATCAAGTCACGACGAAGATTTTCTTTGACTGCTGAGCAGACAGAGCCCTTTCAGTCTTTTGCAGGGTTGAGCACAGGCAAAGCAGAAGCTGTGCTCACCACTGCCTTGAGCATCTCCCAGTGCATGGGATTTTATTTAAAGACCCAGCGTCTGGACTCACATTACAAGGACCTTCTACTTTATTTTTACAGAAAGTGGAAGACGTGACACAAAAGACAAACAAAAATAATAACTTTGGTGGTTGTTTTTTTTTAATGCAGCAAGAGTTTTGTGATGTTTTGATTTATTGTGAGCAGAAGGGGTGGTGGGTGCTGGCTTAGTGACTAATTAGCAAAGCTGCAAACTTGTTGAGGAGACATCCTGGGGCTCAGGGGGTGTCTCCTTGCGTGCGTGTGTGGTTCTGGCAGGCAGGGTAGACATTGACCTGAAATTCCCACAGCTCCTCCACCTGCACAGTACCAGAGCAGTTTTAGTCAATGCAGGTGGTCTGTCTGACCTCGACAGCTCTGAATTTCAAGTCTTCATCATCTGCAGGTTCTTCTGCATTTCTGGCCAGGCTGAAGGGGGCAAGTGGCCTCACCATCAGTGTCATGGGCGTGGAGAGGAGTTTGTTTTCCAGCTTCCTTCAACGGTCAGAGGTCCGCTGCATTGTGTCAACCTCCCTCTGCTGAGTTAACGAGCTTCCATAATGCCACGGCTTGGGCTTTGTTTGTCTTCCACCGTGTTGGTCACCCTCCCCATCTCCTGGCAGTGTTGCTGGATGGAGTGCTGCAGTGGCCACCTCTGCACGGCTGGAGGTGTCAGAGATGGTGGTGGCAGCACACTTGGGGCAAGCTGGCAGGTCCTCTGGAAGGGGCAAGTATAAACCAGAAGTGTTTCAAACTGAAACAGTGAGATACCTTGTTTAAAAATACTGAAATTACATGTTTCCCCTTTCTTCATTCCTCTCTTCATATTTCTTCCCAGGAAAAAAGCTATTTCTGAAGCTGGATCCAGAGCAATAGTAGCCTTGGTGGCTGAACCCCAGCTGGTTTTCTGTTGATTTAAATCTTCAGCAAGCCCTACTAATTGCAGTCTGCCTCTCTTAAGTGTCTCCAACTCTTGCAGTGAAGCTCTACCTCATTCACCACTTCCAGGCTTCAAGATTTGGGTACTGTTACATGCCATTTCTGCTTCTAAAAGGACTCTGGAGGCTGGGAGTTGGGGAGCATGCTTCTAACCATTGTGGATATTGTGTGTATGCGTTATCCCTTCCACAAAAAATCAAGCTGGCGATCAGGCCTTGCAATGTTTGAGTATTTATTAAAAAAATAAAATGAAGAGCTGCAGCAAATAGGGGTTGGTGTCTTAGGGGCTGGGAGAAAAAGAGGGAAGGATGTGTGTGTACATGTATCACACATGCACAGGTTCATGTGACAGCCTACAAGGTGAAAGAAAGACCTGTTGGTAGCATACGCTTATGGTTATTGTGTTTGCTTCTCAGTTATCATACGAGGCCTAAGTGAGGGTGTTGATAGAATATTCTATGATAGGCATGTAAGACAGCGGTGACTTGTGTTTATGAAATAATCTCAGGAGCAGAGGAGGTAGGTGTGTCCATCTGGCACAGCCTGATGAGTCGTGGAGAGGCTGCTTTGCCCCATTTTGCAAAAAGAGATGCCTGAAGATGCCCAGCTCTGCTCCCACCCTGGTACCCATGTGCTGAGGGTCACGAGAGAGACTGCTGAGGGCTCAGCTCCTTGGAAAATTATCTTGCTTATTTATGTGATGGTGAGGGAGAAGTTTGTGTTTAGATGTCAGTGCATTAATGAACTGGAAGACAAAGGATCAAACTAATGTTCTTTATTTTCTGAAAAGCAGACACAGTCTTGGCTTTCATTTTCTGCAGGAGCAATTGAGAGGTTTTCCTACCAGAGATCAGAGCTCCAGCTAGTGAAAACCTGTAAGAAAGAGTCCATGCCTCAGGCAGGAGGCAGACAGACAGTACAAGGGAAACGAAGCAGTGACTGGTACTTCAGCATGTTTACAGGAGCCAAAGAGCAGAGCTGGGACCGCGGGGCCAGCCCTGGGAACCCCAGGCCATGGAACTGGCCTCCTTCATCCCACAGTAATGCTCTAAACATTGACCAAGGCACGTTTGTTCATGTGTTACCCCTGGAGCTGCTGGCTGAAAAGCACTTTACCATGCAACAGAAACACAATGTGCTATTATTTTTTAGGCTATAGTCATTTACACTTTTTCTTTTTTGTGCTTAGCTGTTTGTGCTTGCCTGCTATTCCCTGCCCATCCAGCATCTAGCAAAATGAGATGCTGATCTTGTCTAGGGAGATAAAACAGTGCAAATTACTCTCATCTGGAAACCCTTGGGTTTGAACCTGAGCACTGTGCTTCTGCTGTAGTGTCCAAACCGGTGGAGCTAATGACCTGAAACTGCAGGGAAGTTTGGACACAGGCTGCAACTCCATCTCACGGTAATGCACTTCTCAGTGGATTAGGAGCAGCTTCCCTGGCAAACTGGGAAGGAGTCCAAGCTGGGGAGCTGGTGTGATAGGAACTGACAGGGCTGGAAATTTGATTTCTGACTCTTTGTGCATGTATTTCTTGTGAGAGAAGAAGAGGGAAAGGGAGCCAGGAGTACTTTGAATCCTGCAATCATTAAAACCAATTCCACTTTTCCTGCCCCTGCCCACCTCCTGATATGTGTGTGAAACAATCTTTACAGCTACACAGCCATCAGATGGTATCGACCCGGCGGTGGAAATTGCTATTGACTGCTGCTGGTGCTGCTCTCTGCACTTCCGTGGCTTTTAAAGCGACACTCTTCAGGTGATTTCACTTTGCACTTGATACAGCCTGGGAAGCTGTGCCTCAAATGGGATGGAAAGAGCACGTGTGGGATTTGCGTGTGCATGGGTGTGCAACAAACACCACCACTCCTCTTTAGCCAGGGAAAGGGTGTTTGAGTAAGTGGGAAGAGATGCTCACTGCAGAAACACTTGCCTAATGGGAAGATTCAGAAATTTGATTTTGTTTTTTTCTTTAGTCCATCATGAAAGGATTCTTGTGTCCCACCACAGATTTTTTCCTGCTGCAATTCCAGCACCAAGCCAAGACCATTCTTCTGTCCTTATGATGGATCCATCCAGTCCTACATTGGCTGAGGACTAGATACATTGATTTCTTGTTTTAAGGGGCATCTCTGATTCCACATTATGAATTCTCTCTCATCTGCTCTGGGTTTCAAAGAAAAAAGCAGGAAACAGTAATATTTGCCTTTTAATGCAAGTGTTTTGAGCAGCCTAAAGAACTCCTTTCATCATGTAGCATAAGAGCAGGGCTCTGGCTCAGGACTGTAAAAATGCACATTTTGTTTCCTCTGAGGCAATTTAATTGATGGTATTTGGTTATTCTAGCACATGGAGTTGGAGTTAAGGGGTGGTGAGGGGAGATGATAAAGCAAGCTGTGTAAAAGCTAGAGTTAGAGTCTGGTCCCAGCTCCACAGAGTAAATCTAGTGCAATGCCATTCTATTATCACTGGTATCGCTTGGATTTCTGGTGTAGAGAAAGGCCTGCGACTGAACGGAGTCAGCCTAACCATGTCTATGCAGAGGTTGCTCTAGCTTGCTCTGTCGTTGAAATGACTCACTTTGATAACTTGACATCAAAATGCAGGTACTACGTGTTCTCTGCTGTTAACCAAACTTTGATCCTGGTGAAGGTCTCTCCAGCAGTTGCTTGGGCCCATCCATTCACAGGCAAACAGTGCACTGTGCAGCGAAGGTCCCTGTCCTGCCTGTGGTGAAGATCTGGCAGAGTCTGTCTTTTTCCAGAGCAGGTTATGACGGTGGAATCTCCCAGGAGTGGTTTTCTTCTAGGATGTTCCTCCAGGGCTGACAGCAGCACTGAGGCCTCCAGTCTATGTGCAGTCCATCTCCAAGCACTGGATTGGAGAGTGCTACATTATGCAGGCTATGAAAATAAGTTGAATGTACTTTGGTAAATAACACTTCTCTGGTCAAGGAGTAAAGCAGGGTGCTACCTGCAACAGTGTGCCCTGTGCTCCAGATCTGGCTAAGCGTCCATCTCTCTTATACCAGCAGAGTCGGAGGTGCTGTTGTGAAAGGAATGGATGTGCTATTTCTTGTAGATCTCTGCCTTTGCTCCTCCTCCAGACTCACGCCTTTGACTTCAACCACATGGCAGTGCCCAGGAGCAGCAGCTGGCCAGATGTGTCCAGAGCGTGCATGCAAGGGGTCCCCTTCCTTGTTCTCTGGAACAGTGACTGCCTAAAGCTTCCGAGCCAACCCCTTAGCTCAAATGCAAATAACCACTGCTATTAACTCTGAGCAGTCCCTGACAGCCTTGATTTCAGGTCACAAGACTGGCAAGCTGATGAGGTTTCAGGAGACGTGCCTGTCATTTCCCCACTCTCCAGCCCAAGCCCTGGGAACTGCTCTCCCTGGTTTACCCTGAGCCTTTGGGTTCATGTGGTGAGTCTGACCCTTCTCAGCCGGGCTCTGTCTCAACTGAATGGCAGGAAGAAGTGGAAATAGAACAGGCTGGATGTTGAGAGCATGTCTTGGTGGGATGGTTTGCATTCCCAGCTCCCAGTGTTGAGCAGGGCTGGGAGATGGGGTTAACTGGGAGTTAGCAGACCTGTTGGCCGCTGTGGGCAGCGCTGAGGGCTTTGCAGTAGAGGCGGTAGGAGGCCTGGCCTAGGGCTGGTTTAACATGCCAAATACTGCTCTGCATGCTTGGGGCAGTTCTCTGAGGAGAAGGTACAGGGCACCTTTGGATGAACACATGTCTTTGCTGCTTCTGTATCTGCTGCCCACCCCTGGGCTGGTCACAGCTTATGCATTTCAGTCAGAGAGGGGGTTGATGACGTTAAAATATCCATGTTCCCTTCCCTGTAAAACCAAAAGTCTGTGGCTTGCTTTGCCTCTCCTCCCTTTCCCCTCTGCCCAAGGCGCTCTGTATCTCACAGGACACTGCTCCCACTTTTCTCCTCCCACCCCATCCCCATCTGGCTGCTGAGAGCCCGACACTGCCTGTTCCATGGAGACAGTGGGGACCTGGGACGACTTCTCCTCCCTGCTCCTCCTTGGGCTCTGCCAGTGTCTTTCTCTCTGTCCTAATTCTTGTATTGCTCCAGAAATAGACTATCCGACTGGGGAAATAACAATTAGCTGGAGGAAGGAGCTGAGCAGCCTGGAGCACAGGAGGAGTTTCAGCTCTTTTATTTGAGGCCAGGACAATGTGAACTGAGTGGAGTCTTCCCAGCCTGGGCCTTGCAATTCAGGCTCCTGTGCAACACCCACTTGGGGCCTCTAAAATTTGAAAGCCAGGTCTTTACTGTGAGTAAATTGGTACTGCTTCAAACAAGATTTATTAATTTACATTCTTTGGGGACCTTCCCCAGTATGAGACTGGGGGAAAAGCAGCATGTTAGAGTCGTTGGTAGCTTTTTGAGTTTTACATGTCCTTTTGTCTTCCCCATTGCCGCGACCATGGTGCCCTCATCCTTTTCCCAGCCCTCTGGCAAACATCTTCTGGCCCTCTCCCAAAGATCCCCACCCCTTGGACACCTTAACTTTTGCACGTATTAAATGGAGGGCAGGAAGGCTGAAGCTGCCACCAGTGTGGGAGGCTGCAGGCTCATTCCAGAGCAGTGTCCAAGACCTCCACCTCCTTCAGCTCAACAGGACCCCTCTCCAAAGCCACAGTCCCAGTGAACTTGACTTTCAATTCTCAGGCTTTTCCTTCTTAGAGGGTGCTGAGCTGATGGGGTCTGTGGGCCACCCCCTGCATGCGAGTGCTAGATGACTTTGAGCTCACTGCAAGATGTGAACAGTTTTTGCTCTGCAGGCTTTGCTCTCATTCAGAACTAGTGACAACCTGTCCTTTCTAGCTTCTCCTCTGGAGAACAGTGCCTAGGGAGGGCAACCTGCTCCCCCAGCCCAGCTTCCAGCTCCACATGTCCCACAGTAACCAGGTGCTGCTGGAGTATAGATGTGCCCTTATCAAACAAGCAGCCCTTGATAGTTTCTCTTTCTTCCAGGCTTAACCTGCCTAAGTCTTTTTGGGGTGAGATATGATATGCGACTTGACAGCAATGCTAGGTGAGACTTTTTCCTCCTGGGAAAGCGTGGTAAGACATTAAGCTTTGCAGGTTTTCTGCCCAGTCAACCAGGGAAAGTAAAGTCCTTGGTAAACTTGGGTTGGGTTTGGGGGCAGGAGAGCTGCTGCTGTGATTTGTGGTTATTCTCTCTGCAGCACTGCCTCCTTACTCACAAGTGAGAGGCAAGTGGTTTTGACACCTCTTTATGACCTGGGAGCCACAGGGAAGTGGTGGTGACTTGTGTTCTGAAAAGACAAGGTCATCAACAAGGGTGGTGCAAGCATCTTTGGTTCGTCTGACCATATGAGAATCCGAATATTTTCAATTCATAGGACTTAAAGTGAACATCCTAGGTTGCTGGCTATTTGAAATTTGGTGCTTCCCAAGATGGTGTCCAATATAGGGATATTACTGGGAAAGCTGTTGATACCAGCAATAGTGAAAATGAATGCCTGGTTGTAAAGCCTATCTGTCCTACAACCTTCAGGGCCTGCCAGGGGACGTGTTTCCTGGGCTGTGAAGAACCAATATGGGACATAATCATATATCAGTGATTATATCGATCACTGTCTCAGACCCATTCAGTCAAGGACACCAGCACCTTTCGGAGAGGAAGTATCGCTCCTGCTCTGGGATTCTGGGGAGGGTGTTGAATGCGTGGCAGTGACTGTGTGCGAGGGGAAGTGACTCTCTTTTAGGGAATGCTGGGCCCATGCTCGAACCAATTAGTTGAATGGAGCTGAGCAAAGTACAGGAGGGACCAGACTGATAATAAGCAAAGTGCTTAAATATGGGAAGTTGGGGAAGAAGCCAAATGAAAATGAAATAAAAGGCTAAGGTCCAACTTCGGCAGTTGTGTAGAAAGGATGCAACGGCTGATAATAGGAAAGCCTGCAGGAACACTGGGTCAAAACCCCTGCGAGAGAGACTGAAGGAATCTGTGAACAAGCCAAGGGGGGTGGATTTTATCGAAAAGCGAGTCAGCAAATTAGAGCTGTTGGCTTGCTTACCGCCATAGAGACCCAAGTCTCTCACTGTGACCTCTTCGCTCACTGCTTTGTGGTGATGGCCAACTTGAGAGGTGCATGGGATTGTAGGGCTCTATCTCAGAGAGCGGCAAGGGTCTTCTTGGCAGACCTTTGCACAGGAAGGGCACTTCCCAACAACTTCACTGCTGCGGAGGGGCAGAAGGCGTTTGCCCTATCCCTTAATTCAGGACTGGTGGGTATTGTCTTTGGAGATAGCCTTAAACCCCTCTTTTATGAAGGTGAAATCAGAAACCTGTAGCTGAGCCTTTTCCTTCACAGCCTTCTCAGCCTTGGACATCTGTGGAAAGCTCAGGAGAGGAAAACCAACTTCCGCCTGCAGATTAACTCCATAAAGACCACTTGAAGGTAGATGACGTGGTGGAAAACATCCCAAAACCATGAGTCTGCATCTGAGACACAAGGAAAGTCATTCTAAATGCCTATAGTTCACATGAGGCAGCAGGGATTTCCTTCAGTCTGCTCAAGGTAGATACTGCGTGATCCACCTTTGAGTCATAACCTCGGCTCTCGCTAGTGGTTCGCAGAGGTGAGGCACTTGTCCCTCCATTTCCCCATCTGTAAAAGAAGGCTAGGGATATGCCTTCTTAGTAAATCATCTGAAAACAGGCTTACTACAAAAGTGAGCCCATATTGTTGGTGGTGGAGAGGAGTTCTTATTTGGAGGCCTGACTTGTGACATCTCATGGAGAAGCTGTGGAATATAGTCATGTGCTTGTCCCTCTAATGTGGCTTTCTCTTTTTAAAAGAGCTGTGCAGAATGTGAGACGCACTAGATAAAAGTGAATTTAACGGCTATTTTGTATCCTTTGAGGAACATCAGTATTGGCTGAAAGAGGGAAAAAGACCTTTTTTGTTGAGTCTGGAATGGACCTGCTTTTATTGGAGGACTCTACAACTGCTTTTGTTGATATTTCCTCTGATAGCTTTTACCTGACTTGTTTTCAAAATCCTTGCTGGATTTTTTTCAGTCTTCAAAACTGCATTTCCTTGCTGAAATTCAAGTTTGGGGTCTGGAAAAAGGTCCCAAATGATTTTGCAGATCGTTTGCTCTGATGTAGAAGTCCCAGAAATAGGACATTCTGTAAGGGAAGTCACCTGTTTATTTCCAGGAGGGCAGAGAATTTATTTTAAACAATGCCATTTTCTTTTCAATTATAGACGTTTTTGTGGGAAAAAAATTGCAGCAGTCTCTAAGAAAGAGCACGTGATCACAATTAAAGGATGTGTTGTGCTGTATCAGAAGGTAGCATTTAAACCGGGGAAAGACTGAATATTGACTATAACTCATTGTAATTATACCATCTATTTCAAACATGTAAATATGTTTGGTAGCACTTACATGTTTATGTCAGCTATTGGGAAAAGCAGTTTTCCTTTTTGGTAAACTTCTGATGGTAAGAATTTTGTTACTTGCATTTGAATAAGCAACAAACAACAAGTTTAGATGCAACAAATTTTTGCGTGAACAGAATTTGTCGTGTCCCCCCCCCTCCCCCCCATGGTTGTAGTATTTTACCCACATTCAGGTTGTTAGTAATAATTTTGTGAATAGGACATATTAATAAGCAATACGTTAATTAAGACATTAATTTACCATGCATTTGCCATGACCATGGTAAAGTTGTGTGATGCAGGGCGTTGAATGTGGGGCTGGGAACGGGGTGAGTGGGAATCTATTTCTGGCTCTCCCCCTGCCTGGGCAGCTCTTCCCACCTCTCACTGGGATCAGCAGTATTTAGCTCCTTTGGAAAGGGCTGTGAGATCTACACATTAAGATCGCTCTAGAAGACCCAGGTACTTTGCTAAAGTCTAACACACAAACCCTGCAAAAAACTTGAATGCTGATTTAACCTGGCATGGTGAGTGAAGCTGTGTCTCTGCTAAAGTTGATGAGAAAACTCCCTTCGCTTCTGGGGACTGGGATCCTTCACCAGGGGAAATCATTCTGAGCCTATTTCCCTTCCCTTTGACATTTCTGTCTTATCAAAAGCCAAAGGAGTAAGGAAGAAGGTTAATGACTAAATTGACAAATAAACAATCAGTTCAAAGCAGCAACACAATGTTTCCAGCAAAATTTAAGAATCTCTGAAAACCATCTAGGAATGTAAACTCTGCTGCACTTCAACCCAAGAGAGACAATCCGTATGAATCCGTATGGAGCTCATTGTGTTACGGGGCCTGCGGCTGGCTGGGAAATAGGAAGGGCTTTGTTTTTTTCATGGAATATGTTAGAGGAAAATTGCAGAAGAGGGAGAAAAATTAATTTGGTCATGGTGAACAGAGAAGGGCATTGCCACGGAGGTGTCTCAGGTAAAGCCCCTCTGAGAGTGTTATGTACAATCTGTACGCAGACTGTAGGATGTCAGGTTTTGGACAGCAAAGCAAAAGAATCTGTGGCTCTCCTCACCAAAAAGAAAATATTTAAGGAGTCACAGGCCAGGAGACCGGTTTTCATCCCATTGCGGTGTGAGCATTGAGCGACGATGATGGGGAGACGCTTCCCTCGTGCTCAGAGAAATAGCCTTCTCTTTCAAGAGCTTCACTTTGCCACAGTAATGGTGCATTAACAGCTTGATTTTCATTTAATAAATAATAGGAATTATGCTGCGATGGAGCCAAGATTTTAAACAAGGGGCTCCCGTAAACATTTTCTTCAGGAATCTGCGATAAACCAAAGATAGCATTAGACGTACTTGGAGGGAGTGGGGACGCCAGACTTGGAATCTGTCCATCTGCTTCACCATTGAAACAAAACCACTTTATAACAACCACAGAGAGGAAGCGATGTAGCTTGGCACATACACTTACACTATGTGTGGTGGAAATGTTTATTCTTTATTTCAGGAAGATTTAGTGGGTGTAGAGATAATAGAGGATAGCGCTCGCTTGTGTCTTGGGGAAGGAGGGGTGATGGTGTTTGGGTTTTAAGGGAGTCCAGTGTCAGCTCCCATGGGGAATATTTTCGGTAATACCTATTGCAATCTCATGCACTTGGAAGGCAGGAGGAGACAGAGGAATGAAATGTGCTTTTCAAGAGAGGCGTTGTAAAGGCCCCAGGATTAGTTATCTCTGACAGGAAGGATTTTACAGACTCCAGCAGACGGCAGAGGCAGGGTCCTGGCCATTTCTGCACTGGCCCGACGGCTCCTCCAAGGCCCCGTGCTGGGATGCCTCTCTCGGAGCAGCTCGGATCGCTCTGCTCCTCTCCCCGTGAGATGCCGTGAGGCTGTCTGGGGCTCACCAACCCCACAGACAAGTCAGCTCACCCCTACCTGTGCCTTGTACCCTACCCACGCCGGCTCCCCCGGGGGGTCTTCTGGCTCCCCCTCTCTCGTGCCTACCTGGTGTGCTGAGGCATCGTGTTGTGAGTTGGGAAACAGGGGAAGGATGTACAATACAAGAGTCTGCGAGGTCAGCAGGCCACCACGTCCCATGGTCCCCAACGTCCCTGTCTGTCCCCCCGCAGCCACTGCTCCCTTTTCTGCTGTGCACGTTCAGCTCTGCTGCTCTGCCTCTCCTCGGAGCTGCTCAAAATCAAACCTGAAAGACCCTGGCCTGACCTCTGGGGATGGGAGAGTCCCTGCCAGAGTTTGAGACAGCCAGTGTCTAGACTCGGTGTGTGAGCAAGCGCGTGAAGGGATGACTGTCTGAAAGTTTGGACCTTTGGAGAGGAGTCCCTTGGCTCCTTGTTTCTTGGATAAAGTTCTGCTTCCTGGGGAGCTGTGGAGATAAAGGATGTTTTTCTCCCTTTCTCTTTTTTGCCTTTTCAAAAAAGTAAAAAATACATAGAGATGTCTTGGGTGAGAAAGCAGAAACCCTCAAAAAATTTTTGCAAATCAAGAAACTCGAAGAACGTGTTGAGTGAAATATTTCATAGTGACAAAAATCAAAACATCTCACTTCGCCTTCAACCACTTTAAAACATTTTAATGGTTCGAAAGGAAATTTCAAAATGAAAAGTCATGTTTTGCTTAAAACACTGGAAAGTGTTTCATTAAAAAGGAAGAGTGGAAGCAAAACAATTGCCTTGTATTTTTTTTCTCTTTGCGATCAACCTGATGGCTCTTTCCCCAACCTGTGCTGAGGTCAGGGAGTGTGGCCGGGCCTGTCATCCCTTGCATTACGAGGGGCCTGGGGCTGGCAACCCCCAGAACTGAGAAAGGGACATTCTGATGAAATCATCTCCCACGCAAGAAATTCTTGTACCACTGTAACTTTGGTTTATTTGTTCTTTTTTAAATACAAATTTGCAGGCAAGCCTGGTCCCAGGGCCATCGCTGCTCACCAGCCGATGCCTGCAGAGGTCTTTTTGGCCACAGGACAGTCTCAGATCCTGGGGACCGCAGAAGGAGGCTGGGGAAGTCCTTCCCCTCAGGAGTCCATGACAGGTAAGTCTGAATGGCAGTTTCGGTGGCCGTGGGACCTCTGCCAGCTTCCCCTGGCGGGCGTGGGACCATCAGGTGTGGGATGTGGCACCGCCGGCCTGCGGGATGTGCTCGGACAGGCCCCGCTTGTGGCACCGCCTGGGTCAGGGAAGAGCGAGAGAAGCAGCACCGCGAGGAGATGCCAGTGGCTGGGGTGAGACGGCAGGATCTCTCCGGGGGCTACAGCGGAGGGGGGACCCCGCTCCCACCCGGGGTGTGGAGATGACGTGGGGACAGCGTGGGGAGCCAGAGGCAGCGGGGAGGCCCGGAGGCTGCCTGAGGGGAGCTGGGGTACAGCAGGGCTGAGGGGAGGCTCGCTGAGGGGGCTGGGGGCAGCCTGAGGGACGGCGGGAAAGCTGAGGGGCAGAGCGCTGAGGGGCAGAGCGCTGAGGGGCAGAGCGCTGAGGGGCAGAGCGCTGAGGGGCAGAGCGCTGAGGGGCGGGCCGGGGGCCGAGGGGGGACCCGCAGAGCGTCGCCCCGCGGCCGCCGAGGGGCCAAGCCTAGGCAGGCCCGCCGCACCGCGCCGCCCCTTCCCCCGCCGCCGGCGGCCGAGGCCGCTTTAAGGCGCGGGCGGGGCGCGGCCCCCGGCCCACCTCTGAACCCGGAGATTGACGGGCGGCCGCGGAGGAGGCGGGGCGGCCCGCGGGGGCCGGCCTTCCCGCCGCCGCCGCCAATGGGGCCGGGGGGGCGGGGAGGCGCCGCTGCCCCTTCCTCCCCCCGCCCCCCGGGCTCCTCCGTGCCAGTTTGAGGAGTCCGGAGCCGAACAAAAGCAGGCGGCGAGGGCCGGGAGCGGTGCGCGCAGGCCCGGCGGAGGCGGGGGGGGGCCCGCTGCCGGCCGCGGAGCGGTGCGGGCCGCCAGCCAGCCCCGAACCCGGCTGCGGGGGAGAGGGGGGTGTGCGTGTGGGGAGGGGGGGAAAGTTTCGAGCCCTCCCCCGGAGCGCGGGGGGCTCCGCCGTGCTCCGGCCCCGGCAGCTCCGGCGCTGCCATCGCGGGCGGCCGCCCCGCTCCGCCCCGCTGCGGCCGTTGCTGCTGTTGCCGCCGCCGCCTCCTCGGGCGCAGCCCCTGCCCCGCCGGCCCCTGCCCCCGCCGGCCCGCCCGCCGCCTCCCCGGGCGCGGGGCTGAGCTGCCCTGCTTTTGGAGTCGCCGCCGTTTCCCCTCCCTTCCCCGGAACCCCCCCCCTCCCTCCCTCCCTCCTCCTTCCCTCCCTCCCTCCCTCCCTCCTCCCTCCCTCCCTCCTCCTCCTCCTCCAGCAGCCAAAGGGATTTTTTTCCCCTTTCTTTTCTCTCTCTCTCGCTTTTTTTTTTTTTTCCCCGTTTTTTTTTTTCCCTTCTCCTCCTCCTCTTCCTCCCCGCCGCGGAGCCGGGCGCCAGCGTGAAGGATAAATAAAAAGCGAAGAGGAAGAGGCTGGGGAGGAGGAGGAGGAGGAGGAGGAGAAGGGGGGGGAGGAAAGAAGAAGAAGAAAGCGAGCAAGAAAAGAAAGCGAGGAGCCAGGCGGCCAGCCCAGCCGCGCCGCTCCCGGCAGCCAGGGCAGGAGGCGGCGGCGGCGGAGCGGGGCCGGGGGCCGGCGATGGATGACCAGCCGCGGCTGATGCACACGCACAGCGGGTGGGGATGCCGGGGCACCCGGGCCTGTCCCAGCACATGCAGGATGGACCAGGCGGGGCGGAGGGGGAGGCAGGCAGGAAGCAGGACATCGGAGACATCTTACAGCAGATCATGACCATCACGGACCAGAGTTTGGACGAAGCGCAGGCCAGGTGAGAGCGGCGGCGGGGGGGGGGGGGGGGGGGGGGGGGGGGGGGCAGGTGCCGGGGAACTTTCCTCCGCGCCCCGGCCCGGCCTTTGTTGTCCGGCTGCGGGGCGCAGCGCGATCGCGCGGGGACGGGGCTCCTGCTGCGAAGAAATTCGGGGGGGGGGGGGGGGAAATAAAAGGGGGACCGGTTATTTTTTTTCCTTTTTTTTTTTTTTTTTTTTTTTCCCCTAGCAACTTCGTGGCGGTTTCTGGGGGTCGCAGCGTTTCCCCCCCCCTCCCCAATCCCGCCTCCACTCGGCCCCTTCCCCACCGGGGGACCCAAACTCGGGCTCGGCCGGGGAGGCGGCCTGGCTTTTCCCAGCCTTTTTGGGGTGGGGGTTAATTGCGGAGAGAGATGGTTGTTGGAGCAGGCTGGGCGTGCGGGGGGCTCTGCTTTGGGCTCCTCCGAAAGAGGCACAAAGTACTGCTCCATTTTTTTTTTTTTAAGGGCGTTAATAATGTTCTTTTTTAGGGCCCTGTAGTGGTGTTATTCTTAAGGCCGTGTTTTTGCGCTCGGAGAATGCACATAGAAGCTTTCATTTTTTTTTTCTTCTTCTTAATTGCAGAGGTATTTAAAAAAGAAAAAAAAGGCTGTAAAAGCCGGTAACCGAATTGCCCTCGGCTTCAATGAGTGCAAACCTAATATGCATCTTCAAAGGCGCTAGGAAAAGTTAGGGGAGGAAAAAAAATACACAAATTGAAGGCACAGTTGAAAGAATTAAAGAAAAAAAAGTTGCCCCGAATTGCCCGGGGTACACCTGAAATTTCTTTCGGGCTGCATAGCTGCTAGGTGTGGTGTCCTTCCCCCTGGCATTCATGCCCCGAGCTGGAGCAGATTGCTAGAATACATTGTTCCTTAACGCACAGCACGGCCCCCAAAACTCGCTTAGTAAGAACTTCCAGAAGGATAAAAGTACCCCCCAAACCTAAGCTTACATCCTCCCTGTCTCCCCAGCTTGTATAAAGCTCCCGCTTACCGAAAAGGCTCCTTGCTGGGCTGATTTTACTAATTTTCTTATGTTCTTGCAGGGGGCAGAGTAGCTGTTAGGAGGAGGAGGAAATCATGCACTTTCTTCTCGGGCAGACCCGGGGCAGTGAGGGGATTTTCCTTTGGAAAGTTGCAGGAATTGTGTGTGTTCCTGCCTGGATAATTCAGTGTAGTTAATCAACTCAATAAAACCAAAGCAGAATAGAGCTAGGAGAAGGCTTTATGGGTTTGTCTTGCTGGACTATTTCAGCTTTTTCCTCACAGTACTTTTTATTATTTTTAATGCTGAGCTGCCAAACATGCTGTATTTATCACTGATGTTTGGCTTTGCATTTCCTCCATCCATCCTACAATTCGACGGTTGTTTTGCTGCCTCTTTCTCTTTTTTTTTTTTTTCTTTTTAAAAATGAAGTTTGGGGAAGATGCAAAGTGCCACTATTATTTGTAAAAGGGCCCCTCTACAGCATATGTACGTGATTTGTGTCTACCCAAATGTCTGCACCCATCTGGGTGTGCTGATAAGGGGACGCTGTGGTTCTGCGAGGGTATATACCTTTGAGAGACTTCATCAGATATATAAATCTTTTTTAACATGTTGTGGGTGGTGGGGTAAGTAGTGTGAATGTTTGCCAGATGTTCACATCGTCTTTCGTGTGTAATTTCAGTTGGTAAATAGAAATCCCGTAACCGGTGCCTGATAGCAACAGCCCTTTATACAACTAACCCTTGGCTAAATGGCTTAAGAGGAAAAAATAAAATCATACTGTTTCTTTACTCAGTGGGCACATGGTGGGTTTTAAAACCAGATGATTAAAAACACCCCCCACCCCCCAACTCTTTCCTTAAAACCCACAGGAGAACGGTCAGCTCTGGAAAACAGCAGCCGAAAAGACAGGCGTTGAATAGCATGCCCTCCCCTTCCCAGAAGCAGCCGGCTGTGTTTTTAAATGTTTACTGTCCCAATTGTAAAGAATTAAATTTTAACACCTGCAAATAAGCTGGATGTAAGCAGCATGGAGGCAGAGGAATGGGTTTCTCGGTCCATACGTGCGCGTGTGTCTCTGCACTCCCAAGTTGGGCACTGAAATTCCTGAATTGACAGCTCTAAGCAGAGGATGTTTCCAGCGCTGGGGCAAGGGGGGGCGTTTATTTCCCCTTTGCCTTGCAGGACAAGCCTAATAAAGCACATGGCTGGATTTAATATCGGAGGTGGGGGACAAAGAGAGCCCAGTGCACTCTCTGTATTGAGTTAAGACAGTTGAACCGAGCTTGGCTCCCAAAAGCTGCTGGCTTCGGCTTGGTGCATCGCCTGGCTCGCACCGGTGGTGGGAGCCGCTCTGTGGCAAAGGCGATCTTCAAGCCATTCCTAAATTGGCGTAATTCATCTCTTCTGCGTTTAGGTAGGTGGCTGTTTGCAGCACTGCTCAAGTCCTAGCAGGGATGGCGGCGGGTCCAAGGGGGCTCAAATGTGTGCCCCCTGCCTCTGTCACGCACATGCCAGCCGGCGTGAATTTGAAAAGTTGTTCCTCGTGGTGACATCCTAACCTCACTCTCTCCTCTTTTTCTTTTCTCTCCAGGAAACACGCTTTAAACTGCCACAGGATGAAGCCAGCCCTTTTTAATGTCTTGTGTGAAATCAAAGAAAAGACAGGTAGGAAATCAATGCTGTTGATTCTGTATTATTTTTCTTTTTGCTTTTTGAGGGTTTTATTCCACCAAGTTTGTGCCCCCCCCCCCCCATGTAGCAAGTATTCAGGTGGGGAGAAACTCGGCGGTATTTAATGCTTCTGGCAGTGGTCTTGCATGATGTGGTTTGTGTCTGGAAGGGAAAATATTGTGGTTTAATTTCTATTGTATAGCTTCTTTATTTGTTGCTTTTTCTGGGGAGAAGAAAAAATCAAAACCCTTGCAATTTTTCTCTTGCTCTGGTTTCTTCTTTAAGACATGGCACTGTTTAAAAAAAATAATAAAATCTGAGTACAGAGTGTGGGGGGGAAAACCCAACAAAATGAAATTGTGCAGTTTTGCTGCTATTACTATTCAGGTAAACATAAAGGGTTCTTACTTTTTTTAAAAAGAAAGGGTTAAAACGCTCTTGTCTGCCAATCATGCAGGCTGGCTCATGTAAGAGAGAGTTGTCAGTTGCCTTTAGTGAAAGCAATATATTAGATTGTTAGTTACTTTAGGGTACTGTTGTTTTATGGCATGGGGTGTTCTCGGGCTTCTAAAGAAGCTAATGGCATGAGAGCGTTGGTTCTGCTGTTTCCCACTTTCCAGACCTCCTACCATGTACTAACACACTTATAACACATCCCAGGGGGGCATTTAAATTTTAAAAGCAACAATTAAAAAATAGCAGTCATCAATCAAGGGTGATCTTAAACAACAGATGCTCAGGGAAGGACATTTAGCAACATGCACCACTTATTTATGTATTTGTTGGAATCTCTTTTTTTTTTAATTAAAAAAATGGGGGGAATGATGGAAATTCGGCGAGGGGGTGGGGTTCATCTCTGCTGTTGGCTTTCTGAGCCGACCAGAGTTGATCGGCGGGCTTTTCCATGCCGATCTAGCTGCCTTGTTTTAGCACGCTGAAAAGTACTTGACTTCTCTTCCCCCCTCCCCTTTTACAACAAAGACTGTAACAGTCAATAATTCATATCTAAACCATATAAGCAAGGGCATGACATGAATGAAAGTGACAATAAATATGATTGCACACCCAGTTGATATACATTGATAGTTACACATAAAAGGGGAACAGCTTTCAGAAACCTGAATCTGGGTCTTATTTTTTTTTCTTTCTTAAATATATATAAAACCTCCTAGCGTGAGCCGTTGATTGAAAATACAATTACTTGACTCTTGCAATATATATAAAATGACTAAGGGGGCCCTTTGTTAAATGTTGTTTGTGCAGCGTGTAGCCCAGACAAAGCACCTACCGATGGCATTCGGCTCTCTGGAGTCCTCACGGCTGCGTGGCCGGGTCTGACCTTCCCGAGGAGTCTGTCCTTACAGGGTATCAGGCAGTGGGTTCAGCGTGGGAGCCTCTGTAGAGTTTGTATGATGTAACGTGAGGGAGTCTGCCTAGAAATAAATTTTAGGGGTTTTATAGCATTTCCCTGTGTGCCACCCCAAAAAAAGGAGACACCGAGTTCCTTTCCCTCTTCCCTTTTTCTCTTTTATTTTGTGTGAGCCAAAGAAAATGTTTGTCTGCCTTTTCTCCACGTGTATTTGATGCTGCATACGCTGCCTGTGCCGGGGTACCTTTTGGTGGAGTAAGGGATTAATCCCAGCTCAGCTTTGCTATCGGTGCAGTCGCAAAGTTAGGGGATGGGGAATCTGCTAGGACCAAACCTGGTGGAAAATCCAGGTGACCTTAGAGATGCCGTGGGGTCCTGGCATGCTGGGGAGGGATGGGGAGCTGTACACACCCACAGTGACCGAGTGGGATAATTCCTGTCTGCTAAGCAAAATTGGGAGAGATAGTATAGGGCGAAGCATGCAGCTGGAAATAAAGGATATTCAGGTCTGAACTGGGGCTGTCTTACATTTTTTTTTTTTTTAATTTTATTTGTTGCTGTTGTGCCTGTTACTTGGCCACGGGGCTGCTGTACAGAGGTGTCTGAAGAGGTTGAATCCAGACGGCTTTTGGAGTGTTGTTTATCTACCCTCAGATATGTTTATGGTGAATTATTTTACTTTGCAAATTCAAAGACCTCCTCCCCTCTCCCCCATCTGCATCCCCAAAAGTCACACTTTGTAAGGAAGCAAACGGCCAGATGGTTTTGTTTTATTTTTATTTTTTTTAATTATTGCTTTGTGGGCCCAACACTAGGAGGAAGTTAGCCTTGTTTTTTTCTGAGGCTGAGGGTACTGCCTGCTTCTGGTTGCTTATTCCTTCCTTGTGGGCAGCAGCGTGAAAGTTGAGCCAACTTCTCTCTTCCCGCTTTCCATTTTGCTTCCCAGATTTTTGCACGTGTCGCGTTTGAAATCCTGGTGATTGTTTGTGGTCACTGGTGGGTGTTTGAAAGTGCGTGCATACATCTTCCCCCCGGCGTTATGATGTGCAGAAATGTGCGTTCAGTTACCCCGCTGCCTGATTTAAGTGACTCCAGAGCCTTACGGAGACTTTACCACCGTCTCTCGCAACATTATGGCTAATATTTCATAGCGTTAACATTGTCTTGAGCAAACCCAAAGTGTCCATAAAGTTCTGAGAAAAAGAGGTCGTCTGTATTGGCCGAAGAGTTCCCTTTTGCACTTGGGCTCTTCAGTTATTTTAAAGCATTTATAAACACTTTTGATAATAAAAAAAAAGCTTGGTGGGTTGTCTTTTGTCTGCAACCTGGAGGTTGCTGCTTTTGGGGTGATGTCTGTTCAAAAGTAACAAAAGTTGAGAGGTTTGATCCAGGCGGGAGCACACAGGGGGGAAAAAAATTGCTGCTTAAATATACGTATAAGTTGTCGGTGTTCATTTGGTGTGTTTTCACTTGCTGTTGGTCGCTTTGTTGTGAGGGAAGGGGCAGGACTGCCTTCAAATGGCTGGCTGGCTTTTTGGAATAATAATTATGGAAATGGGAGGCATTGTTGTCCTAAATACAATTGATTTCTCTGTCAATAGGGATTGAAATCGGAAATTGCATTGCTGATTTATAAAAAGTTTGAAGGCAGGAGTAGGGGCTCTGTCTTTATGGCTTTTTTTCCCCCCCTTGTTTTTTTTCCTCTCTCGGTATGTTGTTTTTTTTTTTTTTCTTAAGCTGTTCTCTGCATGAGCAGAATAGCTAAGCAGAAGAATCAGGCAAGGCGTACGCAGACGTGGGGTCCTTGGATGGCAAACTGGAAAATATCTGCTGTCAAAATGCAGCAGCATCTATTTCAGCTGTGAGCCTTTCCCAACTCCCATCTCGTTCGGCGGGGACCGTCGGGGAGAGGCTGAGCGCAGGATATATGACCATTTAATCTGATTCCTCCTCCTTAAGAGCTTTTCCCATCGTTTCACTTTCTCTGCTCTTTTGGGGGAGGTGAGGGCATCAGGCAAATTCTAGTTCTTAAAAAGACCCTGACTTTGTATTTGAAATCCTCTGATTTTCATTTTCTTACCCCCCTCACCCTTCTGTGTTGAAGGAATTCAGGTTTAAAAGAAAAATGTACATACCACTGACTGGGGGATTTACGAAGTGGAATATTTATAGACAGCACTGATTAGCCGTGCAATTGTTGTTGAATAATGGGTTTGTTTTTTCTTTTTTTTTTTTTAATTTTAGAACATAATAGCTATATAAGGCGCCTCTTAGCTACCTTTCCCTGTGCATTATCTTCACCAAACTTAACTCAAATCAGATCTTTGGAGGAGGTAGGATTTTTTTCCCCTTCTTTTCTTCCTTAACACCCCTTTGTTCTCTCCAGCTCTGTGTTCAATTAACACCCCCATCGCAGAACTGTAGTCTTTTTTTTAATGTCTGTTACTGTATTTCACTTCTGACACCTCTCTTATTATTCTTGCCTGCTATTTCTCTTTAATATAGCAATTACGATATGGGGTTTCTTTCTTTCTTCCTCCCTCCCTTCTCTTCCCCCCTCCCTCCCGACTAAAGCCCCACCAAGAGCAGCACAGGGAGAAGAGGGGCAGCTGTGGTGCCTGTAGTGCTGGTGGTTTTGGGGTGTGGGGCAGAGCTGTAAGCCCTGGGGTAGGCTGGCAAGCCCAAGGCCCCTCGGATGAAGTTTTTCGCAGAGCAGGATGGGGCAGCTTGCTTTCCTTTCCCCTCGCCTGCACTTCTCTAGG
Source organism: Strix aluco (assembly GCF_031877795.1). Taxonomy (NCBI): domain Eukaryota; kingdom Metazoa; phylum Chordata; class Aves; order Strigiformes; family Strigidae; genus Strix; species Strix aluco. Next base: position 29,586,033 of record NC_133938.1, on the reverse strand, counting down.
ATTTCAAACCCTGCCCTCCTTATCCTGCATTTCCACCGAGGTTTCCCAAGGAACAGGGGAGAGTTAAACACCCCGATTTGAATTCCAGTGCAATTCTTGCACCTAAGGCTTCATTCTGCTTCTGCAAAAGCTCATAATGAAAGTGCTCTTGCTCCAGCCCCAGAGGATCCGTGTCCCTGCTCTGCTCTCAGCAGGTCCAGCCCTCATCTAGCCGCTATCCCTCCTGCCCTCCGAAGGGGAGGAAGCCTTTTCTTTGATATTTACTACTTTTATTTTTTTCCCCTCCAGTTCAAAGGCTTTGAATGCAAAAGTGATGCTTCTCTCTTGCAGCTGAGCAGGCTCCCTGTAGGGGCAGGGTCTGCAGGGTCCCTGGTGTGACTGCCCTGGGGAGACAGGAAACATTTTGGGAGAGCAGGGCCTCCAGCCAGCTGGCACTGCCCAAGGAAGCCGTTTTGTGGCTCACAACTAAATTGTTTCCAGAAACCTGATGTCTTCAAGGGAAAGGAGGGAAGGGAGCGTGCAAGGGGCTGGAAGATAGGGATGGTTTGGGAGGGAAGGCACTGTCTGGGAGACCCGGGCTTGGTGGAGGGAGACATTACTGCAAGAGGAGCAGCCGCTGCTGCAGACTGGCTGGGAGGGGATTGAAACCAGTAATCCTGATGGGAAGGGGGACGTGTCCTAGTAGGTCCTGGTGCCTGGAAGAAGCAGGGTCTTCAGGGTTGGACCTGTGTTGCTGCAGCAAGTCCTTTTTCTGGGCTTTTCTCTTCCAGCATGGTGTTGTCCATCAGGGATCTGCTGGGGATGGATAGCTTTGTAGGAGCGTGCTTGCAGGGAAATTACTCTTTTTCCTTTTAAATTTTATATTTTCTTCCTCTCCCATGGTAGCATGTGGTTGGAGCTCTTTGAACGGAGCAGGCTTAATTAGTTTAATCAAAATTGGCCTCCTGCAATTCTCCAGGGGGGAGGAGGTGGGAAGCACGGGGCTGTCAGTGGGCTCTTCCTCCCACCTCCTCCCCCTCAGCCCTGCCAGCAAAGCAGAGAAACCAGGCCCAGCTCCGGCACAGCCTTACTGCTCCTGAGGGACTCTCCACAATTTGGGGAGTACAGGAGCAAACCTGTTTGGTTTTGTTTCAGGGCTTTTTTGTGGGTGCCTGATGTCGAGTAAACTTTGCTGTGATTGCAGACTGGAAGGATGCTCTTGGAGGGTTTGCTGGGTCCCATTGCTCCCTGCCCCATCTGTTTGCTCCTGGGGGATGGATGAGCTTGTCCTACTGCCTTTGATCCCATGTTCCCAAGTTTCCCAGGCTTTGCTTGCACCTGCCCCCCCAGGTTTTAGGTAGTGGTGGCCATGGGTTGTGTGTATCCAGGGATGGAGGGTGCCAGGAAGGTGCCGTGCCAGCAGTCTGCTCTTTGGATGCTGCCTACTGACAGCACTGGACAAGGCGCAGAGGAGGAGGAATCTTCGTGTTTGATTAATACGTGCCGGAAAAATATCTATATTAACCAGATGCATGCATAAATAGCAGCTAACCAGAGCATCCTCTTACGTGAACATTAGGTGCCTTCCCCACAGCCGTGGGTGTCTCTCCAGTCCATCTCCCCTCACCTGTGCGTGGTCTTGGCAGCAAAGTGTTGTGGGTGAGTCCAGGGAAAGAGATCTTGTTATCGGGCCTTGTAGTTCCAAACGAGAAACTCGGAAGATCTTTCAGGCCTAAATTTCTCCAGGGGAAAAATGGTTCAAGTTCCCTTATTTGAGACCTGCAAAGGGATTTCCCCCTCGGAGCGCTGACTGTCTGTGAGCAGAGCTTTTCTAAACGATCTCAAATGCTAGATTTATTCCTGTTAGCAGGCTTGCGCGCTGCGTGCCGGCCCTGGGTTTGAGGGCAGTGGCTGTAAACAAACCGCGGAGAAACTCTGAGACAATTTCATCATGGCTTTTTTTTTTCCCCCGTCACAAGGAAATTACTGCATGCAGCAATTCTTTAGGGGAGTAGGGTGGTGGTTTAAACGTAAATGGTTTCACTTGCAGTGAGATACACTAGGCTATGCTGCTGTTGGTGCTTCTGCTGAATCAGAGCTAGGGATTTTGGCAAGAAGGGGGGAATATGGGATTCCTCCTCTGCCTTTGGTTCAGCACCTCATTCCCCGGTTCCCCCTTTAATCTGGGAGCTGCTGCCTTCTCTGCCAATGAAGCTCTGCAAAGGGTTTTGTGATCTCCTGGAAATCTGCTGTGAAGTATTTTACTACTATTTTTTTTTTCCTTCCTGCGCTTGGAGTTGGGGTGCTTTGGGAGGCAGGAGAGCCTGTCCTATTTGCTCTGTGCACTAGAGGGGTAGTTTGCAGCTGGTGCAAAATACCAGGTACCGAGTGGTATCAGGGGGTGAGTTTGCATCTGAAAATGTGATTATATTTTTTTGTATTTTTTTTTTAATCCCTGCCTTGCATTTCCATGGCAGTTTTCCTAGACACTGAGTTTCACCCTCCTGTTAACATGTGCTTTGCTTTGTTTTGGGAATTGTTGTGGGGGAGGTGGGCTGCGCAGCCCTGGCTCCACAGACCCAGGAACAGGATGCCCCTGCGGGGCTCCACACTTTTGGGCTGAATCTGTGGGCTTTTGGGTGCCGGGTGGGGAGAAGTGATGCTCCTTTGCGCTGCAAGAATGTGTGCCGTACTGTGCCTAGCACAGGGGGATGGGGTGCTGGGTTGGGGTTTGCAAGGAGGTAATGTGATTTACAGCAATGGATCTGGTTAATAATCTCCAGCAGCTTCTGTATACTCAGGGGCTGCTTGTATTCCCAGCCAGGTGTTTGCAGACTGGATCAATATGGCCCTATTTGCATGGGGCTGTCCATAATCTAATAAACCAACCCCAATCTGCGTCCTTTGCTTTCCCCAAACATCCACCCAGAGATGATCCTGGTCCGCTTGGACTGGCAGGTGTTCCCCGTGGTGGGAGAAGCTGTTTGTGTACAGTGCCTGACCCCTGCACTGCCAGCCTGGGGTCATACGTGGCACGCCAATGCTGCCAGCGGGTACCGGGTGCCAAGGCTGTGCCCTCCACCAGAGGCCTGGGCTGCGTGAGCACTCCTGCTTTTTGGGTGTGCTGGAGGGCTGTAGGTGCTGCTTTGCAGACTGTCACATCCCCAGCGTGCTCCAGAGGCATGGACATCGGGGGTTTTCCATGAAATCCCTCCTCTTGCCATGTCGCCCTTGGGGAGCATCTGCTGGGAACCCCGTTTGAAACCAAAAATGATGGTTTTGTGGGCAGGGCAGTTGGCAGCTTCTGCTGAAAACTGCCTCGGAGGTGTTGCGTCCCCCGGCGACTTAAATAGTACAAGGTGGCGGGCGGTATAGGGATAAATTACAGAAAGCCGTGGCCTGAGGAGGCTGTGGGCTGAATACATTAAAGCGTGGTGTTGTCAGGCTGGCGGTGGGGCTGGGGAGGGACTCGGATGATGCTTTCTCCTGGTGCTGGGGTTGGGCTGGAATTATTGGTTTGCAACTGTGTCGATTTTTTTTTTTTTTTTTTTTTAAAAAAAGGCACTGAAGAATTAAATCTCCTGACCTTGTGTTTTTGAGCCCTACCCCTGTATACATCTTCTTTTTTTTTTTTTTTTTTTTTTAAATCCAGAACAGAAAGCCACCTTTACTGGCTCCTTTTCCTGGTGGCAAAGGCAGGAGAACCGGCAGCCCGATGGAGGGGATGGCTGCCGGGGAAGCCACCTCGCTGGGCTGCCGTGCCTGTGGAGGAGCGATGTGCTGTCACTGCTTCTTGGTGTTTTGGGGAGGTCGCCAGCACAGATAATAGAAATCCCCTCTGACACCTTGAGTGAGCAGCACGTTGTCACTGTCGTCTCCCTGCCCAGCTATTTATTTATAGGAGAAGCCTTACCCAAAATAGCCTTTTTGCTTGTCCTAAGCTGATGGGCTGTTTCCTACCCTCTCTTTTTTTTTTTTTTATTAAATATACTGATAAATTGAAAACCCTCAGAATAGCCAGTGCTGTGAGGAGCCACTCTAATCTAAAATGATAACTTTGCCATTTTACTTCAGCCTTAGTGAAAAACGAGCAGAGCTGCCTTTGCAAGTGGGATCAGCCTGTCTAAATGCTGGTGGCTGGATTTTTGCTTCTCGCCTGAGTGCAAGCTCAGAAACCTAGTTCATCATTTCCATGTCCCATTTTCGGTTTCACAGGCAGCGTTTTGTAACGCCATGTTTGGCCCAGCCTGGCTGGCTTGCCTGTCCTCGTTATCAGAAGAGGAAAATCAAGTTTCTCTCCTGGTTGGATAACATTTTCAAACTCCAGAGTGATGTCGATTAGCAGAATTAGCAGTGGCAGGTTAACCGGCAAAAATACCCTTCCAGTTGTGAAGTGTTCGTTGCTGGTCGCTGCTCCTTTCCCAATTCCATCGGTCCCGATGTCGGACACGTCTCTGCAGCACAGAGATTTTTCTCTCCTAATTTAGTGTGACTGTTTCCTTTGATATTTGATACTTACAAGATTGGAGCCAAAATGAAAGTGAATCTGCCCATAAGTCTCCGAAATGTGCCTTTCTAATTTCAACATTAATGTTTCAAAACCCAAGCTGGTGGTGGGTGTAAGTTTGCTTGTTTACACACATGCTTTTTTTTCCCTGTGCAGTGATTCTCTGGTGAAACATTAAGAATGATACAATACCTGGAGCCTCTGGATGCATCAGTCTCTGGATTTAAGCTTTGGCTTTTAACTCTAATTTTAAAAGGTTGCAAGTGTTTTAACTTAGTCTTTTTTTGTTTGGGAGGAGGATGTTTATATACAAAATTGTTATTGTAATAATATGATAATAAGATTATTGCAAATCTCTAGACAAAAGGCACAGTTCACAGGGTAAAACAAATGAGTTGGATGGAGTTGCAGCCACCAATCCTGACTCCATAGCACAGGACACAGCCTACCTGCTATGTTTTGTGTGAAGCTTGTGCTTTCCAGAAGGGCGTTTGGTCTTGTGTAGGAAAGTCTCAGACAGTGAGTGGGACATGCTCCACTGGTGGAGGCAGTGTTCTGAAGGGTTTATGACCCTTGCTTTGCAAGGGGTCACCTATTTATTTCTGATAGGAATTTGTGAAGCTTCTGGCTGCTGCGTTGTGCTGTGCATGTGCCTGCTGAGCGAGGAGCCTGCTGCGGCCCTGCTCCTGGTGCAGTTGCGTGTCTGGGGGGAGCAGGTGGCAGGAATGGTGTTTTCGGCGAATGTATTATTCCCCCGGAAAATTCTGGCTGTTAGATCTGGTCAGCAGATGTGAAGTGTTGATCGGTATCGGTGGTGGGGAGTTGCAATACACTTTGCTAATGGAGAAAAACCCGAGGAGCAATTCCCTGATTTACGCTTTCGGTGATGTGAAATGAAGCCGTCTGAAGCGCTTTGCTCAGCAAGCTCTTAGCAGACTGCTTCTTCCTCCCTATTTCATGCAGATTTTTCTGAAGAGGCTGTATCTCGGCTCTGTTGCTGAGTGGGCAGAGGTGGCTAGGGCGGCACGGACCCCTTGAATGCATCCGGAGGCACAAAGCATCGAGCATGGGAGCAGTGAGTGAGCAGCGCCCGCTGTAGCTCGCTCCAAAGCCCCGGTGCAATTCTGTCCCCAAGCGGCTGAAAAGGTCATTTAGTGCAATAACAAACGTTTAATTTAGCTTTTTTTTCCCCACTCCCTCAAATAGTCAAATTAACATCCTTCCTCTGCTACAGGAGCTTCTGGAGGGGCGTCCTGATAAGGATTATCGGTAGGAGCGCCTGGGCCCAGGCTGTTCCTCTCCCGAAGGTCCCTGGCTGCTATTTGCACATCCTGGGGTCTGACTGCCGCTGGCATTTCCCCCGTTTGGTGGAATTTACTTTAAGCTTGGCGAGGGCATTGGGTAACATTTGCGCACCTGGGCCGCTTAAGCTGCGGAGGGGCTGGGGGGATGCAGCAGAGAAGGTCAGGGGTCTCTGCTTTCCTTACAGGCAGGAGGGAGCAGGGAGAGCAGCTGACAGGTACTGTGTCCTCTACCTAGGCAGCAAGCAGAAGGGGGGAAATGATATGTAGTATGGTGGTACCTGTGCAACCATCTGGACCCTGCTCTGATGCTGGGTGGATGCAGGGTGGCTCTGGCCATGGAGAGCTTAGATCCTGCTTGGTTTCCTCTTGTGGTGGATGGGTCGGTTGGGCAGCGGGTGCTTGGTTGTGTTTTATTGTGGCAAAGGGTGCTGCATTTCCGTTCAGATAGGTTTGCAGCACACGCCAGGGAGGCGTGCAGTCTGGGGTGGGATTTCTACTTAGAAATAGCTCTTCTCCATCCAGGTCTAGAAAGCCGTGGGGTCCTGACCCATGGGTGCTTGGGGGTAGGATGACACATGCAGCAGCACGATGTCTTGGTTGGAGGTTTAGGGAGACTGTCCCGAGGGCAAACGGGGATTGTTTAGAGTGAAAAACCCACAAGCAATATGGACGAGATAAGATACAGCGAAGGGTGGTGGTACAGGAAATCCCAGGTCTTTCCATGCTCCTGAGGCAGGTGGCAAAGTCCACATGGGTTGAAGGACAGATTTTTATTTCCCTTTTTCTGCCATGTTTGGTTAGGCCTTGGAAATGTCCTTTGGCAAAGGCAGTGTGCCTGGCTGGCTGGGTGCTTGGGGGATGAACAGCCAGGGGTCAAGGCAGAAGGTGAGTGCCTGGAGGGCCGTGACAGCAGGGTGCTTCCAGCCCCAAGACCCTGACGGGAGCTGCGGGCACAACAGGAGCTGCGGGCACGGGTGGTGGAGCGTGCCGAGACACGTGGCTGCAGGCAAGGGCGGCGGGTGGACCTGCTTCATCCCGCATAGGCTGCGATGGAGAAAGGAGCTGGAGCTGTGCAGTTACCAGGGGTCCCTGCAGTTTGTGTTTGAAAGGAGCTCTATTGGGATAATTTTTAAGCTGCTGTTTAATCAGCAGGCTGTTTGCTGATGAAGAGGGAAACTGCTTGTGTGGTGGGTCTCTGTTTATGCTGCATCCCCTCTTCACAGTCCCTTTTGGTTTTTTTATTGCTTTTGCTTCACCCTTCGGGGATGCCAGGTCTCCTACCCCAGAGGTGGCCAGGTTCCTATCAGCACCCCTGAGTAATGATGTTCTCCTTCCTCGGGCAGCTCTTTCCAAGAATCTCCTCTGCCTCTTGCCTGTTAGTCAGCAGCCTGCTGCCTTCCTCTTGCCACATCTCCTCCCTCTTATGCAAGCACTGGTGCTGGGTCTGACTGTGATCAGCGATTGCCCTTGTGGGCTCCCAGGGGAAGCCCGTCCCTGCGGCTCTCGGAGGCCTCTGTTAGGCTCAGTGAGGAGTGTGGAGGAGACCTAAATGAAGAACAAATGAGAACCATATAGAGACAAATGGGAATCAGATTTAGGAAGCAGACGAGACAACCCTTTAGAAGGGGTGGGGGTTGTTTGCTTTAATCAGTCTCCTTGGGTTTCAGGCAGATTTGTTTTCTTTTACCTTCTCTTCCCCCAGCCCCCTCTCTTTCCCTCTGTTTCTCTTGCTGTTCTCAAAACTGCCCTGAATCCAGCAGCACTAACATCTCCTCCCTGAGCTCCCACTTTCTGCAAATGGGATTACTGGCCAATCCAGCTGACATCTTGCCCTTTTTTTTTCCCCTTCTCCTTCTCTCTGGTTCTTCCTGTTGGGAGCTTGTTGCCTTGAGCCAGGCTGCCTTGTCTGAGCTGCTGGGGACGGGTCCCTCCCACTGCCAGAGCAGCTTTTTGGAGTGAGTGTGGAACAAACTCTTCCAAATGGGCTGAGGTTTTCTCTGTGGAGTTGATTAGTCCTGGCATGCTCTGCTGTATACTTTAGAGGCAGTCCCCCGGGGCTGGCCATGCTTGGAGGAGATCAAAGTTTCTCTGTCGGAGGTTTTGGACAGTGCCTCTGAGATGCTTGAGCTACCTCCTAACACATGCTCCTCTGGGATGTGGTGATGGCTGGTGGCTGCAAGGGAGCACCCTGCCTTCCTGGCCTCCATGGGCAGGTGGTTTCCCTGCAGAAATGTGCTTCCTTCCCCTTCCTTCTCCTTCCCATGGTCATTGTCTTTGTGGACAGCAGGTGGATCTTGGGAGGGCTGGGGCCCTATGTAGCTGTGGGTCAGTGGCACTGAGCCTTTGATCCCTTTCACTTCCACGAGTCCTGGTGGTGAGTAATCATCTTCCCAAGCAGAGAGGCCAGGCTGGAGCTGGGATTAGTGGTTCCCGTGACCATCTCTGCAGCTCTTGGTGTCCTGTACTGGGCACCATGCAAGGGATGAAGCTTCTTCCCCTTGAAGGGAAACGTGTGCCCTGCCTGCTGCTGTGTGCTCAGTCGGGGAGGTCTCACCAATGCCTTCTGCATCTGGGCTGCTGCAACGTGCAGGGCTGTTGTGGTCATGTCCCAGGCAGAGCTTTCTCAGAGTTGTTTTTCTGTTTACTGGTGGCTAGTAAAGAGACAAGGGCTCCAGGGTGACCTCTGGCATCTTCTAGTGGATTGCTTTCAGCTGCTTTCCTGGGTTTTGTAACCCATTTAATCTTTGTTTTATGTAGGATTCCCCATCCTGGAGAGTAAGTTCACCCACTCTGCTGGGATGTGCTGGGAAGGCTGGTGGTGAACAGCCTCCAGCATGACCCTTGGATTTCCAACTGCTCGTGCCTCAGGCAGAGACTTTCAAGGTGGCAGAGCCAGAACTGTGTTCCCAGCCAGCCCATGGGGCTGTGGGTTCCCTCCTGTGTTCAGTGGGTGATGCTGGTGCAGCGTGGTGGGGTGGTTTGTCTGCGGCACCCTTCACCTCCGGTGCTCAGCAGGTCTCTTGTGAACGCTGCGGAATTGCACGTGCAGTTGCAATCATTTTCCTATGTGGCTTGGCACATCTTGTGCCTAGGCTTTGCTGATAATCCTGGATGAAGGCTGTGTCTGATCCCAGTGCAGGCATCTTAGCTGCTTTGTAAGAGCCATTGGGGAGAAAGTTTGTGGTGGCTTTGCTGCCCAGGAGGGGCTGATTTAATTAATGTTTTCAAGACTACCACAGGGCTTTCCAGTTGCAAGCTGTTTTGGCTTTGGTCCGAAAAGCAGAGTGAAGCAAAGGAGCCAAGCGTGCCCTACGGTGACTCTTCCAGGTCCCTGAGGTCGGCACAAGGGAAATTGCTTCTGTTGCAGCGCAGGGTGAGCCTCCTCCCTTGTTCAGTGCGGCAGAAATTGTGGTTGTAAACCTTCACCCTGGTATGTAACTGTGCTGTGGGCTGTTGTCTCCTCTGGCTGGTACAGGTGGGTGCCAGGGGAGCACATGGGTGCTTTGTTGCCCTGGCCCTGGATGCATCCCAGAGCTCCCCGTCCTGCACTGTAGTTCATCCTGCTGTGGTTCCAGAGAGGTCTGTGCATAAGATACTTCTTGTTGCTGCCAGCAAGCTTCCCTTTAACCATGCCACGGTGGGGCTTTTTTTAAAATTTTATTTTATTAGGAAATTCCCATTTGGTTGCTTTAAAAAGCAAGCCCTTGTGGCTGGCCCCTGGCCTGCCGCTAACAGATTTGTTTGAGAAAAGGCTGCGTTGGCATCCTGCTTTATTGAACATGCCTCCTGGGAAGGCGGTTTGAATATCCTTCTGTCTCCTCGGAGCAGGGAGCTCTCAGGACTGCCTGCCGCCATGGGGATGGGGAATGCTCTCCTCTCCTCTCCCTTTCCCTCCCACCCTGTCCCCTTGTTCAAGCCTCCCTTTTCTTTTTTTCTTTTTTTTTTCTGAGGAGAGAGAGCGCTATGCTTGGTGCGTCCCGCTCCATGCGGCTTTTCTCTTTCCCCATGGAGTTCATCCAAAGTTCGTATCCAGACGATGAACAAAGTAGCTCAGACCTTTTCCTGACTCCTCACCCTTTGTCCTCATCACTTAGTGACAGACAGGAATCAAATGCCACAGACAGGCTGACGGGACAGGGCTGTGTGAAAGTCCTAGGAGGAGGAGTGGAGCAGTGCTTGGTAGATGGGGAACTCATGTTTAAACTCTTCTCCCCCTCCCTGGGTAAAGAGCTGAACTGCTTTTACTTTAAAGGGCAGAGGGGAGGTGCAGCATCTTTTTTTTTTTTTTTTGGCAGAAACCGGATAAATTTTTAGTGACAATAGACATAGGGAAGAAGGACCGGATGGAGTTAGCCTCAGTGTTTAGTGCTGGGTGTGCCTCCCGTTGCAGGCAGGGGAAGGAAGGGGCTATGGGCCGTTACAGATCGGAGGGATGGAGGCTGCTGGTCTGCCTGCATCGCCTCTCTGCTGGAACAGGAGGCTTTGCCGTAAGGAAGAGGGGATGCATGGTCTGAGTCCCTATCTGTTTGTAAAGGCTGCATTGCCCAGGCTTGGTCTTCCATGTTGCCAAGAAAGGTTGTTTGGTCTGGTCTTGGCTTGGTTTTCCATCTCACACAGCTTCGGGGCTTCTCTCTGGGTGGTGGATGGTATCCCACTGAGGGTGCAGGGGGTGGGGTTTAGTGTTGCAGGCTTCCCTGTGCATGTGCAGGCTGGTTTAGCTGGGCAGCTGCTGAGGTTGGGCTTCTCCCTACTACCAAAAGCTGGGAAGGGACTGTTTCCCGTGCTGGTGTTCGGGGTGCTCAGGAGACTTGGTTCAGCCTGTCATGAAGGGAAAGGAGCAATTTAGCCTGTTTGTTCGTTAGCACTTGTCTAACTCATTCAGCTGTCAGAATTGGGATGACTCTTGATGGGTATTTATCCCTCTTCCAGATGTCCTCCCCACCATTCACCTTCTTTCCTTTCTTTAATGAAAAATAATGACAACTGGAACATCTGGAAGTCCCAGACAAGGAAAGGATGGCAGCACCTCATGGCAGGGATTTTGTGGAAGTGTTATGGAAGCCGGATTGGCTGTAGAACCAAGTTTGGCAGAGGCTGGAGGGTAGGGATCTCAAGCCTGCAGGGAGAGGAGGTCTCCATGAAATGTATGGGGCTTTGCTTGGGGCTGCTCCTCAAGAGGCGCTGTGATCTTGCGGAGATGTGCTGGGCCAGGGCTCTGCTTCAGTCCTGGATTTTCTTGTGACCGAAAGCCTTGTGTCTTTCTCTGGAAAGCAAGGATCTTCCCCTTGGTCTCCTAAGGAGCTCCTCCTGGTGCAAACAAGTGGCTGCAGCCTCCCATAACCTGTTATCTGTTAAAGCCTCTGGAGCAAGCTCCAGGGATGTGGTGTGAGGCAGGGCTGGGGGCTTCACCTGCTTCAGGCCACCCTGTTGGCAGGGAGATGTGAATATCCCTTGTGCAGACCAGCTCTGTGCCTGGCTGTCGAGGTTGGGCAGGGAGGGGAAACACTGCTGTCAGAAAAGGATTTGCAAAGGAGTGTTTACATTTGGGACTTAAATCCTGGGAAGTGCCCCGGAAACTGTGCGGGAGAGGTGGATCTCTCTGGTTCAGTTTGTATGTGGAGAGAGAATGCCATGAGCAAGAGCAGTGTTGTCTCCTCTGTTGGCAGAGGAGAAACCAGATTGCTCAGTGAGTCCCAGGACTGAGCAGGGAGCTGGGGTGACCAGCTCACCCCAAGGCATGGCAGGTTGAGTCTCTGTCCCCAGCCCTGGCTGCAGCATTCCACATGACTCTGGCCACTCTCATCAAGCCCCGCTGCTGGCTGCCGGGGCCACTTGCAGGGGTCATCTTGGAGGCAGCAGGAAGGGGCTGGGGAGGTCCAGGTTTTGCCCTCTTTTGTTTGCTGATTTTTGCAGAGCTTGCTGATCTGGGCCCTGGCCAGCTCATCTGACTCACAAGAATCATCTCACCAGTCTCCTACACCCTCCATTACCTGATCCGAGTGCTTCCTGGCGCGTCAGCTCTCACCTCTGTGCCATTGTGGAGCTGCGGCTGTGAAGGGAGCTGTGCATTTGTGTAGCTTGTGTCTGCTGCAGGCTGCTGCAGTGTGTGGTGCTGGAAGGGACCGGAGACTGGGTCCCGCCGTCACCCTTTGCGACGCATGCTCACTTTGCTGACGACCATCTTTCCTGACCCTGCAGATGGTCTCTAAACATCTTTACAGAGACACTTGCTCTGTTTGAGAGGCAAAATAAATATCTCCTTGCTTGCTAAGAGGAGCAAGCTTGGTGGCTTTGTTTTTGTGTCCCCTGGGCTGTGTTGCTGGTAGCAGCAGTGCTGTAGGAGGCAGTCTGGGGGGTCCACTCACCTCTCCCCTGGTTGCTGTAGGGCTGCCATGTTTCTTTTCCTAAATGCAACAGGTTGGACCTGAGGAGGATTGTGGTGATGAGAAAGACCTTTTACTATCCACAGGCTCCTTCCAGCACTCCCTGGTCAGCAGGAGGTGACCAGAGTCAAGTCAAAACTCCACGTGCTGATTCTGCGAACTCTCAGGTCCCTGTTGAGCAAAGGCAGGTGTGAGACAGTGCTTGGAAATCCCCCGTGTTGCAAGCTGGGAAGTCTCCTGGAGTTCCTGGCTTGCCAGTCGTGCCATGAATTTTTTGCATGTGACTTTACCTCCTCACCTCTGCAGGGAAGCAGCTGGGGCATGTTCCCATCCGAACCTCATACCCCTGTGAGGTGCTTGGTTTGGCAAAGGGCTGCTGTTGCATCAGGATGGGCTGTGCCCAGCAAATGGTGGGGGAAGGTCCTCATGCTTGTGGCAGGAGCATCGCTCAGAAATAGTTTGATGTTGTGGCTCCTCTGGGGGCTTGGGGAGGGTCTGTGTTCTTGTGGCTTGTTTCCACATGCCATGTGAATTTTTTTTTTTCCTGTGGGTCCTAGTGACTTGCAAGATTGACGTGTTTGTTAGCTTTCTGGCGTGTTTGCAGGTACCTTGTGGAGAGCTCAAGAGAACAGGAAGGTGCTGGTTTGGTACGACTGGGGACCTGCATCCCCAGTGAGCCATGGAGCAAACCTCCTCCTACAGACCGGGTGCCTGTGGACAGCCAGCCTGCCTTGGGACAGTGGCAGGAAAGTGTTTTGGGCTCTGCTGAGCAGTGTTGGGGTGGCTCCTTGTGTGACAGGGAGCTGTCGAGGTGCCTCACCTGCCTGGTCCCCCCCCAGAGGGGAGCCCCTGGGTGCCTGAGGAGTGGGAGCTGGCTTGTGCAGGACTGGGTGCTGGAGCAGCAGCACTCTCCCTTCTTGCAAAAGGGTTAAGCCAGCGGTGGGGTGCACTCCTCTGGGATGGCAACTGAGGTTTAGGTCTCCCCTAGCCTGAGCCTCCCACTTGTGGGGCCTTGAGCCCTTGGTGCAGCCTGTTGTAAAAGGGGAAGGTAATGTCCTGAAAATGCCCTCTGAGGTGACTTTAGGGCACTGATGTTTTACCACCCTCTTAGCAGAGCTGGAGTCCCAGGGCTGGTAAAACTTAGCCCTTGTTTGCAGTTATGGGCTCCCCCCTTGGCAGGAGTCTGTGTGCATGGGTGCCCCCCTCAGAAGGGATTTAGGGTGTGTGGGAGCGTTGCCGTCTGCCTTGATACATTACTTATTGTGCGTCCCAGCCTCGTGAATGTGACAGTGTCCCACAAGATGTGTGATCGGTGCTGAGCTCTCCTGCCATCTCCCCCTACCCCTGCTTGCCTACTCTGTAGCAGTGCCTTTTGTCAGCCAGCCAGAAACCCGCAGCGCCGCAGCCAGCCTCCCTGAAGTGCCAGCGATGCGGCGGTCGGGTCCTGGCCCCCCTCCCTGCCTCTGCCCCAGCATTTATCAGCAACCTCCCTTCCCTCCTAGCCGCCAAATTCTTTCTCTGTGCCGTCATTCTTCGGCCAGAAGCCGCCCCATCCCCACTCTCTCTCCCTCCCTCCCTCCCTCTGAAACCAGCCCAGAACTGCTGGGCAAACATTTCGCCTGTTGTTATTACAGTATTCCCATCTGCATACTTAGTCATAAACCCCTTTTAATTCCAGCCTTTTTCTGGGGCGGGGTTAAGAGTTCAAACCCATCATTTTTCTTTTGGGGCTGGAGACTTACAAAAGCAGCCCGCGGCGAGATTGTTCGGGAAGACGGGGCCCAAGAGTGAGTTTAGGGGGAGGGAAAGGGGGCAGTGGGGAGGGGGGTTGCACACAGGGGTGCTGGCTGTGCAGTCCCCCTCCCTGGGGAAAGCTTTGGATGAGGTTTGTGTGGGGCTGGCCATGGCAGGGGGGTGCTCTCTGCCAGGCCCCCCTACTCCTTCCCCCTTCCTGCGGCTCGCTGGGAAGCCAGAGGTGGATCGGGCTGGGCCCTTCGCAGGGAGGCGTCAAGTTGTGCCACTGCTGGTCTTGCCTCGTTTGCTGGGCTCTTTGGATTCTTTGGATAATGGAGTGCTGAAAGCCGGAGAGGAGCATTCCCAAACGTGCAGGGAGGGGAGCAGCCCTGGCTCTGTGTGAAATCCTGCCAGGAGAGCCCCCCAGGCACAACACAGTGCTGCTGATGCTTTAGCGATGCAAAGGATGCTGCCAGGTTCCCTTCACCCAGCTCACCACATCCTTACTTTAACAGGCTGTCCTCTCCTCACCTGGGGTGGTGAGGGTCCTGCTCCAGGAGCACTGGTGGTCCCTGTGCTCACCTCCTACCCTGTGCAGGCATCCCTAAAGCTGGATGAGTCCAAGTATCCCTGCATTTCTCCCAGAAAATATTGGGGTCTGTTGCTTGTGAGCCTACTTGAATATAGTAGGTGGCTGTAGAGTAACTCTTCTGTCCTCCACTTTGGAGCCCAGCTGCTTTTAATTCCCTCTGTGGCAAGGGTTCCCAGATGCTGGCACTTCCGACCAGCTCGATGCCACCCCATTGTGAGGTCTTCCTGCCTTCCATCTGCTTTTCTGTGACTTGGGTGGTGTGGGCAAGGCGGGGGGGGGGGGGGGGGGGGCAGAGGGCTTGTAAGGGCAACCCTTAATTTCTGTGCGAGGTTTGGTGCCCGTGTCCTGCCCGTACTGCCGCTGCAGAGCCCCCGGACTGGATGCTGACCTGGGTCTAGTGGGAGATGCTCCCTCTGCCCTGTTGCCCGTTGTGGAGGCCATGCCGCATCTCTGCGGACTGGGCTATGGACCAGTTGTTGTTTATGGGCTTGAGAGGCACTGGCATCATCTTTGTGTCTTTAGGCAAGACGAGGTCTTTTTCTTCCCCTCCAAATTAAAAGGTCTGGAGGAGGAAAAGAAATAATAATAATGTGCATTTGGGTTGACAGAAACGTTGTACAAATTTGTGCAGCTCAATTTCCCAAGATGTTTCTGTAAAGAAGACTCTTGCTTTGCTTTTGGGAAGCATAAAGATGGAAATGTCTCATATTTACATTTTTGAAATTAAGCCTTTGCCTTTTTTATTAAAAGTATTTCCCTGAAATTTGATTTCTGTTTTATATTACAAATACCTTAATGACAAATCCAGCTCTCAAGTGATGCTGTTTAAAAAGAAAAAAAGAAAAGTATTGAAAGAACAGGTATTTGGGCTATTTGAAATTTGAAAGTTACTCCAAGGCAGGAATGCCAAAGTGAAGTTTGCTGGAACAACCTCCACTTTTTGTCTCTGCCTATCCCACCATTCAATCTGTGGTTGTTACCCTATACACACTGTGTGATGGCTTATCATACGTAGGTTTTTTCCCTCCCTGGTTTTCTTAAATGTGCGATTGAGGGTTTCATGGCACTACAGATACTGAACAGCCACAGGAAAATAATCTAAACAACATGCTCTGTATTTTTAGCAGATCAGGTAAGAGGCTTTCTGAAAAGCTTGCCCAGTGTAGGTGGGCAACCATGATCTTGCAGCTGTATCCAGGTGGGTGCAGTTGCAGGGCTATCCCACGCAGGATGAGTGGTCTGAATTTGCATCTAAATTAGCTTTACAGCTTGATCCCCTGAATTGCCATGAGAGCTGCACTTCTAGGTGGAGAGATTTTTTTAATTTTTTTTTTTTCCTATGTGGATGCTGGATGGTTATTAAGCTGCTGTAGAGGGAAGGGAGCTTGTCACATGAGAAATTGAGGTTTAGTCCCCAGTAATCTGAGGCATTCATCCTTCTGGCCTCAACAGTTTGGTCTCTTGATCTGATAAGAGTCAGCATGTGTTGGACCTGCACTTTTCTTTTTGCAAGTGCGAGGGTGGGAAGAAGGGGAAAGGCCCCACTGTAAGCACAAGCAGTTTGTGAGCCTCTGCTGTGGGGAGCAGGAGGGGGAGCGGCTGGAGCTGGAGGGCTGTGACTGCTTTTTCCAGCTGCGAGCATGCCTGGGATGGTGCACTCGGAGCACGGGGCTCTGCCTACCTGCCCTCTGCGTGCTTGGCAAGCTGTGGCTTGCAAGGCACGGCGGGTCCCGCGTGCAGGCTGTGTGGCTTTCTGCATCCTCCCCCTCCTGCTCTGGAGGGGAGCTGGGTAGGTCCCGGCCAGCCACCCACTTCATTTGCCTTTTTCAAGGGGTGCTGCTCAGCTTTGCAGAGCTGGGTGCTGCTCTTTCTTCCTGCTGCATGGAGTTTTGGAAGCGAGTTTTCCTCTCCTGTGATCAGAGGCAGTGGGTGCTTTGAGCTGAGATGCCCAAGCAGAGGCTTTGCAAGGTGCATGCGGTGTTCATTAGACTTGTTTAGCAGGAAGCTTATGTCTTGAAAAAGGACTGGCTGGCCTGCCTGGTGTGGGGCAGGAGAGCAGGCTCAGCCCTTGTGCGGGAGCCAAAAGACGTGTAAGTTTGGTTTCTGGGCACGACGCCTTGTTGAGTGATGCTGGTCAGGTCACCCTGCTGCCTTGCTGGCCTGCCTGTGTGGCAGGGACATCTGTATCTGCAGATCTTACGACTCTGATCGATTAAAGCAGCTTGGGTTATTGCAGGGAAGGGAGTCTAGTCTGCCTGTTGTCCTCTGCCTGTGGCCTCGCGTTGTGCAGCGAGGGTCTGGTTGGGTGAAGTGAGTCACACACCTTTACTGGGAGGGAGAGGAGCACTGGTGGAGTTAGTTTTGAGCTTTCTTCTGGGGAACAGAGACCGCTGATCTCAGAGGCGTTTGAAACCTTTCCCCGCTTTCACATCTCCATCCTGAGGATTTGGGTATTTGCAGGCGTTGCTCACACAGGGTGCCAGGGCTGTGCATTGCAACACCATCTCCTACCTCCTGCACAGAGCTGCCTCCAGGAGAAGGAGAGCTGGTGAGTGGAAAGGCCACTGGGGTTATGTGACCTATGTCTCAAGGCTTCATTAAATCAGGATGAATTTTGTGCTGTTTGTGCATGCAGTTTCCCATTTTTCTGCAAACAGGGGCCTTGCCTGCCCCAGGAGTTGGAAACGTGGAACATGCACGCTCCTCCTCTTCCTGTTTCTTTTTATTTTTTTGTGTAGAAAATGAGGGCTTGTGAGACTTTTTTCCCCTCCCCGCACTCACCTGCACCTTTTGCCTTTCTGCTGCCCGATGCCTTAATTACAGCTGACTAAATGGCATGCCAGTAAATCTTGCGAGAGGTCGCCCCTGTCACATGCCAGCCCCGGGAGGGGGGACGTGCCACCCCTGCTTCTGACCATGAGCACGCTTCCATCACTGCTTCTTCAAGCTCTCTCCCTCTCTTCTTAACGTGCTGCTTGTGTAATTGTTGGCTGTTTGTCCGCTAATGATTATAAATTAGCGGCCGAGTGTATAAAAAGTTAATGAAGTTCTGTCGGTGGAACCATTACGCCTTCCCAGGCTGGCACGTACAGGTCGGCCGAGCCGGTAAGAAAAGCCAGACACCGAGTCCGGCCTTTCAGGGGATCAGGTTTCAGCTCGCTCTTTCCTGCAGTGTTTTTTCTTGCTGGATGGAGCCAGAGTTGAGCGCTGGGAATCCCAAAAGGTGGCAGGTGATATTTTCTCTGCTACAGAGTGCAAAATCACCAAAATGCTTGCATTGCCCTCCCCCCCTTATTTCCAGCCCTCCTGTTGCACTGTTCCAAGGGCACATCCCCTGCTTGTCCCCCTTCCTGGCTATTTCAGGCCTGGGTTCTGAGGACTCCTGGACCCCTCACAGTTCTGGCCTGTAGCAGCTTTTCTTTTGCACATCGGCTTCTTCGGTGGAAACCAAACATCTTGGACCCCTTCAGCTTCTGCTGCTTTGCCTCTTGAGCATCTGACCATGACATGGCAAGAACAGCTTCTTCCATCACAGTGCTTGGGCAAGGTGTAGGAAGGGTGTTGGAGGAGACAGCATGATCCTACAGGTATAAATCTCCCCGCTATAAACCTCCCACCCCCTTATTTTTTTTCTTCATTGCTCAGAACTTGGCAGGGCTTTAACTGTGTGCCCTGGTGTTTCTCCGGGTGGAGGCAGGTTCGCTGTAGGGCTTGCTAAAACGAGCTGAGTAGCTCAAAGAAAAGCAATGCAGAAAAAAAGGCGTTGTCCTCACTGTGTGTGAGTGAGATTTTGGAGGTGCCTCTCAGGCTCTGGCACCCCTCCTCTGTGGAGGAGCTGTGGAAACTTGGCAGTGGGGCTGTCTTGTGTCATCCTCATGAAAATTCAGTCGAATTGGGAGCAGATACCAGTCTGCTTAGCAGGCCTCTGAGGAGCCTGCGTGACATTTTGGCAGCCAAACCCTGGAGAGTGGCTGCTGGCCCCTGGGTGCTGCAGGGCTGGGCATCACTTCTGGCCCTTTCTTGGTGGAGACTTCCTGGGCAGTAGCTGCTGTAGAGCAGGAACGAGATTAAAACGCCACTTGTACCAAGTTTCTGGGAGACAGGACAAGGTCTTGCAGGATCAGAGAGACTGTGGGACCCCGCAGCCGGTGACTGGTGTAGGATGACCCATGGCCCAGATGGACCATGCGGTGCTTGAGTGTCTCAGAGAAGGTGCCATCTTTTTCAGCAGACTCAGGTTTTTTCCAGATGGGATTATCTGTGCTCTTGTGGCACTTTTCCTGAATTTAAGGGTGTGAACACTAGTCTCCTGGCCTTCTTCCAGGCTGATGAACGATTGCTTTCGGCATCCCTTATTTTTCCCCCATGCTGCTGGGTTATGCTCAGCAGGGCTCCTTCCTGGGACTGGTGGGCTCCCTCCTCCTCCAAGGAAGGTGCTTGCAAGGGTGCTGGGAGGATGGCAGGAGGAGCATGAGCCTTATCACACCTCCAGGACGTGTTTCAGGGTGGGCTGGAGCCGCCAGCCAAAGCTGCCTGTCTGGATAGCTGGTGTGGGGTGGGAAGCAGGCCGCTTGAAGTTAGCGGGAGCCTTGCCTTTGATTCGGCCAAGGCTCAGATCAGCCCCTGGATTTTGGGAAGCGCTCAGCGAACCTCCGCGTCCAGCTGCCGGTGCAGGGATTAACACCGGGAGGTGTGGGTGAAAGCTGGAGCTGTGTGCGGTGTGGCGGGGGCCTGGTGGCCTTGGGCACGTGGTGGGGATTATGGGCAGACGTCCTCCCCGCTGCCTGCACCCCATGTGCTGGCCATGCTTTTGGGGCTGGGATGGGGAATTTTGGGGTCTGCGCATCCCTCCCTCGGCAGAGGAAATCCCTCTGCCATGAGAGAAGGAGGAGGGGACCCATGGATCTCTGGTTTCGGGTGCAAACCGCCTGCTGGTGACCCCGTGGAGGAGACGACAGCCGGGAGCTGCCACTCGCCGCCGGGGACCTGCCCTGCACAAGCTGCTGGCGGTGAGGAGGGGAGGACAGGGAGGGCCCCCAGCCCCTGCTCCGGAGGCCGATGTTTGCTTCTGCCTCTTCCCTGGGGCTGGTTTTCGGGGGCGCAGGCATTCCAGGAATTTGTGAGGAATTAGGGGGCGGGTGGGGAAGAGCGGGAAGACTCCTGCAACACGAACCATCTGGTCTCCTCGGTCTCTCCGTGCGGCAGTGTCTGGGATAAAGGAACTGATCGAAAACAGACATTTTTTGAGACAATAAAACCGTATTACACGTTAATGAGAAAATACATTTGAGAACTGAGGGCCTGGGGCAAGCTGGGTGTTCTCCTCCCTCTCCCCTCGACCCGTGCATGGCCTGGTGCTGTGCTGCCTGTGGGCAGCGGCAGCTACTTTTCCCTCTGCTGTGGGTTTGCTCAGCAAGCTGGGGTGCTGCCGGTGACCACAGCTTAAGCAAGGCATGCTTTGCTGGGGTGCATGCCTCTGTTCCCCCATTTTGTGGTGGAGAAAAACGTGATCCCAGCAGAGAGGCAGAAAGCAACCCCCTACCCTGCCCTGCACCGTGCATGGTCCAGGGGGGCTTGCTCCATTTGTACCCCCTTCATTCCTACTTTCACGTCAGCCCCCAGAACTAAATATAGCAGGTTAGGACCTGTTCCCTGGATGCAGGGTGAGTGGCACAGCCTGTCTCCCATCTGCCCGGCACAACTCTCCTGAGTGGCCGCAGGAGAGCCCCGCAGCCTGCGCCTGGCCCCGCTCAACTCGTAGCCTCAAGGACCCTAACGTGTCTCTCAGATGCTGCAGGTCCTGATTTCCTTCCCTCTCCTCATCGGCTCATGCCTGCCGCTGTGGGCAGGCACTCTGCCTCTGCTCTGGTGGGGCACACAGGCTTGCTTGGGTGGCCACAGCTTGGCAGAGCTCCTGCCAGCTCCCCTCCTTGCTGTTTGTGTCCTGGTCTTCCTCTGTTTCTCCTTCCTGGAGCTGGGTGTGGGTGTCTGTGTGTCCTCTGCTCCACATCCCCTCCTGTGAGAGAGTTGGGTGCCCTTGGGAAGAAAGCCAGGATGTATCTCACCTGGAGGACACTGTTGACTCATCCAGGCTTAAAGTCAGGCTTTAGTGATCCTGTGGCTGGGCTTTCAGGCTTCCTGCCACCCCGTTTTTTTCCACGGGGCTGACCTTTGTCAAGGGATCTGGGGGAGAAGGGAGCTCTGGATCCTAGTAATGGCTGTAGTTTTTAAGTAAGGAAGAAGCAGGGGTTTTGGAAGTGGGGATGGGGAAGCAAAGGGGCCTTGGAGGGGACACGTCTGGAGTCTATACCTCCCAGCCTAACATTTTGGAGATCTTTCTTCACCTCAGGCAGGAGCGGGGAGCTGACGGTCCACGACAAAGGCCCCTTTTCTTCTCGAGGCTGGTGTTTTCATAGTGTTGGGTTACATCCCCCTCGCTTTGGGGGTGGGTGGGAAGGGGGCATTGATAGAACCTGACACAGCCTACATGATGTAATGTTATTTTTTCGGTACCGAAATTTTTCACTTGAGGTCAGCAGAATTTATGTCGAGCCCTGCTGGAGGGAGGGAGCGAGCCTGGGCTGGGGGTACAGAATGGGGTCTCCCACCCGACCCTACACTCCCCAGCACTGTGTCCGGTCAGGCCACAAACTCCACTGCCCATGCAGCGTAGCAAGCACATTGCCCCGGGACCTCTCCCTGCTCCCTCTACCCCTTGCCTCGTGCTCGAACTGAAATATTTTAATTAAAATGGATTCTGCTGGGAGCGTGGAGCCAGGGAAGCCCGCTGCAGACCCTGCTTTTGGTGCTCGGGCCCTCAACATCTGTTTCCTATTGAAAGCTCTTTGGAAAGGAGAGCTGGCCCCTCCTCCCATCCCCAGTTTCAGTCCCTTTGGAGACCAACGCACAGCCCGGCTTTCCAGGGGTTTGTCCCCCTCCCAGCTTTCCCCCAGCCTAACTAAAGTTTTGCTCAAATGAAAATAAACAAATGAAGTTGATTTCGGGCAGCAGGGAGGCTCTCATCTTGCTGCATGCATGAGGCTTTATTGATGTGATTCCTCCCACTCCAGCGTAGTTGGGGGGGTGAGGATGGGGTCTCCACACTTGCCCAGCAGGGAAGACAAAAGATCAGTAGGCTTGCTCCGGGGGGATCTGCAAAAGTAGGGTTTGGTGGTGGTGATGTGCATGGGAAGAGCTGTTTGTGTCCTACAAAGAAAAGCTCTGGCTGGGAGCAAGTGATGCCACTGGTGTGAGCCCTTCTGCTTGTTGGTGTTGTGACTGCCCCGAGACACAGTTTGCATCTTAGCCATTAGCATCTGCTCTGCTTTCTGTTGTGCTCTTTCCAGCTGAGGTGGTCCAAGGCATGGGGATCTCTGGGTTGCCTCGAGCGGCTGCAGTCTGGGTGGAAGGATTTTGGAAAAACCACCCCAAGTGCATTGGGTGGTTGATTATGGGCACTGTTGGGAGGAGGTCTCCTGTTCCACAGGAGCATCACTGTGGTATTCTGGGAATGGCTCAAAGTGTTAAAATTGTTGGTATTTTGGGAGAGGCAGCTCCCACGGAAAACTGTGGCTGTGTGAGTTGCAAGAAAGCTGGGGCATGTACAGGCGGGAGTGCTGGACCTGTATGGGGAGGAGTCATGATGTGCTATCAGTGGCCGTGGTTTGGCCCATGTGTGGCTTGGAAAAGCCAGAGCATGGACCACCTCGTGCCGGACTGGCTGCGGAAGGCTCGTGTGTGTTGTCATGGCTGTGAAAGGTAGTGTATTACTCAACTTGGTGAGATCTGGTGGACTTACACAGCACGAGAAGGAAGAGGATCCACCAAGGCTTTTCCACTATATTAATAGAGATGTTGATGGGTCTCTAACCCCTCCTGTCTGGTCACATGATAGATGCGCTGCATAAAGGCAGTGTGTGGGGCAAGCACTCTCCAGGTGATCAAAAGTGAAATGGCTCTAGGATTTGAAAGAATTTGTTGTTGTTGAGGCTGTTTGTTTTGGTTAAATCTGGCCAGTTAGCAGTCTGGATTCTCCTTCTGTTTGACCCCCCGTCAATCTCCCAACCCTGGATTTGGGCTCCTGAGAGCTGTCAAGGCCCTGTCTGGAGGAGTTTGCACCCCTTGTGAGATAGTGCCATGTCCCCAGCCCAGCTGGGGTGGAGGGTGGCAGAGTTCAGCAGACGGATGGGAGATGGGTGGGTCGGAGAAGGGAGGTCAAAGGACCGTGTTTCCGGGAAAGTCGCTGTGTTGCCAGCATTTGCTGTGGAAAGCCGGAGGTTGCAGACATGTCCAGATGTGGAGAGGTCAGCGCCCTCCTGAATGGGGAGGGGAGAGGTTCCTCTCTGGCCACTTTTAATAGAGCACTGCCGCCATTTGGGAGTGCGGGAGGGAGTGGGAAGAAGATGGAGGGGGGGGTAAAGGTGGTTGAAAAACTACAGGGAAAAATACAATCCTGTAGCCTGAGAGAGCTAATTCTCACCGCATTAAAGGGTTTAAAAGAAGGTTGTTTCTCTTCCCTTTCCTGGAACTTTTTCCTGACCCCTTTCAAATGGAAAAGCTTTATCGAGTGTTAGTGGCTTTTCTTTTTTGTGATTGTTGCGTTTGGCTTGAAAGGCAGGAAGCAAACAAAAGCTGTATGTGCTGTGCTGACTGCCATAACCCCCTCTCCCCAAAACAGTGGATGCTTTCCAGTGTCCATATTTCAATGCAATGTTATGGTTGGGGTGGCAGGGAAGGGAGCTGCTCGAGTGTGAACGAATACATCTGCTTGTTTAGGGAGACCTCTTGGTCCTCCTTCCAAAACGCCTGGGTGAGGGTGGCACCTAGTTGTGTGGTGACTTAAGAAGGGAGATTTGACTAAAATGATTATGTGATGAGCGGGTCTTGATGTCCTGGTCCCCCTCCATCTCCTGGCACAGGTTAGGCACCTGTAACACCATCCTTATGGCAAAAGGCAGGGTACGGACACCAGTGTCTTTCCCAGATGGGGGTGATGGGGAATTAAGCCCCTTCCCCAGGATTCCTGTTCCTGTAGGCTTCCAACTGATCCCGCACTCTCCTGCCCTGTATTTTATCTTCCTGGTGATAGTTTCCTGGCTGCGATGCTCCTCTGGTATCGGGACCAGCTGCTGCATGAAGGCATGCACATGTGCGGGACACAAAGATTGTGTGTATGAATGAGTAAAAACTCGGAAAGAGTCTTAACACCACGTTTTATCTCATGAAAGAGGAATTTTTTGATGAAGAGTCTCAAAATCATCCATCTTCCCCCTGTTTTGGCAATGGTGTTGCCCACGAGGATGTGTCCTACCCAGGACGGGGAGTGGGGGGTGTCTCTTCAGATATGTGTTTAAAAAGCCCCTGGGCTGCCTTCGCCAAGCTTGTTTTATGTCTTTGTTCTAATAAAAAGTTGTGTGCTGCTTCGTATTTCCAAGCTGTTGCTGCGGTGGTGGTGGTGTTCGCTCTCAGCAGCTGGAGAAAAGCTCTTGGTTGTTTCCTCCCCCCCACCTTTGCACTAACATCTGGACAAAGATAAATGCATATGTGGGCTGTTTTCACTTGCTTTGACGTCCTCACAGCTTTAATGAGAAGATCATTTCTAACGTAGAGGAGCGGTGGCCCGGATTGCAGTGGGGTTTGCTCCCCACCTCTCCCCAGACAGCGAGCAGCATGTTGGGAACAAACTCTGCAAACTTGGCGCAGGCGGGGGGAGCGTAAGTGAAAGCTAATTGGAAGCAGCCCTGACTTGCACTCTGCTGGAGCTATTTACAATATCTTTCATGCGGTGACTTATTGAGTTATTCGCTCAAAGGAAAAAAAAAAAGTCCCTGCTTATTTATAGCAACGGTGGTAACCACTGATACATGAGCTGGCTTGGACATGGAAGCATCTGTCCTGGTTGAACCTTTGGCTATTAATTCACATCCTTTACCCCCCAGCGCTGGATGTGTTGGAGCACATACACAAATATTGCTGTCTGGGGGTTGCATTTGGGTACCAGAGACCTTTCAGGCCTTTGTCTTATGTTCCTCACCTTGTCTTATGTTCCTGTGTCATTGCACCATCCCAGGCTGCTGTCTCTAACGCCCTTGATCTCCTGCTGTGTAAAGCCTGGTGGGTGGTGGTTTTTCATCATGGGTTTAACTGGGGTGGTGCTCAGTGTTGCATAGTCTGAGCTGACTGGGTGAGGGTGGTGCCTGGCATTGCATAGGACCAGTTTTACCTTGGGCCTGGTGAGAGGGAGTGCTCAGTGTTGGTTTCAGAGGAGGGAGGAACATGTGTGTGTGTCTGGCACTGAGTTTGGGGTGCAGGATGTCCTGGTGGAGCAGGACTGGGTGTTGCAGGGTCAACCAGACAGGAAGGGTTCAACAGGGGACACGGATCTGTGCTGTGGGGTTCGGGGCTGAACTCTTGCGTGGACTGTGACCATCACTGCCGTTTTATCCAGACCCTGCTGACAGTGCGTTCAGGTCTGCGATCCTGACTCATCCCTGACCTGTGCTGTACCCAGATCATGGGAATGTTATTTTAGTCTGGGGAAGACGCACAGTGTATGTGAAGCATCTGCCTGCCTGGAGGTGCTTGTTCCACCTTCCACATCACCCTGATTTCCCGGTGATTGGCTTCCTCTGCCTCTTGCTGATCCTGTTGTTATTTTTTTTAAGCTTGGCACTGATGCTTTTGATGTTCCCAGCCTCCTATCTCTGCACGGCTCCTGCAGTACCAGCCCCGTGCCTTTCATTACCGCGTTAACAAACTCGAATCGTGCCTAACGAGGACGCCTCATACGTTATGCTAATGATCAAGAGACATGTTAATGATATTTTAGAAGCCTAATTAGTGGAATATATAACTATATGCAATTTGGTAATGGACTGTGACAAGAAGTTGTTAAAAGGGGGCTTGACAAATCCAGTTGCATGTGGCCTCAGACAAACAGTTGCTGAGAATAGATGAAGAGAACCGGGGTCTCTGCGTGCGTGTGTGTGCTTGCGTCTCGCCTCCCCATGCTAAGGGGTGTGTTTTTTGGCGCCTGCGCTCATCAGCCTGACTGACACAAGCTGGTTTTTTGGCTCTAAATTTTCTATTCTGCTTCTTGAACTGACGTGACCAAAGCTTCAATTTATGGGCACAGTAATTTTCTCTCTCCATCTGTCGATATCTGCACGCATACGTATGAAATACAGTCAGTCTGTCTGTGCGGGGAGGCCGCGCTCTGTACGGTTGGAGCTGTGGTGGTCCTGCTGTCCTCCACTGCTTGGGAGGAGGCAGAGGAGTTGTCGGAGCAGCACCAGGTTTCTTGTGTGCTGTATGTGTCCCCTGAACATCTTGCTTAATGGCAGTTCTTCCCAAGATAGATACAGCCGTGCTTGAGCATGCACGACTTCTGGTCCGTGGGAGAGGACCAGAAGTCACGCAGGACTTCTGTCACGCAGATCTTGAAAGCACCACCTTAGATCTGAACACTAGCAGAAGGTGGGCTCCTTGGTCCCTCTTTCTCTTCACTGAACAGTAGAGAGAGCAGTCTGGCTGTAGATGGACAATTGCAGATACTCCTCAGGTTTTTTTTGGTTGATGTGCTTTGTAGAAGGCTTGAAAGCTGTTGCCTGGTTCAAGGCCAGGGCTGAGTGTTTGGAAGTCTGACCTGCTGTCTTGGCTGGGCCAAGGGTAGTTTGAGCCTTAAAAACCAGGCTGGATATGGGCTTGAAGTGCCAGCTGGAGGGTGTGATTTGGTGGCCAGCATCTATGATGATTGGACTCCATGGCCTGTCCAGTGGGAATGTGAAAAACACAAATCTGTCTTGTGCTTCCCAGGTCATGGATAGGAGCAGAGACAACCTGTTAACAACAGCAGGGTGGTTGTTACCCATCCCATTTCGGACTCTCTGAGCTTATAGACTGCTTCTTTGTGTGTGTCTGGCATCTCTTCTGCTTAGTATTCCTGGCTTGTATCAGAAATATCGTGGCCAGCAGGGACAGGGAAGTGATCTTGCCCCTGTACTTGGCACTGGTGAGGCAGCACCTCAATTCCTGTGTTCAGTTTTGGGCCCCTCACTACAAAAAGGACATTGAATGACTTGAGCATGTCCAGAGAAGGGCAACAAAGCTGGTGAAGGGTCTGGAGCACATGTTGTACGAGGAGCGGCTGAGGGAACTGGGGGTGTTTAGTTTGGAGAAGAGGAGACTGAGGGGAGACCTCATCGCCCCCTACAACTACCTGAAAGGAGGGTGCGGAGAGCTGGGGATGAGTCTCTTTAATCAAGTAATAAGTGATAGGACAAGAGGTAATGGCCTCAAGTTGCACCAGGGAAGGTTTAGACTGGATATTAGGAAGTATTTCTTTACAGAACAGGTAGTTAGGCGTTGGATTGGGCTGCCCAGGGAGGTGGTGGAGTCCCCGTCCGTGGAGGTGTTCAAGAGTCGGGTTGACATAGCACTTAGGGATATGGTGTAGTTGGGATCTGTCAGTGCTAGGTTAACAGTTGGACTAGATGATCTTCAAGGTCCTTTCCAACCTAGATGATTCTGTAATTCTGTAGAAGAGGAGCCTTCTTCTGGCATCCCATGAGAGGGGAGAAACCTGGTTTCCCTTCCAGGCTGTGCTCCATCACTGCTGCATGACCTGGGGCAACTTGTGTTGCTGCTGTGCTGGACCCTCTCATGTGGGGATAAGGTGACTGTCCTCTGACAGCAACCAAAAATAAGTTGAAGAGTGGTGACAAAGGGTTAACAGTATTAATTCCCATTGCTTATGAAGCAGTGCCAATTATTAGATCTTATTTCTTGATATCAAGCCTAATTTTTGTCTGTCCTTAATGACTTCCCAGTTTTCCCAGCTGTATCCTGAGAGCTACACTGTTTCATTACTTTGTGCCTCTTCATATGTATGAATTGCATACGTGCCCTAAAATCAAGACTTTAATAGATTAAATTCCAATTTAAATTCTCACTTTCTTATTATATGAATATACACACAGTTCCTCTCTCTGGGAAGGAGGCACTGAATTGAAGGGACAGGGGAAGATGTGCATGGCCTTTCAAAGGGTTTCTAAGCAGAGGGATGGGCGAGGGGAGTTGGGATCAGATGGTCCTGCTCAGTGTGGAGATGAGCTCCCTGTCCCAGGTGTCTGTCTGGGCTGCGTGGGCATCTGTGGTCTGGGGGACTCTGCCTGTTCTGGCCAGGAGCGGCACTGATCTGCGATGGGGAGCTGACCCCAAGGCAGCTCACTGCCACTGGGGCTGCCTGAAATGTTTGAATCAGGGAAATTGCAACTGCTATGAAGCTTGGAGAACTTTCATCCTGTTGATTTTTCTCCTCCCTTTAAATATTTTTTAAAGATGTTAAATTTCTTTTACTTATTTGGTTTTTTTTTCCCCCCTGCTAATAACTAAATTATAATGAGGCTCCCAGTGGGATTTAAAAATATAAAAAAAGCCACATAAAAAACCCTGCAGAAATTATTCCCCCCCTTTTTTTCTTTCCAGTGCAATCCGTTCTGCATAATAGCTCTTTGTCTCGCTGGCAGATAGGCACGGGGGAGGCCAGGAATCGGCGGCGAGGCAGTGGTGACGTACAGAAGAGTTTCGTGCCGTCCTTGGCCAAATGGCACAAAGTTCCCCTTGGAGGGTGATTGCAAACTGTGCACCCCCAAGTCTTGGACAGTGTGTGGGCTTCGTGCCCAGGTACCACCCTGTCTAGTTTGTGCTTGAGCTCAGATGAGCTCACCTCGCCCAGCATCCCTGCGATGAGACAGGTATAATAAAGCAGGAGAATCTTTACACTCTGCGATTTCATTCTACGGATCAAAGATCAAAGCAGAGGAATACACAGTGACCATAAAATTAACTGCTTTTTCAATTTTACAATGCTTTCAGTGATAAAGAATCATATAAATTTAATATTAATTAAACACTTAGCTTTTAACCTCCTCCTGCATCTACTTTTGGCTCCTTGTTGGGGAAAAAATTAATTGGGCATCTTAAATCTTGCGTTACTAAACGCTTTGACAGGGGGTTTCGAAAGCACTTAGAACTTGAGCAAAATGTATTTGCACCATTCGTCCTTCCACTCACTTAATTGAAAATCTTAGAGGGGAAAGAGAGGGGGCAGGGAAGAGGAAAGAAAAAAAGTACTATTTTATGGGTTTGTTTCTTAAAAGGAAAAAGAGGGGGGGGGGAAGGAAAAAGGCATAACTTATAGCTGCTCTTATGGTCTCGGCTTTAATTCAATCCCCGTCACACTTAACACCTCGCAAAATGGAAGCGATTGATCTTCTATTACACATGGCCTATCGATTGGGAGCCAGGGTGCTGGCGGCACGCTGCCGCTCGCTCCCGTGGTGTGAGCATCTCGTGCGTTCCCTCATCTCCAAATTCTCCTCCAAAAAAACCTGCCTGCATTGTGCATTGGTTGTGTGGGGAAGATACAAACATCAGTGCCCGTCTCTCCCTGCTACCAGTATGGTAATGTATATTATTAGCTTCCTGAACATTGAAACGCAGCTGCCTTTGGGGTAGAGCCTAGCAAGCAGCTTTTTAGTGGCAAACAGCAACACTTCATGAATGTGCGAGGAAGGAATTACAAAATACTACCCTCACCATCCAAACCGGAAAGATTCAGTAGGAGGGAAGCTCTTGGAAATCAGTAATGTTGCAAAAGACCTAAGGAGCACAGCGGAGAGCAAATTAGATGTGTTATTTGCAGTGTGGTTTGGCAAAAAGGGTAGCAGTGGGCTTTCTGGGCTGCAGAGGCCACACTTGATAGAGCAGGAGAGATCTTAGTTCCTTTTCCTAACTGGGTATGGCATGTGTCTCCAGACATCTTATTAATGCAACGATACTGGTGAAATAGAGGGAGTTTCAGGAACTCCAGATATATGGGATCAGAGCTAGGGAGTTAAGGAGAGAAATTCTCCCTTTGTGGTGGAGTCTCATTAATTTCCACGGCAGACCAGGAGACCCACCAGCAGCCACTCTCGAAGGGGATGTTAGGTGCCAGCACATGGTAGGAAACACCTGGATTGAGAGAAATTTAAGAAAATAAATGAATGAGTGTCTCCAGGATGCTGGGTAGAAGCTCATTAGATGAATGGCATTTTACCTATTTGTACTGCTTCTTTGCACAGACCTAGAGTTTTGTGGGGTCTTTTGTAAAAGCAAAAGAGTAATAGCAGCAGAAGACCTTTTACAGGCTTCTCTCTTACGGTCTTGGCTGCAAATTATGGTGAGCAGATCTCTCTGAGAGCGTGTTAATGGAGCTGCGCAAGCACGATGCAGCTAGCTTGACGGTGAGCCCAGCAAATTAGAGGCACCCCTAAACCAGGAATGTGGGTGAGCATGATCCAGGGCTAAGCTTCTGGATCAGGATTTTTGAGCAGCATGGAATTAATGATTAACTGCCTGGTTGGTCTTCTATTTGGGATTCTTGATCCAAGTTTGAATTCAGACTTTACCCTTGATTTTTGGAGGTGGCTAAAGATTTTTTTTTTTTTTTTTTTTTTCAAAAAAGAAGCTCATTCTTGCCAAGTTCAGGGAGCAAGTATTGCCACTTTGCTTCTCCCTGGATGAACTGATGAGGAGTGCAGGTGTCAGGAGGAACTGTTGAATGGGCAACACAGAGCTGTCCCTGGACTAGGAACTGGGTGGTGAAATTCAGGATGGACAAGGGATGAATTGAAAAATAAGGTCAGAAACAGGGTCTAAATAGCATTGCTGGGGATTATACTGCAGGGGGCAAAAGCTGTAAGGGGCTGGGGATACTTTGCAGCATGCTGTGTGGTTGGCACTATTTTACATACCTCCTCTTCTGTTTCGAGCTCCTGATTCTTTGTAGGGTTCATTTTAGACTGGGGAAATCGGGGGAAGCAGAATAACCTGGTGCAGATCTTCATGGACAAATTCCAGGAGGCTGTTCTGTTGGTTTGGTTTTTGGTTTGGTTTTGGTTTGTTTTACGTTTCTGTGAGGGTTTCCTCATCCCATTCTTGGCTGGTTGCCCACTTATATTTTTAAGAGGGGATCTCGTACTTGATGCTGTCCCTGATGAGGATGCTGAGAACCATTGGTGCAGCAGACAAATTTAAGGACTAATTGCTAAAGGACCAGTGAGATATAGTGCCTGAAGTGGGCAAGGCATTTTGCTGGAGGGACACAGACTCTGTGCAAGGCAGCATTCAGATAACAAGATAGAGCCAACAGGATCTTTTCTGTACCATTTTAGGCTGCTGGAAAACCACCTCTGTCGTGGCACTGGTCCTTTATGGCCAAGCAGTGCCCCATTTTCTCCCTCCTGGCCCATACACCTTGAAAAGCAGGGGCTGCACCTCTTCCCATACTGACCCTGGCTCCCTCAATTCAGCCCTGGGAAAATGAGAAAATGTGATGTGTGAGTGCACTTTGCCTGCCAGGGTCTTGCCCTTTCCTCATGAGTGAGGGGGCTGACACTTGGACACAGTGTTTTGATGGATTGATTTATTCTAAAATTTCTTGGGTTAGATGGAAGGTGTTAGTGAAGGACCAGGTAGTGTTGATGCTGCAGTGACTCCACGTGGGCTGTCATGGACAGTGTTTGGGAGGGATGAGGAATGTTTCCACCTTCAGGTGTGTAAATAAATCCTAGGATCTGCATATTTTGGATTTGGGACTCAGTCCTTACTTGTAGACTGATTGTTGGTGTATTTAATAAACATGTTGCAAGTTGGGATGTGTTTTCAAAACAGGGCTAGATGAAGAATGTGCCAATATCCAAAGATGACTCTGAAGTTTGGTGCTAAGCCTCCCATGTCACCACAGGCGCTTGCTTGCTTCCACCTTCCCCCTAAAAACTATCAGTGCTGGGCTAGAGGCTGGCAGTTGCTTACATAAAAGGCTTAGGTTACCCCCAGCTCTCTGTATGCAGCTGTGGAAGTGCTTTGATATGGCTTATCCTCCAGGATCTATAAGAAAAGTCATTGAGAAACAGCATTACACCAGCGAGGGTTTTCTAAGTAGTCCTTTGTGCTTCAGCGTGTAAGATAACGTTAAGGGGAGGACACGGCGCAGTGCTGCTCGCCCGCCGTTCCCAGCAGCAGCAATAACGAGCAGAGGAAAGTGCTGCGGGGCCGTGCTCTGCTTCCCTCTCCCTGATGGCTCCGATTTTAAAGGTTTCCATTTCTGTATGATTGCCAGCAGCAGAGGGAAGGTGTCGTGGATGAGAGGGTGCTCTTGAAGCACGGGTGGAGATGCTGCTGTAGGCTACTATGGTATAGAGAGCGTAGAGGGACCTGGCACGATGGCACAGCTTGGGCCAGGGCTTTGCACAGTCAGGGGGACGATGCTGTGAAGGAGGTGGGGGGTTTGTTGAGACCTCAAAAGATGCTGGGGAGGATCGGCAGCAGGCTTAAAGCAGGATATTCCTGCTGATGATGGAGGAGCTTTACTCATTTATACCAGCTGGAACTCGTCTTGTTTTTCTGCTGTGTGCCTGCAGCTTCAATGCAGGGCAGCAAGCACAGAACGGCTGGGTTTGGCCTGTGTTTAAACCCCTTTGGTAACGTTTCTGGATTGCCCAAGTCTTGCTCTTGGGAGAAGCTGGGAAGCCTCATTCCTAGCCAGGTTTGAAAAGCAGACTTGGGACCTCGAACAACTGAAATGCTTTTGAAAATGTTGGTGGTTCTTCAGGATCTTCATTCTCAGAAGTGTGCAGAGCATGTGCCTACAGCGTGCCTATGTGCACATGCAGCTTGTGGTGTCCTCATCAAAATGATTTCATGCTTTCACGAAGCTTAGACAAATTCAGATTTTGATAAGAAGAGGTAACATTTCAACTTTGGTTGGTGCCTGAAGCAGAGCAGCTTTGGGTGGTGGAGCTGGGGGAAGGATTGTGACAGTGCCAAAGGGACTGCGAGCAGCATGGGCCATGGGGATGTTCAGGACATGCTTGCAGATGCAAGAGGTGTTACAGTAATATATTTTTAAAACCCCCAAAATCTCTTGAATTCAGTGGGAGCAGCATGTAGACCAAGCTTGAACCTTCTTGGCATGGTGATCCCATAGCATGCAGACCACCTGCATGTGTTTGAAAATGGGGCACAGCTTGCCCCCTTTGCCAGCCTTTACCTCAGTGAGTGCCTGCTGTCCTGGTAAAGCTCTCCTGGCTCAGCATATCCCTGGACCTTTTTATTTTAGGGGGGCTATAATGAATCCTGAATTGTTGGTTTTCTCCCTCCTGTGTTCAGACTCTTAGCAGTGCAGTGCAGCAAGGGCCTGAAGGCAGATATGGTTCAGTACCGGTCACTTTGCCAGCATTGGCAGGAGGAAGAAAGTGTTTGAATTTGGGTCAGTCACTCACCGTGTTCCTTGGGGAGGCTCTGGTTTCTTGTTCGTAGGAGAATGGGATCACCTGGTTATGTTCAAAGGCTTGTGAATTGTTCGGGAGCTCTTGTTACCTGCTCCAGCCATGGAAAATTAACTCTGCGCATGCAGTTTGCTCTGGGGAACTTCGCAGTCTTTTGCTCTTAATTCACGGTATTTTCTCTAGCTTCTCCCTCTAGTCCCTTTTCCATAAAAGTAAGTAAAAGAAAAAAAGAAGGCAGGCAGTGGAGAGGAAAAAGCGGCTGCAAAAGAACTGATCCACCAGCAAGGGGCATAGACCTGCTTGTGAAGCCCTCGGTCCCGCGGAGGGCAGGAATGGAGCATAACTGAGCCAGGACCGGCAGCGCAGGCAACGCCTGCCCGTGCTGCTGCCTGCCGCTGTAGGAGTGCTTCATTCCTCCACGGTGAGTGTGTGCACACTCCTTGGCCAGCTGGGGCCATTCAGCCCTGAAAGGGGAGTTGAAACCCGCCTCGTCCCGGCACCGGCAGCACCTCCAGCCCTGCCCATGGCGGGGCTGCCTGCACCCTACCCCTGCACCTGCCTCCTTGGCTGTGCCACATCTCTGTCCCCATCCACCCGAGGCCCATTTCTCCTTGACCCCAACACACGGAGTGTCTTGTCCCCGTCATATTCCCACACCTCTGTAGGGTGCAGAAAGCTCCGTGCTGTGGCTGGGCGCATGGACAGGGAAGGAGACCCTGTCAGTCTGCTTGGTCAAAGCCCCATCCCCAGCTTGTGGGGACATCTGTGCTGGCCTCCCCTGGCCGCTTCCCGCCCCCCCCCCCCCCCCCCCCCTTCCTGTCATCGGAAGGAGGGAAAGAAAAGGAGGAACAACCATATGAAAAAAATGTTAATTTATTAATCACAGAATATATAGCAGTTCATCTGAAATGCTGTTGCTATGCCAACACCCTGGGAGTTTATTTTCTTAATCCAGGAGTGAAGCATTTGGTCCCCCGCTCTCCTGCTGAGCTATTTGAATATGTTGCTGCTGCCGCCGTATCTGTTTAAAAGGGGGAAGGAGGGAAAGAAGGAGAAAAAAAAATAAAGTAGGCTAAACCACCAAAGCAGTCACATGCAAAGCAGTAAGAAGCCTTTCTCAGTACGACTTAGTAAAAATGACACAAATTAATATACTCTACTTAAACCAGACCAAGATTAATGCTTCTCTTTCAGAGCAGCTTAGTCCAACTGTCACTCGACAAGCGTTCGTCGGACAAAATCAACACTAATCAACATTTATTCCTCTCTTGCCCTTGGGTCTGAGGAGCGTAGAGCGGGCTGCGCCATTCTCCGGCTCGTCTCGCCACGCTTTTCACCCTCCATCCAGCTTCGCCATATATCACCCTTCCTCTCTGTGCTTCTGCTTGTACGGATCCACACGCTCAGCTATCAGGCTACATTAGAGGCATGATAGATTTTCTGTTTTAATTTACATCTATTATATTACAACATAACAGATCTTGATTCAGTGGAGACCAGTGTCTCCTATAGCCAGGCTCTTTGGGAAGATTTCTGCATTAACTTATTAAGGCTGGTTGGAACGTGGCTTCGGGTAGACTCTCCTTCTCTCTCCTCTTGCCTCTGAGTGCTGAGCGAAGGTGTTGAGGTGCACCTCGCTCCAGGAAGCCTGTGGCTGTCTTGACCAGCTTGCCACAGAGCTGGGAGGCGACAGTTTCAGAGGGGACGGGCTGTCGAGCAGCGCTAGCCGCTGTTGCTGCGGGTTGGACGCCAGGCTGCTTTGTAACTGAGCCTGGAGGACACCTTGCCCTGCGCTGTGGTGCTGCCCTGTGCCCGAGGGCCTGTAATAGGCTGGGGGGGGAGAAGGATTGAAACCAGCCATTGATGTTGGGAGGATGAGGTCTCAGCGTACCTGTAGGGCATCTTCCCATTTCTTGTGCAGGGATGCTGAAGCCATGAGTGTCTGGCACATGTAGGGTGGCAGGGTTTTGCTAAGATTTACTGTTCATTTCTGGTGGCCAGGGTACTGGTTCCTGCTGTGCCTTCGCAGCAGGGAAGGGATAGATCTGATCTAAGGTCTGCCTGGCAGATTTCCCAAGATCTTCGCGGGGCTGTGCTCTGGCTGACTTTCCCTTTGAGCATTAGATCTGTCTTGTCTGGTTGTCCGGAGGGTCAGTGGGGAACAGAAAAAGGCAGAAGAGTGGAAGAAACTGGAGCATGTTGTGTTTGTTTCCTCTCCGATGAGCGGAAAACCGGTGAAGGTCATGATGCTGCTGCGCCCAGTTTAGTGTAGTTTGAAGAGCTCTTCCTGCCTTGCAACCTTGGATTATTAAAATTGGAGGGAGGGGAATCCCTCCTCCACCTTCCCATTTTTGCACTTTGTGTTCAATGTTTTTTTCCCTGATTTATCTGGCAGAGCACTCAATTGGGATTTAGGTGATCTATATGTGACTTTTTTCCAGTGCCACAGATAGCTGCATAGGATTGGACAAGACTTTTGTCTGAAGTCTCCTAGATGGGAGTGTACAGGAGTTAGGCTCTTGAGCAGACTAAAATCAGGATGGTTCTTGCTCTCCTTAGTCCAAACTGCACAGCAAACATACTCTTGCTTCACAGACTGAAGGAGTAAATGTAAGACCAAAAGCCAAGGGAGAAGTGGTAACAAACGCAATGTTCAAGCAACTTCTTCAGGTTGTCTGTGCAAGTGTAAATCCATCTGGGGAGGTGTTAGACTCACCTTTGTGATGGGTGTCCAAGAACAAGTTAGAAGAATACCCGACAAGGATGCTTTTGTGCCAGTGTTGGACAAGGGGTCAGTCCGTGCGTCTCTGCCCACCCCTTCTGCTGCTGATATGGGGTGTGTGGGGCCAGAATGAGGCTGGCGTTGCAGTGGTTAGCATCCATTCTGCGCCTGCCCATCGTGGCTAAAAGGCTGAGGGTGCCTTGTATTTGGATGGTGCTGGGGTAGCCCTGAGTCCGGTGATTGCTCTCAGCGGTTCCGTGCCCCTGGGGGTCCAGCACATGATGTCCCCGTTGCTATTGCTAGGCTCTGTAGCATGCTGTGGATGATAGATCGGTGGTCCCAGGGGTGGGAGCCAGTTAGAAAGTTGTGGTCAGTCTCTTGGGTCAAAGCACAGCTTGGTGATTTTCCTGGGAATCCCATGAGCCTCTTCTGCCATGGGTCCTTTTTGCCCATGTTGCTAAATCTCGTTTGGAAAGTTGTAATTTCTCCCTTCCTGGGAACACTTAGGTCTGTGAAAGCTGTGACACAGAGGCTTTTTCTGCCCTTTTCTGCTATTGTGGCCTCTGTTACATTGAACACTGGCTGCTGGCTGGTGAAGTACTAGAGTGCGCTTCTTCCTAGCCCAGGTGGGCTGAAGGCTGAGCTTGGAGAGCTGGTGGGATCTCTCTCTGCCTTTCTATCTCTCTCTCTCTCTCTGCTGGTGTGAATGAAGATTTGATTAATGCGGGCACTTTAGCACAAGTGCCATTTTCCAGGCTGTAGCTCTTGGCACGGGGAGCGCTGCCGGACCAGAGCAGAGAACTGCAGGCAGCGTCTGTGTGCCTGCGCACGCCGGGCGCTTTATGGCATGCCGGGAGGGAAGCGCCCTGCTTCCCTCCCCATTCCTCATTGCTCAGCAGTAAAGTAAATGACGCTTGGTATAACTTTGCACTTACAGGACTGCAACTCAATCTAAAAGCAACCCCCAACTCCAGGAACAGGAGGGGCTCTGTAGCGAGCTCGTCTCTGCAAACCCACCTCGTTAATTTTAATGGTGGGAGAAATTCTCCAGCCGGGGAGAGGCAGAGATGCTGAAGTTGGAGTGCCAGCAGCCCTCAGGGATGGGAGGACAGCAGTGAGTCCCAGCCCATGGGAGATCGGCTGGGGACAGACCTCACTGGGGAGTCCTGGCCCTTTTGATGACTTGTAAATTAGCTGGGCTCCCACTCCAGCTCCAAACAATGGTCTTGAGCAAAGGCATGGTGGGAGCCTGGATGCGCGCAGGGGACCACCAGGCTGGGTGGGGACCGCTTGCTCCAAGGCCGCTCCAGGCTGCGGGGCTTTGCCAGCTCCTCGGGGAGGTTTTTGGAAAGAAGATAACATGCGCAGGAATTAATGCTGTTTGTAAAGCACTTGGAAGATGGGAAGAGCTATAGAAGTGCTGTAATTAATAGAGGCTGGCTAATTTAATGTTCTGCCTGGACATCATCTCAGCTGATATATATGTAAGGAAAAGCACCTCCATTAGCGCTAGGGAAAATTGTTCTCCCTCCAGTGCTGGGGCTAAAGCAACCAGATTTATTTCTCTTAATTGTCTCCAGGAACCGAAGTCTAAATGTCCCTGAGTCTTGGAAGTGGATGTGCCTGTGAGACAGCAAAGCTTTGCAGAGAATCCTTGCCTTTGACAGATGCCCAACTTGCCCCGTGGTTGAGGTGCTGCCACCTCCGTGGCAGAGGACAGTCAGGGTCAGGGCTGGCGGAGAAGTCTGGGCAAGTATGATCTGTGAGCTCTTAATGAAAGCCGCATGGGTCTGGAACAAACTGATTGTTACTGAGAGGAGGGAGCAAGTTTGCCATGGGGATGGCTCTGTGCCGGGCCAGGATGGCCATGGGAGTGAGTGCTTTGTTTGGGTCCTGGGGAAACTGAGGAAGAAGGCATCTCTTTGGTGATAGTGTATGAAGTAGCAACTGAGAGATGTTTCTGCTCCCCCCGGTGGGACACCCAAGTTCATTCATTCAGAAGCAATCAGTATGAAGTGGGTGAAAGGGAACTGTTCCTATCTACTGGGCATGGATTTGGGACACTGCAAAACCAAAACATTTCAGGTGCTGAGTGTTTTCCAACCTGTTTTCCAACCAATCTGTTTTCCAACAGATCTGGGCTGTTGTGAACGTCTGCTGCTGCAGTACTGTTAAGGAGAGCTGTGCTTTTTAATGACATATTTATACCGCAGAAAGTCTTGCTTTTGTTTTGTTTGAGGATCTAGTGTTAGCTGCATCTTTTTAATCTGTGCTCTCATTTACCCTGCTGCGCAGGGGATGGGATGAAGCAAAGGAGACCTCCACCTTTTTTGGTTTTTTTACTGCCACAAACCCTTTCTTTAGTTTTCTGATAATGTGTTTCTGTAGCCATGTCTCAAGAGTGCTGGTCAGCATAGCCCTCCTGGCCTCGTCTCCCAGGATGAACTGAGACTGGGCTCCAGAATCCATATATAGCTCTTGGAGAGGTTTTCTGAGATGTTGGCTGGTTTCTGTCCAGCTTTGGATGTGCTCGGCTCACTGAGAAACTGGGTTATTCCCTGCGCCTGAATATGGCGTTGGGGCCTGCCCAAGTCTGAAAGCATTGGCCTTATATGCATAGGAACAGGCAGTTTCTATATAAATGTTTTTATAAGGGCTATAAACTGCGGTGCTTTGGAGTGTGAGCCAACCGCTGCACACTGAGCTCAGAGGAAACTTCCCTGCGAGCGTCTTGTCCCAAGCTTCTTCCCCAGCAGGCTTGTTGTGATGGTGTCTGCAAACTCGAGAGCTGCCTGCACCGGCCAGGGGATGAAGGGAGCCAGGGCAGGGCTTGCCCCGCTCCTGCCGGCGGCTGGGTCCTGTTGGCGTGGGGAAGCAGCCCTGAAGGAGCTGAGGTGTGAAACCAGCTGCCTCTCCCAGAAAGTTTGTGGGTGTCTATGTGTGTGCACTTACCCATAGGGACCCCAAGGGTGTCAGCTCCCTCTGGCAGCCAGGGTAACTTTGGAGGCAGCAGATAGTGCAGTAGAACTCTAAGTGACCTTCTCCTGGATCACTGCCGGCCAGGGTCAGTTGGCTGCTCAGCTGCATATCAGGGATGTTTTTCCCTGCTGGTGAAAGAGCAAAGGAGGGATCCCACTGGAGGAGGAGGAGGAGGGGAGGGCTCCCATGGACCTGACCCCCTGGGTCGACTGTGCCTGGAGCTGGTCCAGAGGCAGTGCGGGAGTAGCCAGGGTGGAGCGGAGAAGGAAGGCGGGTGGCTACGCAGCAATCGGGCTGGTCAGTTCTGCATTTCCTGAGCCTGAGCTGGCCCCCCAGGGTTGTGCCTCAGTTTCCCAACTGTAAAGTCAATGATCTTGCAAGCCATCTCACCCTTTTTTCTGGTGCAAAACACCGTTGAGCCTTGGTTGAAAGGTGCCAAGGGGGCCTATGCAACATGTAGGCAACGAGCAAAGGGCTAGACAGAAAGCCTAGTCACCAAGGCTGACTTTTTGACAACGGGGATGCAAAGCCACGGCTGGAGCAGGTCTCCCCGCAGGAGGCGGTTTGACCCATCTGCATTTAATGGGGACCACACAACACGGCAGCTGGCCCTGGGCCCGGAGATATTCTTGTAACTTAATAGCGCCCTGCGGAGACAAACAGTGCTATAAAGGGGTTACAGATTTTTTTAAAAGGTATTTAGAAGCTTGGGGCTACAGAGAGGGGTCCTGCAGACTGTTTAAAAGCTGCATGCTGCCCACCTTGGTTGTTTGTCCTTCTATATTGCCAAGCACTGAGATCATGTTCCTGCAGTGAGTGCCTGGCTCGAGGCCGCAGGGCTAACAGGGGCCTTCCTCTGCAGGGGTCTCACCTCTGGGCAGGGGGTCACTCAGCCCTGAAACATCTCCGAAATCTGGGTCAAAGTGATTTGGGCACCTGCGATCTAAGGTTTCCAACAGGATGGGCACTCTAAGTCACGAGGGCTCCTCATCCGATGATTGTGCCTAAGACATGTTGGGGCCTTGTTGACCCTGCACAAGGTCTTCTCCATGACAAGTGTACAATGTCTGACCTTGGAAAAATAGGGTGATTCAAGGTGATCCACCAGGGTTGGTGCTCAACGCTACATATTTCTCCTTTTTGGTAGGACAGGAGACGGGGGACAAGCCTTCCTCGTCAGACGGGCTCTGTGGAAGGGGTGTGATAGAGCCCCTAAGTGTGCTTGGGGTTTGCAGGGGGACCTGGCTCTGCCCAGTGGCCCAGCACAGCTGCTGTGGGCCATGTCCCCTGAGTCTGGAGGGGAGCTGGAAGGAGACATGCCTGGCCTGCCAGGTGGGGAGTGCTGGGGCCAGGAGCCATGGGGACATCCATCAACCTGCCCAGCTGGCTGCTGGAGAGGTGTCAGAAGGCAACAGCTTTCTGTTGCTGCTGACCTGGGCTGGGGTTGAACTTCTGACCTGGAGATAAAAGCCTTTTCCTCCCCGCCCCAGCTCTGGTGCCCTTTTCCTTGAATTGCCCAGGCTTTCCTGCCTGCATCCAGCCAGGCTCACAATGGAGGAAGGTCATTTGTTGTGCTGCTGCGCTTCTGCATCCCGTTCCCCTTGGTTCCTTCACCATGAGGCCATCTGGCTCCACCAAAAGCCTACCTGCCTCCTGCTTTCCTTCCTCATCCCCTGCTTGCCATGGCTTTAGCTCTCAGCCCATAGAAATGTGCCAGCGGATGGCCAAGGTGAAAGGAGAAGGCCTGGGGGTCCTTTGGCTTTAGCACGGGCTGTTGGAGAGCCCTGATGAACAATGTAGCTGTATTTTCACTGGCCCTCCATGCTGCAGAGACAACTTCATGAAATCCATGTGGATTTAGGGTTTTGTTGCGTCCTCGGAGCCCACAGAGCTGGAGGGGCTTAGGCATGGAGGTGGGAAAGGTGTCCCCATGCTTTCCCTCCCCCCCCCATCCAGCAGAAGGGAGACCTGAGCTGTGGAGGGAGGAACGGAGTTCGTGCAAACACGCGTTATGTCTGCCGCTAATTTTGTGATTGGAAACGAAGCAACAAAGGGAGGTGGTGCAGCATGAGGATGGTTTAACCTTGATAAAACAGTGATTTCACCAAGGATGATGTTCTCCCATCTATCTTCATCCATCAAGGCGCCGCTGAAATATGCTGATGAAGCCTGTGGATAGGAGTACAGTGCAGTTAAATGGGGCGTTGCAAACGCTCTCTGTACCCCCGTGACAAGGTGGCGTTACTTACTGTCCAAATTTAGTACAGGGAACAGCACGAACCGCTGCCTTTTGCTCTGTGGGCTGGGGTGAGATGCAGCCAGGGCTGTGTCCCCTCTGCGGAGAGTTGGAGATGGTAGTGGCATCTCAGCACATCGCTTAATTTCCCCCTTTTCTTTAGTGCCACTAAGAGTCACGAGCGCAGAAGC
This sequence comes from Strix aluco, assembly GCF_031877795.1. Taxonomy (NCBI): domain Eukaryota; kingdom Metazoa; phylum Chordata; class Aves; order Strigiformes; family Strigidae; genus Strix; species Strix aluco. The sequence continues at coordinate 29,545,074 of NC_133938.1, read as the reverse complement.
AGTAAATGAATTCAAGTTCACTATACAAATGTCTTCCCCTCGCTATCAGAGGGAGAAATTCGGTCATGAAAGGTGCCAGGTGTGCAGGTAAGGTGATGGTCCTGTTGACTGGTTGAACATCAGCTGGAGGGTCTGGTCTGTGGGGGAGCGGAGGAGTTGGGAAATCCCAGGGCTTTGCTGTTTGTTTGGCTACCGCGTGTTTTGCCTGTGTGTGCTGTGTTGGAGTAGCAGCAATTAAGCTTTATTTATATGGGGTTTCCCAGCTTGCAGGGTGGGAAGTGACGGTACGTGGGTGTGAGCGCTGCGTGTGAACTTCTCCTCCAGTTTGGGGATTAGCAGCATGGGCCAAGTGCCACAGTCTTTTTTTGGTCAGGTATCCGAAGGCGGTTTATCGTCTGTGTGTGAGTGTAAATGTCGATAGGTCAGCGGTAAACTGAGCCCTGTAACCCAAGCTGCTGTTGTACCCGATCCTGCTGGGACCGGCGGCGTTCTGCCGGGGCTGTGGCATTGCACGTGGCCCAGTGAGTTTCAGCAACAGTGTCCCCGTGTCTGAGCTGGGCTGTGCCAATGCCGGGGTAAGCTGGGATCTTCTCGCCTTGGGAAGGAGCGAGGTAAAGCTGGCAGAGAGAGTCGCTCTGTTCCTGCCATGCTATGAGAGCAGCAGGGAAATAAGATTGGGAGCTGCTGATGGCATGGGCCCATCCTGACATTGGGAGGAACTGGGAGCTCAAACTCCTCTCCAACTGCAGGCATGGCTCATCTCCAGCCAACTCTTCCTCTCGCAGCTGGGTTTATCTTCCTGGATTGTCCTTCCAAGAGCTGACAAGGTGTGAGTGTTACCTTCAGGCCTCCTTCCAGACTTGTGCTTGCAACAAGGCAAACCTATCTGCAAAGCCTCTGCAGTCAGCAGGACTCTGCCACGGCTCCAGAGCTCTCCTCTGTAAATAACCCAGATGGGCAGGTGCCTCCTTACAGACAAGATGTATGGTGAAGGCTGGATAGCTTGCTCTGGACGTGCAGAGGATAGCTGTTGAAGGACACGTCCATCCAGCGCAGTGCAAGGCTGGCATAACCTGCTGTGAGGAGGACAGAAAGCCTGACTGGAGGCTGCCACCCCCTTTGATTCAGGGACTAGACCTCTGTGATTTCATGTCTTCAGAGCTCCCTCCATCTTTGGTCTTCTGAGTACCCTGGAGCCCCTGCTCCATTCCAGTCCTGCACCACTCTTTGAACTCTGTCATCACCTGAGATGCCGCTCAACTACAGCAAGATCATCCTCAGCTCGACCATCTCCCAACATAGGCAACAACGTAGACATAGCACAAACTTTTAGCCCACAGGTCTTCTCTGTCCCACCAACAAACTCACTGTTTATTGGTAGCTCAAACTTTGTGATGGCCTCACTCCTCCTCACATCTCATGGGACACCTTTTGAGAGGGGGTTGGAGTGTTGGGCTGATGCAGGGCATAGTCTGGTCAGCTTATAGTGAGGCGGTTTCTTCCCCCACTCAGTCTCTTGTGTTCCCATTCTCCCATTGCGTTTCCACTCCTGATGCATTCGGGAGCATTTGGGGGAAAAAAAAAAGTTGACAAAAGAAATGAATTATGCATAAGGAATTAATTTCCTTGATGAATAGGGACTTACAAACTCAATTGCCATTCGCTTTCAAGGGATGCTTGGGGGAGTGGGGAGAAGGAATAAAAGCAGAGGATGGAGCGGAGAGTGAACGGCTGAGCCTGGAAATGTTCCTGGCCTTTGAGTGGACTTCAGGAAACAGCCCTGGGTCATTTAAACCATATGATGGGTCCCATATTCCCATCAATGTGTGGGGTTCTTTGCTGGAGCGAAAATCAGGGTGGTAAAGATGCAGCAAATCTAGCAGTGCATCTGTCAGTGAGTGCCATCTTTTGCTCAGAATAGGAGGAGAGAAAGGACCGGATGAGGATTCGGCTATTTTAATAGGTGGGGAAACTGAGGCAGATGTGTACATATGACTTGTTCAGATCTGGTACAGGCCAGGGGCTGATACAGGAGTAGTGCTCAGGGCTTTTGTGCTCCAGAAGTTTGCTTTTTTTTCCCTCGTGTGCCCTTCCCTCCTGCATGCTCCTATGTCCTGGGAGCAGAGCCAACAACTGGGAGCACTAAAAGCGCTGGAGTGAAGAAGCTGTAAAAGAGCCTTCTGGAAACTTTGCCCAGCCAGAAGAACTTGCCCCCAAACCCAAGCAGAAAATTCAGATTCCTGATGGGAAGAGAGCATCTATCACCCCAAGTGATGTGCCTGGCATCAAGCAGACGAGCTCTTGTGCTGTGTGTTGCTGCGTGTGGGCCCCTCACTACAAAAAGGACATTGAATTACTCGAGTGTGTCCAAAGAAGGGCAATGAAGCTGGTGAAGGGTCTGGAGCACATGTCGTACGAGGAGCGGCTGAGGGAACTGGGGGTGTTTAGTCTGGAGAAGAGGAGGCTGAGGGCAGACCTCACCACCCCCTACAACTACCTGAAAGGAGGTTGCAGAGAACTGGGGATGAGTCTCTTTAACCAAGTAATAAGTGATAGAACAAGAGGTAATAGCCTCAAGTTGTGCCAGGGAAGGTTTAGACTGGATATTAGGAAGCATTTCTTTACAGAACGGGTTGTTAGGTGTTGGAATGGGCTGCCCAGGGAAGTGGTGGAGTCCCCATCCGTGGAGGTGTTTAAGAGTAGGGTTGACATAGCGCTGAGGGATATGGTGTAGTTGGGAACTGTTAATGTTGGGTTGATGATCGGACTGGATGATCTTCAAGGTCTTTTCCAACCTAGATGATTCTGTGTGGGAAGAAGTCTCTTCCCATAGCGGAGGGATGGGGCGGGTCAGTGTTTTGGAGGAAAGGAGGAGTCTGCTTGTGATGCCAGTCACTCTTGGATTGAGAAGTATTTCACCTTGCAAAGCATCAGGGTCATTGAAGGAAAGTCTGACCTGGCTGTTGCGCTGGCTGATGAATTGGAGAAGCGGTGGGCAGACTGAGGCATGAAGGACAGCCCAGCATCGGGCAGAATTAATGCTGGGCAGGTCAGTTCAGTGGCCCTGTCCTCCTTGAAATCTGGTTTCTCAAAGCCCATATGGCTCTTCCTGATCCACTGCAAGTAATGCCTGCTTCTCCAGCCCTCCTGTCACATGTGCAGCTTGGAGCAACTCTACAATAACGAAGAGCCTCATCCTCCTGAAGAGCATCTTCAGGAGAGCGGACTAGGAGCTGCGTGAGGAGAGTGCTGGAGGTGGTGTTCGGAGGTGGAGGAGAGGCTGTACTGTGCTGGAACTGATCTGGGAAGCCGGGCTCTGGCTCCTTGCTGGTGGGCAGTGATCCTTCAACCATCCCATTGTGTTTTAGACACAGTGGAAGACCTTAGCATCACCTGATGGTCCTGCAAGCCCAGATCCTGCGAGGGAAGGAGGCTGGGACCATCCTGACCTGGTGTCCCTTCAATCCAGCATCAAAACTGGTGAGCTGATGTAGATAGATAGTTTTCTCCTAGAGCCTGCAGTTTTCCTGCCCTTTGCAACTTGCATATTGCCCTTTAAACATTGCTCCCCCTCAGTAGAGCCAACGTACCTGGGTACTCATGGACTTGGGATGAAGTTTTGCAAGTGAACAAAGTGTTGCTGGCTGCCTGGGTATTCCAGAATCAAAGAAGACTGTAAGTGTTGGCAGAAGTTGTGCCAGAACCATGGTGCTGGGTTTGTATAGCACCATGGCACGCCAGGAGCACCGCTGGTGCCTGCACACGTGCTGCTGTGCATCAACCCTATGGCGCACTGGAGCTCAGTCCTTTCCGGCTCGTTCACTGGTGTGATGAGCCTGGGAGATTTGTGCAATGCTTGTCTGGCCCTGCTCCCCACTTCCCTGTGCTGTTTGGGGGAGAGGTGTACCCCAGGCAAAGATAGTGTCCCCAAAACCCCCACTCTGGGAGCAGCTGTGCGGAGTTTGGGATCGCGCTGGCCGGCTGGAAGGAGGTGCCATGAGTTCCTCCTGCTGTGGAAGGAACCAAAGGAGTGCGAGTCCCTGGGGAAGGGTGATTTAATCTTGGAAAGGGTAGTTTAGTCGCTGCTTTTCTTTTCCATCACCTTCCCAGCCACCCTCCCCTTTCCCAAGCAGAGGGCAGAGAGGATCTGCGGGCAGCAGGCTTTGGAAGCTGTCGCTTTGCATTGCGCGGCTGGGGAAAGGTCTCTACCTGCCTTATTTTGTCCCTTTTGCTGTCAGGGCTGACAGTGCTCATGTTTATTTCATCCGGCGTGGCGGCTGTCTCGTTTCCCTATCCTCCGATGTCATTAGCGTGCCGAGAGCGGGCCCTGCAGTGCTCAGCCTAATGAATTCCGCTGTGGCTCTTCTCTCCCCACCTCGTTACCAAAGCTCAAGGTGTCAAATTAAACCCGGCTGGGGAAAGGAGAGAGAGAACAAGGCGCAAAAGGAGGAGGGGAGGGGAAGGGCGTGTGTTGTAGGGGTTCCTTTGGTTCTAGGATTTCCCCTTTTTCCAGCTAATTTTCCTTTTAAGCTGTTTCCTTTGCAGCTGGGGTTTCTCTTTGAGGCTGGACATGTTGTTGCACCAGAGGTGGTGACTGCCCGTGGCTGTGGGTTGTCTTCTGTTGGGGTGGGAGGAAGGATGTCCTCTTCCTTATCCCTGCTGCAGAGCACATCTTGGCATCCTCTGCCTCTGCTCAGTTTTGTCCATGCTATGTGGCCATGTGGGAGATGATGGTGGGTATGAAAGTGTCATTTTGAAAACCAGGTGGCTGTTTCTCAGCTCCTAGTCCACCTCTGGGCTTGTGCCCTCAAGCTGGGATGAGTTTTGCAAGTGGTTTTAAATAAAAGCTGCCATCCCCCATCCCTGGGAGCTGGTGAATTTGAAGTGAGGTGCTGCCTGTCCTGAGAGCTCGGCCACAAAAGCCACACTGATAGTCCCCCACCAGCTCCAAGGCCATGTTCTTCTGGGCCATGTTTTGCTTTTCTTTAGTATTTCTCGCACCCCAGTTTGCCCAGCCCCTGGCACAGGAGGCTTGGGGGTCCCCTGCTTTCTGGAGCCAGGGAGCCCAGCCCTTGGAGTTGGCCAGACCGTGGCAGGACACCCAGCGTGATGGCAGCCTGTCTCCAGCACCCCCCCACCCCATCTGTCTTGACTCTCATTGATTTGAAATAGTTTTGTAATATAATTATCTCCTCGTGGATGGGCTTTTTCATTACGTCGGCTGCTTCAGCTGCGGTGAGCATATTAATGTGGGATTAGTGCCATGGCGGAGCATGCGTCGGCGGTGGGGAGGGAGGGAGGCAGGCTGAGCCTCCTCCACTGGTGACTGTTCCTTCTGACCCCCCGAATTGGGTAACTGGAGGCTGTGCCGAGCTCCCAAGAGGTGCCTGGTATCTGTTGGGGACAGAGGAGCAGAGCAGGAGCCAAGGGGGATGGGGACCAGCCTTACTAGTACGCTGGGAAGCCAGGGCCCTTTTGTACCCCAGGTTTGACATCTTGGGGCCACTGATGGGTGCTGCTGGGAGGATTTGGCTTGGAGAGCACCTGTCTTGGTGACACGGTGGCCCTGGGGTCCCTCCAGTGACCGCCTGTCCTGCAGCCCTCACTGGCATCAAGCCGTAGTGGTCTGTGGCATTGATTTTTTTGCTTTGCCTCGTTTGCTGGGAGGGGAACATGTGGTGAGAAGGGGGTACGGGCGCCTGTGCCTCTGCATGGGATGGAGCAGTGTCACTGCCTGCCTGGGGAACTTGGGTCTTGGTCCCCCAGTCTGGAGAGTGGAGCAGGGACCCCAGACCTGCTCTGTCACCCACACCAGCAAATTCTGGGTGAAAGGAAGAAGACACAGAGGAGGAAGCCAGACATGGCTGTCCTCTCCTCCTCACAGGTTTGAGCAAATTGGCTCAGGCTGTGGACCCGTGGCCTGGAACTGTGGCTTGTGGCGGTGGCTTTTAACCCTGTGAGGGCGGCCAGGACACAGCTGGGTGCACCAGGGGTGAGGAGCAATTTCACATGCAATTGGAACTGCAAAGGAAGAGCGAAGGAAGGCATGATTTAATCACCTCGGCTGGCCCTGGGCCAAGACCACCAAGGTTCAAACACCTCTCTGTTGCAAGAGATGCCAGGGGAGTATTAATTGGCATAATTTGTCAACCATTTGGCACCTCATGGTGTGCTGTCCATGCAGTGTGCTGGTGCTCTGGGCTGTGGGGATTTTGGGGAGCTTTGAGACTTTTCTGGAAATTGGGTGAAAGCCACTGGCCTGGGTGGCTCCAGAGGCCATGGTGTGGTGCTGGGGATCAGTGGATGGGTCTCTAAAACTGCCTGCCTGCAGGTGAGGAAGACAATCCTGGTGGGTTTTGTTTGTGGCTCCTGGTGCATCAGTCATTTCCTTGGCAGGTTGGCACAGGGGTTGAATGGGTGTTTTAAGCCCAGTCCAAACACCCCACCCTTGCCTGATCCTGCTTGCTGCTTGAGAATTACCTGTGACCAACGATGCTGCAGAGGCAGGACAAGCCTCTCCGGCAGCACCTGGCTTGCCAGCTGCTGTGTTTTGCATGGGCCAGTATGGCACTGAAGATCTGAAGAGGAGTTCAGTGATGTGAAAACTTGCTGAAGGGGCAGTCTGCGATAAAGCAGAAATGTTTTCCCTGCACTGTGCTGAAAAAAGGCAGGAGAAAAGAAAAGCAAGCATCCCCTCTGATAGCCTCCCTGGTTAAAGACTCTGCCCACTAGAAGAGCGAACGACTCCCTGTGCAGCAAAAAGGTGTAAGTGTGGCCTAAAATGGAGTCAATGTGAGTATCAACCTGGTGCATGGAGATGTTGCCACTTTTCCTGACCACGGGAGGCATTGAAATGCAGCCAAGTCATCTTGATTTGAGCAGTTCATAACGTGTCCTCAGTTGGCTAGTAATAATGCGACTGACTCCTCTGAAGACCTGGGAGATTGAAGACTCGTGTGACCTCAACAGCCTCATTTATTGGGAAAGCAGGAAGACACTGTGTGGCAAGCACCTGTGTGATGCGGGTATCTCTGGGTGTTTCAGGGTGGCTATGCCAGGCCAGTCTGAAGGTGCACCCAACCGGGCTGCCCTCATTGCCAAAGCCTGGTGACAGCTGCCAGGGAAGGAGCAGAAACAGACACGTCAAGAATAAAGTGCCCCTTTGCTGGTATCCCTCCCAAACCCCCCATCAAGCAGCAATAGACCCGGCGATGCTCAGCACAAGTTCCCTCACCCAGCTGGGTGACGTTTGTTTTGTTTGGTGTGTAAAGCCTCTTGTGTGGCAGGGGACAGGTCTCCTTGCACAATGTTTGGTTTCCCAGTCTGGGCAGAGAGGTTGTTACACATTTGCTCCCACTCTGGAGTGCAGTGGAGACAAGTTCATTCAAGCGCTTTGAAGTCCTCTGATGAAAAGTGCTGGAGAAGGACAGAGGCTTATTAATTGTTGTTGAAAATATCTGTCAGTCCCATGTGAGGAGCTGCTGGCTGAATTTCTGCTGTCTGCTCTGTCTAGGAGAAGATAGTGACAGTACCGAGACAGTAGAGCGGGGCTGTCATTCTCATGGAAATCAGTCCTGCAGGCTGAAAACCTCCTGGTTTATAGGAGCCGTATATCCAGGTTGTGATGGGAGATAAGGCTCTGTCCTGGTGCGTCGCTGTGGAGGCCTGGCCAGCCTCTTCTTTCAGGCACCGGTGGAGCCATGAACACACAGACACTATTTGGTTGGTGGTGGCCTTCCTTTTCTGGGAAGGAGCTGCTAGCAGGGTTTTGGGCACTTTGACACTCCTGTTCACACCAGCCCATGGGAAACTTAAGATGCAGGTAATTTGGCAGTAAAGGGGAGTTGTCATTGCGTGTGCAAAACTGATGGTTCTTTGCGGTGATGGATTTGTGCCTGACTAGTACCTGGACTCAGTTACCTGATAAGCCTCTCCAGAGTACTAAAACGTAAGTTTCTCTGCAGCTCTTAGACCCGTGCTGGAGCAGTGATTAACCTCTTGGCTGTCTCACACTCTGGTTTGATTCACACATATCTCAGGGTCCACAGCTCTGCTGGACAGGCAGTGGAGGTGGGATTTGTGGGTGCAGAGCTTGCTGGGCGCTGGTGTCCATGTTTGTGTGGCTGCCCAAAGAGCCTGTCCCTTTCGACTTTGGGAAAGAGGTGCAGACTCGTCTTGGAGAGCCATGGAGGAGGAAGTTACTGGGGGACGGGAAGCTTTCTTCCCTCAAGCCAGCTCAATGTCACCTCCGTGCTTTCACCCTGTTGAAAGGCTGTAGCACTGGCTTGTCTTGTAGGGTCTGACCTCTCTGATGGAGCAGTTTGTCTTGCTCAACGTGAAGCGGCCCAGAGAGAATTTGGTGCTGGGAAGTTGACTCTTGCAGATGATGTGTCTCATAGTTTTGAAGCAATGAAGGCCATAGAGAACTGGCTAACCTCAAACGTCGCCTGTGGGTGAGCATTGACCCTGCGATCAGAGCCTGGACCGTGCCCCTGGCTCTGCTGAAAGGCCGCCTTCCCCATCCACCTCTCCAGCCAGGCTCTGGAGTGCTCTTCTACCGCGATCAGGATCTCCCAAACTTGTCTTCTCATTTGGTGATGGGTGAGAGCCCTGAGAGCCGTCTCCTTTCTCCAGCCCTGTCCCGCGGTCTCCCACCCCTGCCGTGACACTTAACATCTTTCTTGCGGATGAATTTGGCAGGGCCAGGCCGGGCTTTCTTGCCAGTGTGGCAACAGCCACGGCTCCCAGCTTGTTAGACTGAAAGAATGTGCCGTTTTAATTAATGATATGTAAATATCCTTGAATGGGCTGCATTTGCATATTAAGAGAGATTTGCGGAATCTGCGGAGTAATATATTTTAATTAAGGATTAATTAAAAATAATGGGAATTTCATTTCGCCTGGCAGAATCCGTTTAGATCTTCGCATACGTCTGCTCGGGAGCCCGGTCGGAGTGCGCTGCCGGTGCCGTGGTCTGCAGCTGGGGCCAGCCGCTGGTGCTGCTCCTCTCCTGGCCGGGTCCCGAAACCACTGGTGGAGCTGAGTGCCCAGTCCCCTTCGCCACACAGCCCGGCTGCGGGTTTTTGGGCTGTTTTTTGATATTCTTTATGGCAAAATAAGCAAATGGCTGTGAGACACGGAACACTAGTTGTGTTGGCAATTATGTTAATAGCATGCTATTAGGCTATGATTCTATATGAGCAATTGGGGAGAAGAAATGCCTTACTGAGAGAGAATGATACAACAGACGTCTGTCTTATTGATATAGCTCCAGAGGAGCTTTCTGCGTAATTACACTCGGCCACTTTTCGGAGGTGGGGGAGAGGCTGCGGCCACGGGATGGAGGGGAGAGTGCTCCCCAGCATGTGCCTGCATCCGAGGCAGGGATGCAGTGGGGTACCCTCATCGTGTTCCCAGGAGGGATTTGGTATGCATCTACGACAGGCTGAGTGTCCAGGTGTCCTGCAGGCTCTTTCATGTGTTGCTCCGGATGGTCTTGCAGAAGGGACGTGTCCTGCATTGGTGGCCAAAGGGCTACTGTAGAGCTCTGGGGACCTTGGCAAAACCCCAGGGCTTGCTGGCTGGACCCTAGAGGTTGGCTGCTTGAACCATAGTGATGGAGAGCATCAATGGGGAGCCTCATGGCTTCTTTGGGAAAGTTGGCATGACTGGGTCATGCCAAGCAGATAGACAAGTGGCTCCGATGGGACTGGCAATGAGTGGGGGGGCTCTTGAGGGGTTGAGATAGGTCGGGGGCAGGAGGGGAGATCAGGGGAAGGGTGAGGGTGCTGGTCCCTCTGTCCCGCCCACCTTTTCCCAGCGCTAAGCTGGCTGCAGCATATCGAATGCAAATGGAGAAAATGCAGTTTGTGGTAAGTGTCCGCTAATAAATAACCTCCGAGTCTTCTCCCTATCAGGCAGTGACATCCTGCATTTCTCTTCCCCGCCGCACCAGCCCAAGACATTTAATGATGTGGTGCTCCTTACGGGATGTGCCGCCCATGCTAAATATCTCCAGCCTTCACAAAATGGTGGGCAGAGAGCCCAGCCCGGCTCCGGCAGCCCCACGCCTCTCCCCCGCAGCCCTGGGCAGAAAGGTCGGCGGCGCAGCATCCCCCTCCCCATCCCCGGCGCCGGGCGCGGACCCCTCCGCCGCACTCGCCTGCGGTCGCTTGGAGGATTTCATTAACTGCACGAAGTAAAAAATAATCAATTTCAGATGTTCCCAGTGTTTGTGGTAATGGTCTCTCTAACCATTCTGATTAGCCGAGTGAAATGGAATTTTTCTTTTAAATTACAGCGCGTTGACATTAAATATAGGCAAACTTTGTGTGCGCAAGGGGGAGGGGACAGGCTTTTTACATTCATCCCTGTTCTTCTCCCTCCCCGTCCATCACTCGCCTTATCTTTCCATCAACCCCTCCCCAGTCACGACGAAATCTCCAGTGACTTCTTTCTGCTGCCCGCTAGACTGGGATTGATTTTTATTTTTTTTTTTCCCTGGGCTTTGTGAAATGTTTCCTGGGGTTTCAGGCTGGTGGGGGTGCATTTTTCCCTTTTTTTATAGTTTTTTTTTTATTTTTTTTTAATGTTTTCCACAGCGTTTTGGGTTGGGACCAGTGCTGCTGCCAGGCTGGGCTTCTTCCCTCCGTCCTCTCGGCCACGCTTGGGGTTTCACTTCGGTTTTGCCGCTCTCCCTTTTTGCTTTGCGGTTTCCTTTCGGCGTCCCGAGCGATGCAGTCCGCAGTGAAATCGATAGCGAGAGCCGTGGCCATGTGCCTTGGGGAGCAGGCTGGGCTCCTTCCTCCTCCGTCTCTCTCTCATACCCGCCTCCCCTCCCTGCACCCCTTTTCTTTCCTCAGGCTGAATTTTTTAGACTCCAAACAAGCCCACAGCAGCCTTTCCATTATTAATTTTTTTCCCTTTTTATTTATTTTTCATGCATTTTCCCTATACCTTCCTTTATTCCCCCTCTCACCGGCGCATGGCAGTGTCTGCGGGCGGGCGCCGGTACGGCGCAGCCCTGCCTGGGCTTTGGACTTCTCCTTTTGATAAGCTGTCATCCCCCGGCCCTGCACAGGGATTTGATCAGAGCACTCTCTCGACCCCGTGGAAGACATTAAACACCCTCCCAGACCCTTTTCTCTGTCTCCATCTCTGAACCTTTCACTCTCCTTTAATGAGAATTTCTCCTAATTATTTCAGTGGCTGCAGCACAGGGACCGCAGTGTAGTTAGATCTTGATACCGGGACGTGACTGTTATGCTGATAAAGGCAAAAGATCAATAATTTAGGCCCTAGCGTTAATGGCAGAGCTGAGAGCTTAAGTGTCTGTATTCAGGTTTAGTCCTGAAGGTTCCTGGAGTATTAATGATTTCCAGAGGAATTCCCCCCCCCCGCCCCCTTCCCTTGTGCTGCTGTTGCTTTTTCCCTAGTCCTGTCTCTCTTTAAAACCCCTCTCTCCTCATTTTTTATTTCATTTTTTGTTGTTTCCCTACTCTACAGCTATTCTGCTTTGCTTTCGGGTTGCCTCTGAATTGCCCTTACACAATTTGTCTGGGAATGTGGCGGTGTGTTAGAAAGCAAAGGGAGGGAGGGGAACCTGGCGGGGGCGGAACATTGAAGCAGGGGTAAAAAAATTACCCATTTCTTTCTGTTTTGCTTTGGAGACTGCAGGATGGGCCCTGCATGGGAGGCGAGCAACACCACTGAGTCTGGGCAAGGGCTTGGGTCAGGGTGCCTTCTGCAGGAGCTGGGGGTCTCAATCTGCGATGGAGGTGTTGTGTAGCATGGCAGTGGAGGTGGGTTACCTTCAGCCCCCTGCGGGGCCATGCCCTGGTCACCCACACCGGCCCCCCTGCCACCATGCCCATGGATGCATGTGGAGGGGGAAGACTGCCCTGAGCATGAAACGCTGCTGCGCTCTGTTTTCTTCTCTCTGTTTCTATATACACCTGCCAAGCCCTCAGCACAGCCTCTCCCTCTTTCCTCTGTGCCCTCGCAGACCTATTTTTGCTGGAGAAACTCATGTCCCTGCCCGTTCACATCAGCTTGAGGGGGCGTGTGCTGCATGTCCTTGCAGAGGATGCTCCAACATCATGATCTCTAGCTGCATTCCTGCCCTTATCCTTTGGGAAAGGTCCCAGCGCTGCTCGGTGCAGGGCTGTGTTTGTCCCAAGGATGCTGGACTGATACGGGGTGGGATGGGGGAATGGGAAATGCATCTGCCAGAGATCCTGGTGCTCTGTGCTTCTTTCTTCCCAGCGCTGTGATCCATCTGCCTTCTTGCTTGCCGGGTTTACTCCCCCAGGCCAGTGTGTCTGAGCTGATCTGTGGCTGTCCGGGAAGTGTTTGGAGGCCCAGGGTGGAAAGGGGGAAGTTTGAGAGAAGAGAGGGGGGTGAAAAACATTAACCAGTTTTCTAATGAGTCATAAGTGCTTTCCTCCTTGGTGGTGGTGGGATTTTTTTTTTTTTTGAGCCTGTTAGTACTTGAGGATTCAGGAAATACTGAGTTGATTTGAAAGAAGATGACAAATGATGAAGGGAAATTGGGGGATAAAGACTGTTATTTAGCCACGAGGAGCCCTGGCTGGGAAACACTGCTATATGCATTAGCTGGTTAATGGAATTTTGCCTGGGTTATCTCCATCCTGATTAGGGAAGAGGGGCTGGGGGTGCCTGGATTTTGTGGCTTTTTGGTCCGTTTGGTGCCCCAGGCTGTCCTTTGCTGCAAAGGGAATGGGAAGGATTTCTTGAGATTTGCAGAGCATCCCTCTCCTCCGGTGCTCCAGGTCTCTCCTGAGAATCACTGCCCCTCCGGCTCAGCATTGAGCTCACCCGTCCTCTGCTGTCGTCCCCGATCTGGGCAGGAATTGGCAGAGCATCATCTGTCCCTAGTAGTGTCCAGAAGCATCTTGTATGTCCTCAACGCCACCAACCAGACACCCCAGAGAAGTTGGAAATACTGATTTGTGTTTTCTAAGGATGTCTTAAGCAGCGGGGGAAACCTCGCTGTTGAGGCTTGGTCTTTCCTGGGGATCAGCACTGCTCCGTGTTGTGCTTTCTTTTCCAATACGGAATTCTGTCTCATCTCTCCCAAGGCAGGAATGCTTTGAGGGAAAAATGACCAAAAATGTGAGTATCTCACTGAAGTGGAAGCTGGCAGTACTGTGAGTGCCCGTGAGCTCTTCCTTCAGCTGCAGAGCTGAGACATCTTATGCTTTCTTCCCTTTCTCTTTGCTAGCAGCCGAGTGGTCATGCTGGCATCCAGAGGATTACGGCATGCTCCTTTGCATACCTGTGCCTTTGCTGGGCTTGGACAGGCAGCGTAGGCTGGGGCTGGGTAAACAGTCCTGTAGCTCCACAGTCCAGCTGGCTCCTCCTAGCTGGCTTGCCTTGGCAGGGCTAGCCAGAGTATAAATTAGTTTCAACTTATTGTAGTCACTGAAGTATAGAAATATAGCTGAGGACACACAGGGAAAACATCTGGGCAGTGCAAAAGGGCTTGTTGGCTTTTATGCGATGGTGTTATTTGGGGTTGGGAGTGAACAACCTTAAAAGCAGATTTTCTGAAAGAACAAAAAGGTGTTTCAATGCTGCCTCGTTCCATGCTGTTTACAAAAATGCGTACTTATGTATATGTGTATGCATATATCTGTATATGCATACCCGTAATCACATAGCTAGGAATGCAAATATAGGATGATGGGAATCTGAGCTGCTGGCCTGGTAGGTGCAGGCTCTGTTGTAAAGGTGCTCCAGGGAGTAAAAGAGCCCTGTGGTTACATTTCTTCATGCAAGGTAGGGACCACGTGTCCTGATCCCAGATCCTTTCTTTGATTATTGAAAAAATGGAGACGGGTCTTGCTGTAAATGTGGCCATGTGGGACCCAGGGCCAGTTCCCTGGTGTTGCAAGTGGTTGTCTTGTGTTATCCAAGCAAGGAACTTAAGCACCCATCTTTGGGGTCACTTCGGCTTTCCTTCCTGCTTTTCCTAGTGGGTCTTCATTTATTCTCCTGGGCAGGAAGTACATCAGCCACCTGATGTTCCTGCCTGAGTGTTTCCTGGTCAAGTTACGTGTTTACACCCAGGTGTTTGGGTGCCAAATTCAGTTGACTTCAGTAGGATCTTCCTTATCCAAGGCTGCACGAGGCATGTGTTGGATTTGCCAGGCTTTGTTAGGAGGTTGATTTCTGGATGCTCTGGCCTTAGGCTGTGTGGGTTGAGTATTTGCAGAGCTTGTCTCAGCAAGCTTTAGAGAGGAGAGGACTTTAAGGACAAATATGAGTAGTTGTAGGTTTTTCTAGCCACCAAACTGGTGGTGAAGTAGGGAAGGATTCCCCAAAGCTGTGCTGATATTTGTTGTGGGTAGCCCTGGGGAGCAGGTATTTGTATCTGAAATGTTAATAGAGAGACTGAATTGAATCGTGCGTGCTGTCAGGGGAACGGTAAAAGCCATTTACAAAAGAAGCCAAGAGAAGATCAGTAGAAATGCACACAAACCCTAAAAATCCCAATGTGACGCCTGAATAATCGCCCATTTGTCTGAGGAAAGAGATTAATCCAGCCAGGGTTCAGTTTAACAGGATTATTGAACATAGAGGGGAAGCGGACAGAGGGAGGGAAGGCTCTGGGATTTTCCATACAACTTCAGACCATGGATCTTTCTTTTCCAATGGCCTTGGCAGGACAGGGAAGCTTCAGGAGTTGGAGCAGCTTTGCTGGATGTCAATGGGTGAGCTGTAGTGGGACAGTTAGGATCACATAGGTCTGACCCAGTCCTTGCCTTGTGTCGCCTCTCTGGCCAGTTTGGTTAGACAAGGAGCTCTTTGGGGTAGAGACCATGCCTGAGAGTATGTGCTCTTTGTGGGGAGCTGAAATTGGAAATCTGGCAGTTTTTAACGCTACCAACAAAGAAATATATATTTCATCCAACCAACAGCATGAAGTCTGACTGCATCTCCAAAGGGGCTGCCACCAGGTCAGTCACGTCCATTGCAGTGCTACTGGAAACATCTGTCTTTGGAGAAGTCCAGACAGGGCCATGGGGGGAATTTTTGGGAGGGACATAGACCTTCATCAGCTTCTGATGAAGGGACTTCTGATGGGTGTGGATTAGCCATTCAGTACCAAGGGACAGTCCTGCCTCCTGAAGCACCTGGTGTTGATGAAAGCCCTTTCATTGGGATCATACCCTAGAAGGTGTTTGGTGACCAGATGCTTTCTGTCCCTCAGTGCTTGGCTGCCTTTTGGCACCGATTGTGGCAGCTCTCCTGTTGTAAGCTCCTTTCTAGGCATTAAGGTGTTTTCTTCTTAAAGCGGCTTTTCACCCTTAAAAACAAGGAGATGTGTAGATAAGAAGGGAGACAGTGCTGCTGCCTCTACAAACATCCCCACAAAGCAGATCATACAAAAATAAAGTGAAAGGAGAAATGTTTTTATGGTATTGCCTGCATTTATGTGGAGCTAGATGGGAGCGTGTGTGTATGTCTGTGTTTCTTTGTGCGCGCTTTATAATATAAAGCAACCACAGTGTCTCTGTGGTGTTGCCTGAGAGCTGTTGATGTGTTGTCAGATACTGTAACTTCTTTTAAGTCTACCTTGTGTGTAGAGTATCTTGCATATTGGTGATCAGAAGAAGAAGCAGGAGAATAAAGTGGGAGGAAAAACAAGGGGGCAGCTCTGGCTGTCCTGGTGTGCACCTGCCTTGGCTCTTCAGGTGCATATTTGTTAGTCTTGTGATGGGACCTCTCTCTGTTTTGGAGGGGGGGACTGTGCTGGAGCTCCCCTCTTCCTTTTGGGTGGTGGTGGCTGTGTTCAAGGAGGGGTGTGATAAGCAAAACCCTTGGCATTCACATAAACTATTTCATAAAGCCATCATTTTCCTATTTTGCTGTTTCCATGCATCTTAACCCACCGATTATTTGTAAAAAGCCTTTCCGCAAGCAGTGTTGCCTCTTAGACATGTGAGAGTAATAAAAACAGTGTTGCCCTTCCATCCATTCTTTCTTCAGCCTGTCCTGCTCTCCTCTGCTGTGCACCGGGACCCCGTGTCCCTTTCCAGGCCATATTTGCTTCCCATTTTCCCACTTCCAGATGTCCCCCTTCTCCATGCCCCGGCCCCCCTTGCTCCCTCCGTGGTGTGGTTTCTGCCAGCTCTATTTATTTGGTGGTGCGTGTGAGGAGCCAAGGGCCAGGGATGGAGAGAAGACACAGCTGCCTGCATCCATACCTGCATTTCCCTGGGGAATGCTGTGGGCATTTTCTCACCATATAGACTGTGCGTCTCCAAAACACTGTTGAGGGGTGCAGGCTACCGATGAGCAGATCTGCCCAAACAGTTGAAGGTGGGAGCTGACTGCAGGTATTAGAGCACCATTTGGTTTGCAAGGAGGTACGTGGCAGCGGGTCCTCACCAGCACATCTGGGCTCCTGTCCCTCCAAGGCAAGCTGTATGGGCCGGGCAGGCTGTTTGCTAAGCGAGGTCTGGCTTTTGGTACTGCACTGACAATCTCCCATCTTGAAGAGACTGCTCTGCAGCACCTGCCTGGGAAAAGTACTGCTGTTACTCTCATTTAAGGGAGATACAGAGGTGGAAGCGCAAGCAGAGAGGGCTGAGGAGTCCTGGAAGATCCAGGAGTCTTCCAGCACAGATGTTCTCCTTCCGTCTCTGGCGTGTCCTGTGGTTCACTGTAGCTGCAAGCACTCATTGGAGCCTGTTCTCCAGGGACAGTATTTCTGACGTAGGCTGGGAGCCTTTCTCTGATGATACATGGGATGGCTGAAGGCTGCACCCCAAGGCAAGCAGCCAGGTAGAACCGCCTCTCCAAAGTCTGGTCCTTCTTCAGTCATTTAAATAGCAAATAAACTCCAGCAGGCTCTGCAGAAGAGTGAGGTTGAGGCTCTGCTTGTCCATCGTTTCCCCATGCCGGGGCTGTGCTGAGCCAGGGATGAATGATTGGGACTCAACAAAGTGTTTAAACACCAGAATTGAAATTAATGTCCCCTCATTGCTGGTGAGGCTGCCAATACATTACAGCAAGCACCTTCCCAAAGTGAAATGAATGTTTGTTTATCCTCATGAAATATACATCAAAACATGTTGGTGGGAGAGGCTGCTAACGAGGGAACAGGCCTGCTCTCCGTTAATTCCCATCTGGGAGCGGACGCTGCTCCTCTCTTCTTTTCTTTCCTCTCTGGGCTTTATTTTTGAAGCCTAACCCGTCCGCAGCTGTGTATCCAAAAGCATTAATATGGCTTTAATGAAAACTCCGGTTGATCTGTCCAAAGATATTGATGAGTGGTCCTCAATCGTATTAATCTTCTCATTGCGGGAGGAAATGAAGGCAGCGAGCAGGGCCGTCAGGTGCCACTGGAAGAGGAGGGTGAGCCGGGAGCAGGGACAGCCACTGCCGCCTGACCCTGCCTCCGGGGTTGCAGCTTTTCCTGGCTCGGGTTGATTTTTTTCAGTTTTTTGGTCCTTTTAGAAACTGGAAACAAAGCGACCGCCCCTCGACTGGACTGCGCACCGCAATTCCAGGCCGGTATTTAACATTCAAATCATTAAGTTTCCGCCAATAAATCCATTACTGTTAATTATATTGAAGGGGCTAACGATCCGTCGACAATATTCTGCCATTGATTTCCATTCGCATCGAATGGCCGCCTCGCCTCCAATCCATGCCGGGGCGCGTTTTGGGGGGGTTCCCCCCCTCCTTTGCAGCTTTCTCAGCGGCGCGATGCCCCGCCATCCCCTTCTCCCTGAGCGCAGGCTGCTCCTCGATAGGAACACGCTACACTTCTTTATGGCTTATGGCAAACTGCCTTGATTACTTCTACTGTTGTACCCATTATGTGAATTAAATATGTATTCAGTTGCATGCTGCTTGCGTTGTTATTGCAGGGTGACATATGGTAGTGACTCAATTAGAATGAAACTAGCATTAGATAACCCTTCTGATTACATGCATCCCAGCCCGCTCGGCAGCCTGGCTGCTGCTGCCACCGCCGCTGCTTTGCCTGATCTCCCGTTATTGACGGGCCGCGGGTTTCATTAGCCGTTATCATCTCCTTTAGGCAGGAACACGGCAAGAAGAGGGCATGCAGGATGAGGCCGTGGCCTGTGGGTGCCGTTGCTCTGCCCGCAGCTGAGCTGGCCCCATGGCCTCTTGCAGGCGGGCTGCAAGAGGGATGTTCGCAGTGATGCATTGCTTGCACGCTGGGCCTCCCCTGTGGCTTTCCATCACTCCCCTCTTTACCTTTCCTCAGTCATAGTGTCTGGGATTTTCAGAGCCCAGAAATGTCCAAGCAAGGGGACCATCGGCCAAGTCCCAGCCAGGCATGCTTTGACAGGTAGCACTGCGGCAGCGCAGACCCTTGCAAACAGCCATCAGCACCTGGGTGAAGCTCGCGGTGTTTGAGGATGTCCTCAAAGCAGCAGCAAAAAGGGCTTAAGTTTGGTTTGGTAGATGACTGCTCCTGACTCTGGTAAGCAGCACCAAGCTTTGTGTAAAGGAAAAGGATTAAATAGCCGGTGATTTTGTTTCTTGCCTCCTCTTTCCCCGTGTAAAGTGAGTTTCTGGTGAGAAATATCTGGATGAGAACTGGGCATTCTTCCCTGAGGTGGGTGGCTGGGGGCTGCAGGGCGCAGGGCGGTGGTGGGTGGCTTTGGCACTGCTGCCCTCTGGTGCGCACACCGGCTGCTCCCCGGGGCTCTGCGCCCGGAGTGCTGGGGAGGGCTGCTTTGGCTATCGCTGGAGGATCTTCTGCTTCCTCAGTTCCCTTACGCCCTGCAAAATCCAGCCCAAATATTATGTTTCTTGAAGCTAGAAAGGATGGATTTCCCTGTCCCCATGCACTGCTGCTTCCGTCATTTCTGGCTGTTGGAGGACTCTGCTGCAGGCACGAGCAGAAGATGCTGCTGCTCCTGCTATTCCACACAACAGCCAAACTTGCTGTGTCTATCCACAGGGCATTCATTGCATCCCCTCAGAGTTTGCGGAGTAAATAAAACAAGTTGTGAGCCCTCCCCCCTGCTCCCAAACCCACCACTTTTACTTTATAGCTTTGTGAACTGTTTGTCAGCAAATCCTGATGCAAAAGTAAGTAGGAAATGGATTAATTATATAAACATGATTGGGTTCCAGAAACAAATCTCAGCCTATGAACTGTTTGCAAATGTTTCTCTCCAAGGGCTGCTCTCCAGTCCCACTGTGATCGGTACCAGTGCCTGGTTTCTCCTCTCACATTGAGCAAAGGGAGGTTCTTTTTAGAAATCGAATAGCGACAGCGATCAAAGAGCAAATAACATAGTTCCTGGTGACAGAGCTTAGCTAAATACAAATTTTATCTGGGTACGTATATAGCTATTGAGTGGGATATTTATGAATGGAAAATAATACAGCTCCACAAAAAAACCGCATTTGTGCATTTTTTCACATCAAAGCTCAGAGTTTGGTTTGCACCTTTCATTGCTCCTTAATTCTTTGTGTTTTTCTTGCACGTTCCCATTGCGAGCATGCCTGTATGTGTGTACTCGTGGGCCTGCATGCATATTATGCTGTCAGACCTCTGCAGGAAGCTTTATTCTTGCTTTTGCAAGTGGGAAGTTTCTTTTCGCAGTGGAATAAAGGCCTTTCCCAGCAGAGAACCAGGAGTCTGAGGCAAAGATAGTTGCTTCTGGAGTCCTAATTCTTTAGCCCATTCCAGACGGTAGACCAAATGCCATTAGTGTCCTTCCTGGCTCAGGGTTTTCTGAGCAGCTCCAGGGGCTTTGCAGCAAAGCCCAGCTTGTGATGCAGAAGACAGGCACAGTCTGACCAGCAAACCTGAACTGAGGTGTGTGCTGCATGAGCCACCCCTCTCCAGGGGAATCCCAAAGAGGATGCTTGAGTGCAAATGTCCATCTCTGGCCGAGTTTTCTCCAAATTTCGGATGCTTGGCGGAGCTTGGTGCTGGTGCTGCTCGGGGTCCCTCCTGCAGAGGTGATGCTCTTGCTTGTAAGGAGTCAGAACACACAGTTCATTTTCATCATAGAATTACAGGATGGTTTGGGTTGGAAGGGACATTAAAGCTCATCTAGTTCCACCCCCCCTGCCATGGGCAGGGACACCTTCCACTAGACCAGGTTGCTCAAAGCCCCATCCAACCTGGCCTTGAACACTGCCAGGGAGGGGGCAGCCACAGCTTCTCTGGGCAGCCTGTGCCAGTGTCTCACCACCCTCACAGTAAAGAATTTCTTCCTTATACCTAATCTAAATCTACCCTCTTTCAGTTTAAAAGTTACCCTTTGTCCTATCCCTACACTCCCTGATCAAGAGTCCCTCCCCAGCTTTCCTGTAGCCCCCTTTAAGTACTGGAAGGCTGCTCTAAGGTCTCCCTGGACCCTTCTCTTCTCCAGGCTGAACATCCCCAACTCTCTCAGCCTGTCCTCACAGGGGAGGTGCTCCAGGCCCCTGATCATCCTTGTGGCCTCCTCTGAACCCGCTCGAGCAGGTCCGTGTCCTTCTGATGTTGGGAGCCCCAGAGCTGGACACAGCACTGCAGGTGGGGTCTCATGAGAGCAGAGTAGAGGGGGAAAATCCCCTCCCTCGACCTGCTGGCCACACTTCTCTTGATGCAGCCCAGGATACAGTTGGCTTTCTGGGCTGCGAGTGCCCATTGCTGACTAATAGTCAGTTTTCCATCCACTACTACCCCCAAGTCCTTCTCTGCAGGGCTGCTCTCAATCCACTCCTCACCCAGCCTGTGTTTGTGCTTGAGATTGTCCCGACCCATGTGCAGGACCTTGCACTTGGCCTTGTTGAACTTCATGAGATTTGCACGGACCCACCTCTCCAGCCTGTCCAGGTCCCTCTGGATGGCACATCCCTTCCCTCCAGCGTGTCGACCATACCACACAGCTTGGTGTCATTGGTGAACTTGCTGAGGGTGCCTCGATCCCACTGTCCATGTCGCCAACAAAGATGTTAAACAGCACCGATCCCAACACCCACCCCTGAGGAACGCCACAAACCTGTTTTCCAAACCTGAAGCCTTTCTGGTTGCTTGGTGTATTTTCCTCCCAGAGCAGAGTTCTCAGGGTGAGCTGGGGGGGTGGCATGGGGCTCTCAGAGCAGGATCCATCCCTTTATTGCTTGCCTTGCTATCGCATGTGTTGCTTTCGGCTAGAAAACCGTCAGCTCATACAAATGACTGACAGCAGCCAGCATCAGCCCTTGGCAGGTATGTAAACAAAAGAGGGAACCGTTTTCTGCTTGCTCTTTTTTTTTTTCCTTTCTTTTTTTTCTTCTTTTTTTTCTTTACTTGGAGGAGTCGTTGAGATGCGGGGTGATGTAGCCCAATGCACATCCCCATCCGGGGCTCATGATGGCTCTGTCTGGTGTCATGCTGGAGAGTGTCAGCTTGATTTCAGAGCTGCTTGACACAAAGGGACTGGCGAAGTGAACAACTGGGAGGCTGTGAGGATGGTTACCTGCTCCCCCTGTTTTCTGAGTCCTCCAAACCTCTCTCTTGTCTGAGCATCCCCTCTGGCCCGCGCGTGTGTTTCCTCCTCATCTTTCTGCTGCGGGTGGATGCATCCCTGCTGGTTTCCGTAAGCTGCCTGGTGAGCACAGCCCCCAAGTCTGCAGGGCTGTCAAGGGCTGTGTCTCTCTCCGATTGATTGGAAAAGTTCTTGTGTGTTTTTTTTTCTTTCTTCCCAATGAAAAACACCACCTGAGCAAGTCTCTGTTTGTCAAGCCTGTGCAGAAGGCAGATGAGCTTGCAGACAGTGACTTAAAATAAACACCAGCACGGTCCTATCAAGGTAAAGCAAAAATACTGAAAAAAGTGGATTTTTTTCTGCTTGATTTTCACTTTCTAAAGTGCTACGCAATTTCTTAAGGTGTTTGTTATTGTTGTTGTTATTACTGTTATTACGTAATAGCTGGCAATACTTTTTTGGATGCGGTTCCCCTTTGCTCTCCTTCCTGCTGGGTGCTGGGGTGGCCCGTGCAGCTGCGGAAGGGAGCAGGCAAACCCCAGAGATGCAGCCGCATGCCTGATTTCAGCTCCAGGGAATTTCACAGGAATGAAAAGAGATGGAAAACACCGTGAGGCCACTAAGCCACAAGCCGAAGTGGATTATTTAAGTGGATTAGTGATTTCTGACCAGGGGCTGGTGTGAAGCACATGGGGTTTTGCTGGCTGTTGCTGCAGGGTCTGTGGGGGTTATGGTGGGTGATGGCGGGTTGACTTATCCATCTCCAAGGGCTACAGCCCCTCTGCCCCTCGCTGCCCGACCTCTGTTCCCCCAAATAGCCTCTGCAAGCACTGCCCAGCCCATTCCTGCCCTTGGGTGCGGGCAGCTGCCTGCCTGCCTATGCTCACTTTTGGCTGGGGGAGGCAGAGCTGGCGTTGAAGAGGAGCCAGGGTATGGTCCCCAGCCTCCCCCTGCCCTAAGCCGCCCTGTCCTCAGGGAATACAGGCGCAGGGTGAGGAGCATCAGGCTCCCCCTTCCTCTGCATTGGAAGCACCATGCTCAGCTCCGAGGGTCTCCCAGCCGTTCCACCCACCAGTTTGGGTGGAAAGGAAACTCCCGCCTGTCTCTCTCTGCGTGTTACACACCTGCACTTTTTCCCCTCATTCTCTCTTGCTCTCCTTTTTTTCCCTTCCTTTCCCTTCCTCAAAAAAAAAAAAAAAAGAAATAAACCCCCAGCAGAAAGCAAGCTGTGATACTGTCGGGCCTGGCGTTGATGTTATTTATTTTCCTCAGTTGCTGCTCTGGAAGCCCGGAGTTGACAGAGCGGTTTTGTAGAATAGAAACATTATAGACTGTTACTGTCAGAGTGTTAAATGTGATGGATAGAGAAATACAGGGGAGGGAGGGGACTTTACACTAGCCATGTCTGCCAGCGAGAGTGCTCATGGGAGAATAAACCATCCGCATATAAGAAATGAATGAGGTAATGTGGCGGGAGGTAATGGACTCTTGCAACAGAGATGCGCCTTGCCGGCTGGACTTAACCCTCGCCACTCCGCGGGCGGGATGGGGTGGGATGGGGGGCACGTGCTCCACTCGCCTGTGGCCCTGAGATCCATCAGGCTTGGGGCGCTGGGATGCTGAGGTCCAGTGAGAAGAGCCGGGTTGTCCCCGTGGAGCGAGGGGAGTGCTGCCCAGGTCCCTGCAGACCCCCTCCCCCAGGAAAACAGTGTTTGCTGGGCTTGCCACAAGCCTGAGATGGAGCATCTTCATGGTGAGCACCAAGAGATTTATTCGTCACTCATTAGAAAAGGGACTTGTGCTGCTTGGGAGGTGCAAGGGGATGAAGCCATTGGCAAGCAGCAGCCCGATGGCTCGCTTGGGGTGGCTCCGGGTTTGGGATCCTGCTGAGGGTGGGTGTGGAGGTCTTGGGGGCTCAGCCAGCGAGGTGAGAAGCACAAGCCCGAAGCGGGGCAGGAGAAGAGGTGGCTCTAGACCCAGCCTTTCTCTTTTGTCAGTGGCAGAGGTGCTGGGAAGCTGAGGAGCTTTACCTTCATTCATGGCTGGTTGCACAAAGTGCTGAGCTGGGGTCCAGATCTGAAACCCCATGGTTATGGTGCTCAGTTTGTGTTTCAAACATCACTTCTCATGTCTGGAGGGATGGGTTGGGTGGGGAGAAGCCATGGTAGTTGGTGGCCCTCCAGCTCTGTGGTTACACCTGGGGAGGGCAGGCTGCATGCATCTCTGACCTCTTCTGGTTCACATCAATGGCTTTTCCAGTTATCCACTTAACTATAAAATTGTATTTTGAAGGCTAATGTTTGGTGCTCGTTTCCATCCCTCCTCCTTACAGAGTCTCTCTGTAGCTCCCCCATGAGGAGACTCCATGGGTGTCATTATCTCCTGCCTGCAGGACCAGAGAATCAGGGAGGTTTGGATTGGAGAAGGGACCTTCAAAGATCATCTAGTCCACCCCCCTGCCATGGGCAGTGACACCTTTCATGAGATCAGGCTGCTCTAAGCCCCGTCAAACCTAACCCTGAACACTTTTAATGATGGGACATCCGCAACTTCTCTGGGCATCCTCTTCCAGTGTCTCACCACCCTCATCATAAAACATTTTGTCTTTATATCTGATCTAAACCTACCCTGGTTAATTTAAAACTATTAGCCCTTGTCCTAGCCCTACAGGTCCTGGTAAAAAGCCATCTTTCTTACAAGGATGATGGGCTTGCAGGGGGTGAGGAGCCTCAGGGCGGGGGGCAGCCCTGGCAGCTCTCACCGCCCCTTCGCTTCACGCTTCGCTAGGCCTCCAGCCTGACTGCGCAAAGTTTGTCGTAGTCAGTGTGTGTGAGTAATTAAATTACTTCCGTGTGCGTTTTACCCTCACTGACTTTTACCCACCATCTTATCTCCAGCTCGTGGAGCTTCATTCACATATCCTTGGAGGAACATCTCAGCTTTCATGTGTCCTTGCTAACCTCTGTTGCTCATGTTCTCCTCAAACCTACTGCTGCTCATGCTCTTCTCCTGACAATAAACTTATAAAGCAGCAGAGGGCAAACCTTCTGCACCCATGGCCTTGTTGAAAAAGCCATTTATTTCTACTCTCTTCCACATCTTAACCAGCCTTTTTTTTTTTTTTGGTTTTGCTTTTGTTTGCTTTTGCTGGGAGAAGAGTTACATTTGTCAGCTGATGAAACTTTGGGGGACTCTGAATGACACCAACTGTGTTTTGTGCCTTCTATTGCTGGGTGCGCAGCAATTGTAATAGATTAGCAAGGTATGTTTTCTTCTTCCTTACGGGTATTGCTAGTTAATCTCGGTGGTATCGTGTCCATCTTGAGACTTTATCCTATCTATTTATCATCTTAGCTGGTACTGAAGTGAGACTCACAAGTCGGTGAATCTGTGGTTCATCTCACTCCATTTTTTAAAAATAGGGTATGACACTTTGTGTCCTCTAGTGTAATGAGAGATTGAGCTGCTAATGAAAATATGCAATCATTTTATTTCTGAGTCCCTGCAGAACTCTTAGGCAGGTATTATCTGGTCCTGGTGACTCCTCATTTTTCATTTTCCAAACGTGCTTTAACATCACTTCTTCTGACATCTCAATCTCTGATTGAGTGTCATCTTTGTCACCTGAAAGATGGCCCACTGTTGGGGATCGCATGGTGTTGGGTTGCTGAAGGCTGAGCACCAGGTTCCCCTGCATCCTTGCACCCCACGGCTGCCGCCACAGCAACTCCTCCAGAGATGAGCCCTGCATGGGTGATGCCAAGGTCTGGGCTTGCTGTAGGTCCCATGACAAAATGCATCCTCATCTTGGTTTGTGAGCCTCCAGCTAGTTAAAAATTGCAACTGATTAAAGCATCATCTGTTTGTGAAATGGATGAGTTTGAGGAACTTCCTTGTATTTGCCTGCTGCTTCTTTGGCGTCTGGGTCAGATTTCTTTGGGATTCAGTGAGAATCCCCAAAATACTTTAGGAGGCATCTGGGTGCTCTGGCTCCAATTGCTGACCTTGGAGATGCTGATGCTGGACCTGCCCTCGCCTTCAGACAGTGATGGAGAGGCAGGAGGAGCCAATCTCGAACCCAAAATCTCTTTCTTATGAAAGAGCAATGGGGAGATGCCACCAGTGGGGGACACTGCCTGCCCCGGGGGTGCAGCCGCAGTGTCCTGCAGAGCCACAGGGATGGCAGCATCCTGTTTCAATGGCAGCCACTCCTACCCCTGGCACCTTGAGAACCAGTCCACAAATACCTTTTTTTATTTTTTTTTGTTTTGGAGTTTTGCACTCCAAATCAGCTTGATTTGGTAAAAGACTTCCATCACAGCACGTCACAGGTAATTTATTCCCGGGTGCTGTAATCTGAAGAAAAGCAGAGCGAGAGACCTCCAGTCACAGCCGTGCGCGCACGCAAAAAGTTAAGTATTCTTGCTTTCGCTGACAGTACAAAGGTGTCATATACGAGAAGGATTGACACAGACCAAAGGGTCTTGTGGGAAATATGATAATAACTATAAAGAAGACAGATTATTCCCCAGTTGCCAACATTCAAACCTTTTTACAGTCAGTTCAAACATATAAAACTTTATTGCTGTAGCAGAAAGGGGAACAATTTCTGGTTGCACAGCTTTCCCAGGGCTGGGTTTATACTGTCTGTGTTATTGCTCTATAGTGGCATTTTAAAGTTTATTGAACAAGACTTTTACAATTGAAGGAAGTATATAAAACTGTAAATTTATTAGATTTTTCAGGATAAGTGCCCTTTCTAGTTGTGCTCAAGAATTCGGAGCTACGAGAAACTGCTAGTTACAAGACTTATTAATATTAAAGACTGAGAGAGCGCACATTTTATACCTTAACTGATCTAAAAAATAATATTATGATATTACTGAAAATCTGAGCTGTCACTGAGCAGGGTGCGTAGAGCGTTTGTATAGTTTGTGTATGTATAAATAGTCTATATCTGTGTGCAGATACGTATGTATGTTTGTGTCTGGGTATGCCCTGCAGGGGTGTGTACGCACCTGCTGTATGAGGGTGTATGCACATACGATATGTAAACAAACAAGCGTGCGTGTGTGTTTGAGCATATATGTCTATATAAATCTGTGTGTTCCTGTGCAGTATTTTATTTTTATACGCGTTTATTTCCTGTATTGTGCAGTGCCTTCTAGAATGGAGTCTCAGTGTGCACGTAAGGCTTTTAGGTGATGCGGAAGTACAATTAAAAGGGTGCCTGGTTGGATTTGATGGTTATATCATGCTCACTTGTATGTGGTGTATGAAGACCTCCAGGATGTAAACTGTGCAGTTTATACCATGTTCGCCATTCGCCTGATATTTTGTGCCTAAACCAGTGAGTATGTGAGTGATGGTGGGATGCTGTGTTCCAAAAGGCTGGGTGCCTGTCCCCATCCCCTGCCTTCTCCTTAGGGCTGCGGCTGAGTAACACTGATGATAAATTTGCAGGGACCGAATTCTCTGGTCGGCACATTTGCTTGGAGCTGCTTATGCAGCAAAACTGGGCTGCAATGCTGCTGGAGACAGCCCTCGGAGACAGCTCATCCCACGTACGATCCGGGGGGAAACCTGCTCTTGAGGGGTCCCTGCTGTAAGTTTTCTTCTTCCAACTTGGGGATGATTTTACCTAAATGTGTGATTCCAATTAAAATAACTCCTAAATGTGCTTTTCTGCCCACTGCGCGTGGAGCATCGCCTGCCCGCTGCAGTAGCCAGTGTTGCCGGAGTGGCCGTGGGGACATCTAAGAGGGGTTTGTTCTGGGGCGGGGATGTCCACTGGGGCAGAGGGTCTCCTGAAGCACCTCTCACCAGCGCTGGGGGCTGGGAATACATCCCCCAGCTCGGGAGGAGAGCCTTCCTCCACCGCTCCGCTCTGCTGGTCCAGCACAGCCGCAGAAGGAGATGTCTTCAACTTTGGCATCTGCGATGGCAACTTGCAAGGGGCAGCAGGTGCTTTGGAGGCTGAGCAGGAGCAGGCAGGAGCACCATGAACCGGCAGTGAAGGCAAGGAAGTCAATAAGCCCTGAATCTTTTATGAGACCTTGGATATTCTGATCACAGCTCCGCTGGCACCGAGATAGGAATACAGATTATCTGAGAAAGCGTCCGTGACTTGAAGCTCGGTCCTGGGTCTTCATAAGGTTTTTAGCTTGCGTCCCCATATTAACATTTTGCTGTTGGTTTTGGGTTTTTTTTTTTCCTTTTTCTCCTGCTTTTTCCCTGCAGGGGGGGTGGAGCTCAGGTGCGATTTCTGGGAGCCAGGGCTGGCTGAAGAAGAAAGTGGGAAGAAGGTTAGTGCAGCTAATGGGGCTAAGAGCCTTATCCCTGGGTATTGTTAATAACAAAACCAAGCAGCAACACTGCACGCCGTGAGTCGGAAGAAAAGGAGAACCCTTGGATCCCTTGTAATCCCGCGTTGCGCAGCGCGACGGTGCTGGAATTGCAAGGGTTCTTGCTGAATTCATTTTGGGTTTGGAGAGAAAAGGAGAAGGGAGGAAAAGAAGGAGGATGGGGATGAAAAAAAAAAAAAGATAAAAAGACCCTTGCACTGAGATGAATTTATGCCTAAGCTTGTCTTGGGAATGCAAATGTGTTTAAGACTCTCTGAGCTAAACCACCCCTTTTGGGAAGAGGGAGGGGGGAAAGGGGGAAAAAAAAAAAGAAGTATGACACAGAAGGGACACCGGGAGAATGTGAAATGAGGGTGTGCTGCCCCTCCTCCCGCGCCCTGCCTGCTGCCGAGCTGGCACACGGGCAGGCAGCGAGGGAACGCCAGGATGCTGCATGGAGGGGGGACCCAGGCGCACGGGTGCTGCGCTGTCCGGCGGGGACCCATTGCTCTGCCTCCATCCCCTGCGGAGGGGTGAGCACGGGTCCCTCCCCACCATGGCGGCGGCCTCATGCACCCGCTTGCTCCCTGCTCACGCCAGCCTGGCCATAAGCACATCAGGTGTGACATGGCCACACTCATGCCGCCACTACTGAGTGTCCGTTTTCTACCTGTGGAGATAAGGAGGGTGCCGCCTGCCTGCTCCCCCCCCCCCGTCCCCACGGGGACTGGGCAGGGCTCTCCCAGCATTGCAGGGATGCTCACCCAGGGGTCTGCAAAGTCAAGGGGAGGAGGGCAGCTGGGAGAGGAGAAAACCGGCGGCGAGCAGGAGGGAGGAGGGATGCAGGAGGAGATGCGAACCCACTGCCAATTGGGCAGTTGTGTCTGTTGTCTGGAGGCTGCTGCTAACCACTCGTTACAATTAAAATGAAGTGTCCGTCAGCGGCTATCTTCGCTGTGTGGCCCATATGTTTCTGAGCTGATACTGTCCGGATTATTCTGTTTGGGAGAACGATAACGGCTGTTTATAACCTTGGCAAAGACTGAGCCCTAATCAGGCTGGAGCACATTTTCACCGACTGGCTGATAACGGGCTGTTAGCTGCCTTATCGCTGGGGAGAGATAGGCCAAAATAAGCAGATCTGTGAGCACAGGAGCCCAACCAAGAGGCACATACTCTGGCCTGGCCTTTATTTTTAGACGCTCTTTTCTTTTTTTTTCTTTTTTTTTCTTTTCTTTCTCCTTTTCCTGGCTGATTTCAGAGAGAAGGTGGGATTATTTCAGCAGAAGGGGAGGGAGGTGGCAGGTTTTGTTCATATCAGTAAATGGAGTGGCAAGAAAGGCATGCAAGAATAATGCAGGGGTGTTGTATCACTTTCTGTGTGCTCCTTAATTATGCCATGGCCCCCCCAAACCTCTGAGGGCATCACTGTCTTTGGGAAGAAGAGTGAAGTATGTCTGTCCTCCCTTGCAGCATCCCTCCTTCTCTCGCTTTCTTCTTGCTTCGTCCTCTTTTCTCTGGGGCTGGCTCTCCGAAAGGGGAACAGGCTGGTTTGGGAGTAGAATTGATTTTGTGTGGAGGAAAGGCATTTTGAAAGAGGGCAGTTCTGCTGAGTTTTCTCCCCAAAATGGGGTTACAAGAAAAAGATTATGTACAGCAGTGAGACCTGGGCATTCCTGCTGCAAACACCACGTTGGGCCAGAGCATCTTGAAATCATGTGCAGTTGGGTACCTAATGAGCCCAATTTCCCTGAAGGCAGCCTCTCAGTGAGGGTAGCTAGAGCATCTTCCCAGTCTGCACTGGTAGTCGGCCTTTGCCAGCAGCTGGTTTAACCTGGTACTATTTGTGGTGCAGGTGCATGATCCTGACTGCACCATCCTCTTTCTCGGTGTAGCCTGTCTTGCTCCGTCGCGCCTGTGTCTCCGCTCTCGAATCTTCCAGTGGAAATGGTCCAGATCTCCCGGTGCCACTCCTCCCTCCCTCCTTCCGCTGCTCAGGCTCCGTACTCTGCCTTGAAGTCTCAGGCAGGTGTTCAAATAAATAATGCAGCTAAAAATACCTTTTGGCAGCAGCTGGGAGTTGTTGCGAGTGGCAGTGCCGGAGTGGTGGGAATACAGCATCCCAGCTCCGCGGGCAGGTGCGTCTGCGTGCTCCGGAAAAGCGAGAGCAAGTGCTGCAGGGACAAGGGTCGGCCTGCCTCCTGGGTCTGCCATGGCCCCACCGACAAGCCGAGGCATTGATTCTGTCCTCTCCAGCTTTGAAGCAGACGTCACCTTTGCCAAGGTTGGCTTTCAGTGGAAGGATGCTGCCGAGGGGACCCACCAGCTGCATCCTACCTCATGGAGGAGTGTCACACTGGCCCCGTGCTCTGGCTGCATCGGCAGGCATCAGGAAATAATTGTGCTGCGGTAGCATCTCAAACCATTTCCCCTTTGTGGAACGCTTTGCAGGCTGGATCGTGCAGCCACCTCCAGGGAAGGATGCTGAACCCTTCCCAGCCACCCAGGTGCTGCAAGAGCACTCAGCACCTTGGGCTTTCGGTCTGGTTTGCTGGAACCTGCTGTTTTAAAATCACCCCCAAAAACCTTCTGCTGCCTGCCCTTTCGCAAAGGCAGCTCCCCGGTGGCTTTTCCTCCCTCCTTCACCCGCCTGGACCTGGACCTGGCAGCCTGGACCCTGGCGGGTACAGAGGGCTCCATCTCCACTAAGCACTCATCTCCTGGCTCTGCTTGGAGACCTTTTGAGAACTCCTCTGACAGCAGATTGTCGGACGACAGATTTAATTATTGCAGCAGGAACGTTGCTGGGGGCAGAGCATTCTTCAGTTGGCCACAAACAGAACTGACCTTGGTTTTCCTCTTGCCCAACTGATAGCAAACCCTTTGCTGCGGGTCAGAGCTGCTCCCACTCTGATGTGCAGAAGAGGAGGGCTGCTCAGCTGTTCCTCTCCTGTGCCCATGTGTTTTGGGGAGCACTGGCCACCTTCTGTACCATTGTGGACCTTTCAGCAGGTTGGCCTTGTGCATCTCAGCTTGGAGAGCAAAGTGGCTTGTTAATGAGTCCCAAAGCAATCATGCTAGAGTGCAAAGATAGGGGCCGGGGAGCCAAGAGGCTCCTGAGGTTCCTGTGGCTCTGCACAGGCTGAGACCTGGTCCTGCTCATAGTGCTGGCCAAAACTGGCCCTTCAGTACTGGCAGCCCTTGCTTTGCTTTCCCTCTCTAGGAGCAGGGAGAAGGTGCTGGTAGGATTGGCACGGTGGCCAAGGGTCATCTGTGGTCTGGGCAATGCTTGAGTGATGCTAGAGTCCTGCAGTGCCGCTGCCTCATTGTGGTTTTGGCCACGGCTCCCTTTGAGGCCCGAAAAGATGAAGCCAAATGGCAGGCTGGAAAACCTTCCCGACTCCAAGGGAGATGCTATCTAGGAATTGCTGGCTGCGTTTCTATGCTTTTTGGTGTATTTGACCTGTTTCAACAGCAGAAGTGCAAGCACAGTGTAAAATAAGCTAAGGGTTGGACAACTTTTGGAGTGAAAACATGGTCCACCTATGGTGTGGTGGTCCAGTACATGCCCCAACAAGCGTGTCCATGGTGACTTATCTCAGTCCCCAGGGCTGGGGGGTTTGCTGAAGCTCAACAGCCTGCTGCCGGCCCGTGAAATGCAATCAGAGCTACGCAGATGCCATGAGCCAGGGCAAGCTGACTCTTCCCATCTCATCCCACGGAGAACAAACAGAGCTCAAGGTAAAGCGCTGAAATTTCACCGTGACCTTTTCTTAAAGCATTATAATCAAGTTGAACGTTTCCAGTTGTCCCACTAATGTTTGCCCCATGGGAGAAGGCGTCCTGCTTTGAGGGAGGATGTTTGTGGTGACGAGCGCGCCTGCCCTGGGAGCTCGTGGCGCTGGATGCCAAATGCCTGCTGGGGGCCGGGGAGGAGGGGGGCAGAGGGCCAGGGCTGCTCCCTGCCTCCCGCTGTAATGCAGCCAGGGGAAGGAATCCGCTGAACGCTCTGCATCTGCTACAGCCTTTGCTCAGGGCTCTTCGACACATGGATTGTAAAAAACACACCGCCTGGCGTGTCGCTGGGCACCCGTAAGGCCTCCCAAGTGTGATTTCAAGGTGTTGCTGTTGGCTCAGGCTCTGGGATTGGCAGCTCTGGCCTGGGGACAGGTCAGGGTTGGCTTGAGGGAACCTGGGGCTGGAGCTGGAGGGGCTTGATCCAAGGATCTGCAGAGACTTGGGGGCAGAGAGAGCCTTCAAAGTCCAGTCTGGACACAGAGGAAGCCTTTCTGGGAGAAATGATGAGCTGTGTTTATGCTGCGATGTCTGCTAGACCCATCTTTCTCATGAGGTCACGGCCTCTGTATGCTGGTGTCTTGTTGTGCTGGGTCTGGGGACACAGCATTCAGCCTTCTGCATGCAGGAGCATGTCTCTTCAGCTTGAACAGGCAACTGCCCATCCTGTGTCCCCTGGTCCCTGCGGTTTGCCTGGCACAGAGACCGGGGTTTCCATGTCTCTCAGCCAGCGGTGGAGAAGGTGATGCCGTCTTTCTCAATGATGAAGGGAACAAGGTCTACTTGGTATCTTGCTCTGTCTCCGAGAGCCACACAAGGGGGGTGACCCAGATGCTTCATGGAGGTTGCCCATCCAAGCACAGATGTGCGTTTCCTGCAGGACTGGGAAGGTGACCAAGCTCACACTAGGGAGGGAAGATGTTTTTGCAGACCCTTCCCCAGGCAGGATGCTCTCACTGGGTTTGGCTTAAAAAGCCCAAGAGCTTCAGGCATGCTTTTTTGATCCCCACCAGATTTTTGAAAAATATTTAAGGGGTGGTGGATGGAGATACTCCTCTGTGTGTGAGAGTGGCAGTGCTGGGGTGAGGGCGCAGGGGCTGCCAGACCCATCCAGACACCCACGGAGCTGCAAACAGCCCTTTGCTGGAAGCGTGCTTCAGCCTCATCAGCCTCGCTAGTTTGCAACCACCTCCCAAAGCAGCTGGGTGCGCATGGCTGCATCCCTGCGTGGGGTGAGTCCTTCTCCCCGCTGTGCCCGGCTGGTCCGTGCCTCCTGTACCCCAAAGTGCCTGCCTTTGTCCTGTGAAGTGAGGGTCCCCTCTGGCTGCATGCGCGTGCTGGCACCGCTGACATTTAGCTCGCGCTGGCTTGCAGCGATGCATATGTATGAGGAATGGGCAGGAGGGTGGCGAGGGGCTGGCCCCGTGACCTCCGCAGACACAGAGCTGCTGCCACATGTGGCTCCAAGGGGTTTGGTTTTATTTTTGAAATTTCTCATTGAAGTGTTCCAACAATCCCAATTCAGTTCTGGCCAGGAAGGCAGGATGGCTGGGTGGGGTGCTGCTGCTTCCCAAGGTTTTCCTCCAGGCAGGAGCTCTGTTTGCACAAGGCATTGGATGCAGCTGTAACGTTCTCAGCAAGGATCGTTTTAGGCATGGAAAATCGAGTTCACCACATTGCTGAAGTCTTGTCTGAACCGGCTGCCATGCAGCATCGTCGGGTACTGTGGTCCGGGCAATGCTTGGGACCTCTAGAGAAGCACGTCGTGTCTGTGGTTGGTCCCAAATGGTGGCACAAGTGTGGTGCTAGTGCTGTGTGGGTGGGTGGCTGTGTGCTGGCGGGTTTCAGGGTGGCACCTCCTGGGTGATCTTGCTTTATCCCCCTCCCATACATACCCAGAGTGCCTGAAGACATGATCGTGCCCTAGTTGTTTCCTTACTGTGGGTGGATGGTGCTCACTGGCGACCTGCCCCTGAATGCAGCATTGCCTGCTGCTGCCCGTAGCTGCCCTTGCCAGGAGGGTCCAGCCTAGCTTTTGGGGGCAGGTAGCTGCGCATCCTGGGGCTGTGCTGTGGACAGAGCAACCTCAGGAAGCTGCTGCCACGTGGACACGGTCCGAGTAGTGACTGTACCTTTCCAGTCTTGGATGCAGTCATCCCACGGGAGGTGGGATGGTTGGGAAACCAACGCACAGGGCCATTAAGTGGTGTAGGATTAAAGGCAGTGGTCTCCTTGAGAGCCCGCAGCAGGACAAAGAGGTGAAGCGTGGTCCGGAGAGCTTTGTGACAAACAGACAGGCAGGCAGGCAGGTCTAGTTTGTGCATATGTGTCTGCTTGGGCTGCGTCTCCTTCCCAGGCATTAACTGTTTGCTGATGGAGTGGCCTGCCAGGCCAGCACGCAAGTGCCCCTGCCCTGCCTCTCTGCCCACCCCCATGTCCCCCCCTCTGGCACCAGCTCTGGGAGCCTCCGGTCACCTTCCTCCCCAGGGTGAGCAGGGGACACTGGTCTCTCCTTCTGGGCAGGTCTCCCTTGCACAAAATGGCTCCCTCTGAGCTCTCGCCTGCTTCGCTTTCCTCCCCTTCCCCAAAACTTTCTTGCTCTGGGGTTCGCCACAGAGCTGTCCTCCGTCTCAGTTGTTCCTGGCTGTCAGAGGTTATATATATCCGCTCTGCTCATGCTCATCCTCTGTAACCATTTTCTGCTACAGAATCTTCTGGCTGCTCGTTGAAGCCTTAATCCGTAATGCAGCGATCAATGGGTGTGCGCCTTTACCACTCGGATGCTCATTTTTTAATCCCCACTGCCTCCTTCAATGTCATCCCTTCCCATTTTTCTTTATAGAATTTCAGGTCTACTGTACCTGCTGATTACTTAGCGGAGACCGCTGGACATCTCCCTTAATTAATTCCATCGATTTCTCAAATCCCACAAGGTTTGGGGTCCTTAGATTTCTGAAGCAGCTAAATGGAATGTCTAAATTCCGACATTTTCCCTCTATAAATTGTTTTGCCAGGGAGACGCTGGGAGGCAGCGCTCTGGCTTTATTTATTTGGAGGCAATGTTAGCCCTGGAGCCTTCCCTGTCCTTGCTGCGGGCACTGAGGAGGGTGTTGGGAGGGGGATGCCGCTTGCCCTTATCGCCCAGCCATGCCCCCCCATCCCAGGGATGCTCTTGCAGACCCCTCCCCGGTCCTCCGCTGCCACGCATCCCAGGAGCAGCATCCTCCTGGTGAAGGAGCAGGGTGGGACCAGCCTCGGGAAGGGAATAAAGCTCCTGGAAGGGACCTATTTACCAGTTGGGCCCTTGCTGCGTGCGGCTGGGGAAGACTCTGTTGCTATGCGCAGGGAGCTTAATTTTATTATTACTCTCTGCTATTTAATGTCTGTCTCTCAGGCAGCTGGTGATGTTTTAATGAAGCTGGAATTGCATAGTCTGTAGCGCTGGATAATCGTAAGCTGCCGAGTCAGAATCAAATTAATAATTCATGAAATTAAAGTGTATAATTAATTCGAACTGTGCAGATGAGGAGGGACCCGAGTCTTCGGCCTGAAAGGAGCACACACATGTCCATAAAACGTGCATGCCCGTGTCCGTCTGCAATGACGGGCACATCCACGTCAGGTTCCAGGCAGGGATGGGCAGATCTGCTGCCTCTCACCCCCCCAGTCCCAGGTCCTTCCTGGACCGTAAGCCATAGAGACTTAGTTTTAGTTGATTTTATTTGGCAACTTCCCTACGCACATATTCTGTTTTCAGGTTAAAACTCCACACTAGCGTTTGGTCCAAAAATGGTAATATTTGATGGGTGGGAAAGCCCGCCTGGCCGCGTCACTGGGTATGGCCATGTCTCCCTTTCCTTGGAGAGGAGAAATGACGTGTCTCCCCCCTTCATGACATCACGAGTTTTTCTGTGATTTGTGTATTTGTTTTCTCATTTGACCTGGTGCAAAACCCCTGGAAATGGAGCAACCACTGCGTTGTTCTTTGAAGGACTTCTGCAGCAAAAAGTCCCAAGGTGGTATTTGGGCTTGGAAAGGTGGAGAGGGTCAGTCACCCCAGCGACATGGGAGGGATGTTTCCCTTGGTGGTTTCCCAGTAATTTGTAGTGCAAAGAGAAGGGACATGAGTTCCCAACCACATAAGCAAAAGCTGAAGGAACTCATGTTGCTACTTAGACAGGTCGGAGCTACCATGAAGGACATAGGCTTGAAAGTTTGAGATGTACCGGTTGCAAGAAGGTAGGGCAACTGGGCTGAGCAACACTAGAGGTTTAGGGAGCTTTTAGCTTTGGGTCTAGTTGGACCCGATGGCAACATTGCTGATCCATCTTGTAGGAGGCACTGACCCAGTCTTCATAGTCCTGCAAATCTTTGCCAACATTGAGAGGAGCAATGGGCAGGCGAGCAGAGGAGGTTGCACCACTTCACCCGCTGTCTCCTGGGGAGAGGGGCGTCATCATGCCCTGATCCAGGGTGGGACAGCTGGGAGTTGTCTTGGGAGCTGTTTCTCTTAAGCCACTCAGTGCATGGGGAAGGGGCTTCCTTGTGTTTGCAGAGATGAAGCTTTGTAGCCAAGTGAGATTGGAGGAGATTTGGTCACAAAGACATGCACAAGCTGAAATGAAGCATCTGCTTGGGTCCGAAATGACTGTCTTCCCAAGAGTTGTCTATGCACTGAAAACTTGGTTATTCACCCAAGTTGAGATGTTGAATATTTTGCAGCTTTGAAGGCCACATCTTTAGTGTCTATGGTCTGTATGGATAGCTGTTGGCAGATACCTGAGGAGAAGCAGCAGGCCCAACTAGGCTCTCCTGCCTCCCACCATTAAACCATCTGAGGTCATTGCCGCTTCTGTGGTAGAGTGATGTCCTGCATGCCTTTTGCCTGGCTGGAACAGGCTTTGCCTATTTGCTAACAGCTTCCCAATTTATGTTATTTTTGTGCAAGGCAAAATGTTGGCATTGTGGATTTGGGGAGTGTATTTCTTGAAGACATTTGTGAGGGAATCTTTTATTCATATGAATTTAATCATTTTTTTTTAGCCAGAAATCTGGCTGCAGCAAGATAATGTGATTTGCTGTAAATACCATGGCTGTGAAGTATCTCAAGTACAAAGCTGATGGAATATCTATTTAGAAAACCATTGATTGAAAGCAAAATTGCACTGAAAGGACAGTGTGAGTTCATTTTGGGGGTGTGAATCAGGAACCTTCCCCACCCTTTTAAGTTGACTGCAAAATCCTTTCCCCGTGGGTGGACACACGTTCTTGCACCAGGCGCAGCCATCTCAAGGTAGCATCCGTGTTCAGAGACCTGCCTAGCTCGGGAATGTGAGATTTGGTGGAGCATCACTTCAGTCTACTTAATTTTTCCAGCTCCATTTGGTGGCTGGTGGCCCTGGGGGCCGAGGGACACCACATTTCTCCTTGGGAGGGGAGGAAAGCTGTGAATTCCCCTTTCTCCAACCGAGACACAGAGACACAGATGACAAAGTGTGTTTCTGGGCTGGATGGGTGTTGGACATCTACTGGTTGGTGGCTGTTTCAGCGCTCAGCTGTGTTGCAGCGGTACAGGGGAATCCTGCCTGATGTGGAGTCAAAACAGAGGTGGGGAAACCACATTTTTTTCTGTGAGGCTCTTATGTGTGCAGGAATTTCAAAAGGTTGCTTTTATTTTGCAATCAGGGACAAACATAGCTCTTTTCCGTGTTTCATAAAACGAGGTTCTTCTGATCATTTCCAGGGCCTATTGCAGCTGTTGGCTTTGGCAGTCCTGAATGGTTTAAGTTCCAGAGGAGAGACAACATTTCAGTATCAAAGGGTTTTTTAACACTCCCTGCCTAGGCTTCGGGAGGCTAGGTACACCACCCATCTACCCTGTACTGCATGATGAAAAGGCAAGATACACAGGACTTTCAAGCTCTTTAATTGCGTGCAATTAAGCCCTGAAGCTTTTGCGATACCTACTGAAATCAGGCAATTGCTTTTGGACCATCATGGTCGCAGTTCTGCTCTTGAAATCCCGTTGTTATCTCCCTGCCCTGGTGGAAGTCCCCATCCCAGGGTTTGGAGTGCTTGTGAGTGGCACAGTTTGAGGACCAGAAGAGTGTAAGAGAGTTTTACAAATTGTCCCCAGTATTTTTCTAATAGCTCAGAACCAACCATGCGTCTGGCCGTGTGGGATGAAGGCATGAAACTGAGTCAGAACAGTGCAATTTACTCCCTGAGCTCTTTCTTTCAGTGTTCAAACATAACAGGCCGTATCTGAGCCTCTTGTACCCTGTTTCACCTCTCGGTCTTGTGGTTTCTTCATTGTAGGAAGAAAGGGAAGGGAAGAGTTTCCCCCTCCTTGTGAACGTGGCTAAACATCAGCAAAGGTCTCCAAGGTTGCACAGCACTGGGTAAATGCTGAGTGGTATTAATAACAACCTGCCCCTTTTCACTAATGTGTTTCCCTTTGGAGTCCAGATCCTTTATTATTATTATTATTATTATTATTATTATTATTATTATTATTGTAGCTGTTATGACGCAGGATGCAGGGAAGCTGAGAAGCAAAGATGGCTGCCTCCATCCCTCTGCCTCCATCCTGCTTGGTCATCCCCTGCCCCGTGCCTGCCTGCAGGGTGAGTGGTTTATATACCACACCCTGAGCAGCTCCTGCTCTCTGGAGGGTGCGAGGGAGCCTGGCAGCTCCCTGGCCCCGTGCTGGCTCGTCCCCACTGTCCTGGAGTAGCCTGGGCTGGTCAGGGGGGACAGTGAGGAGACCCTTGGCTCTTGGGTTGGAGCTGCTCCATCCTCCTTGCAGATCCACGGAGCTCTAAGGTGGCAGAGGGGGAGTTAGAAGAGGGCAGGGGGAGTGGAGGTAGAGGGGTGTGAGCCCGGCTGAAAGGGTTACTGCCAAACGCAAACAAAAACACAATGCAAATGAGCCGCTTGCAACAGGTAGCCTTAATCAGATGCTGTCAGATGAATTCAGCATCTCTCCGATTGTCGCCTGCACTAGCCTCCCATTCGGAAGCCCTCATCTGCTCCAGATGTGGTTTAATTTACTGCGACTTGGCTAATTACTGTAATTAAGGATTAATTACTGTTAATTACTTTCACATAAACTCAACGCCAGTCAAAGAGCGGAGCCTTATGAAGCCTGCCACAGCAGCGAACACAAGCACGGCAGCTTGGGTGGGCTCACCGGGTCCTCGGGGCGATCCTGAGCTGGTACCCACCGCCCGGCCGGCCCCCGGTCCTGGCCCTCGCCCTGCAGGTCACCCCTTTCCCGACCCTCCCGGGGCTGGTGGGCACGCGTGGCAGGGCTCCAGATGGCATCCAGCGAGCCAGCCACCGTTATTATCGTTAATAATTAGATAGAGCGGGGATTTGCTGTGCAAACCCTGGTTAGGAAGGGGAGGCCAGCAGCGTCTCCGGCAGGCTCTTGAAAGATGCAATGGATTAACCACCTTGCCCATCCACAGCCCTTCCCAACGCTCCCACCTGCTGTGTCCTCCACCACCCTGTCCCCAGCCAGGGACTTTGCTGGAGACCCTTAATATGCGAGAGACACAAAATTGTTATGCTTCCCTCGGTGTCATGCATGCAAAAAGGTGCTTTAGCAAACAAGGGAGAAAATCAACCCTGTATCTAAGGGAACGGGAGCTCGGAAAACCTGCGGTGCGTGCGGGAAGGAGCGCCAAAATGATTCATGGACAGTACGGTGTGCAGTATTCCCGTGGGAAGCGGGGGTCTGCCGGGGGCGGAGGGCTTGCCCTGCTTCCCTGGCTCTCTTAGACTTGTTAGGCTCGGTATCTATTGGGCTTATTAGTTTTAAAAGTCCTGGGGCTTTTTCCACTGCAGCAAAGGGAGAAAGACCCTGGCATGGGGGGGACGAGGTGCAGTGGTGGGGGCAAAGCCAGGAGCGTGCCATGCCCTGTCCTCTCCCATTGCCCGCAGCTCTGGCTCGGTCTCGTGGCCGCGCGTGTAATATGAAGGCAGGACGGGGAGAGAAAAATTGGCATGATTAGATGGGTATTGTTCTATTAGATCTCTGCCTGCTTGCTGTTGTGTCTCAGCATTTGAAGATGAAACATATTCATTTAGCTCCCAGGATGAATGGTTTTAATAAGGGGAGCAAGATGAGGTGGGGTAGTCCTGATGACTTCAGAGACCCATCAGCTCTCCCCCTAAGGCCATTTCGGTGATGACATGGGCCACACGACCATTAACGCCGCAATCAGGACAAGTTTTCCTTGTCCCTGCGAATCCTTCAGCTGGGAAGAGCGTGTTTTGGAGCCCAGGAGGAGATGTGTATCAGCAGTAATCAGATTG
This sequence comes from Strix aluco, assembly GCF_031877795.1. Taxonomy (NCBI): domain Eukaryota; kingdom Metazoa; phylum Chordata; class Aves; order Strigiformes; family Strigidae; genus Strix; species Strix aluco. Next base: position 29,505,131 of record NC_133938.1, on the reverse strand, counting down.
AGCCTGCGGGGAGGGCAGGCAGGGGGTTGAAGCAGGGGCTCCCTGGATGCGATTCCTGGTGGGAGGTGAGGGGAAGGGAAGAAGCAGGCTCACTGCCCAAGGCGGGACTTTGGGGGTAAGTTGCCAGCCGATGTCTGCTGGATTGCCTCCTTCCCCACATCCCAGCACCCTGCTGATGTCATCCTGCAGAGGGGCTGAGACCTTGCAGCACAGTTTCTGCACAATCCAGTGCCTCTCTCTGCCATCCCACCCGGCCCTGACCACTTCACTGCCATCCGCCTCCAGGCCAGCTGTGGCCTGTTTAAGCCCCAGATCATGATAATTCCCATTATTAGGAGCATCTCTGAGGGCAGGGGAAGGGACACCACGCCGCTGCCGGTGTCCGTGTGCCCTGGCCTTGCCGGTTTGGAGCTGGGGTTGTGCAGGGGGAAGCATGCTCCGGCGAGCGAGACAGGGAAGCCAGCCGGCGCTCTGGCTGTCAGCTCCGCTCAGCCTGGCTGTCAGGCACAAGGATGCGGAGGGCCTCATTGCTTTAATTGACACCTTCCCCTCGCGTCCCACGCTCGGCCATCCCAGCCTCATCATTCCTTTCATCTTCCTTCTCCTCCCTAGGAGGAAGTGAGGTGCAGTCCAGCCCTCCTCCTTGCCCCTGCGACCCTGGAGCCAAGGCTGGGGGAGAAGTGGGGAGACCAAGGACTGGACCAGTCTGGGTTCAGGAGAGCCGCTGGCATCCCTTGTGTGACAGTTTTGTGTGCGCTGATCTTCCTGAACATTGGAGCATCCCCTGTGGATTTCCTTGCCCCTGTCCTTTTCTAAGGCACTGCAGAAATGTCTCGTGGCAGCACTCCTGGGTAATTGCTGCCCATGGAAGGACCACAGCCTGAAGGCCCATAGGATTTCTGGTCATGCCTTGCTGTTTTGGAGGCATCTCTGTGCGCTCGTCAGCGAGAAGGAGTGAGGGCTGGTTGCTCTGCAGAGCATGTACTGGCTGTGCTGCAAAGCCTTACGAAGCCCAAAGGAGAGAGTGAAAGGTGGGGGCTGGAGAAGCCGGTAGGATGGCTTCATCTTCCCCAGTCGTTCTCCAATGCAAATCGTGCCCGGCATGTCAGGGTGTCCTGCTGAAAGCCAGGAGGGCCTGCCGCTTTCTGGGCCAGGAGCCGGGACGGATGGCTGTGGGGTGCCAGTGGTTTGGGGCTGGTGCCCCTTTCCTGGAAGGCACAGCAAAGGCATCTTCTCTCTCTGAAATGAATGGGAAGCACAGAGCTTGGGTTTCTTGCCCATCAGGAGCTGCAGGTGCAGGCTGTGACTCTGCTTGAGCAGGACCAAGGCCTCCTCTAGAAGGTTTGCTCTTTAGGGTGAAGGACCTGTTTGGAAAGTCCCATCTCAGGAGCTCCAGGTGCAATGGGTGCATTCAGCTCTGGGGAAACTGAGGCGTGCAGCGCCCGGGGCTGGTGCTCAGACCAGCTGTGATGGCAGCCACCATTGCCTGGTGTGTGGCGGTGACTCGGGTCCCATCCTCTCCCACAACCCGAACTTGGCTGCTTCATCCAGCACTCCACTGCTTGTCCACCCCACCTGGCAGACAGGCCCCATAGTTGGTCCCTCCCTCAGAAAGCTTTGCTGCGACCATGGCTGGTCCTGAAAGGACCAAACCTCCCTCCTTGCCTGTGCCTGCTGGCAACATGCCATGCAAATAAAAACTAGCTGCCCCCCTCTTCCCCTGGATTTCCTTGCTGGGGGTCTCGTGAACCGAGTCACCTCCCAACATTCAACCCAGGCGACCAGCACAGGCAGCGGGGAGAGATCTCCCACGGACCATGCTGTCTTTGCTCTCTATTTATTTTAAAATTGGGAGCCCTTTGATGTCTGCCTTTGCAGCTTGTATTCTGCCAGGAGGCTCAGAGCAGCCTGTGTAATTAGCCCAGAAAAATGCTGCTTTCATGTGGGTCGGGGGACCCAGGCGGAGAAGAGATTTCCAAGGGCTTTGTTCTGCTGCGGAGAAATGTTGTTTGGGGTTTGGTGGGTTTCGACAGAGCTCTTCTCGCCCTTCCCTTTTTCTCCTACTGTGGGGCGGAGCCCGGGGTTTTGGCAGGGAAAGCACACGTGGCAAGCTGCTGCTCTACAGGAGACTGGCCGTTCGGTGCTGGGCTGGGGTTTCGGGTACGTGCAAGAGTGCCTTGCGCTTGAGCAAGGCATCAGCCAGAGCCACGCTCCAGCTGCCCTAGGGGAAGAGTCAAACAACCCAAATATTGCAGGACCACTTCCCACGGCTTCAATTTTCTTCTTACTCGCCCTAAAAAGCATCCAAGGCAGGGCACTGCTCTCCCAAGCCCCGTTGGTCCCTGCCTGCAGGCATTGCTGTCTGCACAAGTGCATGCTGAGGGCTATAAAGCAGACCGATGCAATCCCTTGCTGGCTGTGAGTCAGTGCTCTTGGTTGGCTCTCAAGCTGGGTGATTCGTGGTCGAGGTCGGCAGGTCCAGTTTGCTGTCCTGCCGGGGTGGTGAGAGCCGCCGTGGTTGTGCTCTGACTCTGGACATCCTTTCATGTACCAGGGGTTTGCAAAAGCGTGAGACCCTTTGGGTTGCCTTGGTGCTACAGGTTGCAGTTTCAACCTTGCCTTTCACCTGCCTTTCTCTCTGCCTGTAAATCAGTGTCAGCAGGTCCATGGCCCCGTGGGGGACTTTTGCAGCAGGGTGGGTACAAGGTGCCGAGGTCCGTGTCCCTGCCTGCGTGGTGGCTGCCTGCTGCTCCCCTTGTCTCACTGGCACCTGACTGCAGCACGCTGCCTCTGCTCAGGGCGCTTCCCATGATGCCGAGGCTTTCCAGTGACACAGTTTTCATTCTCAGTTGTTAGTGGGCACAGCCCAGGCATCTTTTCTCCCCCTGTCCTTTACCCCCTGCCATCTAGGCATATGGGACATTTGCTAACAGGCCATTTGCTTTTGGTGCGAGTAGGGCACTGCCGACCTCACTGCAGTGTATCCACCAAGCCTTTTAGCTTCATGCATCATCCTGGATGGTCCTGGATCAGCACAAGAAGCATCTTCCCACAGCTGCTGCTGCCCTGGAGGTGCTTTTGCCCCTTTCCTGCCTTTCGGGGGGGGGGGGTAGGTGCATTGCTTTTCACATCTTTTCTGGGATCCATCGATGTTCTCCTGCCCTAGGGGGTGGTTGCATTGGCAGACTGGTTTTTAGGATCCTAGGGACTTGGCTTGGGAACATATCTGTGTCAAGGTGATGGTGAAGGGGTGCTCTGATCTTCCCCATGTGGCAGGATCTCCCCAGCAAGAGGCACAGAGCACTTCAGAAACTGAGCAGCAAATGGGTTTTATTTTTTCCCCCACTTTTTCTCCCCCGGGACTTAACGCCCACAACAAGCAACCCCAACCCACCCAACAAACCCATAGCCAACAGATAATTACATTTCTGCCCAGACCAGGGCTGACGTGCAGAGCTAGCTGCTGTGGACTTGGGCAGAGGTCTTAACCTTTTCCCTGTTATTTCTCATGTATTTCTTGCTTAAAGACCTTGTGCCGTCTTTCTGCCTAGAAGGGAGCAGTGGCGCCTCCCCGGGGAGCCCCCTCCTCTTTATGGGTTTGATTCCTTCAGCTTTAGCTTGGGGGATGAATAGATGTGATGGAGCCCCCCGCACACGGGGCACAGGTCCCTAGTGCCTGCATGTGCAGTGTGTGTGTACATATAGGGTGCGGGTTGTATATGGGAGTATGGTATTTAGCCCATGTTAATGAGCATACAGGAAAGCGGGGAAAATGGATCATTTATGGTTACGATCTGGCTACTGTCAAAATACGGTGTTATTTTGATGGTTGCTTTGTCTTTGCTCTCCGAGCAATATGAAGGTAGTTTCTTAGCAACAAAACTGTGTTCGCAAACAACACCGGTGAAAAACAACCCCCCAGAAGAAGAGGAGGCGGCCTCAAGAGCACTGCTCCCGTGTGTCCCCTGGCCACGCTGCATCCGTAAATTAGATGGAGAATGTCTTACCAGATGGCAGGAGCTTGCCCATGGTTGTGGTGCCATGCAAGCACTGCCCCACTCCCCCCTGGGGTGGGTTGCTTGGGATATGATCACCATCCCTTTTGCAGATGGGTGAACTGAGGCAGCCTGGGCAGGAAGAGTGTCATGGGGTAGCCTTTAGGTGCCGTGGGAGGGTTTGAGCTTCTGCTGAGTGCTGCTCGTCATGTGGTGGCTGGCAGGCGCTGTCTTGGACCTCTCTTGGCCAAGGTCTTCTCCAGGGTCTCGTCCCTGCATCTCAGATGGATCCCAGAAGGAGGGCGGGAGGGAGCTGCCTGCAAACGATTTTGGCAGTGGTTCTCCCGTGCAATTTGGAGCGTCTCTCCTTTGAAGGCAGCGCTGGGCCTGGTGTCTGCGCTGACGTTGGAGTCCATGAGAGCAAGCAGTTCCTCCAGCCAAGTATCTGCCAGGCTGTGTCGGGAGAACTTTTATCATTTCTGTCACAGACATCACAACTCGCTTGTCTTACCATACATCTTCCTAAATGTGACAGAATATTCAGCTGTTATTAATTGAATACTCTCTAATTTAACTGCTTAGCAGGAGGGAGAGCGACTGGTTTGTCTCAGCACAGAGAGCTGCCGTTGGGCACGCAGAAGGTTTTGGGGTGTGGAGAGGTGATTTGGGGAGTGAAATGCAGCTTTTGGACTTGTTAGTATGGGCCCCCACACACACACACACACATGGGCCTGATTCTGATTGTGATCCTCATCCTGACAGGGAGGGGCTCCAGTGTCTGCTGTGACTCCTGGTCCTGGGGCATGTGGCCAAGCCCAGGCTGGAGATGCTGAGGACATCGCTGCTTCTCCATCCCATCCTGGCACTACCGTCTAGGGAGGAGGAGAGGGGACACCCCGGGAGTGTGGCCAGAAGCTGGTGATGCTCCCTGGGAAGTGTGGTTTGGACCAGACTGTCCCAACCTCCATTCAGGTGCCTGGCAGTGACACCTGCAGTGGGTAGATTGTTTCTTGTCTGCTGAGCTGCCGGAATCAAAGCTCAGCCCCTTTAGTGGGCTCCTCAGCTGAATCGCAATGCCCGTGGTGGCCTGGCCATCCCCTCAGTCCCCAGCAGATCCCAGTTACGGCTCTTTGTCTTCTTTCTCCTTCTGAACATCCACCTCCAGAAGCTTCAGAGATGTCCCACATGCGAACTGGTTGTTATCGTGGGTTGCTGAGAAGCTCGGCTGCTTCGGAGGGCATGGGAGGCAGCCCTCCTCGCTCTCACCTGGGTGGCAGGCTGGTGGGGGACTGTCCTCTCCAGCCACCCCAGCCCCGTGCCTGCTTGCACACGCGTGTGCTCGCATCTCTCTGCCACTCTCCCAGAAAGTTCAAACCTGGAGTCAAGTTTATTGTTTCTATCTCGTTTATTTTAAGTATAGTTTTACACTTTATTATATGCTGTGACATCTTAAATGGAGCCTGTCACTCTATCTTGACTACTGCTAGGGGCTACAGCCACTTACTGTGTCAGGCTTTTCGGCAGCCCTGATTAACGATATCAAAACGAATGGATCCCAGCGCAGGCACAAGCACAAAAATCAAGGGATGATTTACATATTCAAATTGCACACGGCATCGAGAGGCTACGACTAGTGCAAACATTGCACCAACACACCCCATGGATGCACATATGTACTGCCGCGCATCCTTGCGTACGGGGCCTGTACGTGTTGGTAAAGTTTGTGTACACCTATGTCTATTTATTTAGTATCTTCAGCCAAAAGGAAAAAGCCTTGTCCTTTTTTCCCAGAGTTTTTTCATCTCCCTGGACAATATATCAATTAGGATAGCTAAATGGAATAATATTTTTTTTTCCTCGTGAGCCTGTTGGGATATGTTGCAGAATTAGCCATGCAAATGCTTTTTTTTCCTGAAAGTAACATTTTGTTAGGTTAATTCATGCACTGGAAAAACAAACTTTCTGTTCTTCCAGTCCAATCTCCACTTACAAGTCAGGTTTTTGTAACCCTGTCATTAAAATGCGAGGTAGCCTACAGTAATTTGAATATTTCATTCTGCCGGCTGCTAATGCACTCTGCATTACAGATGGTACTTGCTCCATCCTTCTGGACTGGGTTCAATTATAAATGAAAGTAGGGAGCTGAGATTTGTCTTTTTGTCTCTGCTTAGTTGGAATAACACAATAAAGCTTGATGGGTAGGAATTCCTCAAGCTGCCTCCTCTTTGCCTGCGATGTCTCCCGTGTAGCTTTCTCCTCTCGATAGCGGATCCCACTTGCCTTTCAAGTCCAGCCTGGAGTATTTGGGTTGGCAATGGTGGGGTTTTTCACAAGTCGTTTTTGGCTCAGATGCGTTGTATCCCCTTTTTGGAAGTGCTCAGTTCAGTCCTCCTCTTTCTCTCTGTTTATTTGCTGGCCTCTGCATCCCCTTTTGCATCCCAGGCAGGGAGCAGTGGTGGGAGAAACCTGCTTGGGCTGGGGAAGGAGGGTGTTCCATGGCTTTCATGATGGCAGGGACACTGCTGGGATGGTGGGAACATTTTCCCCTCCTGGTGTGTCCCTTTCTAAAACAGGACAGAGATGACAACCCGGTCCTGGGCTGCAGAGAAGCGATGGGGGTGCAGAGCAGCCCTCCTCCATCCCAGGGTTGCTGCTGCGGGCTCTTCCCAAAGCCCCTGGGAATAACAGGGCCTCTGGAGATCCAAAGAAAACATTTACCTCTGCTTCATGATTAACAAAGAGGGGGGTCGCAAACCTATAGCCCAGCTGCACGAAGACTCTATATTACATACAGATGCCTTTTGCGAGCTCCTTCCCCGGCCAGTAAAAGCAATATTGCCGAGGGAGTCGGAGGAGGTGAGGGCAGGGCTTTCAATTTGGTTTTACATTTACAAGGACCAGATGGCCTCGCTGGAGATGATCTTTGATCTGGGACGCAGCCGGAGTCGGGCAAAGATTTTTTTTTTTTTTGCTCCCTTTTTAATCTCCTCTCTGTTTATGGCAGGGGCCTCTCTCACAGGAGCAGGGGGGAGCTGTGCGTCGTCTGTCTGGCCAGTGCACCGTGGGGCTGGGTGTCAGCCCCCCTCTGCCTGAGGGTGCTGCTGAACCATGCGGACGGGTGAGCTTGGTGGTAAAGCCCCAAGCGGGGTTGTCCAGGGTAGAAGGCAGAGTTGGATCCTGTTACACCACTGCCCCGCAGCACAGAAATCTGCGTCAACAACCTCTTGCATGGAATATAATTAAACACACGCAGGCGCCTCGAAACAGAAATGCCACTAATTGATCCTTTTTAATTATTTTCCCCATTTTCTCTGGTGTCTCGCACCCTTCCAGCAGCGCGGAGGTGTGGGGTCTCTCTCCTCCCCTCTTGCCTTGCCAGTTTTGGGTTTCTTTCTTCCCCCCACATGTTTTGAATGGAGCGGGAACGAAGGCAGCCGATCCTATTTCACAAGCGCTTGGACTCTTGCAGCACTCTCCCTCCTGTCCAAACAGATCGTTTACAGAAGGGGCCTCTATTTAAAGAAGGAACTGAACGTTCAGAGCTGTTTTCTGGCCTTAAAACGCTGCCGACCGGCTGTTGCCTTTCAAAGAGTTGGGCTTTGTCTGGCGCGCTCGAGGACCGGGTTTGACGCCAGGCTCAGCAGGTCGGCACAGTGGCGTGATGGACTGAGCATCGTGCAAAAAATGTGCTCATTTATTTGCCCAAAATTATTGAATCCCAGCAAAGTTGGGTTCAAGATAGTGTGTCTTAGCCATGGGAGCTTAATGGACGACTGTCTACGCTTGGGCAGACTTGACCTCTCTGTGGTGCTGTGAGTGGGACGAGCTTGGAAACCAAGCAAATGGAAGAGGAACATTCAGGTAGGCTTTAGTGTGATCTATGTATAGCATAGAGAGAAAGACCATGTGTGTAAAAAGGGAAGTCAGCAAGGAGTTAGAGGAACATTTAGTCCTGGAGAGCTGTAGTACTTCAGAAACACACAGGGGTGATATGCATGCAGGCTCCAGGGAGACTGGCTCTGGTCCTGTCATCTGGGTGACATCTATAACGCTGTGAAGTGGCTTGATATTGTCCTAGTACAGATCAGCACCGAAAGTAGGTGCCTGAGGTTGGCCAGTGGCTGATGTGTTGCATCTAAATGGTGGCTACAATACAGGAGTTGGGGTGGGATTTCCGATACCTTTGGTTATGGTTGCTTCTTGTGCTTTGGACTTGACCTATCCTCATAGGCATATAGCTTTCAAATTTTTCATGGAGAGGGCTTTGAATTGCCTGGTACTGTGGCTGGGGAGAGGTGGGCATGGGGAAGGATGGTTTCTAATGCATCTGGATCAGGAGACCCTGTCTCTTAGGGAAGAGCAGTGTCCAGCCTCCATGAGGCAGAGACCCTGGGCCATGACTGACCTTAGAGAAGACAATCACCGATGGTAGGCATTTCTGATCCACTCGTACTCGGCAGTGGCTGCAATCTCCAGGGCAGTAGGTTTCCTACTGAAAAACCCATCCCTGAGGTTTCATCCTGGGTAGAGTCCTCGCTTAATAGTTGCTTCTTCCTTCTATTTTGCTTCCTTCTTGTCTGCGTGTAAAAAAAAAGGATATACTGTTCCTGCAGACACCTTTTTCAAGCACTGAGGAATGAGGCTGCCTTCAAATAAGCAGAAGAGTGACAAGGGCCATGCTTAGCTCTTGGGTTGCATCAGAAGGTTGCTGCTGGAAATGGGAAGTAAGCAGGAGGCAGGGAGGTCCCTTGGCAGTGAAGGGAGAGGACATGGCTCCAGGGCGCTCTGCAGTGGGAGGCTGTTACATGTCTGTCCCCAGCTTTTGGTACAGATGTCTGTCGTGGTTCTGTGCTGCCCGCTTTGTGAGAGAGAAAGGGAGGAAAAAAACCAGTGTATTTGCTGTGATGTCTTGGCTCTGAGACCCAGAAAATCTCTCCTGTATTGCAGAAAATCCCAAATCTAGCCCATGACAAGGCCATCAACTCGACAACAGAGCAGCAGCAGTCTTGGCCGTCTGATGGGCAGTGGGTACCTTCAAATTTTTTAGCAAACCCAAGACTTGAATGGGACATTGCCATCTAACGAGCTCCAAGCCAGCTTTCCTTGGATGGAGTCTTACATGTTATCTTTTTTGAAGGATGGCAGGAGAAGGGAATCTGAAATGCAGCTTTTCAGCTTGGGCTCTCGCCAGTCTTTTCACCTATGACTTTCTTGCCCTGGCCACTTTGTGCATCCAGCAGCCATTTGCAGGCACTGGGTGTCCAGGGGAGATGACCTTTCCAAGAGGGGAGCAGGCTGGAAAGGCAGCTTCCTTCTGGGGGAAAACCTCTCTTTGTTTGTTCTCGGATTTCAGGGCTTGGCCTGGGGCTGTCGAAATGGGACCCTTGTCCTCAGAGGGGCTCTGGAGGCCCCGGCTTCTCATTAGCAGATTCAGCTCATTCAAAGGACCCATTTCTTTTCAGCCAGGAGAATTCATATGCAAAGCACTTCACAGATCCCAGCCCAACTGGCGTTCAGAGGAGGGGGGGTTATGGCTGGACCTGTCCTGGGAGCAATCCCATCTTTTGTTTGCTGATTTGTTCCTGCAGGGCTTAGGGAGCCCCAGGTCCACTCCACGTTCCAGGCTGGGACTTGGATTCTGCATGAGCAACGCCGGGTCGGATCCATCTCCTGGGTTGGGGAGGATGTGTTGCTCTGTCCCTCAGTGACAGTCTGCTCTCTTGGTGCTGCCGAGGGGAGTCTGGTCCATCACCCAGGCTCCACCAGGAGAAGATGAGGTCCTGGCACAGCAGGTGCTGCCTTTGGAGGGACCAGGACAGACCCCTGTGTTTAACTGCCTGTTCTCTTTATCACAATAGCAAAATCCTTTTGCCCCATATCACAATCTAGGGTTGAAAAAAATCCCAGAAGTGCTCCAAGAGGTGTGAGAAGGGGGGACGCGTGTGCATGTTTGTATAATCCTCCTCCCCTCCGCTGCCTGTAATGCCAATTTACCATCCCAGCCGTTGGCTTTTCTCCGCGGTAGATGCTGCTCCCCTGAGCCAGGCCAGCCTGTGGTCAATTAGCTGCGTTACATCTTCTGCTCAAATCTGGCCCAGCAGCAGAGCAGCGCTGAATCTCACCCTGCTTTCCTTTATCTCCTGCGCCTGCTGCTCTGAGCAGCTGGAGGTTGGTCCCGGTCCCGGTCCCTGTCCCCTGCCTGCGGCAGGGGCTGGGGTGAGATGGAGGAGGCTGGGTGGCCGCGGACAATCTCTCCCTTACGGTGTGGTACGGCTGGAGAATTTGAGACGTGCTGGGTTTGCCTATGCAGATAAGGGATTGATTACACTTCACAGCTGTAACTGGAGCCTGCTAATCCTGCCCTGCTTAGGAAGGGGAAAACTGCTTTGTGAGATAAGCCGAGCACAGAATTGCTCCAGCCTGCTTCAGCATCGCTCCCCCACATCAGTCTGCTTCGTGGCCAGATCATGAGCCTGGCCTGGGGATGTGTGGGGTGCTCAATGGGATGGTGGGGGAGACCTGTGTGCAGGCAAAATTTATCCATGCTCTTCTAAGGGAAGAGTGCCGATAGGACAGGGTTGACCCCTCTGTGCCCAGAGTTTGGCTCTAAGGTGATGGGTTGTTTGCAGAGGGTTACTGGGGGAGGTGAAGTTGATTTACTTAATTAGGTGGAGTTGTGAGGGTTTGCTGCTTTGTGAGATGTGGCAAAGTTGGGCTTGAATCTGCTCTAACTGGGAGGGGAGGAGGTGGTTTGTCCATGACAGGGCATTTGGCTTTGGTTGGCTTGTTTTTAATGTTTGTGAGCACTTCCAGACTGCTTTCTGCCACTAAACCACCTCTGTTCGATGATCTGTGTATGGTGCAAGAGCTTCAATCAGCTCTGGCTTCTGAGTGCTACATGCCCCCAAATTTCAGATGTGAAAATTACAGCTGGGAGTTTCGCTGCCGAAGCTGGTGGGAGTTGACCACCAGCCTACAGTGAGGCATCCCTGAGTAGACACACAGCTTGTGGTGTTAGGACTGTAAAGAGAAAAATAGAAAATACTTAAATTTGATCTGCAATGCTTTGTTCGACAACAACGTAGCAATAACTGGGCATGCGGGGATGGAGTCAAAAGCTTCCATGCCTTGCTCAGTTATTAGCCATGAGATAAACTGGTCAGCAGGAGCAGGATGTAGGGAAAGACAAGCTCATCTGCGTTCATTCAGCTTCCTGGGGAGTCACATTTCTCAGGGAATCTGGTTTTCAATAATCTCTGCAACATTGTGCCTTATTTTTGTGGCTATTTTAGATCATTTTCCAGTTTGGGGGGGATTTTTTTCCACCCCAGGGTGTTAGTGATAATTTTCCAGACCTTTTGATCATTTTGCTGCCAGATCCTCGCTCGCTATGGCAACCCATTTGGCATTTGGGATGGGGTTAGGAGAAAAACTGGTGCAGACTCTTTGCCAGCGCTCTGAAATACGTGTCTCTCTTCTGCAGCTTCCGTGGCACATGCAAGCTGCATCCTCCTGAAGTGATGGAGAGCTGCTGCTGAGAGCTGAGAAACTTTTTGGCATGTGATAAATTCCCTTCTCCTTTTTCCCACACCCCAAAAGTACAGTTTGAGGGTAATTCAGAGGGTTTTTTTAAATTTGGGTTGGATTCAGCAAAGAATTTGGATTCTTCCATCCCAAAAAGTTGGGAAGTTACTGTTTTTTAAAGCAGTTGGGTTGTTTTGAAATTGACCTAAATTTTTATTAAAAAAGAAAGAGGGAGAGGAAAAGGATAACATGAAATGGGAGGAGAAGATTTCATTTTTGGTTCAGGAAACATTTTTGATTGATCTGAATTTGGATTGCCATGCAAGTTCCCAAAACTGATGGTGGGTAGGAGGGTGCTGGGGGGGGAATGCCGCTGCCCTGAGCATCTGATACTTCTGCTGTTGGTCACGGCCTTGGTTGATTCTCCAACAAGGCTTGTTGGCCACAGCTGGAGTTGGCCTCTGGGTCTAGGTGGGCCATTACTCTGAACTGATGTGATTTGGTCCCATCTCCGTGAGAGTACATATCTTACCACAATTTTGTGTGCTTTATGGACTGAATGAACACTTTTCCACCTTTAAAAGCATCTCTCACAAAGTAGTTCAAGTGCTTTGTTTCCAAACAGCCCTGGTGGACACTCCTGTGTTGGGAGAGGTGGTGGCTTTGTGAGGGTCCGGGGTGGCTTTGCAGTGCTTGTGAATACTAGCTTCTCTCTTGATATGTTGCTGGGATTTTTGGTTTGTTTTATGGCTTTAGACAGTGAAAATTGGTGACAGAAATGGCCCATTGGTTTCACAATGTTCCTCCTTTTTCTGGGAAATAAATAAATAAGTAGATGCACAAAAAGCCATTTTGCCAGCTGAAATTTTCCATGCCTCATCTCACGGCAGCCTGTTTTGGAAAATCTGAGCAAAAATCTGTTCATCCATTTGTAAGTTTTGGAAAGGTTGGAGCAAGGAGGGGAACTTTTATGTCAATTGTAAGGAAAAAAACCCAACTTCTCTTATTTCCCGCTTCCTGGAATGGTGTGTGTCAGTGTATTTGCAAATTCCAGCTTCCATTTATGTTGGAAATAGCTATTTGTGTTTTGATGTTGATTTTCTCAGTGGCTTGATGTAAACATGGTGAAAATATCCAACTGAGGTTTAAAACTCCCTGTGATTACTTAACATTGAAGTGTTCCACCTTGGTTACCGAGACTGTTGATACCCATTTAAGGTGGACACCATATACTTTGCCGAGGAGACATTTACGTTGCTGTCTATCACGTGGACCCTTGAACTGGCAGTGTGCAGACCCAGCTGTAGGTGCTTTAGTATCCTCCACAGAGCTCTGAGAGTTTATTTATTCGTTCTGAGCACAGGGTCTTGAAGGTGACTTTGTGTTTAAAGGTAAGATCCAAGACACTGGGTTTTCCTTTGTGTCTGGGGTTTGCTGATGCAGAAGAAAGTAGGCTGCAAATATAGTTGCATAGGAAAAAGAACAGGAGTTTACGTAGGTGCATGGGGTCTGGGGGCTTTTCTGCACAAAAAAGTTTGGGAAGAGCAGCTCAAGCCCATGCCATCATGGTTAAGCTGAGGAAGCAAACCCCAACTCTGCTGACTTGGTTGTGACTACATGCAGACAGCCAGCTGCAAGCCACTTAATGTGTAACTGTCCTCAAATATGAAGCAAATGGAAGTATTTTTGTACCAAGTTCAGTGCTATTGATCTTCAGTGTTCACAAATGTAGACTCAGGCTCCAGGGAATATTGAGATTGGCTTAAAATAAGGTGATTAGTTACTGGTTTTGTTAGCAGGGGCATTTGGTGGCATCATGGCTGTGCCTCTGTTTGCTGGCTGTTGTTTTAGACCTGAAGATGTAACAACATATGTTTAAAGAAAAACGGTGAGCTAGTGTGACTCCTGAAGCTGGGTCTCCATGAGCCCATGTCAATATTGCAGATGGTGATTAAATTGCAAAAGGTCAGAAGAGAGATGATGTTCAATGTGTGTTTCAAAGCCCGGCTACATGCTGCATGGGTCTGTGCAGGAGTTTTGGGGTACCTGGGGAGGATCTGCTATGCCTTTGTTGTCCGTACCACCCCTCAGTGGCACCCACCGGTCCAGGAAAGGATTTGGGCTAGGCCTTGTCTATCTGATGCACAAGTAAGATGTCCATGCTTCAGTGGCAGATGAGTGCCTTGGTGGGGAAGGAGGCATCTCGTCCCACCTGCGGCTGTGCGAGAGGACAGCGAGAGCAGCCAGCAGTGCTCCACCAGTGGCACTGCCACACCTGGCATCTCTGGTTTCCCTGCAGGAAGGTCACACCAAAGGCCAGCTCACAGCCCGGTGGAAGAATTGTCCTCCTCTCTTGAAACTCTGTTTTTGGGTGGATTGTTCCCCCCCCAGTACATCTTCGGCACAGTGGAGGCAGGGAAGAAAACCCTTCTGAAAATCACAACCTAATTACTCCCATCTGCTCCAGCACTGCTTCCCATTTCTGCCTGCCAGGATGCTTGTCTCCAATGCTAAGTAGCACATTATTTTCGATAAGTTGCAATCATTTACTTGAAATCTCCTTCTCCTTTAAAATGTCCCCCTGGAAAGGCAATTCAGCAAGTTGGGAATGGGCAGAAACAACCACAAGAAAACCCGTCCAGAAGCAGCCCAGCTCGGGCAGAAGGGTAAGCATTCCTCCTGTACTCATTAAAACCACACAGCAGGTTTCTTTTTAGGGTGGGTTTGTTTAAACGTCCAGCCGCTGGGACCAGCCCTTGGCTGGTGGTGTCAGCAAACGGAGCTGTAGAGGAGCTGCCAGCTCATGTATTTGGAGGGGATCTTAACGCGGCAGTCACAGCAGATTTCACGGGACCACAGTTTTGACTGCTGAAGTCAGCAGTTGAGGAACCAACGGCCACGCTGGCTCTGGGGGACCTCTGCTTTCATCATCACAACCTGGGTTGGCTTCGTGTCGTTCACTGTGTCTTCTTCTTCTAAGATGTCCCTGTTGCATCCCTGAAGAGTCTGTTCCCACAGCTCTACCTTGCCTTAGCCTCCTTTGGTGTCTTTTGCTTGGTCTTCGGCTTCCATCCCAGAAGTCCTGGCCAGCACCTAACGGGGGATGAGCGTACACACATGCAGCAGCACCCAAGGGGAGACACAAGGATGAGAAATGGTGGGGAATGCTGTACTGCTGCAGCCTACATCCCCTTGTGAGTGAATATGTCCCATGCTGGGAGTCTGACTGGGACAGTCTCCTGCTTCTCGCTTGAGGACACTGACCACAGTAAGATAAATTGCCCTTTCTACAAGAAAGGTAGAGCTTGGAGGTTTGAGCATCCTTTTCTGTTGTCATTGCTGAGCCACAGTCTCCTGCTAAGCTGCTGCCATCACCCCCATCACGTTTGATTGCCTTCATCATGTTGTTCTGCCTGTGTTGCCCACACACCTCTGATCTGGGGGGTTTGGAAGGGGTGGAGAGCAAAGAGTTGCTAAGCTGAAGCATTTTGGGATGGCCTTGGAGAAAAGAGGTGGCTGTGTGCTCAGCTCCTGCGCTGAGCTGGCTTCTCAGGTCCCTTTGGAAGAATGCTCCCGGGAAAATGGAGTAAATAAGGGATGGTGGTGTGGAGAACCAAGAAGAGCCTGGTACCCACTTCTGTGGATTTCTTGGGTGTCTTTACAGCCCCAGGCCATCCCCAGGCTGTAGTCTGTTTTGAAGGCATATACCACCACCATGGCTGGCAAGGGCTGTTTCTCCTGCCCTGTGCCACACACCCTGGCTGTACGTCAGGCTGTGGGGACACACCAGCACACGGGGACACCAGGCACAAGTACCGCGGTGTGGGGACACAGACACGTGGGGTGCTGGCTGCTGGCTCATGTGAGCATGGAGCTGGCTGCTCTGCAGGTGCTCCTCGGAGATGCCCAGGTTGGCGGGAAACATCTTGGAGCATCTGAAAGCTTTGGCAACTCGATGCAGTTTCCATCCCCTGTCCCTGAATCGCAGGACGGGCAAGGAGCCGGGGAGCTATTTTCGGCTTTGTCTCCTCGCCTGATTCTCTGCGCCCAGACCTGCCACCACCTCCCCGTGTCCCGCACCGCAGCCACGCCACCGAGCCAGCCCAGGACTGGGACTTGGATGATGTCCCCTGCACACCGTGGCTGTGATACCTTCCTCAAGAGGGAGAAGGAGCGAGTATGTGAGCCGGGAGCCATTTCCCAGCTGCTGGAACGGGTCTCTGTGACCCTGGTGGCGTCCGTGACCGGACCTCAAGCTGGTGGCTTGGCGGTCCCCAGCTGCTCCCGCTGCTGGCATCGGTGACAGTGACCCTGCTACAGCCGTGCTCCTCAGTTGCCCTCCATGGTCAGCCAGGCAGTGCTTTGCAGTGGTGCAAGCGGGGACAAGGCACATGGCTTCGCTGTGCTATTAAAATGCACCCATATACATATATATATATATATTTGCATGTGTGCATATATATATATATATCTATAAAAATGCATTTTGAGGCAGCGGGAGACCTCGGCGAGGGCCGAGCACCCTCTAGTGGCATTTGTCGCGGCTCCAGGGCTGCCGAGCCAGCAGGAAAGCGGCCAAGGACAGAAAGTCTTGCATGAATTTTCCTCCCCCCGGCTGCCAGTCGCTATCTTTCTTTTTGTTCTTCCTTTTTTTTTTTTTTCTCTTCTCTTTAATCAAGAACAGCAAATGGCGGGTCCTGGGGATGCTAGGGCACGGGTGGGAGCACAGTCACAGCCCTTCGTCTCCAGCTTGCTGCTGGACCGCCGAGGGTCATTCTGCTTAATTTATTTTATTTTAATTTGGTGGGAAAGCCAGCAGCCTGGGGAGAGCAGGGGCCTTTTGCGATCGGCCGCCCAGGCACTGCGGATCTGGTGCTGCCTGTACTGGCTCACCCCGAGCCCCCCAGCTGGCAGAGCAGGGGCCACATCCCAGCACGGGGGGGGGCGCATTTTGGAGGGTTGGAGCTGCTGAGGAACCCAGCACCCCAGGCATCCTGGCAGGAGGTGCGTTGGAGCCAGGGACAGTGCCGGGAAGATAAAAAAGGAGCTTTTAAATAATCATTTTGTCTTCTCCTCGGCTGAGCGCAGCCTTCCAGGGATAAATAGGCAGCATCAGTTCTGCTTAGACACATTGGCCTTTCCATTTATTTACTCTCTAGCCTTATTCCAAGTGGGAAGCCAAGCCCAGGCCATCTCCGCACAGTCCCCGGCTGGGTTCGGTTCTCTGCTGCGGGTACGTGCGTCCGTCAGATGCTCGGGAGGCACACACCCAGCGGGTGCTGGTCTGTGCGTGTTGCACGGTAATGAAGCTCAGGGGTTATACAGTGCTTTTCATCAGGAAGCAGCTCTCTAAACATAAACTAATTAATCACTTGTGCCTACCTGTCAGGTCAATGATTCCTGAGATTTTTAATCTAAAAATATTTCCCTTTTGAAATCCAGATGCACCTGTTTTAGCATCTCCGCTTTTGATTTGTTTATTGGGGGGGTGTTATTTTTATTTTTTTTTTTTTTTACCTGTGTTGCTTTCCATTTGTCTTCGGGCTTTTGATGTGCTTTAATTTAGTGATTTTTTTTTTTGTCCTGGAAAAATAGGAATTTGATCTCTTTTTTTTCATAGCAAGTTTGTCTCTCACCCATAGCCTGTCACCTCCCCACTTTACTCTTGTCTTTTTAAGGTTTTCGGCTACCTTTACCTCTAATTTCAGTTTATGGACAGCAGACCCCAAAACATTTTCTTGATGAAATCTGACCTCTCCCCTCAGATTTATTCATCGGCGAAGCGCATGGCTGGGTGCTGGCGGTGCCGTGGGAAGCCTCCCACGGTGGGGGGAAATGCCAGTCCTGTTTCCTTGGGGCTCGGCAACTGGCACCCAGCTCCAAATTTGGCACTATGCCCCCATCCCTCTGTATAGAAACTGATTCTCCCTAGCGTGAAATTATTTTTTATTAGCTCATCTTATTGGCAAATTTACTGTTGTTGGGGTTTTTTCTATCTTTTCTTTCCCCCTGACCTTCCCACCTTTGTTGACAGTGAATGTTTTAATCACAAAAATGCCCATAAATGCTAGAGTCCTGAAAATAATTATTTCAGTAGAGTTTGAGGCTTTAAAAAAAGTTCTTTTTAATGTTAGCCAAACCTCTCAACAGAGTCTTTTACTTCCATTTTATACTGATAATAGCTATATCTTTTAACTTACTTCAGAGTGAGGAAGACCATGCTAGGTTTTTGCCCAGGTATTTTAACTGTTCTGGTTTTACTTCTTATTGCCAACTGATTTTAGACTTTTTTTTTTAAATGACAGGGAAGATCACTTGCTCTTGTTTGTGCGGCAGATTCTGGGTCAAATTCATTTTGGGTATAAATGGGCTCGACTTTATTAAAATCCACGCAACATTACCCAGCTCTGGATGTGCATGAGCATGTGCTTGGGGAAGGTATGTGTGTTTACAAAGTGCTTTGAGCTCCTGTGCAGGACAAGATGGGGAAATAAAATTAATTTCTCTGAGGAAATGCCTTTTTTGTTCACGCATCAAGGATTTGTTTTCTTTATTTTATTTATTTTGCAGCTGCACACACCTGTGCGTGCATGCATGTGAAAATCTCAGGTTATGCTTCTGTGTTCAAACAGACCTTGGGGGGACACATGGTGGGCACGTAGGGCACCTCCATCCTTCAGACCTGGGACATCCCGAGCGGTCGGGATGCTCCCATGTGGTTTTTGCAAGAAAGCCCTTGCAGGAGAAGGACTTTCACTCGAAGCAATAATTGAGGTGGAAAGTACAAATGGGAGGAAAATTCTCTCCTTGGAAAGTCACTCCAGGAGAATTAATTTGTTGTTGCCCCTTTTCTTAGCATGGTTTAGACTTCACTGGAACAACTGGATTCTAAAAAAAAGACATTTTGCAAAAAATAAGATGTATTTTATACATTTTTTTGCTTGTTTTTCCACTCCGTGGCTAAAAGCATGGCCTGGCAAGCCCTCTCCGTCTGTATTTAAAAATGGGGGGACTGAGGCATGGTCAGCCCTGGGCTCTGTGTGTCTTCTTCTGCCATCTGGGGTTGATGGCCGATACAAATGGTGCAGGATCAGGCTGTAAATGATGTGTTAGGTGACATGAGAGGGCCGCTAGGTGAGCTGAGGTCTGGGCTAGAGACTCCCAGCTTCCCATCCCATGCTTGAGTTGGGATCTAGTCCCTATCACTTCTGACAGCAAGCATGGGTACGTTTATTGGTTTTTTGGTTGGTGTTGCTAGCAGTTTTGCTGCGTACTTGAACGCAAAGTGTGGCTTTCTGGGTTATTTCTGTGGTGGGCTCTCTGCTGGCTCTGCCCTACTCCTTCCCTGTGGGAAGGAGGGGAGGAGGCAGGGAGGGGAGCAGGGAGCTGGATTGTCCCTGTCACTACTGCTGGGCTGAAGAGCCAAGGAGCTGCCTTCAGTGATGAACACCAGGATGCAGACTGCCTGTTAGGGTACCCTTGGGAAAGGAAGAAAAGCCTTGTTGATGGGGATTGAGTCCTGCTGGTCCAACCTGGGATGAGCATCCCCTCCCCCAAGTTAAGTCCCGAGCGCAACTCAGGCTTTCCTCTCCCCTTTGTGTCTCCTGCAGTGCTGAGCATCCGGGGAGCGCAGGAAGAGGAGCCCACAGACCCCCAGCTGATGCGGTTAGACAACATGCTCCTGGCCGAGGGGGTAGCAGGCCCTGAAAAAGGAGGTGGCTCAGCCGCCGCTGCCGCTGCTGCCGCTGCATCAGGAGGAGCCGGCTCAGACAACTCGGTGGAGCACTCTGACTACAGAGCCAAACTCTCCCAGATCCGGCAGATCTACCACACAGAGCTGGAGAAGTACGAGCAGGTAACAGGCTCCTTCATGGCGGAGGGCAGGGCTGCCCAGGGGTGGTGGTCATGGGATGGTGGGAGCAGGCGTGGGACCAGCCGGGAGAGCCACCGTCAGGTGCGTCAGGTGCCGGCACCGCGGCGTGGATGTGCACAGCCTGGATCGCTACTGACATCTATTGTTAGGAGTGTACGGGCAAGTGCAAACTGTTGCTTGGTATTGGACTGAAAACGTGCTTTTTTGGGGTTTTTGTGCTGGGATGTGGCATGAGGATAGGCTCAGCATGGGTTGCCCCTTTGATTTTTGCTTTTCAGTCCTCCCCTAATATCTTGCCAAAAATTGGCCCTATGAAGGGGGAGTCCTCTTTGAAGTGCTGGCCTCAGTGCAGGCAGTTTTCCAAGCAAGGCTTGAATCGAAATCTTCCTTGAATACTTTTTCTGCTTGAAAAGTTCTTTTTCTAGAAAAAAAAAAAAAAAAGTGTCCTTTTTCTTGTGGAAAATGATTCTTAAGAAAAAGAAAAAGTATTTGGGTCATGAATGCAGCTATTGGTAACACTGACAATTGCATGAAAAGCTTCGCAGGCTAACGCTCAAAACCAGTTTCTTTCAAACGCTTCCAGATGTTTTGCAGACCTCTCTTTGCCTCTGTGCGGCTTGCCCTTGTGATGAATGTGGTTTCTACCCCAAAGTTGTGGTTTATGGAGTGCGAGCAAGAAAGCATCCCTGCTTTTTGGGTGCACGATGGGCTCTGCGGCCAGGGGCCAGGCAGGGTTTCAGGTCTCTGGTTTAACACCGTCTCTGCTGATGCGGCGGGGCTGTGAGTGGCCGCTGGTGCCGGGGTCTGTAGGGGCGAGTCAACCCAGCCCCCGTTTTACCCGGTAACTGGGTGCTTGGTGGGGCTGGGGGATGTCTCGCCCCTTCAGGTGCCACATTGCCCAAGCTGAGGATGCTGGTTGGCATCTTTAGACCTATACCCAGAGGTGGTGTGGAGCTACCTTAGACAGGTGCCCCTGGGTTGGAGCTGGAGTCAGGGTGACCAGGCAGGGCTCTGGTGTTGGAGAATCCGAGTGTGGTCACCCCATGAAAGACATTTTGGCAGAGCATTAGAGGAGAAGGGGTGGCAGGGCCCAGGGAGTAGGCAGGGGGCAGGTTGGAAGGATGACCTTTGGTGGCTGTCCTCAGCCCTTACTGTCCCTCCTTCAAGGCACAAAGATGGGGTGGTGCGTCATGAGGGAGCCTCAGCCATCTCATGTGGATAGGAGTGGAGAGCAGGTCAGGGCTCATCTTTCAGCCCCCAGGCTGAAGAGGGAGAGAGAGACCCCATGTCCTCTGCCACCCAGGCCCACAGAGAGCAGAGCCAGGGACAGGCTTCAGGGAAGGACCTTTTGCTCCTTCCTCCCCTTAGGTGGGATTTTTGTTTGTTTGTTTTTCTGATTTTGTTTCTGCATCGCTTTTGCTCCCCAAAGGGACACCCAGGTGAGAGAAGCCTTTATCCTAGTCCCATAGGGTGAGATGGGCCACGTCTTTCCCCCTCACAACCCACTGATGGGGTTGGTTTTGCCACTGAGTTGCTTTGCAAATGGCTGTGCCGGTCCACATCTCCAGTATCATTGCCCGCAGTCCTGCAAAACCAGGGTTCAGGGTTTCTCAACCTGCACCCCCCTCTCTCCAGTCCCATTGTTGGTGGCTGGGGGAGCTCAGTGCCTGGCTTCTCACGGTGTCTGGCTGCTGCTGTGACAGCACTGCGCTCGCCGGCAATTTTGCCTTTAATGCTCCTTATTTCATGCCAAGAAGAGACGAGCTGAAATTGCTCGGGCGTCTGGGAGCAAAGAGGCACCCGGCTGAGAGCTCTCGTAGCCAGCACTCACACCGGGAGATGGGAGCTGTCAGCTGAAGCTGGTGATGGGCAATTGGAGGGGCTCTGCTGGCCTTGGGGATGTCTCCTTGTTGGGTCTGAGCTGTGGATGGGGATTCAGCTTGAAAGGGTGGGGTGGGAGATAGTAAGTCAAGCCCATGTTGCTAGTCCACAAAATCAGTGTTTCTTTCCCCTGCTAGCCCCTTTTTCCCCATCACGGGGTGGGAACTGGGGATGCTGTCCCCAGAGCAGCTGCCTGTGTCTCAGGAGCACCGAAGGCTTCTCGAGCCATTGGTGTCCAAGTGCTGCTCTCAGCCTGGTTTTTGGGGCTCAGTTCTGGGAATCAGAGGATCCTGTTGTGCCCGTGAGGTGCTTGTGGGGATGGAGTAAAGGGCAATGAAGTGGCCTCAAAATCCTTCCCTTGTCTCCCCTATTCCTCTCACTGCCCTGTCCTCACAGCACAGCATGGGGACAGCGGGAGCAGCCAGACAGTGCTGTGCCAGCAGCAAACTAATTGGGATTGCTACCTGCTTGCCCTTACTTGTCAGGGCTCCTGCCTCACTCAAGCTTTAATTATCATCATTATTTACTTCTTATCTGATGTGCTAAGAGTGCAGAACAGGGCTGTGTCTCTCTGGGAACCACTCCTCTGAAGCACGAGGGGCTCTGCAGGACACATGGTGCTGGGGTCCATCTGGGGCAGCGGGAGGAGGGACACTGGGTCAAAAGGTTCATGGTTGTCCTCAAATACATCTATAGCTATAGCTCCTCCAGTCCCATCCAGAAAAACAGTGACTGGAACTGCTTTATGCTTAACATGAGTCCTAGGGCTTCACCTGCCCCAGCTCCATCCATGATCCCTGAGAGCAAAGAAGTTAGTTCCTTCCTTTTTCAGCATGTTTGTTGGGAGTCTCTCATGCCCTCTGCTTGGCAGATGAGAGGAATTTATCTCTCTCCCAAGAGCCAGCACACTCTTGTTCTGGGTCTGCCCTATGAAGCCCCAGCCATTGAGGCCTCCACTTGCCTCTCCGTCCTTAGCATTGTTGCCTCTGTACTGTCCTTGACGCCGTCGAATGACCTTCCGATCCTGGGGTTTCTTTTGCTTTTCTTGCCATCCCAGGCATGCAACGAATTCACCACCCACGTGATGAACCTGCTGCGTGAGCAGAGCCGGACCCGACCTATCTCACCGAAGGAGATAGAGCGGATGGTGAGCATCATCCACCGCAAGTTCAGCTCCATCCAGATGCAATTGAAGCAAAGCACGTGTGAAGCCGTCATGATCTTGCGCTCCCGATTTCTGGACGCACGGTGAGTTCACCCCACCAAGCCTTTCTCCCCACCCACCGTGCAGTATTGTTCAGGCCGGGGGGAGGTGTTTTGAGGTTCTGGAGTGAATTGAGGTCTCTCTGAAGGGCCATGTCTCTTGGTCTTGAGCTGCAGAGACTATTTACCTTCCTTTAGTTGCCTGTGGCTCAGCAGGGAGGGTACAGCAATTCAAGACATCCAGCATCTGTCTTGGGGAGACTCCCAATTGTATCTTGAGAATTGCACATCCTGGTTTTGCTGTGGCAGAAGGAAATTGTGTGATATATTCCAACAACCTTCTGTGGTGAAAATGTGCACTTCAGTTAGGGATGAAAGCTAATCCTCCAGCCCACCCTGTCCCTTCTAGACTCCTGTGCTTTTCCTTCTGTTTCCATTGTCCCAGATTTTCGATTGGCTGTAGAATTATTTCACTCCCCAGGGTGGTTACATGCACAGGCTGTGGCTTGGACTGCAGCTTGGGATGGGGAGAAGAGGCAGCTATACTGCGGGTACAAGGGAAGAGGTAGCAGACAGATAATGCCCAGCTGTAAATGGAACAGACTTCCCCAAGGATATATCCAGCAGTGCTTTCTCAGCACAGAGCTTTGCAGAGTAGCAGTGATATCTTTGGCTGGGGCAGCCAGGTGTCAGGAGTCACTTTGCCAGGCGTAGGAGCTGGGTGCCAGTAAGACTCTTCTGTGAGCTGGAGGGCACAGCGATAATTTGAGATGAGACTTACTTGCTTTGGAAGGTGTTGAGAGAGGAGTCACCAGCAAGGTGCAGATGGGAAGCTTCCTCACCATGAATCTATTCCACTGCATGCTCCCAGGAGCAGGGGAAGGAGGGAGGGAAGTAGGGAAAGTCAGAGTATCTAAAACTGCATTCCTATTTCTGGATCCCTGGCACTGATCTCCTTTCCTTTTCCCCCCTCTTTCTTCATACTAAGGCGGAAGAGACGAAACTTCAACAAGCAGGCTACAGAAATCCTGAATGAGTATTTCTATTCCCATCTCAGCAACCCTTACCCCAGTGAGGAAGCCAAAGAAGAGCTAGCCAAGAAATGTGGCATCACAGTCTCACAGGTGAGTGAGCTCAGAAATACAGCAAAGGAACCTTAGTGTGGTGAAGGGCACTCCGGACCTCAGGCAAGTCAGTCATGTCTCAGTGTTGAGCATTTAATTACTAAATGAGTTTAGTGCAAGTTAGTGTAAGTGAATGGGAGAGTGGACAGCAGACTTGCAGACTGAAGCCATGGGTGGAAAAGGGGAGTTGGGAAGAGGATTTAGAAGGGATGAAGGCTTCATGAAATGATGGCTGTGTGTGCAGCCAAGGTGTTAACAGCACAGAAATGATGCGGTGTGACCCACAGAGACAAAGTCTTCTCCTCAAGGAATTAGTGCTGAACTGGCTTGCAAGAAGATCTTATTTGAGTCCATTCTTCAAGCCAAGGGATTGGAAGACAGTAGGAAGAGTTGCGTAGATTTTGCTCGATAAGGTGGAGTGGACAAGGTCCTGGTGGGAAGGGTTGGATCAGACAAGCTAATGGTTGTAGTTTGTGCTCAAGGAGGATGGGCTTTCTCAGGGTCGTTTCTCTCCGTCATTACTCTTGTGCTGCAGGACATGACATCTCCCTGACTTGCTTATCCCTCAAAGAAAGGTGGTCAATAAAGACAAATTGAATTATTTCCATACATTCAAGGCAGCCACATAGTTCCTGGAGTCTGTAGCTTTGACCTGGGAGCTGCTGGGATTTGTGAGGAGTGCAGTCAGTCCTTGAAGTGTTCAGCTGTACATTGCTCAGGCCTGCCCTTCTTTATTTCCTCTCTTTGGAGCAAGCTGTGTGATTGAAAGCCGATCTATATGGCCTCTGGTAGTCTTGTCCTCGTGTGAGCTTAGCACTCCCTCTAGGCTCCTATTGCGTTCCCCATCTTGGGCTGCTTCCCAGCCCCAGGCACATGCCTGTTTGTTGCTTAAGTAAACTGAAGACAGCCGTAGCATCTGGTGTCCTTGTGAGAGCATGTCTGCCTTCAGCAGGAGCAACAGCATCCAAGGGTAGGTGTCATCACCGCGTTGAATGCCTGCTGAGTGACTCTGATTGCATCCCCTGGGTCAGAAGACCCAAACATTGATTCTGCCCAGTTATCTACAAAAGACAGCACATATTGGCTTAAGTAAAACTACAGCTGTCCTGATGCTTCCCCTCTCACTTTTAATTCATCTGTTCACACTTACAACTTTTCCCTCACAAAGAAAAAATGCCCAGGAGAAATGCTGCACTTAGGATATTTTTTGACCATGCTGTATCAAGGCTGCTTTGTGCTGGCTCCAGGATCTCCCTCCGTTCTTTGTCTGAAGAAGGTAGAAACAAAGACACATCCAGGTTTCTGTTTTTGCTGAGGCTAAGTGGGAAGATGGGACATTGTGAATCTGTGCAAGTCATGAGCAGAGTTGATCTGAACTCAAAGGCTGACTGGGCTAGGCAAGTTTTAAGATGAAGATCGACTGTGGTAGCCGTTCATCCCGACTTCCTTCCCTGTGGTGCTCAGAGTTCACCCACCAGCTCCAGCATTTGAAGTCAGAAGGGCTGTTGGAGAGAGATGGCCAAGTGGGAAGATCACGCAGGAGCACATTGTCATTAATGAGAAAGCTGGACCACGAAGTGGAACGGAGCTCCTCGCAAACAGCACCTGCTCCTGGTGCCATCGAAATGTTCGCCCCCAGATCTGTGTTGGGTGCTGATCTGAGTTACTACCTTTTGCCTCCCAGGAGTCTCTGCAGGTTATATTTTCTTTTTCCTGCTCTGCAGCAGCACAGGATTGGATACCTGCAGTTCAGTAGCAGGTAAATTGGTGGATGAATCCACTTCTGTGTAGAAGCTGCTGAATGCTCTAGGAGCACTGCAGATAGAAAGCATCATAGGAATAAAAGCTTATAGGTTTCAGTTATCAACACCCAAGCCAAAACAATTTCCCTAAGATGAGTAAAAATTCACGAGCTTCCCAAGATGAACATCCAGTATTGTCTTCTGTGTCTTGGTGCGTGGACAGTCCATTTAGAAGGGGGAGCACTGATGTGTTTGCTCACCAGCAAGCAAAGGGAGAATGTCCTTTGAGTCCCACCAAAGAGGTTGATCTCCTAGCTCAGAATTGCAGCTCCAGGCAATCCTGGGAGTGTTGGAGCTCTTCTGGGAGAATTGCAGCATCCTTTGGCATTTGCCTGTTCTCTTCATCCTGATGGGCTTTCTCAAACAAGGTCAATAGCAGCTGGAAGTTGTCTTCTGCTTAGAGACCTGCATGTAGGAAGATACTGCCCTGATTCTCTGTGTTCAGTGCTGTCAAGGAAGCTGAGAGCTGCTTCCCAAACTGTAGGTTGAATATTTCCCACATTCCTGAAATTGTTCAATGCGACATAGTGCCCACAAGTGAACAGGATTATTATCAGCAGGGTACTGAGTGGGATTTTGGGAATGCTGAGTTCATGGTGGTTAGGGAGGTACCCTGACATTTTCTCTGGGAAGCAGTTCTGGCCAGACACCACAGCCTGGTTTCACAGACTTCGGAGTTATGCTGTCACTGTGCTGAACCTCTGACATGCAAACTTTGGGGTATTTATCCAGACACCTGGCAGGTTGTCCGAGTGACCTTCCTGTCAAGCATTCATACTACTGATCCCAGGATGTCACCCTGACAGTCTGCAAGGATCACTGCTTGGACCTCTCCTTGGGGCTTTCTGAGGATTGTGCATTGCACTGCTGCAGGCCCAGGGAAACAGCTTTCGCCAGGACTGGCATGAGCAGAGCTGCACCACCTCATTCTGCCTTCAGATCTGGCCCATTATTTTCAGCCACACCTACAGCTTGTGAAGAAGTTCATCCTGCTTCTTTCTTTTTTTTAAATAAATCCACTAGCCCTATTCAGCACACTTCTAGGCACTTAGACACATCAGACCCATCTGGTCTCTGGGCAAACACGATGGAAACATTTCCTGCCCCTTTCCAAGGGACACACTTCTTCCCTGGGACCAAAGTTAGGTCTTATGGCAAGCCCTGTACTCCCTCTCCAGCCTCCTCCTGAAGCTCCCAGTTTATGTAGTGGTTCATGCTGAACCATACAAAGCTGAGTTGAGCTGGATGAAGAGCATCCACTTCTGGCCTTTTGCACTGATTTCACTCAGATGGATCGAAAGCAGAGCTTCAGTGATATCAGAGCAATTTTGTGTGTCAGCCAGGCCCAAGTAAATTCATTGGGTGTTCTCTCTGAAAGTCACACTGACATTTGGGGCATCTGGGAATCAGAGCATCTGCCCCTGTCAAAGGGATAGCGAGGAGGAGGCAAATAAAAAATCTCAAAATGACATACACTGTTTTCAGGTTGTGCAATTTCAGGGTTATTTGACTTTCTCAGGTGTTTTTAAAGCCATCTAATATATTTGTGGGGTGGGTCTAGCAGTTCCATGGAGGAACCAGATCTATCCATACAAACCCAGCGCTCTCAAGGGGGTCCCACAACCTTTCCTGGTCTTGGTGTGGCACACGCAAGTAGAAGGTGCTTCCTTCCAAGGCTAGGAAAAGAGGGGTTGGGGAAAAGAATATGCACTGCTTAACCTGAACTAATCCACCTTCCTCACTCAGCCGCACTCACCAGAGCCGAAACGTTAACGTCTTTGTCTTCTCTTAAACTTGCTCTAGGTATCAAACTGGTTTGGAAATAAGAGAATCCGGTACAAGAAGAACATAGGTAAATTTCAAGAGGAAGCCAATATTTATGCTGCCAAAACGGCTGTCACGGCTACCAATGTGTCAGCCCATGGAAGCCAGGCTAACTCACCCTCAACTCCCAATTCAGCTGGTTAGTTTTTGTTTTTTTTTATTTTGGGTCATTAGTGTTCGTTTTTCTGTTTGTTTTCCCCCCTCCCTCTAATGTCTCTCTTGTTTTCTCCTTTTGGTTATTTCAATTTTTATTTTCTGGTTTTGGATGGCTCACTTTTGTGGTCTCTTTAAAAAAAAATTAAAAGAGAGATGGGTTTGGTTTTTGGGGTTGTTTTGTGGGGGGTACTTTATTTTCTTTGCTTTTTTTCCCCCCTCTTTTTTCTTTTCTCTTATTTTTTCTCTTCCCCTTCCCTGTTCTGGTTTTCGTTGGAAAAACAATGTGATCAGACCTTGTGACTGACGGTGCCGCATTGGGGGTTATATGCATGGATGGTAAACACAAAACCAGAGAAATGATCTGAAAAAAGTTGCTGGGATTGCTTGCACTTTGTGGGGAGAAAAAAAATAATTAAAAAGTCATCACACAATGATTTTGTTTCGCTGGGGCAGAAAGCATGAGTGGCCCTAATGGATAAAACCCAGCATTTCTGGGATGTCCTAACTCATGCCATTTTGGGGATTGTTTTGGGTAGATTTTTATCCTTTGATTTTCTTTCTGTTGTGGTTACCTTTGATTGCTTACATGACAGTGTCTGGATCACCTGCAAGAGTGTGCTCTGTGTGAATTTTATTTTCCCTTTGTGTCACCGCGATCCAGGGAAATCCATGGGTCGTTCCCTTCCCTTTCGCCCTTTCCTGCCCATTTGCTGTGGTTTCCATTTGTTTGTTTTGAGGGTCAAAGGCACAGAGCGCTTTGCCCAGATTTCAACTCCTCGGCTAGAGAACAATGCCTAGTTCATGTGTGGTGCCTGCCATGAGGACAGCCAACCCAAAAATGATCCCGGGCTGCAGTCAGCTGGTTGTGCTCTGCTCCTGAGAGCGCTAGAAAATTGGGATTTGTTTAAAAGGAGGGAAAAAAGTGAACTTCATGGGTACCATTTACTTTTGTTATCCATGCAAATATCTGTGTGCCTGTTTTCTTTTTAGGGGTGGGAGGGAGAGTGGGAATGTGGCACTCCTGTGCCTTTGAGCTCGGTGTCTGCTCATGGTACCCTTTCACCAGGGCGCAATGCTTGCTGTTATCAGGTAGGCTACTAAGAGGAAGGAAATGGTGGGGGAGCAAAGATGATGGTGGACAGCAGGAGAGGCTGGATGTTAAGTAGACTACCAGCGGTACACCGTGCAAATGCTGGTTGCTATCAGGACATGCTTTATAGTGAGCGTAACCCTACCTGTGACAGGTATCAGAGTAATCACACCCCAGAAGCACCCCCAGATCTAGAGGATTTGAGTGGAAAGTGGAGAGCCAGGGATCAAACAAGGGGAGAAACAAGTGGCGTGGGTCTCTGGCTGATCTCCCAAATCAGCCCCACAGTGGGAAGGCAAAGGCAGTCCGTTACCCACGAGCTAATGTAGCAAGCGGTGGTTGATCGCTCTGTGCTGGAGAGCTCGTCCACACCTTGCAGGGACTCATGTGGATGGCTTGCACAGAAACAAGTGGTAGAAGACTTACTCCGTTGAGCAGTGGAGAGAAGCCCAACCCTTTAATTTCCAGGGGACATGTTACTTGCTAGGGGTCAGCCCCCCCAGAGCCACCTAGAGCAGAGAAGTTGCAGCTTTTGGTTGCAGGTCTGAAATACTGCTGGGAGACATCTCTCGCACCTCCTCCTCGCCCAGGGCTGCCTGTGAGCGAGCTGTGCCACCTGCTCTGGCTCAGCTGAGGTACTCAGAGGGCTCAGGTGGATGCAGCAGAGTTTTGCAGGGACAGATGGTTTGCAGGAATTTTGTTTGATTCTTTTCGGTTTGGTTTGGTTGTGGGTTTTTTTCCCTTTTCCTTCCATTGTTTGAACTGCTGAAGATTTAGCTGCAGTTTTAAAATTGTCATCCTTTCCAAACAGCTCACTCAAAATACCTGGTCAGGTGGGTCTCTTGATGTTAACACCCCTCTGTAAAAAAAGCTGGAGGGTAGAGAGCAGAATTGCGTGGGTTGAGGGAGATGCCTACTGCCTGTGATGCTGTCCTGCAGTCCACATCAGCTTGGACCAAAGAGACACAGCTTTCCTTCTTTTCCTCTTTTCTTCAACCAGAGTCAGATCCAAAGGTCTGAAATAGTAAGGGAAGAGTTTCAAATTGCTTAAATGGGTTTAGATCTGGCCTGCATGTAGTGGAATAGGCTTTTCCCCAGTGCCTGCCCAGTTAAATAGTGCTCCAGTGCGAGGCTGTTTCTTCGCCTTCCCCACAGGCAGTAACATGGCTGTTTCAAAGATAAATTGGCTGGTACCCTGCAGTAAACAGCTAAGATAATCCCTGGATAACACTACACTTTCAGGGAAGGACAAACAGTCTTGTTATTAACGGGTAAGACTTGAGCTCCTGGGTCCTCTTTCTGGCTCAGTTGACTGTACTCCAGAAACGTCAACCTCTTTTCACGTGCCTAATGTGGCAGCAGTGCTAAAGCAGCACCATCAGTGAGAGGGGGCCATGGAGATCCTTCTTCTGCTAGAAGCAAAGTGTTTCTAACCTGGCCCAGATCCCACCACCCTCCCTATACACTGCAGCAGTTGTCAGCACTGCAGTAGTCTGGGCCAGCGTGCAAGTTTGGATGTCCTTGTAAGTCCTCTTGTGAGAAGACAGCTGGAGGGGCTTCAGGATTTTACCTCCAACAGTGGCATCCCAGATTGAGATCTCCCCAGCTGAACCACATGGATGTAACAGCTCGGTCAAGCATCTCTGCATTGTCACACTGTGGGGAAAAGGCACATTCCGAGGACATCTGGAGTCGTGTGACCTCCCCTGCTTCAGGTTGTCCTGTAGGTGCTAGCAGCAAGAAGCACAGCTGTACACGCTAGGTCTGAAATACCTGTCTGTGAAAGAGTCGGAGGGTGGTGTCAAGGGCCATGAGCCTTCCAGATGTGCTGAATTGCCCTGGGAGGGACATGGAAGTGGATGAAGAGGTGAAGGACTAAGATGGATGATGCCTCTCCTTTTACACCATGGACTTCTTTCTGTTTTCAGATCGTTCACTGAGACTTTGGTAAGGAAAGAGCCTGAACAAAGATGGGGTTTGCTGGGAATTTGTAGGACCTTCTGGTTTAAATACAGTGTAGGGCACGTGGAAAGAAAGAGAGTAGGTGGAGGATGGGTCATGAGAAAGAAGCGACCAGCAACATAGTCCCTGGAGGGCCATGATGTTGGAAGAGGAGGTGGAACTGGATGCGATGGGACCTGGGACAGGAACTAAATTCATTTCTGCTGTGGCTACGCAGACCCATCTGTTCTCTGCATTGATGCCCATGTTACTGGAGATCGGTGAATGGCTACAGTCAGTCAAAGAGATTGGCCACACATTGACAAGGGCAAGGATTGCATCTGTCTAGCCATCTGGCACGTTCAAAGCAGGGTCCCCCATCCTCAGTCACCCAGGCCTGAATGTCAAACACCTTTTCATCCTGAATACGCACAGTTGGGCTTTATCAGCCAGATGTTCAAATAAGCTGAGATGTCTGGCTCATTTGGGCTAACAACTCCCCATCCTCACTTTGATTGCCTGGACAATCTCAGCACAAAAACCACATGGCAAATGAAAGCTATTTTGTGTGGGCAGACCCTTTTGCCTACCAGAGTCCTCAAGGGCCACACACAGGTGATGACATCCAGTGAAATCTTCCATGCAGAGCAGTCAAAATTGTCCTGAATTGTTGTTTTCCTGCTCCTGCTCCTGCTTTCCTTTTGTTTTGTAAAAATCTTCTGGCAAAGCTGCTGATGGAGGGAATCATGCTGTCTGGAAATGTACTTCATCAGGCACAGACCTGATTGCTGTATGTTACCTTCTCTGCCTTCCTCCATTTGTGCTAATCACTTGTCCAGAGTGCAGCACTGGAGAGGACCCTGCTTCAGCAGAGAGGCTGTTCTGGTCATGGTCTCAATGTCTTGAGTATTGGTTGACAAGTGAAAAAGAACAAATGTCCTGCTGGGTCATCCCAGGCTTTTAGACCTGCTGTCAAACTCAGTGGCTTTGTCCAGCTGAGGAGCTACATTAAGTTCTTCCCTCATCTTTGGCCATGGTAGAAACACAATGAAGAGTTACAAGGGGGGTAAATTCTCTGCTCTCGGTGCATATATGTCATTGTCATTGACTTCAACTAGGAGTCTTGTATACATGACCAAAGTTGGCTTCAGTGGTTCAGTGTGCTGGATCTCTGTCTCATAGGTGGTAGGTGGTATGAGGCAGCAGACGAGGATGGCTTGATTTCAGCTCCAATGAACATCATTACCATATTTGTGTATTCTTGATGCCATTTGAATTCTCACATACTTGAGAGAAAAGGACTTGTTAGAGGTCCTGGAAAATTTGAGGTGGAAGTTGAGACTGTCAAAACATTAGAGAAGACATCAGAGAGGCTGGAGAAGAAGCACTCTGAAGAGCTGGAGAAGCAGTGCAAGAAATACCAGCAGTCAAGGCTGTGAAGATTTTTGAATTGGAGGCAAACTTGAAGTGGGTTTTGCTCATCAGAAGTGTTAGGGGTGGAAAAGATCTCTTTGCAGGCATTGTTTTGATGTAGGCTTTCACCCAGTGGCAAGATCTGACTGCCATAGCTTGTTTAAACGTTTCCAGCACTCTTTCTGAAGCTGGTGATGACCTGATAGAAATTCACCACTAAGGAATAGTGGTGATAGGTCTTGGGTTTGGTAAGAGGTCTGGATGCTGAAGACGAACCGCTGTTCCATACTGCTGCAAGTCATGAAAAGTGTTATTTTTTTTGGTGGTTTTTTTTTTTGTCTACACACAGTAGCATCACAGGACTTCCATGGTCAGAGCCCTTTCCTCCTGGGTTCACAAGCTCAAAGATGGTTGTTACCTCTCAGTTCTTGAGGAGCCCCAGATCAAATTATGACCACTGAAGACCTTTGGTGTGTTCACAATGGAGCCTTTCAGAGGGATAGATTAGATTTATGATGGAGCCTCCTCTAGTGGAAGGATTTGACTTGCATTCCCGGATCTTGTCTCCATGGAGGATACCAGAGTCTTAATTTTCTGGGCTCTTTGCATTCGTGCCTCTTCTCCCACCCCAGTGCATCAGCCCCTCTTAGCCGTGTCTCTGAGACTTTGGGCCATCGTAATTTTCATACATGGCTAGTACGTAGACAGAGGAGTGCTGAAGCAGCAGAGCAGCAGCGCAAAGGGCTCTCTGCAATTACGGCTCTGATACAAATGCATCCATACATGCGGGGCCATTGGTATGCGCATATTTATCTTTGCATCCACATCAGCAGCATGACATATTTACCGTTTAGATATGCACATATATTGTAAAAATACCCTGTGCCAATAGCAGTGTATATCTTGTAAGTGACATCTCCAGCGCTCCTCATGATTTCCAAGACACCGGCACTCCAGAACTACAGTTGTGGCTGTTTGTTTATTTTTATTTCCTCCCTCCCAGTCTCAATTTTATGGTCAGGTTTGTTAAGTTTCAATAAAATATCAGTTAAGTTTATGGCATTTTTATTTCTTATTATTCTTATAATTTTCTTTTGGTAGGGGAAGGTGGGATGAAATGTTGCTCTGCTGGGGGCAGAGCAATAGCAGTGCCCTGTCAGGTGCTCAGGGATTCCCGAGTCCTCTTCCCAGCTCTGTCACTGATTATTTGTGTGATCTCAAAGGTTTCTGCTCACCTTAAAAGAACAGGAGAATATTCTCTTCTTCTTGTGATTGGTAGCTGCAACGTCCTTTGGTTCTCAGCCACTGCAGGAGTACGAAGCCACGTTACTGCCCTGTGCTTTTATGTTAGTGGTCACAGTGATCATTCAGAAAACCGGTTAGGAAGCACCTTTGTGTATGTGAAAAGTGCCCATCTTCATGCTTAAAGTTGAGAAGAGTCAGGGTGGGCTATCCTCAGTCTGTCAGCTCATTTCCCTAGGTTTTTTGTCTTTAAAAAAGCAAGTAACCTGAGAGGTTGGGAAGTGACGGGAGCCCTTTGCCAGCTGAGCAGAGGAGCTGATGCTTACAGCTGCCTTCTGACTAGTCCTGGTTATTTTACGGAGCGCTGGGGGATTGCTCTCTGGAACAGGTTGGGCAGGGTTGACAGTGAGCACAGACAATGAGCTATTCCTGGCTCTGCTCTTTTCAGGCACCAGTGGGAGGGTCCGGATGCAAGACTCACTGTGCTCAAGATGAGTCTTTCTCTTGACTGTCTTGGGCATTGTATCTAGCAGTGATGTTTCTGCTTTCCTTCAATTCTGAGAATTGCCAGCACCTGACAAAAGAGCCAGTTGCAAAGAAAACAGCAGAGGGTTTAGATAGCATGAAGTCTCTAGCATAGACCTCCCGCCTGCTCCCTGACCTTTCTTGGAGGTGGCTTCCTTCAGAGGAGCCTTCCTGGTCCACCTCCAGGGCAAGAGCTGGGGTCTGTCCCGAGTGTTTCTTCCTTCTCCAGCAAAGGGAGGGGGGATTGCTGGGTGTTTCTCAGAGCGTACGCATGAGCCATAGTTGGGCAATTCCACCAGGACTGTGGTTGCCAGTCTTCCAAGTTGGAAGTGGCAGTGGAGATGATGAGAGCGTATTTGGGGTTGGAACTGAAAGCGTAGCTGACCTGGGCCCCTGAAGTCTCTCCTTTCCAAAGCTAACGTCATGTATATAACCAAACCTTGCACGTTGAGCTGTCTCACACTTAACGCGCTGATCTGCACGATAAGTTCTGAAATAATCCCATAAAACCTTTTTATTTATTTTTAACCCCCTTCCCTCCTTCCCCGCCTTCCAGTTACATGATGGGTTTATTTCTCCTGTTCAGTAGTTGAGGAGGTGCTCAGATATCTCAAAGCTGGAAGCAGAAAACCTTGTTTCTGCAAAGGCGGGATTTTTTTTTCTTTTCATTTGTGTTTTTTTTTCTCCTGATCCCACCCAGTTGTCTTCACCGTTATCATTTTTTAGTGTAACGTTGGCGACTGGTGCATGCAGTGGGGAATTTGCTTTCAGAGCTCGTTCTTCTGGGGGACCTGGCCCAGGAGGGCTGTGACACCCTTGCATCCTCTCATGGCCCATCACGATGAAAGACACTTGCCAACATAGTGGGTGCTGGGAGTCTAGCCCTGGTGCCTTCACATTTTTGCGAGCCTTCGCTCCTGGTGTGCTGCAGTTCCCACCAGTGATGGGTTCCTGATGTCCTGCAGGCAAACCCCACGCACTGTTCCCTCGCAGAGCTCCCTGTGGCTCAGCGGGAGCCCTGGCCGTGGAACAGGATGGTGTCTGGAGGTGCTCACCCTGCAGAGAGCAGCACAGTGTAGACTTACCCACCCTGCTCTGAGCTTCTTGGAAACAGCAGTAACCCTGCTGAAAAGGCTTCCACTCTTGATAGCAAGGCTTGTCTGGGTAATTCTGTTCTCCAGTGCAGTCTGCCAGATGGACACCTCCAACAACCAAGATTTTTAAAGCTGCCTGAAGGATTTTGATGCCCTGAAATTAAGGGAGAGGGCTGTCCGAGTCTTCCAGGCTGGCTTTTGTTTGTCTCAATTGAAAGCATGAAAAATCCTTCCTCCAGCTGAGGAGCTGTTGAAGAATGTTCTTGGCATTGAGCTGTAACAACATGTGGCTTTGAATAACCTCAAGAGTGCATCCTTTTTTTGCTTGCTCTGTTCTTCATACTACTAACCTGACTGTGTGTTTTGTTTTTGTGGTTGCTTTGCATGTTGTTCCTTCCTCTTGGCTGAGAGTCATGGGGTGGATCTTTTTCCTTTCTGTGATTCAGGTGCCTCACTCTTTCCTTTCCAGGTTCTTCCAGTTCTTTTAACATGTCAAACTCTGGAGATTTGTTCATGAGCGTGCAGTCTCTCAATGGGGATTCTTACCAAGGGGCCCAGGTTGGAGCCAACGTGCAGTCACAGGTAGGGACCCATCCGATGTACTGCCAGTGAATGCATTAGTGTTGGAGGAGCCTTTGATTGTATTGGCACTTCTCCCTCCCGTCTGAAAAGAGCAAATCTCAACCAGCACAAACGAACCAACCAACACTTAAAAAAAGGCAAACTAAACCGAAAAACCAACCAACCAACCAAAAAAAGCAACAGCAACAACCACCAAAAAAAAATCAATCCAAAAGAAACCAAAACCAAACACCCAACCAAACCAACAACCATGGTCTTGAGGAGACTTGCCCACACTTTGTGAATGCATTTGGCTCTGGCTTGATAGTCGTACTAGGAGGAGAGGAGGTTTAGGAGAACAGGCACAACTCAAACGAAAGCAGCTGAGGTTTAGGTTCTGCTTGCTTTATTCTTCCAAGGGAAGGGGCCAGATGTTTGGACTGGTGTCTCGTTTTACAAGGCTTCCACTTACTCCTTTGATGCCAAACCAGGTGTCTGCTGAAAGTCAAGAAATGTTCAAATACACAGCTAGATATTTATTTTATTTTTTTTAAATTAAAAGCCACCCTTCACCATCTCCCCACCTCCCCAAAGCATAGACGCTCACACCACCAGCAAGACAGAGCGAGGAAGTTTTAGCAGCATCACTGAAATGTCAACCCATGCTTGGGGCAAAAAGAAATAATTTAAAATAGCCAGGAACTCACTAAGGTCTCCCACCTCCCATCCAATGTTCAGATGTGCCATGAGTCCACTCTCTGGCATCTAAGGCTCCATACTATGTTGAGAGACGACAGCCATTCTGACACTTCTGCATCGGGCAAGGAGAGCTCTCTAAAGCTGAGTTGCTCCCCTGGCCGTGCTGGATGCAGAGCAAGCGTGCCATCCTTGGGCAACAAGATGTGCTCGCCACACGTGCCGCTGCCAGGGCTGGGCTGGGGGAGTGGAGGGAGAGGAATGGGGCGTCTGGAGGAGAGCTGCTGGTGCCTTTGCCATGGTAGGTATATTTCCCTTCTGGGCCCTCTGAAATGAAGGTGCTTGGCGGACTCTGAGGATCTCTTTCCACTGCCATGAGCCTCCCAGTGCTTGGGGCCGAAGGGTGGAAGGGGGTAGGGGTAGGAATATGGGTCCTTGAGCGTCAGTGATGGAGCTGGCTGCAGCGATGTGGTCCAGGAGGTCCCACCCTATGCTTCCCACGCTGTTGTCCCTCTCTGCTCTTTTTATCAAAAGACTTGGGGCTAAAGAGAGCATGATGGGGCTGCTGGAGCAGGTGGGGGGTGGTGAGGGAGGCAGGAGGAATCCGCTGGCTCAGCTCTTGCCACAAGACCAACTATGGTTCTCTTTTACCCTTCTTTAAATATATACCTTTATTATTATTATTATTATTATTATTATTATTATTATTACTGTTTGTTTGTTTTTATCTTGCCAAAGATGAACCAAAGTGTCTTTGCCCACTAACCTTTTATTCACTCTAATTTATGTCTTTGTTGTCGTTGGTCTGTTTAGGTGGATACCCTTCGCCATGTTATCAGCCAGACAGGAGGATACAGTGACGGACTCGCAGCAAGTCAGATGTATAGTCCGCAGGGCATCAGTGTAAGAAAAAAAATAGGCTTGGGTTCTTGTTTTTGGGGTTTTTTTTCATTTTTGTTCTCTCACTACCAATTATTTCAAAGCCATAGGGCTCAGAATGCCACTTAGTAGGACTTGTCTTTGCTTTTACGGTCACCTAGTTTATTGCTTCTGTATCGGTCACGCCAACGGCAGAGCTTTGCCCACAAAAAAAGTGGCGACCAGGCAGGCTTTGTGCAGGCAGCTGGCGTCTAGGACTGTCAGAGCCGATCAGCGTTCGCCCGGCACCTGCGGCCACATGCACTCGGCCGAGAGGAGCTGCTAAACAGGTGACACCTCGCGTAACCGCAGTGGGGAATGTCGCCGCGAATGCCCCGGTCCAGAGATGGCTCCACGCGAAGGCCAATGGCACCATCCTGGAGCGACCATCTAAAAATAACCCATCCCTGGCCGGCATCTGAAAGCACGGTGGTGATGGGGTTGGCAGCAATAACAATTGCAAATAAAAGGAGAAAAAAAAAACCAAAGCCAACTAACATCAACCCAAGAAAACCTCACCCAACCAGACTGGGGGAGGATGCGAGGGGGAGGGCGGTCTCCAGAGCATCTTCTCCTTGTTCTTGGGTGCGCTGGCAGGTTCTGACTAGCATGAAAATTCGTAGCGACAAGCTGTGTCACACAGGGGGAAATCGATCAGACACACACAAGGAGAACCCAGTGTAGATTCGGGACAGCAATCCAACTTCATTTCTCAGATCAATCGTCCACCATCTCAGCAGTGGTGACAGCAAGCTGGGAGAAGAGGGCAGCCTGGAAAAGGAGGCTGTGAGCACTGAGTGGGTGGTGGCGGTGGCATCTGGGGTGGCATGGAGGAGGGGGCAGCTGGCCCTGGATGTGACTGACTGCCACGGTCCCCTCAAGGAGGCTGAAGGTTGAGGTGGGGTGGTCTCTGTCTGGACAGGAAGGTGGTGGTCCTCTGTGTGGGATGGTGGTCCTGCAACCAAGGACCCCAACAGGGTGCACCATCCAGTCCCATCACCCTCCCAGCCAAGGCTTGTGCCATTTGTCACCTTGCGTGTGACCATCTTCGGGCCATCAGTGTGCGAGCAGCCATTGCCGGCACAGGGAGAGGGTGCAGGGAGATGGGTGCAGTGGGATGGGGGGCTGCGCTCCCCTCTCCTGCGGGCACCGGGGCTTAGCGGGCGGCTTGACGTCAGGAGGCAGAGGCAGGGAGGATTTGTGAAGTAATGTAATTGAACATGTGCAGATAATTATGTCTCATTACATAAGCCCGTTGCAAAAACGGCGCTTGGAAATGCCACATGAAAGAGCCTATCGTTCCGCATTAATTTCTCTGTGCGCTGAATTTATTCCCTTTCTGGCTTTTTAATACTTGGAGAGTAAATGAATCGCAGGCTGATCATGATAAGAGATGATACTTTTGTATAAATTAAAATACCCCCAAGGAAAGAGGCTGAGCTGATTATGGTTGCGGTTGCCTTGGAAAATAACAGTGGGCTGGGTTAAGCCAAAATTTGGGGGGGAGGGTTGCTGCTGGGGATTACGAAGCAAAGAGGGGATGATGGGGGAGAGGAGAAGAAAGAGGTAGTGGAAACTCAAAAACTGAATAGGACAAGGAGAAATGGGCTGGTGTTTCTGGCTGTGGTAATGGGAGAACCATTGTTACACAAGCAGCGCTGGGAATTGGTGAGCTGAGAGTGGCAGGGGCTCAGTGGTCCCCACTGCACTTCCCAAACGGGGATCCGGCATGGTGGCATCTCATGGTTCCTCAGGCTGGTGTTCAGGGAGGGCAGGAGCCCGAATTGGATATTGTTCAGAGAGGGGCAGGGTGGCAAGTGGGCAAAGGGACCGGGTACCCACATTTGGGGGTGATGCCTCATTTCCCCATAAAGCTGTGGTAGGCATGGGGAGCAAGGCAGGGAGTCCAGAGCTGAGCGGATAGTTTAGGGATCTTCTGGGTTGCCTCCCTGTCCCCAAATATTTTGTTTCCCCCATATTCCGGGCATGCTCCTGCCTGTAGCTTTTACTTACTGTCTTCCCATCCAGCTAGGTCCCTTGATGGACCTCAGTTTGTCCACTCCTGGAGTGTGGCTGCTCTCTGGGAAGCACTGGGCAAGATCCTGGGGAGCTGCTCGGTGCAGGCAGGGTGCCTGGCTCATAGCATGCAGGGCTTCCCTGCCTCTCCCCTGAACCCTTTAATGCCAAGGAAGGGCAGTGGGACGTGGAGGAAAGCTGCTAGTGACACAGAAGGCTGCCGTCCCCGTGTCACCCAAGCATCCCCATGAGCTGCTGGAAGGAGATGAGCCGAAACCTAGTCAACAGCCCTGTCACAACGATGTCTGCACAGGGCTGAGGTTAAGTCATCCCCAGAGCCCGTCAGGGCTGGGAAGTCAGCGGCAGGTTGCCCAGCTCCACAGCTGCAAACCTTGGCAGGAGAGACAACGCTCGGGGTTTGCTTTCCTTGATGGAGGATGAATTTTTAAATGCGTCTTAAGTCGTGACAGCTGAGGACAAGAATCTACCCAAAGCCCCATTCCCTCCCGTGGCTCTGCTGCGCGACGGCTGACAGTCCTCTCTGTGAGGCGAAAAGGGCTGGAGTTGGTTCTGCATCGTTAGCAGGATAATGGGCGATGTCCCAGGCATCACAATCTCTGTAACCCACAGTGATGGCTGAGGCAGAGCGAGAACAGCCACCTTCTCCTCCGCAGGTGGAGACAGCATTAGGCAGCACTGGTCCCAGTAAGGGACGGGGATGGTCATGCTGATGGAAGGGTGGTAGAGGCAGGAGCCGTCTTGAGGATACTTGTCTTTGGGTAGCACTGAGAGGAAGGAGGAACCCCCCCACCTGAAAGGAGGGGGTGTTTGGGGCCTGATCCAGCCCTTTTTGCAGGCTTTGAGGTTGAGGGGTTTTGCACCATTAAGTGAGAGGTGTTCAGTGTCTTAGTTCCTTTGGACAGTGCTTGTTTGTGGGGAGCCACATGTGTACTTAACCAGAGGTCCCTGAGGCTAGGGGTTTCAAAGCATTTAGATGTCCAGTTTCTGGTGGGTTCCAATAGAAGTTGGATCTTTCTTCCCATAATCCTCTGGAGGGTCCCAACCCAAATCACCCTTTCTGCTGCTGCCCCGTGGCCGTAAATCCACAAAGTGTTTTAGTTCCCCCATCTGCTAATGAATGAATGAGCTGTAGTCATCTTAAAGAAAAAACATTTCAGAAATTTCTTTTTTGGACTTTGTTTAATTTAATTTATAGATCATTTAAAAGTCTAAAATGAGAGGCTATTTTTAAAGTTTATGAGAGTGCAAGGTTTTTATTTAAAACTGCTGTTGTGCAGAGCTGTGTCTATTCACAGAGCAGTGTGTGTGACTGTGATGTCAATGGTCAGTGGCAGGGTGTGCTGTTGAGTTTTGCATCCACTCTTGTTGGTGAGGGGCACTGGGCACTAGTACCTGTAGGAGGTGAGACCTGCTTGCTTGTGCTGAGACCCTTTTCTCTAAGAATTTGAGGCTTGAAAAGAAAGTTGCTGCTCTGTTCCTCAGCAAGCTCTGGTTCGCCATCACAATCAAGCTACGGTTCATAATCATGATCACAAGCTGGGATATGGAAGTTGGTCTGGCAGGGCTTCAGTGCCCAAGCTCCATCCATCAGGGATGCCTTGGTGTGTCCTGAAGGCTGCCACCGTGACCCTTGGAAAGTGATGGCCAGATAAGGCTGGATTCTCTGGTGTCTAGTAAGAACTTCAGTGCATATCATAAGGAGACCCTGCTACAAGCTCTTAAAAGCTCAAGAGGTCTGAAATCTCTTTGAAGGTACTACCCATCTGCCAGACTTGGCAGTATCTGGTGTGTTTGGAGGCTGACCTGACACCCTGCCCCATCGATGGTGGGACAAGGATTTAGTTATGGAAGGTGGGACATCGAGACAGCCTCTGTGTGAAGCAGAAGGCGCCTTTAAAAATTGGCAGAGAGTCATCTCCCAGCCCCATGTAGGAGGCCCGGGCGGAGAGCCAACCAGACTTGCTGGAGGTGACAAAAATGCTGTGAGACCTGTGGAAACGGGCACCAAAACCCGTTGTTTCAGCAATCCATCACCAGGGCTTCACCACTTGGACAGTCACCAAGGCCTTGCCTGTGTACTGGCACCAGAAGGTGACGTATGAAGAGATTTCCTGGAGACCATTGCTCTGTTTTTGGCTTCTGCCTCTCCTGATGAAGTCACAGCTATGTGCAGGGGTTCCTTAGAGGGTCTGCGAGGAGCAGCAGCCTCCTCAGAAGACTCCCTTATCTTTGAGGGAGATGCCAAGGGATTTACTAGTCAGATCCCAAGGAATCTCCTTGCTTTGGAAAGAGGCAGGGCTGGCTGGGTGGGACTGGATGCATCCTGCACATGGCTTGGCCTGTGCAGCAATGAAGTGAACTCCAGGAATGGAGGGATGAGTGTGGATGGTGCCCACATGCCCTCTGCCTGGGGAAGGATCTGGCCTTCTCACCGAGGGCTTGTCCATACCAAAGGATGGCATCAAGGTGATAAAGTCATGGCCAACCTTGGGGCCTCCTTTCCATCACTTGGGGCCTTCCCAGGCTGGGGAAGCAGGAGGGTCTGGGGTCTGTAGAGGGTGCCCTGATCCAGGTCGGCCTCTCCCCAACAGCCTCTTGGCTTCCCACTGGATTTGACCAAGGTGGTCCTCAGCAGCACAAACTCCTGCAACACAGGAAGGCTGATTCCCAGTCTTGAGTACCATGGGGATCCTCAGCATTTTGTGGGACAGGGTGCTAAACATTGAGGCACCACAGTTTCTGTCTGCAAGATGCTCTCCCTCTCGCTCCTTCCAACCATGGCTGACATGCAAAAGCCTCGCTAAAAATAGTTAAGCACAATAGGGATAGAGCCCTGCTCCGCGCGGCCCCCTCCACTCTCCCCCCTCCTGCTCGCCGTAATGACCCTGCAAACACTAAATGGCATCTGAGTGCATTAAGCAGCAAACTCTCCAGTGACATAGCAATTACGGCTCTGAAATAGATTTGGTGCGTCACGGAAGATAAGGGTTTTGAAAGTTTCTGTTGTGATTATAGCTTGTAACTCCAACAAATAACAGGCTTGGTAATAAGAGGCTGCCAGCACAGCTATTGTGGTTCTCTCTCACTGATGGCACGTAAATTGCTATTAATGTCCTAAGTGTACTTGAATATGCCAGTCTCAGGGCGGTGGAGTTGGCTCTGTGTCTCTCTTTACACGGCCTGTCATTGTCAGGCTGATAATCTACAGTAATTGCTGCCTCTTGCA
Source organism: Strix aluco (assembly GCF_031877795.1). Lineage (NCBI taxonomy): Eukaryota > Metazoa > Chordata > Aves > Strigiformes > Strigidae > Strix > Strix aluco. The sequence continues at coordinate 29,463,006 of NC_133938.1, read as the reverse complement.
GCGGTCCAAGACGTGTAAGCGTGGCTATTGCGTCTCAGGGAGCGCAGGGACGGTGGGTCAGGCCCGGCTGTGGATGGAAGCTGGTGGGAGTGGTGGGCATGGCAGGGCTGGTAATGTTTGTCCATAGTCTGGTTTCATGCTTGCACCCAAGGTGAAGTGGAGCAGGGTTTGCTAACCTGCTGGCAAGCTCAGGTTGCGAGTTCTGTCTTCCCTGCTGTTGCCTGAACCCTTTTGCAAGGGAGCGTGCAAACACACAAGCGCATAGAAGAACACACAAGCCTGTTGTGTGTGTGCACGCCTCTGTCCTTTCTGCTTTGTGCATGTCCCGCTGCGAGGTGGTTTCATCCCTCAAAATGTGGGTTCCCACAAGTCACCCATGGTCAGCTCTTTGGTCCCATCTCATCTGCCTCTGGGGCAGGCAGAAGCGGGTCGGCAGCGTGGACAACCTGCCAGTGAGTCCTAGGTGGCTGCTGAGCACCTCAGGAAAATGAGGCTTTTCCTACCCTTACCCCACTTCAGGGGTCCGCGGGGTCCTGGCTGTTGGGGCCAATGATGGAGGCAGCGGGACAGGCAGCCAGAGAGGGCAAAGCAGCCCGGGCACGTCTAAAGCGGGACTGCGACTGCTACCGACTTGAGCTTGGGCAGCGATTGGGAAGGATTAATTAGCTGAGCACTGAATCAATGTCAGAGTGAGCAGAGGAGGTTGGGTGCAACATCTGCTCCTCTCCGAAGGGGATGGCAGCCGTGGAGGAGCAGCTTCTGTGCGCTGCCGGCTCCTGCCTGCAGCAGCCAGGCCCTCTGGTAGTTGTGCTCTTCAGAGGCTGAAGTATTTGGCTCTGTGTCTGTTTTTAGGAGAAGAAACAAGTTGTCCACCATGCTTCGCTGTACAAACCCTCGGATGGGATATGGAGGTTGCACCTCTGTTGTGCTGTGGCCTGCGGTCCCTCAAGGAGAGATGACAGGGAGTGTGGAGGACCAGCCGCAGGGCAGCAGAAATTTGTGGGTTTACTGCAAAGTGAGAAGAGGAAGGCTCTTGCACTGGGAGTAGAGAGGTGGCCCAAATTCCCGAATGCAGCCTTTATAGTGGCAGGAGGAGTGTTTGTGCAACGTGTCTTCCCTGCAACAAGGCTTGGTGCTGATGGCTTCCCCCCGCACAGGGACCGTGCAGCAGGAGGGGTGCCCGGAAAGGCAGCGAGGGGGGACAGGGAGCAGTGCTGGAGGACACAGCACGGCTCAGCCATCCCTTGGGACCCATTGCTTGTTCTATGTGTTCGTAGCACCTGGGTCCAGATGATGTCCCAGGATGGGGTTTCTGGAGTGAGGTGTTTGCTATTTTCCTCCTTCCATATGGGGAAAGGTCCTATTTAGGGGTAAAAAACCTAAACAACCAGAGCTCAGGGTTTCTGCAGAAATGCGTATTTTTTTAAGGGCTAGAATTTCCATGAGCACTTGGTATTTATCAAAACTCCTGTTTTTGACAGAATTGTTTCTGGCCTCATCCTACTGATAGGTGATCCCTGTGGTCTGCGGTGGGATGGGGGAGCCAGAGGGGATATCTTTGCTTCCTACATTGGCCGCTGTCGAGGGAGAAGCAGTGGGGTGTGAGGCAGATGGGTGGCTTGGGTAGGGCTGGGTTCCTGTTGAGTGACTGACATCTATCTCTGTGTCTCCCTTCCCGCAGGCTAATGGAGGTTGGCAAGACGCTACTACCCCGTCATCGGTGACCTCCCCCACAGAAGGCCCTGGCAGCGTTCACTCTGATACCTCCAACTGATCTCCCAGCAAATTGCATCCCTGGCTGAGCCGGCCCCGGCGGGGGCGGGAGGGGAGGGGGCCTCTCCTAACACCGCAGCAGTCAGACTGGAGGTGAACCCAATCAGCACACACAAGAAGACTCCTTCTCTTCTCTTCTCTTCGTCGGGATGCTTTTTTCAGCCAATCTGGACACTTCTTTATACTCTCTTCCCTTTCTTTTCTGGGTAGAAGCCGCTCTCCCCCTCCTGCCACCACCACAACACCACTCCCTTCCCCTCACCCCTTTCCACCGAAGGATGTGTCGACAGGTAGAAGGATTTAAAGGAGGAAAAGCAAAAATCAACCACCGCCACACAAAACAACCCCAAAGCAGTGTATGGCCTTGCACTGGGCATCTTTCTGAGGAGCCACAAATGTACCTCAGTCACGTCTTGCTCCCTTACTAGCAGGCAGCCCCCCGTGCCCACCCCCGTCTCTCACGCTACCTCTCTGTAGGGAACCGCCACCCCAGCCCCGCTGCCGCCTCGTCTCCGCCAGCCCCAGCCGCAGCCAGCATCACCTCCCTGCGCCCAGCTCTGCCTCGGTGAGCTGTCCCTCAGGCACTGCTGGTGACGGGGTGGGTGGACGCAGCCCCCCGTGCACATAGGAGAAGGAGCCAACGTGCTTCCAAAAGGTACCGGCCCATTCCCAGCTCCGGGGAAACCGCCGGCACTTCCCGGTCCCTGCACTGCCCCATTGCACATCCTAAAGCTGGATGAGCCATGAAACCCCACCATCCTCCCTGCCTGCTGTTGGAAGGAAGGAGAGGAGGGAAGAAAATGAGGCAGATTCGGGCAAGAAATGCCCATCGCTGATAACGAAGGCACTGAGCACCTCTGTGGTGTTGTATGGGATCAGGCGTTAACAATTGATGGGACCCCAGCAGCTTTCTTGCAGCACCTAGGGAGGCCAGCAGTGGAGCTTTTCTGGCGAGGAAAGCATTGCGGGGTGTTGGCTTGTGGTTTTGGGGAGTGTGCTGTGCTGTGGAAGAGGAGGAGATGGGGTTCCCCAGTGCAGGCAGGACCCACAGAGGTCGGTGGCACCCGCTGCATTTCCTGAAGGCCTGCCGGGCAGGCAGCAAGGGACAGGCAGCAGGATCCTGGAGGCTGGGTGTGGTGGGGTGAGCGTGTCGGGTGCTTTTGGTAACGGTTAATACGACAGGTTTGCTTGGGAAAGAAGCTCTGTAGGGCGGGTGGGTGCCCCACTTGGAAATGTCTTTCTACTGAAGCTGCTCATTTTATCTCGGGAGTTACTCTGGGCAGTGGCATCCCAAGCCGTGGGAGAACTCGTGGGATTTTCTGCCCAGCTTTTCTAGTCGGCTCTTTGGACAACTGGTGATGGGTGGTAAGTGAGGCTTCATCCTGCTGAACCACCCCTTCAGGCAGCTGATGCTGGGAGGACTTGGCTTTTGTTGAAGAGCAGGGTGAGGAGGCACCAGTTTGCCCCCAGGCTGATCTGTGTGCTGGGGCAGTACTTTTGGCCGCAGGTTCTTCCAGTGGGTGGGAGGAGACTGAGCAGGCCCAAGGCAAGACCCTGGGTGTCGTGGGGACCGGTGTGGGTGCAGCATGGCTGGCGCCTTTTAATGGATCCGAATACCTCTTGGCCACATCGCATGCTCTTGCACATCCATGCCCACCCTGCCCGTGCTGGTGCCAGCCGTCTTGAGATGGGAACTGCCAGCACAGAGCAGCATTAAGCAGGAACTGTTTAAAGCTCTGCCTGAAAAATTTCCACCCTTTTGCTGGAAAAAGGACGTGCCCATGGCTCCAACATGCTGTCACCTTGCAGCACCAGGCCAGCAGCGTGACTTGCCTGAAGTGGAGGTGAAGCCTGCCTTTCCCTGGGGAACAAGCCCAGAAGGCTCCAAAAACATCACTCTGAAATTTGTGACCTTCCCCCCCAGTTTCAGTAGATTTTCTGAGCTGGTGGGATCAGAGTAGGATGTGAAAGGTAGTCAAGAAACAGCATAAGCTGCTCCTTGCTTAGTTCTTAGGTCTCCAGCGGCAAGACACTTTCTGCTCCTCCTTTTGCATCCACGCCTGGGGACGGGACTGCTGCAGAGCGTGATGCGACCTGCGAGACCTAGGGCTGCCTCCCGGCTGGGAATATGTTAAGAACAACGAGAAGGTCATTTCTGTGAGGATGGTTGGGAGGTGCTGCCCATCTTCCTGAGAGTCCCGCTCTCCTCCTCCTCCCCCCGTGCAGCCTTTTAACCATTTCCAGCTTATTTTATCTGAAAACGTTCCGGTGAAGCGTTTCAGGGTGGCGGGGCCAGGTCAGGTCTGTTCTCCGGAGCGGCAGCAGTGCCGTGCCTGTGGGAATGCCACGGTACCTCTTGGAAACCAACCGGGAACAAGCCAAAACCACCTGCTGACTGGAGCCAGCTTGGGCCGGGGCTGCCTTCCCCTGCCCTGCAGCTGCTGCCCCTCCTGCCTGCACTCGCTGCCTGTGGCACCCCCTGCCTGGGCAGGGCACTCGACCTCCACGGTACTTTGCAAATCACCTCCTGGGTTCCCTGGTTGGTCCCTCTGGTTTGCGTTGGCGTAGCTGCTCGCTTGCCTTTTTCTTTGCTTTTCTTTATTTTTGGGTTTTGTTTCTCCTCCCCTTTCCCCCCACCTCCCCGACCCCGAGTGTTGTGGGTTTTTTTCTTCTTCTTTTTTTAAACTTTTTTTCTGCCCAGAAAAACCTGACTTCGATACCAAAAAAACAAAACAAAACAAAAAAACAAAAAACAAACAAAAAAACCTGCAGAAACTCAAAAAAAATAAAAACAAAAAAAAACCACAAAAAAAACTCGACGATTCTTTCAGCTTTATTAACATTTTCCATTGTTTCTTGCGATTTGTGTCTCGTTCTTTGTAGTATTGATGATAACGAACATTTGATAATGAATGTTCTTGTATATTCAGATAAAGGAGAAAAAAAAAACCAAAAACGCAGTCGGAATTTAATAGTGTTTATAATAAAAGAATAAAAAATGACCCTCTTAGCACGCAAAATTGAACAGGGGGAAGGTCCCGTCCCTGTTCTTTCTGTGGCAACAAGCGCTTCATTCCTGTATAGTTTATAACATCAAACTACCTACATTCATCTTCTTCTTTTTTTGTTTGTTTGTTTTTCCCATGGTTTTTTTTTTTTTTTTCCATTTTCTCGCATTTGTGAATTAGTTCAAGAATGCTAGAAAAGTGTAGAGTTGTGCACACTCATTTCTTCTTACACAATGTTTAAAAAGTGACGGTAATTCATTTTGTAAAACTTTAAAAAGAAAAAAAAATGGTTGGAATAGTGAGCATTAATAGGTACAGTCTAACACTTTATGTTTCTTAACGTTGAGACCCAGAAATTACCTTTTATTTTATTTTTTTGGCATTATTTGGGAGGGGAGGGGGGCTTTGATGATGCTGAGTTTATTTTGACCTGTCTGAGACGACGGCCTTGCCGCTTCCCCTGCGCTTTTGAGCTGTGACCCAAGTGATGTGAAAAGCAATGGTGTGTTTGGGGGGGGTGGTGGTGGTGTTTGTTTCTCTTCTCTGGGGCGGTCACCACTCCTTTTGACACCCAGCCCTAGAAGATCCTTGGGTGGCTGCTCTGGGGCTGAGCGAGAGTACTGCTTCTCCGGAGAGGGACGTGATCCGAGGGGTTTTGGGGAGAAGATGCTGAGGGGTGACAGGGAGTCAGGTGCAGAGCCCCTGCAGGTCTTCGTGCCTGGAGGGGTGATGCTGAGCTGCATGAAAGTGATGAAAGGGCATGAATCCTCCCCAAAATGTGTAGACAGTGGGTTTCCACACCCTTATGGTCTGCCCCGAATCCCAGCAGCACCCTTGCCCCCAGGGCTCACTGCAAGAGTCCTGGCTTGGAGGCACCCATCAGGCCAACCGCAGCTCTTGGCCCAAAAATGAGGGGTTTGGCGCACAAAAGGTACCAACCTCATTTCCACCGTGGACATTGTTGCAAATGGGGTCTCGCAGCCTGGCCCCAAGCCAGGGGCACTAGGAAGTATGAGGGACAAGGGACGGGACATGGCAGCCCCCCAGCCATGGTGGGACACAGCCAAAAAGCCCCCAAATATATCCCAAAAGCTCTGTGGCTGCAGGGTGGGGTTCAAGGAGAAGCGCTGAGGAAGACGCTGGTTGGCATCGCTTTAGTTTTCTCTTAAAATAGTTTCTGTGCTCCCCCGCCTCCTCCCAAAAAAACTGAGCTTTTCACATCACTGAACGGTTTAGGGTTTGGGGTGTTATTTTTAATACCAAGGTTTCCTGGAGTCCCTTTGTTTTCATACACCTTTATTATTATTATTATTATTATTATTAAGACGATGTAAATCAGACATTGCCTGGGGGGTTGGTTTTGTCGGTTTGCTTTTTTTGTTCTTGCAAAGCCCTTTCTATCCCTTGTAAAGATGATCCAGTTGTTCTGAGTTGTTTTTTCTTTTCTATTTTTTTCCCCCCATCCTTTTTTTTTTCTCTCCCTAATGGATTCCAAATATTAAAAAAAAAAAAGAAAAACCCTTAAAAAAAAAAAAGACTCTCTGTTCCGACCTGGTTTTGAAACTTTAAGCTTTTCTGCTTCTGTAAAGAAAAAAAAAGGCCTCTGTCTTTCTGATCCCAATTGAGACTTTTATGTTCTATGACGATACTAACAAGGTGTAGGTTTTACAGTTTCCTGATTTGTACTGGTAATGCATATTCCAAATAAATAGTTTCTTTTGTTGCAAAAAAAAAAAAAACCAACCCTGAAACCAAACCTGGCGTATTTTTGGGGAGGAAAAGGAGGAAAGCAAGATGCCCTGGGGGTTTCCTCCATGGGGATGCAGGGGGCAGGAAGGGTTTGGGGTGCAGTTGGGGGGTGGTGAGCAAAGGCCCAGTCCTGCTCGTGGTGGTGGGAGCTTGGGGGCTGGAGGGATATGGTTCAGGGGTGATGCCCGATGCGCAGCATCCCCGCTGCTCCCGGCGCCTTCCCTGTGCCTCAGTTTCCCTGGGCAGGGGGACACAGGTGCTCCTGGGCACATGGATTTGTCCATGCAAAAACCATTTTCAGTATTTCATTTTCATTGCTCATTCACTGCTTTTTTGGACTTTTTAGTCCAAATGCTAGAATGGGGGTTTTCTTTATCATACCCAGGGATGGCAGAAGGCTGGGGAGCCAGGGAAGGGTTGGTGGTTTCTTGTGTTTTCCTGGGGCTTTTAGTTTAAAAAAAGATTTTGAAAGGGTTTCTGAGCAAAAAGTAATTTTAAATTTTAAAATAATTTGCAATTTAAAAAAGAGTCTGTGTGTGGGACAAAATCCAGGACAGCTCTGCCACGTCCCTGGAGATGGAGGTATTAGATGAAAAAGTGGGTGGCAGGGGATGGTGGCTGTGATTCCCCGGCTCCCACCCTGGAGAAAGGCGGGCAGGCTCCCTGCCACAAACCCCTCCGACACCCCACGGGGACCAAAGCGAAGGGAAAGAAACCCCTGAGGAGGCAGCGCAAGGATGCTGGAGCTTGCCTGGAGCTGCTGCCCTGCTCCCCCATGGATTTCTTGTCAATGATTATTCAATCTCCAGCCTGACCTTTCTCTTCTAAATAACACGGCAATATCAGCGCGGGCCAGCCTCCAGCTCCGGCTGCAAATTAACTGTATCGCTCTCCAGCAGGAGACCCGAGGAGCCCCCCGGCCGCCGCGCTGCCAGACCGCCCCAGGAATTATCTCCCTCCACCGGTGCTCTCCTAATACCAGTTTAAATATCATCTTGCTCCCAGCTGTTTAATTCTAATAAATGTTCATCCTGGCTCCAAACAGAGAAATGCTAAGTCTCACTGGGCCCTGATGAGAAAATCGCCCCAAAAAGGCAAGTGGTGGGAGGTGATGCTGGGAGGAGGTGACGTGATGCTCTCTGGGCTGGGGGGGCCCTGACACACATCCTTTGGGTGCCAGGGTGGGTCTGAGCATGTTGCACCTCTCCCAGCTCAAGTCTTACCCCCCCAGCCCTGCAAAAGAAAGATGATTTTAAGGTGGGTAAAGGGCACACGCAGCCTCCCAGAGCGTGTGGGGGCAGGTGGAGGAGCTGCGCTGGGTGCAGCATCCCCCTCCTTTGCTGGCTGCTTGTGGCTAAGAGAGAAGCCAAATTCACCTCAACCAAACTGGATTGTTTGTGTTTTCCTTGCTTTCACCTGCTCCCCCTTCTCTGCATCCACACCTTTTTCTTCTTCCCCTGCCACATTTGGGCAACAAAGTTCAGCCCTGGGCGAGAGCAAACCCCGAGAGCAGGCTCCTGACTTTTTCCATTTCATATTTTAATATTTTAGGGCAAGAAGTGGAAAAAAAGATATGGCATGCACCAGGCCCCACAGGTGCCCACAGCAGAAGCTTCAAAAGGCTTTTGGTGAGCAGAAACCAGTGGATCGATGATGTGCCGATGCCCCAGGATGTGCCAGGTCCTACAGGTGCTGCTTGCAGCTTTTTCTCCCTGCAGGCAGCTGCCAGCATCTCCCCATCCCCTGCCTGCCAGGCTGGGGAGTCATTCCCCCCCACTCCACCCACTCCCACCCGTCCCCATGCCAGGAGCTCCAGTCAAGAGCCACCACCAGCCACCACCACATCACCAGGGCAAACTGCCGGCCTGCAAGGGCTGGCCAAGCACACCCTGGTTATTAATAATCCTTCCAAACTAACCGAGGGGTTGGGAGGCATTAAAGTTATAGTTTGCAGTAAAGCCCCCGTCCGTTTGCTGGAGAGTTTAATATATGGCAGGAAGTTTCGCCTATAAAAGGCGAGGGTTATGTTTTTCTCCAGTTCACCGGGAGTCTATAACTTACGACCTCCATAAATGTGAGTGGGTCTCGCAAGTCAGCCCATCAGTCTTTGGAGTAATTCTGCTTTGTAGTAAAATATTTTACTGTGCCTTGGATGCAGGCAGCTCCCCCCGCTCCCCCACTCAGTGGGCAGGGGGGTGGTAGCCATCCCCATGTCCCTCCTCTGCTGGCACTGGGGGAAAGGCATGGAGGGGGAGGCTGCCCATCCTTTGGGCATGGTGGGTGTAGGAGCCTAGAAAATAAAAATAAGAAAAAATTAAATTAAATTAAACAAACCAAACCAAACTAAAATAAAATAAATCAAAATTACCCTGCCCACGAGCATGAGCTATTGGGAATGTGTGCTACACCTTTTAATTATTGCTAATGAGGTAGAGTTTTAATAGCTTTTCAAGGGAATTGCAGCGGCCTTCTGCGCTCTGGCTGTTCAAGGTGCCGATGCAGCAGTGCTGCTCCGGGGGCTGCGTGGGAAGGGGGAACCCAGGGACAGTGGTACAGGGGTGCTTGGTGCCAGGAGAGGAGGAGGATGACGAGGAAGGAGCCCAGAGGAGGGGGTGGATGGATGGGCGCTGGCTCGGCACGGCTGTGGCTTCCAAGCGGAAGAAATACATAGCAAAAAACAGAAAAAAAAGATGAATGCCATCACCTCATTGCCAGGTCTCCCATCCCGTAGGCCACCAAAATGCTTTGTTCACCCCTAAAATCAACCCCGTTTGCTTGCAGCCATTGCTGGCCCCAGGGCCGGGCAGCTGAGAGGTGCTGGGAGAGCCCAGCTAATTAAAAATGGAAATGAACAGTGGGGCCGCACGGCTGCTGTCGCCTTCCAAAGGTGCAAATTACAAGAGGGGTTTATTGGCAGCTTCTTACTTGGAGGCGAGTCCCTGTCCCCCCGCGGCTACTGCCCTCGCAGGACAGGTAGCCCCTGCCTGCATGGCTGCAGCTGCCCGGCAGCTGGAGGAGGTTTTGTCTTGCCTCTGCTTGAAGCAACCTCCAGAGCAGGGAAAAGGCGGTAGGAGAAAGGATGAGAGAAAATAAGATGATTTTTTTTTAAAAAAAAAAAATCCCTGATTTTTTTTCTTTTGTTTTCTTCTCAGCTCTTTCTGGGAAAACATTTCTTCAAAATGAAAAAAGAAACATAATCAGAAGCACATACTCACTAAAACAAATTACACAGGGACTAGTCCCCTGCCAGCGGCATTGAGCACGCTTGAGCCCATACCACAAATGCCTCAATTCTGCTCCGTCCATCACTATGAAGCTTGATGGTTTTGCCCCTAAATATTCAATATATGCTTGGAAACACTGCCCTAGCTTGACCCGTAAAATCCAAGCTGCAGTGCATCCATCATGGAGAAGAAACTAAGGCCGATGGCTTTGGGGTGACCCATGCAGGGTATGTCCAGAGCAAGACCCTGCATGAAGCTGGCACCTCTGTTCCTTCCAGAAACGCTCAGGTTTTGCCCAATCCTCCTGGTTTTTGGGGTGATTTGGAAGCAGTGGGAGGCAGTGGCAGGGCCCGCTGCAGCGTTTGCCGAGGGCCGTGCCAGCGATTCTCCCACTCGCTGACTCAGCTCCAGCGCGGCTCCCTCGTCCTGCTGCTAATTAGGCTTCAGCCTCTCATCTTGTTAATAAGCTTCCAGTTCATTTGCATACAAAAAAAAAATAAAGAGTGAAAGCAAGCAGCTCGTTTTACCTTCAACATGTGGCTAATGCTTATTAAAATATTTAACCTTTTATTACAGCCCAGAAGCATCTGTTGAGGCTGGCCTGGTGCGGGCAGGCACAGGCAGTACGGCGCTTCTCCTGCCCGCCAGCCTCGCCCAGGCAGCCCCCGGCAGCAAAACCACACGGCTATAGGGGACACCCCATGGAGGGTCCCCACCAGTGCCCCTGGGCCGATGAGAAGATGCTGCAAAATACAGGGAATTTCAGCTCCTGAAGTCTGTGTCCGTGGTTTGCAGCATTTCCAGAGCCTGATTGGGGCATTAAGTGGGTAAATCCCATCGAGCTGCCTCAAAACTTGTCCTTTGGGGCATGGACGGCCATTGCACATGGTGCTTTTCCCAGCTAAACCAAAGGGGCTGTGCTAGTGAGACCCTGCTCTTATCCAGACCCCTCTTCTGTTGGGACCCCCCTCTCCTAGTGAGACCCCCCCTCTCCAGGGGCTGCGTTTCAGCCCTCACACCCGGGCAGCCCAGTGAAAGGCAGCAACACCACGGGGACAGAGCCCAGCGTCGCAGGCACGATCAGGAGTGAAGGTGAAGCTGCCATCCCAGCTGCGGCCACACAGGTTATTTGCTGACGATTAATTAACCCGGGACTAAGAGGTTTGCGAGGGAAGCGGGGAGCACTGCCTGGAGCCCGGCCAGCGCGAGGCTGGCGCTGGGACGGAGAGCTCGCAGCCGCCGCCACTGCCAGCTGCCCGGTGCTGAGCGGGGGGCTCCAATAAATCGCCTCCGCTTCCAGCACGGCTGAGCTTGTGGAAAAGTCTGCTGTGCAAAAGGGCTGGCAGCTACACAGCTGTGACCTCTGTATGGAATAGAAGACATAAATATAATGTGCTTACATACATATATGTGTGTCTATATAGGTAGAAGTGACTTGGTAGCGTGCTAGATCCCAGGACCTACAAACCCCCTGGGATTTGTAATCCTGGTGAGCCCAAGCCATGTGTTTCGTGATTGGAGAAACAGGAGGGAACTGCATCAAACTCAGAGGTGCCACCACCGCAGAGCTCCTCTGGGCACAGACCTGTCCTGCAGCGGCTTCAACAGCCGCCGTGGCCAAGTGTGGCCAGTGCCATCAGTGCTGCGGTGCGATGACATACCAGGAGTCACCCTGCTCCCCTGCCTTTCCCGCTGGCACTGTCACCCCTCAGGGCCAGGCTCCCCCCTGCACAGTGCATGTCACGATAACGTCAGTGCTCTGCCACGCTGCTGGCTGTGCAGTCCATGAACCCGGTGCAGAGGAGAGCAGGCACGAGCCCTACTGCAGCCACCAGATGAGGGATTTGATGGGAGGACAGTGGGCTTGGGAAGGCTCACACACTGGAGGAAACGCAGATAGACAGACACGATCCTCAGCTGCTTAAACCTCAGACTAGTCCCCCCATCCCTCTAATTACAGGCAGAAGAGGTGGCTGAGGAGTTTGCAGGACACTGGGGCTTTGTGCTCACTGCAGGGCAGTCCCAGGGAGGCAGCCGCCATCTCGCTCTGGATGATTACAACACTCCTCTGAGGCTTCAGATGGAGCTCGGGCACACAATGTGCTTTTGAAGTTCCACCCCACCAGTTTAAGTGGTGTCAGACATTGAGGCCAGGTGGATCCCTCCAGGGTCACCCACCATTCGGTGGCACTTCCATGCACGGGGAGATCTGGCCATGCCATCCCTACCCACCCACCCACGCTTATACCCATGTCTCAAGATCCATTTTGCTCCTGATCGGTGGAAAAGGCGGTCGAGGAACATCCCTGGCTCACCGGAAAGCAAAGTTCATTAAGCTCTTTTTGGCATATTAGGGGAGACAGCCTTATTAGAGATATTTGGTGTTAATGATATGCATGTACTCCACACCCATGGAAAACTGCATTTAAATAAATGTATGTACAGTTCAGCCACTACCATACCTTTAACCATCACTTCTCTCACATTATACAAACTTAATTGGCTCTGAAATCCAGCTTGGTTTTTTGTTTCTTGACATTTACTGACAATCCGCTCTCCTCACCTTCATTTATCCCTGACTGCTTGCTCCTCTCCAGCTTTCTGTGGGGAGCTGAATATGGGGATGATGGTGCTTCCCCTGCTCTTGCACACACACCCCAACACCTCCCCAAGGTGAATTTTGGCCAGTAGAAAGGCAAAGACCAGAAACCCATTTTCTGGTCATTTCTGCTTGTCTACAGGTGGTTTCTCACCATGGCATGAGGGTGCCCTCAAGTACCTTTGCTCCTGGGGGGAGAGGCAGCACAAGGACATCAGCTTTGGGCCCGGGTGCCCCAGAGCTGTGCTCTGACTGTGCCAGTGTGTCAGGCTCCAGGGATACAGCCGGCAGAGCCTGACTCATGGCCTCAGGGCAAGAGCCCCAGCTCCCTGCCCCAGGTGTTTGGGGCTGTCACCTTAGCCTTGGTCCCTGGTTATCATAAGCAGGTGCCTTGCTAAGCTCCAGCTGCCAGGCAGGGGCTGGAAAATGATGTTTTGCAGGGATGTATCCAAACACCATCATTGGACTGGGTACTGGCACCTCGCAGTGGCTAAGCACTGATAACAGCATCATCTCTGCCTCCTTTCAGAAACCTGAAAGCTTGATGTGCACTGGAAGGGAAAAAAACCACCCAGGCCAGGGGCTGGTGAGGAGGTTTTGAAGCTGATCACGGCTGAAGGCTTGTGGGGAGCATCCTGGAGGGCTCTGCTGAGCCAGGCCAGGTGGAGGGGTGCCCACAGGCGTACCTGTCTGGGGCGATCAGGGCTTCGGCCTGTCTGCTGCACATCCTCTGAAGGTCATCAGGGCTGTCCCTGTCCTCGGGCTCTCTCCCGGCTGTGCAGACGCTGCCTTTTGTTAGGAGGTAATAGCTGGTGTGTGACTGCAGCAATAACTCTTCCTCCCTCACCACGCTTCTCGGCGGGATGGCTGCGGCCAGAGCTGCTTCTCCAGCAGGCTGATCCGTGTGCCCCAGCAGCGTGGCCGTCTCGCCTGGCTTTCTCCAAGCCATTCCTGCTGATGGAGGGCAGGGAGATGCTGTCCCATCCACCGGAGCAGCGGTGGAGGGAGAGCTGCTGCACCCAGCAGCAGAGCAGTGGGAAGCAGCTGGAAACAGGAGTGCTGAGACAAACGAAAACCAGGACCATGGTGGTGCTGCTGCGAAGCAGAGGAGCAGTCTGTGTCTTGCTGTGGCTCCTGGGGACAAGGGCATCAGGAAAGGGCACCTTGTATCATGCTGCTCCCAGTGCAGCACAGCCTGCAAACGTGTCCTGTTGGCAGCATCTGAAAAAGCAATCCCACCATGCTGTACCACTTAACGTCTTGCATCAGTGAGATGGGGTCTCATCCAGGTCTTCCCTTCGACCTTTGGTAGATGCCAACCAGCCCAGGTGCAGAAGCATCCCAGCCAGTGCGCAGGAGGGTACAGGTGCCCAAAGGGATGAACTGGTGTCCCTGCAGCTGTTGTGGGACCTGTGCACCTAAGACCCACCTTCACATCCTGGTTTATCATACCTGGGCCACCTTCATATGGCACAGGGGACAGCAGAGACCAGCTAATAGTGGTCCAACAACACTGTCAGCAGGAGCCCTTCCAACCTGTGCCAGCATGAAGCTTCAAAGTCAAAGGAAATCTTTTCCAGGGGATCTGGAGAGGGGCCAGCACTCTCTGGTCAGGTGCTGCCTGCACCGTCCCTGATGTGGCAGGACAATTTTCTGGCCACAAAGCCCCATGGGCACTGCCACCGCTCCTATGCTGGACATCTGCATCTCCAGCGGCAGCCCCGACCCTTGGCAGCAGGACAGCCCCTCTCCCTGCCCTTTGATCCCCCCCGCTGCTGACAGCTTCCCCGAGGATGTTTTGTTGGTGGTGTCACCCTTGACCATTAGCTCTTCACGCATGACTATAACGTGACATCTCTGATGCAGTGCCGTCAGCAGCCAGTGACTTCAGGGAGCAATTAAAACCGAATGAGTCACTGCGGGCGAGAACATCTTTGACCAAACATCTCCACTGCCCTCCCAGTCCCAGCCCCACACCACCCCCTCTCCCCAAACTGCCCCAAAATGCCTTTTCCCCACCTCTTGGGTCGAGTAGCCAAAAGGAAGGGCTGTAGGATGGGCAAAATGGATTCAGTGGGTCAGGAGCCATGTCTGGCACCAGCAGAAGGTGACTTATCCCCAGGTACGGGGTTTTGGGGAACATCCCAGCTCTGTCCTGGGGAGTATCCCATCCTGGTGTGCTTGATGTACATCTTCCCTGCTCACATGCTGTCATTATTTTAAGACCAGGGAGGCCAAGGCAGTGGGTTTTTTATGTGATTAGCTGCTGAGATGAACGTTAATTAGTTTTCAATTTCCATAAAGTACCCCACTGACAGAAAGATTAGTTAAACCTGCTCATGGCTGAGGAGGATCACTCAGAAATTGGGAAGGGGCAGAGAAGGGGAGAAGGAGGCAGGTAATGGAGGGAGAATGGAAAAGGGGGGTCCGAACCTTGCCGGGGGGGGGGGGGGGGAGGGGGGGGGGGGGGGGAAGGCAGTGGGACTCCCCATGTGCAACATGAGGGATATAGATGCGTGATGAGAGGAGGGGAAAAATAAAATCCAGGGATATTTCTAGGGCCAGACCCCACAGAAAAGGTATGTTGCTCTGCCAGGTCTCTGCTGAGTCCCACCTTGTCCCCTGAGCCAGGAGGGAAGACTGAGCCACCTCACCCAGCTATAGCACCCATGGCAAACACAGCCCCCAAGCTCTGGGGATGGAGTGGTTGTGTTTCGATGTTTTTGTGCATTTTTCCCCCTTGCCAAAACCCCCTCTGAAGTAACACCCCTCCCATGTGAGCTGGTGCAACCCGGGGGTGCTGCAGATCCGCCACGTGAGGGCTGTGGAAGTGAATTGCAAATGACATTTCATTAACGGCTTGAATAAAGCTGTTTTCCCTCTTTCCCGTGATGGCCAAGAGCAACGGTAATCTTTCGTGCAAAGTGCTCTTCAAACCCCAAACCAACCCAGGAGAGCTGGGGGGGCTCTCCTGGGAGGGGGTTTCCCTCCTGTGTCCTCTCCCCATCAGTGCCTGGCTTCCAGCACAGAAAGATGTTCCATGAAAAGGGACAAAAACAGATGCCCAAGGAGGGATGTCTGTGCCCTGATGTGGGGCAGGAGGATGCCCAAATGCTTTTGGGGCAGGTTTGGGTGGTAGAGCAGCTTGCCTTAGGAAAAGGTTTTTAATGCTCAGGGCAGCCCAGCAAAGTGCGGTGGAGGAGCAGCCACGTGCTGTTGGGTCACACACCCGGGACGTTCAGCACATTTGATGCCGGAGCCCGAGCACAGTGCAGTGGGGACACCAGGGCATCGGCAAACCCAGCCAGGACTGCAGCAATCCCTCTTCCCTGCTGCCAGAGAGCCGAGGAGGGAGCTCAGCGGGAAGCAGCAAGTGCCAGCAGTTCCCAGGCTGCGGACCCCAGGCTGCGCAACCCTGTGCCAGGGTGGTGTCGGGCAGCAGGAGGGAGGGATGGGTCCGCTGTGCCCTTGGAGAGCGTGGCGCACAGCTGGGCACCACGCCACGTCCCCACCACCGTCCTTTCCAAAGCCAGCTGAGACCCCAGGCGACTGCTCAGCACGCTGCGGCAGGGGGAGCGCTCCCCCAGCCAGCATCCCACGGTACCCATCCAAAGCAGCCCCCAAACACCTGTGATGGGGGTCCCTGAAGCCACGAGTGTGACTTTTCCCCCCACGCAGCTGCAGAGACCCCACTCTGCAACCCACGAGGCCAGGCGGGGGCCGGGGCCCCTGTCAGGGTGAGCGGCGCCCGTCCCCACTCCCGCCTTTGACGTTATTCAGCTGGACAGAGGGATGTCTGGGCGAATCATTTTCAACCCTCTTCCATATTCATAATGGGCTAAATATAGGGGAGCAAAGTGGGACCTGGCGGGCAAAGCCCTCCCCGTGGTCAGAGCCAATGACTTCTCCACCGAGATGAAATGCCGGCGTCAGCCCCGCCACGGCCCTTGGGGGCACAGGGAACCGTACCCCGCCAGCCCCCTGACCAAGGCACAGTTGTTCGGGTGCTTTTTTTTAGCTCCCCGTGGCCAAATTCAAAATCACGTTTTCAGCCAGTTGAGGGAGTTGGCAGAGCAGCCTGGGAGGGGGTCTGCTGGCCCCAGCACCCCCCGCCTCCCCCCAGTCCTCTTCTTCATTAAGCGAGAAGGTTAATGATTTCAATTAGGGAGGAGGCAAGCAGCTAAATGAGTATAAATAAAGCTTTTTCTGAGCCGTGGCAGGGAATGGGCAGGAAGGGTGTGGAGGGAGTGGGGACTCATGAGACTCGTGTGGGGCTCCCACGGGAAAATACCCACAGCACGAGAAAGTGCTGCCCATCCCGCTGAGCTGGGCCCTTCGCTGGCCCCGGGCTGATGTGCTTACAAGAAATACTAATGAAGTGATGACTTCTGCCTCTACGCCTGCGCTCCTGTCATTCCCCGAGGAATAAAGTCTCCATCAGTGGGGCCCTGGATTTCCTCCACCCCCATCAAAGCCCCACTCGTTCACTGGCCCCAGTGGTCCTGAGCCATGCCTGTGGCTGAAGCCATCCTCTGCTTGATTCACGCTAAGAAAAAATACTGTGGAAAGTTAAAACCAGCCCCGTGTTATGGAAAAAGGGACTGGCTCCCTGTGGTGTCACAGGGCCCTCAACTCTAGCAAAACTGGCACTTGCTGTACGCAGAAAAGACCGTGCATAATATCAAGCCCCACAAATAGTATCTGTGATGTTGTGAATAACTTCTAAATAAAGTTTATTCACCAGTAAATCTGCTCGTCTCCGCACCCTTGCTTATTTGCGGTGAGGCATGGAAAGGCAAGACCTGGGCAGAGCATCCCGGTGGGGGTCCTGGGGGCCGCCCCTCCTTGTCCCACTGGTTAAATGCCACCAGCAGTTTTCTGGTTCGAAGGCAGCTCCCATGCCAGGTTGTTTTCAGCAGGTACCTGCAAGCCTACAACATCTGCTCGGTGCGATGGCTCCTGGGGACAGAGGGAAACCCCAGGCTGCAGCACAGGCGTGCAGCTAAGTCCTAGGTAGAGTCACGCACAGGGGTACAGTTGTGGGAAGCAGGTTTAATTTCTTGTCCTGCTGTGAGTTTGCAATTCAGTGTGAGATGAAGCGAGAAAAAAACCAGAGGGAGTTTCCGTTCTGGGGTTTGAATTAACATATTTTGGGGCATCTGGTATTCGAATAGCAAAGTGTGTCCTTTCCAGCACAAATCTATCAGCTCCTGCACTGGGCTGGCTTAGCAGAAACTTGGAGCCTATGTTTAATATGAGCAGTTTCACTGAATGTAAAGCAAGAAAGGTACAGGAGGTCATATGTGCATGTGTGTGTGTGGCTCCTTCATGCCACAGTACAGAAACACAGGCACAAATGCCTGAACCTACTAGAAACAGCACATCAGTCCCTCGAGAGGTTTAGTGCTGTAAGGTCTCCAGGATCCCGGAGCATCTCTGCCTTCCTTAACCCAGCCGACACTCACCAGCAGTGGATGGCTCCTGGTTTAGAGGAGGGGAAAACCCGGGATTCGGCTGGCCAGCAGGGATGGGAATGGGCTGTTAGGCTGGCGTCACCTAAGCACTTGCGGGGCCACAGGATGGCAGTGGCAGGAGAAAGGCTGGGCTACCTGGCTGCTGTGATGACAAGTCACGCACTCGGCGTCCTCCAGCAGATTTTCCCCTTGTGAGAAACTCAGCAATATCTTTTCCCTGAAAAAAAATGTATTCTATGACTCATGGAAAAGGTAAGATAAAGTACA
This sequence comes from Strix aluco, assembly GCF_031877795.1. NCBI lineage: Eukaryota > Metazoa > Chordata > Aves > Strigiformes > Strigidae > Strix > Strix aluco. Next base: position 29,444,912 of record NC_133938.1, on the reverse strand, counting down.
GCCCCCACACTTGAATAGATATGTGGCTATTTTAATAGATGAGGCAATAAATAAACCTGGTAGAGATTTTTCAAGTTTTCATTCATTTTTGATAGAGAGAAATTATTCCTTTTCCTCCATAAATATAAAAAAGTTCTCACTAGGGAGCTGGGAGCTCCCAGCACAATTTCCAGGTCCCCTAGCTTCACCCCATGGCACCCAAAGTGCCTTTTAAAGCCCCAGCTCCAGGAATTGAGGGGTAAGATGAGAATAACTTGCATTAGAAATCAACCACGACAAAGTTTCCAGCTCTCTGGTGGAAGAAGAAAGCCAAGCACCCTAAAAGCCTCAACCCTGGAAGGATTTATTTTAATTAGATTGATTCATTTACAGCATGTAGTCTTTAAAAATAAGCATTTTAAGCTGATCCCCTGATTTCAGAAAGGCTGAGCTTGGCAGCACGGGGTACTGTGCCTGTCTCCTCTTTTAACTGTCAAACACGAAGACATCTCAAGAGGCTCAGGGAAAGCAGCTCTCTTCTCTGCTGCGTTGCCAGCAAGAACCTTCTCAGTGCCAACCGCAGCACGGCAGAGTCCCAAAACTCAGCGCTGGACCTCCAAAATGCCTTTCAGTTCACCTTTGAGATACATTTAGTAACACGCCTTAATATTGATGCCCTCCATACACATCGCTGCGGAAGGACTCTCGGCCTTGGCCAATGTAATTATATGTTCAATATTAACAGCCTTCATCTGTCAAAGCTCGTTGGCGCATGCCTGTCCTCGTCCCACAGCACTGGGCAAGCGCTCCACCGTCCCCAGATGCCACCTGCCAGCCCTAGGCAAACCCTCTGGAAAAGAAACCAAGGATGATTTTGAGATCATCTTCCAGCACTGGCTTAGGGATTAGACTGAAACACGAGAAGGTTCCAGCGCCCCCTGTTCAGAAAGGCTCATTTCTCTCTACTCATTAGCCTCCTCCTGCCTGGTTGACCAAGAACCAAGGTGACTGCTGGCTTTGGCCAGAATGAATGAGACTGATACTTGATGACCAGAAGACCCAACCAAATAAGCTAATGCAGCTAAGGACCTGCAGCCATCTCCCAAGTGTCATCAGGAAAAAACAAGGAGCCCTTCTTGATGTGGCATCCTGCAGGCTTAGGAGACCTTTGAGGAGCTGCAGATGGCCCCAGCCATGCAACCCCAATTTATTCTTCTCCAATACCTTCAGCTCCATGAGACCTCGCTTGCTTTGAGACACACTTGCTAAGCCCATGCAAGGACTGGGCAACGTGGTGGCCACAGGGAGGGACCCAAGGGCTCTCCCTTCATCCCATGCACAAGCCCCTCATGTTGCACAGAGCTGTGCTGGTGACCTTGTCTGGGTAAGCCACGCTGTCACCATCAGCTAATCACAGCTGGACTGGTGGCACGAGCATCCCCTGTGCCAGCCAGGACCCCAATCCACTGCAGAGGGTCCACAGCAGGCTCGGGGTGGGGGCTGCAGCCCCCAGCACAGCAGTCTCCATGGGGATGGCAAAGCGAGACAAAAAGGGTTTTTTCTAGTTGATCCTTTATGCTATTAGGGCCTTTTCCTCTGGGTAAGCATGAAGTCTGCCTCTTTCCTGGCTGTTATTAAAAGTCAGGGCTAAAATCCCTTTGGGAGTGGGGAAGGCAGATAATCCCTGCTCCTTCTGACCTTCTTTCCCTCCTTGCTTTGCAAGGTTATTGCAACTCCCCAGGAGTAGCTGCTTTACATGACATATTCCTTCCCCTCCAAAAAAAAAAAAAAAAAAAAAAAGACATTTGCACCCTGGGAGCACTTCAGCCACAAGTTGGCCAGAGCCAACTCTCCCCCAAGCACCCCACCACCCATCCAGCCTGGGTGGTTATTCCTCACCCCTCTGTAAACAGCAGCTACAGAGTCAGCTGGCAATATACATCTTTAACCTGCTAGAAGGACAGAAGAGGGGGGAAAAAAATAAGGACAAAATAAAATTGCCTTAAACCACCAAACTTCTGTTCTATTCCTCCTCTGCAGAACAAACAGCTAAAAGCGGTTTACTTTTCTCCACTGTCGCAGACATCTGTCCCCAAGGCTGAGAAGCTGCGTGATGAATTCCAGCAGCAGAGGGGATTTTTGCCTCTGCTTTTAAAAAGCCCCCAAACTACAGGGTTTACACCAGGAAAGCGCTGACGCAGCCTTTGCCACCGCAGCTCTCGTGGAGTGGGGGATGCAGGGATGCAGGCAGAGGAGAGCAGCCACTCAGGGAAGGGAGAGCTGCAGACGAACAGCCTCCTGCGTTGGAATATGTGCCTTTAATGGCAGGCTAATCACTTATATCAATGCTGATTTAGGGCTGGGGATGTGGAAATCCCAGGGCTGTTGGGCGGGTTATGCGTGGCTCCAGCTACCTCTAGTGGAAAGCAGATAGAAGCGGCCGCCCTCAGCTGCAGCACTTCCACATCAAGGGCTTGATAGACTCCAAGGAGCTTTGCATCCATTTACTTGGAAGTCTTATTGCAAAATTTAGCTGCGACAAACACTTCAAACCGTCACTCTCAGCCCAAACATGTGACTAAGTCCAGCAATTGTCTTGATTTTGGGTGGCCTTTCTCTTCCAGAAAGGCCAGGACCTGCATCTCCCGCATGTTTGGGCTGCGTGCAGAAGCTCCACATTATTTAAGACCTCAATGAGCTGCTTCTGACAGCCCCAGCATCTCGAGCATCCCCTCAGCAGAGTGACCAGGGGTTTTTGCAAGACCACAAGCAGAATCAGAGGCCCATTTTCCTGCTATGGAGCAAGGGTGACTTGGTCTCCTGAGGTCTGACAGGGCTCTGTGACCTCCCTGTAAGGACACCCAGCAAGGCTGGGTGCAGAGGGATGGGTACCTTTCTCCTCGAGCATGCTGTGCCATCACCAGCCACTGAGACATGTTCTCAATTAGCATTGCAAACTGGATATAAATCAGGAAATAGGGTGTTCAGTGGAGGAGCCTTCCCTATCACCACTGCAGTAAGCACATCGTCGCTGAAAAGGTGCATGGTTGCAAAGGGCTGTCAAAAACATAAGGGATGATCACAACAAGCTTTCCTCTGATAGCAAAGTGTTTCAGTGGCATGTCTGTGCCCAGGGGAGAAACCCCTTCACTGGATTTTCTAGGTGTAACCCCAAAGAGACCAAAATCAATTACTGTTCCTTTCTAGCCTCAAAACCTATTGTATTTTTCACATGCGCTGAAGTAATTTCCTTTCAAAAAAGAAAGAAAAAATACTTACTAATTCACATGAATCCAGGAGCTGGCGCTTTCCAGAAGGTCCCCAGATTGACTGCCCTTAACAACAGCAAAGCAAGAGGAGGCAGCAGCTACAATATGAGCAGGGGCCCTGCTCCTTGACTCCCTAACACCGCACGGCCCTGCGCCCAGAAACAACTGCTGTAAAGTACACACAGCCTTTAGAATTATGGCTATAGCCTATAAAGAAACAGAAACATTTTTCAGTACCTCCAGCAGCTCACAGCCTCAGGGTCTGCCTGGGAGGGACCTCTTGTAATAAACCTGGGGCAGGCAGATGGAAAGAGTGGCAGAAACCATTTTTTCATGCTCTTCTTTGCACTGTCACCCAAAATGCAAGGGGAGGAAGAAATTCCATCTCTCCCCCCAGTTTCAGAAGTCCCTGAAAACTGTTGCAAAAAATGGTTAACAAGCTCCAAGTGCCAGGGACAAGTGGGGCTGATGGGAAGGATTAGACATTAATGAGAGCCATCTTCCAAAGCATCCATCACTCCGCTTTCATGAGTTTCTTAATGTGGTGGGAACTCTGCCATGGCTGGATTCCTTTTATTTAAAGCAGAGATAGAAAGCTGGAGAGGTATTAATATTAATTAAGAGACAGACATTTGCAGAAACTTTCTTTACCCTGCATCACACCCAGCGCTCAGTCCCACTTCAGGGAACAACCAGATTTTTTTCCAGAAAGAACCTAATTGTTCTGCAGAATTTATGAGTCTTTGTCACTTCTGCTGTGACTTTTATCCCACAGGGCAGGAAGCGCAGGCTGCACCAGATGAAAGCTGCTCACAACCCAATTCTCTGTCCCGGGGCGTGTTGCAAATGTTTCCATTTTTCTTGAAATTCCCTGTGGAATTTCTGAAATGGGAAAAAAATCCTGCCCTGATGCTGAAATAAGGTCTTAATTTTTGAAAAGCAAGAAAATTAAGAAGTTGGAGGGAAACGCCTTCCATTTGCACACTTGCCTGGGGAGATGCGGTGAGGGGAACTCCAGGCATGGGGCAGGCGCTGCTGGATGGAGCCCTGCAGTGGTGAGGGGGGGACAGCTGGTGGGACCTCCACTCCGGGGTAGGGTACGGACCATGAAGACACATGAAAGAGGTTTCCCATCGCAGCGTGGTGCTTGGCCCTTTGCAAGTCACCCCATGGTCCTCCCTGGCCATGGGAGGGTTAATTCCCAAGCCCCCAGGACACCACAATTTTGATTGCTGGGTGGCAGAGTCACCCAGCCCTGGTCGGCAGGCTTCGCTTTTCGCTGCCGTTTGTCTCTTTGGGTTTTTGTCAAACCTTGTCCTTGATCTGTGCAAAACAGACTTCTCAGCCAAACGTTGTCTCGGGCAGCCATTGCCAGATGACAGTGAGTAAACTGATGAGCTGCGGTTGGGAATTGTTTAAATGAAATGATGCCCTGGAAGCACCGGGGCAGACACACCGTACCTGCGCCACCAATAACAGATGGAGTAAAGCGAGAACCGAGAGATGGTGCTTCTCCACGAGAGCACCACGAAACCTGGATCACCTTCCTGGTTTTCTGTATTGAGCTTAAAAAAAGAGGGACAGCAGAAGGCAACTGCTGAGGTTAGCACAGGGTCCTCTGTCTGTGGGTGCCCACTGAGCCATGGGGGTGTCCTCTACATAACCAGGTTTGCCAAATCTGGAGGCATCCCATGCAAAACCCATCACAGGGGAGAATTAGGCTAGAGAGTGGTTAGGTTGGCATCACCATCTCCTTCCCCTGCAAGTGTGGTCAGACTCACTCCTGATTGGTGTGACCCTTCCTGAGAGCCACTGAGGCTGCAGGACCCCACAGCGAGCACAAATCACCCCTGAGAGAGCCATGCAGCACAGGTGACCAAGTCAGGAATGAGCTGCCCTATAAAAGCTGCTCCATTGCTTAAAAAAAAAAAAGTCTAGAGAGCTCATTAGTTAAGGAAGCTGAGGATTTCAGGTGAAAAACCTGCTGGATGCTGTCAGGCAGAGCTAACCCCTCAATTAATGGGGTTGGAATAGGGGTCAGGCTGGGAAAGAAGCAAAGGTGAAACAAGGTCATGTGAAATAGGGAAACTGAGGCAGGCAGGCCTGCCTCTCCCTGGGCTAACCAGGGTTAGCATCCCACACCCTGCTCGTATTCACATCTGAGGGATGAGAGAGCAGGAACGCAAACGTTGCAGGAGACCTGGCTGTTAAACATGACGAGCAGATCCTGCCCAGGCACATCCCTGTTCCTGATGCCCCCAGCAAGGGCCAGCAGAGCCTGAGGGGATGGGGACCCCCGCACAGGGAGAAGTTGCTTCAGGCCGGTGGAGGTCCCCTCTTGTCCCTCAGGCGCGGACCACGTACCCCAGGAGCAGGGATGCACCACTGCCTAATTTTACCCTGCTGTCTCCTTCGTTGCCTTGAGCCCAGCTTCAGAAATAAAAATTGTGAGGGGGAAAAAAAAAAAAAAAAAACCTTTGAAACCTGCTAGAAAACTTTTGAATGCTGACTGCATGCACAGAAGAGATCAAGAGTCATAAATAAAAATACACAGTTCCATAGCGGGGGGGACTCAGTGACTTTGCAGCAGGAGAAAGCTAGTTATGTGGTCAGCAATGAAACAAGGGGAGTGGGGTGGTGGGGCTCCTGCCACAGCCCCCGAGGCAGAGACATGGCCCCAGGCCCTGTCCCTTTTGTCCCGCAGCCCGTCTGTCGTTCGGGGCTCGGCCACGAGATGGAGGCTTCTGCTTGCAGAGAGGAACAAGGGCAGCCCTGCAGAGGCCCCAGAGAGGTCCCCAGGCAGTTGTGGGGTCCCCAGCCACTGTCCCCCATCTCCTGGGGACACATCGGGGCTGTCTGGGCACTGCAGTGCTTTGGGGATGGATTTGGGACCTGGCCTCGGAGCATCCCGAAGGAAACCGCTGCATCCTCGTTCTCCACCCCCAAAGCCAGGCCAACACCGGGGTTTGCTGCAAAATCTAGTTGTTTGACTCGGTGGAAAGATGGAGCAAACAGATAGGAGGGCACTTCTTCCCCCCTCCCCAGCACTGCTGTCCCCCTCGGGAGCCTGGGGATAGGCTGAGCAGGCAAAGCAGGCTGGTGTGGCTGACCCCCTGCGAGATGCTCCTGGCTGGGGGAAAATTGTCAGGAATTTCAGTGAGATATTCCCAGCAAAAAAACCCAGGTTTCAGCAAAATTGTAACACTCTCCACTCGGGATTTTTTCAGCTGGCTAGCAAGGAAATTGGGAAAAAGTGGTCTGGGTGGGTGCTTGCTATTCCTGTGGTCCTTTGGTGAGCTGAACTGGAGCAGCAGCACCCAGCTTCTGTCACATGCGCAAACAGGAGAACACCCCCAAAGTCCCATTTTTATCAGCAGTTTTCTGCAAAAAAGGACCTGCTCTCTGTATTATTTAGAAGTTGCAGGTCTTCCCAAGGGGAAGGGAATCCCCTTTCCTGTCTGCCTGAACCCCCTGCAGCTGCAAGTGCAAACACTGAGTCTCCTTATCCCCCGGGGTGCAGGCAAGGTGCCTCGGTCTTGGTGTGCCCAATTTCCCAGGGGCGCTTAAGCTGGGTTGGTTCTGGGGAGGGATCCCATTGATTTATCGGATAGTGATGTCTGTGTGAGGGGGGAGAATGAAACGCCCTGCCTTTCCAACCTTTTTCTTGCAGTAGTCAAAACCTAACGGCATTAATGCTTGCTGGTGGAGTGACCCATCATCCCACCATTCCACGGATGGGACAGTGTGGCTCAAAGGGACAGTGCGAGGACAAACACCCATTGCCACCCAGGCGGGGCCACCGCACCCTTTGCGTGGGGCAGGGTGCTGTCACGGCCCCATGGCGAGTGTAGGTGATTAATTAGCGGCACGGCAGCGGTGAACATGTGTCGGCCTCCACATCTGCCCCTCGACAGCAGGGCGCCATAAGCGAGGTGTCACCGCTTTCCCGCTCACCTCCTTCCCCGATGTAATCGGCTGAGACATCCACACCAGCTGCTCTGAGACGCAAAAATGCCGGCCAGTCCCTACCCGGCACCCCGACCGCAGGCAGCTCCTGCCGTGGCGCTATGTGGGTGCCTAGATTTGGGTTCCCATGGTCAGCTGTGGGGTCAGGGGCAGCAAGCGGTGACACTTACGTGTCCCTCCCAGCAGGTCCCTTACGCCATGGCAGGAGGGGAGCAGAGTCAGGTGAGCAGCAGCGATTCCACACCCCAGTTTGCAAACCTTTGGATGTCGGAGGAGTTTGGTAACACACTGTTTTCTCACGCTGCATTAGTGATTAATACAAACGTTAATAGCGTGCTGGGGGTGATTGGCTCAGCGAAGCCGTTTGCAGCTGTTGTTAGATGGGGTGGGATGATGAAAAGTGTTTGTAGCCCTTTAGCCAGTGCTCTGCAGGCAGAGGGAGAGGGATGGCTGACACACATCGGGCTGTACTAGCAACTAGCACACACACAGACAGGGCTTTTTATCCTTAAGAAATTTTTAAGGAGCTGATGAGACAAGTCCTGCCTTCATTATCCCCATGTGAGATCCTCTGTGGGATGCTCTGGGATCTCACCACACCTGGGCATACCTCATGAAGTCCCATCCTTCCTCCAGCAGATCCAAAGAGGGAAAACCCCTGGTTAAGCATCACTCCCCAATTTTCCAAGTTATGTCTCAGGACGGGCTTTCCCCAAGCTCCGCAAGTAAGGCAGCTGCCATTCCCTGGCTCATCCCCCCCGTCAGGAGCCCTCCCCGCCGCAGAAGCCCTCATCACATGCCTCTCCTTTGCCTGCCTATTTTCGCAAAACTTGTAGGAACTTAATTATCTCTGAGACTTCTCCCCCTGTCAAACCAGACTGCAACGGGCCAGAAACCTTCAAGAGATAATAAAGAGCATGGACAGGCGATGAGCACAGGAGCACCGTCTCCTCTGCAAGCAAGGTCAAAACTGTAGCTCCCTCCCACCAAAGTCCTGGGCCAAACCCAAGCGCAAGGGCAGGGTGATCTCTTCCTCCCTGACTCACCGCTCCTGTAGCCACAAGTGGGAATTGGGACGACCAAGAGGCGAGAGATGCTGGTGCTGGCCATCAAGCAGCGGGCCAGTAATAACCTCATTATGAGGCTGGAGATGCTGGGGAGGGGGGGGGGCAGATGCCGTCCTTCTGCCGCCCGCACGCCACTGGCAGCTTGCGGAGCCAGTAAGTTGTCAGCCCGTCTCCTGCCTCTCACCTTGCTTCTCATTAGCTCCCCGCCGCGCTGCCGCACGGGCAGATGGGGCAGGTCCCGCGTCCGCCTGACGCCGCCGTGCCGGGGAGCACCAGCTTCTGCACCGCTCCCCGCCACGGCCCCTTGGTCTCCGCTGCAGGGCAGAGATGCTCTCCCCGGGGCTGGGTAGGGGCACGGCTGGTCCACATCATGCTTCCCAGGTTGCAGATGGGTGGCTGCGTTCGCCAGCTGCCTGGCCAAGGCGACTCCACTGCATCCTGACGTGACATCTCTCTGACAGGAGGGCAAGCTGGAAGCAGGAAGCTCTCGTGGCTCAGTGCGATGCAACGGCCTTGATGGTCCTTGCAGGGTCAAGATGCTCAAAGCGCCTGGGCAGCTTCACCCAGCATAAGGCAGCCAGGCCCATGCCCTAGGACAAGGGGACATCCCCCTGCAAGACAGCCTGGTGTTGTGCTTCGGGTGCCCAGGGCGTTGAGAGCAACAAGTCACCTTAGGGACTGAGGGTGCTATTGGGCTGTCCTGACCCCTACCACATGCAGTTCCCTGCCAGTGCAAGGCAGAGACCTCCTCCAGCAACAGCAGCCAGAGCTCTGGGATACAGCCTGGGCAGTCCCAAAGGCAAGAGATGGACCAAGAGAAACATGAGCCCAAGCCCAGGAGTCACCAGCAAGGACCAAGCCAGAAAGGACGAGCACAAGCAGAGGGAAAGGGATATGAGGCCATTTAGTCATTTCCTCCCAGATGCCATTTCCAGGAAAGGGGCTCCTACACACCACCCCAGTGTTCCACACACCTTCTATCTTTCCAGGGCAAGACACACACATCTCCTAGGGCCACAAGCCTCTTCTTTCCACAAGAACAAAGCAAAGCACAAGCCCTTGCATTTGTCCATAATGAGCAACGCGTCCAGGCTGGGTGGATATTCCCAGACAGAGACGTGTTATCCAACAGTATCACAACAGTAAACCCCTCTCTTGACATCCCCCCATTTATTACCTAAGTATCAAATTGCTTAAGCATCTCCAGCAGGCCAGATCTGGCAGGAGCATGGCCAGTTGTGGTGGTTTCTGCTCCCCACTTCCTACAGGGTCACTGTTCAGGGCTATGGACTCCCAACACCACGTCGTGACCCACTGCAGTGGTTCTGGCAAGGTGACAGTGCAAGACCCCAAACCCATGTGCCATGGAAATGAGAACCTGCAGAGAGCATGGATGTTCTGCCCAAGCCTAAGCATCCCATGGTGCTTCACTGCCACCTGGTGATTCACCTGCTCTGGTGATCTGAAGGAAGAGCACTGAGCAGCCCCTGGGCAGGAGGGAGCTGCAGGGGGGTGATGGTGGAGCCATGTCACCATGGGAAGAGATGATCCCATGTATTTCTCTTATCCAAGGGCCCAAAGCCTGAGCAGTTTTATCATGCCTAGGATATATAGGCACCCAGATACCATCACTGGTCTTGGCTACCCAACACTACCTGGATGAGAAGCACCAAAATATTGAATTAAGGTGTTGAAGGGAGGATAGGGGGGGGTCCCTCCATACCCTTGCACTCTGCCAGCCTTCCCACCTTCTCCTGTGTCCAGGTTTTTCTGCCAGTCCTTACCAGGAAGGTCCAGCTCTCTTTCTAACCACGACAATTTCTCCTTCTCTGTGGGGAATTTGTGTGCAGCTCCTGCTGCAGTGACCCACACAGCCCAGCACAGGTTCTCCAGGCTCCTGCATCCCTCCCGGCCACACCAGGGCCTGGCCCTGCTCTCGTTCCAATCACGATGGTGGACGCAGTGCTGAGAGCAGTAGTTCAGCTCAGGCATCCTCAAGCGAACCTTCCCCTAAAGCAGCATCCAAGCTCACCACAGATGAGCCCTCCCAGTTGTCCTAAAGCAAACTGGGACACCTCCACACCAAAACTGCAGCAGCCCCAACAGCAGCCCTCTGCTGACCCATGGCCCTTCACATCAGGGGAGAACCTGGCCATGGAAATGGGATTTTTTTCTGATGTTATCGTGCACTTGGATAAAGCCAGGGAGCCTTTTTTGGAGGAACATCACAAATGCCCCCTTAGTGCCCTCCAATTCTCCCACATCCAGGCAGCAAAGCCGGCACAGCCCTGCCAGCCCCTCACCTCCCACAGGCCACCACAGGGATGCCCCAACCACCAGCAGAGCTGAGAAAACACCTCCGCCCCAGAGCCACCATGTTTATTGAGGTCCTCAACTCCACAGAGGGGAGGGTGAACAGGGGGCAGCAAGCCCTGGCTCAGTCCAAGGGCCAGAGCCCCAAACGAGCAGCAATTCCACACTAATTGGGGCAGAATGAGGTTTTTTTTCCTCCTTTTGTTCACACAGGCTGCGATGCAAGGAAAGGAGCTTTAAAGGCATGCGGTACCTGTGCGAAGCGGAGGGGGTAGGGGTGTGTGTGCAAGCGTACAGAGCTATTAATTAAAATTGCTCAGTCAGATGCTATAGAGAGATTAGTTGTCACATTGTGTTAATGGCAAGCTTGGCAACGCCGCGAGAAGGGGCAGGACTGCCCGCCGTCCCCTCAGCTGTTCAAGTGCCACGTTTATACCCAGGCAGAATGACTAATTGGCAGGTTTTGTCGAACAGAAGCCCCCTTGTTATTGGGAAGAGATTGGCGCCTTAATGAAGGAGAGGGAGGAAGGGGACACACGGGTACTGAGCTGCCACAGCCACCTCTGAGGCAGAGGTCCCACGGGGAAGGACAGCTGCGGTCCTGTCCTCATGGTGAAAGGGCATTGAAAGGCTGGAGCAGCCCAGGGCCACAGTATGGATCAGCACTGTGTTCTTCACCAGTGCTGTAAACCCGTGGTCATCCCCAGAGCTGGGCCCCAGTGAAGAGGTGAAAATGTCTTCCTGGACCCCCACAGCCAGAAGGGATGAGCACAGGGCAGGACCCCCCACCTCTGCAGTTCATCCTCCTTGGCAGGGAGCAGATTCTCCTCCTTGGTTTTGTTCCCTGCCTCCTTTTTCTTGCTACAATGAGAAAGGGAGCACAGAAAAAGGCTTGGGGAAGCTCCCAAATGACAGCTCCAGGAGAGCATCACAGTCTTGATTACTGGAGGGTGCTCAGCGCAGGCTGGGCAAGCAGAGACCCCACCCTGCCTTGCATCATGGCATGGGGTAGGAGGACCCTGGTGCCTGTTCTAGCTGTCATTTCTTCCCTTCTTCCCCATTGAGGACCTCTTCCAAATTTCTACACCACAAATTAATAACTCTTCACTGACACTGGAAGAGCTCCTAATCTGGATCCTCTGTCCCCTTCCCACCAGCTACAGAGGAGTGCTGAGCTCTGTGCCTGGGCACAGTCCCTGGCAAAGCTTTTGGTGAACACAGATGTTGGCGAAGCAGAAAAGCACAGGGGTGTTTGGTATTAGCACCACAACCTTCAAAAGGCTCAGCTGCAACGAACAATGTTTGTACCCTCTGACGGACAGCCCTACCCCAGAGAAGGAGGAACACTCTTCTCCCCCTTTTGCCGAGGAAGGAAGCTCAGATGTGGAGCCACAAAGCTGTATAGGTGTCCAGTACCCTCAAAGCCTACATGATTTATGGACTTTGAGATCTTGTCCTAGTTGATTTGACAAGGTGTCCCTTGGAAAACTGATGGGTAGAAAACCGAGGTACAGCATGACTGTATTTGTTGTACAGCAAGCCCAGGTGTTTGCATGAGGTGATCAGCCTGTTTAGCCTAACCAACATGGATCCCACAGGTCTGCTTCTGTCTGGAATAGCTGGTTTCCCTGTCCCACCCCCACCTCCGATTTGGCTTTATTTTGTGGATTCAGGCTGTGCTGGAGGGCAACAGGAAGCACACAGGGATGCTACCATAGGACAGTAAGGCTTTTCTTCTACCAGCACTAGTCTGAGAAACACTAGAGAAAAGAGCCCTGTGTTAGGGGTATCAGCAAGTTTCCAGGCTAAACCTGCTGCCTCAAGCTGTAACCCTCCAACTGCCATGGGTGAGGACAGATGAACTGCTGCTGAACAAGGCCAACCACATGCAGTGGGTCTGCATGACTTCCTTCCCATGGAACGGTGGCACAGGGTGAAGGGGGGCTGTCATCCCTCTGCCACCTCCAGACAGCTCTTCAGGCCAACAGCATCTCACCACGCCAGGCCCAAAAGACTTGGGGGTGCCTAGAGTTCAGCAGTAATCTTGTGTGAGGAGCATCTTTTTACTTTGACAAAATGGCATGGCTCTGTGGCAAAATGAAAGCTGTTCGGGCATGTTGCTTGCACAGCAAAAGATGTAATTTCTTCATAGTAGCTAGTCTAAAGCTAAGCTTGACTTGAACTTAAAACTATAGCCAGGTGGAGTCATTTCAGCCCAAATCTGAGTTCTGTGCTGCCATACCTGTTTATTATTAGCTGCTACCCAGCTAGGCTCTCTTGAAGTTAGCCCAATTATATCCACCTTCCAGCTATGAGGAACCTCAGCTGTGTTTCACAGCCATGACTGCAACCTGATCGTTACACCCAGCCTCCAAGCTGTCTGTGTATGAAGATGAGGCAGAGACGTCACTATCAACACCATTTGCTCCCCAAGGCCTGAAGGTCAGGGTTGGGTAGGGTGATATGGTAGCTGGAGATGCAAAAACGCCCACAGCACTAGTGTCATTCACACCTTCAAACAGGCTGGCCCTAAACAGTTTTTGGGAGGTCACCGCATAATGCCTATACACAGTCATCTCCCTTGGCCCCAGGGTCTACTTACAGATGACCAATCAACTGGTGTGTTACTCCTTAACACTGCCCCAGACAGTTCCCAACAGAATGCATACCTTCTCTGTGTACTTCCCCCTCTACTGCTAGTTTTCTGCTATTTTACTTTTTTCTGACTTTACCATTTCACAAGTCCTTACTAAGCAAATTTCTGCAAGTTACTCATTGTCCATCAGCAGAGACAGTAAGGGAATGTGTCCTGAAGACTTTGCTTCCTTCACAACTCAGACTTCTACAAACTTAAATCTTCTGTACTTAATCTTTTGTTCCCAAGGTGTCATATTGACCTGACTAGACCCAAGCAAGGAAAGTATTGCAATGGACTAGAAAAAACAGTGCTGGACCCAACCTTTTCTTTTGTTCTCTGCTTTTGACCACTTTAAGCCATGCACTGCCATCTCCTGTGCAGCAGTCACCTGTCACAGAAGACACTTTGTTCATGTATTTGAGGCCAAGTTCTAATCACTGAATGTAATAGGGCAAGTTGAGTGATAGATTGACACAATTAATTTCCATGTTCCCACTAGTAACATTGATTTTAGGGCATTCAGTCTTTACAAGTCACTGAATGCAAGGGAAAACTTGGCTCTGATCTTTTCAGTAAAGGTCAAAAGGGTGCTCAGAACTTCATATGGGACCTCAACTGTTCAAATGCCCTTCAGGGTTTTGAAGTCTGCTCCACTGTCATGAATCTAGGAATTACCTCTGATTGCATTTGCTGAGGAAGGACCCACCGAGGTGGTCACATGGACACATCTGTGGTACTATTTGAATGCTCAAAACTTTCCTGAGCCTGTCCATCTATGGAGCACATGTAGAGGTTGAGTTCCACTGGCTGTTGATCTTCTAAAGACTGCCTCTAGTGCTCAGTCCTTTCCCATCTTGACCTAACAAGGGGCTGATGGTGGCCAGCCCTCTGATTTGTTCCTGCTGTAGTAGCCCTTACACTGCACCACCAGCTCTCACTACCAGATGTCCATCTACCCTTGCCATCCCAACCCAACTGGAAGGACACAGGTCCCATGAGACCAGTCATGAACAATCAGTTAGTGGATGCATGGGCTCACCTGACCTTTACACTGCTGGAAGATTCTCAGAAATGAACTAGTCAGGAATCTATTCGAGCCCTGCTTATGGCAACACTGGTTGTGTCCTGGCTTATGGTTTGATGCCTCCAGTTTGGGATCTGGCCTGATTTTTCTCCAGGCAGAAACTTAGTCCAGCGAAGTCCAGTGAGAGGGTGGCACTGTAAAATGCTGTTAAAGCAGCCTATGAATTCTGGTTTCATGGTTCACATCGAGTAAGTGCATCCCAGCTTCAGAGAAACTGAGGACAGAGAAACAACTAAGGTCCACACAGCCCCTCTGAGGGCAACTCTGATGTCTGATGCACTCTCCCCACACACAGAGTCCTTGTGACTTGTATTTCTCAAACCCTCCTTTTCATGAGCCCAGCATGGAGACTTATTAGGAGATCCCCAAGCCCAAGCATATGACCCACCACAATCTCCTTTCCCAAATCCCTGTGTAGTTTCTCAGAGCCTCATTGCCCTCTTAGCCTGTTAGGTGTGCACCTTATTTGCAGCCATTTTCCCACATCTCATTTTTTATACAAATCCATCGTATACCTCCTTCAAGTCAGAACGGCTTCTCAAAGATGCATTTTCTTCTTAGTATAGACACACTCGCAGATGTCCTCCCTCCACCACACTTTTTTGAAAGCAAGGACCCCAAGTGGGGAAACCAGAGTGCTTTAGACACACAAGGAGGTTGAATCCAGTAACAAATGGAGAAGCAGATTTTTTTCAAATCCAGCCTGGATCCCTTCTTGAAACACCCAACATAAGCTGCTGGACTCACTAATCTGCTGACCGAGGATGATCCTTGACTCTGTATCCCCCCATGCATCCATGCCTAAGGATGCTTCCTGATTCTATATCCCCCCAAGACCTTTCCCTATCCCCAGGCTGCCTGGTCCTGCCCCATGCTTTCCTCTCCACCCCTCCTCCGTGCCCTGCTGCCGAACAATGCCTGTCCTAAGAAAACCACCCCACCACAAGCAGGTGAGCGACAGCAAAAAAGCAGCCCTGCTATGCACGGCATCCCCGCTCACGAGCCAAGCCGGGAGATTCACCTGTGCGGCCCAGACAGTGAAGAATTGTTTGGAGCAAAACACTGTGCAATCAAGTGGAGATAGCAGAGGCAATGGGGTCAGGCAGGCTGCCTGGGGCATCTTTCATCTCCGACTTCAGGAGGTGGGGTGTAAAGTGCGTGCTGGCCGGGCCCAAGGCGGGCTCAAAGGCAGCCTTGTTCTGCCAGCTATCTGGCATCTCTCTGATGTCACACGTTTCATTTGGGCAGCTCACTTCAAAGGCCCCCTTCTCGTGCTCCCTCCCTCCCCTTGCCCCTTTCTCTCTTCTGGGTTTGGATTTTGCTATTGGAGGGATAATAGCCCAGCTTTCCAAAAAGCATTTTGCTGTACAACTAAAAAAAAAAAATCAAAGATGCTTAAAAAACAGCTGCCCAAGTTAACCCAGTTCAAGCAGGGCAGGGTTGGGACAGCCACTGGGAAACCAAGGTCTCTCCTTCTCTCATGCTCAAGCCCTCACAAGCAGCAGCAAATCTGGACCTATTCTGGCTCCCCCAGCACTCAAAATCTTCCTCCATTGACAACAGGGTCCCCCTTGTATCTGCATCCATCGTACATTTGCTATGGGGACCTCTGTGTCCTAGCTCCTGCCAGCCACACATGAAACCCCAAGCAGAGGTCCAGTTTTGGCTAGAGCTTCTAGGGCAACTGTAAAAACCCTCCTGAACCATATCAAACACCACTTTGGCATACCCATGGCAGCAGGGTACACAGCATCCACCTCCACAGCACTTGCTGGGTGTCTTGAGGCACGTCCTGCAGGCAGGAGGCCAAAATACCATGTGTTGATCATGCCAAGACAAGACATTTTGCTCAGCTGCAGCCTCTTGTTGAACAACTGTATCTCTGCCAACCTACACAAACTTGTCCAATGCTGCACAAGAGAAAGATGGCATTTCAAAAGGCTAATAAGACTCTGGATGCAAGTTGCCTACTGGGAGAACGTGCATCCCAGTAAGTGAAACCTAAAGAGCAGAACGTATTCAGATACAGTCAGAAAGATCCTGGCCAAAAGCCATTTCCAGTTTTTGTCCTAAGCATGCAAAAACTCATGTGCCCTCAATTAAGTAGTAGGTGACTTCTGGTTTTTGGCAAAGGCAGTTTCAAGCTTTTTTCCACAACTGGAAACTGTCCAGAGTAGCAAATATCTCCTGCACACACCATGCTTCCAGAAACTGGGGATTTGGAAGGTAAAAAAAGCTGTGGGAGGTGTGCGGGCAGGCAGCAAGGGCCCATGGATCCTGGAGAGAAGCTGTTTGAGTTGCACCACCATACAGTTGCCCACATCAGCACATCCACTGCCATGCACCGTCCCCACACATGGCAGCCACTTCACCACATGGACATTTGATGGCTATTCTTTAGCTCACCTCTACACTGATGTTGTTTCAGTTTTGGTGACAGTAGGAGGAAAAGGTGCATCAAAATTTAAATAAAAAGATACAAAATTCAGTATAAGGAAGAAAAATCACTTCTAATCCAGACCTACCAGCCTGCTGACCCTTACTAGGGTGCCTGGACTGCAGGACATGACTCCTCTAGATCAAACCAAGCCTGCCTGAAAGGCAGCTAACACCCTGTCTCACTTGAGTGATGCTCAAATCCTAGCCATCAGACTGCACAGGCAGCAGCCCCCAAGTGTCCCCCAACAGCACCCTGGCTTCTGCTCACACCCCCACACCCTCACCTGGACAGGCAGGAACCAAGATGTGCTGCTCCCCCTCCTCTGCCTGAGGCCTGCTGGGGTACCCTCCAGCCCTGTGAAACACCTCACCCCATGGGGATAGGGGATGCAATTTGCATCAAGGAAGCCGTTTTGAGGCCTTGGGGAACATAATGTCAAAAATTCCTAGAGGTCATTTCTTAATGCTGACAGCTCAGAGAGAGCTGGAGGTACCCTGGATGCCAGCCGTGTAAGCAGCAGCCTTTGCTCCACAACCCAAGCATCCACGGGAGGATTTAAGGGACTCGGAGAACTTACTGGCAGGTATTAAAAGTTCACTGGGGCTGTAATAGCAATCTGTCAGCCTGCTGCTGATCCGTCTTGACAGAAACTTTATAAGAAGCTGAAGTGTGTTAAATAGTCCTGGTGTTTAAGCAGAACAAATGGAAGGAGGGTGGTTTAAAGCAAAGGCTGTTTGCCTTGAACCTCTGACCAAAAGCCTAAGGGCCAGCTCAGGGTTTGACTCTTAAAGAGCTTCTCTCCTGGAGGAGAAAAATGAGAGACACCTTTAGAAAGCAGCATCACCCAGACAGCACCGAGCAACACCCTGAGCACCCGTTGGGCTGTCCTGTGGGCAGCTGGTGCACAGGCAGCGATGCACAATAGCGGCTCTGTGTGTTTGCCCAGCCGCCCGCACCCCGGGAGGTGGGGGACAGCACGCCAGAGGGGTGCTCACAGGGACCATCTGATGCACCTGCGCTCACCTTGGAGTCAAGAATGCAAATAATTCACATCTGCAAATCCTGGGAAACCCATTAGCTCTGAAACTGGATCCATTCACCCCGCAAGGGAAGTTTGCCCAAGCCCGCGCGCCGCTGCGGTTTTGTGGACAGTTTTATCGACTGGCTATCACAGAGCCCTCAGTCTGGGCTGCATCATGCAGGTGGTGTGTCGAGAGTGGTATTCTGTGTCCTCCAATCCACGGATGTTAACAGACAGGACAACCAGGTGCACCATCCTGGGAAAACCAGCTCAGAGGGTCTCTCCCAGGACAGCCGACCCACTGCTGTATGAGTGGCACACCAGTTACCCACCAGTATGCAGCACACCAAAAGCACTGCTCAGAATAATAGGATTGTAACCTGTCCAGCACTGAAGGGCTTCCCATTGCTCTCTGACATAAAGGTGAGGCTTCCAGGTGCACTGTAGGTTTTATTAGGGACCAGCAGCTGAGATGCCATGTCCAGTGGGTTCCTGCACCAGCAGGACTGCAAACACATCACAGGAGCAAGTTTCTGTCTGTTGGCACTGCTCTGAATATTCCCCGCAGTCAGCTAGCTCTTGAGCAGATGGCAAAGTTTCATCACCACCTCTATATTTCACTGCTCTATTTCCCATGGACCTCCCAAGCCTCTTGCCTTCTAGCTCAGGGTCCTGCTCCCTCACTGAAGCACCCCATGCAGCAGAAAGCCCCACCAGGAACACAGTTATCATTAGGGTGACTCAAGTCACCTACACAGAAAGAAGCTTACCCACAGTTAAACTCTCACTGAGAGACCCCACAGGACTTTTTCAGCCTCACACTCACTAGAGCTTGCTGCCAGAAGAGGGGTAGAGCACAAGACTTTTATCTAGGAAGAGTAAAGGACTTTCTCTTATGACCCTGTCAAGATACCAGCCACCTGGATCAGGAGCTGATAATAACAGCATATCCCTGACTTATTTTGGCCAGGTCTCCCAACAGAAGGAAAGAATGACCCGGTAGCAGTAATATGTCTCCTCCACAACTCCAGCACACTGTGTGTACTCATGGATCTCAGCTCAGCTGAGCAAGACTCATAGCATTCCTCAGACAGATAAAGCCAGAAGGACTCAGTAGCAGCCCAGCTACTGGTAAGCCTGATCTCCCATGGCTTTGGGCATCCCTTTGGTGAGCAGCCACAACCCCTGCCTCACACCTCAGCTGCAGGTGTGACGTGGGCAACAGGGCTGCACTCATACTCAAGTTTCCCCATGGGAAAAAGAGAAGTAGTGGACAGATTTACAGATCTCTTCAGCATTCATTTATGCAAGACACACAGAAACCTATAACTTTTCAAAATTGGCAGAAATTAGGCAACAGTCCCAAATATTATTTTGGCAAGGAGGTGACAGGCCAGGCAATTGCATAAGCCTTGTCTGAGCAGAAAAGCAAGGTAGAAACATTCTCTTGGAAAGAAAAGCCACCACCACCTGCCTTGCTGAGAATGCAGAGTGGGACCTGTAATAGCAGCTGAAAAGGGAGTATGTGTCCTGGGCAGAGGGGGGCTGTGGTATATAGCACAGC
This sequence comes from Strix aluco, assembly GCF_031877795.1. Lineage (NCBI taxonomy): Eukaryota > Metazoa > Chordata > Aves > Strigiformes > Strigidae > Strix > Strix aluco. The sequence continues at coordinate 29,425,571 of NC_133938.1, read as the reverse complement.
AAACTCAACACAGCATTAAGGATCTCAGCAAGAATGGGTAGATACAGACCAAGTAATCTGCTATAAAGCCCTTGCATGCAGGGAGCCCACTGACTTCTTCCTTAGGAAGCACCTTGAAACAATCCCAGAGGAACTCACAAACTGGCATTGTCATTTTTTTTTCCAAGCCCCGCTTCCCCCCAGCACGTTGTCATCATCTTCCCCATGAGCAGAGTTGCTCCCAAGTAACCGGATCCCCCCCAGCCACAAAGCGCCTACTGTATTCGCCCCGATGCTATCAGGAGGGGCTGGCCGGGTGCACACGGTCAGGCAGCACCTAAGCTCGGGTGGCCCAAGGCTGTGGGATGAAACAAGACTCTTCCTCCTCCCCCAGCACACCAGAGCTTTGAGGCCATCATGGGGAGGACTGAAAATGCAGCATCTCCTCTGCTTATTCATATTTCATGGGGAAGCTCTTCCCTGCCAGCTCCAGCCTCAGTTAATACACTCTTCACCAGGCACTTCTGTCAATGCTTTCACAAAAGCCAGCACTGTCACAAACATTTGTTAGCTCCTCACGAGCTCCTGGCTGGAGGTGAGCTGGGCATATCAACAGCAGATTTTTATTTTGAGGAAAGGAAAAAATAAGCAAGTCAGGGAAACAGCTGTTAAACTGCAGGAATAATCAATTAGGAGGCAATTTCATCATGTTGAATAAGCTTGCTTGCACTTAAAAGCTTTCTGAAGGAGGTGATTAGCCTCTAATTGATGGTAACTGCAAAGCCCGGGAAAGATGCAAAACAGCTCAGTTTGTACAACTATTTCTGGGGCATAGCATGAGCTATGGGTCCCACCACTGCTGCCCAACACATCACAATGCCTTTGAGGATAACATCTGCCTTTGGGCTTCTTCATGGGTCTAATTCCTTGCCAAAGATTCACTGATACTTTTCTCTGGATTCAGTGTCCCTTCCCCATCTCACATTTCCAGGTAACCCAGCTTGACATGGAAAAGACACTGGTCAAACACCGGCCATGCTGTTCTCCTTCCCTGCCACCCACTGGCTGCAGAAGCCTGGTCACACTCAGCCAACTGGTCCCATTTCTCATACCTTAAACTTGAGGATGAAAACAGGCTTTCAGATGGTTCATGGTGCCTCTCCTTAGGCCTCCTGGTCACTCAAGGTGGGGCTGCTCCTTTTGTCTTAACAGGGAAGCAACTGCCTAATCTTCCCCAACCACCCTGGTTCCATCTGCAGCTAACACTGTCTTTCAGATGAACTTCTCTGTCACATTTGCTACTGTCCTTTGACCACTGTGTCCTGCCTGAGCTTCTCACCCTGTCTCCAGCTCTCCCATCCCAGCTTTTGTTAGAAGAGCTCCCTGCAAAGGCAATCTTTGCCCCATGGGATAAGGCTTCATGTGCCCCAGCCCCCAGGTCTTCTGCTAGCAGCGCTGGGATGTCACCGCTCCTTCCTCACTCCTCCGCCTACTCCAGGAGGAAACAGAACAGCCAACAGTCTGTTATAGCTTCTGGCAGGCTCCAGCTAATCCTTTTGGAAGAGTTTCACCAGTCTCCTCTTCCCAAACTCCTCAGGGGCTCTCCAGTTACTTCCCAAATACCTACATGCACTCAGCTGCAGAGCCAAACCCTCCAACCCTGGGACACCAGCTCAGGGTTGTCAGGACAACATAATCAGCCACCCAAGGCACAGGCGTTACGCTACATCTCTTAGTTCCATGATCTCATGCTATATTTTCCATACGGTCCCTGCCTCATTCAGTAAATGGGTGGTTGCTCACTGTTTCCCATCTCCTCTTCACTCTGTGCGCAGCCTCAGGGCCCTCTGTGCTCACATATTATTTTGAGCTTGTGTTGAGCACAGACTTGTTTCCTCACAGATGCTTTTGTAAAGTGCAGAGAAGCCTGAGGCTCCATGGATACCTCCCTTCACAGCCCCTCCTCTCCAAAGCAGGTATTATTGCATCAGTACCGCAAGAAACAGAGGCAGGAGGAGAGCCAGAGCTGCTGGGGGCTAGCCAGTTTCAGAGGGCTGAACTGTGATACCAAAGCTCAGCTCTCCAGAGCACTAATCCTGTTTGGGCTCTCTAAGAGTCCTAAATAAGACTGGTCAGAAAAGGGTCATTAGCTCTTCACCCCACTTGAAGCCACCAAATTGAGAAGGACCCTAGGGCACTGCTTGCTGGGGTTCACCACCAGCTCCCATCTCTGTGCCACAGGGTCTGCCTGCCTCCTGCCATGGATTTACTCTGCCCGAGACCATGATTCAACCCAAACATCCCTCTGAATGAGCTCCCTGTTCTCGGGGTCATCAGAGGAGAAATCTGATCTCCCCTCCGAAGCAGCAGCTTGGAGGGCCTGAGGCGGTGGGAATCTGCTGTTCCTCACCAAAAGTGCTGCTGGTATTTGATCACTTGGAGTGTTTTGACATGGTTTGCAGTTGGATACGCTCATCCTCAGCCTGTGAACTTAGACGTGTCAACCAGGCAAGCACATGTCAGCCTCCACATCAGTATCTAGGAGGTCTACAGCTGACAAGATAACCTTTTCATGACCAACACATTGCCACTCAGTGGAATGGAGACAAGAATTTGTTCTGATCTCCAACAAGGTAAGAAGCTATTATTCACCTTTTTACACCTGAAGAGCTTCTAATCCTTTTCCTGCCTTTCTGCTGCAAGTCTTTACCATGTCATAAAGCTTTTTTTAAAAATGAACTTTCCATGCAGATGATGACCAGACTTAGCAAATGCAAGTCACAGATTTGGACAGATGGTGTTACCTGGGATCTTGCTCAGACCTACCATAAGGCCAGGGCACTCATCCTCAGTGTTTTGAGCCCTATCATGTATCATAACACAAGCATTTTCTAATGATGGGTGTAATTCTGTGCCCAGAACATCATCAGTGTAGATAGACATCTCACAAATGCTTCCACTCTGGAAAGGTGACAGAAGTTTTGGTCTTTTCCCACCAGAAAAGCAGCATTTACTACCTCCCATGTCCAGTTCCAGGGAAAGACCCTGCCTGTGGCTTCCACCCCAGACGTGCAGAGAAACAACCTACTGATGTGTGTACATAAACTCTCCTGCAGGCTCTTTTTGTATAAAAGTGCATGCCCACATCACACAAGAAAGCAGCCCCCACCCTGCCAGCCTGCAAACACCTTATTCAGCAAGGAGCTGGGGAGGTGGCTGTGCACTGGGATTCACACAAGGGCCCCCTCACTGCACCAAGCTCTTCTTTGCTAGGAAGCTGCCCACTTTGGGGTCTCTTAGTGCCCACGTCTCAGCTGGCAGGAGCCACTGACCCCAGTTACACACCGAGCCAGGCCATTTTGAGCAAGGCAAGGAACCAGCCCTTCAACTGGAGGTGGTTTTCCTAGACAGCATCTTCTACCAAGGTGACGTGCTTCCAGGGAGGTTGCTTGCTCCAGTTCCTATGTCTGCACACTACAGGTCTCCCATAAACACCTAAAAATACCATCGAGATTTAAATCTCCAGTTGCAAACCCAGCCAGTATTGGCCAATACCATTTTGAGTTTCACTCCAGTCTGCATTTGCCACAAGCTCCTGTACCATCCATTCACAAAGAGCAAGTTAATTAACATAATATCACTCAGAGCTAGCTCGTTCCTGGCTATCAGTATCATCTAATCAGTGTCCTTAACTGAAAAGTAATCTCTGACTTGATCTTTCCTTGGCCACCGAGCAGTGCCTGAACAGAGGGGGCTTTGTTTTGAGTCACTAGACACACGAAGGTCAGCTCCCAACCTTTTCCTGGCATTGCCCTTGCCTTGGAGAGCAAGGTAGGGCCTGTTTTCATGTCAGACCTTGTTCTTTTCTTCCTGGCTTTGACAAGAGATATCATTTGTCCTAGGGAGTCACTCCCCAGGCTGAGAGCAGGCTCAGACATGGAGCACAATATGGCAAAGCAGCACCATGAATGTACATCCCGGGAGGCCAGTCCTGAACATACCAAACCCATCACCCACCCAGGAACATCCAACAACCCACCTGGCCTGACAAGAAGTCATCTGCCATGCAGTGACTCCATCACCTGCAGAAGATAAAGCCCAGCCAGTTTTGTTTTGGCAGGATCCGTTCACACCCTGAAATAAGGCACAACAGAATATGAAATCCAGATGACAGGAGGACCCGCATCTGCTACTGCATTGCACAATTGCAAGCTGGACTTGTGTTTGGGTTGCGTCAGGCACACAGGCCAACTTGCAGGAGGAGGACAGGTTTAAGACCATGAATTCTGCTGATTTTACTAGGCAAAGATCTGCGCCCTTCCACAATACAGATCCTTCTCCAAAATGATATACTATATATAATAATTTTATACATATACACACACATACCTTGAGATACTGTTATTATAGCATGTCAACACATTTCTGCAAGATTTTTAAAAGCAGGCAACCAGTCTGTATGACATGGGGTTTATGGGGTTTTATTTTGGAGGAAGTAATTTGGTAAGTGTAAATTGATAGTTAGGCTGATGGAAAGCCAGACTGATGTAGGTGAACGTTTTTCAAACAGGAGATAGCTGTGGGTGGGGAAGACAAACCTTTTATCTTTAAAAGATTTAAAAAACCCCAAACCTTTAAACACAGTGTTTTAAGAAGCATCCAATTGAGGGAAATCTTTAAGGCAATTTTAATAACCATTAATGAAAACATCCATTTTCCTATTGCAAGTCTGAGTGGTGTTAACCCAGTCATTACCTACAGCTGGATCCTACAAATCAGACTCACATTGGCTTCATAAGTCACAGCAGCTCCTCCACACCACATATATTCCACCTTCCTCAGCTCTGCGCCCTTTCCACAAGCAAAACACACCTCCACCTCCATCCCCCAGTGACTATCAGCCTCACCCCAGCCCACATCCCCTCTGGTCCACTAGGCCCAGCCAGCATTTCTCCAAGACCACTGAGCCCAGTGACAGAGAAATCTCAAGCCATAATTTCCCCAACCTGTCCATACCAGGACAGGTCCAACCTTTTTCCCTACCGCTGTGGAGCCTTCCTGTGCCAAAACCCCAAACCAAGAGAGGATTTTGCCTTTCCACGTCATCCACTCAGAAGTTGGGTTTGGAGACAGCCAGCTAAAAAATTATGTTTAGCCAACATTAAAAAATACTAATACTTGTAACAGGTATCACCCTTATGCTTTGCAAGAGTAAAGTACACACAAATATCACAGTCTCTACAAAGAAATTCCCCAACACATAATTTCCCTCAGAAAGAGCAAATGCTTTAGAAACACAGCAAAATTTGCATACAAGCACGTACCCTGCTGTCCTTCACAAGATCATCTCAAATCAGGCCAGGCAGCTTCCTAGGGCACATCTTCCCACCTCCTCCCAAACCTAGGCAACCTGTGAATCCTGCTTTTATAGAGTTTTACCCTCCCTCCTGCAACACCTTTACCTAATGACTCACTATTACATCCCAAATGAGCAAGCAGGCACAGATGAGATGCTTCTACTGAAGAGAAGACTTTGAAGCTCAATACAGCTTATTTAATTCTCCATGGAAAGCCTTCTCCAGCATGTTAGCCATTTCTCTAGCCTTCTTTCTGTGCTTTTTCAGCTCATGTTTGATGCAACAGAGGCCAGATAAGGGCTCAGAGATGGTTTGCAATCAAAATGTTATTGTTGAGAGAAAATAGAGCTTGTGCAGTGGTTAAAAATAAGCTTTCATTTTGGGGAGCGAGGGGAAACACTCAGCTGCAGGATGACTAAGAACATGGTCCTGAGCAGTTTTGGTCAGACAGGCTGCCCAGCGCCTTGTCCCAGGACATGACTGGGTGACCAAAACAAAATGGACACTGCCTGGCTGGGGCTGCTGAGGGTTTTGCAGCAGTTGCCATTCATAGGGTCAGGTGCTGTGCTTTGCTGTCCTGAAATAGAGCAAAACCCCAAACTAATCCAAGAAATCCAGGCTGTTTCTAGGACTCTACAACTTGCAAAATAAAAATCACAAGTTTTCTTCACACAGGCACACCATTTTAGGATCTTTTTTTCTGCAGGTTGGGCTTGGAAAACATTTTATAGCACAGGAACAGAAGAGCAGTGACAGATGAAGGGCAGGAAGGAGAGAGAACACCTTGTTTTGAACATCTCAGACAATGAGTTGTGGATCCCCATCCACAATTTGATGGCATCAGCACATATTTGAGGAACTTCTCTATGTCAGGGAGCTGCGATGAGAGCAACTCCTACTGGGAAATACCCATCCATATCTTTCAGGCAGTCCTAACATGGAGTTGCCCATGGCCCTGCAATGGACGATTGGGGTTCATGGTGAAGTGACAGTCCAGGTGAGAGCATTTATGGGGTAACCTGGCCTGCAGAAATGCTTTCCCACTCCTGCAGCCCCCCTGCCCTGGAGGAGGACAAATGCCTCCCAGCCATGCTCAGTGAGCCAAGGTGGAAACCAGGGATGTGAAGGTACCAATGAGGTCTGCAGGGCATCTTAAGCCAGGAGCTCGTGTGTTCAGGAAAATGTTTTGCTACTAACCTGGCTGTCCTGGATTCTCCAGTTCTCCTTCAGTGCTAAGAGCATAGAAACACTGTGGGCAGCTGTAAACATGAAGCAGTTTTCTGGTGCTACAAACACACATGAGACCATGCAGAGAGCTGGCAAACATACAAAATACTTTTTTCTCTTTTTTCCCATCCTTTCTACAAGATCCCTCCTTGTTGTAAAGAAGGTTGCCTCATGTCTGGCCTTCCTTTTTCTTTATTTTCTTTTGTCATTTTGGCTGGGAATCATCTCTGCTGCCTACAGATGTCTCTAAGTTGGATGTTCACTGCTGAGCCAGTCCTGCAGATCCCCAGCAAGCCCCTCACTGCCACCTCAGGTGGGAGCCAGAGATAGATGTGTCACCTTAGAGATCCACCAATCTCTGTCCGTTGGCCACGGAGGACCCTCAAGGGCCATTTTAGTCCCAGACCAGAGAATATTTGATATCAAAAACCCAAGGAGCAGAAGCTTCCCCTGCAGTCTCACTATACCCAACACCTTGATGACTTTGCAGATGATTCAAACCTTTCCCTCTCCGAGTCAAGGGGACACCCCATGCAAGAAAAGACCAGGCTTTTTTTTTTTTCAGAGATTTTTTTGTCTTTTTAATTTCATCTTGGTACGCGATTTCTGACAGCATGTCAGCATCTCCCACCAGGTCAGTCATCTCCAGACCCCGCTACATTCAGTGTCAGATCGTACGGTGGCGATGAGCCAGTGTTTTCAGCCTCACAGTCACTTGCATGTCTTTATGGGTTGTTGCTTACATCATTTGTGAACAGCAGCACAAAAGGACACAACACATGAAAACAAGAGTGTGGGGATGAGGTGAGGGTCAGCTGAAGGCTCGACCCTAAGGAGAACTTTCCCCAGGTTCCCACGGCTCCTGCAGGGATGAACCCGAGCACGGGGTGGGAAATGCAGGGCTCTCCCTCCTTTCTCCTTTGCCCGAGGGGTGGCGATACGGGCTGCAGTGTTTTCCAGAGCCAGGACAGCAGTTCACGCTGGTCTAGCACCCATATTTGAGGGTACAGGACAGGGTCGCTGGCAGGCTGGGTCCTGCCATGGGAAGGAGAGAGGTGATGCAGAGAAGCATGGCTGAGCTCCGATGGGCCGGAATGTCCACCAGCTCCAGCAGCGTTGTCCACCCTGCACCAAGCTCCTGGACATGTCCAGCAGTGGGGACAGGACCTGGCCACCGTGCTGCCCACATCGATCTGCTGGCAGAGGAGCAGGTCCCTGAAGCCAGCCCTGCTTTGGGTTTCAACTGCACCTCAAAATCAGTGGGGCAACCTGAGAGCACCAAAAATAACCAACCCCGAAACCCAAACCTATCGCCTGAAATGAACTGATGTTCCTTCCCTGCCACTGGGCTTTTGCAACCTAAACATAACGTTTATAAAAAGTAAATTATTTCATCTTATAACTTAAGTGCATTGAGTATTTCCTTAAATATGGTTCACGCTGAAAATAAAGTTACTTTTGCTGTACAGTAAATTTCTGATAGACTTAGAAATAAACTTTGTTGATACAATCTGGCAGGTGTGGCTGTGCAGTATATCACCCACAGCCACACGGCTCTGCACACACACACGTGCGTGCCCACACACACACATACACACACACAGCCCCGTCCTCGGGGACGATGTTAGGGGTTTCTAGCTTTCTATATTTGCATGGGAACATCTATCTTAAAAATCCCTGTGTTTAAACAGCAAGCACTCAAGCTGGTTGAGGGAACAGAGGGAAAACCCCGCAGTGAAATTTTCCCCGTGTTTCCCCAAAGCGTTGTCAGCTTTTCAAATTTCAAAGCCTGGCTGATGCTGTGGGCTCCCTCTATGAAGATCAGCAATTTGCTCTTTCTGCTGCTCCCAACCAAAGGCAGCGCTAAGGGGATATGGCACCAGGATGCTCCCATGGGAAGGGTTTCCTCCTCCCCCTGCCTTTCCCCCTGCCAAAACGAGAAATTTGGTTCCCCGTTTGAAATTTGAAAATCCACCAGCCAGCTGCAAAAACCACTCCTGTACCTAATCCTAGGCTCCTAAGAGAAACATGAAACTATGCAACCCATAACTTAACTCGCTCCTTGGGAAACCCAAGCTACAACACATTGTTTGACAGCATCCCAGCAGTGTCGCTTCCCCCTCCCTCCCAACCCCGGGGGCTCTGCAGCCCCTCCTGGGGCAGCGCGGCGGCATCGGCTGCCCTGTGCCGGGGACCACGCCTTGCTCAGGAGGTGAAGTAAGAATTCTGCATGGAGTAGAGGTGGTCGATGGGGTTCCCCACTCGTGCCTGGAGCGGCCCCGCGTCCGCTGTGGCGAGGAAGCAGTCGCCCAGGTTGCTCAGTGAGGTATCATCGCTATCCAAGTCGTGGAAGAGGGGCTCAGCACCTTTGGAAGCAGGGAAGCAGCAGAAGGGTTTCAGAGACTACTTTCTCCTCTGAAATCTTGACAGTGCCCAGTACCCCCAGCCTTTGCAGTGTAAGGATTTAGGGGTGAGGGGACTGCCACCTTCCCAGAAATAGCTGCACCCCCACACACACGCCCCCACCACACAGCCTCCCACCACAGCGCAGCATCTCTTCGAAGGAGAGAAGGCAAGAGGCAAACCCCAGAGCCTTACCATAGGGGTGCATGTGGTCTCCGGGCATCTGCGGTGGGGTGAGCCCTTGCCGGAAGGGGTCGGAGCCGTAGACGCTTTGCTCCATGCCCAGCAGCTGCTGGGGTGGGGGCAGAGTGGTGTAGGGGTTCAGCATCCCCTCCAGCCCCGCACTGCCACCACCATTCGTCTGGGCTGGAAGAGAGGAGCAAGTCATTGGCGCGGTGGGGCTGCTGCTTTTTGGGGGGCCCAACTCCTTTGGGAAGCCCAGAGAGGGCTGGGAAATAGGGAGACCCTGAGTGCAGGGAGAGCTGGGTGCGAGCAGGGTACCTGAGCTCAGGCGCTGTGTGTTTTGCTGATCCTGCTGCTGCTGCTGCTGCCTCCTGGCGAGCTTCTTCATCTGGGTGAGAAGAAGGGGAAAAAACGGGGTGAAATCATCCTCCAGCCAAAGCGAGGAGGGAGGGGAGCCCCGGCACCAGCTGCTGTTGGGGAGCTACCCCTCATACCCACCTTTGCTCGCTGGTTCTGGAACCAGACCTGCACCACACGGACGCTCAGCCCCGTCTCAGCCGCCAGCGTCTCCCGCACCTTGGAGAGAAGAATGACAGCAGCAACTCAGCCCACTCAGCTTTTCAGGGGGACTTTAGGAGGGGACAGAGCAGCCGGGGCAAGTCCTTGCCCAGCATCCAAGACATCACCGGGGGCTGGAGGTGGCTGTGCATGGGCCCTTCTCCCCATACCTTCCTGCAGGGCTTGGAGGAGACCTCAAACGATGCCTTGAACGCCCTCCGCTGCTGTGTGGTCAGGATCGTCCGGGGTCTCTTGGGCCGCTTGTGATCCTTCCCGTCCTCAGCGCCCTTCCCCGAGGCTTGGCCCATTTTGCAGATGCTATCCTCATCATCACTTTTGCCTAAGAGGGGAAAAAAAAAGCAGGTCCTTTACAGACAACGGGCAGTGCACATCATTTTCCAGCATGTCCAAAATAATCTGGGGGACTTAATACAAGCTGGTGTTGGTGGGGATCTTCTTGTGAATGTGCATGAGAAACTGAGGTTTGGGGCTGGCTGCTCCATGGCACCTCAGAGAGGGGGAGAGCTGCTGTGGCTCCTAGTTTGGGGTTGCTCAGCCAGCAGATGTGTTTTCTGGTTCTTCTCTTCCCCAACAGTCTGAGCAGCTGCAATGTGAAACCCTGGGACATCAGACCCAAATCCCTGCTTGCTCCACAGTGATTTCCTGTCAGACCACAGCTGGGGACACATCTGGACAGAGACACACAGATTGCATCCATGAGAGGGGACAGCAGCCATTGAGGACCGCTGTGCCCCTGGGACTGTCCCCCAGCCCAGCTGGTGACCAGGCATCTGGTCCCTCTCCCTAGACAGCCCAGTCTGGGGGAGATCAAGGTGCAGGGTGAGCAGAGATGCTCAGAGAGGGCAACACATTAGCCAAGACATCACAAACCCCTCCTGATTTGCCCCACCATGGAAGTCAACTCAATTTAGAGCACAGACTTTTAATCACAAATATAAGGGGCACCTCTTTGCCTATATTTCTCCCCTTCCATGGAGTTTTAAATCTCCCTGGACAGAAGCCCAGGCTGCTTCAAACTTCACCCCTCAGGTACTCGCTGCAATGTGCTGCTCCGATGCGTTCCCAGGCACTGGTGTGTATCTCTCCGCTGCTCTCCACTGCTCAGGGCCGCAGGGCCTTTGGCACGAGCTACTCCAGGAAAGCAGGCAGCGCTTCCCTGCCTCCTACCAGCCCTCCTACCAGCCCTCCTCATTTACTGCATTGCCACCGTGTCAATGACCTCGCTGGCTCAGCCGGTGTGGGAGGGCTGTAATGCAGGTTTGACAGCACAGGTCCTTCCCTCTCACGAGCCGTAAATCACTTACAGCCTCTTCCGGAAAGCTCCTCCACCATCCGTTTGGGAATCGATAACAGAGCTGAGGTGTTGGTCTGATACAGACACAGGTTACAAGGCTGTGCTTGGCTCAAGTCCTGTCCAGGGGCAGCCGCATCTCCAGGAGATGGGGTTGTGAGCTTGGCCCAGAGTTCATGGCTAAAGCAGGTCAGGTCGTATCCCATGGCAAGAGCTAATCATGGATCACACACATCAGAAAAGTGTAAATCCAACAGAAGCCCAGTTGGGAATGAGGAAAGAGAGAAGCAGATCTCCGGGGAGAGGGGAGGCAATGATCCCAGGGGAGTGAGGATGCTCTTGAGTACCAGTTACCTCATCCTTCCATGCTGCTGGGCTCTCTCCTGGGCTCATCAGTCAATATGGAGACCTTCCCTGTGGCGAAGACTGGGACAGGGAGAGATCTTGATGCTGGCAGTCCCCAAAGAGCCCAGAGCTGGGTGCTGGCCCCCAGGAGTCAGAGCCTTGCTGCTGCTGCAAGCTCCTTGCTTGCTCATGGCACATCCATGGCATGCCCATGGCAGCAGCAGCAACAGGAAAGACAAACTGCTGTTTTCTTGCATGTCCCAATGTGAGGGAGGTAGTAATGCAGTAGGTCTGAGAGCCCCAGTGCTGGGGACTGCCAGGGTGTGGAGTCTCTGATGGCTAATGGGGCTGAGCAGCAGCCGGCTGCTGCCTCCTTCTCAGTGCCAGCACAAGCAAGGCCTCTGCTCTGCCGAGCTGCCTGCTCTCCTGAAACCTAAAGGAGTTTAATTTTGATGGAAGGGTAGGGATTCTTACAAATATTGGGAGGAGGAATGTCAACCAATGGAGACATTTCAGTGCCTGAACCCCTTTGCACCCTAACACGAGTTGAGCGCCCCAATCTCCTCCAGTCCAGAACCTGGCAGGGGGGGAGCCAGAGGCTCATGGACTCCATCAAGCAAGTGATGCTCAAAACCCATGCCAAGGGGGAAAACCCACTCAGAGTAGCCCCCCCGAGCCCTCCCCCCACAACACCTGCTCCCCAAATCCCTCCCAGTGTCAAAGGGAAAGAAGGAAAAGCGAAGCCGGATTTGGCGGGGTATTACTTTTAATTAACTCTCCCTTTCAAGCCTTTCCCCATTGAAGAGGGGGGAGAAATTAATGAGTGTCTGGGGCTGCCCCTGACGTCACCTGGGAAGGGGCCGAGGCAATAGATATTGTGCGACGTGCCCTCGGTCCGACCCGCTGAGCCCGCATCCTGCCGCCGGGGCCAGGACATTCCTCGCTCGTGAGGATTTAGGGAGAGGAGAAATGTTAGGACGCTTTTAATTGGAAAGTGGGGTCCTCTTTCAGAGGGGCTTGTTTACTTAGGCTGGGCGGCGGAGGCTCGGGGGAGGCAGTAATTGAAGCGAGGGTTTGGGAGATTACAGACAACATATGGCTCGCTTTTTATCTGTGCTTTCTCATAAAGTGGCCTTTGGTGCACAGCGGCTGGGGGAAGGGAGGGCAGGGGGCTTCAAAGCAGTGAAGGGGGAGACAGGGGAGAGGCTGGACAAGCACATCGCATGCTGCTGGTGAAGGGCATCCGGGACTGGTGCCAGAGCAGGGACAACCCTCTGCATCCCCCATTGTGGCAGTGGGGTCCCCGGGGTGGATGCAGCAGGAGGGGGCAAAGCCACGTCATGCTGAACATCCAGGTGGGATGTGCACCTGGGCTGGCCCCTGCCGTGCCACAGTCCCTAGAGCCACACCACATCCTGAGACAAACTGATGGTGGCCACCAAAATCAGGCAGGGACGGCAATGGGGCTAAGCTATGGGGTCTGCAGGGAGACAGGAAGGGCCGGGACCCCCCAGCCAGGGGCTGCCAGGGGATGCTGGGGGCTTCGGCTTGAGTTTCCGACCAGCCAAGGGGTTGCCATGTTCTTCTGACTTCCACACTGGCCCTTTGCATCTCTCGCATCTCAGCTGGAGTTTCCACTGAAATAAGTATTTCCCCTGGAGGTTTTTGCTAGTTGAAGCTCTTGGTTTGGCCGGGGCCCCTGGAAGCAGGGCTGGACCACAGGCCGATGAGTCGCTGGGGAGGAAAAGCTCCCCAACCTTTCCCAAACTGCCCTTTTCCCCCACTAGGAATAAACCCAAAGTGTTGTGGCCAATTCACTTATTTTCCTGCATGAGGTCTTCTCATTGGTTCCTATTTTAACTGAGAGTTTGCACATCCCAGAAGGAAAAAATAATAATTCTTCAATCAATTAAGGACTTTCCCAGGGCTAAGGCAAGAGCCAGAGCCAGCATGCCAGATTCTGCTGCTTTCCTGCCTCTCCAGCTCCTCCAATGCTGGACCATCACTCACCAGCTCCCTTCAGCCACCTCCTCCCATGGCCTCACTCTTTATTTTTTAAACACCATCACCGTTATTTGGGGGGAGGATTTTTTTCTTTCGAGAGAGCAGGGTTGCAGAGCTTGAACAGAGCCAGCTGCAGGCAACGCTGCAAAGCAGCTGGGCTCTCGCTGCAGAGGAGCATGATATTAAAGAGAAACACAGGCTTTGGGCAATTTTTGCTCCATACACACCAAAACCACCCCTGTGCCCCCACGCACCTTCTCGCAGCTGCAGCGTTGCCTATGCCTGGTGGTGAGCATCGGGCTTTGCTGTGTCCATGACCTGCCCTGCTTCACACCTTAACAACCCCCTCCTGAACGGGCTCACAATGCTCATTTCTATATTTTTCTAAATCCAGTGCTTTGCCCTAGAAGGGAAAAGACAGGCTCCCCCCCAGCTTGCCAGCAGTCCTTTCCGGAGCATGGCATTTCGAAGGTAAATCCTTCCCTCCACAAAGCAGGATTTTCCCCCAGTGATGGTTTTTAAGAGGAGCCAAGCAACCCAGGCACACAGTGTGGGGACACGCAGACTCACAAGGAGCAGGGCTCTGCAGGGACAGTGTTAATATGAGGATCCCTGCTAGCAGATCATTTCCAACCCCCCGGCCCCTGTTGCTGGGCTTTCTCACTAAATTTGTCTTCCTGGGAAACATTCAGATTTGATTTGCATTGACTGTAGATACATACTTTAATGCTGATCTGATGCTCTGGGCAACCTAACCCGGCAGTGACACCCTGGCTGGAGCAGGATGACAGCGCCCTACCTGCCTCCAGCCACAGTGCCACTTCTCCTGCAGACCCCCTTGGCTCTGCAGTGTCCCCGCAGTGTCACCACACTGGCTCTGCAGTCTGGCTCCAGCCATCGACTGACTGGGAAGCCACTGGGAACACAAGATTTGCAGGCTCCCCGCTGCCAGCTCATGTTTTAGCTCTGTGCCTCAGTTTCCCCTCAGTATTAAAAAGGCTGGCTAGAGCAGAAGCAGCTCACTTCTTGCACCCAGCCTTTCCAGACTCCTGGGAAGGGATGGTGAGGCACAGGGGAGAGACACAGAAGGTTTACCCCAAGGAAATCAGTGGGATGCTTGGGACTGTGATTTTTCTTTAGGAAGAAAACTCTCATTTACAGTGCATTTATACCAGGCGCAGCTCATCCATTTCTCCAGGTGAGGAGGTCGGAGATGTCACCTTCGGCCAGCATGACTCTCCTTCCCGCACCTGGGGATGCTGTATACCCCTCGGGATGGGGTGCTGGTGCCTGGCACAGGCCAGGAGCACAAACCCTTACAGAAACAAGCCTCATGAGATGTGATAGTCCCCAGAGCATCCTCCAGCCCTGCAACCCCTCCGCTGCCGAGGTCCCTGCTCACACCTTTGCCACCGAGGTGGGAGAGAGTCCGGCTGAAGGACACAACAGTGCTTATAGAGCTTCTCCCTTCAGACCATGGGGCAGAGGTTCAGGGCAGCGAGCCCAAACCTTGCCTCCAGACCCCACCGCGCTCACAGGGGCCTCGGAGCGGAACCAGCCAGGGAGACGCCGGGCGCGGGCGGCCCCTTACCAGAATCCGACAGAGCCGGGCTCACCAAGCTCAGCAGCTCCCGCTCCTTCTCGTAGTCGCCCTTACAGAGGAGCTGCCCCTCCTTCAGCACAAACTCGTCGCCCTTCTGCAGGCGCCGCTCGCAGACGCAGCAGCAGAAGCAGCGCAGGTGGTAGACGCTCTTCTGGGCGCGCATCACCAGCTCGCTGGGCGCGATGGCCTCCAGGCACCCGGCACACTTCACCGCGAAGAGCCTGGGGGAGCAAGAGGAGATCCTGCTGGGACGGCCAGCAGCACAGCAGCTGCACCCAGCAGGTGGCACAGTGCTGGGAACAACGGACAGGGACAGTGGTGGGGGGGTGGCCATTGGTACAGGATTGCTGTGTCACCCCATTGGTGCTTTGATTGCATTGAGGGGCTGGGCACAATGGTGTTGGCACCCCGCGGTGACACAGCACGTGCTGCATGTGCCAATGGGGGATGCTGTCTTTGGGTCAACTTTGGCATTTTTGGTTGACGTGTTACCAGGTGCTCACCACGAATGCTGTCAAAGGATGAAGACCTCAATGTCCAGACGCTCCGAGGGAAAAGCAAACAGGTGTCAAACCCGACAGTCCAGCTACCACTACAAGATGTGGGATGCATCACCTCTACATGAGTTTTACCATGCCAAGCCTACATGTCCACCTGCCTCCAGCTTACGCCTAGACATAAGGAGATGCTAGAGACGGCAATGGGGCCAGTGAGCTCATCCGTGCCTCTCAACAAGCACCTGCAGAAAGCGTCCATGCTGTCGGTCACCCACAAACCTCCCTGTCTCTCTGGCCTGGGTCACTGGAACAGCCCTGTTCCTGCTTGCAAACACATCAGGAATGTCTAATATATCATAAAAATCTCCATGGCAGCAAGTTTTCAGTTAAGGCTGGTGACAGACTGAAGATTTGATGTGTTAAAAGGAAAAGAAAAAGCTCAGCTTGTTCCCTGACATTGATGTGACAGTGTTTGAGACATCCCTAATTGTACAGTTCCCAGGTTTCAACACACTGGCTTTATACTTAAAAGCCAATAATAATAATGACAGCATAACACTTTGGGTTGAAATAGAGCTTTTCTTTCTCTGACTTTAAATGTCCTTATTGGGAAGCTCAGTAGCATGATCAACGATTTACAGTTGGGGAAACTGAGGTGAGCAGAGTGGAGGTGGCAGCATCAGTGTTGGCTTGAGAGGACTTGGAGGGACCTGGAGCTAAACCCTGGGCTGGATGTTTTAAGTGAAAGGGATGTTTCCACAGCAGAGATGTTTGAAGGTACCAAAACAGAACCTTTTCGCCACCCCCAGATATCTGTTTTTTTGGCTTGGGCCCCATAAAGAAAAAAACCCACTGTTTACCCAGCCTCGTCCTAAATATCTGTGGGAACTGGACATTATTATTCCCCTGTCTTGATGACTTCGTCCCAGAAAGAGAAGTCATAAGTCAGCACACATCCTGCAGAGGTTATCTCTGAGCATTGCCCGTGTCCTGGCCTGGGGATGCCCCAGGGACCCGCCGCATGGGGAGCGCTGCATCCAGCCTTCCACTGGCCACAGACAGCTCCCACCTCCACAGTCCCCATCCGAGGTGCCATCCCCGGGGGAGATCTGAGGGGCTGGAGGGCTGTGGGGCTGGTGATGGCTGGCTGGGGAGGGGAAGGGCAGCCCTTCAGCCTTTCAATCCTTTCTCCTTTTCTGGCTCTTACAAAAAAAACACATAGGAAATGATAAGCGCTGAGTCAGTCCCATTCAAACAAGGAGAGGATCAGATGCAGGCAAAACCCTCACAGCTATACCATCAGAAAATGGGAATAACTCAAAAATGTTCTTGTGATGAGTTCGATAGCCCATAAAACAAGGAGAAAGGGGGCAGAGCAAGGCACACGCGTGTCTTTGTGCCTCAGAGGTAGCTCCCAAGGTGAAGGCACCCGTAACGCCAGAGATGCTGCCGAACAAAAGCTCCCCAGCAGCAAAGGGACATGCATCTTGCTGCAGCCCACGCGCAGCCTCTGCTCCCGTGAAATCCCAGCCAGGCTTCATTTCACTTTTTCATTTCACTGCTTTAGCTGCCCAATAGCTGATAAACAAGACGGTCAGCTGTGCGAACCGCCGGAGGGGCACAGGCAGGCTCTGCCGCACAGGCAGCGAGCCCAGGAGAGTCGGCAGCAGCTGGTCGCATCTGTGCCTGTCTCATCAGAGACAAGAGCTTGCCTGCGTGGAGCCAGCGAGCCTGGGCCAGGCAGTGTGTCCCACCGGTGAGAGGAGGGCAGATATCTGCAGGAGCAGAAGATAGTGCCTGCGTCCCTGCGCTGACGGGCAGGGTCAGCCACAGAGCATCACCTCCCAGTGCCCCGTGCCGCGGCTGGTGAGCACCGAGCAAACAGCTGCCCACCAGATGTGTGCAACAGCTGCCAGTGGTGCCCACCAGCCTTTGGTGCTGGGTGTCAAGGGTTCAAAGGGTTGGGAACAGGGCCACCAAACGTACCCCGCTTTATTGGCGTCGGCTCCCTCCCACCTTGGGGTCCTCTCATGGATGCTTCATGCCAGCATGTGGGTTATGCCCGCTCCCTCCCAGCTTTTCCCAAAATGGTGGCGGCAAGCCCAGGGATGGGGTGCATCACTCTCCCCATGCCAGACAAATCCTGGGCACGCTCAGCAAATGGTAGCATCCCACAAGAAGTAGGAAAGAGGTGTTATGAAGCTTTTATAAAACACTATTGTTGCTACAGAAAGTGAAAAATCATCAAATAAAAGGTGGAGGTTAGGGAGTTTATAATTCTAGATAATGCCATTAGTGGCTTTTATTTTTGTACATTCAACTTTAATTTCCCAGGTTTACACACAACTGTCTGTCTCTAAGATGTATGTATTTCCAACATCCCTGGGACTGTCCTGGGACGAGTGGGATGTATGTTCCCTTGAAAGCATCCCTTCTGAAAGCTCATTTTTTTTTCTTGTTCCAGCTCTGAGAAACGGAGGCTTGTGTTAATATTTCTGTAGTAATTTTGTCTTTAATTATGTCTCTTTTATGTAAAAGTGGAGGCAATTTGTATTCATCTGGAAGCACATTCTCATCCTGTTTAAATTAAGTTTAAGCCCTACCTGTGGGGATTACTAACAGCTCTCAGTAATAAAATATTGATAAACTATTACGTTACTGCTATCTAATCTTCACAAATGAATGTGCCCAAAATCTCTATTTCCAGGGCACTGATCAGAGAGCCATAAACCTTTGCCAATTAGGCACAGCAGCACCGACTGAGCGATAGATGTTTCTAAGCCCAAAGTGTGTTGCAAAACAGGAAGGTGTGAGATTTAGGTAAATGGCTGCCTAATATTAGACACTTAAAGCTGTACTTAGGTGGCTGAATAAATGACTTTATTTCCAAACTGCTGAGTCCCCAACAGCTCCCACTGAGGGATGCCAGACGGACCAGGCATCTTTCACTGCCCAGTGCAGGACTCCCCCCTCCCTGGGCAACGTGAGATGCAGAGAAATCCCCATAAAACCTCTTCCACGGTATGACACTGTAAAAAGCTTCTTATAAACCTACAATAAACCCAGATCTTAGGCACTAAAAGGTCATGGGCATAAAAACTGCAGCCTACCACAGGTAGTAATGGGGAGAGAGCAAAGGGCATCACTGGTGTCCCAGATCTCTACAGCCCTGGACAAGCCCTCACCGGTACCAGCTCCTCTTCCTGGGGAGGAAGAGCATGCACAGATAACGCCCCCCCCCCCAGATAACCCCACGCATGGATAACCCCCTGCATGGATAATCCCACGCAGGAATAACCCCACATAGGATAACTCCAGCACGGCTAACCCCTGCATGGGTAACCCAACTGAAACACCCCTGGTCAGCCTAAGATGGGGCAGAAGGAAAATTTTCTTCCAGCACCAGATCTAGCAATTAGTTTAACGTTTTTTGCCTGAGCAAGACACACTAGCCTGGATCCAGAGATGTTGTCCTCCACCTCTGGGATCTTCAGCTCTGCACCCAGCTCCCTCCTGCTGCAGGCAGCAGGCTACAGAGAAAATACCATTTTTTTTCTCCCCTGTCTACCTCTTTGTGCCTCCCTGCAGTTGCAAAGGGGACTCTGAAATTACATTTTTCTCTACAGGAGGCTGCACAGAAGAGAAGGACAGGCTCTGCCCAGGGACTTCAACCAGTTTTAAACCAAGAACAAATTACCAACCCCTAAATTGCAACAGGAGCGCCTTCATTTCTGCCATCCTAGGGACTCTGTGGCCTTTACTTCTCAGTAGATTTTTTTTTTCCCTCCATAGCCTTGGCTTCAAAAGCTAAATCAGGCCTGGCTGGCAGACTTTGGGTTTGTTTAACCACATACAAAGATAACAGGCACAGGGCACCCAGACAGGGTCACTCGCTCAGCCCTGTGATGCTCGGTGGAAACCCAGCCTGCCACGGGCGACTCAGTAAAACCTTTATCAAAGCACTGACAGTGAATATTTGTAAATAAAAACAAACCCACTCAACTTAGGAAGAATTGGACCAAAATATGGTGATGCAAGCAATTTTTATCACAACACATAACTTTTTGTTTCTGATCTTAAAAACGTCCCTGCTCCTGTATTGATTAATCTGCATTAAAATCTTTTTTTAAAAAAAAAATTCAGGTCCCTTTTGAAATGAGAATCTGCAGTTTTGAAACAGAAAGGTGGTGGTGGTGTGCTTCAAGAAAAACTTGGAACAAAATATTTTGCCATTTCCAAAAGTGCAACATTTCTGCTGGAAGACCCCCAAGCGAGCTAGCAGCATTAGAGACATCCCCCCTTCCCCTGGGACATGGTCTCACTTTTCCACGCAATACCTCTTCCTCGAGAAGGCCATCCCAGACCTCTGCTTTGGGGTTTCCCAACTGCGCAGCATCACCGAAACCTAGAAATTTCAACACGTGGCCGAAGCCACCTCTGGGGCAGCACACCCGGTCCCCAGGGCACCGATGGAGGGGGAGCGGCGCGGGTAGCCCCAGTTTCCCATTGGAGCCACCACCCCCTCTTTCTTCCTTTATTTTGAGGTGACAGCCTGAAAGGGGCCGTGATTGACGGGCGCTTCCCGGCTGCTGTCTGTCTGCGTGCGCCGCATACAAACACGGCCCTTCAGAGCTTCCCCGGGGGGCGGCGGGTCAGGGACGCCGATATTAAATACTGACGGACAAATCTCAAACGCCACGCAGAGGCTTGGTTCAGGCAGCAGGTAAGGCAAGGCAGCTCTGCCGGGCAGAGGGATGTTCTCCTCCCTGCCCGTGCCAGCCTGGCTGCGGGATGTGGTGAGAGGGGCAGGGGCAGCCCCTGAGTGATGAGGGCTGGGGTGGGCACCACTGGCACTGGTCCCCATGAAGTGGTGCAGGCAGCTGCCCTGCCAGGCACCTCCCTGCCAGGGCTGCCCATAGCAGATGCATCCACAGGCATGCTGGGTTTTCCAGCACCCCGGCGCAGAGACCTGACCAAATCATCTGCTCTCACCATGGCCCAGGAGGAGACTGAGCAGACCCTGACTGACCCATCAGAGGTGCAGGAAGCTCCAGCCTGGCCATGCTCACAGCCATCCCCAACCGACACCTCTGGAAAGCAAAGCTGTCACGGAGCCATGACCTTGGCATGGGGATGAGCTGATGGCCACGCACAGTGTGAGGGGCGTGGGAGGAGGCTGGCAGCGGGTGCCGGTGGCAAGCCACAGGGCTCCGTGGGGAGCGAGGACGCCGGATTGAGTTGTCTTGGCTCTGAGTCATCTTCTCACTCACTGTCACTCGTTGGAAGAGGGGACGGCAGCACCGGGTCCTCAACGGGCTGGCAGTGGAAAAATGCCAACCCTGCACCCATGGCTTGGGAAGGAGTCCTGCTGCTGCTGGGCTCATGTCACCTTGTCCCCTTCTCTGGCCCCTGTGGAGCATGGGCCGCTGCCAGGAAGGAAGGGTCATGGATGCACCCCCTGCGCGTGGTGCCTGTGAGGGCATCCCCCAGCCACAGCCATGGGGGGACCACCTGGACCCTCAATCCCAGCAGGAGAGGTGCCGAGGCCGTAGGAGCAACTATGAAAGGGCTGAGTCCATCTCAGCGCTGCGGAAGGCAGGCTGGCATGTCCTGGGGATGGGGAGAGCGATTCAGAGGGCAACCCAGCACCACCGATCCTGGAGACCTCCAAACCCTCCCTGGGTCTCCGGGCTCCCAGGCTGACAGAGGAAAGCACCCACAGCCACTCTCGCCTTCCCTCCCCACACACCCCAAGCCCTCGGAAAGCTCTCTAGTGGGACAGACGAGGGATGTTTTCCCCAGCACTGTTCTCCTGACCCTTCCCCGTCTCCCAGCTCCCTCCCCCCGAGGCGGACAAGTGTTCGCTTTACTGCCTGGCAACGGGGCCGGGGCTAAGCTTGCTAAAATATGAGTGTTTTTTGGCTGGAGTACCAGAAGACTGCAGTCCTACAGAGAGAAAAAAATTGAGCACTCCATGCCATGGCTCCAGAAAGGGGGAGAATTAGGTTTCACACCGAGCAGGCTGGACCATGGCATTCTTTAGTTAATGCTTAACAAACGCCCAAACAAAAGCGGCCAACTTCGCTGCATGTTTGTAAAATGTATTCTCAGCAGATTCGGGTTTATTGGAGAATTCACTCGCTTTGCAGCAAGTGGCGTTTTCCTTTTTTTTTTTTTTTTAATTTCCCTTCTCCTCCCTCCCCCCCGGCTCTAGCCCTTCTCATTCCTGCTGCCTGAATGCGTTTTCTGACACTTCGAGAGGACATGGCAACCAAGCTAAAATGGGCTTATTTCATCCCAGGGGCTGATGCGAGCTTGCCTCCATGGCCCCGGGGTGCAAGCTCTCCCCAGGGTCTAGCCAAGCTGCTGCTGGCAACTGGGGATGGTGATTCCAAAAAGCCAACCCTTGGCCTCTTGCAAATCCACCCCTGAGCAGTTGGCTGGTAGCTGTGTTGTCCGAAAGGCCAGGGAAAGTGATGAGGGGAGGTGAAGCCTGAGACCCCTGCTTTTCACCTTTCTTCATCTAATCCAGCTCTCAGGGTCCAAACCCAGTGGTCCTTCCTCATCCAGCATCCCACTCTGCTGTGCATCCCAGCCCTGCACACTTCCCGGCCTCGGAGAGCCTGTCACAGTGGCAGCTGCTGCCAAGCACTGCTTGCTTTCAAAGGCAGAGCCGCTGTCAGGGATGGCCAGGGCGTGGAGGAGGGGGACAGCCCCATCCAGGGACCCCAGAGACTTTGGAGGTGTTAAACTGGGGGTTCATTCATGGGTGTCCTGCAGGAGCATCCCTAAACGAGTTCCTGCTCTGACAGAAGCATCTAAGCAGGTCCCACGATCCCTCCTGGAGCCTGGTACCATGGCAGAGGACACCAGTGATGAGGAACATGCTGGGAAGGTGATGGCACTGCATCCAAGTCCAAACACCATCCCAATGGAGACAACCCAAGGATCGATCCCATCCAGCACAGCAGTTCTGCATCCCAGCCGATGCATCTCCCACCAAGCTGAATTTCGAGCAGCGACCCCCTCCCTGCCCCGTGCCCCCCAGAAAACAAGGATAATTGAAAAACCACAATATCACTAGTCAAATTTAATATTGAGAGTGAGTGAGCGGGAGCCAGAGGTCAGAATTAATTACACCCCACCATATTTCAGCACGCTGCCGCGGCTCCGTGTCCTTTCCTTGGGGAGCAGTGCTTCCACAGAGAGGTCGACAGACATTATTAGAAAGGACTGATTTAAACGTACCCCCAGGAGCTTTTCAGCTTGTCTCTTCAGAGCCTTTGTTTGTACTGAGATTAATGGGGAGGCAAATGATGGAAAAGCAAAGTCACCAGGAGCAAGAGGATGTGCCATCACCACCACCACCCCGATTTGGCTGGCTTTGTAAGCGGAGCAGGAATAACTAGAAGAGAAGGAAATGCTGTTCGTGTCATTCATTTTGCAGATAAAAATGGGATGTTCTTGAAACCTTTTTTTTTTTTTACTTTCGAAGAAACAGAAATCCTGGCTGAAAAATCCTGCAGGCTGGTTTTCCTACCCCCCTGGGGATTTTACACACTCGCTGGTTTTTCAACGTGCTGTACCACCATGGGGGAAGGAATAATTTTCGTTCTGTTCCAGCTTAGGGTACCCCCTCTTGCAAGTCATTATATTTGCCTCTGAGTCTTTTGTGATGGAAAATTAAAATAGAAAAAAAAACCAAAATTTAAAATATTTGTATTTTCCATTCTGAATTTCAAAAGGACGGCTACAAAAAAAAAAAAAAAAAAGGAAAAGAAGGAGCATTCAGATCAGGTGGAGAAGTTGTGATATCTCCTTTCTTGGGGATACCCAGAACTCGACTGGTCCCAGCCCTGAGCAGCTTGAAAGGAAGGGCTGGGGACCTCCAGTGATGCCATAAATTTACATCCACCTTGTACCAACAGGTTCAAAAAGGCATCAGGCAAATCCAGGGGACTGAGTTCACACCCAGCCTGGTCCCACAGGTCCAACCTCACACTCAGGATAACCCAATTCCCCAACTGCCCAGGGCATCACAGGCTCGCTTGGCTTTTGGGGGGCTTTCCCAGAGCATCACCACTGAGGGCAGTGCAAGTGGACGTGCATCAGATCCGGCTCTGACACTGGGGCTCCCGGCCACTCTCGAGTCTCCTAGGCTACAATCAAGGCTTGCATTTTCCATGTTCCCTTCAAGGGCTCTCCAAACATCCAGGGACTGGGCCATGGGAGCCGCCATTTCCCAGGTGTTTAAAATTCATAGGGCGTTCATGCCAACGTGCCAAGGTGGCAAACTCTCATCAGGAGGTGGCCAATATCCTGTCGAGCTTCCCGGCACTCTGGCAGCTATAAAAATCGCTCAGCTGTATAAAAGCTAAACAGAGTAAACCAAGTCGGACATAGAGACCAGCTGCTTCAGACCAGCTCAGCAAACAGAGATCCGCGGGAGCACACCGGGTGCTGCTGGCGGGGAGATATCAGTCTCCCGGCTGGGTTATTTCTTGCTTTATCTTTTATTTCCATGTGGCCCAGCTCACCCTCACGCAGGGTTTTGCATAAATATCATGAGCGTGTGTTGTCAAGTTGTTGGGATGGGGTTTTTATTTTTTTCAATAGCATTTCCACAATGGAAAGCAGCTGTTGTGGTTAACAGGCTGCTCCGAAGCAAAAGCTGCACTGCACATGGAGGTATCTCAAAAGAGGCATCCTTCATTCATAGCTCCGTGCACTAGAGAGCACTATAACATGTGTTTCGATGAAGTTTGTTAACTACTCAGCTAAACAAGCGCGCTGGAAATGCCAGAGGAATATGCTCTGGAATGAATGGAAATATTCATCCAAAAAGACATTAAATTCAAGCCATCTTTTTTTTTTTTCCCCTCCTCCGCTGAGCTCATGTTGCAGCTCTCTTCTAGCGTGCGCTCTTGGGCTGGGGCTTTGGGAGAAACACATGCTTGGGGCGCATTTTGCAACCTCAGCGGCACCCCAGCCAGGGCTGCAGTAACAGATGACAGCACGTGGGGGGTTTCTCATGCCATCGGTGGCCCAGGGACACATCGGCAGAGGCAGCCCGGCAATGGGCAGCTCACCGACCGTGATCCCAAATGACATCTTGTGCGTGGAGAAGCAGAGCTCCTCTGCCTTTCGTGGGTCTGAGCATCAGCTCCCCAGAGGTACTGAGCATCCTAGAGGAGCTCAGTCTCATAATAAACAGGGATAAAATCTCAGGAAAATTTGATTATCAAGTGTTTAAAATTCACTTGCTTCTCTGGATCTTTTTCCTCTTCAGTCTGGGGACGTTTGGGAGGAAAGTCTACATTTTTAGCCAACACTCCCTTGAAAATTCAGTATTACACCAATGCACATACAAACCTCTTTTTGATTTCTGTGTAGTGACTGCATTTCAAGGTGCCTTCGGTAGCCATGAACACCCCCAGAAAAGGCTCTAATTGTTGCCACTAAATGAGAAGCAGTCCCAGATCCCGACATCAATTAGAGGGGTCGGTATTCATCATGGGTGGAAGATGCTCAGAAGGCTCCAAACTGGCCTAAAGGTGCTCAGCACCAAAGCTGGTTTAGAGCTTTCCTATAAAATCATTTCCCTTCCTTCTAATTGCTCTATTATATATATATACACACAGACATAGACACACATACACACATGTATGTACATACGTTATATGTTTTTTTCTGAGAAGTCTGTTTTCCACAGAGTTCTTTCAATTCAGACATGAGCCCAAAGGAACCTCTCTGGTTCAAGTCACTTGGGGACCGAAGGGCTGTGCCCAGGGATGCTGAGCAACTTGGGAAAGAAGGACCCCAGCACTCTGCTTCCACTTTGCAAAAGCGCTGGCTGGACCCCATCTCACCACTCCCTACCCAAAACATTTTTCTGGAGCTTTTTGATCTGAAAAAAATCTTGTTTTTTTTTTTTTTCCTTAACCGTTTTGGTTTTCAAGCCAAGGCGTGCTGAGCTGAGCACTGATGCACTGGAATTTCCTTCCAAATGAGAACCGTCAACGCTTTGCCCCATGCACCCCTCGCACCCCACAGCCCTTCCCAGTGTGCTCCCATGGCCAGAGCACTGGAGAATGCTGAGTGAGGATGTGGGAGAAAAGAGCAGAGACCCCTACCAGGGGGGACCAGGATGCAGGGACAGTCCTGTCCCCCGAGCCACCACCGGGGTCATGCTGTGGTCATGGTTGCAGGGGTGTGGGGCCAGTGCCCAGCTTGCCAGGCTACCTAAGACAGGTCCCAGCACTGCTGAGGCACCAGGATGAGCTTCTGATGGATTAGACAGTAAAAGCAAACACGCTTTCTCTAGGAAACAGGTTCCTGCTGCTCGTCTGCTTGGGGTTATCGCAGCGTTGGGGGCAGCAGCCCTTCCCAGCAGCCTCCGGCGGCTGTGGAGGCAGGATATTACTTTGTTGCTTATTCATTTTATTGCTTCTCCTTTCTAAATATTTGCTTGGCAGGGAAAGGATTCCCTTTACACAGTATCTGTTTTTACAGGTCAATTGAATTTCTGGCGCTCTCAATCCCTCTTTCCCTCCAATTGCATTTGCAAAACAAATATTGATTGTACCAATTAGCTGCGAACCCCTCGTGGAAGACAGCTCAACGCCTTCAGCCAGGAGAAGGCTCTCCTGGCCCCAAAACATGTGCTAGTAGACGGAGCCGGTGGGACAGGAGCCTGCAGAGCGGCAATGTCAGGGCAGGGCTCTGCAAACCCCCAGCAGGACCCTCTGGAAGACAACAGCAAAAATTATGCTGCTAATGCTTCCAGCTAGAAGGCAACATCTTTGAATGGTATTAAATTAAAGCTGAGGTGTCCCCTCACACCTGGGACAAGCGTAAACTACCCCATGCCTATTGTTCACTCTGGAACCTAATGATTGCAACCAAGGGAGACCACAAATGCCACCAACAGCAATAACAAATGCATCCAGGGGTAGGTTAGATCCAGTAATCCCCAAAGCCACCCATCCCCAGCAGACATCTCATTTTTTTCACCAAAACACTAAATGCACCAGCTCGTTGGGGCAGGGTTGGGGCAAGAAAGACACCCTCCTCCTGTTATTCAGGTATTGGGAAGTTCCTTCTAGCTCTGCTCTTTTGCCTGGTGTGTGATAAGCAAGCGGCTTTGGGCAGCAGCACAGACACAATTCTCCTGAGTGTCCCAGCAACATTTGCTCTCCAGAAAAGCTGGCAGATGCCTTTTTTTAAGGGATGGACTACACCCTGATGATGGGCTACACACTGGGGTGCTTGGCCACAGAGCAAAGGACCACAATGACATCTTCCGGCAAAATCACATCCTTTAAATAAAAAAATAAAAGAAAAGGTAAGTTCTTCACCCAAAATGTCTTTAGGGTTTGCCTGTTCAGTCCTGGGCTTTTCTGAGCTGCCTCACCAAAAGCAACGGGCACGTCCAACCCAAGCACCACGTCACACTTTTTCACACTGATTTCATTGCTCTGGGTTTTATTTGTGGTTTCCTTGGGAGGTTTTGTCAAAATCCTCACTGCCACAGGGAGAAAGGAAAGACGTCTCGGTGGAAAAATCAGTCAGCATTAAAAACTTGCTGTGTTTTGCTCCGATGCAGTCTAAATAACTTTTAAAAGAACAAATGAGATCACCGAATTGCACGGCGGTGCGAGTCACAGTGGGGATCCTCTTCACCCTGCACACGGAGAGCTGTGACAGCCTTTGGTGGCTCTTATCTGCCCCCGGCTGCTGCTGAGACAGGGGTCCCCGGCAACCCATGGCTTGCCAGTGGCGAAGCATTCAGAGCACACTGTTAAATATGTCCTGCCCGTGTCAAAAGTCACAGCCCAAGGCAAAGGCGCAGGGGGGAGCGGCAAGGCGGGGGGCTGCTGGATTAGCCACCGAGGCGGAGTCCCCGTCTGCAGCCTGCCGGGGCTGGGACGTGGACTACCCTGTTGCAATAGCACAGGAGAGATGCTGCGCACAGCAAGCAGCCAGTCCGCCCTGGAGAGGAATCCCAGGCTGCCAGGGATGCCCAACCTGGGAAAAGCCTCTTTCTTCAGCTCTGAACCTCAAAATGATGCTGCAAGTCCCAGAAAGCAGAGACAGTCCGCAGCCCCCCTCGATATCCTCTGCAGACTAGGGAAGGAGGAGTGCCCAGCCCAGCCCAGGAGTGCAGGACTGGCCCAGCATCCAGAAGAAATTCTTTTTAACCCAAAACGTGGGATGGTTTTTTTCCTCGTATTTCTCTTAATCACAGCTGGGAGAATTCAGGTTCCCCCTGCAGCACTGGGGTAAAATGAGACAAGAAAACAGAGCAGTCGCCCTCCCACAGCCAGACCCAGGGCGCAGGCTCTGGTAACACGAGGGTGTCAGTCCCCCCTGCAAGCTGAGCTAAAGCCAGGACAGAGATGTCGATATAAAAGATGTTGACATACAAGCTGTCGATACATAAGCTGATCCCATCTGATGACAGCATGCACACATCCAGCATCCCAGGGCGGAGGGCAGGAAGCAGATGCCTAGTTAGAGAAAGCAGGGACCAGCCACGAACCGCTCGTGCTCCTCTGCAGCTTGGACAAGTACGAGGGGGTTTGGCTCCATGTTTTGGGCTCGGGCCCACCTCTCCAGTTTAAAGCAGTTGAACCGAGCCCAAAGGCTCATTAAGTCAGTCTGCCTGGAGCTGGTTCCGCCGCCAGGACATTTCATCCCAACATGAAGTCGATGTTTCTCTTTGCATCTATGAAGGGATTTGGGGTGAGTGAGAGGAGGCAGCCCCCATGGCCAGGGCAGTTCTGCCAGCCCCCAGTGTTTCACCTGAAATGGGTGACAACAGGTGCTGGAGGCCCTGTGCCCACAGCCTGAGATTGGGTGAGAATCCCACCTTTTCACTATTTCCCTATTACCTCTTCCCATCTTAAACTGATCTCCCTGGGCTACATCAGGAACGGGACCTCTTGGGCCTGCAAGTCCCACGAACTTGGAAACAAGCAGGCAAAGGCAAAGAGCCCACTATTTATCCTTAATTCATGTCAAATGACATGATGGGAAAGCCAAGGTCAGGAGCATTAATTTATTTTGCCAGCCTGTCTCCTGGACGTGCAGGGCAGAGGCAGCCTGAATCCCCCTCCCTTGCACCAAGCAACATGTGCATCCATTCCCACCCAGTGACATCCCTAAGAAGACGTCATCACGCCACCTCCCAGCCTTACTGAACCCTCTAAAGGTCAGCACTGAAGGCATGTCCACCACATATGGTTATTAGTTCTCCAGGTCCGTCCATCCCTCCACTACAGCTGGGTGAACAATTCACAGCGCATAAATTTATCTAGCAGATCTCAGCCCACGTGCTGTTTGCTAACAGTCTGTAGAGAGGCTATATTTTATCCCTTTGGGTTTCTTGGCCAGCATTCAAGCTCCTGACCCTGATTTATTCGCAATCGGTCAAGAGCCACATTTCATCTCCGTAGTCCATGTCTGCACAGAGCTATTCGAAGCACGTGGCTCGACGTCCCACAGCAGCGCCAGGGCACCTCGCCGTAAGCCAGTCCCAGTTCTTTGCGGCACCTCCAAAAGGTAACCAGGGGGGTTTTGTGTTCAAAAATAGGCTCTGTGGGGGCAAACTTTGCCTGACGAGAGCAGCATGGCCGGAACAAACCGCACCTCTTCTGCGCACGAAGGCGATGAGAGCTCCAGATGCCGGCCAAGGCTGGCTCACTGCCTGTCCTCATCCCATCTCACCATCTCTTTGCCTACCTCTCTGCCTATTTATAGTCATGGAGACCTTTGCACAACGCCCGAGCAGCCAGAGGGTTGAGTGTATAGGCGGGATGGCAAATGCCACTCTTTTAACTTTCCAAAGTTCTTTTCCTTCTGCCTCTCAAGGGGGCTGCCACAGAGAGTCAGACACACACCCTGCCTTTGAGATGAAACCTTAGGACCAGCCAGAAAATGCCTCTCAGAGCTACACCCATAGTCAACCTGGCCCGGGGGGGTTCAGAAATCACCCTATGCTGCATCTCAGCAACTCTTTACCAGGGGAACAATCACACTCACACAGATGTGAGCATCCCTCTGTGAAGCCAAACCACATAAAATAATCAAGGCAATGGGAGACATACAGATTAATCTGCAGAATTCTGAGAAAAAGAGTGATGTGAAGGATCGGGGTTAGTATCAGCCCTATCTGACATCTTCATTGGCAATTGTAATTATGGACTAATTAGCATGTTAAATAATATTAGCAGGAGATAAACTGGAGAGGATGGAAGAGAGCAAAACTATCTGAAGGGGACCCTGGAGAGTTACAAAAAACAAACCAAAGGAAATTCAGCTTGGAAAAACACAGCTTCTGTAGTCCAGGGGAAAAACAACCAGAGCAGATGCTGCAGCAGGAAGAGGAAGGCAGGAGCAGGGAAGCGGAAAGCGGCTCGGCGCGGGAGCTGCATCGGGCAGGTGAAGAAAGCCAGCCCACTGGCTCCCCTGCAAGCCAAGTCAGGGGTCTTGCCCAGGAGCAGCTCGGTGAGCAGGGCAGTCTGCAAGGTTTCACCGGGAGAGTTGAAGAAGGACCAGCACCGCACACTGGCGATCCGCAGGGCATCCTACTTGGGGGGGGGGGGTAGTGCCTTGTAGGAAAAAATAATATCCCAAGTAGAACTGTTAAATGCAACTCAACTTCATCTGGAGCCGTTTCCCCCTGCCTGGTCTTGGGAAGACCTATTGCATGAACATCTCGTCTTTGAGCAGCAGCTGAGCGCCTGGTTCCCAGGCAGATTGGCCACATACGGGAAGGAGAGAGGTGGCAGAGGGCTGTGACCTTCACCCCAGCTGGGCAAGACAGGGGGACAGTAGTCAGTACACAGAGCTAACGACTGTGTTCATGCTACAAGAGAAGACCCCCACTCCCCAGTTGTACATAGAAGTAATTCCTCCTCCTCTGCAGAGCCTCAAACTGCCGCCTTCACTCATTGCACGCCGTGTATTGACCAACACAAAGTGCTGGATGCCCCCGCCCTCTGGCCATGCTGAATCCTCCCCCACGTCTCCTCCATCATACGAGCCCCTAGACTGCTGGGTGAAAGCTGCACCATCACTGTCTTGTGGGACACGGGACGAGGGGCAGACCCTGAGGGTGGGACACCTGAGGGCGGTCTTAGTCCTGGTATCACTGCTAGTCTACACTTAATAATAAGATGGATAGAATTGTTTTCTTGTAAGAAAATCCTATAACAACTCAAGTGACCAAAATGGGGTAACCTGAGTACCTTTCTTACAGGGATCCTAATGGACCTGCACCTCCTGGTGCAAAGCAGGTGGCTGCAAAACCAGGCAGGATACAAGCGCTCATGGGGGGAGCTCCGGGAGCCCCAAGCAAGACAGATGAAGCAGCATGAAACACCCCTTCAGCAGCAATCCTAACCTCAAAATTACAATGGCAGGAGGGATGTGCCCATCCCCATCGATGTACGGGGTGAACAGGAGAGCTCGGATAGACTTGCCTGATTTCTGCAGCTCTGCTTCACCAACGGCTCTTTCTGTCAAATAAAGAATAGCAGCCAGCAGGGTTGCAAAGAAAGGGCTGGGCTTATTAAAAGCACCCTTCATCCTGAGACACTACTCCTCAGCCTCTCAGCTGGAGCCCTACATCCCCAAACTCTGGTGCTCCCCGGCAGGGCATCCATGGGAGTCACAGTCTCCTCTCCCAGTGCCTGATAATTCAGGTGGACCAAGCAGGATCTGAGTCACTTGTCCCTACCACCTGGGGACAAGGAAAGTCACACCAGCCATGTCACCATGTCTCCTCCAAATAGATGCTCTCACCCCTGATGTCTGAACGCTCCAGTCCTTCCCTGGACCTTTTGGAGGGTTTAAAAGTGCAACCAATTTAAGGGAAACCCAGATTTCTAACCCACCAGGACCAGCGCTACAGCATGCAGGAGCTCTGGAGGGTCTGGCCTGTGCAGCTGCCCAGCATCGGGAAGGGGCAGGAGTTTTATCGCCCAAAGGGGGATTAAAACGGTTCCTGATGCACGAGTATCTGGAGGCAGGCAGGGAGGAGGGGAGATGCTTTCCCGTGATTTGTGGGCTGTTCTCGGGCTGTCCTTGCTGCCAGGTCTTGGGCAATTTGATGACTTTTGTTGCAAACTGGAAGAACAGGAGACATGCGAAGGAGGAAACTTGCATTCCTCTCGCCTAAGAAATCCCTTCTCACTTTCCCCCAAATCACACATACACCCAACCTCAGCTTCTCTGGGCTGGCTTGGACACCGGCTCCCCACCCACACCCAGATGACCTACTCATCCAGAAATGGCCAGGGCCCGTGGCCGGGGCGTTATCCTCTCCTCCTTTCCTCCCCTGCCCGCATCCTGCCTGCACAGCCCTGCCGGCAGCCAGGGCAGGCGGGGGGACCCTTCATCCTCCGCTGCTGAGCGGAGAGGTGGCAAACACCAAATAAAAACAGCCTCTCCCAGCCACGTCGGTGCAAGGGGGACCCCAAGCCTCCAAAACTCACCCCACACCCCCCCCCACAAGCTGCATCCCAAGCACCTCCACACCTCCTCTTCCAGAGACGTCCCTGGTGGCTTGCAAACGCAGATGTTGTATTTCTCTACCCCTATTTCCCAGAAAAAAAATCCACACTGGGTGCTCCCTGCCTCTGGGACCAGTGGCTCTCAAATCCAGATAGGTATGTGACCCACCGGGCAGGGGTGGTGGACACGGTGATGGACATCGCACACCAGGCCACCATGCCTTGATTTCTACAGCATCTCCCCTCCCTCAGGTGCCTCCTCTGTCCCTGGAAGTCCTCTGCAGGATGCAGAGGTGGGAAAGGACTCACACAAAGCTGAAACACAGCGGTAATGTCACCTCAGGCCACGAGGCCATGAGTTTGCAGGCAGAAAGCCAAAGTCTGCCTGAGAACCTGAGTCTGCTCAAGTCCACTGTGAAAACCTGTGGGGAAGGTATGCATCAGGAGGACAACCATCTGAGCACCAACTGAGTCCAAAACAAAGCAACACAGAGCCACTGGTTAGGGAACCAACTAGTGAGAGATTCTCTCTGCTTACTTCCACAGCGTGTTACCACTGAAGCCTAATGATGTCAACCGCCAACCAGTTGAAACCTTCTGAGCTGATACCTCCCAGGGTGGTTAAGGCAAAGAGTGACCTGCGTGTCACCAGCATGGAAAGGTTCCTCCAAGCCACCTCCTAAGAGGGAGAAAGCAGGGGACTCATTTCACTGCAGTGCAAAACAGCCTCTCCATCCTTGTGGCCACCTCCCACCTCTACCTACATATCGCCAGAAAGCATCTATAAGGCTGAGTAAAACTCACCTCCAGAAGAAAACCCCATCCGCCAGGGTCGGCTGTGCCGCTCTGGGGAATTTCTCACTGGTGAAAAGGTGAAGCAGAGACCTCACACGAAAACTGTGGGGAGAAACCCGGCAGCGCTGGGTTAAGCAAGACCCTGCAATCTGGCCATGGGGCGTTCGCCTATGCAATCTTGGCTTTGCAACGGGTTTGCAGGTCCATTAAACAAAGTGAGACAGAAAATTGGACGCCAGTGCCTGCTCCGTGGAGCAAGAGACGCCCTGCTCCAAGCCTATCTGACCAGGGCCTCCTGAATTTCTTTTCCCCCTTTCTGAAGGAGAATAAAGATAAACCACAAGCTCAGACCCAGATCAAACACAACCTCACACATGCTCAAGGGGAATGACCAGCACTGGAGTGGTAGGAATAAAGCAGAGTCCTCTCATGGACCTTTCCGCCCCCGTTTCCACACCCAGCTAGATTTAGGGCTTCTCGGCTGGGGCGGGACCCTTCTGGGTAAAAGGAGAAAAAGCTCTGGGGTGGATCCCGCCGTTTCCTATTCCAGGAAGGCCAGAGCCCCTCTAAATTCTGTCCTTCTGGTGGAGAGAGTGAAATCTGGAGATGCAAAAAGACACACCCCAACACTAATCTAGACTTACACCATCCAGGTATCAAGTACTGTCATCCTGAAAACATCGCTGACCCGTGCATGTGCCAGGCGGCCCTGCAACAGACGGACAAGCCGGACGTGATCTGCTACTCTGACGTTAACAGGCAGCCAAATACCAGCCACTAGATTTGATCTTTTAAGCACCAGCACCTTGCCCCAGGCAGTCAGCAAGACTATTATGAGGGCTCAAGGCAGCCTGGCCGCTGACTGCTTTCCCTACAAGCACTGCCCCACAAAAGGATGCGCAATTCCCACCGTAGTACCCCTCATTGCATAGATATTGGATTTGGGAAATACTTCTTTGCTGCAGGCGAAACATTTTTTTTCCATGCCAGCCCCTTCAAATGAGAGTGGTTTAACACTGTTTGCTGAGCTCCTCAGCTCTTTGCGGCAGGCACCATCTCCATACATCTGAGGAAAACTCAACACGATGGTAAAAGCAGGTCTGTCACCAAAAGCCACAGGCATCCCTAAATCTCACCCAGTCCCATCCCTCTGGTGTGGGGAGAGCCTGAGGAAGAGCAAAGCAGTGGAGGTAGCAAGCAAATGAAAGGCATTGCTGAAGGGGGAAGGCATCAAACAGCCCCACGTGCCAGCATCTCCCTGTGAAATAGTTCAGTGGTCCCATCCATGGGCTGGGGAGTTGGCAAGGAGGGGCTGGGGCCCCCTAGAAACCTGCAAAGAGCTTCAGGACAGCTCACGGCAGGAGCAGAGAGACAGACATATATGTCGGGGCAGATTGTGGAAGCAAGATAGGACACCACCTCCCTTGCTATAGCAGCTAAAAGTCCTTGTGAAGCAGCTCCCTGAGCTGGGGTGAGCTCAGTAGAGGCACAGAACCATCCAAGACACCCACGCCAAAGGCTGCAAGGTGCCCTGGTGCTCCTGAGATGGGTACCAGATGCAACAGGCGTCCTCTACCCAGCGCAAACAGTCCTGTCCCGGGCTGTTCCTCCAAGAACTGCTGTAGCTTTACAATGTACTTTTGGATGTAACAGGACCCTGTTTTACTCCCTAACGTCACTCATTATTGTGGCGTGTAAAACAAACCCTTTGATAATCATGTTTTCCAGGTTGTAAACTCACTCACCGGTCACTGGGATAAGGACACACAGGGGCCTCATCTCACCACACTATGTTTCTAATGATCTCAAGATTCTCAATGGGGAATCGTGCCTGGTTTCTGCAAACTATTATCTAATCTAATTCCCTCCATCCCATTACTTAAGGATTTACAACACACAACCTCCCCTGAAATGGTTTCTGGTAAAGTCTTTGAAAGCTCTTCTGGTCCTCACATCATTGTCAGGGTCAGCCACGCATTAATGGCAAAGCATTTATGCGCCAGTTAACTCGTTCCCTGGCAAGCAAGTTTGTTTATGCTTTTTAAATTCAGGAAGCAATTAATAGTTGCCACAAAAGCAATGTGCTTCTCTTGGGTGAGGGCCATAAACCCCTGACTCGCCTTGGGGAATTCAGATGCCTCCATCTCAGCAGACACCTTCCATGATTGTGGTGGGTGCAAAGTAAATCCTAATGCTGAATAACTGATGCTAGGAAATCTTCATGTACTCACTAACCCAGAGAGCTGTGACTCTGACTTCCCAAGGTGACCGTTTCAGGGAACAACACTGCCAACGTCAAGAAGTTAAACGAACGCAAGACCTGAGCATCTTCCAGCTTTCCCTAGAGCCAGAGAGCTAGAAGTGCTCCCCACTGAAAGGTAGAGGACTTCACTGAATCCCCTGACTCTGGGATGTGGAGCTTTAAAAACCAAAAAAACACAGATAATGCTGTGGATGAAGCCAGACTCTCAGCAGAATCTGTAGATCTGATGATGCATCCTGTAGAGAGGTGGAAAACCCCAGTCCCTGGAGTCCAGCATCCTCCATTCACACCAAAAACCCCAGTCCCTAGAGCCCAGAAACTTCTGCTCACGCTGAACAACTGCAGCACATGGAAAGCAGAGGCAGAATCATCCACCCCACGGTGCTTCCTCCTTCCCAACCAGCACAGACAGAAGAGAGGATCCACTGCCTCCCACTAAAAACATCAGCTGTCTCCCCAGGTTTTAGACGACAAGCTCCCTTTCCACATAGGCCCCCTCGCAGCCATCAGAAAGCAATGATTTCCAGGCTTACCCTTCTGCACTAGACTTCAACCAGCTGCAGACAGGCCCGTGCATATCCTCTTCCTAATCCTTCACGCACAATCCCTAGACAGTCCCTGGCTTTTATTATTTTCTGGCAGGAGAGAGCACCACGTTAACCCCCGTGCGCAGGCTGCAGCCTGACCATCTCTCAGCACATCCCAGCTTGGGTCCAAATTATAAATTAAATGTTCGTGTAACAAGAGAACTGGCCAGGGCCAATTGCCTATTAATATTTTAAAACTCTGCTAATTCTTATTTAACAACCTGTTTGAAAAAATCCCTTCTAATTGCTTGATACAGTGATGGACCTAAAACATTTATTTATTGATAAAGACCATGGGAGACTCTTCCCATGGGAATGGCCATGCTTTCCTTCGAGGTGCTCAAAGCCTAGGGACAGAGCAGGCAGCAGCATCACTGCGCTGGTTGTCCATCGAGGCAAGAACCTCGCGTTCCTCGCGTCTGCCAGCAAACCCTTCTCTGCACAGCAGTTCCCCTGTCTTCAGGGATACAAGATGAAGTCCTTACTAAGAGGTATTTTCAGGCACTGAGACTGAGAATATTGTCTATATGTATGCTGAAAATTCTTGTCCTTAGCATGATGCTGTAAAACTCTCATAAGATGGAGCTGCACGTGATGCACAGGCTCTGGCTAAGGGACAGTGGTTTCCAGATGCGGAGACAGTGTGTCAGCAGCACACGACAAACCCTCACGGGGCTGCAGGACAGACACGGGCAGGGTTTGCATCCCAGAGCCACACTGATCTCAGGAGCACACCACCCTGCAAGGGGACATCTTGAGATGAGGGCTGCAGCCTCACCAGCCAGGAGCAAAACAGCCTGCATCTCCAAGCCTGAGCTCCCAAGGCACGCAAGGCTTTACCCCAGGAGTGAGCAGGACCCTGCAACATGGCTCAGTGGCCAGGCAAGGCTGCAGCCAGAAGCTGCCCCTCCAGCCCTGAGCTCACCACTGACCTTGAAACACAGGGCGGGTGGCTGCCATCACCGGCATCATATGATCCGTTACAAAACATGACGGGCTCTACTTAGAGGTTACACGCCACAGGACAAATTTAACACCCGAGAGCGTTCCCGATCCCACTGGAAGAATTCCTGGCAGGGGCTCAGTAATCGCCCACTACTGTAAGTGGCCAAGTGCCATCGCATCGGTTCGGCTCCAGACACAGGAGGACCTCGTTCCTTACTACTGACGGGAGAGACGCTTCAGCTGATGGATGACACCACAGAAGATGATGAATCCCCCAGCAGCGGGTGGGCCTTGAAGCACAGAGAAAAGGGAATCTGCAAAAGATGCTGCTCCCAA
The DNA here is from genome assembly GCF_031877795.1 of Strix aluco. NCBI lineage: Eukaryota > Metazoa > Chordata > Aves > Strigiformes > Strigidae > Strix > Strix aluco. Next base: position 29,388,660 of record NC_133938.1, on the reverse strand, counting down.
AAGCCTTCACTTGTTTTGAGAAAGGTATTTCAGGGCTTCAATTAAAAAGTTGCATTGAAGGCAGCCTGACTATGCAGCTAGGAGGTGTATGAAGAGATCCTTGGGGAGAATGATGCTCTGGTGGACATCACAAGAACAAGCAGATGGAATGGAGTCATTCTCAAAGGATGCCCAGTCCACAGAGGCCAATGCCTGGGGACTTCCCTGCCCAGCCATGAGAAAGGCTCAACACCAGGAGAAATTGTCCCTGCTGTCATTCTACTGGCTGTACACAAGCCCTTCCAGAGCCACGCTGGCTATTTTCAGAGGTGGAGCGGGCGGATGCTACTCTGAAGCAGAGCCCAGGAAAGGCGCAGGGCAGCCAGGGTGGGAAAGCCTCTCCCAGCAGCGGATCTGGCCCCAGCTCAGCAGCAAGCCAGACCCTGCCGCTCCCTCCTCCTCTTCTCCTTCCCTTTCCTTTCGACTGGCCCCAGCCCCGCGTTTCTGGAGCAGCAAGAGTCAGCTCAGCCGATGCTGCTGAGGGGCCCCGAGCCAGCTCTGGCTATAACCTCAGGATGAAAACATCGCCTCTGAAACACAGCAACGGGAAAAACAGACAGGCGGACACGTGTGCACACATGAGGACTCCTGTAATCAGGAGAGCTCCACATTAGCCGCAAGGTTTGTAGTAACGGGCAGTTTGGCCTGCTTTGATCCGCAGGCTCTGATTTCAGGGAAGGGGGATGCTGCGCTTCGTTAGGGCGGTCTCACGGCGAGCAGACAGTGGTTCCTTCCAGCCCCTGTGAACACAAACCCAGGACCCGCTGCTCCCAGTCCGGTTTGCCCTCCAGCCTGCACCGAGAGTCCAGCACTGTCCCAGCCGCAGTGCTTACGGGAGGAACGGAGTGTTGCTGTGACAGGCACGTGAGGATGCTCAGAGGGGACCGTGCTGGGTTGGGCTGCGGGTGCCCCCAGCACCCCATGCCAAGAAAAGACCAGGTCAGGAGCACCAGTGTGGAGGCGATGGAGCTGGGTCAAACCAGTGACAAGACGACAGAAAACGTCGTCGGGCCAGCGACTATTTTTATCTACAAGGACCAACACTTAATACTCTCCTATCTCCCACAAAATGTCACTTGAGCTCCAGCAGAAAGTTTACACCGCTCACAGACAAGGGTTGAAACCTGAGCACGTAATCCCTGCTCCAGTCAAAAGTTTTAGTGGGATTCACAGTGTCTGGACAGGGGAAGATGAGAAAAAAAAACCCTTCCCCTGAGAAATGATGGTTGGGGCAGAGGAGAGACAGGACAGGCAGGTTCCCTCCTGACACCATGTCCCTCTGCAGCGTCACCTGCCAATCTGCAGGGCACAAGGCACTTTATAAGACCTGGAGCTACATTGTGGCCTCCCCACAAACTCAACTAGACTGTAGCTACCCCAAGAGGGTCTTCAGAAGAGGGGAGAATAGGGAAAGGCATTCACCACCCTGCTCACTAAATGCTGTAGACCCCAGGGAGATAAAGGGCCAAGAGGAGCTGGGTGGGTTGAGCAGAGCCCGTGGGAGAGCTTTGCAGCAGGTTGGGATAGGACACCCCTTCGAGGTACCAGTGCCACCCCTCTCAGCAATTCCCTCCTCTCCACTGAGAGCTCTAATTACTTCAAACACTATCTCCCCACCGCTCACCCTCTCCGCTGCCACCCCCCTCCCTCTCGCTGTGAAGCCCAGACCAACACACCTGTGGCGTGAGGAACGGAGACTTCCCTCACTTAATAAAGTCAAGGTAGAGCAACGCCGTTATTAACAGCAGCCTGCCCCCACCCCTCCTTACGGACGGTGGGAATATTGCCCTGGTAATCCCGGGGGAGAGCTCCAGCAGTGGATGCAATAATGCGGCTCCTCTGGGCCCCAGCGCTGCCCTTCTATATTGCTGTGAGTGTAAATGCCATCAGGGTCCTCTCCCAGGTCCCCCCTTACATCACAAACAGCGTTTAATATCAGGGATGGATGGATACCCCCTCCCCAGTCAGGCACAGGATAGCTGGGATTTAGGACAGCATCCTCTGGAGGGCTCTTCCCAGGGAGGCAAAAAACTAGGGAGCAAAGAGTTCCGGGCTGAGACTGAGCCATGGTAAAACACGCTGCGACACGGAGATGTCCAGTGTGCTCAGAAAATTAGGGTACCACTTTAAGGGCTTGCACAGAAATTTATAGGGGCTGAATTTTGATAGGGATAGAAGGCTTGAGCTCACATGTGCCTTAGAGCTGCCCTCAACCGCCCCCAGGGTGGCATTTTCACAACACGCTGCCTTTTTTAGAATTAAAAAGACTGGCCAAAGCAGTCAGGATGGAGGTGCAGAATAGGAGAGGACCCAGCAGAGGACAGGGCTGGGCAAGCCTCACCAGGCTCTGCAGCCCCCAGGAACTGCAGTGGGATGCTGATGGAAGGGGCACAGCCATGGTTTCCCAGAGGGATGCACAGCAACTTGGCACAAGCAAATAATAGATACTGACAGGGAAAACCAGCTCTGCTAGCCCCAGAAATCTCTTACAGCAAAGAGTGGGGTAAAAACCCCAGAGAATACACTGCAGAGGCAAAACCCACATTCCTGAGATGTCCGAGAAGTGATCACATCTATCTCCCTCCATCTCCCATTTCTAAGATCCATTTCTGAAGCATCACCAGCCAAGAAACTTTGGTTGATTGGACATGATTAAAGCAAACACACACACGCAAAAAATCTTATAGCTGAAACTTGAATGGTCTCCACAAACATCTTGCATATTTTCAAGGACACTGAGGAAATACACATTTTTTTCCCCCCCTTTTTGTGGACTTAAAAAAAATGCCTCAAGGGAAAAAGTCATTTAGAACTACTTAGAAAACACAAAGCATAAAAAGCCTATAATTATTTCTCTGCCAAGGTCTTGTCAGTTTGAAAATCCTCGCTCTTGAACCACTAATCCTTATGAAAAAAAAAAAAGGCAGCTTCGACAAGATGCATTGTTGGTTGACTTTTGCTGCACTTTTCCAGCACGAAGGCACTAAAGGGGAAGACACAGATTTGGTTTTCATTTCACTAGCACCCTTTACCCACAACATCCCAAGGTGCTTCCTCAGTCGACCAAGGAGACCTGCAAAGCATTGCCCCGAGGTGAGGCCAGCGGCTGCTCTGTGTGAGAACGGTGCTCTGCAGGCATCAGGCCGGGGAGGGAAGGACCAAGGCTGGTGCTTGGAGGCAGAAGTGCCCAAAACAGGCAAAAATAAATCAGTTCAAGGCAGGAGTATATTAACTTTAAAAGCCAAGGATTCAGGGAGTTCCTGGAATTTATTTTATGCAGTTGGAAATAGCATAAAGACATTATTGGCAGGGAAACTGCACTTTATCTGGAGGACAGGGATGGGCCATCCCAGCAGAGCAGGGTGGATTCATCACTTCATGTCACTCTACCTGGATAAGGATGAGTGGCATCAGAGCCTCTGAACTTGGTTGGCCATAGAGAAGCAGTCCCATGAAGCTAGTTGTGCCCCCATACATACTCCAGCATCAAAGCATTGACCATGTTCAATCTTCGCTCCAGCCATGAAGAGCTACAGTTTCACCACGAGGCAAGAGGAGGAGAAAGGTGAAGCGCTGGCAGCAGGCAGGAGCCAGCTGAGGTCATTCCCGATGCAAACTCTTACCATGAAACTAAAAATGGGATCTGGCAGTGATTCACAACACAGCACATCTGGAAAGAGCGCACTTCACCCCCAGCCCCACACCAGGCAACAGCTCAGGGTCTCGATTCCACATCTCAGCTGGCTAAAAAAAGGTGCAAAGGTGAGTTTAGTGCTATGGAGGAAACTCCCGTAAAGACCTTGCCAAGGGCACAGACACTGTGGCTCTTGCTAGGACCCAGCTGGAGACTGTCAGTGTGGGCATGCTGGCAACCCTCCCCCTGCCTGGAGCGTCTCTGGCGGGCACTGCGAGCGTGTTACACCGGACAGAGCGGGTGAGCCATCCAGACCCTGCTGTACCCTGGCACCCATCCATCAGTGCTGCCCGGGTCTGGAGCTGCAGAGCAGAGGGCATCCATCATACATGCATATTGCACAGCAGGGGCCAGAAAATCTCGTCCCTGCCATGGGCAGCTTTCCCCCTGCCAGGGATAAATGCCTCACTTGGACCTACTTTCCCCATGCAGGGCCCCTCACCCATCTCTGATGCCTTCTCCCATTACTTTCTCCTAATCCATCTCTGTAACAGCACCTCCCATCAACGTGGGTTTTAATGTCCTCAAGGTAATGCATGCAGGAAGCCTCTCCTCCGTTCTGGTTAACCCTCCTTCCTAGGGCCAGAGCTGAAACAAGCTTGGACTCAAGAGCCCAACCTACAAGACTTTAAGCTTCATTAAACTTTTAAGCCAGTCCATTGAGGTTGCTCTTTCAGCCTTTCATAATTATGGATGCAGAAGGAAGGAGCAACATTCACCTGAGGAGGCATCAAGAAGATTCAAACACTTAATGGCTTTCCTAACCAAGCTCCCAGGTCCACAGCGCTGTTTAAAAGATTCTGCTCGATACCACTCCAGCGCTCTGCCCGGCAGCAGAGATGTTGAAATATACATAATTCAGTGTTTCAGCTCCCCATCGCCAACCCAGCGGGCCACCCATTTGGCACAAGCAAGACTCAGGACACATGAGCCTGAGCCATCCCACCACACCAGAGACCGCAGGCGCCCAAGCCAAGAGGATGGTTGGGTCACGGACGCATTTCAGGTGACAAGGTGCTCTCAGCTCTCCCTGCAGCCAAGACCTGGCATTCAGCATCTCTATCGGGCAGCTCAGACCTTGGCTTGGCTGAACCGTGTGCTCCAGAGGAGACTCTTCCTCCCCTTCAACCCTTGCAGGAGCCCACAGAAAGTGGCCTGCAAGCAAAGAGGAAACTGTCACCCCATCCTCAACATCCAGCGCAGGGCTGGGGTCCTGCACACCCAATGCACACGCAGCACAGCTGCCCTTCCCTCCTCTCCTGTTGCCTGGATGGTTGTCTCTAAGACCAGAAATGGAAAAGGTGCCTCGGAAGTGTGTTGTAGGGCAGTCCCAATCTGGGCTCAACACAGCAGTCATTGGGCAAAAGTTTTGGGGTGGTTTTGGGACAAATGTCCACCTCCACTATCAGCACCCATGAATTTATATTTATCATCCGATGGCATCAAAAACACCCCTGTGGAGGCAATCGTGAATATGTGCCATTTCCCATGTTGCACTTCCCTCCTCCTGTTTAGATACATTACTGCAGAGGTTAGCAACATTTTGCAGAGCTAAGATGCTGTTTTCCAGGAATGAAGACTTAATAGAGCTGGCAAAAGCTGTGCAGAAATTTTGACAATGAAAGCATCCCTATGTTTTTACAACAGCGGGGGGTTGGAGGGAAGAAATTACAACACTGACTCTTTAGAATAAAAAAAATTGGTGCAGCTGAGAACTGTCTTCAGGTCCCTTAACCTATTTCTCTCCCCTTTCCAAATTTTTCCTGCCAAATGCTTCCCTGAGCTTTCAATAGGAAAGAGAAAATTCCCGCCTCCCTCTTCCTGCTTAGCCACCTTGGGCTGTGCTATGCAGTGAAAAATCAGCTTATAATGCAGCCCCACTGGCCCCAGGCAGGGAAGAAGGAGCCCTCGGTACACAGGGGCTCCAGGTTCATCCAAGGAGCTCTGCAGCACAAAGCCAGAGGAGAGGATGCACATCCCAAAGAGATGAATCACATTCAAACATTAAATTCTCCAGGAATCGCCCTTGCCTCTTGTTGTACTTTAAGATCCCACTTTGCTCCCTTGCAGGGCCGGGGACCTTGCCCAGAGGGATTTCGGGGGCTTGCTACCCCACCACGATGGTGGTTATCATTCCAGAGGAACAGACGTACTGGGGAGGGAGATTTTGCACGGTGGCAGCGGGGGTGGAGGACAATGGGCTGAGGAGGGATGGTCGCGTGAAAAGGGATTTGTTCCGCTGTCAAGGACAGAAAGCTCTCCTTAAGAGCAACATTAGGAAATGAAGCCCACGAGGGAAGGAGAGGGGTAGGGAGTGGTGAGAGACGATGGTGACAGGGGGACAAGCTGGGAAGGATCAATGCCGATCCCTGATGGGCTCACAAAGCACAAGTACCGGCCGAGGAAGCCTCCTCCAGTGTGTTCTGCCCTTCAAGGCATTTGCCCCGAGGAAGAGCAGGATTTCTCTGTGCAGGACAAACCTTTCATCTGCGGCTGCAGAGCCCCAGTGACCCTCCAATGACGGGAAGCATTGCTGCCTGCCGGGATGTGCTGGGACACAGAGGAGAGTGGTTCTCCTAACAATTCATGCCTTCTCCTATCAATTCATGCCTTTATCCTACTGATTCGTGCCTGGGAGAAGCTGGTATCTCTGCAACACAAGCTCTCAGTCGCCTTTGGTCACAGGTAGCCCAAGGTGGAAAACACAAAGGCAGGCGTGACAAAAATTAGGCAAATCTGGAGACAGACTGAGAATTCATGCCCAGTGTTCAAACTTGCCCAGCAAGATGCTCAAAACACTTCTGATGACAAATAAAGCCTTTTTTAGCTAGATTCATATTTCCAGCTCTGTTTCATGGGTGAAGGAGCCAAGTCTCAGCTCTTTCTCCTGTGTGCAGTCATGGCCCATCATACCTGGATTAGGCACCAATGCAGCAGACCTGAACCTAAAACAGGATCATATTCATGGGCATGGGAAATGCTCTACTGAAAACAGGTAGGTGCATGCAAGCACACAGTACAATGTGAGAAAAAATTTTTTTTTCCATTGAATACAACATTATTTCACCCATGTCTTGAGAAATGCACATGCCACCCCCTCCTGAAAACTCAAAGGGAGAAAACACCATTTTCAGATAGCCAGCCTACAAAATGTGGAGCACCTGATGGATCCCTGACAAGCTGAAGAAACTGGTCTTTTGTTAATAAGATCCCAGCACAACAGATAAGCAAGAAGATAGAGCCATCTGACAGAAAACCCCCCAAATAAACAGAGACCGGTGCCACCAGCCTGACGCTGTGCCCCTGCTGCCAGCATAGCCCCAGCACGGCACCGCTCAGCCTGCCCCATGCCTTTCACTAAAGCTTCGGGATCTGGCTGTCCATAAATATTTGGGGTGGGAAGCCAGGGATTACAGAACCCCTCTCCTGGGCAACCAAGGTTAGATACTCTCAAAAACACCCCAAAAACCAACCCACAACAACACACACCCCCCCCCCCAAACCTCAACAGAGCTGCAATGAGCTGCCTGCAGGTTTCACAGAGATGCAGGAGACAACCCAGGTGCATCTATTGCCCCTGAGGACCAACAGCCCCAGGAAAAGATACCTGGGGACCCGCTGGCTTCCTTCTGCCCAGGCAGGATTCCTCTCAAGTTAAAAGTATTGAGGAACAAAATTGAAGTTACAGGCTAGCGAAAGTGTGGCTATAGGGTTTCACACATGTCTGCGCAGTGTTTGCCATGTCAGGGAGCACTGTTAGTCCCCCCCACCTCTCCCTTCTGAAATCTCTTACAAATACACAGAAATTCCAATTTCTCATGAAAACACTTTTTGGAAAAAAAAATATATTATTTTGGGTCAACCCCAGTATTTCACCCTAATAAAATCCAAATATTTTCTCCCTGCTGTAAAGCTATTCTTTACTCCTATTATAGAGGAGATGCTTTATTAAATCACATGGAGAGGCACAGTCCTCCAGTCCAGGCCCCCTGTCCCCATGCTGGTGCCAGTGTCCCCATGCCACGTTTGTGTCTGCAGAGGGCACAAGCCAGAGACAAAATGGAGCACAAAGGGACAAAGAGTATCTTGAGAGGAAAAATATCCAGGACATGGGATGTATTGAGTACCCCTTCTGGGCTGCAAGCCGTTGGGTTCACCAGAAATGAGGAACTGTGAATCCAGACCCAAACCCAATTCAAACTGCTGGGTTTTCCCCCTCCTCAGCCAGAAGCAGGACCTGCACCCTTGTGAGCAGAAGCGGACACCAACCCTGACCCCCAATGCCCCCTTCTCCCCCTCCAAGGCTGAGGGTGCTTTGGGGTCCCCCAGGTTGCACCTTGGGGCAAGTGTGCAGGATCAGAGTCAGAAACCGCTGCAGGTTTGGGTATGTTGAGGCCACCCCACTGCTGCCAGTGGGGACAGGGGCAGCTGACAGAGTTCAGCCTCCCCGGCAGTGTGTGCAGCCACCAGCAAACCCTGCTCGCAAGCTGGCCAGCCATCGGCACAACTAACACCCGAGACCGGTGGTGGGCTTCGGAGAGGGTGGTCTCTCCAAGAACAGCTGGGGGTGACAACAGCATGGGGTTTAGACCCTGCCAGAAAGCTCCCTGAGGAAGGACCGAGAAAGAAACCAAATTGTGGGCTTGCTTAAATCCACGGCTTGGAAAATCCCTCCCTGTGCCTGGTGGCTGCGAGCAGGTGAGGAACCGGCGAGGCGAGGGCTGGCGAGCCGGGGCAGGAGAGGACCCCAGCTGTCTCTCCAGCTGGTGGAGACAAAATTCTCATCAAAACGAAACAAACCCCCCTTTCTTCCCTCAAGCCGATTTCTTTTCAGCGCCTTCATCAGGATTGCAAAGATCCAAAGCAGTTCCCCCAGCTCCAAGCACCTCATCAGGGGCTGATCAGGGAGCACTGTGCCACAGGGGGAGAAAAAAAAAGAAAAAAAGCAAAAAAAAAAAAAATCATTGCAGGTCTGAAATCAGATGGCAGAAACCACAGAGGGTCCCAAGGATGCTCAGGTCTCAGCTCTGCTGGCACCGACCCGCAGCCTCCAGGGTATCAATGCCAACGAGCAGGAGAAAGGGTGACCCCAAAGCCACCCCTGTCCCCACCACGGAGGGACAGATGATGAGTATTTTCAGCTGCCTCGCTCCCAAGCTGCCAAACGTCGCTCCCTTCCAGGCCTTTCTATGAAACATTAATTGTAAGACACAAATCTAATTAAGGGCAGGGGGAAGGGGCAAGACGCCAAATCTCTTCTCCGCTCCCTTTGGAAAGAGGGAGCCCCATGAGCAGCACACAGGAGGATGGGGGGCAGTGGAGTTGGGGGCAAAGCATATTTTGCTTGCCTCACTTTTTCAGCTTGGATCCTGCAGCAGCCTCCATAATGCCCCTCTCATCACCGCATCCCGCTGCTTCCCTCCCACCAGCATAACAAGGCAAAAAACAAAAAACAAAGGACCAGCTCCTGGTCCCAGCCTGGCAGTACCTACCACCGCAGCCCTGGTGGAGATGAGGCCAAATTTGGCTGTCCCAGAGCTACGCTTACCCCAGCCTGCAAAAGAGTCGGCACATTTCCTCCGGGAGCCATGGGAAAGGGGGTGAGGACAGAGAGGGGTTTTCTAGGGGAGATGAGGTACTGGGTGGGGATGGAGAGAAGGTAAGGATGGGCAGTGCTAGAAGAGAAGGTTGGGGGATAGGAAAAGCGAGACTGGCAAGAGGGACATCGTGCCGCAGAGCTGCCACATGCTCTGTTACCCCGTCCAGTCCAGCCTGGCTGCCCCCAGTGCCTGGCCAGCTGGCGAAACCCAAGTTAGCACTGTCCTCTCCATAGGATGCCCTATAAAAAGGGAAAATGCCCTCCAGGGGGCACATCACACATTAGCTGCGCTGACCTGTGGCTCTCTGGAGGGACCGTTCTCTCCCATCAGCCACAAGAGGAGCAAAAAGTCCCATTTTACCACACTGAAGAAGGCAAAGGACTGCAAATTGCTGGCACAAAACCCCCAGACCATAGGTAGTCTCCAGCCAGTGGGCCCAGGCTGCCCTAAAGGGTTCAGAATTGGCATCACCTTATTCATTCAACCCATTTGGGATCACCCCCCTCACAACCCTTCAGGACCAGGGAAGCAACACCACGGTTCGCAGTTAATCTCACAATGACGTTCATTGCCCACGTTAAGCAAGATAAGCAGCCACCATGCTTCAAACCTCTTCCCTGTGTCTCCTCTATGCTGGCAGCTGCCAGACGAGCCTCCAGCGGGCAAGAGGAGGCTGCGCTGCCCTGAGCCGGGCAGATCCCACCTTCCCCCCAGGCAGAGCCAGCTACGGTCTGCCAGGACCATGCTGCCGGAGATTCAAGCTCGCTCCCCATATGAAGATGACGGGTGTGATTTTAAAACCCAACACTGATGGGTTTCTTTGCACACATTTTCTTTTGTGAGCATTCAGAGGTTGGAAGAATTTATTTTTTTTTCCTTCGCAGCCGGATGTGCCTCCTCATCCTAATTCATGGAGGAGGAGGTGGAGGTACCCACGCAACCCCATGACTCCGGGAGCAGGGGATTTCAGAGCCAAACAGGGGGAGCTTTGCGATGACGGCGTAAAAGCTGGCAACGGCACAGAGCCATCAAGCCGTGCGAAGACAGGGCGAGCATCACACAACTGCCTTCCTCGGCCGGGGAGCCCGGCACGGCGGTGGCGGCTCGGGGGCTGCGGCCGCCCCTCCGCTGCCGGCGCCCACATGCCAGGCCTGCTCCGAGATGTGCTGGCCATCTGCTCCTGCCAGCCGGGGCTGGGGCCGGGGCTCTGCGCCGTGGCTGGGGATGTGCCAAGCTGTCCCGCCGTTGCCACGCTCCCCAGCTGCGCCCCCCGTCACGACCGCACCGCTGTCAGCGCTACCGGCCCCCAGAACCGGTCGACGGGGTTTTCGCAGGGCTTCGGGATGTGGATGTCCCCACAGCTCCAGGTCCTCCTTACAGCTCTGGCTCTGCTTGGCCCATGCAAACCCACTGTGAAACGCCTCTGGGCAAGCGGGGTTCAGTTGTTCTCATCCTCTTGTGGATTTTAAGCCTCTGGGCCAGCCCTACTCTTCCCATCACTTCCAGCACCCCTCCCCATTTATGGCTAGGTTTGACATTGCTCCCCCCCCAAATCTGCCACCACAAAAGCCCATCCCTCGGTCACCAACACAGGGGCCCCGCAGCCAGGGCATGTCCCCGGGGCCACTCTGCAGTCAGGGAGCCGGCCAGGACGGAGCCTGAACCTTGTCATAGTTGAGACTTATCAGGTTTGGACAAGCGCCGGGGGCTGCTGCGAGATTCAGGATGTTCTGTAACGAACGTCCTCTGCCCCAAATAGACACCGTCCCAGGGGCATGAGCTTGAGCAGTCCCTCCCCAGGAGCCCTCCCCGCCAACGCCAGGGAAACTGGTCCAAGAGTGACCCCCGGCCCCCCAAGTCCCCAGCCAGCATCGCTGTCCGAACTGCCCACGGGCCCTGGGCACCCCAAAGAGATGATGAGACCTGGCCCGGCATCCCTGGTCTTTAATACATCCCTCTTCAGGTCCTCTCCCAAGGTCTTCCTCTTTATGAAAGACAAAGAAATGTAAAACATGTGTTTTAATAAATGATTCCTCAATTTCTAGAGTCCGGCAAGTCAGATGCTTGCTTAAAACTGTCCGTAACACTTTCCATGGGTGTATTTATAACTAAAGGCATAACTCTGCCGTCTCACGCTCTGTCATTAACCCTCTGCAGCCTCGTTATAAACGGAGCTCAAACAGAGAGCGAAGACACACGTCAGAAAATACTGCACCTACTCATCTCTGGTAAAACATCCCAACAGTCACCGTCTGGAAAAGAAATCCCTTATTTCAATTAACAAAACAAACCAAAACCACTAACACCACGACACTGGCAGGTAGGATCCCGACCTCTTCCCCAACGCCTCCAGCACCAGCATTACACAGGCAGACACTCCAGCCCTCCCACCCGGCTGTGCCGACGAAGAGGCCCCCAGAGCCCGGCTCCGCTGGCGCGGCCGCTGGTGCCGCGGGGAGGATCGGCCGCTTTACACCATCGCGCTGCGCAAGGAGTGTCAGTCACCCGTGATAATTAACCAGCTATCGGCTCGAGATAATTAGCTCAGTCCAAGAGCAGCAGCTCTTCCCCTGCGTGTTTCGCACCGTTATCGGCATCGGCACCGCAGCCGAGGCAGGCACCTGGTGAAAACGCTCAGCCCAAAGACAGGACAGGTAGTTTGGGCAAAGAAAGAGGGTTTTTTGTTAAATACAGAGTCACATGTAAAGCTCAGCAGAGCCCAAAGGGAACAGCTCTTTGGGACCCCTTGCTGTCCCAAGGTAAGGAGTCACAGCGCCGTCACAGCGGTGAGCCCCACCAGGGGAATGGAGGGAGCAAGGACATGGACCTGCAGCTGCATGCCAAAAAAATAAAATAAAATTCAAGGTAACAGCAACATGATAGCAAGGCACAGGAGGGTGCAGGAGGGGAACAGGCCGGCAGCGGTTCAGGACTAAAACCATCACACCTCGGTGAAACCGCCTGCCGCAGAGCCTGCTCCCCGGCTCAGGCAAAAGTCACCAACCCAAACGCAACTGGGAAATAACCAGGATAAATGGTGCCACCACTGGAGCCTAGGAAATATTTGTGACATTTGTTTTTTTCCCCGCAATTATCCTCGTCCATCCCGACAGTGAGATGGGCACAGCAAGAAGCCAACTGCGGCACCGATTTCTTTCACAGCCAAGAGACATAGAAGGAGGGTTTCAGGTTGAAGCCGGCTTCCAGAGCTCTGAAGCTGCAGTCAAATGCACAGAGAGTAAAACCCACACATGCTGCAAGCTGGAGAGGCATTTCTGCAGTAATATTCACCCCAATTTCCCCTTAATGCTCCAAACAGAGGCACTGATAAAGCACAAAATGCAAATTAAATTGCGTTGGAAATGTATGGGAACCAGTAGCCAAATTTCTACAGACAAACAAGCAGCACACCCAATCTCAACAAATTTTTCCCTAAAAATAAAAACCCGTAACGCAGCTCTCTCCTTTCCACTCTCGCGGCAGCTAATTCTTCCGCTCTTTCGTAAACATTTGAAAACAAGGTCACGCGCACAAATTCTGCTTTCAATTTGCCTTGTATCCATAGTGATTAAACTCAGACCCACAATACGGGACTTAAAGGAAAAAAAACTTTAAAAAGGCCTGGAGCAGGGCTAGCCCTCGGCACACTCGGCAACCCACCGAAGGCCAGGGACGAGAGCGTTGCTGACGACCGTTTTCTCGTATAACGGCGACCTGGGAATTAAATCGTGGGGCTTCAGCAGCCGTGCTATCGCCATAGTGAGGGATCCGGCTCCCCATCTACACCCTCCTCAAGAAACAACCAGCCCGGAGGCAACACAAATTTAACGGCTCCAAAACCCGGTCAGAGAGTAGGGTTCCGGCAGGGACGGCAAGAGTGGGATGAGCAGGAAAAATGAAAGCAGCTGCGGGAGAGGAAAGACTCAACAGCCTTCTCCCCATTCCCACTGGAAAGATTTTTCTTTTTTTAAAGGAAAACAATTTTCTCATTGTCTTTTCCCCCCCAGCCCCACACTTGTCAAAGGGGAGCATTGGAGCTGGAAGCTTTAACCACCTACATCCAGATTTCCTGCTCCATCACAGCCCCAGGTGCAGGCAAAGCTCCGGTGTGCAATAGCAAACACTCAGAACTCAGCGGGGCCTTTCCTGGTCCCTGCCCAGTGCCTCAGTTTCCCCATCCAACCAGGGGGAGCAATAGCCCTGCCTGTGGGGACACGAGGAATATAGCCCCGTTCAGGACCAGGTCAGGGAATAGTAGGGAAATAAAGCCAGAGCAGACGGGAAAACACTTGGCCCCATCCCTCTGCAGCCCCAGGGTTACTGGGGGTCTCACAGGCTCCCGACACAAGGCTCCTAAATTCCCAAGGCACAAACCGAGCACAACGAAACCCCTCTAAAAAGGGGAGAACCAGAGTGCGACGAGGCTGCGGGGGAGAAGCACAACTCACCACGCAGCACCGTAGGGCTGACGCCTCTCGGGACACACAGGGAAGCGGGGAGCTGGGGTGGGGGACACGACACATCGAGCCCCGGGTTCCCCGCGATTTTTAGCGGGTCACTGGGGTTTTGCAGGCGGTGGGAGCAGAGTGACGGGGGCTCACCGAGGGGCAGGGGGACACTTACTTCTCGTAGTCCAGCTTGCAGTAGAGCTTCTTATCGCGGTAGAAGCAGGTGGTCTGCAGGGGCTCCTTGCAGGACGCGCACTGGACGCACTGCTCATGCCACAGGCTGTCGTTGAGGCGCAGCAGGAACCGGTCCGAAATAACTCGCTGGCACCCTTCGCACACCGACTTGGGGGTCGCGGCTCTGCCTGCGGGGAAGGAGCCGGGGGCAGGGGTGGGTGGAGGGAGAGGTGGACGGAGAGACGAACCGGGCGAGGGATGGACGGAGGATCCCGCTGCTCTCGCTTCCCCCGCGCAGGTTGGTGGGGCGGGGGGGGGCCGGGGGGTGTGCGGGGCGCTGCTCCGGGATCCGGGGGAGACCTGTGCCTTACGGGAGCTCCGGGGGGGGGACATGGCCCCTAATTTCGTTCCTCTTGGAAAGGCGGCGGCGGAGCCGCAGCTCGGAGAGAGGGCGATTGTTTGAAACCGATATTAAAACGGAGGGGAAAAAAAGAAAATAAATTATTTATTGTTCGATACGAAGGAAAGGCCTTCGTTGCACTGGGGCGGGGGAAAGGGGGGGCACACACAATTTAACGCAATCGCCGAACGAAAGGGGAGCGGGGAAGGCGGACGCCGGCGGCACTCCCCGGGCGAAGGGAGCGGCGCGGCGCCGGGCAGCAACGAGCTGGGGAGAGAGCTGTCCCCGGCCCCCCCGACCCCGCTGTGCCCATCGCTCGGGGCCCGCCCGGCCGTGCCCCACCCTGGGGGGCGGGGGGGTGTGATGGTGTCCCCGGGAGGGCAAGCGGGGTGCCCCGACTTACCCAGCAGGGAGGAGAAGGGGGCCGCGGGGTCCAGGGCGTTCTGCAAACTCTCCTCCATCTTCAGCCCATCCAGCATGGTGGGGAGCCGGGCCGGGCGAGGGGCCGCCGCCCGCCTGCCAACACAGCCCGGACACGCCGTGCTCAGCCCAGCCGCCGGCCCCGCCGCCCCTGGCCGGGGCTTCCCCGCCCCGGCTGCCCGCCCGCTCCCGGGGCGCCCCGCTCCCCTCCTCCCCTCCCTGCCGCTGAACGGGAGAACTCCCCCACCCCCCAAAACCCCGCTCCGGCTTCGCAGCCGCTGCCCCGGGCGGGCTCGCAGCGTCCCGCCAGCCCCGCGGCCCCGACGGGGGGGGGGCGGCCCTCCCCAGGCCCCCCCGCGGTAGCGGGACAGGAGGATGCGGGGCTGCCGTCGGCGGGGCTCGGCCGCTTACCTGGGGCGGCCCGGGCGGTGCCTTCCCGCGGGGAGCCGGCGGGAGAGGCGGCCACAGCCACCGCTCCGGGGGGGTCCGGCGGCGGCCCCGGCCTCTCCGGGCTGGCCTCCCCCGGCCTCCCCGCCGCCGGAGCTGCCCGGGCTGGGGAACGAGCCGCGGCGCCCTGGACGGCTCCGGAGCGGAGCGCACCAACCTGCGGGGAAGCGCCCGTCCGACTGCTGCCAAGGCACATTTCCTGGAGCTGATACCTCCCTGCCCGACCCCCACCCCCTGCCCTGCCCTCCCCTCTCCACCCCACTCGAAATAAGTTTCCTCCCCGCTCTCCTGCCTGGCTGCAGGCACCGGCCCCGCCACGCCTCGAGGGGCCGGCGGCCCTTCCCGGCTCCGGGGGGCACGGCCGGGCCGCCCCGCGGGGCGCTGGGGCAGCCCCGGCTGCGCTCCGCTCCCCGGCTTTTTTTCTTAGAAAGCGAGCCAAAAAAAGAGAGGTCGGGGGGGGGAAAAAAAAAAAAAAAAAAAAGGGTGGAGGGTGGTGTCCCGCCACCGCGGCTCTCCCGGTAGTGAAACCGGCTGGAATCAGCTTCCCCCTTCCAGGGGAAGCCCAGGCCGGGAGGTTTTGGGGCGAGCCGGTCCCCGGGGCGGGATGCGCTCCCCCGCGCTGCGCATCGCCCCCGCCGCTCCGCAGTATTTAAGGAAAATGAGTGCTGGGAGGGGGAAAAAAAAAAAACCCAAAGCCGGATTGCTGCCCCGGAGGGCTCGTGGCCGGTGATCGCTGGCGCCGAGCGGGGCCCGGTCCGCTACCGGCGCCGGTACCGCGGAGCCGCCGGGGGAGGCGGCCCCGGGGAAGCGCCGCTCCGGCTCCGCCAAACCGCATCGGTTTCGGGGAGGGGAAACCCGCGGAGGAAAGATCCCGCCCGGCTGGGGAAGCTGAAACTTGGAGCCTTCCCGCAGCCCCGGCGATTTCCCGTCCCGCCCGGCTCTCCCCTTTTCTCCTGCCGGAGAGGGGGGGCTTGTCACTATTTTTCGGGGAGTTTCACGGGACCCGCAGGCCCGGAGCCAGCCGGGGCCGCGTACCTGCCGCTGCCGGAGCAGCCTGGGTAGCCGGGCCGCCGCTTCCCCCGGCTGGGAGGGGGGCTAGGAGGGGGCTGGGTCCCCCCTCCGGCTGGCGGGGGAAGAAACGGCTGCGGAGCTGCGAGGGACCCGCTCCACGCTCGTGGAGGGTGGGAGGTTTTTAGGGGCCTCACCTCCTGTGTTCACCAGTGACCTTGGCACCAGGGGCAGGAGTGCTCCCAGCCTCTCCGAGGGGCATCCTCGTCACCAAGTGTTCCCCACGCCCAGGTGACATGGGTGATGCAGGGACCAAGGTCATGTCCTTTGGGAGCTCGTTGGAAGGAGAGAAGTCACAGGTTAGCACCGGTGGTTCACCACCCTGCCAAAATCCCATGGAAGAGGGAAACAGGGTCCTGGGACAGCCCCCCTGTATCCCAGTATAACTATACTGGGGACTTGGGCATGAAAACATTGATACCATCACACAAGTCAGTGTGAAACAGCTCTGATCCCTCACATCCAGAAAAGCTGAGCTGCAGTGGGGAGGCACTGGGCTCTGATGCCTCTGTCTCTCCTGAAGGTCTCCAAGAAGCTCCAGCCAAATTTCTGGGTAGCCAGATCCCTCAGAGCCCCATTGCCAAGACACCAGCCCGGCAAGGGCTGCAGTGTGACCAAGAGCTGCTCTTCCTCCTCCCTGTGCAAACCAGCACAGCCACCCCACCCGCAGAGCTGGGCAGGGCAGTAGTTTTTTCCCTACACAGCCAGGGTCAGTCCCATGGGGTGGGAATGCCCTCTGTGGGGCACCTTGCTTATGTACACAGGCTGCCCACCTGATCTGGTCTGATCAGAGATGCAGGAACACCTGGGAGGGGAGTCATTCCCCCCCTAGACATTATCACCCCATGGTGTTCCTCCTCTTCTCCAGGTGAGGAGGGGTCTGGAGACTGCCTTTCCTTGCAGCTCTTGTGCACAGATCCCAGCTCAGTCTAAGAAGGATGGGCTTATCCCTCAACACCAAGGGGACTGCAGCAGGGTGCTGCTGCCCGTGATTTATACGCATCCACCAGCTCCCGCACAGATCACACATAGTGGAGCACACCCAGTCTCATGCAAAGGATGGTCACCAGGTGAACCAATAAAATGTGCAAGAAATACACTCCAAAGCCCCTCACTCCCAAAGCACACCTTCACCTTGGGCAATTGCCCCATGAAAGATGGGGGGAGTATTTCAGCCAGCTCACTGCAGCCTCTGAGGGCCAGGATTTCCATGATTAGCTCACCCAGGGATGAACTAGGTGCAGCAGCCCACAGCATCAGCAGCTGAAGAGAATTAAACCAGAGGAGAAGCAGCACCTGGCTTTCTCCTTCTAGCTGTATGTTCTGCAGGCACCCAGGTGTTACCAAAACTGAGTGGTCTGGGAAAACCAGCATTAAACAGAAGCTACCTACCAAATTAACAACTCAACAGCATTGGAAGAGAGGTCACACATCCCCCCCCCCGCCCCAGCCATCTCCCCACTGGGGTTGTCCAGCTCTCGTGTTTTGTGCCGAAGAACTTGGGTAGACCCCCAGGTCCCCACAGTTCACTGCTGAAAGATCAACAGCACTCAGCTCCAAGGGCAGGCAGCCAGTTACAGACATGGCTCCAGGCAGCAGGGAGCCAGATCCCTCCCCCAGTATCACCTTAACTCTGCCCAGCAAGGCAGATGCAGAACCACACAGGAGCAGGGAGGGCTGGACCCAGAAGCAGGAGGCCAAGGAAGAGGGTGATTATGAGTTGCGCTTCCCTACACGTGCTCTAGCCGCTTCCCTTGGGACAGGAGTCACCAGGCCAGCTAGCCAACATCACCAGGGTGGCTTTAATGCCTGAATACAACTTGACCCAGAAGACAAAGCTCTGCACCACTGACCCCCATAAAGACCACTCCACCCTCTCCTTCCTGCCACCCTCATGGCCCTTTATAGGCACCAGCTGCTGCACACCCAGCTGGGCTGGCCAGCCCTGGTAGAGAAGCAAGCCAGAAACCAGCCCACAGCCACAGCACAGTCAAATATCCCTGGGGTGATAAAATCCTCCCATTCTACCACTGAAATCCCCCAAACCAAGCCTGTCTCAGGTAGAGCTAATTGCACAGAGGGCACAGGGAGACAGACAAGAGAGGTATGGGGTGGCAGCCACTGGCCTTGCGTAGGTGTAGGTTGGTCCTTGTCCATTAATGGTGACAAACGCCTGGGATTTATCAGGGCTTCTCTGTATCATGCTTTCCACCACAGTGTACCTCACAGTGAAATAAGTCAGCAAAGCCATCATCCCCTGAAAGAGGATACACACACTGCTTCCCACTGCCACCATCAGCTCTGGGGACCCCCACGTACCTCCTAATTAGTTTAATTCCTCCTCTTCCTCCTCCTCCCTGTGCCCTCTGGTGCTCCAGGAGGTACTAAGTCAGCACAGCCTCCCCAGCTTTCCACCTGGGCCTTTGATGGGTCAGTGGAGAGCTGGGAGGGATGGAGAGGGGACGAGCAGAGAAACCAGGCAGCAAAGAGAGCATCTTGGAGGAGCTCGGGTGTGATGGTGAAGGCAGCCCAGGGCCCAGCCCAGGCAAGAGGTCCTCAAGGAGAGGCCAGCGGTGGTGGCACACAGTTCAGAATCACACCATCAGTGTCTGAAACTCATCTCAGGTCTATCGGACACGCCCTTGAATCACTAAATTCAGCAGGGAGACCAGAGCTGAACTGAAGGCAAACCAGCACAAACCTTTATAGCTTGGGAATTATTTTTTTTTTATTCCCAATCCAGAACTGCTGTTGTTGAACTTCAGTAGAAACTGAAGCAGCGACTACAGAACCCAAACGACGACAGGGCAGGAAAACACACCGACTTGATTTCTGGGTGAGAAACAAATCCATCTTAGCACAAGCAATGGAGTTTAAGGGTTTTTTCATTTTCCAAGGTTCTCATCATAAGTGGCTAAACTCACTATTTTTTGAAGTCCCGTCCATGGAACACTACAGAGCAAGCAGCTCAGAATTAATAAATGCTTTGAAACATTTGGCCTGTGCACTAAAATAAAACTTGTCCATGGTGGGGGGGGACCTGCTGCTAACTTGGAAAGCTCATAAGATGTGATGCATGGTGGGAAAGAGAATATGATATTTTGCCTTGCACCAGTCATTCCCAGAGCCTCATTTATTTATTATTCCCAAAGCAAAGGAAAAAATGTCGGAGCTCAATCTGAGGCTAGCAGGGATTTCATCGGGAAACCAATGACTGGATCTTCAGATGAAGTGGTAGCAATACCCAGCAACTGGAATCTGACAAGAGCAAAATTCAGATGAGATAGGAGGAGCCAGGTGTCAGTAGGAAGTGTAGGTAGCTGGACCCTGCTATGCTCTCCTTGTTATGCCTGAAAAGTGGCTGATGCCTGGATTTTGAAAGCACCATCATGACATATGTCTGCAAGGAAAAATGACCACATTGGAAAGGACTTAAACTTTGGTTAATTTTTGAGCTCTTCAGTGCTATTTTTGAATTCTTTGTGCAGCTGTAACTCCACACAAGCTGAGGCTGAATGTATGTGCAAGGATAGAAGTTTTCTTTGGCTTGTCCATAATTGTGATTTCTACTATTTTATGAAAATTAGGTTTTTGCAGGGCCGCAGATTGGGTGAACTCCAGCCATGCCAAGCTGCTGTTCTGCAGCAATTCATCCTGAAGGAAAACTACACCAGTGAGTTGTTACTAACTGCTGTGGGACTTGCTCCTCGTGGTGTTCGTAGAGACTCGCCCCTATGCTTTGCAGGGCCAGGGGAAGCACTGCTCTTGGGCAGCATTTTGACACCATTGTGTAGAGGCCCACAACATGAATGAGGAATCGGAGGGTTAGGACCAAATCCAGGAGATTACATCAAACCTCAGGTCCTCAATGATTGCAGATAGAGCTCTGTTGCTCAATGACCTCTTTCCTCTGCATAGGACAGCTGTCTGCTAGCAACACTTTCAAACAAGCAAGTGGTCTCTTACTTACAGAAGCCGTACTTGGTGTCTCACAGTCTCACTCCCCTACCAGACACAGGGTGGGGGAGTGTGTGGACCCCACCACACACTGCATTAAGGAGATGATCAAGCACACAGAATATTCAGAAAAAAACCCACTAGTCATCTGGAGAAAGAGGACAAGCTCTGCTCAAAGTGCAACCTGAAGACTTTGTGGCCCAGAACCCAGAGACCACTTTTCCAGGGTCTCAAGGTAGACTGCTAGGAGTAAGGGTGTCCAGGAGCCACAAACAGCCACTTTGAGACTTCCTGCCCCGGCCTTGGTTAGCATATGCCATCACTTTCAACTTGAAAAACTGTTCATATTGCAGGCAGTGCTCTGGATTTGCTCACAGACTGGACTGAGATCAGCACCAAATCAGTCGAGGTGAATCTCTCGTGAGACTTAGCAAGCTCTACTTGCACTGACTGCAGTGCCACATGCAGGGCCATCTGGGCTACGTGCTGGATCCCGCCCTTCTGTCCAGCTTATTTTTCTCTGTTGCCCATGTGTTGAGCTGTTCTGCCAATGCGGAATATCAGGGACTCTAAATCCCTCATCATGGACTCAAATTAAGCCACAAAGAGGCATCACGTTGTCTACGTTAAACAGGGTTGAGCATGGCCCAAAGCACTTTCGGATGTCTTGGCCAAATTAAACTCCAGCCTCCATGCTCCATGTAAGCACTTATGATCACAGCTGCCACACCTGTGTGCTGAGGACAGCCTGTGAGCTCCTGAAAGAGATGGCACTCCTGGTGTGGAAGCATCCTGTCCTCTCCAGCTGGCTCAGCCCGCCGTGCTGAGTGGCTCACCCCATGGCCAAAGGACTCTCTGAGTTACCACTGAGTGCTGCCGGGCTCCAAAATAGCACTCAGACACCATCTTAGCAAGAGGTCTGCTGCAGGCATAAGGACCCTCAGATTTTCCTCTATGTATTTCATTAAAAAGCATTAATACCACGTGGTCTGTCTTCAGACAGTGGCATCAGCTCCTGCAGCTCTTCTCTTGCTAAGCCTGCTAATGCCAACCAACTTCCTCGATTTAAAACATCAAACCTGAGAGCAGGGAGGGCAAGAGAAACTAAGGGCTTTATAACCAGGAAAGAAACCCAACCCAACTAGCTGGGGACCAGCTCTCAGCAGCCCATGTTGGAGGTAACCTCTTGCTTTGTCTAACCAGCAGCATGGTGTGGGTACCAGCCCAGCACAGTCTGCATGCAGCATCTCAAACTCTAGCAAAGGTTTTATGATGAGAACGTTGAATATTTTACGTCTTTAAACACTTCCCTTGTAATGGAAAATTACCTTTTCAATTAAAAATATCCCCTTGGCCAGTGTTTTTCACCTCTTTTGAAATTCTCCCTGTTTTTTTCAGTTTCACCAGAAAAGAACATTAGAATTTTCATAATTTGGGGGGTTTGTTTCTTTTTCCTGCTCTTTTGACTCTCTTTTTCCTTCTCACAATGAAATGCTGGAGAATGAATCATGTCCCCGTGTGGGAGTTTTAACAAAATGCTTCATTTTTATCCTTCTTTCTTTCCTGTTGTCACTACTCCTTTCCCTCGAACTTCCCGGAGTCGCCAAGCGGCAGCGTTGCAATCTGTCACGCGGACAGACGAAGCACGGCTGCATCTCACCGCACTGTCTGCTGAGAGGGTCAGAAGGGGCAGATCACTTAACACTACACCTGTTTTATGAATAATAATACAGACAGTTTTGCTGGGTTCCTGGGAGGACATTATCCCACCAGGATAAGCTCTGCATATTGAACAAATTAATGTCTTTAACTCATTTGACTCTGGTTAGCTCAGTTGCGATGGGAAGCTCCAGCGGTGCCATTTGAGCAAGGGGAAAGATCAGGCAGACCTTTGAGGTAGGTTGGTTATATTGGCTTTCCCTCTCCGTAGGTTTCACTTATGGAAGTATGAGATTATAAATGTGGGGTTGAAAAGCCTGTTTCCGGCACAAAAATATGGAGGAGAAGGAAAAAAAAAAAAAAAAAAAAAAAGAAAGCCTGAGAACAGGATTCATGAAGCTTCAGAAAAATGAAAATTATTCATGAGCATGCCAGATTTGGGTCACCCCAAGATAATCCACCTGGACCAAAATGAGGCAGTTCAGTTCTTCCCTCAGTGGCTGGACTAGCTCAGAAAAGAAAAAGCACATTAAAAAGTCACTTTTCAAATTACTTTAAAAATTCAAAGAATTCAAGGAGTCCAAGAGTTTCCTTTTAAGATGGTGAAATGAAGTGTTCCAATTCAAAGCAGCAAGTTTCTCCAGGTCTTTCTTAGCAGGAGGAAGAAGTAACAATACCTGTCCTCTCTTGGCCAGAGGCCTGTGCCCTTCAGCACAAGCAGCAATATCCTGAGTGATGTTCCTGCCCTGATTTGGGCTGCCCAAGAGTCTCAGGAGGGTCCCTCAGCCCCATCCCAAGCTGGACCTGTGACCGCAGCAAAAGAGGACACTGCTCTGCTACCTCCAATCAATGCCTCTCTCATATATTATTTTATTTGTTTTGTTGGCTTTTATTGAGAGTGAAAAAATAATTTAAAGCAATTATCTGTACAGGGGGGCAGGAGAATGGTTAGCTAGTCGGAAGATCTGTGACCCCCCACAGCCAGGCCAGGGAGGGTTGGAGGGAGGTGATTTACAGCTGTACAAAAACACGACAATCCCACCGAGGAGGAGCAGAAGGTGGAGGACATCTCTTGAGCTCTTGAAGGCCCAGAGCAGAGGGGTGGGAGGCTGTGCAGGGGCACGGGGGGCCAGGGTCTGGCCAGAGAGGGGCCAGACCCTCAAGTGACCTGCAGGGGTGTCTCCAGCATCTCCATGAGGAAGGTGTCGATGGGGGTGTCCCCAATCAACTTGAAGAAGAAGAGGTGCTCCAGGCACTTCAGCCCAATGGACCGCAGCGCCGGCAGGCGCAGAAGGAGTTTGGCAAACCTGGAAAAGAGCAGAGTCAGAGGTGTGCGGGAGGCACTGGCCACCCTCTCCCCCATGTTTCCTGCACCAGGGGCTCAGGACAGCACAGCCCAGATTCTCCTCAAAAATGCCTTGGGAAGTTCTCCGTCTTAGATTCCCCTGTGCTTTCAAAATAAGCATTTCTCTCTGCATGTGTGGAGGGAATATGTATTTTTTCAAAACAGAATTTAGCATTTTTAAAACTTAAAAAAAAAAAAGATGAAAGAAGATGCATCCAGATTCTCTCTCCAAGACTTGAACTAGTGACATCTCCATGGTGCCATTTAAATTCTTGAAACCGCCTTCAAAAATCCCCAGCCTCCCGAGAGGGTGCGCAACCCCTCAGCAGTGCCTCTGCCAGCCACTGCCTCCTGTTTCGAGGCGCAGCTGCAAGGGGGTGCAGCAGGCAGACTGCCCCCCCCCTCCCCACTTCCAGCTCGCAGCGCTCTGCGGTCACATCCAGAGCCAAAAATAGCAGAAGATGCTGCGGGCGCATCACTGGGCTGGCGGCGATGGGGCCGGATCCAGCTGCCGGCGTTTCGAGAGCTTGGCCAGCAGAGGGTAGGATTGGATTGAAAAGCAAGAAAGTCACCTCTCGCCAGCACCCTAAAGGCTCTGGGCCACGATTAGGGCACTGAGAGGACAGGCCAGCCTGCGGGAGCTGGGCTGCACAGACAGTTTTGGTTGGTGTCCTGCCCTTGCTTTGCGGGTGGCTCAGGCAGAGCTAGGATGGACACCCCTGCCCCTGTCTCCTCTCCAGGGTGGGATTGTGCCACCCTGAGCTGCTTGCCTTGCCTGGGGACACTCACCGCCCTGGCTGCTCGGGGTACTTCTGCTTTGTGTAGGCTTCCAGCGTTGCGTAGACCTTCTCCCTCAGTGATTCCACTTCTGAGGGGCTGGACAAGCCCTTCGCATCTGGACGAGGGAGAGAATACAGGTAAGGAAGAAATCGCTGCAGAGAGAACCTTTCCACTGCTGGCAGAGTGGCTGTGTGTGTGGGCAGGAGAAGACTCGGGCTCTCTTTAATCATGCACCCAGGGACTGGGACAAATCTGCAGTCCCGATACTCACCGCCACAGCCCTCCTGTCTGTGATCTGCCACGGCCTGGAGGGTGTGCATGTCACCTGGGACTGCCCCGGGCCTCAGACTTACCTGGGTTAAACAGGACGATGGCTCGCAGGCACCCCAGCTCTGACTTATCCATCTGCATGTCTTTCATTTTGGACACCAGCTCCGTCAAAACCCTGAATGCAGGGGACATGGGTGGGCAGACGATCAGAGACAGGTACAGAGCAAGGCTGGGGGCTGAAAAGCATCTGGGACAGGGACTGGGAATACCCCCAATTCTTCTCTGCAGGAATAGGCAGCTTTGAGGGACAGCCATGCCACACACTGCTCTTCTGTGTGTGCATCAGCAGCATCCAGGGACCTGAGCATCAAATTCCCTCCCGTTCTTACTTTGCTCAGCGCACAGCCTCTGTGCTCTCTTCGGACTATGAACAATTCCCACTCACTTGAGGGAAACTGCATGGGATTTTTTCCACACTTCACTGTGCAAAGCATGGGCACTGCCCTTACACATGCCAGCTGTGGGTAATGCAGTGTCCTGCCAGGCAGGGAGCAGGCGTGGCATGGACAGTACGTGTGCAGTCTTTATGTGAGCAAGTTGTGGTTTGAGGCTTTGCTAGCTACAGCTCTTGCTGATCAGTATTAGCTTTAGATCCAGTTAAGGCAAACCCCTGAGAGAAGGCAGAGAAGCATTCCTCCTGCTGCAAACCCAACCAAAGATCTGCTTCTGCAGCTGCAAATCCCTTTCTAAGGTGCTTTTACCCCATTCTTGGTTTTTAAGCCAGTCAAGCATCCCCTCCTCATTCTAAGCTAGTTCTGCTCCCAAATCACCATCTGTTTGCTCTAGTTCTCATTAAGGACTTGTTTCCCATTCAGAGGGGAAAGACAGAGCCAGCCTAGCCACTGCTGCTAGGGGATGACAGAAACGGGCCACGCACCTGTCGAAGATGGAGCCCACACCAGCACTGTGAGCACTGCTGCGGTGCACGTGCAAGCCTGTGGCCAGGAGGATGCCGTCTTGCACTGACACGGAGCGATGGGAGAAAGAGGCAATGAGCAGCTCATTCCAGCCTGCAAGGGGAGGCGTGCAGGACACAAGAGGTAGTTCAGAAAAAAATCAGTCCCACATAGAGCAGGAGAACTGGTTTCTCCCTACTGGCTTCAGACTCAGCTTGCAGGAGAGATGGGACCCCGGGTACCAACTGCACCCTTGCTAACACTGCAAGGGGTGGCAAACCCTGACCAGCAACAAGAAAGGCACAGAAAAAGACTCAGGGGGGGAAGAGGAAAATATGTTGGGTTTTCCCTCCTAAAAAAACATATTCCTTGCATCAGCAACCCCTTTACATAGTTTTGCATGTTACACACTAATGTGCCTCGCACACAGTAAGTTCTGCAGTTATAAGAATTGCATTAACAAGACATTTATTCACTCTCCCCCAGCCCTCCTACATGCCTGCATGAAGAGGGGAACAAACAGGTTCCACTGCCCCATCCACAGCCTCTGCCAACCACTCATCGTGGCTCAGGATGGATTGCTCACCCTGTGACAGCAGCGATGGATCAGCTTAGGATTTCACATTCACCATCCCACCTGGCTGGCATAGCACACAGTCCAGAGGAGGGATGGAGGGAACCAGGAATAGCCCCAGAGGCCACACGGAGGGGACATTACCTGCCCGAAGGAGAATGACTTGGTCTTCCAGTGTCAGGTCGGAGAAGTGGGGGATTCGCTTGGCCCACTCGACAAGTGTGAAGAGCTGCTTGTCAGCCGCGTGGCATATGTTGGTGACAGGGTCATTTGTCTAGTTAAGAAAGATATCAAAAGGAAAAGAGCAGAGGAAAAGAGGAGAATTTGTCAATGAAAAATCTTTGATAATCACTGTCTGCACTGCAGACAGTATCGAATCAAGTTAACAATACTCAGAACCACAAGTAAAATGATCAGATTGCCAATAATCTCAGCTGTGCACAGTTGGGAAGAGAAGATTTTATTACTGCTATCCCCTCTACAACCAGTCAAATCAGCTGGTTGCTAGACTTTTCTGTTTGCTTGATGTTCTCTGCAAAGCAAGTCCTGCATGGCAGGCTGCAGTCCTGCTCCCCAGGGCATATCTAAAAGCCACCAAGCAGCCTCCGAATGGGCATGAACAGCAGTTTCACCCACACCAGTAAAACCACAGCAATAAACTTGCTGTGTCCAGCTCCACTTCAGTCTTGGTCACTGGGACAGACAAGCAGTGTCCAGGGCTGTGCAACTGTGGAAGCCAGCACAGGGCTCAGACTCTCCAGATTCCAGCTATTGCCCTATCTACTCATTCAAACCAAAGGGAACTGGAAAAAACATGCTAGGAAAATAATGCATAGGCTGTTTTCTAGCTGTCATTCAGAGTAGCTTCAAAAGAAAAATTATTGGTGATTTTTAGGCGGTGCAAAGCAAGAACCCTTTGCAAAATGCTAGCTGTTCACGTGGGGTTTATCTTTTCAATTGCACCTTAAAGGCTCTCATCTCAAGCTGCAAGTGATTTTAGTGCCCCTTACTGAGCTCTCTGTGTTCATGTCGCTGTATGCCTCTGTCTTGGGTTCGACTGCCAGCTCAGCTTCCAGGATCCTCTCCACAGGCATGTCCTCGCTGCCACTGCTTGTGGACTCGGCCTCATTCTCGCTCCGCTCCCTGCTCCTCTGCCTCTCCTCCTGCACAGCTGCAGAACAGAAATGTGGCTCTTTACACCCACACAATACTTACCTGCTCACAGTGGGTCCCCTTTCCTCTGGGAGGAGGGATGAGAAACTCACTCAGGAGGGAGAGAACAGAAAACAAATGGATATTTCAGATGTACATCCATTAAAACAGCTGCCCCCAGCACTCCCCAATGACTTTGGGGTTGCTGTAGACCAGTGGCCTCCAAATTTGACAAAAGGTTGTGATTTCCAAGGTATGAAGCTCCAGAATAGAGGAAAAAGGAGCTGATACCTCCAGATGGCAGCCTGGACTCGGCTGTCACTAGATGCTGAAGGAGGCAGGAGGGACCCAGCACCCAGATACTGAAGTCTGCCACACTCGCAGTGTGCTTCGAACAGTCCCTCAGCAGCCAGAGCATCCAGCAGCAGTGCTAGACGGTCCCTCACCCCCAGCTGGATCCACACATGCTGCCTATCTCATTTCTGAGCAAAAGCTTACCCAGCCTGGCACAGCCCTGGTGTCACCTCTCCTTCCACCACCTCTCTTCCCAACCCTCCCTACTAGAGAGCAGTTCCTAGCACCTCTGAATGCCCCAATGCCTTCACTCTCTTCTCTCATCTCTGTACATTTTCCAAAGTATCTACTGACTGGAGAAACAGAATCACTGAAATTGTCTCCAGATCTCAGCTATTAACTCCCAGAGCTGCTGGGTGTGTGGAGGACAGGTTGGTGTAGGACATGTGTACATGATATGCCAAGCCTCATGCTCAGTAGAAGTCCTGGGTGCGCATTTTTGTTGGAGAAATCCGAAAGGGAAATAAGAAAATCCTGCCCTGTGTGACCATACAGCACCAAGCAGGGGCCCCAAGCACCCCGTGACCCCTAAGGGGCAGGTCGGCAGCTGGCCTGGTCTCAAAGAATGGCCCGTGTTGAGCTGTAGGCATTTATACACCCAAAATTAAAGGTTCAGTGGGGTAGAAGCTGGCTGCAAAGCTGGCCCCTGCCACCAGACATCGGTGCTTCACTATTCCACAGCTTAATGGCTTCCCCAGCCTTTAGCTAAGCACCAGGAAGTCAGTATCCAGGGGAGTGGGAAAACCACCAAGGCCGAGGGATAAAAAGTGCTTTAAGAGGAGAGCGGATGTGCATAAACACTGGGGGACACCAAGGGAGGGACCACCTCAGCAAGCTTGCAGGAGAATTTGATACCCATTTTCTCAATTAGGTAAGTGCTGCTGGAAGAAGGGTGTGACAAGCTTTTAGGTCAGATACTTGGATCAGGAGATTTCTTTCCCATTTGTCTTTATAGCTTGGCTGTTTGCAGCAGTGTCAGGAAATAAGCCCTTGCATCAGCCTTGCCTTACTCTGGCTTATGTTAGGGTGCTTTCAGGGGAAGCGCAAAACCACGGGAGGTTCCTCAGCACTGAGACTCATGACCACTTTGCAATGCTCAGCACTTCCCTGCGTTTCTCCCAGCTGGGAGGATGTGCTTCCCAGCACTGCCCAGCTGCTTGGGAACTGGCAGGACCCAAGGAGATGGCTCAGCGGGGCATCCAGTCTGGTGCTGACGAGGGAGGGCAACACAGGATGCACATATGTGCCAGCCAGCTGGGGGAAGCATTTGTCCTCTTTAGGGTAATGGACAGGAAGAAGCTAGGGAAATGTTTCTAAAGTCATCAAAATCTTAGTGGAAGAAAGAGCATGCCAAGGAAATACCAGTCCCATCTCTCAGCCCCCAGACTCATCCAGGATTCCTTGTTCAAGCTGAAAACTGGCCCCAGTTTCTGCAGCTCCCAGAAAGTCCCTGTGAATATTGCAGTCAAACCCCTATAGGATCCACCAAGATCCTCGGGCTTAAATTTTCATGCTCTGCAAAGGGAAGCTGCATTGACACCCTGGTCCTCTGAACCACTTTGCACCCAGCTGGAAGGGAAAGCTGTGCCTGGGATTAGGTTTTTGATTCAAGCCTGGCATTTCGCAGTCCCCCGCTGCCCTAAGCATTGAGGTAGCACAGCACTGATGATGCTACAGGGAACACAATAAAGCTCAGCCTGTACCCACCGTTACAGCTACTTCCCTGGGCTCTGCCCTGCACAGTCTGAGTTCCCACACAGGGAGTGGCTTGCGTGCTCCGCAGAGGGACAGTGTGGACCCCAAAAGGGACAGCTCCACTGCCTGCTAGCATTCAAACCTGGAGGCAGCACAGTTATTTTATCTTGGAAAAGAACAGCTTAAATACTGTGCTAGTTGTCACTACCTGACCCTGCACCTGTCAGTATAATTTGGGAGACAATCCAGCTCAGAGGTCCTTGCACCATGAAGGAA
The DNA here is from genome assembly GCF_031877795.1 of Strix aluco. Lineage (NCBI taxonomy): Eukaryota > Metazoa > Chordata > Aves > Strigiformes > Strigidae > Strix > Strix aluco. The sequence continues at coordinate 29,359,352 of NC_133938.1, read as the reverse complement.
GGAGCAGGTAGCTGCAGGGGCAGAGGTGGACAGATAAACACCCATGCTGTGGGTTTGCCTTTCCCTGCAGCAGAGACTTGCTTGGTGCTGCCTTTTACAAAGCCTTCATACTCTCTGGAGTTGTGTGGGAGAGGCAGGGCTACAGGACCCACCGCAGACACGTCACCCTCAGCAGCTCTTGGATGCTCCTTCAAGTCAGTGCAAAATCCCTTTAAGTCCAATTGCCTCAGGTTGGATCTGTGCTCCAGATCAACACCTTAGGTGGTTTGGGCCAGAAACACTGAAATCCTTTGAGGGTTGCAGTGAGTGCACGTGGAGTATGGAAGAGGCTGCATGAACTGCTTCCATACAGATCTCTCCTGCAGCACAAGAACACCACAGGATGTGAGCTGTGCCAGAGCTCAGCTCCAAAGGTGAGGTTAAGAGTGGAAATAACAAAGAACTGTAAAATAAAAGACAGAAATAAATCATTCACCCTTATCTTCCACTACAAGAATTAGGTGGTGACAAATGAAGCCAGCAAGCTGAAAAGAAAAAGGAGGTTGCTCTTCACAGAGGAGACAAGCAGGAGCAGGACTCCTCACTGCTGGGTGCTGTCCACAGCAGATGTTTACAGGGGCCCAAGGGGTCCAGACCATTAAGGACCACTAAACTAAAGGCAAACTTGGGTCAAAATCAGTTGATAGGTTCAATAGTCCCCAGTATGTGTGTTTAGGTGGGATGGGAGGAAAAATACAGTGTAATAGCTTCCCCATCAGCCTCATTTCCTTTATGAAACAAGGTTAAAAATGCTCTGAAGCTGTCAGTGTGGGTTTTTGGAATGCTCCAGCCTTGGAGGGCCACCAAAAGCCAGATTTACCCTAATGAATGTAAGGAAAATTTCTGTAAGTCCATTCCTTCCACCAGCCCTCACATACCTTCCCTCTTCATCCCCATGGCGAGGCACTTCTGATAGCGGCAGTACTGGCAGCGGTTGCGTTGGCGCTTGTCTATGAGGCAGTCCTTGTTGTCACGGCAGGTGTAGATCAGGTCCTTCCGGATTGTCCTCTTGAAGAAGCCTTTGCAGCCCTCACAGCTGTACACCCCGTAGTGCTTGCCTGGGGAGGCAAGGGGAGGCCATCAATGGGCAGGCAGGCATTCCCTCCAGCACAGAGGAGCCCAAACCAACACCAAAGGTGAAAAAAATGGGCTGCAGGGTGGCTCTTTAGTGGGTCCTTGCAGGAATAGTGACCAGCAGCAGTCAAACTACAGGACCACCGCCTTCCAGTGATAAGGAGGGACTGCATCCCAGGGGAAGGATGTGGAGTCACATCTTAGCTGCAACACAAGTGCAGAAAAGCCACAGGAAGCAAATGGGGTGCACTGATAGGGAGGGGATCTATAAGGCATGACCAGGTGTCTGGGATAGGAGAGAAAGCTCAGGGACAGCCAAAGCCCAGCCAACACAGAGCACAGGTAAATAAGAACACAGTGATTTTGATATATTTACCTTTGATAAACACAGACAAAATATAAAATGATATAAGGGAGAAGAGCGTGGCTTTTAGGTTTACTCTCTCTTTTGAGCACAGAGCAACTAATCTGCAAAACAGACAGCCTGCCCTTGGGTAAGGCAGACCCAGCTATGAATCCTGCAAAGCCAGTATGGTCCCAGCCAGTCTCCACTCCTACACAAGCCTTGCTTCAGAGCATCAGGGGAGTTTTCACTGCACAAAGCCTTCCCTAAGAAAAAAAAAAAAACCTCCTACCTGAGGACCTGTCCCCACAGATGGCACAGATGTGTTTGGCTAAGGATCCTGGGCTTGTAGATGGATAATTCATGTTCCCGATCCCCGGGAGACCTGGCAAGGGCTTGACGTCCTCCAAGCTGCTGACATTGTTTAGGACATTGAGCTGCAGAAGCAGAAACCACGAGACAGTTTAGAGGGTCAAGACTCATACCTCAATGAAAACATCCCCAAATCGAGCTGACCCCTCCCTTGCTGCTCCTGCTGGGCTCGTCCCACAAGCTTATACCCAGCAACTCCATGGGGCTGCCATGGGCAGAGAGACATCATCTGGTGAATCCAGCTGGAGGGGTTTAAGCAGATGTCTGGTAACAGATATTGCCTCTCACCCTGTCCTGATGCTGTAACGAAAGCCAGGACTAAGCAGAGCTGGAAAAGGGCAGGCAGCAACCCTCAGCTGCTCACTTACAGCCTCCAAGCAACAAGGCTGGTGGGATCCTGCCTGCTTCATTAGAGGATACTGATCACTGGCTGCTTGCAGCCTCGAGCACTAACAGCTTACTAAGGAAGAGCTTTGCAGCCAGGCAATCTGTTGCAATTAAACCTGCACTGCTGCATGGCTAGGGAAGCTGTAATGATGGCGTTTTTTTAAAAAAAAAGAAGTGTTAAGTGGGTTAGCTTCCCTGCCTTGTGATATGCAAATCTGCATAAACACATGAAAACATGGCCATCTTGGTCACTCCCTGGACTTATGTTCCCGAACACTAGCACAGACTGGAGAATGGAGCAGATTTGGGGTTGTCAGATTAAAAAAAAAGGGAGCAAGCTGAGCATCTAAAATCAGCTGCAGTGAGATGCAGGCAAATGGCCCAGAGCCCCCAGCTGAGTTCCCCCGGAGCTGCTCATGGCTGCTGCAAGTTAAAGGTTACAAACCGACATCGATTAGAGACCAAAGCCTGATGTTGCCCAGGGCTTCGTTTTATTGCTATTTGCTTTGGAGCTGTTGTCGGCAGGGCAGTGAGGATTAAGGGCCATTGAGCATGTCTTGTCAAAAGCTGTCTGGGCAGAGCAATGTCTCTTCAAAACCACTATCAAATTATCTTTCCCATTGCCATGCATTGAGGGCCAGGGGATGGTTTCTTCATCATTGAGTTTGTTTTTAACAGTCACCCCAATTTATCAGCTAAAGTTCTTCCTCCCAGCAAAAGGGCGGAAGCAGGGACAGAAAAAAAGGCTTTGGATGAAAATCCAACTACAGCCTTCGTTACAGTCTCCATAACATCTAAGCCACTAGATTTCGTGCATACTGTTGCAAGTTCTCCATTTGCTCCAAGAAATTGCCCATTTCCCATGAAAATGTAAAATAATTTTCACAGGGAATTTCAGCAAAGAATAAGAAGGGTTCATCCCATTGGGATTTTTGAATCTGTCATTAGAAAAATAAAAAGGTGAAGCCTGTTTTCATCTTCCCTCACCACTGTCCCTTCATTTTCAAAGCTTCAAAGGTCTGATGACATTGAAAATATAAAAATTACCACATTAGGAGTCAGGTTGTTTTGCCCCACTGGAAAATAAGTGTATAGGGAAAATTGTCCAGAGGGACAGAGGTTTGCTCTGCCCGGCAGAGACCCAGGCCAGGCACTTTCAGCTGTGCTAACGCTTCAAAATCTGAACTTGGCCCAAGGAAAAGAGAAATCAACCCTTTCCCCCCCACAAGTGTCCAGCCACCTTTCTTACACTGAAAACTTCTTCTTGGCAAGATGCTGAGCTAGGAGGAAATTTTTATGGTTTAAAATGTTACTTAGAGCTTGGGTACCGCCTTTTCTTTCTCTCTGGCTGCACTTTGAAACAATAACGGGGAGAGAGGGTGTATGGGCCAGGGCGGGAATGGGGCAGTTTTAGCCATCAGTGTCCTCAGAGCTTGACTCCTGCAGGTTAAGTGCAATCATGTATGATATCTGGGACAACTGCTTGAACCCAAATCCATTAGCTGCCTCCCTGCCAAATCCCCAAGGCCCAGCTGTCTCCTTGCATTAAAGGCAACACAAGTGAAACCCGCTCCTCAGAGCTGGGAACTTGGCACAGTGCCTAGATTGGGGAAACCGCTTCCTGGAGCATCCCCAAGCCCAAAGGAAAGGCTTCCACGCAGCCAATGCTCCAACCAGCTCCACCACCACGAAGTACCTGCCCTGGATGCCACGGGCACAAATACTGTCAGGTTGATGGGGAACAGTCAGGTGGTGCAAAGGGAGGAAAGATGCCCAGCACACCCACTGCGGACAGCCCAGACCCACGCAGGAGTTGAGGATGCTGGTGAAAAGTAAGCCAAACCTGTCAAATCACCCTTATCCTCTCTCGGAGCTCTTCAGGGGCCTCCCCATACCATCCTTCCCAGCCTCAGTGGCAGGCACTAGGAAGAGCTTCAAACAGATGGTGGAGTAGCAGCTCTATGAAGAATCCATGGCTCTGGGGAGGCACCAACCCTAACACCTGGGTCTCTTCCCTGTCTGGAGGGGAAACTTCAGCACCTGAGGCAGCAAAGATGGGAGCAGCTTCATTTTTCTTCAGGCAAAGTTTATATGCAACTCAGAGTGTGTGGCTGGCATTTAGCATTAACATTTATCTCTCTCTCGAAAGTCTGTCTCCTTTCCAAATAATGAAACAAAGCAGATACTCTTTTGCAGGAAGAAGGGGAATGCTTCATATGCTGCAGCCCTTGGCTATCTTGATTATTTCCACGTACAGTAATTATACACACTGCAATAGATGCAGTGGAGGGGAACTGTACTGCACACCCATGGTGAGAACAGACCTGGGAATTAGCTCTCTCCCTTCATGTGCTGGGTATTTTGAAATATATACAGGTGTCTTCTCTGTGTCTGCGCCAGGGGGATTTATGCAGAAAGATTCACATGCTGGAAATTGTTCTTTACAGCTGATCTCCCTAAGCGGCCAAAACATACCAGACCCCCCACCAGCCAACCCACTCCCTCGAGTTTTGGGACTTTACCCAGTCTGAACACCATGAATTGTAACGAAGCAAGTACATGCATCTGCCTACCTGCGGACTGGCATGTGTCACAAAATTCATGCCTGGGGCTGAGGACAGAGCGACGGGGTGTGAGCTGATGGAGGACGTGATGACTCTGTATGGTGAGCCCAAAGCGTTCACTGGAGACCCGATTGCGTTCATGGGGGACGGCAGCGCCCGAGAGGCGTTTGCAGGGGCCTCGAGGTAGTTGTGGTGCCCGTCCACTGAATTTCCCGTGGAAAGGCTTGATGATGGGCTCACAGATGTGGAGCTGGCGTGAACAGGGGAATCTATACCGAGAAGGAGAAAGATTAAATACACTATGAGTGAGGCTGGTTGTACAGCAATCAGCTGCCCAGTCTTGGTTGTGTCAGCTTCGATGCCGGTCAAGGCTCAAAGCCAACCAGCAAACATGCTCTATGTTATAAAGGGAAAGGGCAAAACGTTGGTTATGGTAGAGGAAATAGAGTTACATACAGCAACAAAACATATTATGAAGGTAATAATCAAATCTTCCTTCACTGCTTCGGTGCCTCAGCTGACTTGGAAGAAGGCACCACTGCCTGCCTGTCTCAGGCTGGTTTTCTCTGAACTATTTCCTGAGGTCCCATTTCTTTTGTCCAAACCAGCTCTAGAGACAGTGCACATTTGAAACCATGAACTCCCCACCAACCAGGCTGGAAACCCTAAATGTTCCCCATGTCTTATGAAGCACCTTTGCTCCCTGCTCAGCAGGCTGCTCTTCCTCTTCTCATGGCTCAGCTCTTCCCCTTCCCACCCACTTACCTCTCCACCGTGCTATTTCACATGTTCCTCCAGCTCTCAAAACTTGATGCCAGCATCTTCAGGAGGAGCTGGAGCAATGCAGGACAGAAACTGCCCATAACATGCTAGCAACGCAGATGACAGGACAAGGCACCCACAAAATATTTTGTCCATTGCTTTTCCTCACTTAGTGTGAGACAGAGACTGTGGCCACACAGATGTGCCTGGGCAGACAGTCTCACAGTCACAAGGAAAGAGGGTTTCCTCCTCCTACATGAAAGAGCTCTAGTGCATATTGCCAAACTCACAGTAGCCCCATGACATCAATCTGCCCCTGAACCCCACCAGGGAACAGGTGGCATAGAAAATATAACCTTGATCATTGCCACTTCAGGGCAGTCTCTGAGGCTGAACACCTCACCCAAGGCCTAAATGCTGTCTTCCATAACACCAGTCTCAACAGTCTCAAATATTCAGAGGATATCTGGGTGTCAAATGCTCACTAATCCTGATGGGCTATGTATCTAGTTGTATTTTAAGGATTTATATGACCTTTTCTCCCTCCCCTAGAATTTACCAACCCCAGTTAGCATTAACTGTCATTAACATTTCAATGAACCATTGTTTCTCTGGTGGTTTTCAACACAGGAGATCATTCCCTGGAGTAGCAAGGCAAAGATGTTGTGTGGGAAGGTCACACAGTTGGTTTTCCATGGCTGGCACAGAGGATGCTTGTTTCCATTGCATTTGCAAGTAAGGCAGTGTTTTGGTGTTTTGTTTGTTTGGTTTTTTCCTCCTTTTAACATTATTGCAAAGTTATTTACGTGACACTGTTTGTTATTTTACCTGAAGTAACAATCAAATCTGATTCAAAGGGAAGATGCACAATAGAGACGGGAAAAGGTCAGCTTGCTGAATAACATTAAAGACATTTGTCAGAGTCAAGGAGGACTCGATCCGCCGTTATCAACCCACTTCAGACTTAATTCTGCAGAGAAAGGGGGAGAAAAGGTCTTTGTCAATTCTTGCTTTGGCTTTTTGGATCAATTCTCCCAGTGGGAAAGCGATGTGCAGCAAGAGGAAGCCAGCTCAATGACAACAGCAGAAGCCTTGGAGGCAGCGAGGCGGTCTGGAGGCAGAGCCAGGGTTCTGCCTGATGCTGGAGAGAGTCACCCCATGTTCCCCTGCCACCATCATGGAGACATGCAGCCTGTTTTCTGTTAGTAGACAGCAAAATCCCTACCTTGTAATGGCTTCCAAGCACAAAAGCCTCTCACCCCAGAGACAGCTGCCAGGAGAGCCTCTAGCAGAGGGCAGAAGATGTGCTGTTTACCTGGCCTCCGCTTTACCTAAGTGCTCAGCTCACCAAGGCACCTCGGTTGTTTCCCGGGATTTAAAAGGACCATCCTGACTTGTGCCATTATTGGCTTCAGAGAAAAGTAAATGCATTTATCTCCACCTGTGAGTAGTCTGGTACCATAGCATGCAGTCCTCCCCAGCATCTGCAGCGCAGACTTGTAAAGAAATTGTTGTTATGCCTCTTTAAACAACTAGATAAACAACATTGCCTTTGACAATTCTTCAGCTTGGAAAATAAGCCACTGAAGGAGAGATTGGGCAGAAATCTATCACACCAGGACAGCTAAGGAGAGTGATTTTTCATCCTTTTCCATTAACACAGAAAAGGGCATATTTTCAAAGTATCATGCAGAAGACTTAAACTGATAAGAAATGACTTACAGGAAAGTTATTTAACTGTTTGCACCAGACCTTACAGAAATACAGAAACACTGTCAACACTAAGTCCCTCCATTAGAAAGGCTCCAAGTTTCCTAAGGACCCAGAGCAAGGCTTTCACCCAAGGAGACTGCTGGCCAAGGCAAGCCCCATGGTGTGCTTGTGGCCGTGCCCAGAGTGACTGTTCAAGGGCTATGGCCAGGGGGATCCCCTGGCCCCCAGGGTGGGATCAAAGGCTGAAGCCAGGAAGCCTGGAGGGCTTGTGCCTACCTCTCTTACCCCAGCAATGAGACACCAAGGAGGAAGCACAAATGCCTGAAGGAGTGTTTGGAGGTGGAGATGGATGGGTAAATGAAAATATCTACTGGAGAGCACACAGGTGTAAAGCTAGGCTCTGCCAGGGCCTGGTGACACAAACCAGAGTTAACATGCTTGTTTCCGCAGTGCCTGGCCGCGTTATCCTGCCAAGGCTGTGACAAACTTATTGGTCAAAACCATCAGTGTTAACTTTAGCAATGATCAGTTTTATCCATTATAAACTGTAACACAAACCCCATTTAGAAAAGCAGAAACAAAAATCCAAACAAACAAAAAAATCAAAGCAACGCACTACTGCAAGGTGGTCCAAACTTTGACTTCCAGTTCATCCCCAGGATAAATTTGTCAAGTCAGTCCCTGAGGGACCCTCCTGCATCTGGGAAAATACTCCTCTCAGCTTCTCATATTCAGGCTGGAACGCTCCGAGAGGGATATAAGGTGTGGCTGCTATCAGGTTATCAGCTTGTGCAGGGAACAATCTGCATGGCTGGCAGAAGGTGTGCAGGAAGAACCATGCCAAAACATCCTTGACACTGGGATTACTTATTCCCTGAGCTGAGTACCTGCAAAGTTGTTTCAGTCCAAAGGAGCCAGAGTGGCTTGGACAACGCAAACAGCAGAGATTGCAAGTCTGATTCATTTTCCTTGAAAATGATTAAATGAAATGATCCGCAGGAAAATACTGATGGTCCATGTCCCACATCTCCCAACAGAAAGCAACCAGAAAGGCCTTGGGCTCGCAGGGCTGGCATGGTTTTCCTCGAGGTATTTTCTCCCATCATTTGGGGGACAAACAGAAATGCCAGCATGGCAGCAGAGCGGGGCCAGCAAGGAGCTGCTCTGCAGCAGGGAAGCAGCTCTGGGACAGAGCGGGGGGGACTGGAGAGACAGGACTCAGTCCTGCACGCCAGCCACAGCCGGCCGCCTCTGCCTCTCCAGCGGCATTCGGCACAGGTGACATTTACGCAGACCAAAGCCGGCCCAGAGTCTGTCCATCAGGTAATGCGAGGTGACAAGCGATGCCGGGGATTCAGCCAGCTGCGTTGGAGCCCCGCGGAGCAGAGGGCAGCCCTGCGTCGGGAGGCGAGGGCTCTGTGGCTGGCATGGCCCCTGCCCACGAGCCCCACATGCGGCTCCCAGGCCGGCCAGGTCCCCCAGGTCTGCTGGGGAAGACACCCTGCACCAAGCACCAGGGCTGCTACTGCTTTTAACAACCTACTCCAGATTCAAGACCAGATTATTTCTGATCCACAAATGGGGCTGTTTATGTCTTTCTTCTCTGTATCCCTCCTCCACATTAATGCTTGGACAGGTTGTTTTCTGAAGAGAGATTCAGGGAAGTCTGACGTTGTATTTATATCTCTCCTGGAGGAGCAGGAAAAGAAGACAGGAGGGAACTGCCTTGTGTGGTTTCTCTGATATCTCAACTGCAACCATGCAGTGTCCAGAGAACCCAGTGTCTCAATCAACCCTCCACGAGCTCTCTTGTACAGAAATTCACACAACTCCAGCCTTCTCTTTGTAGGAAGCAAAGTTTAAAAAGAAGAAACATGCTTCTGGGTGCTTTGCTGTTTGAAACTGCCTCTGCAAATGTATTACATCACTTGCTGCAGAGAGCAGCCGTGGATTGGAAGCGTGCACACAGACACAACATCCATCCTGTTTCTCTAGCATTCAGAATAAGGATCATATCTAATGTCAGCATAGACAACTGCTGACATTGGAAAAAACAATGAAGGAAGACCCCAAGAACCACTTGGTTCTTTGCATTTTGAAAATGGTGCCCTTGAGGACCTAAGCAACAGCGTTACATTCACCCACCAGTCACTGAAGCAAGTAAGGACACAAAGCTTTGATACTCCACTTCCACCTGTGTTTCACTTCCACCTTAGCAAAATCCTAGTTCAGGGATGGGAAATTTGCATGAATAGCCTCATAAAATCAGGAATAGAACAACACTGTCTTCATCACAGCAGGTGTGTAGGTGCCCAACAGATGCACCTGCAGATCACAAAACTCCAGGTCTACCACACCAATGCTAAACAGCCAGGTCTGGGCTAACACAGCTAAACTGGACCAACACTATCTCGATAAAGCCAGCTTGGATATCTCTGTGCCGTGAGCTCTTCACAGGTAGAGCTGGGGCAGGCGTGGAAGCAAAGACCACCTGCAAGAGCGTGCAAGTGACCCCAAATGCCTCAGCAAAGGCAGCAGGAAGCGAAGCGTCCAGGCTGAAACCAATAAAGCTGTCTTGATTTTCACCCAAATAATGGCAGGAAACACCAGTCTCAGCAATTACATTTGAGCAGAGAGTGGAATGAGAATGCACATAGACCAGAAACATCCAAGCCCTACATACATAGTCTATTTAATCAACATGGGTTACAAGCTTGTTTTGATTAATGCCCCTTCAGCTGTAACACCCAGCAAAGCCTCGAGAGAAAAGGCATCCATGTTAAACACTGGGGTCTTTCTTCGACTAAGGCCTAAAGCAATCCTACCTCCTGAGATCTGCAGATCCCTGGCAAGCCGAGAGATGATGATACTTTGAACCTTCACAGTTTTGTTTTTAATGTCAGAGAGAATCAAAAGCTGGAACTCTTCAAATAACGAAAAACATACTTGTGCTTCTGAGGCCTCAGATATACATGGAAAGGGTTCATTTCATTGACATGAACAATTAAAGGTGCAAGTTGCCCTGCCAGACACATGACTAGCAAAACTTTGCAGATACTTCATCCTCCGCAGATCAGAGAGCACCGAGAAGTGGGAAGAGACATGCAGAGAAGGGCTGATTTCAGCAGAGGAGCACAGGCGTGCGTGGGAGGTAGAGCTTGGCAGGCAGATCGTCCTTGGGGACGACCTTCAAGGGGAAATACCTGTGAGAAACACTCCTGAAACTGGATGCAGTTATGTAGCAGGGAACTCGTGTTAACTGGAATCAAACAAAGTTTTGCAGCTATGTCTGCAGAAGCAGTTTTTATTTAACACATGGAAGCTAAGCTGAAAAACTATTCCCTTTCTGGTATTTTTAACTGTCCAAGCAGATTTCCACAGGCAGTACAGATTGCCATGTTAATATCCTACAGAAAGGCTACTGGTTTTGCCTTGCTTTTAAGGTCCAGTGCTTCCACCTTCCTGCTCAATCCCAAGTCAATAAATAATGCACCCTTCCCCTGACAGCTAACATCAGGGAGGAGCAAAAATTTTTGGATGTGTGCTGGCACAGGGGCTTCTGCAACAGGGATCTGCACAGAGCAGAAGAAAAGTTTCCCTCAGCTCTCCAGGTGGTGGGAAGAGCTGCTCCCTCTCCTCTTGGGTAATGCTTCTGTGCTGCCCTTGAAAACAGGGGCCACCCAAAACCTGCCCCACAAGAAGTCATGGGCTGGAAACACACAAGACTTTCACCTGCCCTGGTGCAGGCTCAGCATCAGATGCTATTTTGAGATCTTGGTCTGATTTGACTGAAATTGGACAGTGGGTCAATAGCTTAATATGTCCAAGGACATTTGGACAAGACACACCTGCAGTGTAACCACAAATTGTCCTCTCTGGGAAGCCAAGCTAAGGAGGAGGGAAGGAAGGAGCAATGTCCATAGAAACTACACAGGCTTTGCCACAGGAACCATTACAGGGTAACTCTAAGGCTATGCTGATCTTGCCAGCCAAGGACTCCTTTAGCAACTGTCCGTCAGATAATTAAAATAAGGACTGCAAGCCAAATTTACTCACCCTAATATGGTATCACATCCCCCTGGTGACCACAGGAACACACAAGAGTTGGTTAAAGTTTCTCATCTCCACAGAAATAAAAGTTGTCAAATTTGAGGCCTGAAGGGTTTTTCATGATTGTCTGATCAGATTTTCCACCTGGCCAGCAGGATCTCCAGTACAGCATCCACCAGGGAAAAACACACATAAATTCCTACAGTGGTCTTTAAACTCCTGGAGTGGCTACAGGTCCCCATCAGAAAGGATCCCACTAGCTGAAGGGTCTGTGGCTGCCCCAGGCAATTGAAGGCAAGTGTCTCCTACTTAAAAAAAAAAATATAAAAATTAAAAAGCTGCATTTCCCTAGCTGCAGGAGTTGCCCAGTCACTGGATTTTCTCACACCTTTTTTGTGTCAAAGAGTCTTCTTCCATCTTCACACACAGTTACAGGTATGGACATGGCAAGCTGTGACACCCAGGGAAAAAGCATCCTGTAGGTCACAAAACCTGGGACCATTACAGGCAAAAAAGGTGCCAACCAGCCAGGCAGCAGCCCCACTCCAGGCACAACCTGGATTTCCCCCTCCCTAGTCCCTAAACGACCTGGCCTAACCCCACTTTGCTTGGGAGAGCTGACAAGATTGCAGCCGGAGGTGGTGTGGCCACAGGCCAAGTTACATGAGTACTAATAAAAGAGACTTTGTGGAGGAGCCAAGTTAGTTCTTGTCCCCAACCAACTGTGCCAGAGAGTGCTCAGAGAGAGAGGACAGCCAGCACAGCATCTTTCCTTGCCCTGGGAGCTGGCCTCCGGATGAAATGCATCCTTCTGGGGAATAAAAAACACATTTTGAAGCCCCTTCCTTGCTCTTGTAGCCCAGGCTGTGAAGGCAAATCCATCTGCCTTAGTGCACATCTCCTGCTTCAGATGCCTAAGGGTGACTCATCTGAACACTTCCCCTGCTACTCTACAAACTCATCTGCAGCACTTTAAAGTCTGACTGTCCTTTTCTCATCACAAATTATGTGCTTACTACCAATTCGTGTACGTACATTTTCAGACAAATTCGATAGTGTTATTCAGACATTTAAGAGCAAAGTGACAGTTACACACATCATCAAAGACACATACCTTATTTCTAACCTGAATACACATAAAATTAACTTAAAGCATATGTAACAGTTATTTGAATGCAAAAAAAGAGAAAGCAAATACATGGGTTTTTTTGCTGTTACGCTCAAAATGAAGCCCAGAATTTCAGAGCTAAAGGAAGTCTGAATACAATAAGTTCTAGACATGCTGACCAGCAGCAGCCATACCACCTTAACTCTGCCCTCCAGCAACACAGTGCAAGAACAATGAATGCAACAGGCTGACACCCTAGTGTAGACACGGCCGTTTTCCACCGTCCTGATGTCATCCTCCATGGTGCCAGCGCAGGCAAGACCATGAACAATTTCATAGCTATTTTAAAGGGGAGGGGGGGCAGGGGGTGGGCAGCAAAGACCATGAACATATTGTGGGCCTGATGGTGTTGCAGGTTGCCTGCATGGGCTTTGTGGTGAGGACCCCAAGGCAGTAGGAAGCTGTCACAGACACCCTCCATCGATAGTCACCGTGACGTATCCTGCTTCATCCCTCTCAAAGCCTGACTGTCCTCTCACACAGCCCACGGGCCCTGAAGCTGTCTGATCAGAGCAGCAACTGCCTCTCAACCAGGCAGAAATCCCTCTCCGCAGACCCAACAACCCAAGGAGAGGCAGCCCTCACACTACCCGCAGGTCCCCAGCCCCACCAAGCTGCCTCAGGGGCATGGAAGCCCTCTGGCTTTGAGGGGAGTGCAGGTGTGAGTGGTAACCTGCAGGTCTATAGCATCCGGGGAGCATAGGACAGGCCAGAACGGCTGTTTTAAAGCAGCCCAAACAAAACCTAGCTAATGTTTTTGCATCTCTGTCAGAAGTTCACCTGCAGAAAACACCTCTGTTTTTCTAAACCAAGTTAGAAGCAGGTTAAAACACCAGTTAAATATACTTTTAAAAGAAAGTTAAAGTCTCAGTATACTGAACTGTTGGTGGGCTGGAGAACAGTCCCTTCACCTTTACTGGTGGAGCAGAAATACCTCTGTTCCTACTACCAATTTCTTCTCCTAGAAATCTCCCAAATGCTCTGCTGAGTGCTGTGACCCCTGACTCTACAGGGATCTGTGCCTGGTTCCTATGAAGATCAGTTTGAACGTCACTTTCACTTCCTTGTAAATTTGTAATACTCAACAAATTAAACACACATAACACTCCTATTGTTTCACTCTTATTGCAGCAATAGGAGAGAGTTTGGCTTGTCTTTGCTTGTTCCTTAAAAACACCAGTGATAAATAGATTCTTCCAATGAGCGGTCTCTTTTCTGCAGAAACTGCCTAAAAAGGTATTTTGGAAAGTCAAGCGCTTGTGAAACTTGGGGATGACTTGATGCAATACCAATGACTTTTCTGGAGTTGGAGAATTACCAGAGGTGAGCATCTGGTGCAAGAGGAAGGAAAAAAAAATAGACACGTAGCAGGAACATCCCATGTGCAATTCAATGAACCTCTCCTCTAGCATAGAAATAACAGGTTGATGTATACAGCCTGGGGGCCTCCAGAGGCATCTACCCACCCTGAAGGGCTGGAAACAACTTGCAGAGTTTTCCAGAGATACTAAGGCTTTGCACATCCATAAACAACAATGCACTTTAACTTCCCTGGAGCAGCATCAATATTTTGTCAGCAGCCGATACACGGTCCCTCACAGCCAAGCACTCCAACTTGCCAGCTCCCTGCCTCAATTTGGGAGCACCCTCCAGCTCCTCAACCCATTCCCCTTACACATCCCCCATGTTAGGACAAGAGGAATAACTTCAGATAAAAATAATGAGCGAGCCCCAGTAATTGCAAAGCCCATTTCCCAAGAGCAGTGCTGGCTTCTGCAACCGGGGCTCGATCCCGGCTGGCGTGCGTGGGGGTATTGCAGCTCGCAGCCCTGCAGACACAGCCCTTCGCAGCCCGCTCTCTTGCTGTCCAGCCTCATTTGGCTAATCTGACACAGTTTCACACAATTATGGTTGTATCTGTGTCACAAAGGCAGAAGAGCCACTGGGCAAGGAAAGAGCCCTCGTTAGATTTTCTTGGGGGCTGTTTTATGTTTTAAAGTAATTTTTTCCTCCAGCAACTTAAGAAAAACGCAACTGGAAAGATATTTGCTTGGTTTGATCCTATCCTTTCAGTGAATATATTCAGTCCATCACATGCAAACACATACATTCATCTCTCCAATGCCATATACTAAACTTCAGAGCAAAGAGCCACTGTTTGACTCAAGCCTGCATAATTTCAGGCAGCTTGGTTTGGCTGGGCTGAAGTTCACAGCACACATCATCGCAGGACAGCTTCAATCACACGCACACAGGCACCATAGGCTACAGCCACACATGAGCTAGGTTAAACATGTTTTTAAATTCCCTCTACCCCACCCCCATACTCCTGCTGTGGGATCAGTTCCTTCACCTAACCCAGAAGGCACAGATTGCAAACGCCAGTAAAATACTTACTGCCAAAGCCCGCAGGAAACTTAATGAAGTGAGGATAATTCCCATACATGTTTAATCTTCAGTTCATCTCTTGCCTTTCTAAACACAACTGCCTCCTCTAACTTCAAAGCTGCCCGGAGTGCAGCGCAGCCCGTCGGGGTCGGGACATGGCTCTGCAGGAACAGGGGCTCTTGGAGGGTGCTGGGGCAGCTGCCTCCTCCCGTGGCCTCATCCTCACTTCACGCCGGCAGCAGCTGCTCGCCGGGATGAGACATACTCTTGTTCTCCGCCGCTCAGGGCTGGCTCCCGTGCTCAGCTGTCTCGGCTCCCTGCAAATTCACGGCAGACCGTCCTGGTAGCATAATCACCCGGGTAAGACGCCAATCAATGCGTGATGGCTCCGGTATAGATCAGAAATTGCGAGGAGGTGGGGAGGTTAAGTTGTTTAGGGGAGGAGCATCATAGGGAAGGAGGGGGGTGCTTTGCTTTTCCACCAGTGAAGACTCGATGCAGTTTATTAGTTATACCAGCCCCAGCCATGTGGAAGTGTTTTCCAGACATGGGAAGGACCAACCCTTGCCCAGAGGGGCTGGTGCCCTGATGATGGGCTGGCGGACAGACAGGGCAGGAGCACCCATGCAACCATCCCAGTGCTTTGGGGTTAGGGTTGTGCGGGACAGGGAGCTCCAGGCTCCCATCCCACACCAAGCCTTGCCTCAGCTGCGCTCCTGGCACCGAGTCATGGCCCCTGCAGTGCTGGGCTGCGGGCAGCCCTAGGAAACACAGCCAGGGCTGAGGAGCACCAGGACCTTCCTGGGGCTAGCAGAGCTGGAGGCTCAACTCCTCTCCCCAGCCCCATCCAAAGGAGTCCAAAAACCACCCGAACCACCAAAAAAAGCATCATTAGCCAGCTGCTAAAGTTGTATGGGATAAGAAGAGGTGGGGACACGGGACAGAGCCCAGGGGGTTCTGTAACAGTCAGTAAAGCGTTCACAGCCACGGCAGCAGAATGCAGTAGGCTGCACAGACAGTCCCATAGATACATCCACAACTTCAGTTTAATGCCCACCTACCCTGGCAATGAAGTACTGCAGGAAACAGGTAGAAATAAGCAGAAACAAGCAGCCAGTTGCCAGATCAGGGCAAAGCCACATGCAGTCTCCAGCACTGCCTCCACTAGTGACTGGTACTCTGAAGGGGGGGGGATCAGTCCCAGTTCCCTGCCCAGCAAGCCCCCTACCCAGCTGCTGCAATTCTGGAGAAAGGCAGGGATGCAGGCAATAGCACAGCCCACTGTTTCTGGCTTCTGATCTGGGTGACCTCGGATGAAGCCACCTCAAAGGAATCGAGAAGGGAGGAATTTTGCCAGAGGTTGTAAAGTGAGCAGGGACCAAGGTCTGTACTGACTTACGGGTGTGTTGTAGGAGGAGGTGTGTTGCAGCCCTGCCTTTGGCACCAGCCATGTGGCAGGGAAAGGGGGAACAGGTCTAGCAAGGGCCTCTGCCTTCCCAGGGAAACCACAAACCACCCTCACATACAGGACGGGGAGCATGCCATGCAAGCAGGAAGACAAAAAGAGGAAAGAACAGTAAATTAGGATGTTGGGAACCCTTCAACGGCCTGCTGGCTTTTGGACCCCTCCAGGTCACCCGAGGGCCGTGCTGCCCTTTGGCACTAAGCATGCTACAAGGGGAAGGCATGCAATACGCCAGCACAGAGCTGTTCACAGCATCCAGCTGCAGCTCTGGCAGATGCTGACTGAGGTGCTGTCAGTCCCGAGGTATTGTGTCTGCAGAAGGAAAGGTTACCCTTGTTACTTCTGTTTCTTACCTTGCTCTCAGACATTGCCATACCCATTTCTCTCTAGCCAGATGGTTTAAGCAAGGGAAGGGTTTTTTTCCCTCCCTCATATTAATAACTTCTAAATTATTTTTAAAAGGTGATTCGGACTCCTCCCATTTCTGCTCTGCATCTCTGTGTGAGGACCTGGTAATGTGCAATATCAGGGGGATACCACGACACGGACGCACAGCTCTTTATGGGTAGCAGGTACATCAGATCAACTCCAGGACTTGGAGTTTACCTGCGAATGGGAACCTAACACTTGGGAGTGCATCTCCACGTAGCAGAACAAATGGATAACCAGACTGCTGTCAGGAGCAAGGAGGTTTGCAGGCAATAGTATCAGCATTCTGCATAGCCCATTAGCTGTAGTCCAGGTATTTATGTACTGTTTCTTCTCACAGTTGGGAAAAAAAAAAAAAAAAAGAATCAGTATTCCGAGTAGGTTCTACTGAGGCAAAAAATCAAGTAACTGCAGTCTTGCGAGGGGAATATAAACAGAAGAGATCGCTCTCGTATTTTCTATCTGGCCACCTTTCACATCTCATTTGTTTTATTGCACAAACATTAATGGCACTGCAGGACTGTTTCAGAGGAAGAGAGGCAGCCGAGCAGCATGCTTACACACCCTGCTTGCAGGCCACAAGTTTTGAGCTCTGGAGAAGGGAGACCAGTGGGTCTGATAACCAGCACAAAAGCATAACACAGCAGCATCTCGCTGTGTGGTGCTACGTCCTGTCCCTCTCCCTGTTCAGCTGAGCTTGTGTCCTCCCCTGTCACCACCCCAACATACGAGGACATCCCCAGCAAGCGTCCTCAGCAAGTGCCAGTCCTCCTCTAATTGTCCACAGCTACATGCAGGTGCAGGAGCCACAGGCACAGCTCCTGTTTCAGTGGATGCTGCCCTACACTCACCTGCCCGTGCTCACACACACCCACGGGTCCCTCCAAAACTGTCTCCACCTGCACTAATCCAAGTGGCATCAGGTCACTGGCAACCATAGGGATTTCCAACCTGTAGGCAAAGTTTGCTGTTTCAGGATAATGCTGGCTTTGCCTCCAGTGCTGTCATTTGACAGCCACACTGGGGATCCTTGTCAGGGGCAGAAGGCAAGAGCCAGGCGCAGGGCAGAGATGCCCCAAGGGCCCTCAGGCACAGACCCAGAGTGCTGCAGAGGAGCCGGCTGCAAGGTGGCTTGTTTCAATCTTTGGATAGAAAATTGGATTTCTCAGCAGGGCAAGTTTTTTGCTCTGTGACAAGACTGAAGGAAACATTTTTCAATCAAAAACCCTAACAAACAATCTGCTTCCCAAAGAAGTGATTTTCACATGCACACACACCCTCAATAAGATCCAAGACTTCCACAGAAGAGTGAGACTTTGTGCAACCCCACACACAGCCTGCCAGAGGGATGTTTCTCTGATCCGGTGTCAGTGGAAAGCTCTGGCACGACGGGAAGCCTGCCTGTCCAGCACCCACCCAGAGACCTTTCCCATCATCTGTCCATCACCCTGCAGAGATGCACTGGGGCCATCTACCCCCAGTCCCCAAGTGCCCACCAGCACTCAGAATCGAGCCATTGCTTCAAGACAAATCCACTCTTGCACAACAGTTTTTTGCTTCCACCTGATTGAGTCACACCCCACTGCCATCCCAGCCTGGCTTGTCCCTTGCCCTCAGGGACAGGAACAGGGCTGTGCCCTCGCTGGGCAGCCGTGGGGCAGAGCAGGGGCAGAGCTGTCTGCGTGGCCAGTTCAGCCGCAGCAGCACTGGGACAGGGAGGTGTGAGCAACGAAGCGGCTTTGTGTTTTAAGCACCAACCGTGCTGAGATTTAGTAGTGTCATTAATTCTTACTGGCCACACGGGATCTCGGCAGCTGTAATTCCATGCTAATGAAGTTTTAGTGGGGAATTATTTGTATTGATCTGCCCAGAGCAAAGAGCCTGATTTTAGTCCAGCTCTGCCAGCACCCTCTTCCCCAACCCTCTTTTCGTTCTTCCAGCTTAGAAGAAAGCAGAGAGGAAAGAAGACAAAACAGCTCTGAGCTCCTTAAAAAGGTTGGCAGTCCGAAGCAGTAAGTGGATTACCTTATTGATTTTTAGCAGATCTGGGTTAGTGAGTGTTTAGTGCTGCAGAACACATGCACACACTGAGCAACTCCAGGGAAACCCCTCCAGGCCCTTTACTCAAGCAAAGCAAGCATCAGGCAATTCATTTAGGGGACCACCATGGGTTTTGGGGTGTGGAGAAGCTCCAGCCCCTGTACCCAAATCAGTCTGTGGCAGACTCTCTTAAGAAGTACTGCAGGACCATACAGAGGCAGCCCCTCAATTTCTACTAGAAATAACACGTCACTGCTTCAAATTATTAAACACTTTTTATTCCACCCCCTCCTTATTATATAAAAGGAGAAGACATTATAACTGCCACTGTTATTTTAGGAAGGACAAACATTGCCATGCCACACCCAGATCGGTGCTGCCGACTGCCATCCAGGAGCCACACCTTGGGGGCATCAATCAGAGCAAGACTCCGGACAAAGTGGTGCTGATCCAAGACAACTGAGATGCTAATGTTGTGTTGCGGTCCCCAACTCACTCACCTCCCAATTAGCTTTCCAAGGCCATTGTACTGCAGCCAATATTTCAGCAGTCAAAGCATTTCAGCATCTCAAAGACCTCTCAGTACTACTCCACCAAGCCTTTTGAGATGCTGGTCTCTGGAGTCAGACCTTAAACATGTGAGGGCCTAAAGCAGAATAATCTTATCCCACCCTGCCCCAGAACCAGGAAAGCTAGAGATTAAATATGGTCCCTTTTCCTTGCACACTGGATTGAACCAAGAAAATCCCAGACATTCCCAAGAATCCCATCAGTCCTCATTCCCACCTCCATTTAAAGGCAGAAGCATTCTATGGTCATGCATGTGGCAACAGCATATGCAAATAAAAAGGTTGCAGCTCTCATAATGCTACAGCTGCACATACATCTTCCTCCTGACACACTGCTTCAGAGCTACAGAGTCCCAGAGAAAGCCCGCTGCTCACAGGGTGCTGTCATTAGAGCTGGGGCTCCCTTCATGTGGCTAGGGAGGACACACAGACACCAGGTGACATGCTCAGGGCCAAACAAGAAGTCAGTGGCAGAGCAGGGACTTGAAACTGGGTTTATCCAAGCTAACTGATGGACTGACCCAACCTCATCTATCTGCTGTACTGCTTGGCATTGGCCTGGGACAGACAACAGTCACCAAAAGCAAGGTGCCCACTATGATTCCCTGAAGATGGTGAGGAAGGGAGCTACTTCATCAGCCCTTCCCCACCCAGACCTGCCCTTTCTCACCGCTGTCTCTTGTAAAGCAATAACCACAGGCACCAAGCTAATCAAATTAGCCCCAGAGCCCCACTGGGCTAATACAATTACCAGCAGCAGCACAATCAAACAGCAGCACCACAAACACACCTGCAGTAACACAGCCTGTCCTGTCCTTCTCCCCAGGCCTTTCACATCTCTCCCTGAACCCCACGGTTGCCACCCAATGTGAGTCCCCCCCCAGGGTCGGGAGGGCATGGGCCACCCTCCCCAGTGCCAGGCTGCTCCGGAGAGGGCACTGCCTACCTTCCAGCAAGCAATGTCCCATGCAGCCAAGAGCAGCCTCCGAGGGCAGATAATTCCCAGCCTGTTTAAGCCCTAGGAGACCTTCAGTTATCAGCACTGTAATGAGGCCCTCGACACTAATCAGCAGTGTCACCGAATCCTCTTACGCCTGTCTAAGCGCCTCCAGCAGCTTTGCTGGTTGGAGGGCCCAGCTGCCCACTCCTCGAGGGAATTACCTCCCCAGGCAGGCACCACTGGTGGCACAAGCACATTTTAATACAGATGCAGGTGAGATGCTCCCAGGCACCGGTCCCAGATGACAGGATGACACAGACATACCTGAGCAAGGCCGCTGCCCATCCCAGAGGGCATCTGGGACCAGGCCCACACTGGAGATGCACTGGAGTGGACAAACACTGCAGAATTACTAGAGGAGATATTTTAATGCTAACACTCCCTATTGGAGATGCAAAGGGCAGGTTTACATCCACCCATTTCTGAATATGAAGTGTCATCTATTCTCTGGGATGCTCCAAGAAACTTTTCAGCCACTAACTGCAGATGGCAGGTGACCCCATCTCGCTCCGCTCCTCTGCGCTGGCACTCATTCACAGGGCGACAGGCAGCTCCCTCCGCACATCCGTTCTGACTCACGCTTTCTGCTCCAACAATGCACTTTTTAATATCATGCGAGGAGCAAAAACAACAGGTCCACTATAATGCTGAGATATCCTGAGGCAGAAAATCCATTCGGAGCCCAGCTAGAGAGAGTCAAGTCAATTAGACACTTTCTGGGGCGTCAAGCTGCCAACAATCCCGGCCTTTGTAACAGCGAAGAATCACTGCCTATGTGCTTCCCAGCGACTCCCCCTTGCCAGAGCAGAAAGGTCAGCAGTGGTAGCGTCATGGAAAAGCATGCAGCAAAGTATTCCTAGGAAGGTAGAACCAAAAAAATAGCCATTTGGACCCTCTGGAAAATATTTTTTTGTTGAAAGCATCCATTGCTCTGGGTTGGGTTTGCAGGGGAATAAGCAAGCCCATAATAGAGGAGATTCGTGCTACACCACATAGAGGTTTGGGCATGCATTGTATTGAGAAGCAGTGGTTGGGCCAACAGGGTTTGAGAACTCATGGCTCCCTGCCTGCTTTCAGACAAGCCACTCCACCTTTTAAGCTTTGCTGGAATAAAAAGCATAGAGACAAAAAAGGAACAGCAATACTGCAATGCATCCCTTTGTCCTTCGAGGTAAGCACCTGACTTCTCTTGTCAGTGGTGTAAGGCAGAAAACTGGGCTGTAAAACCAGGATTCTGGGTTGGATGAGCACCGAATTAAGTCAGGATTTCTATGTGCAAGTGCTAAAGTCACTCAGATCCAAAGGCAGGTCTCTGACCAAAAGGCCCTCACATCCAGAGGAGATTTTGGTGGGAAACTAATATTCAGCTCTTAACAAAGTCCACTTTGACATGTCATCTGGTGTTCAGCAAATGGCTTTCAAAGGACAGGTGAAGAAAAAGTTCACTTGATACCACCCTGCAAGCAAACTTTCCAATCTGAGTGCCACAGGACCTACAGGTTGTCATTTAAATGCAAGCCCCTCTTTAACCCTGCTGTACACATGATGTGAAGCTGGGATTTCTGCAAAATGCCTGAAAACAGCTAGATTACCTTCCTTCAAAGAAAACTGCACCCTGAAGATGAAGATTTCTTCATCTCCTGAAAAAATGTTCTCAGAGAAACCTTAGAAGACACAGCCCATGCAACTGCCTGCAATTTTGCCATTTTCCCCAACGGCCATTTCTCAGAGGAAATATTTCAATAGAAGATGGTTCCTTGACCAGGTTAACTCTGCATTATTGCTTGTAGGGACAGGGACTCTAAAAAAAAAAACCCTCAGGAACAAAAAACCTAGATTTCAGGGCTTCTCTGACTACCCAGAAACTACCTACCTAAGTGAAACTTGGTCCCTCCACCTATCTCTGCAGAACTCCTGGAAACTTTCAAAAAGCCTTTTTTTTTTTTTTTTTTTCTCCCCTGGATCCTGCTCCATTCTTCATTCTCTTTCACTGGAAAACCTGGATTTTTGTGGGCAGACTATGTTCCCCTCCTTGGCAAGGGCCTGAGCTGGTGGCACACAGCTGATGGGGGACAGCCCAGCCACACAACTTGTTGCATTTGTTGATGGCCACCAGAGCTCAGCACAGGGTGGGGGAGGTCTTGTCACAGCACTGCCCTGCACAAGGCTACAAGGGCTCCCACCTGCATCCCCCACAGCAGATGCCACAGCCTCCTCCACAGCTGGGGGCTTTGCTTGCTACTCTCACTCTGTGCATCCCCACGTTCATGCTTTTACATTTCCTCTTGCTTCAGCAAGTGCAAAACTCCAGAGACAACCTGTCAATCTCCATCACATCCGGCTGCCTCAGATGGTCTATTTATACCAGACAGGCAAATGTGGGTATCTTGGAGTTCAAGGTAACAAGGGTTATTTCTGCTCTGAGTAGCTCCTTTCTCAGGGGAGGAAGGCTTGCAGGCATCCAAGAGGAACAGCTTCACATCAGGGGGTAGCACCAATACCTTCATGGCTGAAGCCACAATAGCCAACACAGCCACCATTCGGTCTGGTCCCCAAGGTCCCAAAAACCTGAAAGGTTGATATCTATCATAAGACACCTCATCCCAGTTCCCTCTGTATCCTGTCATGGGAGAGGGGAGATCAGCATATACCTTTGGATTTCTAACTCATGCTCTCTCCAAGCTTCAACTCACACTGAGTTTCTTCACTGAGCGCTGCCTGGATCAGGTGCAAGCATCTGACTGCACACTGTCAGGTTAATGCCATAGGTGGGGCTCCAGCTTTCACTGAATCACTCCTCTCTCTCCTGCGCTTTTAGGTCTACAATAAGATCTGCTCTCTGGCAGCCAGCGTGTCTGATCCAGGATAAAGCCTTAAAGCCTGCCTTATCAAGTTGGACCATTACCATCATTTAAAAAGATCTGAAGAAGAAGGCGTTTACATCAGATTAGCACTTTGCGTCACATGGCCACAGAGCTTTTGATGTGGACCGAGGGCCCAAAAGCCACATCGCCAAGGCGCAGTTTCAGTCAGCACTTCTCAGCTAGCTGTCTCCATAGTTCAGTCCTTGCTCCAGCCAACGAGGCATTTTCTATAAGCCATGGTGAGATGGTGGGGCTGCTGCCCCTTTCATAGGATGCTTGCAGCTCCTCAGGAGCCAAGCAGCTCACCTGGATCCCACTTCCACTTCGCTTCTGCAGATGTCACTGGCTCATTAACCCTCTTTCATTAGACTTCAGCCTGTCCATTGGGTCTCCTGAGAGCAGGGAAGGAAATCAAATACTGCTAAAACCCAAGTGTGTCTGCATGAAAGGGAGAGGCAGGTTTCCTAGTGCTTTGCTGCCTCCTCTAATGCACAAAGATCTCATCTGTTTCTGTAATGACATGATCTTCCTGGGGATGGCTCTCCTGAGCTCCACTGAGTTTCAAGCAAGTCTTGGAACAAGTTTCATTGCTCCAAATACTCTGATCCAGCAACCTTGGCCTAGCACTATCAGCACAGCAGTTCTGCACACTGCAACCCCCAAGCTCACACCTGTAACGTCTCCAAGTCACCAGGGGAAAAAGCCCCACACAATAAACCAGATTGCATCTTTGTCCAGAGACACACCCTGTTTGATACTCTGCTGCAGAGACATGCCTATACAGCCTCTCCACAAATACTGCATCCAGAGACACAGCCTAGGCATGGCAAGTGGAAGAAATGAAGCACAACCAACTCTTGTGGCCCAAGCACAAGGCAAAAAATGCATTTAAGATGAGCTGAAGCCCAAAGATACCCTTCACTAATCAGCAGTAAAAAAAGATGGGAGAAGTGGGATAAAAAGACCTCACCTTAGCCCTCACTGCCTCTGCCTCTGGTGGCTCAGACAACTCCACTCTTGATAGATAATCTGGGTCTGTCCCCTAAAGCTACACAGACTTCCACTTCACAGAAAACGGGGAGGAAACAGGTTCATTTTGTGATCATGTCTTTATAGATCCAACCAATATCAGTTCAGGACTCTGCCAGCCTGGTCTGTTTGACATTCAGGAGACTAAGCCATCTCTTTGCCTTGCCCAGGCAGATACACACATCTCTCATCTGTTCTAGGGGCTGTCCGTCCCCTGGGACTCACCTTCCAGTGGCAGCTGAAAGGAAAAAAAACACAACATGAAACTCAGCTAAAATGTTCTCCCATGAGATTGGTTCCTCTCAATGTTTCCCTGCAGAAACTGTTCAAAACCCTTCTCCTCCCTGTGTAGCCAAGGGGCAGGTAAGGAGCCAGCTACAGTGAGCATCCCTCTCCTCATCAATGCCCTCCATTGCCTTTCAAACATACCCTCCTCTGAAAAGCCACATGCTCCCCTGTACCAAATAGAAAATCCACTGGTATTTAAAGCCATGGGAACATGACAAAATTCCCTGTGCCCCAAAGAAAGGAGCAGCCCTGGATCAAGACAACCACAGACCACACCACACAAAGCCAAGATAGCACAGCAGCGAGGAGCAAGCACATGAAGAATTTGCAGGGATGTGGAATGAAGTTTGCTGGCACTGTCAAATATCTGCTTGCTGTCCCCCAACCTCTTCCCAGTAGAAAGAAAGAAGTCAGCACCTGCTCACAGTCACATGTTTGTGTGGTTTTTTGAGCCTCTGAGCAGAAGGAGGAACCTCTGCACAGCAAAAGCAGAGAAGGAACCTGGGGTGATATGGGCACAGCAATGCATGCTCAAGTACAGGCACTGTGCTAATGTGCACTGACTTAAGTCACCTTATTAAAGCAAGCCCTGAAGATCCCAGAGCAGCTTCTCCAACAGAGAGCTGTCTCCTCTGCTAGCCAGACATATCCCAGTTGCAAAATCTGGAACCCAGTCCCTTTCCAGGTCTTAAGCTTTCCAGACCAGCAGCACAGCCCCAAAGGCTAATCTATACCAGTAAATTCACCAGCCCCACGGTATGGTCCCAGGGTCTCAGCTGACACCACTGGACACAGCTCTCTAACAAAAAAAAACATCCCACCTGCAATACCCAACAGCTGCTCCAGTGCCTCTTCCTGGCTGGGAACTGAGCTATCAGTGCAGGTTGGCTCCCAGGATCCCAAGCAAGCAGACCCAAAAGCAGCATCTCTTTTGGGTCTTTCCACCTCTCCTGGTCATCTAGGAAGATGCACCTTTCTGTGCATTCCCACCACCTCCAGGCAAGAATCTCCCAAAACCTCCCCATCATTTGTAACCCTCCCTGGAGAAGAGCCTTGCTGATCTTTCTGCTGAGCACCTTGCACAGCCCTTCCCTTGGAGCAGCCACATTCCTGGCCTTTGTAACAAGTCAGCAATAAGAAAAAGGTCATTTACGTCCATCACCATGTATGTGGCAGTGAACAGGGCCAGGGCAAGGGCCAGCCAGTGCTCTGCAGAGATGTCTGTCTGTGCAGATATCACCACAGATTTTGGGGACAGCCAGTCCTGGACCTGCACAGTTATCACTGATGGAAGATGCCAAACAGTTCAGGGCAGAGGCTGCTAGGAAGTACCTGCTGAAGGAAGGACGCTCGACCACACTCTGCTCCTACCTCCCCTTTAAGCATCCACCATTTGCAAGATGAACCTTTGGCCTGGATCCATCTGGCTGCTTTTTGCACCCATGGGATGCTCTCACCCAGTCCACACAGGCCTGGCCTACCCTAAGTCCAAGTCCCGGCCTACACACAGAGGGTAAAAATATATATACATATATATTTAAAATCACAGACTCAGGTTCAAATCTCAGCATCACTTTTTTGGCCTGATGAGGAAGGCAGCTCAGATGCAAGGATGCTTGATGCGAGATGTGATGTGATCACCCCCTGCCACGCCAGGATCTAAAGGGCACTTGGCTCCCCAGCCACCTGCCCCATCCCCAGCCAAGCAAGCACAGCCACCCTGGGGCACCTGCAGCCCTGTGCGTGCAGCCAGAGACGGATGGCTCCCCAGCCAGCACATCAGCCCTCCCCACGCACTGACTCTCTGCATGAGCTATCTGTCAGGGGCAGGGATCATCGCCCAGAACAGAAAAAGGGCTGAGCTTTTCCCAGCTCCCTCCATACTGCAGGTCAGCAGGGCTCAGACCCACATGTGTGATGTGGAGGCCAGGCTGGCCAGGGCTGCTGAGTGGGACAGGCAGTTTTGTGTGTCAAGCACCCAAGGTGTTGGTGCAACTGTGGAGGAGCTCATGCTGCCCAGGTCGTGACCGGCTGGGGGACAGGTCTGCAAATGCATCCCTTTCTCCCTCAGCAGGGCTCAGTGCCCTGTTGCCCTGCTCAGAGCATTTGGAGTGGGAAATACTCTATGCTCCCCTGTGAGGACAGGCTGAGAAGTTGGGGTTGTTTGGCCTGGAGAAGAGAAGGCTCCGGGGAGACCTTATAGCGGCCTTCCAGTACTTAAAGGGGGCTACAGGAAAGATGGGTAGGGACTCTTGATCAGGGGGTGCAGGGATAGGATGAGGGGTAACAGTTTTAAACTGAAAGAGGGTAGATTTAGATTAGATATAAGGAAGAAATTCTTTACTGTGAGGGTAGAGAGACACTGGAACAGGTTTCCCAGAGAAGCTGTGGCTGCCCCCTCCCTGGCAGTGTTCAAGACCGGTTTGGACGGGGCGTTGAGCAACCTGGTCTAGTGGAAGGTGTCCCTGCCCACGGCAGGGGGGGTGGGATTAGATGAGCTTTAAGGTCCCTTCCAACCCAAACTATTCTATGATTCACCTGCTCTAGGGTCACTCTTTGCTTCTGTGGCCATATATCCCTAAGAAAACCCATCCTAAAGGATGTGGCAGGCCCAGCCTGCCTGCAAGCTGCCATCCCCCAAATGCAACCCCATTGCCTGGCTTGAAAACTTTCCCTAAGTGCTCTGCTGTGCCCTCCTCGCCTTGTGTATGCCTTTAACAGTTTGCTGGATTACCCATTGCAACTAAAATAACAAAGCTACAAAAGAAGAGGGCAAACAAACGCGATATTCTGCAGCAATTAGAGCTAAACAGGGGAAAGGGGAGCGGGGAATGAATGGACAATGGGGAGGGCAGAGACACGGCAGCCCAGGCCCAGGAAGCTGGGCACAAACCGTCCTCGGGAGGCCAGGTCTGAGCCAGGGAGCAGCGAGCTGCATGTAAGGAAATGCAGGGAGATAAAAAGGGTTATTTAAACAAGCAACAGGCGGTCCCCACGGGGCGGCTTCATCACAGAGTGTCCAGGGAAGACGGGCTCCTGCTATCCCCCTTCACCAAGTTGTTTCAGGTGGCGGGGGGATGCTGGCAAGCTTCAGTGGGGTCAGCTTAGAAAGGAAGGAATCCATTAATCTCCCTGGTAATTACTGCCACATATGGATTTGCACAATTACACTCCCTTAATTGGTTATTACAGGCAAGCCAGAGTGATTGGACAGAACGGCTGGGCTTTAACCCCTTCACTGCACCCAGGGCCAGCCAGACACTGAGGCAGCCTTCCTCCCAAAACACTGCTGTATCCTCCTGTAACCTTGCTGGCTCCTGTGCCAAGGACCAGCAGGCATAGCCCCCGGCCTGAGGCATCTTTGCTCTGATGCCTTCCTTTCAGCTGGGGATCCCAAGGAGATGGACCCAAGGGGAAGGAGTGAGCTTGCACCTCAAACCAGCCAAACTCATCTGCTCTGGGTTTGCAGCAGACTCACTACACACTCCCCAGGGTGCTGAGAGACTGCAGACTCAGATCTTGTTTGTTTTTAGAAGGACACCCGGATTCCTTGTGCACTTCGACTTTGTGCCCTCAAGCCCAGCAGGGTTGGTGCCAATAGGAGGAGAATCCACCCCCAAGTCTCTCTCAGTCTCTGAACACAGCTTCTTCGACTAGATTTGCAGCATACTGCTTCTCTTCCTCAAAGCACTGAAAACAGAGGCTTTACTCTAGTAATAAATATGTATATCAACCACAGTAATATAAGCTATGCCAAAAAGTACAGATAAAGCCCTTGTAAAACTCCAGACAGCACAGGACTTCTGCCAGTTGGGTATGGAGGCAGTCTGGTCTCCCCACACCACAGCCACCACCTCCAACACCCCTCACGGGTAACAGACCATCCAAGAACTGGCCCCAAAATGTCTTGTTCAGGATCCAATAATGTTTCTGTAGAAAACTCAGAAGAGGCAGGCCAAGGCAAGAGTGATTTCTGCCAGAATCATGTCATTAACAAATTCCTGTTAAAAAGCCATAACAAGAAAGCAAACAAGAGCATTGCAGAAAACCCAGAGGGCAGCAGGGCCCATCTGAGGAGAGAGCTACTCTCAGCAGCCACTGACATCAAGGACAGAGCAGGCATTAGCATCCTTGCACACCAGAGCCACCACACTGCTGCTTGGCTTTTTCAGGCTCATGCCTACACGATGCTCCTCCACAGGAGAGGGCACAGAGAAACCTACACGTCACCCAGATAGAGAAGACTTTACACATTGTTTCTTGCAGGACACAGCAATGCACCACTACACCACACTGTGCTTCCCCAGCCTGGCACATTCAGTTTTTCTCTAATTTATTGCATTATTGCAGTTTCCCAGAGACTTCCTCTCTGCCCTCATTGTCACATGTGTGGATGAGCCTTGAGATAGCACCCTGTGACTCCATCCTCTCCCTTTCCCTAGGGTAGTTCAGCACCCCTGTCCAGAGAGACAGCACTTGCTTGGCCGCACGATATTGCTCAGCACAAGCAAGGGACTTAGGAGCAGAACCAGGCATCACATGAGACACGTGGTGAGGACTTTTAGCTCAACTTCTGAATCTCCCCAGCAAGCTACTGCAGCAGGGATGAGAAGAGAAACCAAGCAGGATCACAGCAAGAGAAGAAAACTCTAACTCTAAATTACCCTCTAGCTTCATCCTCTGGGTAAAAAAGGCCTTGGGAAGTCTGCCTTGGATTTTCAGCTGAAGTAAATCAAGAGGAGACTCAAAACACCTGCAACAAACACCCACCCACCCCTTCCCCTACTGCTATCCCTGCAATAATGCTTGCTACAACACTCTAGATCTAGCCTAGGAGAAGCCTCCTTCTCATCAACTAATTAAAGGGCTTTTACTGTCCCCTCTCTGCTTCAAAGAGTAGGCCTAGCAATAAAAGTCTTCTCCCTAGAAGGTCACTAGAGTTACATGGAAGTTGCAGTAAGATTTGCTCCTGTTGTTTCAGTCACCTGTGATTTCCCAGCTCCCTGACTTCAATATAGAAATTTCTTTCTCAGGCAAAAGCCAGCTCCAAGCTCACTGTCTGAAGGGGACCATCTCGTCCATTGTAAAGGCAGCACTCCCCAGCTTCCTGTGAGTGTTTTCAGGCATGCCTGAGCTTGTCTTTGAAGAAGAGAAAGGCAGGCTAGCCCTGCACCCCTGAAAGGTTGCTGATTCCTCCTGTAAACCAATTGCCTCTGCAAAGTTCGGAATGAATCTTCGGAGCTGTCAAAGGGAAGATCGGGCAGAACCTGCAACTGTGCTTAAAAAGGTCAGCTGGGAAAAGTCAGGATGGGAAGGATGCTTGCTTTATTGACAGATGCAGAGTGGAAGGGGCTAACTTGTGAGTATCTGCAAGCTGGTTTTGGCAGCACACGCTAGACTTCAACTCTGGGCTTTGTTGGCTGCAGCTGGTGACAAATCCTGTGTGGATCACATCCAGACAACAGTGTCTGGGGAGTAAGCTTGAAACTGCGACTGGGGATGGGCACCAGGCAGAGCTCATCTGGGGGATGAGAACAGGCTAGTGGGATGGATGCTTTTATGGCTTTTGTGACCCAGATCAGCTTTTTAGATCTCTAAGACTAGAACATCATTTTCTCTCTGTCCTTCACTTACATGCACACCTATTTGTCCAGGTTTCTGTAGGAAACAGAGCTGTGAGCATCCATGCATTTGCTGGCAGTTTCTCATGTAAAAAGTGAATCACCCCAGTAGAAGAATCTTCCAGACTGATGGAGTTTGACGCAAACTTCCCTTACCCTGAGAACACTTTAGACTCCAGGTATGTTGAAGGGTTGGAGTACTTGTAAAAGTAAATAAATAGAATTTTTAAAAATTACAATTCCTCAGTGATTATAACATGGGTTCTGCCAACACAGAAATGTACCAAGAATGTCTTACAGCTGTGCATCGCCTTCCCATTTGTGTGGCACTACAGAAACCCTGCTAGAATTGCACAAGGTTTACGCAGGGAGCTGTACATCAGCACTACCATCAGGCACAAGCCTAAGTGGCCTTTCCAAAATACTTTCAAGTTCCTGTCTAGCTCTCAGTCCTGCCTTTTGCCAAAGTCCCCTTCCCCTTAGCCTGGCTCAGGGTATGATTTAAACCACAGATTCTTTGTGTGCCTCACAGGTAGTCTGAGCTCAGGCCACAGGAGGGATTTGCCAGCCCCTTGCCATTCTCAGAGCTGGTACCAGCTCAGTGAGTCCTGGACACCAGCAAGTACACCTTTGGAGCAGACATTAGCAATGGTAGGTGATAACAGGCCCTGCTGTGCCCCACAGGCTGCCAACACACACTTAAGGACAGGGACAGCCATGGTCTGTGCAGCCAAGGGAAGGGAGGCAGAGACAAGGGGAAAGCAACCTCACTGCAAGCACAAGCCAGAGCCGGCAAATTCCTACCCACTGCCTGCTACCTTGACGTCTCAGCATGCTGCCTGCCCGTTTGCACTCAGGGAACATGTCCCGGCCTTTGGGGAGCAACCCCTGCCCTCTCTGCAGTCCCTCCAGCCCTCTGATCTGCCCAAGACAGGTGGGTTTCGATTCCCAGGGTTCAGCCCCTGGTGCAAAGGTTACTTTGCATCCAACTGTATCAGTTCCAGCATTGTGCCACTGGTTTAACTGATACACAGGAATCAGACAAATAGTTTATCTGCTGATGCTAATTAAACTTGATATGGATATGTGACATATTTACTAAGAAAGCAGCAAGAGAAGTTGCTGGTTTGAATTTTATGTGACTTGGAAATATATAAAGGCAAGTAAATATATTCCTTTTGGTCAGAATATTGTTATACATATACTGCAAAGTGCTCATACACAGCAGAGGTAGTGAAACACATTGGGACAGGTCAAAACACAGACCAGGTTCAAAGGGGTCTGAAGTGAATTAGACCATCAGGGCATTTTCCCAGTGAAATTGTCTCTCTCTGTACATACTTAATATTTGACAAAATCAGTATTTATCCAGAGAGAGTTTCAGTTTTTGGAAAAACATCACTTTGTTATAAGCATTATTCTCGTGGAAAATTCTTGACTAGCTTTACATGTAACTTCCACCTGTCCTTACTAACATTTATGAGCTGATCCCCAGAACTCCTTTAGTATAAGTCATTGCAGTCCTCATCTGTAAGTACAGATGTCCCCTTCCACACCCTGAACACTTTTCTTTCCCTCCATTGCAGGAGGAAAGCACAGACTGACAGAAAACAGGTATGGAAGAGACCTGGCAAGCTCATCTCACCCATCTTCCTGCCCCAAATCAGACCAGAGACCTTCAGGGACAGAGCTGCCACCTCCTTCCCTGGTCCATCTGTCCCATCACATCTCCACCACTCCTGTTAAATAGCTTTTCCCAGTGTCTAAACTGAGCCTTTCCTCCTGCATTGAAGAGTGCAGCACAGTGCTACAAGGGTTTCTTTCCAAAACCTGTGCCTGAATTAAACTCCCACAAAGGCTCCGTTCAGTCAGCGCCGATTGCTGTAGGAGCAGCATGCCCAGGAGGCTGGGCAAACCCCATGGCTCTTGGCAATGGTCACAGTGGTGTCCCGCCACCCCTCCGCGCAGCTGCCCAACCCACAGCTGAGCCCACGCTGCTGCTCAGCACAGCCGATTCGCGTGGGGTCAGGGCAAGGACTTACAGAAGTGAGGGAAGGAGCCTGTTTCCAGGGAATAAGGAGCCTGCGTGCCCGGCTGCATTTCCAACCTGCGTCCTGTCTCTTCGGTGGACTCAACCATGAAGGGAGCTTTGGGATCAGCTCTCTCAGCTACGCTGGGCTGTTGGAGAAAGAAAGGAGTGTTTACATATTACAGAGCAGCATCCTCACAATCTGTCCTAAGTTACAAATTTACCTCCCAGACCTTGACCGGGGCTGGGGTTTCCTGTGTTTGCTCTTTGGGCTCCTGTCTCTTTGGAAAGCTGGAGATGTTGCAATGCTGGGGGGAGGGCTGGCTGCACAGGCTGCCCAGGAAAGGCCCTGCAATGCAACGGAGTTGGTCCAAAGCAGCTCTGCTGAGAAAGTGTCTTCTGGAAGCAATTTCTTTTCTAACCCCAGCTCCTAAAGGAACAAAACCAAGCAAACAACTGCCATCCTGTCTGAGCATTTGTCTCAGTTCAGCTTTCCTCCTTCTCTCTGCCAGTTGGTCTTTTTCTCTCATCTGCAAGTCTACCCACTCTATCTGATAACAAACTTTGTCATCGAGAAAGTGGTAGTGTTAGCCACATCACCACTGGACTCCAGTGGAGACCAGGTGTAGCTGGCTTTTGCCTCACCGAAGCTGTCTGAGGACCGTGGGGGCAGGTGACAAGGGAGCAATGTCCTGTATGCATTCCTGGGCAGCTCCTTGCAGGTGACCTGGACAGACCCTTGTCTCCAGGAGGCTTTCAGCAGACAACTGGCCTGTGTTGTGACCGGATTTTCTTGTGCTTGAAGTTAGAGCCCCTGGCTTTGTCCCTGAGCTTGCTTATCTCTGTTACACTCTCAAACCATGCATGGGCGTCTGCCTGCATCTTCCCTCCGTGTTTGGATTTTGCCAGTCCTGATGGAGAAGAGCTACAAGCAAACAACATTCCTCTCCCCTGTCTACACTGATAATCTCAGGATCTCATCTCCTCTGTGCTCTCCTCCAGGCTGTGTCAACATCGCCGGGGTTGTGGAGGGCAGGATTGCTCTGACTTCGCTGTCCCGTCCCGTACACTGTGTGCTGCCCGGCTCAGCACAGCCCCACAAAGAATATTCCTCTGGGATGTGAGTCAGACTTGCTAGTGGGTTTGTTTTAACCACCTCCCTCTCCTAGATTTCTCCACATTTACAGCAACAAAACATGCGGGTCCCAGAGTGATCTCAAGACTTCCCCTTCCAGAGACTTTCAGAAATTGAAGCCTCTTGTGTTGCTGTAATCCCCTCAGATCAGCAGACAAAGCATTGCTAAAACCAAGGTGGGCCACACAGCCCCTTCCACATCAGTGCCAACCACTGGGATGTCTCCTGCAGGAGAAACAGCTGCAGGGAGTCCAGGCAGGCAGAGCTAGTGAGGGCACTGAATTGCTGTTTTGACTTTGCTTGCACTTTCACGAAATTCTTAATTGAAATTGCAACAAATTCCCCAAATTCAAGTTTTCATGGAGCTGAAACCCTGCAGGGTAGTCTGGATTGGAGCCAGGAGGTGAAAAAAGAGACATGGAAAGATAAGATACCCTGTGGCAACAGCTCTGTGCCTCTTTAGCAGCCATAGAAATCCAGCGTGCTCTGTCAGCTGTCTCCCCACAAGCATTGCCCCTCTTACATCCTTACACTGCTGCAGGTAAGATGGATCCAAACTCCTCCTTTTCTTTTTGGTTTTTACCCAGGAAGGGCTGCCCAGCAGTCAGATCACTAGTCAGGGACTCCAGATCCTCTCGAACCTGCCACTGACCTTCCAGATCCACTCAGGTTTGCCTCCTCGGTTCCCACAGACAGCAAGATTTCTGTGCCCTGAGTTGCAGTGCTTGGATCCTTCTTGCTATCCCTTTCCCTTTCTCAGACCTCACATATCACAGCAGCTGCCAGAGCATGGAGCCACTCCAGAAACGAATCTCCAGTGTTAGGTGACACATCTTTAAATACACAACAGGAGCCAGAAGAAAGGCTATGAAACACTGCTCTTCCAAAATCTTAAACCTCCACTTGGAGCACTTGGCGTGGCTGTGAGCAGAAGTAGCAGGACATGAACTCTGCAAGCACACAAGGGAGCCGAATCAATGTCCTGTTGATACAGCCTAGCAAAATAAACTAATGATGGACAGGACTGCAGGTTTTCATATGCGAGGGAAGGATTTACAGTGATACCAAAGGAATTATTTCAGCCCCACAGTGACAATACCCACCCGCTTCCTTATTATATTTTATTGATCTTGCCCTAAATACATGTGGCTGGAGGAAATGATGCATAAATTACTAACAAGTTAATTTCTTGCTCCGACACAGACTCACAACAGCCCTTTGAAGGGGAACCAGGAAAGACAATGTGTGAAAGGATAAAGGCAATGAGACAAGCTTGGATGTAATAATCCCATGTGAATGATTATTGCTGCAACTAATGTAATCTAATAATGAAGAATTTACGCCAGATGTCCCCCGGAATATGCCAGGCAGACTCGGGATTCAGCAGTGGATCTATTTCTAAGGAAACCTTGTTAGGAAGAAAAAAAATGCTGTTGTCTGTTTGTCAGATGAAAGGCTGTAGACCTTTATAGTCAGAGTAGCAACAAAAGCATGCCTTGCAAAGCTTCCTGGGAGTGTGTTCATTAGGCCTGATTGCCAATTTGTTTTCAGGTGAAGTTTAAGATGTTGGGTCTGGCCTATAAAGCTCCTAACATTCTAGGAGCAGCCCATTTCAGAAGGTGCCCCTTACCCCAAGCCAGAGCTCTCACCAAGATTTCCCCTGTGTCTCCCTGGGGCAGAGAGGAAGCTGCAGGGAGGGCAATGTTCAGGATAGGTGAATGAACAGTGGAGAATCACCTCCTTTTATTTATTTTGAACTTGCTTCCCTTCAGCTCCCACCAGGATATCCTAGACCAGAGCTCCATCCCCATCCTGGGGCACGACACACCCCATACACCCCCTTTCTTCTCACAAGCCGCAGTATATGAGGACACCACGTAGCAGGGAAAAGGAAAATAGAGAGCTCTGCACCAGAGGACTATCATGAGTGTACCCAGGCTGCTGCAAAATGAGATCAGTTCCAGCTTGGTTCATGCCATTTAG
Source organism: Strix aluco (assembly GCF_031877795.1). Classification (NCBI taxonomy): domain Eukaryota; kingdom Metazoa; phylum Chordata; class Aves; order Strigiformes; family Strigidae; genus Strix; species Strix aluco. The sequence goes on along the minus strand of NC_133938.1, from coordinate 29,324,040 downwards.
AAGCCCATTTTGCAGCAGGCACGTTGAGCACAGGCCTGGTGGAGCACTGCTGGCCATCCAGGTCTTCATGAAGTCCTGAACCAGACCAAATTTGTTGCCCAAAGAGCAGACCAGAGTTGGGATGATTTGTTATTTCAGACCCAGCACTGAACGAATGCTCTTCTAGCCCAGGTATGAGTACCGATGGGCACTGGTTTCCATGGCATGTTAGGCAATCGGCCAAACCAGAGACCTGACATCAACACTTCCTCTTCATTCAAAAACCCACGTAAACTAAGTGTAAAAACATGCACAAACCACTCTTTTTGCTCCCTCTCCTTGCCTCTACTGCTTATTCATCACCTCTTTGAAGGTATTTTATACAGCCATTCCAAACACCTATTCTGGTCATGCTTCAGGGTTTGAACTGCTCTTCATAATTCCTCATTAACCACTGTTACTTAAGTAGCTCTGATGGGAAGAAGGGGGAAGGGAAACTTTAGCAAGATCCAGATCCACTAAAACACAAACCACTACATTCAACTTGAAAGGTTTGCTTAAGCCCCATTAACTTAATTGGGACTTAACATCTTGTTCATTCGTTGTTTTTGCAGAAGACCCAGAGATCTCCACAGTGAACCTGTGTGACTCCAGTACTGAGTCATGGGGACTGTGCGAACATGGTTTGATTGTGTCAAAATTGCAGCCGCGGTGCTTCTCCCATGATCCTCCTTTGTCAGCTAGTTTGATAGCGTAGGCTGCTTGTCTATGTTGAAATCTCTTTCACGGGGGCTCTTTGATCTGAGCCTGTGTGCTGCTGTTTTGTTCTAACAGGCACACAGCTGCTCCAAAGGACTTTGCAAACAATAATACAAACATAGCTGCACTTAGGACTTGCAAACCCTGATTTTAGCCACTTTGTATGTCAGACGTCACCATGCCTAGAAACGACTTACAAACAGGACCAAAGATCAGGCCTAATTTTAGTAAGCCTTTGGGCTCTGCATCCCCTGATTGTGCTTGCTTTGATGAAACATGATCATAGGATGAAAGAAAGCAAAAACCCAGCTGGCACCTGCTGGGAGGGCAGGGAGAGAGAATCTGGCAGACAGGAGGTTCCTACAGAGATTGCCAACACTACTACACGTCTGTTTTGCTTTTTGGGCAGCATGGTGAATCCAAAGGTGATAAACATTTGGCTTGGCTGGCCAGACAAGATGTGCCCACATCAGATACTGCACTGTGCCTCCTTACTCACTAGCATCTCTGCACCTCTCAAGGCAGCTCCTTCTGCCATGTTTCAAGTCTCCAGCCCCTGAGCTTCAGAGAGGATACAGGCTCTGCTGGAGTGAAACACGTATGTGGGAATAGCTGCTCCCTTACAAAGAGCAGGCTGGCCGGCTGGGCTGCTCTATACCAGACATCTGGACAACTGATTTCAAATTTCAGTTTGCAGCACAACACAAGGATTTTTGTCAGAGGACATCTATGAACCTCAGGAAACTTTGAGATATCTGTAGTATTTTTAGGACAACAGCTTTATTTACAATTCAGGGCCATGATAAGACAAATGTTTAACTAAACTGGGAGTGACTTTGTTCTCCAAATACTTTCAGTGAGGAAGAATGACTCTGAAGTGAAAAAAACTTGCTGTTGTCTGAACATCAAAAGAGGTTAGTAAAGATTCTTGACTACCCTTTCTCTCAGTCTGGAGACCTGAAGAAAGGACTACAGTCCAGTTGTGCTCTTTAACCAAAGAGCATTTAGAGTGTTCTCTTTTCACCGGTCAGGACGCAATTTCTTTCTATAAATATCTAGTGGTTTTACTGCACCATTGAACATGCAGGTGAGCTGGCTCAATACATTTATCAGCCGACCACCTGCAGCCTGAATGACTCATCGCCCCTGCAGCAGCAATCAGCAAGTAACATCCTCTGATGGAGGACAGACGGACAAGTCAAACCACTGGGCTATAATAACCCCTGTTAGCTTTCAAAACCCATTCCTCACCCCCACTCTCACTCCAGAGAAGCCTACAGCACCTCTTCGGAGGGGTGGGCTGTACATCTAGGCATGAGGACCTGCACCTTGGGCCCACCAGCTGGATTTTAGGGAGGTGGTCTGGCCTGCTGGGCCCCTTCTGGGAAGGAAGGGGCTGCTGATAGCATTACCGTGTCTGCACTCTATCACAGGGACCGGTGCTTGCCTGCACCGGAAACAACATGCTAGGCAAACATGCAGACCTTCATGGAAGCTACAGCAATTAGGTTAATTAAGAGCTGGGGAGGTCCCATATGTTTTCTGATCTGTTGTTTTTTAGGTCCCCTATTGCACCTGTTCCCGCAGCATCCAAACCCCCCAAAGGCTTATATTTTCTGGCTCCAGACACGGGAACAGAAGGACGGATGTCCCAGATCAGAGCAAAGGCCTATTTGGCCTCATATGCAGCAGCAGATAGAGAGGGCAGGAGGATAAGAACAGGAGATGTTGTCATTCCCCTGGTACAGGTCCTCTGCTCTTCCTGGGAAGGCCCCAAAGCTCTTCTCTAAGGAGTTCAGTATCATTCTGTCGCTATCCCTGGAGGCACTTAAAAGATGTGTAGACAAGGCACTTCGGGATGTGGTTTAGTGGGACTTGGCAGTGTTAGGTTTACAGTTGGACTCAATGATCTTATAGGTCTTTTCCAACCTAAATGATTCTCTGATTCTGTTTTAGACACAAGGTAGAGGCATGAATTTCCCAGACTTAGCCATCAGCAGTGCTGGGAAATTAAACCAAGTGCTCATTTTTCCAGGCTACAACCTCCGTGCTAGAAGAGCTAACAGCCCCAGCTTGGGATTTCTGAGATAGCCAAAGAGATTCAGACACCAAATCAACCCCACTGTCCGGGACCTGTGCACCCAAATCCCTGGGGTTGCTTGGAGCATCCCTGTAGATGTGGGGTGCCACTGCACTGGGAGCCACCCAGGTTCCTCTCAGAGAGACCCTGCTTTTTGCACGGAGTGCACAGCACCACCTTCTACCTGCAGTACCACTCACAGCCTGGGACAGGGCTCCTCAAATCCTATTTCCTGGGATCCTCTGACAAGTTCTTTCCTCAGGTGCACACTCAGGAGAAACCTGTTCTTCAGAGTTAGCTTTGCTCCTTGCAAAGTCCAGGTGAGTCCATGCTCCCACAACTCCTCCAAAACAGATGGTTCATCCTTGCACAGTGCATTTCTCTGAGGCAGAATCACTTTCTGGAGCTGGTATGAAAGCAAAGAGTATCTGTCTGCTGTTTGCAACCATCTCCATTTCCCCTGCTCATGAACATGAATCAAGTGCTTTAAAAGTCCACGGAGTCTCCATCACCAATTTCTGTCACCAAAAGGCTGACCTGCAAGAGTTGCTCCCTCTTAGTAGACAGGGAAGGATGTTGTGAAGAGTCATTCACCGTTTAATGGGCTGAGAACCAAAATCTGCCCTGTGTGTGTGCAAGGAAACAGGATGCAAAAGTGACAAAACAAAAGCATTCACTGACCCATTGTGTGTGTGCACGTGGCCGCGCGTGTGTGCGCGTGTTATTAGCTCCGTCTGGCAGCATTCAAAACACTTTTGTCAGCACCTAAAGGAACTGGTTCTGAATTTAACGCAGCCAAACTGAATGAACTGCAGTCTGGAGAAAACATTGATCTGTGTCTGAGTTCTTTTCAGCACTTGCATGACTTCAGTGAGCCGGGTGCTTGTTTGTAAGTAATTACAGTTACTTTACAAGAAACTTTTTATGTCCAGTATGTTTCTAAAACCCAGATTTTAAACAAAATCTTGAATTTTTTAATGTCTTGAGCGCCTCTCCTCATGGCACATCAGCTGGGATTTTACACCAGAAGTAAAACTTTCTACTCAGGCTGGGCAAATTAAACACGGCACTGAATATTCCTGAAGAAAGAGCTAATAGAGGAAAAAGAAAATGGACCAGATTGATCTGTACTGACCTCAGCAGCAATGTCCAGCTGCCCCAGTTCAAAAGAGCAGAGTGACAAATACATTCAGGTGAATGGCTGGCCTGTCATCAGTGCAAATAAACCACCAGCCTGAGCAAACTCTGCATGTCTGAGTAGGGCATGCAAAATTCACTGTGGCTTTACCAATTGCCCGCACAATGCAAACTGCCACTCTTCCCTCCAAGGGCATGTGGCGAGGGTCTCTCACCTCTACCCCAAGCCCTGTACCCACCAAAAAAGCCAGGGAGAAGAGCACAGGTGAGAAGGGTCTTGCAAAACAGAGGTGAAGTTGTTCTTCCCTCCAGGAAAGGAGGAAGAGCAGTGGAGAACACAGGCTATCTCCCTGCTCCCTCCCGCATGACTCCATGATGACTACTTCATCACTGACAAACGCTTCAGCCAAATCTGCTGCCTTTAGTTGCAAGAGGTTACTGATACAGGTAAGTTTTTCCCTACAAGTGCCTTTGACAGATTAGAAGAACCTCTGCTACACCTGTTTTTTTGCAGGGATTGTGTTGGTCAAAAGTAATTTTCTGTGAAGTAGCAAAGATCTTCTCCGTTCTCTGACAATGACCCAGCAGTCCCTGACTCATCTACAGAGCTTTCCTCTGCTGCTGCCTTCAAGGGCCATCCAGATCAGACTCCAGTCTGGGAGCAGCCCCGTGACAAGAGAGCATACATACCCTGCTCTCCACCCACAGACCAACCTGGGGTCCCTGGTACTGACTGAGGCAGGGGAGCAGGAGGAAATACAGTGAGGATGGGAGAGGGCCCTTTCTCTCTGTCTTAGGGTAGGGCTTTCTAGGACAATCCCTACTGTCTTTCTGCTCAAACCGTATCATTTCCCCCTGGTTGTTCATGTGAAACCAGCATTTCACCATGTCTGATTTTTATGTTATCATCTAGATTGTTTGTGCTGACACGAGATAAGGTGAAGCGGGGACATCACTGTATCGTGCAGTGTGGGCTGCGTTATATTTTCCTCTTGGTTTAGGCCAGGCTGGGCTTGATTTCCCAAGATCCCAAAGTGAATACATCCTGCCTGATTGCAGCCCCTCCTTTCCCAGAAATCATCCTGTGGAATAAGCCCTGAACAAAGCACTTCCTGTCTCTCCTTTAACCCTTTTCCTTCCACCCAAGCACTCTGTGACCCATGGCCTGTTCCAGAAGGCATGGATTCAGTGCAATCCCCTCTTCCTGCCCACTCAGAGGCTGTCAAAAGCCCAAAATGACAGCACTGGAGTGCCAGAAGCAAGCAAGTCACCTGCAATTTCACACCTGCCATCGCTGCTTTCATGGCAGCTGGCGAGGCGAGAAGTTGATGAAGGTCCCACTTGGCCCGGGCTGAAAGTCAAAGCAACTGTTGGGCTTTTCAGGGAATGTCCTTCCCTAAAGTAGGAAGGCAGGTAGAAAACCTGCTGGCAGCTGCCCAGGGGCATCTGCTGCCTTGCTGAAGAGGCATTTGTGCTTTTTGCATGCTGTCCTGTTCTTGGCAGCACCTTTCCTGAGCTGGAAGAAGCATTGGCCATCATCAGCTGTGGAAACACTTTCTGGGCTGCGGATTTCTTTCTCACCACTGGAGCCACAGCTGAACTGTGTTGGCCAAGTCTGCCTCCCTTCTAGGTGAGATTTAATAGTGCCAGGTATGTAGCAATAACCATTCAGCACATTTTGACTTCACTGGTCAAATCTAACCTGCAATTTTGCTTGTTTCTCCCTAAAAGCATGCATGAGAGAGGCCATAAACCAGGCAAGGGAGCTCCATAGTACAACCATGCAAATGCTATGGCAGGCTGGGCTTTGATGCCTGCTTTTCTGCCCTCCACCAAGCTTCTGCTGCCCACTACCAACAGGAAGATGGCCTGCCTGTCCCCGGGCAATCCCACACCATATTTCTCATTTAACATGCTCCCAGGGAGCAGTGATCTTGTGGACCTTTCTGTCCCTGACCAAGAGCTCACCACGGCAACTTGCTCCTCTAGGTCTATGCACTGAAGACCCCTCGCCAAACGCCCGCCAGCAGCCACACGCTAGCAGCAGCTCAAGCTAAAAGGAGGGAGCCAGGCCCCTGCAAGAGCCAGAGGAATCCAAACAGGAGCAAGACTCAGGACAGAAACCAGACTCACAGAGGCTTGAGAATGTTGCATTGCACAGACATTGTATGTTGCAGTCTGGCCTCCTGGCCCTAATATCCTCTGACAGCTCCCAGAGCAGGAGCTGTGCAGGTTAGTGATTTGATCACAACACCAACTCCTGTGGGAGCTGCTGCTTCAGAGTCCCTGCTGCCAGTCCTCAGCAAAGCACGCAAGGAGCTGCAAAGATGTGCAGTCTCCAGCGCCTGTAGCAGTGACCTATCTTCATGAGTGAAGAACTGCTGGCCAAATGCTGGGTCTAGTCCAGCCCTTGAAAACTGGAGCTCTGGAATGCAACTTCATCCAGGCCCTGGTAAATGACTGCTTGTTTGATGGCTAATTGCTTATGAAAACAGAAGGCACAAACCCAATCTGGGCACGTCTTATACCGTCCATATCACCGAGGGCCACAGAAACACCCACCCCAAATCAACACTACCTGTCTGGAGACTTTAAGTGAAACTTTGTTTCTAAATCCCCTCCTGTCGGACTGCAGATGTAAAAAGCTAAAGCCACCCAGGTAGCTCAGTTCATCAGGAATGTGTTAAGTTACACCACAAAAGCCATCCCCTTGCCAAGCAGCAAACACGCAGAGCTGTGAAAGGACATGCGTGCCTCCCAGTTAATGTCACCTTCACAGCTTCCATAGATCATGGCACAAGCAGACATTCGCTCTGAAATAACATGCCAGGCAAAACATGTATCCCATTGTGAACAATGCCACGAGCCCAGGGAGAGCTGAGGAATTTAAGGGAAATGGAACAACGGGAAACAGGGAAAGTCCCTCCAGCAAAGACCCTGTGGCCCTTTGATGGTGGCACAGCACTACACCATATAGAGGAGCAATACAATGGAGTTACTAATGACTGCCTGGCAGCAAGCACTCCCATGGCCATTCCTGCCAGCATCGGAACTATGCAGATAGCAAACAACAAAGAGCCATGTTCACAGGCACTGCGACAGAGACACATCCACTGCAAATAAAATGTCTTCCTGAAGGTCCTAATGGCCTGGACACACCATGCCATCTTAACTGGTAATTCATATCCTGATGCAGGAAAAATCAGTGACCAAGAATCAAGAAATCTGGATAAGCACAGGCTAGGGTTTTGCCTGTGTCCTGGCCAAACATTAATTATGACTATAGATGTCACCTGTAAGTCACTGCAAGGAAGGAGATCCCCTTCAGGGAGTCTTTGTCTGGCCTAGGGGATATATGGGAGAGATAGAGAACTAATCCCACCCAAATGTGGTCTCACTCCTGCTGCCTCTAGAAGTTGCAAGGGACAAATGCTTGGAGAAAGAGAGGGGACCACTTTGTAGTTTCCTTTCTGGCAATAAAGTCACTGTAAGGTCTCTGGGAGAGCTGCTAGAAGCACCAGTTCTGCTCAGAAAAGAAGAAGCTGGGCTGCCCTGACCACAGCAGTGTGGGAGCCATGCCGGCCTGAGCCACTCTCTCCAGAGGATGCTACAGGGCCATGCATGCAGAGGACAACAACAAGGACAGGCTGGGGACCCATGTGGTGGTTTAGCTCTCAAAACAGCTCCTGCAGGGATTCAGAGCAGGGCATTTCGGGCTAATCTCTACGTCCCCTCAGGGAACCTGAAGGATTACCGCTCTACATCTGCTCACATGGTTGGGCCCCACCTTGTCAAGGCGGGGGGAGCGCTGACAGCCGCTCTCAGTTCTTTAATCGGTTTGGGTTAAACAGCAACGGGCCCTGTCCACTGTGGCACAGCACCTCTTGACTCCCTTGCTCATAGGCCTGATGGCTTCTCTTGAGCCTTGCCTAGGGCAGGAATGCATCTTATGGTTTATCACCAAGGGCTGGCTCCTGGCAGCAGCTAGAGAGCGCCACAGTGCAGCTTCCTTGGCTACGTCAGGGGTTGGGGAAGGGTGGCCACAGGAGTGCCTGGCCATCACTGGTACCTAGCCAGCACTAGCCCATAGCAGAGTCTTTGGCTACAGCTCAAGCCAGGGCGGGAGTGGAGGTCCCTAGATAGCAATCACCACTAATCCCCAGAGCTGTGCTTCTGCCTGTTAGCCCATGGTCTCCTGCACTTAGCTAACTTCCCAGAAGAAAGGGCTGCAAAAGACCTGCAGGGGCAGAGGGGTTTGTGCTGTTAACTATGCACCAAGATCACCTACTCACTTCTTTCTGCTCTCCTCTCCCTCCTGAGCATGTCTCTCGCAAAGTTTACTGCTGGTCGAGGCACCCGCTTTATGGGACACATCGCTGAGCCTTCCTCCTTCCTTTCAGGCCTGGGGGTGCTGGTGTGGGGTCCAGCTCTGGCTGTGCTAGCTCCCAGGCAGTCAGTGCCATCTGCTGGCTACTCTTCCCTTGACTGCTATGAAAACGGAAAGCTAAATAAGGGACAGCCTTGCTATTGAAGACAGTCTTCCCCCAACACCTCACATTCTGCTGCTGAAGCCATATCCACATTTAGGCTGACCTAAATAATTTAAATGATGTACGTTTCCAAAAAGGGAGCATCACATTTAAAACATTTTATTAAATACTGTTACAAATAGGACAATACATATCAGGTTTTAAGTCAGAGATTTTAATTTCTGATCATAACTTAAACATAACTTAAGAAAGACCTTGTCATCTAAAGTCCTTTAACAGCTTAATAAATCATGCTTGCCATATATATACACAAATCTCAGGCTCCCATCTTATTTGTAAATAATGTAAGGATTTCATGCCTGCATAAACACCTCTGTATTATTTTAAAATTACCTGAACCCAGATCAACGACCACAGACCTACTCAGGAACAAGTATTTTACAATACATTTACAGTTAACAGCACAGAAATATCCACAGTAAAAAATGCACAATTAAATATTTATGTATACACCTGTATTACAGTCCATAATCCCACAGGGATGAGATCATTTCAGATATACTTGCTGCATTCAGAAACCAGAGTACCTAGTATAAGCACTATAATTCCTAGTGCTATTACAAAAAAAAAAAAAAAAAAAAAAAGAGTTTAAGGTCCCTAAGCCTTCTGGGACATGCAGCAGAAACCTGAATAATTGCCCATATCACTACAGGCATATTTATTGATTGGGACATCCGCTTAAAAGAAACCGACTTCAACAACAAACCAGATCAATGGTTTCAAAGCTATTCAATGAATGATTTTTCATCCTGATTATTCTGTTTCTGCAAATATAATCCATATGTCTCCAGAGAAGACATCTCCAGCAGTGTAGTAAGTGATGTGAAATAATGCATGTCTTCACCTCACCTAGGTACCTTTGAGTAGACCAGAGGAGAAACCAGCCTCCTCTTTAGGCAGCAGCTTACTATTTGCTCACCATCTGGACAAGAGATGGCAAGCTCCCAGTTATGATAACTACATGACTGAATGTAGACAGTATTTTGCCAGAAGGCCAGAATTTTACTCTCTGCTTGTCTTCAGTGGAAATACCAGACAGCTTGAGTTCAGAATTTCTGAACAATACACAAGGTCAATCATCTTGTCAGCAAGAGGTAAAAACATCTGGACAGCTGCTGATTTGCATGCAGTTTCATTCTCTGGAAATCTGAGACATAAGTAAAGATGGCTTCAATTCCTACAGAGAGAAATCGGAAAGTTGGCATAGATTTGTATTTGGTCTCATTTCAGAGGAATTTTGTATGCAGCAGGTAGCAAAACCACACAAAAGTGTTCCTAAAGCTATGTGCGGCTGGACAGAATGCTAAGCACAATCATCCTGAAGGAGCTGAATAACCATTTCTAAAGCAATAAATCCATCTGTCTTGTTAGGAACTGCCATGCAATGCCAAAGCATATATTGCTATTTCAGCAATTGTATAGCAATTAACAGCTCTGATTGCTCGTGTGATTAAAAGGAAGAGAATTTGCGAGGGCAGCTATCTTGTGTGCTTACCTGAAACACCTGGAGTTAGACATTCTGGCCAGCACTTTGGAAACTACCTTCAATGGTTAGGCTCTGGCAGCTACTATAAAAAAACAGAAATGAAAAGTACTTTAATGACAACTAGTTTATATCAAATGGATTTTAGAAAAGTGATTGCAGTGTTTTTCATGCTGCTTTTTGAGACACAACTTACCTGGAAGGAGTAAATTTCTTTACTGCAAGAAGAATAAGAAAAGGTATTAGCATTTCAAGATGAAAGCACCCTCATGCAAACTTTTTCTTCTACTAAAAATCCTCTCATTTCTGAGTATCTGATAAAAAGCCATTATCTAGCAACAAATCTCACAGGCAGTTATTACTGTGTTGTCACTAGCCCATCTCAAATTCCCATTCACTCCTTCTGGCAGTAATTACCGATAAATAAAATGTTGGGTTTTAATTCTAATTCTTGTTTTCTAAACATTTGGTTTTTACTATTTTTGATTTTTAAATGTTCATCCAAAAGCCACCATGGTATGTATGCAGGCTTCTTGAAAATAATTTTGGAATTTGTCTCAGTATGGGAATTTTCACTTTTTCAGAAAGCTAAGTATTGAGGTTTGGAGGGGTTTTCTTCTCCACTGAAAATTTTTCAGGAAGGTACGTAAAACGAGTGGACCCAGTCCAGCTGCTCACCTTTTCTTCGGAAACGTCTTGCAAGCCAAAGGAGGAATGATGCCGTGGACAACAGAGAGGCACTCGTGGCTGCTATGCCCACAGAGACATAGCTGACTTGTTCAGAAGCTGAAAGGATGAAAAAGTTTCAGTGAGATCAAGAGGCATGTGTGGTCTTTGAAGCCCTCTCTACTTCTTCCTTGCCCTTGGGGTCTTCAAGAGGAACCAGAACTGCAGCTTGTAACCCTTAAGTTTTCTGTTGCTGTGACAGGACACATCCTGTTCACAAGGTGAAAAGCTGCATACTAAAAATCATCCCACCCATTGCCAAAGCAACGGCAAGGCAACAAGCTAGCTATACCAGGGTCTGTCTAACCTCCAGCCTCACATCACAATTTATGCTCATCTTTTCTTTTTCATGTTTCAGTTCATATTTTAATTCCCACTGTGCTGTCTTCCTCTTTGAGCAATCCTGTCGAGATCAATGAAATTATTCAAGGATCTAAATTCTGCTCAAGCAAATAAAGTGGAGTTGAGCTTTTAGGATGTGAGGACAGTGACAGAGCTCTTACTGCCTTGAATGGGAAGGCAAGTCTGAGACTTCTGTCCTGTAAAATTACAACCTTTGACAGAAAAGCTCTGTGAGGTCTTTCGGCCGAGGAGTTCACACAGGAAGTATCACACCAAATTAACAAATAGATAAACTTTTCCACTGAGAAACAGACTTATGAATGCAGATTTCCCCGTAAGGTTCTGTTTCTCTAGAAAAGCTTTTTTCTTTATTCATATGAAAAAAGTTCAACATGAGAAATATTTTAATTAAAAAACAAACAAAACAACCCAAAATCAGGTTGCAGCTTTTGTTTTTGGATAAGAAATCCAATTTTTTCACCAAGACCTTTTAGGAATTCTCCTCTCTTCTATTTTCAGAAAAACATACTGAGAGATTTTATTGAGCTTTTGAATTCATGGACTTCACTAGAAGTTCTAGCTCACTGGTCAGTGTTAGCTCCTTCACCCTTCCATACCTCATTTGACTAGAAACCCAGTGCCATCTCTCTGTGGCTAGGCACAGGTAAAATACCTTCACATGTGGGCAGACTGGCACTCCAGTTTCCTGAATGACTGCACTCAAGAACATGAGAACCATTGAGCTTCCATCCTTCTAGACAGCTGAAGTGGCAGGCTGTGTTGTATGTGAAGTTCCCAGCACCATGTGAACAATCCATAGAGCCTTTCTCGGGAGAGTTCAGTGGTTCACACTGTACAACTGAAATACAGAAAGAAATGGTTAGAGTCATTAAGGATTTTCCTGTCTTTGGCCTTATTTTTTGCACTAGTACATTGTATTTTCAAATTCATTCGACTTTGGGATGAGAGCAGTTCACTGAGACATGAGCAGGCATTTCTAAGGCAGAGCAAGTCACAGCTGAAAATATGAGAGACAGCAGAGAGTTCAGTTTGGAGCCAGCACCCTATAGGAATATGGATTTCAGTGTGTTGACCACTGACAAGAAAACTGTTTGCCAACCCAGTAAGTCTTACCTTTACATTTTGGCACTGGCTCTGACCACTGTCCCTGTGCTGTGCACTCAGTGCTGGATGGACCATCCAGGACGTAGCCCTCACTGCAGCCAAAATCACAACGTGAGCGATAGGTGAGATCTGCAGAAGCGTGGTCACAGGTCACAAAGCCGCCTTCTGGCCAGGTTACAGCCTCACACCTCACAGCTGCAACACACAGATACAACAGAAGTCAGCACAGATGTCTCAGGAATCCAACATGCCAATGCTGACAGCCCCAAGAGCTCAGGTGAGCAGGGATAAGGAAAGCTACCTGCACAGGATGGCTGCTGCCTGTCCCAGGCCCCAGAAGACCCACACTGCAGTGTGGCTGGTCCCGTCAGGGCAAATCCTTCCTCACAGGTGAACTCACAGGTGGTACCCCAGGTGAGCTCCACAGAGGGTTGAGAGCAGTTCACAGCACCACGAGCAGGAATTTCTAAGGCAGGACAGGTCACAGCTGAAAAAAAAAAAGAGGTAGTACAGAGCTTAGCTTGGAACAAACCATAAAAAGTTTTCTGTCTTTCCTGAAGCTTAGCAATATATCCACTAAATGGAAGCAGCTTTAGAAAGCAGATCTACTACGCTGCCATTTCAGAAAGCAGATAGGATTGGAAAGATTTCAAAACAGAAGACTGACTCTTAAGGTAAATTCCTGTGCAGCTCATGACAGCAACTAGTTACAATGCAAAATTTCTCCATTTGACTGCTGCTTGGTGATCTTTGATGCTTTTATTTCCTTCAAACAGTAGCTTATTCTAAGCTGAACACCTCAAAAAATAATTCCTACAGTCAGGAGTAACTGGCCTGCTGTGAGCAGTTTCACAACTAGATCATCTCCATTCCCTGTTTCCCACTAAGAGGTGGAAAATTCTTTCCCTACAAGGAAATCTAGACCTGGGCCAGAACATTCATCCTGCCCATTTCATTTCTTCAGAAACAAAGAGACCTGTGTGCTGCAATAAAATAGCACCTTCACCACATAATTAATTACAAAGGAATGGGCCAGAACTTCAATTTGTACCTATTAACAGAGCAACGCTGAAGTTTACAGAGCTATGTATAATGTAGAAAGCTCATCTATCACTGCTTGAGAAGCTCACCCTTGCATGCTGCGAGGGGCGCAGACCAGACCCCAGAAGAGGTGCAGTATATGGATTCCAGTGCAGTCAGTTCGTAGCCTTCCTCACACTGAACTGTGCAGGATGAGTTGTAGCTGAAGTTCTTCAATGGATGGTTGCACTCAAGGCTCCCATGCTCAGGTTTCTTCAGTGGATCACAACTCTTAACTTCAAAGAAACACAAGAAGGTACACAGTCAGTCTCACTGGCAGAGCAGATGAATCAACAAACCAGACAGACTGAGCACTAGCTACCATGAACATCGCCCTGGTTGAAAAGCAGGATGGAGTAATCTTACCAAACTCGCATTCAGGCCCATAGAATCCAGGGTTACAACGGCAGGTGTGATTGTTAATAGTCTCTATGCATTCTCCACGGCCACTGCAGAGAGATGAGTTGCAAGAAGCTGGAAAGAAAAAAAATACAGCAAATTATAAAAGAATCAGCAATGGCCACTAATAAAACCCAGCTAGCTCTTTATTTATTTTTCTGGCGCTAGACAAGCACTTTGCATAGCAAAAGAAAAGCAGGGGGTTTGGTACATAAGATTACCCTGTCATTTCACAGAAGGATTTCAGAAATCAACACCTTTGACAGACTAGCTCACAGCTCTACTGGCTGGAAATTCCATGACCACTTGTTCTCAGGTAGATATTAGCAATATTTAAAATGCAAAAGGAACAATATACTATGGGGTAGGTAGAAATCCTCAACAGGTACATTCTTCATTAACTCACCACAGCACTAATTTGGCTGAAGTTTGACTTGGAATTTTTCTGACCTAGGCTTAGCCACCTCTACACAAAGTGTCTAATCTAATCCAGTGGTCTATAGTCAGCAGACAGATGCCTCCAAAAGGGCAATTCCTATCTATCTGAGACACCCACTTGAGAGTGGGATGAAAGTCACCATCTGGAAGAGCCTGTTTCTCTCCACTGATTATAGAGAAGGTCTGGTGGTTTGCTCATAAAAGATGTATAATATTCTGGGAGCTAAAAGGTAAGCAAGATCAGTCCAGCTCTTAGAACAAGAACGACCTCAGCCCTGTAAGTAAGGATAAGTGTACAAGTACTTACAGGGTCAGGTAGTTAATACATAAGAATAAACAACTCATCCCACCCACCATCTCATCTCCACAGGGGCACACTAGAATGGCCTTTATCACACCATACCTGTGTAGCACAAGGCGACCTTCTTTTTCTCACACTGTTCATCATTCCATTTGCCATCATCCTTCCCTCTTTTGATGTAGATTTCAACGCAGTCCTCATTGTTCCCTTTGCCATTTGGCTCACCCGAAGCCCAGTTTCTTGCCTCTTCTGTCAGTTCTTTGTTAGTTCCAATCCAGGTCCATACCTCATTAATTTTTCTGATTCCAATCCAGTAGTAACCCGGATTGAAGGGTAAGAAGTTATTGAGATAGTTGATTTCCTCCTTATTCTGAATGGCAACCATGTTAGTATACCTCTTTTTGCACCACAGCTCTGCCTCCCTGTAGGTCATGTTTGTGTCTGAATAATGGTATGTCCAACAATTCACCCCCTGCAGTATTGTAAGTCCTAGAATGAAAAGATGTCAAAAAGTTGGTGTCTGACTCTTTCCCTTCTTTCTCTCTAGAAGAGGACATATAAAGCTCTATAAATATTGCAAACTTGTCAATATCTGAAACTGCATAAAAAGTAGTGGCAATTATTTTATAAACAATCAACCGGCAAGCTTCAAAACAGGCATGTCAACATCAAATACAGGGACTTCAGCCTGTGAAACTATGTCCAGTCACACAAAGCTTTGCAGACTTCACAGAAAACTCTAGGAGACAATTATGCATTTGACAGGCAAGCAGGGAAACATGCCATTGCGGCTAGAGGTTCTTCTATGTGAACCTAGCCTCAAGTTAATTAGGTCAGGTTCAAAACTTCTGTTTAATTCTGAGCTCAAACAGAACAGTCACACTAATACTACCATCCAACTAGTTTTCTACACAGAGAAATACACACTTACCATAAACAAGAAGAGACAGAAACCACAAGCAAGTCATGTTTCTGCGACTTTTCTCTCCTCTTTATCTTTCAAGCAGATGGCTATGAGAGATCAAAGGAACACATTTGTAAAGAACAAACACTAACTTTTTACAATTCAATAAAAAATACTGTCTATGCAATCTTTTCTACACTTTTTAACAATTATTCTAAAAACGTAAATAAGATTTCCATTTTCAGGAAATTATTCACTTTAAAGCAGTTCTTAATATCAAGATAGCTTTAAAATGTAAACAGCTTTTAAAAAACACCAACACAGAATTCCATCTGTCCAGTTTTCCTTTAGCTGAGCAATGAAACAGAATAATACACTCCATTTATACTCACAGGTTGTAGTTGTGGTGGCCAGGTGACAAAAGTCCTCCGTGGTATTTCTCAGTGACAGCCTTCCGTTGCTAAGGTGCTGAATACAGACTTGAAGGTTAAGTTCAGCTCCAAGTGTCTGGACTGTGTAATCCCCTGTCTTTACTACAGCCTTTTATTCTCTCAACTGGCCTGCCCTCCACGAGACAGGAAATTCCGCGTGGAAAAAAATTTCTTGGAAAATCCCAAGATCTGGCCCTCCCGCACATTAAGCCTGATGTTTCCCCTTGCCAAATCAACCCTCCCACAAAGACACACTGTGCTGACAAATTGCCAAGTGCTGCATTACATAGTTTTACTGTCAGAAACAATTCCAGGATATCAGGAAGGAGCAAGATGGTTAGTTTGAGTTAGTTGCATGAATAAGTAGATTCCAACTTTTCACCTAGCATAATGTTTTGCAGCAAGGAGGTGCAGGTGCTTTTGGGATCTCAATAAGAAAAGCACCAATACTCAAAGCTGGTTAACTAAGCTTGAGTAAAAGATGGAAACTGCAGCAGTAGACAAGCCCTTCCTTGTGGATCACAGCCTGCTGTGCAGAGTTCTCATTTGTGGTAAGGTTTGCCAGCCCCAGGGTCACTAGTACTCTTCTAGAGTCTTGCTCACAATACAGATTCATCAGTCACTCATAGCAGTCAAGCCTGGAATGTGGGATTAGCTTTGAAGAGTCCCTTGGACCATACGCTCCAGTATTCTTACCTCAATAGAGTTACAACTCCTGAACAGGTGCATATAATATTTCAGGTGGACAAGACAATACAGTAGTCTCATACTGAATTAATGCACATTTATTGTGTATACATTGATTAATTATACTACTGCACAAAGCAGTCACATGGTGTCTGTGTACAGACACATGCCTGAGTAATCACGGACACTTTGCTACAGCAGGTTGATAAGCCATCATGGGCTACTCAGAGAGGACCTGTGTACATGAGAATGCAGTAAGAGTAAGGATCACTGATTCCCTGCACAATAGTCTCTGGCTGCTCCACTCCACTCCTCGATTCTCACACATATCTTCACACATATGCACTGCAGTGATAAGGTGAGTGACTTGCCACGCTACGTACAGAAGTAGCTTTGGATATTCTCATGTAAGTATCCTTCCCGCCTCTGTTCCAGGAGGTCTCACAAGTATTGTTGAGGGCTATAAGTAGGGAACAGGCAATATGAGTAATAGACACATTAGCTCAGTTCTCAAGCCTCAGCGAAGACATGACACTAGAAGCTTGACGCAGAGTCCACATTCCCCAGCACTCCCAACCCTGGTCGATACAAAGTGATATTATTCTCTTGCGCCCTGATCAGTCACACCACCCCATCCCTCATTCCATGTCCCCTCAGGCACTTACTATGGAGGCCCCACCAGACAGTCCAGTTGCCAAACTGGTACTCCAGGCATAAGATTCATCGTTATGGGTGAGGTTTGACAAGGCTCAACATGCAAGGGACTCAACAACAGTTGTTAGCGATAGGAGGACACACGGTAGCACCCACTTCATATCTATAAAGCATAGTTATAGTTTGTACAGTGCATGTTGGAGCTCTTATTTTGGAGCTTCAGCCCGTTCTTACAGAATAAAAATCAGTGGGTTCTGGATTCCAGGCTAAGATCTTGGCTGGTATCAATTCCCAATTTTTTCACCAAAAAAAAAAAAATTGTCAAGTAGGCATAGCTTAATAGATCTCTGCCCATCAAAGGAATCCATCACAGGAAAGAGGATAGAATAAAGAGTAGATTCCAAACTAGCCTCAGCTTCTATCAAAATATGAGAGTTTACCAGAAATTGCAACAAAGTCCTAGAAAGCGTGTCAAAGTCAGTTAACTCAATAGAGTAAGGATTAAAAACAATATACTGAATATTTGTAGGGAGAGGAACACTTTCTAGCACATGTGAACTAGCAAAGCTAGAAACACAAACAAACCATCAAGAAACTCTGGATAGTTGAAGTTAACTCCTGGCTATGTCACAGACTCATTCTGCAAGCCCAGGCCTGAGCCAGCATTGCCTGGAACAACCAGACTTCCAGAGATTTCCAGGTAGCACCAGATCAGGACTGGTACAGATGAGCCTCAGCTGCTCATCTGTAAATTGGGAGTGATAACATTTCCTGTCTGCCAACCTTTCTCTATCTGTGTCCTTCAGACTAAACCCTCTTAACAGAGGCTGGTGCTTTCAATGCACCTGTACAGTACATCATGCAGCAGGGCCTAATTTCACAAGGTTCTGTAAATATTATCCTAATACAAACTAATAACAATGAGTTTTGATAGGGCAGCTTTTTTTTTTTTTCCTAAAACATTGGTTAGCTGTTATAATTGTATAGACAGAAAAATTATAGACAACTCCAGAACAGTTTATATCCTCTCTGGAGCCAGGAGGCAGAAAGTCCTACACCTTTTCCTGGAGATTCACTTTTTCAAGTCATTTTATGAGCTTCCTACTGGTAAGTGCTCATCCTTGTCATGAGAGAAGCTCTGAAAGTTGAGTGGAGGAAACTTATCAGAATCACTTTGCCCGTGGAATCTCCGGAGGAAGGAAGAGAGCTTTTCACAGTTTACAATAGCCTTCCTTCACAAGGGCTGTCTGAGACCTCTTGTCTGCAGCAGATTAAAAAAACCGCACAAAAAAAACAAAACACCAAAGCCTAAAAGCAATATGCGTGTAAAAACTCCAGCCTAAAAAAAGACTGCCTCTTTTTGTTGGCAGTATTCCCTTATACGTCACTGACATGGGCTCTTTTTGGGTTTTCCCAGGAAATTCTGCCATCCACCAATTATACTTTTATCTCCTTTTAATATAATGGAAGATGAATACAAATGCAAAATTTTCAGGAAAAAAAGAAAGCCTGAAAGTCATTTTCAAAAGCACACAACTGAGGGGTTAAAATCTCTTTATTAAAAGTCAAAGACACTTAAAAACTTCAACCCTGTTGTTCAGGAAGACTGGGATTCCTGTGAGCTACAGCTCATACTGGCTCCTGGGTTACATAGGTATTTCAAGAAAAATACCTCCAATAGAGTTACTTAGGTTGAACTGCAGATATTAAAGCTAGAAATGCCATCCAGCCTGCCTCTTAGCTGGTTTCCAGGTTACTGATTTATTCTCTTTGTATTGTTATTTCACATTTGTGCTTTTTTTTCTTCCTTTGCCAATTGATTTAAGAATATAAGAGCCTTGGTTCTTGTGCTGTACTGAGCTGGGTGCAGTTGTCCACTCTCGTGCTATGTGAACACAGACATAGTTCCTTAAAATTCATCCAGTTCCTCCATGCCAGAAAAACGGGAGACTCTAAACCTAAATCAAGTCAAATTTTTAGAAACGCTGAACACTTCTTGTTCCTGTACACTCAACCTTCCTTTCCACAAGTGAAAGCCCTGCTTTTTACAAGTGAATGGGAATTACTCCAGATCACCTCTTTTCCCTTATAAAACAGAGGTGCTTAACAAGGATTATCTAGCAGCAACTAATTTTCCGGTTGGAAGGTTTACTTGGTAGACCACTATGAGACATAAAAGGTAGGAAAAGGCTATATAAACACATTAGGAGTAAGAATAACAAAAAGCAGTCAGGTCTGCTATTTAAAGAAGGACAGCAGTTGACAGAAGACATGTCAAATGTCATTTCTTTCTACACAGAGAAAAGTTAACAGATATTCACTGCAATAGTGTTATGCCTTGGGAAAAGACAACAGGTCAGAGTACAGAAAGACTGGAGTGAAGACTACTTAGGTTAGTTACAGACAATCGAGTTACTGTTTAAGGATCCAAACCCTCAGTAATTACGCTTGAGAGCGCGGGGAAAGGCGTTAGAGGGCTGATGAAAAGCAAATACTGCCTCACTGTATCTAGGAAAGGAAGATCAAGGTAATTAGAAGCCAGGCCTCCCACGTGAGAGCCTAGAAGAGATACTAGAACCATACTGAAAAATTTTTAAAGAAAACAATTGAAAAAATCCGCAGAAGGCTACTAAGCTGTCAAGAACAGCTGACACTGATAAGATTGGTTTATTCTTGGCAGATCAATCTAGTTTGTACTTCAAGGTTGAGTGAGTAACAAAGAAACAATAGTGCAATACAGTTTGCAAAATTAAGACTTTAAATACTGTCCCACGAGACATTCTTTTAAGCAAACAGGTGAAATAGTGCTTAGCTAAAATCACCATAAAATGAACATGCAAGAGATGTAACCACTACTCAAAGGGCAGTTTTTCAAAGATCACTGTCAGTCTGAGAGAACTATATAAATGAGCCCTGCAAGGGCTTATCCTGAACTAACTGGAGCTAATTTAAGATGGATGGAAAATTATCAACTAAAATGATTAGAAAATTTGCAGATGACACCAGGCTTCAAGGCATTTCAAGAGTTCCAAAGGACCAATGTAGGACTCAGATCTGGATAAATTAGAGACATGATCCAAAAAAATAATAAATCAATAGAAACAATCACAAGGGTCTTAATGTGAAAAAAAAAATTAACTTAGAAACTGAGAAACTGCTGCCTAGGAAGCAGAATTGTACAAAAGGAACTAGGAGTTATAGCAGATCACAAATTCAATAGGGGTTAATGATTTGTTGTCGTTTTTAAAAATAGGAAATGCTGTTCTGATACGTATCAACAAAGATGTTTTATTTCAGACAAAATTTGCAATTATTCCATCCAATCTGCCATTGCCAAATCTCATCTGGTATACTGCACTTAATCTTAAGCACCACAATTTTAGAAAGCTACAAGCAGAAAAAATACAGTCAGAATTCTGAGCAACAGTTGATACATTATTTAGAATGAAATCAAGGTTTTATTCTCTTTTGGAAAAAAAAACTAGAACCATCTCATACAATCTTGACACCCTGCACTATTTTCATAACAAAAACAACAAAAAAATTAAGATTTACTGATTTTAATTCTTGTGAACATCCTCATTTTGTTTGCTCCCCTGAAAATATATATGAATGCTTGTCTGACTTTTAAGTGATCTAATCTTCCAAACTATCAGCTCTCCACAGATCACAGTTCAAGTAACACATGCTCAGACAACAGGACTTATGTGCAAACACCCACGGCATTTAACTGTTTTATTTCCACTCCACTGTAGAAAAGGATGATAGAAGAAAGAAATCTATATAATCTTCTAAAAGCTAAAAGATATTTTAGAGTACTTAGGAGGCACATGATGAACAGTTCTTTATGTCTGGTTGGTGCATAACAAGTAGTGGTTGGATTGATTTTTAGTGACAGAGTTTTAAAGGAAATTTTTCTAAATAAGAAGGTCGTGAAATGCTAGAACAGGAGTTTTGTAGAGTCTAGCTTTCTGTTGGAGATTTTTAAGTCTTAGTTTGAGAAACATTTGTCAATATTTTTATCAGTAGGTTATGAAAATGGGATGCAGTGAGAAATTATTTTAGATTATCTAAAATTCTCTGTTGAACTTGCTGAAATCACAAAAATAAGACAAATACGGGATATGATCTCTGGTAACCAGAATCTATACATGTGTGTATGTACACATACAGTAAGAGACAGATTAATTTTCCATGTCTCTTTTAAAGAACAGTTCTTTACCTACATTATAAGATTACATCTGTGTTTACATATATCTAAGTCTTCCTTTTTAAACATTTAATGATGCTTTTATGTCAACAGGCAAAACCAGAGAATTAAGTACCTCTGAGTAATCCAGTTCCAACTCTCTTCTAGGAGCTATATTTGACATTCCTAAATTAAAACACTTCATAAGTATGTCAAAATAGTTTGTACAACAGACATTTATCCCATAACAAAAAGCTGTAAAACTACTTGAAATTTTAAAGTAATGGAAAAAACTCCAGCTTCACCCACAGTAACACTCAGTAGAAGAAAAGTAAGAGCTTTAGCCATCCTTGAGGGGAAAAGGAGTTCTGGTGCCAGTAGTGAAGGTGCTTCCTGTTTGGAGAGGAGCTTGAAACATTAATTCTTTAAAAATTCAGAGACAAAAGGTCTAAGGCACAAGTTTTCCCCGAAGTCTAGATGGGAAGAAAAGATAATTTCCAAAAACATACTCATCCCTCAGCCTCTGTCTCATTAAGTGTGAATAAGATAGACAGTACAACTGCTACAAAGAAGCTGGAATTTCTTAGGCTTCTGAAGACAGTCTCCACTCTGTCTGGAGTGAAACCCCAGGAGCCAGAAAATCTTATCTCCAGTTCTCATTTCGGGAACTCTCTGATGTGAGTCATACTGCTCAATTTCCTCCAAACAGGCAAAAATACACATTCAAGAATCTAACCTGAGGCCAGTGATTACTTGCACTGGCAAGGTGTGATTCAGTGCATTGAAACATGAAACAGAACAAAGGAGCAGAGGAACCAACTCACACTTTGAGTTAAGATAAAAGCAGGGCT
Organism: Strix aluco; assembly: GCF_031877795.1. Classification (NCBI taxonomy): domain Eukaryota; kingdom Metazoa; phylum Chordata; class Aves; order Strigiformes; family Strigidae; genus Strix; species Strix aluco. Next base: position 29,301,925 of record NC_133938.1, on the reverse strand, counting down.
GGTCTTAACATCACACATACTTGGCTGCCTCCAAATGGAACTGATCCTGTGCAGAGCTTGATTTTTTCTAATTCTACTGTAGGAAATTATGGCAGAGAAGCTCTTGGAGCCTTGCCACCTTTCATGCACGTGGAAGAAAGAATAACTCTATACCCTATGCATAGACCCAGCACTGTTGATTTTACTGCCCAGGTCTGTTCCACAGTCCCATACTCTCAGCAGGTGAAATGTCCCAGATGTCACACTGATGCTGGCTCTGAGGAAGAGAACAGTTACAGCTTTTGGCAAATGAGAGCAGTGAGAGGAAGTTTCAGGATTAGGAGATTAACTAGGTGGTTGGTTCTGTAAAAGCGGTCATCATGAGAAATGTTTTTTGTTTTGCAAATTCTTTGCATAGCTTCTGCTTAGCTCTGTCCCCAAGAAACACTGTTTTGACTTACCAGGTAACATGCAAACTATCAGTAGCACAGGAGTGCTGACATGACCTTCCATTCTCCATCAACAGTATTATGAGGGAGAGAGTACAGAAAAGGAAGAGAGCAGTAGCTTCACTTCCTTACTAATGCATCTCTCCGTTAGACTATGAACTCCAAGCTTCAAGTCTGTTCAGTAGTTAAATCAGTTTCAGGTAAATAATTTTTATACATCAATGGACACGTGTTTGAGTCCATAGCTAAAGCAATGTTCAACACCAATTTTTTAATCATTAAATATAGCACCTTAGAACTTCAATATTTCTCAGGTTTCTCCCTAAGTTTTCAGCCCAGATTGCCCACCCCAGGAGCTGTACTGCTCTGGGAAGAAATGTCTGCTAAGTGAGCTTCAGAGAAGGCCAGTACAGATATTTTAGCCCTTCATTTTTTACTGGGAAACAAGCAGTAAACAAACTAAGCAGCAGACCATGAACTAGAGAGTCACATTTCTGAAGGATCTAGAAGTTTAGGATCGTGTACCTGAAAGGTGCTTTGGGTGATACTGATCTTAGTGGCTTAAAGCCAAGCCCCAGAGACAGTCATCACTGCCTGATGCCATTTATGAAATCGAGCAGCACGAAGGTCCATCACCAAAGCTGGAATGAGACCTTATCACTTGGTATCTGAAATCTTGAAAGCAGAAGACCAAAGTACAAGGAACAACTGCATAGCACTGAGAAGTAAAACCTGAAGAATGAACTCTGCTAAAACCCAGCGAGGGGCTGCATGGTGCTTAGTTGCTGGCTGGGGTTAAACCATGACACCCAAGAACAGCCAGCAAAGGCCTGTCGTTCATACTACTCATGACTTTTCCCAGTCAGTAGACCATGAGAACACAGTTCTTGAATCAAGTACTCTCTCAGGAGCATTCTAGCCATTCCACAAGTTTGCCACAACCATACCATCCATGAATTATTCCAAGAAAGAAGTTTATTGCTATCAGCTGGATAAGTAATTGCCTTTTAGGACAGGCACATTTAATATAAGATCATTATTGGAGGGTACTTCAATTGATGCATATAGCAGTTGTTTCAAGAACAAAGAAATTCATCACTAACACTGAAAGCGATGGCATTAAATCGCTCAATTGTATTGCTTCCTGGACAAAAACCAGCACCACAAGGCTTTTTAAAGTTTCAGTTACTGGTGTCAAGATCATTAGGACTTTCCTTATTTCCTGGGCCTGAAAACAATACTTTAACTTTCCAGAGAAGATTTTGCTTTTCCGCCACTTCTAGATTTCTTGACTCATCAGGAAGGGTGAGTCTGTCACCTACCCTGAAATTGCTGCACTTTCATATTTGAGCCTAAAAAGCAATCCACAAAGTCTTTTTCCTCAGATGCAAAGCACGTACCCCACCCCACCCACCCTGCTGATAACCCCTCACCAGAAGGGTTGTCAAGCACTGGAATTGGCTGCCCAGGGAAGTGGTTGAATCACCATCCCTGGGGGTATTTAGGTTCTTAGAGACATGGTTTAGTCCTGGACTTGGCAGTGTTAGGTTTCCAATTGGACTCTATGATCTTAAAGGTCCTTTCCAATCTAAATGATTGTTTCTATGTTTCTATATTTATCCTTCCTGGTGCACATATAGTTGGGTTTTTCCCCCTCTCATTTATCAGGAGGCATTTACTCATCTTTTGTAGTCACACGACTGCAATCAGTAGCAGCGTCTGGTTAATTAGACCACAGAAGTAATAATCAGCTAAGATTACTTTCATAATAGGTACTGGATCAGCAGGAAGTGAAGGGATTGTCATTTATCCTCTATAAAGTAATACTGGGCCTGCAAGCAACATTCTTATGGTAAGCAGTTAAGAGTTCAGTTTATTTGTACTTCTTCTAAGCAACAAAATCCCCATAATGTTAGACTGAGTACATAAACTACAAAGAAGCAGCTACCATACTGTCAAAACAGAATGAAAGATCCAGCTTTATGCCTACCTGAAGATAAGTAAATTAGGAGTGTGGTTGCTCTATACCCTCTAGACTCAAAGGCAGACAAAGGTTTCTCTAAAGGTTAAGTCAAAGGAGATCCATTCTCTCTCTAACAAAAATGAGAGCAAATACATTTCCTTAGATGCTTAAAGCAATGGGAAAGAATTCAGAACAAAATTGACAGTATTGTAATTTTCCATCTCTTACTCAGCTTGTGCCATTAGCTACTGAAAATACAAAATAAAAGTTAAACCACCGGTTCTGTGGGTTTGCTTCTACCTTTTCAGGCAAGATTCAGTTTTCTCCCCCCGAAATAAACAGTGTACACACCCTTTTAAAGGCACTTCCCTCACTTACTAGGGTCTGTAATTTAGTAACATGGAGTAATAAGAATACATTCCTGGGTATACTAAACACTACTCTCTGACCTTGGCACTCACTGAATGCCAGCATATGGGAAAGCAGCTCTTCATTCTTCTGCTCTGCACGCAATGTCCCTTCTCTCAGATAATCATTGCTATAGCTAAACCAGCCCACAGACACAAATATTAATAGATCACCACAAGGAATAAAAATAATCTACCTTTTTCCTTCAATCTATATCCAGAATTCTGCAAGTAAGACTTCATACAATTATGTTCCTCATCCATCCTTTCTTCTTCATTCTGATTTTTTCCTAGGGAACTCCAATCCCAACACCATGACTAAGGAAGGACACAGTTTCCCTGCTCCAGCCCTAAAACCACCTTCAGAATACCCTCATATGTCTGCTCCGTGAATGTAAATGCATGAGCTTATCTTGAAGAAAAGCAGCTGCAGCTGAAAGGCCCTTATATTCAGAATGTCACATATCCCACGTAAATGAACTTGGATCAGTTAAACAACTCATTCACACTGTTTGTCTCTACAGACCACAAAGTAACAGCTGGGACTCTGGAATCATCACCTGCACACCATGCTTCCGTTGTGCCCCCAACATATGCTGCAAGGCATGGGCACTAAGGGCAGGGAAGGACAACCAAAGGACAGCAGAGTCCTGAAAACAAACCTAGCTGGCTGCTTTCACTGACCACGGGGACTCTAGGTGGGGAGCATGTGTTCAGTACTTCAAAGACTAACACAAAGCTATCACACAGGCAGGTGATAGTTAAGGTCATTCAGGAGAGCTAGGAGAATGACACCTCCTGGTAGGAAACTCTAAACTGTTCAAAGAGTAGAAATATTCCATGAAGTCCCCTCTAAAGACATACCTTTCCAGGTGCCTATTAGAAATATGTGTTTAAGTCTGTGAAAGAGGAAGCAGCTAGGAAGGCTCAGAAAGGATGTGATGGGCTTTTTATAAGTATTGGGGAAGTAAAGGGGGTGATCAGAAGTTTTCTGTATATGAAGGGATAAAGTTGGCACAAAAAAACAAATGGATACAAACCATCTGTGAGTAAATGTAGACTGGAAATTAGGAGGGAGTTTCTAGCCAGCAGCACAATGAGATTATAAAACTGCTTGCTATGAGTAGCAGAACAAAAAACTTGGTTTTCGTGAAGAACTTGTTGAGTTTCTGAGAGGGATCATACGAGCTTTCATTACTCATGAAAGCAAGGTATAAAGGACCCAGCAGAGGTCCTTTACACTCCTGCATGCTGGAGGCTGGCTTGGATTCTTAACCTTCAGTGCACAAACCAAGCCTCTGGCTTCTGAACTGACTATACATACACAGATCCAAAAGATGTTAATACCAAGAGAGATAATGTTATTATTTGTTCTGGCTTCTTTGCCAAACTGAGGAGCTGCTAATCAACAGCTGTTGAAGAAAAATCTTTGTTCAAAGCCTATTAAAATGAGTGAGCCAAGCAGCAAAGCAGACCTGTGATCTTTGATGTCCATGATAGTCATAATTTACAACAGCGTATTTCATTTGCACGAGCGTATTAGACCACCTTCTGCTCAACTCAAGGGTGTACTCTCATTGTGGGATAAAATTTGCAAGTACAGCTGAAACCTAACCCTCATTTTACTTTCTCCAGCATGAGAGTTACATGCGATGGAAATTACCTACTTCAAAATTCTTTTCTTAATATTTTCCTGTAATACAACAATGGGTCAAACATATCCTTACATCTTGTGCTCTGCTGTCAAAGAGCTCAATAAAAGGGAAAATTTATAAAGCTGAAATTCAAACTGATTGTTTCCCTTTTCCTGACTCTGGTAACCTGGACTGGCTTAATGGCTTGAGAGAAGTCCACGATAAGCTTCACGGCAGCACAATGTGTATTTAACACATTTGCATAATACTAATATTCCTTTTCTAGTCACTTACTGTTCAGGTGCTAAATAGCAAAATAAATATGAGGATGTTTTGACATTAAGATACTCCTGGCTCACAGGTTTTTTTGACTATTCTCAAATGAAGTGTTACATTTGATCTTGAACTGCAATCCAGTTTCTTCCTTTTAAGATGTCATGCAAGTTAACCAGTGTAGTCTGGGCACTGAGAGCAAGCTAGAAATAGCAGATCTGAGACCTGCACAGTAAACTGATCCTGGGTTTTGGCAGGATAAGCCAGTCAGATCTGAACTCTGTGTTTCTGAAGTCGGATGACTTCTGCTACCTGAACTGTTCAGTTACAACTGGCTTTGATATCTCCATATACAGCTGCAGTATAGCCTCACCTTCTCTTCCCCATCCTTCATTTCAGTCCAAATTGACAAAACAAATGACAGCTGTCAATAGCCAATAACAATTTCTCAGAAATTCCACTCAAGGCCAAATTAGCTTTTAAATACAGATCAGAAAATCTCATAAGCCATCATGCACAAGGGCTAACTCATTCAGGCTTTCAACCCAGGCTTTTTCAGGGATCCTTTCTGTTACTGGGTTACTCAGAAAGGCAAGCCAGTGTGTTTTCTTTGTAACTATCAGTCACTGCGTACTAAACTTTTCCACTTAGTGACTTTAGCTGAAGGCTGTGAAACACAGAACATAACTCAGGGGAAAGGCATCATCTCAGATACTCAACCTATCTGAATATTGCAGTGCGAGTCAAAATGTAATTTAGTCTCAGAGCTGGACTCCTGACATTCAGCCCAGAAGAGTTGAAATTCTATATGTAGTGCTTTGCCTGACTTTTAAAAGTAGGTTTATGACTCAAGTCTGATTGCAAAATACTGTTACTGACTACACAGAACTGATCTGGAGAAATGCAGGGAGAAGCTATGAACTTCTATCCACAAGGATTCTCTTTTGTGAAGATCTAATCTTTGCATGCATGAAAACATTTAAGTGGAAAGTCCATTTACACATTCATAAGCACACACACCTAAAGTAAAAAAAAAAAAAACTGGTTTTCACTGCTTTTTCAGTAATCTTAACACTTGAATTTCATATAATAGCCCATGTTGGAAGGGGCCTCAAAAGATCACCTGGTCCTACCTTTCATAGAAGAGGAGCCTAGATGAGATGATCTAGCACCCTCACATCTTGAGTATCTCCAGTGATTTGCTTTTTCAGTGATATCTAAAGGGAAGGCTAATAAGAGACTCAACCTTTCTGCTTTTATGGCAAAGGTTTTAGGAATCCAATTAGCAGATGGGAGCCCTACAACAGCTATCTCAGGTATACTCACAGCAAGAAGAGAAGGGAAAGAGACAGGTCAAACATAAGGGATAACTGGGCAGAACTGCTCTGGAAAAACTAAGACACAACGCCCACCTTGCTCTGCTAGCACCTATGCCTCAGGAACTCCTAGGAACCTATTACTTGACATAACTACAGTACTGTATCTGTTTTATTGCAGATATTCGACACATGCCCTAGCTGGACTGCCAATAGATAGGAAGAAAATGCAACTGCATTTATATTACCCACGTGTGCTTTGCTCATAACACATTTAATATACTTTTTGATTTGATTATTTAAAATTTTTTTTAGCATGTTCTTCTGTTGTTAGGTTCAATACTGGCACATAACTGGATTCCTTAAACTATATTCAGAATCTGTATTTGTTGAAAAACTAGCATTTAACATAGTCATGTAACAATCCATGTACTTAAAGCCACAGTTTCCAATTTTTAAAATAATCTGAATTGTAGTTTGAGCTACTGAGTGGTATAAGTCTAGAGGATATAAGACTGAAGATAAAGTAGCTGCATTTTGTTCTGTCAAATTACTGCTTACATCTAGTAAACACTCCAGAACTAATTTTTAAGTGCACTGCACTCACAAGTGGAAATATCCTCCAAGATTATTTGAAGACCATTTGTCCACCTCAGTAGCCAAAAAGAGATGTATCTCCAGGAAAAAGATTTTAAAAAAATGCTCAGTAACCATATACACTTCTTGAAAAGAGCAATTTTTCTTGTGGGGTATGGGCACGTAATAGGGAAGAAAAATGTTTCTAGAAAGTTGCTTTAAAAAGATACAAATATCACAGCCTTAATGCCACCACAAAGCCCAGTAGAAATGCAGTTAGGTGTGACAAGAATGTATTTGTCCCCTATCAGCAGTTTCCATCACACAAATACTTCATTCAATACATAGAAACCCATTCCCTCAGCAGGAACACTCAAGGTGTCTCTGTTCTCTACCTGTTTTCATCAAGCCTGTAGGAATATAGTAACACTGATACATCTATCATAATCTCAAATTGAATTGACATTTATTAACACTTTCAAGAGTTAATAAACAGAAACAGCATAGTCACAAGACCCTCTTATAAGGGACACAATAGAGAACACAAGGCTATTATCTGCTTTATCCCTCTCAAGACACTCGGGAAGTACTTTTCAAAGAATGACAGATACCAGGACATCTCATACCTTTACGAAAATGAACTAGGGTAGCTACAAAAATTACACCCAGCTATCATACCATGCCACATGAACCACAGTCTTTGCTGCTTCTTTTTAATCTCTCTGATTGCTAGAATATGTAGAGAAGTTTGACCAAGTTCAGATGCACTAGCTCAACCAGTAACTTGGTTGAGGTATCCCAGATTCAGCCTAACAACAGCCGAACCGCATGTTCCATTACAACAGTTCTATCCACTCCAACATACCTTGCAATATTGGCATAACCCAAGCTAACATAAGGATAGGTGAATTTTACAAGGCCTTGCAGATTAAAACAATCTGATGATAGGAAGGGCATAAACAACAGTGCAACTTTACAGTCATTTGGGTCCAGTCCGAAGCCTGCAAACCATAGTGGAAAACAAGCCCCGTATGTAACACTGAAGAGGAAAAATGATGGTAACACTTACCCTTATGACCTGGCTACAACTGCTCAAGAAAAATATCCACTATCCTAAATTATCATTGCATTGGTTCGCTGTTACATAATTTGAGATACCTACAATACTTTTCCTCAGAACAATGTTTTTTAGGATACCACTGTGAAAAGACAAGATGTCACTTAGCCAAATAAATAAAAAACCCCTTATTTTTTCAGAACTCACTGTCACAGTTAGATAAGAGTAAGCCCATTAAAAAAAGGAAAGTCCCTCCATGGAGTTTTATTGGAGGCAGGCTGTCTCTGGTCTGAGACCCCTGTTGCCCCATGCCATCCTCTTTGCACCCCTGAGGCCCACGAAGTGACGCACTAACAATTACCGCCAACAACAGGGGATTTCTGTCTTCAGTCTAAAAGCCAACAGGAAGCTCCTGTACCTTAGCATGGCATAAGAAACTACTTTTGGATAAAGGGGGTGCTTGGGAAGACAAAAGCAGTAAGGAGAAGAGGACAAAGTTCTGCTTTGCCTATTATTGAGTCACAAACTTAACTGCTCAAACTCATGCCAGGTCAAGCCAGTTGCCTGCTCTCCTTGTTGAAGACAAACTCCTTTAAAATTTAGCTTCTATTTGACGTACGCCATATGTATTTCCTTTGCCATCCTTGCCCTCGCTCATCAGTGCTACTGTTGTTTGTTGCTTGTTCGTTCCATGCATCATAACTGAAACGGGGCAGTAAAGTTTTCCACAGCCATAGCCATACAACAGGCTTCTACGCTTAAGGAAATGAAGTATCCTATTCTCATTAAAAAAAAAAAAAAAAAAGGCAAGGTTCATTCAAACAAGCAAGCTCCATGAAACCTTCTTTATGGTATAGTTCTAACAAGATAAATAAGAGCATCAGATATTAGGCTAAATTGGTAGACAAAATAATGAAGGAATAAGCTATATACACAAAAACAATCAAAACAAAAATAGACTTTTTAGACTGCTTGAAAGAAGCTTTAAAAACTAACACTATAATAACCCTACAAGCCTTTACTACTCTACTAAAGTGGCTTGAGCAACTACTTAAACTCCACAGGACCCTCTCACCCAGGCACAGATTTTATCACTTTGCCTGCCTGCCCTGGCAAACCCAGAACAGCTGAAGAGGGTAGCCTTGGTTTCTACTTAAAGCCCTTCTCACCTCATCATCTCCTAAGCTATAGCTAGCAACAACTTAGCTTACCTTCCTGGGGCTACGGTCTTTTTTTCTCACCATGATGGTGCTACTCTGTGCTCAAGAAGGTAATTAACACTAGTACCCAAAATAACAAAATATTAAAATTTTTTATTAAGGCTCAGGACAACTAATAAAGTAGTTTAATAAGCAACTTTAGTTGTGAAGTAATCACAAAACAAACTTTAATTCATAAACTACATTTATCTTGTTATGCACCACTAAATGCTGTATTAAAATGATGTGTACTCACCATCTATTTTACTGATGTCTTTAATACATAACATCTTATGTAGCATGCTGTCTGTATTCAAGCACTGTTTTTATATTGTAAAACTGTTATAAAGAAATTCATGTCAATAATGATTTACTACTGTTACTTTTATTAATACTACTGTATTAATAGAGTAGTTCAGTTTGAAGTGACCTACAATATAGCACTTAAAAGATGTGGCTATGTTGAAACTCCTTTGTGGAGATATTCTGAAACTTTAAAAACTTATCTTTCAAACGTGAGTACTCACTCTTCTTGGAGTAAGCACTTGATACAATACCATGTTCTTACTGCAGCACTGCACATAAACAACTTTTTTTCTTCCACTAGATGTTACAGATTTGCCTTTTCAGTAAGCTGGTGCACCTTAGTCATTCTAGACATCCATGACTTCACGATGAATCCGTGTGGAGCTTGCCGAACTCAAGTGGAACGCATATAACGAGGTGAACAGGAAGCCAATTTGTTTCTCTTATTTAATATATGTAAAGAGTAACCTATAGATTCTGAGGGCACTGAGCTCTGCCTCTCCACGACCCTTCCATCCCCTCGGTTGCCCTCTGATGGCAGGCGCCCACCGCAAGGCCGCAGCTCGGGGAGCGGGGGGAGAGGAGGCCCGGCAGCGCGGGAAGGGGCGCACGGGCAAGGGCACCCCTAAGGCCTGGACTGGCAACTCGAAGAGCAACGCCCGCAGGCCGTGAGGAGAGGCGGACCCAGGCCCTGCCCGCCTCACGCCGAACCGCGGCGACAGCGGCTGCCCCGCCCCCGGGCGGCGCCTTCCCGCCAACGGCGTTGGCCCGGTCACCTCAGGGGCGGGCGGTGCCGCCATGGCGGCCGTGCGGGACGTGGAGATCGACCCCGAGGGCACGTTCAAGTACATCCTGGTGCGCCTGCAGCGGCCGGGCGGCGAGGAGCGGAGGGACATCGTCCGCGGCACCAAGGCGGCCGAGTTCCACAGTGGGTGACAGGCCGCGGCGGGGGGGTTGGGGGGCGCGGCGATCGTTAGTGGGGGCCCCCCCCCGGCGGCCTCCCTCAGGTGTGGGACGTGGCCGCCGGTTCCCCAGCGAGTCTGAGGCGCAGGGGAGTCCCTGGGCATAGCTCAGAAGGCCCCTTTTCCCCTTCAAGGGTGCCTCGTGTGAATGTGAAAAGCGGGTCAGTATCTCTGTCAGATGTCATTTCCAACCCTGAAAAAAACCTCATTTAGGAAAACAAGATGTGTTCACTAAACAAAAAACCTGAAACAGCGCACCTTAATTAAAGCTTCTCTCTGTCTGTTAAGAGAAACCTCCCTCACTTGGAGGTGAAAGAAGGGAACTGGAGGAAAATGAGTGGAAAATAGCTGAAAATAAGAGTTCTAGAGGATTTGATGCCTCGTGTATTCTAATGGTTCTAACTGTTCTTCTTGTGCAGATCATATATTTGAAAAAGTAAACCCTGAGATGGAAAAGCTAGGATATGAGTGCAAGTGCCTTGGAGGAGGGAAAATCGATCATAATAGCAAAGACAAGAAAATTAGGGTATTTGGTCTCTCTACAGTAAGTGCATTTCTTGTATTCCTTCAAATCCTTTTGTCTCTGATGTTCTGGGATTTTTGTTTTATAGTATGGTGCTTTTGGCAATTTGAATCACAGTGTAAATATTAACTGGAAAACTTGCCTTGCTCACTTGTGAGATAGATTAGAAAAACATTTGTTTAAAGGGCAGGAGACAAAAGCAAAAATAATAACAATATTGAGTAATACCAAGATTAACTTATAATGAAGACTAAAAATGGAAGTTAGCCTCTTTTGACTCAGTGTTTTAGTCTTACTGCTAGACTAGGAATAACCCATTTGTAGCCACAGGGTCTTGATCCAGCTATTGTGTGATCTTTATTTGCCAATAAAAATGTTGCTTGGTAGAGACCAGTTAAATTGTGAATCTTGTTCTGTGTATGTGTTGGGTGAGAAGAGTAGACCCAGTTTAGGTGTGAATTTTTAGTAGGTGAAGGTGTAGTTTCACATAAATGCACTTTTATGGGAATACAGGTAGCTTACAAGAATACAGAAACTTGAGCATTTTTGTTACCTGTTCAGTGTAAGTTCAGTTTCTTTATGAAAGATTCAGTGGTAATGATTTCATGAACTTAGGGACCATGCTATAGTCTGTTTCTGGTGTTGCTCTGTGAAGCATAGTTGCTTCTTTAGTAATACTCTGAGTAAAGATTCTAGGCTTCTAATGTAGACAAGAAGAAAATAGTTCTATTAATTTTTTATAGAAAGCGATGGTTACCTTAAACCTGCTTACCTTAAATGAGCAGTGAAGGTTGGGCCTTGAATGAGTTAAGTGTTTTTAAATGTTAGCCCTGCTTTTGTTCCAAGATTACTCTTGCCACCTGGAATCATAAGAAAAAAAAGCTCTTCAGGATTTGTCTGGGGTTGGAAGGCAGTGTATTCTACTAAGGCAGTCTATTCTTCTTGTGATTGTAGGTCCTCATCATAATTGCATTTTTTAGATGAGAGTTGACACCTGTATTATTAATTCAGCTGCCAGTTTAGTGGTAGAGGCAGTGGTCAACTCTTGCTCTTGTAATGCAATGTCTATGGAAAGCACCTTGTTTCTCTGGTTTCAGTACCTTAATGCTTACAGATGAGCACCATGTAAAAGCAGAGTTTTATTACCATGAGGGCTTCTGTCAGACAAGAGACGTGGAGGCTCAGGAGTTTGTATATTAATTACATTGGTTTAATGCTTCTCTTTACTTGGAGATTTGTTGTCAGACTCTGAAGCAGAACTATCTTGGTGTTTTATGTAAACCAGAGAAATAGGCATTGACTTCTTCTGAAGTAGATGCTGTGCTATTACTTGCAAAGCCAGATGGGGTCTTCAAAGTGATTACCAAGGCAAGAGTGATCTGTAGGTCTGTTGCTTTACAACTGACAGCGTAAGCCTGCATATTTCTGACATAACTATATTACCTAGTATTTTTGAAAAGTTTGTGTTTTATAATGCATCAATAATTTTAACCTGTGCAGTTTAAATGCTGGCTTACTTAAGCTGTTCCTCTTGGGGCAGTCACTGATGAATGAGTACCTGTTTTGTTTGATAATGCAATCTTGAGCTCTTTCTTCAGTCTTCCAAGTTAAGTTGCATATGAAATATTACTGTGAATCACAGGTTTTTGTCAGTAGCCTGCACTGTTGTGCAGTAAAGGCTTTTTGACAGGGAAGAACTTACTTGTAGTTCTGAAATAAGAAATCAAGATAGTAACTCAAGTCAGAAGACGGTAATGGAAAGGCACTTTCTACTACAGCTGCCTTAAATTTCAGTAGAAGAGTAACACTGTGATCAGTGATTTAAATGAGGGTTAAAAATCACAGGGGTCATCTGACCTTGCCTTAGTTTGGAGTTGCAGTGACTGAAGAGCACGCATATTTAAAATTATGCCATTACCAGCTAAGACAAGATTGCAAATAAATAAAACATGAAGACTATGATTTCTTTAATGGCTAGAATAGTACTTATATGTTCACACATGTGGTGGCTTATTCCCTTTTCCTTCAGCTGAGCCAAATCAGATGTTTGTATGCTCATATATTGAAGTGGGTAATGTGATCTCTGTTGTTTAAAAGAACATTCAATAAGAATGGTGGCTGAGGGGTTGGGAACATTTTAAAACAAACTTTCTGCTGGAGAAATGATGTGAAAAATGCTTCCTCTATTGCCTGAGATTGCTTTACCCCATCACATGTATTTTCTACAACTCTGCTTGGGGGGGAATTAGGACAATAGAAAAATAAAACATGATACTGCAAGGATAACTTTTAGAACCTGGATTTGATTTGTATGTGAACTACTTGAAGTATCAAATCATAACTGGATAATTTGTGTTGGCAAGAACTGAATGGTTCTGTGGACTTACTTTCTGTACATGTCTAATAAGCATTTGTTCTTTCTTGCAGGGCTATGGAAAAGCAGATCATTCAGTGACTGTAGAGATACTGAAAAAAGTGTATACAGATTATGAAATTACATGGTCAGATGACAAGAAATAAATCAGCTACTTATGAACACAACAACCAGTTCAAAACTGGTAACTGTGAGTTGTACTTTGATAAATAAAATTGAACATGTCTTCTATATATATTACCATAAATCTGGAGTAACTGGACTCTGATGTAATTTATAATACGGTTAGTAATCCCCAGATATATCTTATTTTTCAGATCATCCCTTTGTGCAGAATCTACAGTTCTAAGCCTTTTTCCTCTCCTTTTGACATGCCATCTAATTAAACACTCCCACATCATCTTACCTCCAGTTTGCTTTCATCCAATCCTGCCTCATCAATATATCGTAGGATACATCAGAGTTTTCCCATCAACTTAAAATGCCGCAGGACCAAACCTGTTCCCTGGTCTTGTGACCACAGGGTTTTCAGTTTCCTTTATTTTCTATTGCTCTTTAGGCTTTTCAACTTTCTTATCCACATTTACAAAAATTGGAGGGAAGGGTTGACTGTTACAGTTCTTCACCAATGATCTAAATCTTCAGTTTACTCCATGGTTTTGAAAATGCAGTATTTGTGTTCCACACAAGTAGTGATCAGTATCTTCTGTGTTCCTATAAGATTCTTCACTATAGCAGACTGATGGCAGTGTCAAATTCTGACAATACTTGTTTCATTCTGATTCCCTGTACTCCTTTTATTCCCTATAATGATGCCTTTTCCTTTTTTTATAGCAATAATTATAGTTAACTACCTCCCAGCCAGAGCCAGTACACCTAGGCAGTGTCTGAATTACCTTACAGCACCTGCTTCCTCCTGTTGTGGCAGGATGTTGCCCTTCAGTTGTGAAGTTACTTGCTACAATTTTCACTTGTTTCCTGACAGTCTTCCTTTAATGCTGTTGTGGATTTCAAGGGAGTACCTTTTGTTCTTATGCTTACATTGTTGCAGTCTTCAAGAAGGATTTGTATATAAAGCCTGGTTCTTCCCTTTGCTGTGGTTCCTACTGCACTTACCTACCAGTATCTGGTGGTATAGAGTGGCTTTTTCTTTCTACCAGTATCTGGTGGTATAGAGTGGCTTTTTCTTTTCAATGTCTATGTGACTCTAAGTACAAACTGTGAAATTTGAGAGGCTTTAGTCCTGTTTCCGTCACAAAAAAATCCTGCCCTTACTGGCTTATTACATTAATTGCCCATTTTATGTCACCCTTCTGTGTCTTTGGATTGGTTTGGACAGAGAGGAGTTTCCTGTTCTCATCCTTAAACTTTTCAGTCCCTTCCTCTTCAGAAGAGTTCCAGGTATTGCCATCCCAGTAATCACATGGGAGCAGGATCTCTTGAACCTGGTGCTGCAGGTCTCTTGGTTGACTTCCCCCCACATGCAGCCTGGACCTTCCCCCCCCCAGCATCCTTACATGCTTTTGCATCTACTGTTTGTGCTTCTCTTTACACTCTTGTGCAATAGTCTTCTGGCTGCACCACTCCAAATGCCATGATAACACTGACTGCAGGTTTGATTTTTCTTAACAAGATTTTGATTTCAGAAGGTGATTAAATGCCTGTGTACCTAATAACCAAGAATAGCATATGAGTCAATAATTTGCAAATTGGGCACTTCCCACTTCGATTTTCCTCATGGGTTTTTTCCCATAAGCTTTAGTAAAACAACTGTAATTGGTGCCAGTATTCAAAACTGATCTTTTTAATAGCCTCGTTTCCCAAAACTAGCAAATAGCCTTCAAAGGGAAGTCATCAGCGCCTGTTAAAACAAACAAGGTTTTCAGTTTAGTTTCCTGAGAAGTTTAATGACTGATTTTAATGTTTCTCTCCACAATACTTACGGGAAAGACATAATTTAGACCGGATTTCTTATTGTGATGACTCTTTCAAAAAGCAAGGGGCTGGGGCGAGGTGAGAAAAGGGGGTGATGATTTGGAATGAGCTGATAAACTGAGTTACCAGCTGACCTCTACCTTTTGTTTCTTCATGCAAGGAATTGGCCCTGATATAAGGGTTTATTGTGTCATTAAAAAAACACTTTTGAGGGTCCTCCCAATTCTGCTGTTTTCTAGTGCAATGTCATTTGGGGAAATGTTACTAGCTAGGGAAATGAACATGTACAAATATTGTAAGTGAAAGATTCTTATTCCAGATCATGAAGAGAAGCAGGGAACTGGTCACTAAGGTGGTGATGATTTGGCAAGTAGAGAAAGCCTTAATTTAGATCAGGGAAACTAGTATTATTGGATGTTGAAACAGCAACAGAACAACCAGCCTACAACACTAAGTGTTGAATTCTGCTTCCTCTTAGCATGTATCTGCTGAATTTTAAGACTAGAATAGAACTCATCTGGAATTATGGAAATCCCAATGCTAATTTTGCTGATTTCACCTGAGAAAAACATCCTTTATTAATTCTGATCTATAATTCTGAAATGGGAACTTAAATTATACTGTGTGGGGTTTCCTGTTTTGCAGGTGTGCGATCACTGTGTGATGGTAGCTCTAACAGTCTTAAGTCTTAAAAAAAAACCTGATTCTGTATTTGCATGAAAACGGCTGTCTGAGCAATCCAAGAATGAGGATGCTGAGCAAAGGAGTAGTATAGTAACCCCAAGACTGAGTTTGATTATGGAGTATTTTCAAAAGGAAGCATTATGGTAGAAGATTGTAAGTGCCGCCTTCATTTACTCATCAATAATACATGAGACTCTTTTTAACCATATTCTCATAATGGTCAACTTTCCTCATTACTTTGTTCTCTGAAACTGCACTAAACGTAGCAGGTGTAGAACAAGCTATTCAGTCACTGCGTGCAAGCCACCATTTGTCTTAGGACTGAAGCTTGAAAAATGGTAAGCGGTAGTCACTTTGTTTCCAACTTCCCAGTTTTGACAAAAAAAGAACTGTTAACAGTACTTTATTGATCTGCCAAAGCTAAAACTTCATTTTGTTCTTCAATCTGTAGTTAGCAGTTGTCTGTCATCAGTAAATTTGAGTTGATGCAGAAAAATTCCAAAGTGCAATCACAGCCATGGCACAGCTGCTTTTTTCCTCTATAAAAGAACAACTTCAGTGGTTTCCGAAGCATCCCTTTAAAATAGTCTACTTACAATTGTTTTTGAAATGGTAGTTAAGGCTCTTGTGTAAAGTACAGGAAACCCTCTATGACTATCTGAATAGCAACATGGTCAAAATAGGAATCTTGCAGTTGATTTCCAGAGCCTTCAAGGATGGGAACTTAATGTAATAGTGATATAGGTCATTGCTGTAGAAAGTTCCTTTCCATCCCCTCAGACTATTGTCCTTGCTCCCCTACACTGAGTATTCTTGCATCCAGTTTACTGCAGTGCTCGACTGTCTCCAAGTTTGTATTACCAGGTTTTGTAGTTGGGTTTGGGGTTATGGTAAGGTAATTTCTTCAGCAACATCACTATATTCAGCCTAGGAGACAGGAGTGACTTGTACACCAGCTTTTCAGAACGCTTGCTGCCCTGCCAAACTGCTGAAAAGATTGAAGAGGTGTCAGTGTTCAGTACTGCCCC
Source organism: Strix aluco (assembly GCF_031877795.1). Classification (NCBI taxonomy): domain Eukaryota; kingdom Metazoa; phylum Chordata; class Aves; order Strigiformes; family Strigidae; genus Strix; species Strix aluco. Next base: position 29,285,260 of record NC_133938.1, on the reverse strand, counting down.
CAGCAAGTTTTGAAAATGGGTAATAGTGTATGAGCAGTTTAGTTTCTGAAAAAAACCTTGTAAAAAGAAAAAAAACAACCAAAAAACCCCCAGCCCAGTACAGCACTCTAGTCAGCAATCTACAGCTGTAATAATGCAGTTTATCTCCTTTCCCACTTGTCACCTAAAGCTCAGTTCTGTCATCCTCCAGTTGCCTAGACTGCATTTGTACGTTTATTGGTCGGTTGTTGTAAGGAACTTCTCTTGTGTACAGTCTTCTCTCAACTCAGCTTCTAAACCAGAAATCAGTTTTACTAATTTCTAAAAACAGTATGGCTATTTTCAATTACTTGCTGAACTTTTCTTGAGAGTGATAATGTCAAAATCTGAATGTGAAGACTTAGACCACAATGGTAAATACTCTCTGGTACACTTTTTTTCCAAAGGCTTGAATAAAAGTCGTGTGTGTATTACATATGGAAACATTACAGAGGCTCTGAGATTGCTAGCAGAAGCGAAGTGATAAATACAGTGACATCCCCCTCTGGCGGCAAAGCAGCAGCGCTCACGGGCACGCAGGCGATTCTGAAATCGGCTGCTGCAGTTAAACCGTATCCGAGGTGGGAGCCTGACCCCTGGGAACCGCTTCCTCACCTGGTTCAGGCTGTGCTCACTGATGGGGTCAGTGGCTTGTTTCATTTCAAAATACATATAAATGACAATTAATTGGCATAAACATGGTGGTTTAAGCAGAACTCCACTTTAGAATTGGAAGAGTCCTTTGCTTCTAGACACCACTTGTCAAACATTTCAATAACTAGCATCCTTAATTTTTCAAACCAGAATAATTCAACAGAGGAAAAAGCAGAGAGATATGAGGATTAAAACTTTTAATCTTTCTGATATTTTTGAAGGACCTGTGGTTGAATTTTAACTGGAATCTTTAAAGGCCATTTCCATAATACATCGCTGCAGTCCTTTATCAATTATTTTAACTATGCTGCTCCTAAACACATTTCTCTCTTCAATGAATTTCTCAAAGAGGTAGATACCACCGCCGACCCCAAAATAATGTGCTTTGCTTGCCAAATACACATGGCCATTTCTATCCAAGAGCTGAGCCAGTGTGTCATGCAAAGCACTGTAGTAGTCAGGATTATAGATGGTCTCAGATGTGAGAATTATATCGTACTTTGAAAAGGCTTTGTTGCTGCTTAACAGGAGCTGGCTGACCTCGGACCACTCTCCAGAAAAAAATCTGCATTTGGTGAGCACATCAGGTAAGCACTCTGCTTTCCTGGGCCTCTTCAAAGGAGGCTTGCTAGTTTTTCTGTCTCCGCTGTCCCCCCTACTGCTTTCATTTCGACAGTTAGCCACCACATTAGGCAAGGTTATTTTGTCAATCACTGTGCTGTTGTAGTCCTGAAAATGGACTTTTTCAGCTTTACCCCTTAAAGCAACTATTCCCAGCAGTCCAGCCCCACAGCCAAGATCCAATACAGTCTTGTTGGTAAACTCTATTTCAGCCTCGGAAAGGTATTCTATGAGATCAAAGGTGCATTCCCAGATTTTCAGTCCTCCCTCATAGACTCCTGGGATGAGATCAGAATGAGAAGAAACACTTTTGGACACGATGCCCTCTTCATCGCCGCCATCCAAACATGTCATTTCCACTGCAGACATATTTATGTAATACAGGTCCGATACTGTTTCCAAGACTTTATTTTCCAATACTTGGTTGAGATCTTCTGGTATATTGTGCTCCTTGGCAGCTTTCAAGCACAACTTTTTCTTTGATGGTGTCTCATCTTGGTGCTTGTCGGTACCCGGCCTTAGGCTGGAGTCTGCTACGGTATCAGCAGCTTGCTTGCTCTTTTCGGCGGATTCCTGCTTCTGTTTTGGAGAGCACAGCTGCAAGTCCATGTTATCATTTGTGTCTGGTTCATTGTTCTCATTTTCATCGATAAAAAAATTAAATCGAAAAGCCATTTTCAGGAATCACAGTAAAAGAAAAAAGTCAGCTTAAGCTGTTACAGCCAGAAATATTCATCTAAGAGCAACAGTGATACAATGATTTTTTTTTTTCTTCTGTTTTCTTTCAGAGGATGTTTTTACGTAGTTATCGCTAAAGGGAAGGATGCTTTGCAGGCAGAGTATCAGATTTTGCCGATGAATCAGGTGAATTACTTCTGGAAAGAGAATAAATAGTTTTACGTATCTTTAAACTGCCAAATATTAGCACAAGCAAGCCGTCTACTTGTAGCACCCTAATTTTCATTTTAAAAAACCCATTTAAATTTACGAAAATACAGCATTACCAGTGACCGCACCTCTGGCGCAATGTAGGTATACGCAGGGAAACCAGGGTGGCCGCTCATTCCGGTAAAACTCGCGTTTCAAGCCACGCAAAAACAACGCGCGCAGAGGCTGTTAAGACCCACCTTCCCTACGCCCCGGCTGATGCACGCAGGCCGGACGAGGAGACGCGGTCGCGGTTTCCCCCCTCCCCGGTTGTGCCCGTTCAGGCCCCGGTTGCAGGACGCGCTCACCCTCCGCTTCTCCCACGTGGCGCGCGGCCCCTTCCGCTTCCGTAAGCGCATGCGCGGAGGCTGCTGGGACAGCGGAGGTAACTTTTTCCCGCCGCTGCCCGGCCCTGAGGGGAGCGGAGCCGGCGCCATGTCCCAGACAGACCCCGAGCTGCTCCTGCAAGAGTTGGGAAGCTGGGACTGGGATCTCTGCCGCCGGGAGCTGCCCGCCGTCCTGCCCCGGCTCCTTATATCCTTCCCAGGATGGACGGTTCGGCTGTTGGGTGGCTGTGGGGAGCCACCCCGAAATGGCGGGGGGGGTGTGGGGGTGTTCCTCATTCAGCCTTGTACAGTTCAAGCAAGTAAATCCGTGGGAGGGAACGCGGTGCGCCCTTTGTGAAGGGCTGACACAGGACAGAAAAGCTGGGAGCCGGCTGTTTCGCTGGAAATGAGTACAGCCTTTCGCTGAAATAAAAGATCACGGTAGAAAAGAGCGTGTGGTTCATTTAGCACTGTAGAGAACTCCTCCCAGCACACCACCCCCCCCCCCCCCCACCTCCCCCCCAACTTACTCTCCCAATATATTGTAGAAATACTTGTGCTGGTCATGTGGGTGCTGAGGTGTATCTGCCCACACTGCTTACGGAGCATCCCTACCTATTTCATACGGTGGATGAAGTGTACATGGGACAGCGTGAAAGAAGTCGCTGTGACTTCTACAGATGCTTTAAAGATAACCTTTATGGTAGAATGAGTTTAAGTTTCTTTAACGTTTTTACTCTATGTATCAAGAGTCTGAAGACTGGACTGAGCATATTCGTAAGTAGTGACCAAGAAGTATCTCTTCTTCCTATGGATCATTGTTTTGCAATGCATTATAAATTCTACACTACTTAAAAATACTTATGCAATAACTAGTGACCTTCACAGTCTTCAACAGTCCTGCTGGAGCTTGCATGTTACACGAATTGCATGTTGAATAAAGTAGCTATGCATGTAAAGCTTTTTCTTTCCCACTTCTCATTTTTAGGTACTTGAAAGAAGGGTGCTTTTTGTCTTCTATTTTATTGTATTTTTGGCTGTTATCTTACAGGTGGCAAAGCTTTTGTAATACCTGATAGCGATAAGAAAATGAGGCTGATATGTAACTGTTTAGGAGTCTTGTTAACGTTCATGGTTAAGTTATGTATTAGTGCCAACCAGTGCATTGAATGTGCAATTATTTGCAGTTTGGAACATGGAAAATCCTAGTTCCATGGCCAAACAATTGTGCTCAGCCTTCAGCTAAGCATAGTCAGATGTGATGCTATTATTGATGGGTTTATGCATGTTGGAGCTGTTAGTATTAAGTAATTTTTCAGATAATGCGTACCTGCTAAATGTTACGTTGCCTCTCTCAGAATCAAATATCTGATCTGTTTCTGCTTGATGTAGTTCTTTGTTTTGTCTAGTAGGTTGGTACATGTTTCTGATAATCACATTTTTTCCTGTAAGGTTTTATAAATGTTTTGCTTTGTAGGTGTTTTGAGGATCCTGACTGAAATGTTTTTGCCCCATATCAGCCTTGCAGATTTGGAACAAACTTTTTTCTCCAAAGTGTTACCTAAGGTATGACAGCATCAATTAAATGTGGAATTTTCAGTCAGTCCAATGCTAAAAACCTTCTTAAAATGCAGCGATTCTTTTTGGAGGTCTCATGATATAATTATTGCTTCGGATACAGAACTTTAAATTAAAATTGTACTGTTTAAAACTTTTAATAATTTTGTGTTGTTGAACTGTTTCTGTGATTGTTACCATTCTTTACAGTGGGGAGATGATCAAACATACAATGTTCTACTTTCTGTATTCAGTAACAGAATTGGTTTTTATTTCTGAGGAGATTGGGCTTTTTATGAAATGACGAAGGTGGAGAATTTTTACGTGAGGTAGCCTCTCAGGACAAATAAACTGAAGAACACAACACTCATACATCATGAATAAACATTGTGATATTTGTGAATAATATAGTGAATAAACTGTTAGATCATACCGGCCTAACATATGTTATCTTTTTGGATTAAATGATTGAGAATTTTGTGCTGTAGTTGTATTAAAATTCTTCAACGCCTACATTTTAACTGAAGTAAACCAGTGCTGAATTAATGATTTAAGTTTTGTGTATTTCAAAAAGCCAGCAAATGTGGCCACTTGATTTCCGTTTTCATTATTTTATGTCTTGTAGCAAATTTTGGAGATTACAAGAAAAATGCCCCTAACAGGCATATCCTTAACAAGGATGACTGTACCATACCAGTTTAGATAGTATCCTGGCACGTGCCTGGAAGCACCTTGCTGTCTTTGCAGTCTCAGTAGTAATGCTTATCAAATAGCCAAGGACCTTACTCAGAGTAGAAAGTACTATTGTTTGTAGGTTGTAGGCTTATTTTTTTTATGTATTTAAAATGTTAGTCATAATTCTCAACAAAAGCCAATTTTTCTGAGACAAAATGAAGGTCCTTTTAAAATGATGTGATTTTAAGTAAAAAATCTTTGGTAGAATGAGGTATATGTTTCAAGTGAATTAGCTGTGAAGTTTGTTTTACTAACATTTTAGAAAAAGTAACAGATACTATAGCTTGTGTCTATAATTGGGAAAAACCATAAGATGGTATATCATGCTTTATGATTCACATGGTTCTGTGAGTTCTCTCGGTAGCCCATGACTCCATGCCAAGTACGCAAGCAGATGTAGAATGGTGTTTCTATTTGTGTACATTTATAAATAAAATGTTTAAGCTTTGTTTTGTTCTGACAGACTCTACAGTTATTTGATAACTTGATGTATGAATTGTCCAGTGAGGCCAAGGGATTAACCAGCCAGGATACAGAGTTATGCAGTACTGTAAGGAATCTTCTACAGGCAAGTCCCGTGGAATAAGCTGTCAGAGGAAGGTTTACATTATTCTTTGATTTTACCTAAACAATTAAGAGGTTTTTAGAATATTTTTGCCAGCTACTAACCAGGTGGTTAAAATGAACTTCAGCTGCAAAGGAAGATCAAATTACAATTAACATTTTGTGAACGATCTGATTACATCTAGCATGTGATACTAATCATAATTTAAAAAAAAAAAAATCTCAAATTCTGCTTAAGTTCCTAACACAAATGGAATGTAATTCTCCGTATTTAAAGAGTGAATCTGGCATGTATTTTTACAGTCACTTAATTCCAAGTTTTAAAATTTTTGTAAACTGAGAACAATAGTCAAAAGAAATATAAAGCTTTCAAAGGGTACATGGTATTGGAGAAAAGCTCTGGAATTGCTTGATATTATTTTATGGAACTTCATTCATCTTTAACAAACTACTTACTTATGCAAACTGCAGTGAACTTTAAATGCCATGAAATCTAGGTGCAATTCAGCAAAGAAAAGATGCTTTTAAAATAATTGCAGGAGTGAAAAACGTTGATTGTTGTTTATTCTTGCTTTAAGACTATGGTGCAACTCTTGGAAACTCTGACCGGTTGCGTACGATACGTCTGCACACTGCAAGAGTGTGTGCCTCTGGAGAGTATCCGTACCCTTCCGTCCTCGGTTCTTTATGTAATAAAGAACACGTTTACACACTGCAAGGTAAGTCTGTGTTAGAAGGAGAAGAATTCTTACACTGGTTGGCTTTTAGGAAACACTCACTTTGTAAGAAGATCCTATTTTGAAATAATACTGTTGTTGAATTTTTTTTTTTTCATTTAAATTTAGCTGTCAAAGAGTTACAGAATGTACTTTGTGCACAAGCACAAAGATGATTTTTCAGCTATCTGCCCAGCAAATCTGACCTGGTAGTGAGAGGCACAGACTGTGCTATTTCTGTATTTTGCACCAATGTCAGTTGAACATTTTGCTTATGAACGTAGGCTCTCTGTGATATCTGTGCACTTCTGATAGCTGAGGTATTTTCAGAGCTACAAATGGTTACCAGAATGGTGCTGCTTACCTTATTTCTATGCCAGTTCCAAAGTGGATTGGAAGTTGAGATTAGGATCTTTGTCCGTTACGACGAGTAACGTATACCAGTTTCAGATCTGCTTTTTCAGCTGCAACAATAATTCCCTCTAGAGCAGTGTAAATAAAACAAGGTTATCGTAAGGACACGGTAGCTTTTGGTCAGCCTTCATTTTCACTTTTCAATTCATCTTTCTTATGGGAACACTGCCATCAGTTTTGCATGTCAGGACTCAAACTCAGGTGCTATACCTTTATCTAACAATTCTATTTTGAAAGTATTGTGAAATACTTGAAATGCTCCTTTCTTTGTTGCTGACCTTGTACTGTTGTGTGCAGAAATACGATCTTGGGTTCATACATCGAGGCCTAATCCAAAGCCCACTAAACTCACTAGAGCCAGGCAAACTTCATTAGTTGTTGATGAGGCTGCAGGTGAATAGCATTTTATATTTAGCAGTTGGTAGCACATGTTCCAGATCTGATTGTGCATTGAGTTAAAGAAGGTACATCAATGCCTTGTTCTTTTTTCCACTGAAATGTTCTCAGTGTTTTCAGCATGTGAAAAATCAGGCTGTGATTCCTGAATGTTTTTTTAAACCTCTTCTTCCCTGTTTCCTGCAGGACAGTGAATCAGTGTACTGTGGGCATCTGCACTTAATTTCTGACCTCTTACAAGCTATGTTCAAGGAAACTTACTCTCTCCAGAAGCAGCTGATGGAACTACTCGATACAATTTCCATGGGCTCTGCCTCTACTGAAGATAACATCACAGATATGGTGTCAGGTATATGTGGGTCTAATGTTTTTTTTAGTCTTGGTCAATCTTTTTTTCTATAAAGAGTATGTCTGAATTTTTAAAACAGGGTTCTGAGTATGCTCAGTTCCTGCTGTCCTGACCAGCCTCTCGGAAGGCAGCATTTTGCAGCTTGAAATATTTCCATTTTTGTCGTGAAACTTTCTCTGTGGGATGGGGCATGTTGTGTAGGTTTGTAGGAAAGGGGCAGCACCGAGCCATATTTCTGACTGGGTGTCAATGCAGTGGTATTCCCTAGTGCTTGTGATTGCTGCTGTTTTCCTAGGAGAGTAGCATAGCTATGAACTCACAGATCTGATTTAACTCAGTTGTTGCTGTTATTTCCTCCTTAGTAATCCACACCGTGCTGGAGATATGCTCTGTCATTTCCAATATGGACCATGCTCTTCATGCCAATACGTGGAAGTTCATAATCAAGTATGTCATAGAACTCTTTGGATTCATTGTGATATAAACAGACTGTAATTTTAAATAACCAGTGTTTCAATAGCTTGATGTTCAGAATTTCGAATAAAATTGAAATTGAAGAATTCAACTTAGCTATTTAGCTAGTAAGTAAATTTAGAAATTTAATTTAGAAATTCAGCTTGTAAGTAGTATTAAAGGTACTGTCACTGAAGGCAGTTAGGAATCATGCATGAAAAGTAATAGAAGCTTGACTTCTTGTATTACAATGTAGAAGAAAATTTGAAACACCGTAGTCTAAATAAATAATCTTAAGATTAAGACGCCTTGCAATTCTGTGGGCGTTTTTGGCTTGAGTTGTGCTGTCTTGCCCTTTCATCCTGCCTCTGTGTTTCAGTCCTGGCTGTGAAGAGGGTTGTTCTCTCTAAATTTCTGGTTTCAGTGTACATGGATATTGCACCAGTTAGTGTTGTATAAAAGCCAAAATAGAAGAATTAGTTGGATTTGTAGTAACTGATTGCATGACCACTTCTGACAATTAAATATCTGATTTTATTCTGATCTTTTAGGCAAAGCCTGAAGCATCATTCTCTGCTGCAGTGCCATCTGAAACACAGTGACATCCTCAGTGGCCTGTGCAAGGACACTCTTCTTTCTTTTCACTCCTGTTTGGAACTGGCTGAGCAGATGAAGATGTCAGAGATACAGGTGAATTAAAAAGCTCCCAAAGCTGCTGTTGAACTTGAGGAGGATAAATTCTTTGTGTTGTATTATTGCTTGGAGTGGCTTGGGTTTGGTTTTTGGTTGGTGTTTTTTTCTTTTACTTCATGTGGTAGGCAGAATACCATGTTCTTTTGAAACCACATGAAAATGAGGCCTGTAACTTTGTTTAGATTGTGGAGGTTTTAGTGAGGCACTAAGTTTCCACCATACTCTGTGAGAATTTTTTTATTTCCTAAATTGACAGTATCACAAGGTCAATCAAAAGATAACATTTTTGAGGCATAATGAAGATTTTTGAAGTTTTTCCCCCATAGCTGCAGAGTCTGTAGAGAATCAAGTCTGAAATGGGTTTTGAACATTGTTAGCAATCTTCCTTTTTTATTGTATTACTCTGTATATTCAGTTTTAGAACTGCTTTTTTTTTGGACAGGAGGGCACTGACCTCAGGCTGTTCCAGAAGACAGTCAAACTGTGCAGGTTCTTTGCGAATTCCCTTGTACACTACACCAAGGTAGGTTTTAATACTTGAATTCTATGTTAGTATTAAATTTAAGCCTCTGATCTGCAAATGGAATAACTTTGTACTGCAGAATATCTTAACAATTTACGACTGTGCCATATGGGTGGTATAAATAACATCTGTGCATAACCTGCTTGTAGTTCTTCCACCTGTATATACTTGCAAGCCCAAGCAGGATTACTGCTGTGATTTAACACAAAACCAAACAAGAACGAGCTGTTACAAGCAGTGTCACCATGGAGTTGGCAGGAGATGTCCGGTCTTTATGGGCAGCCTTAAGTCAATGCAATATTAATGTTAGCTGGAAGAATTAAGCAGATGAAACCTGTCACCAAGTTTTCATAATTGTTGCTTGTTTCAACAATTGAAAATGGTGAAGCATTAATAAGAAATGCCCGTGTACTGTTGTTAGCTCTGTCACTAACTTCCTGCGCTTTTCCTGGCCCTTTCACTTCGTTGCTGTGTTTTATTTCTCTTGTTATTAGAAGATATGCTGTAAATCTACCCATCTTAATGTATGTGAAAAAATTTTGCTCCCTCAGAACAGCTGTGACAGTGCATTCTGCATCTGTTCTGTCCCATGGGGTAAAAGCAGGGAGGTGATTTTTTTGTTGTTGTTGTTGTTGGGATTTTTTTTTGGCACAAAATGAATAGCATTGTGACAGGATAAAACAGCCTTACAGCATGTATGAGACCACTTCAGATTTTTGCAGCTCCCTATAGCTATTACAACTCTACTTACCAATTTTTTTAAACAAACCTATAAATTTAATTGTTACCTACAATATATATACATGTAGTGTAATTAATCTTAGAATTACTTGGTTTATTGTTTGCTTTGTACTTGCTTTGTGTTATGGATTGTTAGAACTTAAGCAGTTTTTGCAGAGTAGTACTTTACACACCAATATAGAACAGAAAGAAAATGTATTTAATCATGTATTTGATATTAAAAGTACCGTTCAAAATAATGGCTTTTGCAGGAATTTCTTTCTTTCCTCTCTGATTCGTGTTCTCAGTTATATCAGCTCTTTCTTCAGATATACAGGTAAGTGAAGTACAAATAATTGATTATTGATAGTATCTTAATAACATCTCCAGATTGCATTCTTAGTTATAAGTATTTTGAGGGGTAAAAATACGGTTCTCGTTCCAGAGCTTTTGCTTGCTTTTTTCATGTACAGAAATGTAAAATATTTTTTTAATAAATTGGGCATTTTTGTGTGATACTAGTTACCTTAACCCCACTCTCGATCAGTGCTGTGAGTGTCCAATATTGACAAAGCACTAACTTTGTTGCAATTACTTTTGTCAACATTTCTTAACAAGTTATGTGCAGAATATGCAGATTGATTGTCTTGGACACTAGGTCTATTTATGCAAGTTCATTTGAAAATTCTTGTTTCTAAAATCAAAATTCCTGAAGGTAGGATTTACCCTTTGGTCACCTTGCAATGCAGCAGTTAGGCAGAGGTGAAACACAGCAACCCAGCAGCGTACCTTCCGCTTTGAAACAGTAGAGTGACGTTACTCAAATTGTGCAAAGTCAAGGCAATTCAGAATTACTGTTCCCTGGTGATCCCAATTCCTTTATGTTTCATATACAACAAAACAGCCACGCACTCTTTTTTTACTGTCTTAAATTCTAGTGAAAGAAAAAATCCAAGATGAAATGCAGGTGTCAGCAGCAACATTTGACACATTGTTTCTACTTTAAGACAAAGTATGGAAACATTTGTCCTGAAGGGGGAGAGGATCAGAAACAGAGTATCCTGAAATTTCTCATAGCTTTACTGTTGTGTTTATAATCTTGCAAAATCTCACAAAAGGACACTGGTTCTCCGGGAAGCAACCGCTTTTTTAATGTTACGCTCATAAAGCATAACAGTCTGCAAGCAGCTTATCGTTGTTCTTTCAAAAGTTGCATTCCATTTGCTGCAGTAGTGGGGAAAAGTAGGGGAAAGTGGACTTTATAATATAGATGGCTGATTTCAGTCATTCTTCTGGAATTGAAACCAGGTTCTGTGGCGAGATGCGTGCATGCGTTCACCGCATGTTTCACTGCGAGATTGGGTGGATGTATTTTTTATGAGTTTCCTCTTCTAACTTTACTTACCTTGTAGATCTTTCTCAAGCGGAAGGTTGTAAACTTTTATTCCCTCAGCAAAACTGAGCAGGATCTTTGAGTAGGAAGGTAGCATTTTTACAGTCACTTTATAAGCTGCAAGAATGGAAGGTTTTCATTTCATGATCTCTTTTGCTTTATTCTCATATTGCTGCTTTTTTTTTTGTTTTATTGCCCAGGGTTTTTTTTTTTTTTCCAAAGAAGTTGTGGTACCTTTTTATTAGTGTCATGTGTTAAGTTACTGCCGTCACATTTACGACTGTCAAATTGTGTATACAGGTGTTTTCTTCGCTTTTCATTCCTTGAATTTTTTTGTGATTCAGTGTATTTCTTTATATATATTATGTATTTTACATGCATTTTCCGTGAGTTTGAAAGGTTTTCTTTCAATGTTTAGCAAATTACTAGATTGTGATGCTTAGTTTAAAGGCTGAATGCAGAGCTGCAACTCTCAGGCTATAATAGAGATTCTAAAATGGAGAGCCTTTTCTGTATTTTACTCACAATAACAAGGAAATCGTGAATTTGCCTTTTTGTAGTTCTTTTCAAAAGTAATGTTACTGAAAATGCTACGGGGAATATTTAACTTTTTTTTTCATCTCCCCTCAGCAAATTTCCTCCCAGTCTCTATGCTCCAGAGATCTCGGAAGTTCATCGAGATGAAATATCCCGGGTTTTTCTTGTGGCTCTGGATCCTCTCATCAACCAGCTTCTTCCCTTTAGCCCTTTTATGGAGCAAGTGTTAAGTGAAAAGTTAGGTGGGTTTAAATACAGCTACCACTGCTATAGTACTATGTAAGGATCTCTAAGGGATCAGGATTGATATTTTGACTTTCTGGACCACAAGTAATATTCTGTACTGGTTTGCTTGTCTCTAATTCTTTTGTAAGTAATATGATATAGCCTGTGGCACGCTAACTCAGATGACTTTTATAACAGATGGTTCATGTTGCTGTTGAGTGCATCTTTTCCAAAGTACTCACAATAACTTCAATATTAATCTACTTAACAGAAATCCTGTCAATTCTACTGCTTTGCATAATTTCAATCCACAAACTTTCAAAGTAGGCTGAAATTTTCATGCTGTTGGTGGGGGAAGGCAGCTATTTTTTCCTAAATGAAGTATTTTCTGCGAAAAGTACAATGCCTTCATACTGAAAAATGATCGGCTTTTTGTTATAACGCGACCCCTCCACGATTTCTGCCCTGACCAACATGTCATAATTCTGAGAGAGCTGTCCGACTTCTCTCCCATGTGCACACTCTAGCCTTGTGATTATCCTGAAACGCTTAGAAGAAAAGTTTGTGTTTTCAGTGTTTAAGTTATCCAGTGTTTTCAAGGAGAGGGGAAGCGTGAGGCATCCAGATTGTGACTCCTTTGCAGCATCTTGCAGTGACAGTTCAGAACTGGAATATTTTACATTTTACCTGATACAGTATATTGCATTTATTTTTCACTTCAAGCACAATGTTCATGATGAAATGTTCCTTTTTTCCCAGCTATGTTCATAGGTGATTTTTGGTTGTTTTACTGGGGATTTTTATGTTTCACCAGTTGTTCATCGTTTGTCACTTCCTTAAAAGCCAGTTTATACACACAATATATTTCCCAGGGCAACTAGCATCACATTTAAAAAAACACCCCAACTTCTACAGGTCTCCCTCCTGAGCAGCAGCTGTCCCAGTGTCTTGTCCTGATTACCATAATGGACAAGCTGTCCTCTCAGCCTGAAGAAGTGCAAACTCTCTGGAACACAGGAAAAAGGTACTGAAAAGGTTTTCACTGTAGTTCTTCACCACAGCACTCAGTCTGTACGGGCAAACAGAGGGGCTCAGCTGCTGGGCTTTCCCTTGCAACCGAATAGTAAAATTTGTCAGACTGTGGATTTACATCCTTATGCTGATCAAATCAGGATCTGATGTTCAGTGCTTCAGGAGTGAAGGATAACAGAGCCAGAGATGTCTTTTGTTTTTTTGGGAAAGGAATGGCATTTCCAGGATAGGAAGAGAGATATGTATTTCATTTGTTAATACTTCACTAAGTTAAAATCTTGCATTTTTATGCCTAAAGCCTCTAATAATCACCTGAATTTGTAAAAGACAAAGGTAGTCAGGAACATAAATCTCGTGTAAAAGCACTGAAGTTACTGCCATCGTTTCCGGTCAAAGACAAAAGATTCTGTAGTACAGATGTTGCTTGCGGGATTTGGGATTTGCATATCTGTAATCCAGCTGTTTTTCTTGTTTTCTCCCTTTTTTTTTTTTCTTTTACCCTTTCAGCTTGTCTTTGTTCTCAGCTCTTTTCTTCAGTTTCCAGCAATGTTCTGGTGAGCTTTCTCTCCCTGTTTGTTTGCCAGAGGTGATCAGTACAGGACAGCCAGCAGTTCCCATCACCCTCTATCACTATGTCTGTGTCCACCTGTGCTCCTTCATTGCTTCCACACTCCCATCACACTTTCCTCAGCTGGTAAGATTGTTTTTTGCTTATCATCTCTTCAGCTGTTGTGATGCTTAGGTACTATTCACAAAAGAATGAGTTCTTTTAATGATCCTAGCTCTAAAGAGATGCTTAGGTATGAAGTGGTTCTGTAGAAAGCAGCCATGATACAATTGCAGGACTGGAGTTCAGTCATACAGCAAATGTCACTTCTGGCAAAGGGGAAAATAAAGCTTCATACAAGTTCTTGAGAACCTCAGTGGCGTTGGAAATTTTTGTTCTCTTTGGCAGGGGGGGAAGTCAAGTTGTTAGGAAAGCTCAGTGCTTTCTTTTATGCAACATTCAATTTGTATTAAATTTACCTGGTTTTGTTAGGCTATACTGTGAAGTAATAAAGTGACATTTAATATTTAGTGTAGACTATATTGTTGTGATTCCAGCTAAGAGCATACCACAAAATGGTAATAAGCAAACTTTTCTACTTCAGAGGAGTATTCTGGGCTTTGGTTAACGTTATATAATGTTTTAAAAGTTTTTCACTTTTTACCGCACATAGAACCTCTAGATAAATGTAAACCTTTATAAAGTTAAGAGCTGTCACAAAAATTATAGCCCTAATTTAGAGGGTTTTTTTTGAATGCTACTTTCCTCTTTCAGATAAAATTTGTGTTCCTAAAAGAGAAAGGTTTTGCTTGGTTTTCAGTAAGCTGCCAATAAAGGTGCTGAGAAAGCTGGCAAGAAAACTGGCAATACATTGGTTTAAAAAAAAAAAAAATTCATAAAAGTTGCCTTTGTGAAGAAGGGATGCACATGGTGAAATGTTTTCAAAAGTGAAGGATCCTCAGCCCATTGAAATGAATGTACATGTACATTCAAAGTATGCAAAACGAAAGGTGTAGCTGCTTGCTTGATGGTCTAGCTGAATATAGAGTATGAGAATGAGTTCTTAAAACATTTTAAATTGGATAAGCTGAAAATCTTGCTAGGTTTTATGCTAGTTAGTGGAGTAGAAGTAATAGTAGGTCTGCAATCTGTTTCTATATGAATTTCTATATATTTGTTCTCCTCAGGAGTATGCTCTGCTGGATGCTGTGCTGGGTTCTAGTATGATCACATCTCTGCTAGCAATGGACGCGTGGTGCTTCCTTGCCCGGTAAGGTGTTTTTATTACAGGTCAAGCAGGATTTCCACACATCCAGTTAGTTCTGTGGTTGTACATAATTCCCTGAGAGAGATTTTTTTTAAGACAAAATTGTCCTAGAATTGGATTCTTTTCAGATAAAGAGCATAGTTTGAAAATTAGGAGCAGAAAGGGCTTAGCTGTTTTTACATTCATGCAGAAAGGGGAACGTACCTTTTCTATTACTTAATAATTATTTTTTGGAATGGTTTTCTTAAGTAAATTGTGTCTGTTCATATCAAGTTTAAATATGTTAGAGGAAACGGCCATCTCTCAGACAACATTTTTGGTATTTAGTCTGTAAAGGAGTAGGAAGTACAGACTCACAGGCTTCTGTCTCTCACATTCCAGGTATGGAACAGCTGAACTGTGTGCTCACCACGTTGTTGTGATTGCCCACTTGGTAAGAATCACAGTGATGTTTGCAATTTGGCACCAGTTTTAATCCTATAGTCCTACTAGCAAACTTTCTAAATGACCAAAGAAAGGAATTTCATTATTTTCCAAATCCAAATGAAGATTGTTTTAATTCTTCAATTTGGTTTAATAATTAGCAAAAGCAGTACTGTGAAAATATAAAGCAATATGCTTGGTATTTCCAACATGTCCTGCATTGTGTTATTTAGAGTGTTACTGCTGTGATCCCACGTAGCAACCCTCAGAACATTCTGTATAGAATTCATTTGCTGAGTGGTGATTTTTTCTGTTAATGAGATGCATTACCCTTTTATCCTAATTCAGATAAAGTCTTGGCCCGGTGATTGCTACCAGGTCTCTGCCTTGGGTGTTCTGCTGAGGCGTATGCTGTTCCTGATGGCTCCAGATCATCAGGCGAGTATAGCACCAGCATCTTCAGTCTTTAAGAGATTTGAATCAGTGGCCTGTGTTACAATACCCTCTTTCAGTTCTTCAGAAATGACAAGATGTTGAGCGCTCACTTGCTGTACTTTGTACTGTACTTGTTATTACGTTGTCATAGTGGATCCCAATTTGTGCAGATGTGCTCTTTAAAACAAGAAAGGCACATACACCTTTCAAAGAGTGCTCTTGTTGGGTGGCAATGAGGTCCTTTTTTTGACTAAGTATGAAAATGGCACATCTCCCAGATTTGCTGAAACTGTCTGTCCTGCCATCGTGACTGGTGTTCATGAGTGTTCTCATGTCACCAGATAGAGAGTAGTATCCTTTCCTGTCAGTGCCTCTCTATATACCCTCGGAGAGGCTAAAGCTCACTCTTGTACTTGCTAGGGCCATTGCTTCACGCAGCTGAAAGAATAAGTCGCTTAATCATTCTGATGTCCTATATGTGTCAAGGGAGCTGGCAGTTCTAGAGGGTTTTCATATAAAAAGTTGGATTTTATTTAAACAAAAAGTTTTACACAATTTTCTTTTCGTGCAATATTTCTGAAGTAAACTGGTAGTGTGTTTTGTTTTCTCAGCTTTCTGACAGATTATCAAATTGTCTTCTGGTCTGTTTAGTTCCTAATAACTCTTGTTCACAGGTAGAATTTGCTCATAAGTTTCTTCCAGAAGAGGTGGAGAACTTGGCTGTGTGGCAGCACGTATCCCTCAAGGCCCTGAATCCTGACCTTAGGAAACGAGTGGCCTGTCAGCTGTGTGTGGCAGGGCTCGTGCAGTGCAGGCGATGGCTGAATAGCAGGCATACTTTGGGAGAGCTCCGACCCGTGGTAAAAGAGATTTGGTTCCCTTTGTAAAAATGTGTGAACTCTGGATTTCCAAACTATAAGGATTTCTGTGTGTTGCACAGCTTTTTTCCATGCGTGATTGGCATATGCATGAGCAAGAACTCTAATGTTTTCTTCTAGTATAAAGTATCTTAGGACCCTCTACTCCGAGGGTGACAGTGGGGTTCTTGTGGTTTACTAGTTATTCTAGTTTTTGTTTGCGCTCTGGGTGAGCAGATGTATTTTTCTTTAGAATTTTTTGATTTATACTATGTCATGCAATTACTTTTAAGTTTTAAAGTCCTGGCTGTTTTTATGCGGCATCGAGTCTGAAAGACGCTCACTGGTCTCCTTGGCGAAGGAGTGTGAGAAACCAGAGACTTCCACATGAGGTATCTGCTGCCAGCTTTCGCCTGCCAATGCAGCTAATGACTGCAGCACCGTGTGAAACTCACAGAAGTACCGGATGCTTTCCTTGCTTTGGAAGCTTTATTGGCCGGTGGCCTGGTGGATTAGCTGTACTGTACAGCTGACACAGCACACTGGGCTTCTTGCCATCTTGTATCATTTTAGATGTTTAATATGAGCCTGGGGTTTTAGTTTGGTTTATGTGTAGCTTTTTTTGGTCTTATACATTTTTTTCCTGCTAGAATACTGCCCTTTCTGTCCTGCTGGCTGCCTGCAATTTTGCTGGTGATGCTCTGGAGGCAGAACTTCAGGCATCGGTCTTGGGAGTGCTTGGTCAGTTCTGGACTTTTCTCCAGGCTAAGCAGGTACGAGAATTTGCTGCTCCAGTGATGAAAGCACAATGTCTTTGAGAGGCTGGTGCTGTTCCATCATGTGTTTGTTACTAAGTTGTTTTACTTGGACCATTTCTGTAAAGCACAGTGTAACTGCTGCCCATCTGCTGTCAGCTGGTTTATGTATTAGGCAGGCGGTGCTCTGGGAAGCAGAGTTTGAGTTTTCCTGAATGTTACATATATGGCTCCTTGTTACTCCATCTGTTACTCAGTATCAGATTCAGACTTGCTTAAGAAGTCTGAAATATCTCATTCTGATTCATGCCAATTACAAATTTGGCCTATTTCAAATGTTCATTAGAATGTGAACAAAACTCACAGTGATTTAATTAGTACATGAAAACCCACAGAGCTAGTAACCTTCCTCCCATATTTGAGAGCAAGGGGGTAAGGCAGTTCCTTGCGACTGTATACCTGTTCGTGTCTGCAGTTGCAGTAAAGAACAAAGGATTGCCGTGGCTTATACTCTGGATTAAAAAAGAAGAGTTTGAGAGTGGGGATGAAGAAGAGCCAACAATGTGCCCCTTCAGAGGTCTCTTTCAACCTCATGCCAAAGACATTGGGCAACTGATAAGTGGAAAGAAATAGTTCGGATAACCTTTAGCTGCTTATATTAGTGAATGGAGGAAGGACATGAGGGATAAGAAATGTTCTTAATAAAAATCAAAGGAAAAGGTCGTGTAAAATATGACTACCTAGAAATATTGATATGACTTCTCATATTTTTTTCTGCTGCTTACAGTGTGTTCACTTATGTGAAGTTAGGCAAGGAATTTTGGAACACTACTGTAACTTTATATTCTTTCTTAAGTAGTTATTCCATGAGCTAAAATGCAATGTTACTAATATCTTGTGATCTGTTGAAGGTCTCAGATGAGCCATGTCTCCAGCAGACACTGTGTTTATTACTTCACCTTTTGGAATTTTTCATCCAAGCATTAGATGCTCAACTGATTATTCAGGTAAAAGAACAAACCAAAACCTTCTTAGGAATAATTTACTTCATGAAAACCAAGTTCTTTGTGATTCACTGAAATCTCAAATGAGTTATTTCATGGTCTGGCTTTCTTTTAAGACATGGAGGTTCCTAATGTTATTTCTTCCCTGATTACTTTCCTGGTCTTTAAACCAAGTATATAGCACTTTGGTTGACCCTGCTTTTGAGACTCCTATAACTCTGTGAGATACATGGATATGCCACAGAGCGTGCTCATTGTAAAACGCACATTGCAGTTTTATCCTAGCCAGTTTTATTCAAGGTGTAGCACACCTCCTTTTGTTTTCAGTCCAGTTTTCTAAAAAGTGTCATCAGATTTAAGATGACAGAATTCTGTTTTCACCTGTAGTCTGTTTGATGGAGCTTCGCTGGGGCTTGTTTTCTGCAGGTATTTGCACTGCAGTCTTCCCTTTTCCAGTTGGATCCCCCAGATCATGTTCGTCTAGCAATGGTGGATTTTCTGTCTTCTATGGGAAAGGTGTTTATACCACAAGAAGCACAGGTAAATATAATTGTGGCCTTAATGAAATATTCTTCAGCCTTTTGATGAAAAGATATGCAATTTATTTAAATATAAAGTTAAAGGATCAAGTTCATTAAATACATACAGGAGTGCCAGGACATAATCATCTTGGAGACTTATTAATGGTCTATGGCAGTTTAATTTTCAATCAAGACATGCTGAGTGCATGTAAGATACTTGGTTTATTTACTTGCTTGTTGCTTCTCACCAGTTAGAAAGGGCTGACTTTTGATCCTCCAAGAAGAAAGAAGAGAATAGAGTGTCACGTCCCTTACAGTGTTGGGTTTTGGGTTTTTTTTGCCAGACAGGGCAGTACACTCGCATTTCACAAACCTGTCCCTTGACCTTAGAGCAATTCTTTAGTAATAAATCATGATGGTAAGATATGCACAACTAACTCTTTGGAACTGATAGATATTTGTTCCTCTTTCAGAGGCAAGTTATACCCCAGTTGTCGTGTTTGTTTGCTTCTCTGCTAGCTGACCAGACCTGGCTGATTCATCAGCATGCGCTGGAGGCGTTCACCCATTTTGCAGAGGTAAGCATAGCAGAACTCTGGATGCATGTATTTGGCTCTGTTAACTTCTATTGTACAGGAATTCTTCTGTCTTAAATGTCTGCTGCTCTTCACTGACCGGTCTGGATCTTAGCATTACAGATGCTATTGCACATCAAAAGTAAGGAGGGCAAATGCAGTTGTAAGTGATTTGAGGAGCTGGAAGTGAAGAAAGATTAAGCACTGGTTGCCTAGATTGGTTGCAACAGGGAAGGGACTGTCATAGAAACATTTTTTTACTTTGTCTATTCCTTTGTTAATATGAATGTACTAAATGAGTATTACTTGACATTTTTGACAGGAAACAAGCCATGAAGATGTTGTTCCTCAGTGCCTTAATTCTGAAGAAACTAAGAACAAAGTTGTTAGCTTTCTGGCTAAGGTATGTATGTTGTTGAGCCATTCACTGCTCTCTTAGTTGTTGCACACATTCATTACAAGCAGTACGCAACCTGTGTCTACACCTACATCATCTGCATGGCAATTCAATAAGTAAGTTTAAAATAAATTGTTCTGTTAACTGGGCTCTGGTTGAACTTTTCTACTTGCTTTAATCTGCAGATAAACAACTGCTATTCCTATGCATGCTGCTCCTCTAGTACTTCCCAGCTTCAGTTTAAATGTTTTGCTTTTCCCTCCTTGAACAAAAAAAATTATTAAATTGCACAGTTACTGGTGTAAGCAGAGAAGCAACCTACTAAAAAGAGGGATTTCATCGTTTGGTTTGTGTGATTTCCTTCCCCGTTTCTCTTGGATCAGTTTCTGAAAACTAAATGAACATGTATGAAACATCTTAGTTGTTTTTGCATGTTAGGAAAAAACTGTCTTAAGAGCAGATGGCCATTCACGCAGAACATAAGACAGTGGGAAGGAGGGGGTGGTTATCACACTGTAACCTAGGGCAGGACTGTCTGGATGAGCAGTTTTTGACAAGCAGATAATTAGCAAAAGAACTGAGAGCTGCCAGTGCTACATCAAAGCTGTAGATAACTTCACTCTCCTGCTCAGAAGAGCGTGTGAGGAAGGAGATTCATTTTGAACTGCACATTAAGATCTATCCCTCCCTCCCCTTTGTTCTGGCATACAAATTGAGCCTATGAAGGCTGGTGATGCCACCCTGGTTTAGTTACCTCTCCTGTGGCTTTCTCCCTAGACGAGGCAAGTAGAAGAGACAACAGAAGCACGGACAGAACGCATGAAGCGAGAAAGAATTACCTTCAGTGCACAGTTTATGAAAACGGATGGAGAACTGGAGTCGACGGGAGAGGTATGTGCACTTTATCTGGGCTCGATTGTTGATTTCTGTCAGTTCTGGGAAGTAGCTAAAGAGGTTCAAGAAGGTCTTGCTGCCCTCCATGTTCTAAGAAAAAAGGTTGCGTGCAGTCCTGGCCTTTAATATTATACCTGAATGCTCTGCGCTGCCTGCCAGCCAGCAAGAACTCTCACAAGGCAAGGGAGTCTCTTGCAGCTCTTCCTCCATCTCTAAGGGTCTTGCATTGGATGAAGGCCGATCACCGATGTAGAGCATTATGAATAATGTCTCATGTTTACTTAAATCCACAGCCTCTGGCAAAAAGAGCATGTCCCCCACCCTCCGAGGAGCAGTATAAGTCAGCAGTAGGCACAATGGAGGGGGCAGTGGAGGCTGTGAAGCTGCTGCTCCAGAAAGGGTCACCCCCCACCTGGCTTGCCATGAAACTGGAGGCTCTACACACCGCTCTAGCCCTGCTCAGAGACAGTGTACGGTAAGGTGATCAACAGGTTGTAGAGACAATAAAACAGCTCAGCACCCTGGTCTGAGGGAAGAGATGCCTTTGTACCATGATTGCTGGAGAAGAAAAAACTGTGGGTACTGCTGGGTCTCGGTTAATGTGCCAAAATGAACTGAGGTGTGAGATGTTGGCCTGTCTTTCATAATAACTGGCTGGAAAGACTGATCTATTTTAATGGACACTATTGTGCATCTGAGCTGTCACTTTTGTATATTGCTCATGTATGGCTTGCTCTTCTAAGCTACTGTATGGTGATAAACATTTCATGAGACTGTATTTTGAATACTGTTTGAATCTGTTGTAGAAGTAACAGTTACCTTTGTTCCTGTTACACATACAGGTGACCAGGCAGTAGGTATTCTTGTCTTCGTTTTAAAATACACTTATTAATTTAAGGCTCTGTACTGTTCTCTGAACACACCTCTGCTGCTGGTTCCACTCCGTGCTAGGCTCATCTTTTAAAAATAATCTTTATTGGTCACAGTTAAGAGCAGAAAGAACGTGGTGCTTAAGCAGTTTGTGTTCAGTGGTCCTTCACTGCATGGTTCCTAGCACCTCTTGTGCCATCCACTGACAGAACTCTATAAACAGAAAGAAATAAATTTGGTACACTGTACATTCATCTTAGATAAAAAGTTAAAAGGAGCCATTTCTAAGGGCTTTACTTTTCTGGAAAAGGAAAAAAAAAAAAGAAAAAGGCACATTAACCAAGGAACAGAGTGTGACTTTCATTTATTGTCATCAGTTTTTCAGAGCAGGGATGAGTTCTGGAACAATCGCTTACACCAGGCTGGGCCTCCAGCAGCACGTCAGCACCAGCACCCCCGTCGTGCTGTTCCTCTTTCCGGCAGCAGTGGCACGCACCACGGCTGGGCGTATTGCTTGAGCGCAGGCCTCACCCCTGCGGTTTTTGGCACAGACTGGAAAGGAGCATCCATTGCAAGAGATCAGGCCCCACGGGATCTTGCTGGCTGCTGCAGCAAGCACCTGCCTTCTGGCAAAAGCAGTGCTGAGGTACTTATCCACTGTATTGGGGAAGCAGTGACTTCTCTTACAGAATCCAACACACCATAAATTGCCTTTGGCTCTTTCAGTCCCATTACCAGTTAGCATCATCTTCCCAGTTCAACTCGTCTTCTTCACCCCAGCCTGCAGCTTCAGCCTAGAATCATGTAAAATTATCAGCATTAAGGCACATGTACTGTACTTCTGTCCTTAGCACAGCCCCAGGAACCAGGCCTGAGCAGCTTGTGATGGCAGAGCAAGACATTCATCCAGAATGCTGAAAGCCCCTCATAAGACCAAAAATGAAGTGCCAATATTTGCAGCTTTCTGTCTTAAGGAACTTTTAACTACTAAAGGAAACATCCTGAAGACAAGAGCATCTTACATTTTTTTCTAAAATTAAATGCTTGTACCAAACCCATTTCCCATTAAGATCAGAATGCTATAAACTAGATGATTTCTTTCCGCATAGGAAACAGCTGTTGTCCTGCTGTATCCTACCACTACACCTTTGATCTCACCTGTCCCCTGACCCAGCTCTTCTGCTGCTCTGCAGCACTGACCGCACAGGGTTGGTATCACAACAGTCTGCTTTTTTCAAATGTTGTAAACAACTTCGGTTTACAGTTGAGGTTCCTCTCCCTGTGCTACCTGCTACCCCTGTGGTAGCTCTCTTGGGGCTCAGTTAGCAAAACAACTTGAAATCAACACTATTCCCTAATGGAGTTGCCTGGGAGCACTACCTCCCCTCCTAGGAAACAGAAGCTGTCTCCAGAGTCTCTGTGAGGGAGCTACAGGGATTTACCTGCTTATTTACAAAGGCACTTTTATAACCCCCCTGGTTCTCTGAAATGGAGAAATGTCTCAGCTATGTTTTCATGAAAACAAAGCACCCAAAAATCTTTAATCCAGAGGTTCTGGGTTCCTGGTCCTTTATTTATAACACTATTAGGTTTTCCTAGAAGAGCCAGGAGCAACACTGAGTCCTGAGTATCCTCTGTGCCCAAAAGCCTTGTTCTGTTTGTGCCTGGGGCCACACCTGCTCAGCAGCCAGGATCCAGCCTTGTTTTACCTGTCTGACAAACCGTGACTCTCCCTAACATAGTGTAGGGTCTTTGCTTCCTGGATACAGCAGCACAAATTAAAAGCTGGAGTTAAAACTCCTCAGTGCCTTTAGTAGTGTACAAGTTAAGTCTGTTCCCTCCCTGTTTCTTACTACAGCAGCAAGAGATATGTGTTAAGGGCCTGCTGCGTTACCTGCTGCCTGACAAGATGCATCATTCAGAGCTCAGCATCTTAAGGCCGCAGGTAAAGACTCAACTGTACAGTTGTGTGCTGTGATACCCCCTCAGGTTATCCACCCCCTGATGAAGGAGCCGGCTGGTGCTACAACCCTGTGTTGTGCTGTGTGCATGCCTTAGGATCCTCTCAAACATGCAGTCATTTAAACCTCACTGCCTGTGGCCTCTTACCTCAATGACATCAGCTGCTGCAAATTTGGATGAAAACAGCACATTCTGTGAGGCACCTTCTCTGCTGGACGCAACACCAGAGTGACTGGGAACAACCACTTCTGTCCTTGCTTCAGGTAAAATCAAGATAGCTGAAGGAGGTTTAATGTCTGGGATCATGTCAGCAAACCAGTCCAGCTCAGGGTCTTGCACAGGTTTCCTCTTCACTTTGATCGTGAATTCTTCTCCTAGGCCAGACTCCGATGAAGACTTCAACCTCTCCTGAAAGGTCATTTTTGGCAGCACAGTTTCTCCCAGCTGTTCCTGGTGGTCCCACTTGTCATTGCTCCAGCTGTTGCCAGGGCAGGACTTTGTGGGGGGACTCAGTCTGAGACTTCTGAATTCTTTGCTCAGTTGATGGGTACCTGGCAGAGGCCTTGGCATTTCAACTGCATCAGCTTGTGTCACAGTGAGGCAGTTTCCTGAGGACAGTTCAGGACTAGGGCTGCTGGGCTCAACATCATCCCAAGGCTTCTCATCTACATCATGTTCAGCAAAATACGGTCCCATGCTGCCCTGTGGCTCTTGAGGCTGAATTTGAATGTTCACAGTTTTCTCAGTGTCTGTCTCCTCTGGCTCACTCCAATCTGGCCACTCCTCTGCTGCCTTTTCGGAGGTAGTCAAGGAGCTCCTGCTGCTCCCAAGCGTAGTAATGCTTCCCGGAATCCCATTCAGGGAGGACTGAGTGTCTTGCTCTCCTGTGAAAGACAAAGGTGGTGTTACATCCTTATTTCAAGAGAGTGAGTGTAGAGCTGGAGTTGTGCTTCTAACTCTTTGGCAGCACAGGTAGCACCTGGCATGGAAATAAGCTGTAACACTGGCTGCAAAGATGCTTCAGCGCTAAGCTCCTTGCCTGTTAGAAAGCACAGCCACCCTCCTGCTTGCAAAGGAGGGGTGTTCATCTCGGAGCCCTGGGGCAATAAAAGCTGACTGTTGATGAGCAACAGGTGACTGAAAGAAGGCCAGGGAAGTGAACTGAGTCAGCTTCTGAGGCCAGAGAATCTAGAAATCTAGTGTATCTGCCAAGCTGGGGGAGGGCTGAAAAAGCACAGCAGAGAACGTGCTGTAAGGAAACAAATCCAAGGCTGGCTGGCCAGCAGTCTGTGCCTGTCAGATTCCCAAATAACTATTCCCTAGGAAGTCAAGGGTCACGCTCTTGTTCCTTCACTGTTACCTTCCTTGATTCACCCACTCTCTTTCAGATCAGCACATGGGGAAAATTAATGTCTTTTCCAGCATTTCATTTGTAGGACACAATTTCTAGAAGGGAAGAGCCAGTGCAAAGTTTTACCTGTCTTTAAAGCCAGTGGATTGTCTTGTCGCACAGAAGGCTTCCTGACAGGCACATTCCCAGAGATGGGGAACACACTAGAATTGTTCTTCAAGGGCCGAGAGGTTTGATTTCTCCGATTGCTTAAAACATGACTGGGGGAGTCTGCAGGGACAAAAGACAAGAAAGGACAGCAATTCCCCAAGGTGTGTTGTCAGTCTTAGTTGAAGCTGCCCGCAGCGTTGTTATTTGCGACACTGGCAGGCAGTACTGAACGAAGACTGGCGCAGCAATCCAACAGCTGCACGTCACACAATACTCCTCTGTTCCTGCCAGCTGCAGCTTTTGCCAGGACAAAGTTTGGGCAACTGTAAATGGGCAGTTTCTGCTGATACGTTCTTTCAGGAAATACACAATGAACAAACTGTGATCGGAACAGATGCTTAAAAACTGCTGTCAGCCCCCTGGCTGGATGCAAAAGCCCAGCTCCTGTACCGCCTGGCATCACAGATCCCCCAGTACCTGCCTCTTGTACAAAAGCACAGCACTGGTAGTCACAACAATTGAAAGCATAAGCAAACTCACGCCACTACACAAACCCTCTCATGCCTGGGCATGAGCAAAGCCACTTCCAGGACCAGGAGTCTGTACCCCAGAGGCTGTGGGCAGCCCCTCGTACCAACCCAAGGTGAGGTGGGGTGGCAGGCGGTCAAGGCCACGCTTTGAAGCTGCTCCGGGCTGCTTTGTTCCCCTGGGCCAGCCATGACAGCTTGGCAGGCGCCTAGTTCCTGTTCATTTGGAGGAATTGTGGCAGTGATTCCCTGGCCTCGGCTGGCCGAGGCCCTGTTGCCGCCACCCCAGCACAGCATGGCTTGGGCCAGCACTGCCATGGCTTCCAGCAGTGCTGCCAGCCAGCCGGGCCCACCGAGGCTCGGCGTTATCAGTGCAGAGATGCGCAGCCTGGCGCTCCAGAAAGGGCTGCAGTGAGCACGCAGCACCCCCCGCCCCAGAGGGCCCTCAAGAAAAGGTACATCCTTTCAGGGGCTCACGAAAACAGCTTATTAACCCTCACGTGTTCAACCTCTGGTACTGTTTTTTGCAGGTTGTCACTCACTGTTGAGGACAAAGGTGGGTTTTTTGTTCTTTGTCAATAGTTAAATCAGGTGTAATTTTAAATATATTCTGAAAAACAAACCTGGTTTTAGCATGCAACCCAAAGGGGTTTATTTACTATAGTCTACTAAAATAATGTGAAGAAAAATAATGCCACAAGCCATCCACAGATTTTAATAAAGGGGGGTAGCTGTCAGTACACACATAATCAGGAAGAAAGTATTTATATTTAAATCGATCTCTTGTGCGTTTCATTTGGTATCTATATGTCTAAAGTAGAACAAATGCCGATTGTTCCCTCCAGTTATAAGCATTCTCAGTTTCAATATCCAGAAAAGCTTTCCCTTAGTACACTTGGTTCCAAGTGATCTAGCACGTGCAGGGGCTACTGTCTTCGTTTGGATTAGCTGAAAAGCCTCCTGAGAGCTGAGAAAATAGGGAAGTTCGTATTTCTTTTCCAATCTATGAATAGAAATTGGGGGAAGAGGATGAGATTTACTATTTTTAAAAACATGAAGGACAGAGGGAATATTAAACAACTATCTGGATAAGTACGTAAGTCCTTTAGAAGGGCAGTATAGTTTTTGCACCAAACACACACACTTAATCTCCTTTACTTAGAGGTTCTTAAATGAAGATAAGATTTAAACTTTTTTACACATATTTCCTACATTTAAAATACTTCTATATAACTCTTCTTCTGGTATCATTTCTGTATCTGCAAACAGCACCTAATTTAATAGAAAAAAGCTAAACTTCAATTCTAACCTGTCAACAGCAACAGATTAATCATCCAAGAAATTCTGCCTATGCTGCTTGGACAGAATGGGCGAGAATCCCGAGCGTGCTCTGACTGTATCATTTACCTTCTGGGGAGAGATCAGCAGTTTTCATGAAACTTGGTGCAGAGCTTTTGAAAATCTTCGTTCTTTCTCCACCTACAACTACTTCAGGTCCAAGGAGGGAGACGAGAACTGCTAAGCTGTGCAGCGTTATCGCAACGATAGAGTCGCTGGTATCTCGAAGGCCCAGCAATACCTACACCAAGAACAACGTAACATTACCAAGAACAGGGAATTCTGCTTTTTCACTTCTTCCCCCTTTAAATGTTATATTTGCAGCACATTTCATTTCTATGATCTCCCACAGCTCTCGGTAGATACTGGACATTGTTCCATAGCATAAAATCAGCCTTGCACTGTACCACAAGCTGAGGAGGGTGGCCGATCCCAGTGCCCGGTGAGCACTGGACCCCAACGCCAAGGCACCCCGAGCTGGGACCACTCACTCCTCCCCCTTGACAGCTGTGGTGTGAAACAGAAACAGCCTCTTGCTGGGAGATCAAGGCCAACAGGTATTGGTGCAAGTGGTGCCTGTGACAGAGGGTTTAACAAAACCAGCACTCCAGATCAGGACGGGGTGTATTAGGGCTTGCATAGAAAGGTTGCAAACTGTCTGTGGCCAGCACTACGAGACCCTAACTTTAAGCTAAGAACCAACCCAAGCAGCACAAATCCCATATTCTAGGATATAGCACGTATTGTTTCGCTGTCCTTAACCTGTGGCAAGATGATGTTTTTCAATTCCTCCCGAGAGAACAGTTCTGCGTAGGCATGAATGTGAGACAGCAGCACCATTCGAACGTGCTCCTCGTGAACCTCAAATAGCTTGAGCAGCACAGGAATGACGTGTGTCTGGAACAAGGCCGGCGACAGGAGGCAGCTGGTCTGGCTTTCTCCAGTTTGCTCTAGGAAGAGAGGTGAAGATGGGAAAAGGCTGCTTCAACGAGAGACAGCTCGCCCAAAAGCCACACACTGAGAAACCATCCCAGCTGAGATCTACAGTGTCACCCCTCCGCCAGGTCTGACTCCCTGTCAGCTGCCCCCACGGCTTGCTTGGGATGTCAGGGAGGCAGCAGTGCCAGTGTCCACTGCGCAACGCCAAGGGCTCTGAGCACTGAAGGTCAGTCACAAGGCAGCTGCTGCTTGGCTGAAAGCACCAGTGGCTATTTCAGAAACACTTTTAAGAGAGGGGAGACAAACAGCAGGGAAGAGAGCTGGGGATCCAGCAAGCCATGCTGAACACCTCACAGAGGAAAGGAGAAGAGACTGAGGGCCCTTACAAGAGAATGAGTGCGGTGGCAGAAGAAAAAAGGGCTGGCAGGGTAGGGGCAAAGTGAGAAGAAGGGTAGGCAGTGAGCCACTCAAAAGCCTGGGCTGGGAGGGTGGGGTGACACGTAAAGCCCAGGCAATTGCTAGTTCTCCGAGCATCAGCAGAGCCGGGGAGAGTGCTGCAAACAGGGAAGCACACCTAGCTGTCCAGTTCTGTATGCTACAGCATTTGTTCTGGTTAAACACCGCTATTCCCTCGATTCAGTGGAACGACTACTCTGAATTCATTCCAAACTTGTCAGTAATAATTGTGAAGAGAGAAAGTATTTAAAGGTCACCTTTCTTTGGACCCAGCAGATGAGGAAGAAAACTCTTGACAGCTACAGGTTCTGCAAACACGAGCTGATTGAGTAGAAGAGGCACCAGCCGTGACGCTATCAGCTCCTCTGACAAGCTGGCCACCCTGTCCAGCAGGAATCTGCGTTCCAGGAGAGAGCAGTCAGCATCAAGGCAGCCTTCCGTGCATTTACGACTGTTTCCCTTAATATCACTGTCCCCTCTTTTTGCATCTGCCTCATCTCCTAGCGAGTGTCCTGTTACAGCCTCCCACTCAGCATGCACTCTAACCTAGGAGGGTGCCTGAAAGCCTCAGCTCCTGCCTGCAGCTTTCAGGCAAAGATAAGACGGAACAGCCTCTCTGCCTGAAAAAGGGGCAACACTGCCATATCTTTAAGCAAAGTATTCATTCCCTCCCTCAGTAAACACTGCTGTTACAGAGACAGGGGGAACCATTCAGAATGCTCCTGCTAAGATCCCCTTTCTCCTCTCATCTCCTCCACTTAGTCTCAAACTAGTGAAATCAAATTAGTGTTACATGCTGGTGACCACAGAAGTATAAAACAGGCAGGACAATAGCTCTGTAAGAACACCCAAGCTCTTTTATATGGGGGGGGGGGAGGGAGGGGGGGTGGGGTGGGGGGCACGGAAATCAGCTTCTCCCTTTTCCAGGCCCAGATAATGCCATGACTACACAGAAGCTTCCCTTACAGAAAACTTCTTGGGGGCCATGGCAATAGGATTTCCTGCAGATACAGCACTACTGCAGTCGAGACACCCACTACAGACAGCAGCTTCACCCAGACAGGGCTGGCACCACAAGATTAATTCACCCAACACATCTCACTGAAAACTCATTAGCAGTTTACAAGATCTGCCTAAATGGAAAAAATTTTCAGCCTCAAGAGGTGCCTGGTGCTAGATTTCCCTTTTCTGCAAAGTCACATCTAAAATAAACCTACTTCTAAGAATGAGGCGAGGGGAAGATTCTTTTTTTCCAGCACATTAAGAGAAGCTCTCTCATATTTTAGAGTATTTTGAAACGGGGCAAGCAGATAGCCTTTGTGTGAAGCAAGAGGAGCCCGCGGCGGCTCCAGTGAGGAGCTGTTTGCCAGAGCTTGAGCAGACGAGCAGTTAGGCCACGCTACAGCACAGGAACAGGCTTTTCAAGTGATTCCTGCTTAGCCATGGTGCAGTGGGAGATGGGACAGTGCTGCTAAAGCAGGGTGAAGAGAACCTGGATAATTTAACTTCTGCTAATAATGTCAGCATTATGCCCCACAAAATGCATTAACTCCATTAGAACATGGACAATGGAAAAATTCTTTCCTTTTCATATCCCTGTACTCCTGTTCTTGACGCCAAGCTTCTGTTCTGGGCTCTGCAGAGTTCAACCCAGCTGCTAGCAACCAGACAGGATTCAGAAAAGCACCCTGAAGTGACGCATGGCACTACAATCTGGTCCCTGACTGTTTCTCCAGCGACAGCAATTGGCCTGGAGCAGGTGAAAGCACTGCTGTCCGTAGGGCTGCACACAGCCTCCCTCCGGAGGCTGGCGAGTATCAGAACGATGCAGAGCCCAGCAGGTACCGCTCCTCCCAAACACCAACCCATTCACAAGAAACCAGGAAAGGAGGGAGTGAAGAGTTTCCTCTCTGATGCGACCATTACTTTGGCTGCAGTACCCAAAATAACACAGAGCAAACAACGTTCTGCCAAAGCAATCAAAATCTGCCACCTGAGAAGCCACCTCTCCGGCCACAAGCCTTCCCAGTTTCCCCCCCAAGTCCCATTCAGCATAAGTATTGCTGAAATTAGAAGCTTCCAGATTATAGTTCTTTCACTTACTTGAAAAATTCAGTTTTTTCCTCCTCGGACTTTACTGTTAAGGTCTTCAGAAAATTCACAACTTCCAGAAAATCATTCCTAAGCACAAAAACGAAGGCTGTCAAGTGTGATCCTTATTGATGCTTAAACCACCCACAACTAAGAGACTGCAAATCCCCGTCCTTCACTTAGCAGGGAGAACCAGACAGAGGCACACAAGTCAAATGCCAGTGGACCACAAACTCCAGCCCGGAGGGATGACCAGTTACCCGAAAGCTGCGCCTGCGCAGTGCTGCACTGTGAAGTCAGGAATTCACAGGGAGACCTGGGCAATGCGGCATCAGCCACCTCTGACCACCTTCGGTGAGATGAGGAGGACAAAGTGCCACCCTGCACTAACACCACCACCCAGAGAGGCACTCGGGTGACAGCAGACACAGCTCGGTGTGGATTATCTTGGAGCCTGCTTTGCTCCAGCAGCATCACTAATGATTTTATTTTCTAGAGTGTTTCCCACCACCTCCCATGAGCTTGGTGAGATCCAACTGACTGCGTGTGACTAAAGGACACGCTTCTGTCACCACTGCCAGCTCAGCACCTCATCTGGAAGGCTGATAATGCTTTCTTAATTTAGGGAGTCTCTTTGACAAAGATCCCTGTAAGAGGTAGGGATTAAGTCCGCACTTCCCATCTGATAAGTGACACACCTTCACAAAATTAACACATTTGCAACACAGAAATAAGCAGTATCAAGACATACCAAGAGAGGCAGGATATTCCTTTCCTTACCTGAAGAACTCGTGAGACAATAAGCTGGACAGTGGCGGACGACATTTTGGATCTGGATTCAGCAGTGTACAGTGCAAGGTTTGCTGAAAGCTGGAGAGAATATCTGCTGAAACTGAAATCCAGAGCACCTACAGTTAGATTTCCCTCTCAAGACTAAACAAGCTATGTTCAGGAATCCTCCACCCTCCCAAAAACTTATTTTTAGCTCTAGTTGATAGCAAAATTGCTCACATCTGTCCCTAAAGGAAGGGAAAAGAACATTTCCATTTCTCTTCCTAAGTTGCTGGGCTATTGGGGCACCAGGGAGTGCTGCTGTCCTCCCAAGATGCCTCCCGCTCCCTCCCTGTGAGAAGGGGACAGCCCCTGCTCAGCTGCGGCACAGGGCACCCACGCTCCCACGTCCGTAACCCTCGATGAAGCGGCTGGTGGGGCAGGACCAAGCGAGCCTCCGAGCGCTGCGGAGCGGATCTGGGAGAGCTCGTGACCTCCAGCCACATCTGACCACCTCCAAATGCAGAAAAAGGGGAATACAGGAGAAGCCGAAGTCTGCATTTTAGCTTAGCAAACACGAGGAACAACAACGGCCACCGAACCTGTAGCACATCTGCCACCTGCAACAAAAGGCAAACGGCTCGACACACACAAGGAATAAGCTACAGAGGCCCGTCGACAGCAAAATAAACATGCGCCATTCCTCACCCTGATCATTTAGGACCGTCAGGAGATTTTCAACCATTGTTCCAAATGCGTAGGCATCCCTTGCGTGCCCATAGCTGTTGGGCAGAATTTTGAAATCTGCAGACTGAAAATAAAACCAAAAAGATCAGCAAAGCAGGAGTTTATGAAATACTTGGTAGTTTCCATGAGTCTCTATTGCCGCCCCCACCATATATACTCTCCAATTCTTTTTATAGCAGCAAAGCTCCATTAAGTACTCTACAAGTAGAATAAAATGCTAAAAAAACCTCCACTGGGGAAGTTATAACCCAAAGGAGCAACTACATCATGACAAAACAATTCCCCGATGAATGCACGTAGCAACTGCAGGTCAACAGCTTTCAGCCTTTCTATGGAAACAGGTGATAATTAGAGAGAGGAAGAGCACTCCTTTAGCAACTCATAGGATGCTTAGCAGATAGAGGGACTAACAAGGGAAACAAAGGCTGTTACAAGAGCTACACAACCGTGTGACCACAGGGATATGGGCAGCCTCAGCAACTACTCGGTAATTCTTGCAAAGCTTTGGTGATTTAGAAGCATTAAAGCAGCAACACCAAGTGTTTGAAAAATATTATGAGAACCTGCTGTCCTGTCACTCCTCATTCAGAATTTCACTTTCCTGTGCCCCACACACCATTCCCAAACCACGGATGGGACGGAAGGGGGTTAAAAAAAAAAAAAAAAAGAGAGTAAACCTCAGGTATTTTCCAATAGCCGCTTCCTCCCATTCAGGCATAAGGAAATAAAACATGTGAATGAAAACTATTCCCCGAATATCGCACTTTTATTTGCTGCCAGCAAGAAGCTCCTCCAGCAAGCGATGTCACTCACCATCTCCTCGCAAGGGATGCACGACTGGTCTCGTACCGACCTGACGTGACAGAGGAACTGGAAGGAGAAGAGGGGAGACGTGAGCTGCCTCGAGCTTTAGCAGTCAGTGTGACTGCCATGCTCTTTGCATTGTTGTGCACCACCATGCACACCAGTTGCGCGTCCGCCTGATCCCTTCTGAAAGGTGATACACGCCAGGGACACTCAATACAGTTCGTGAAGGATTTGCGGATCCTCTGGGAGAAAAGGCGATAGACATTTACAACACGGTGCCAGGCTGCAGCAATGACTCTGCACAGCATGCAGCAGAAATCAAACCACCAATTTTTCTGCTAAGACCAGTAACAAGCAATGACGATGCCAGCAGGAAAAGCTAAGGAGTCACTTAAATTATTTTCCTTGTTGATTCATTTCAGCCTGGATCTTTCTGCTTCACACGAAAAGCTTTTTTTTTTTTTTTAGTTTGTTTTTAAATCGGTCCAGAGGAGCAAAGATTTTTCACTCTCCCCAGTCTTAACCTACCCTTCAACCCGCAGACTCCCTTAGAAAAGTAGCTGCTTTTTGGCTAATGGGGAATTTCTGTTTGTGTAGACATTGTAGTTTATAGTTACAGTCCTTAGAGCAAAGATTCAGGTCAGAGCTGGAAGTGAGCCAACATGCTTAACAGTAAATTCAGATAACTGGAAGGACTTGGGCCTTCACATCCATGGGTGGCCAGCTTCCATAGGCAGCCAGGAGCCCTCTCCCGGGCATCAGAGTGCACTTTGCTTGGCTCTTACCTCCGGGGTGGCTTCTTCAAAGTTACACACTGTTTCCATTCCTCCCAGCTTCCAGTGCCCATCCTCACTTACAAACACGGATGATAAACAGACATTGTTATGCGTTAGGTTTCCCTAAAACATAGGAAAAAAAAAAAAAAGGATAACAGACTCGGGGATAGATGAAGATGTAAAATTTTAATCAGCACTGAGTGCTGAGGAAAAGCTGCCAAAAAGCACACAATTCCACAGGTCCTTCGGGATTTTGTAGGCGACTAGCAGGTGTCAGGCAGAAGGGCTGGGGTTTTAGAGCAGACAAAGCTGTAATTGTCACAGCCCTTGCAATACGACTGTTAAATCCAGAGAAGACCTCCAACTATGAACACAAAGCCCAAAAACTACAGTCTGAGCTGGGATTTAACTGCAGTCCTGGACAAACACGCAGTGCCAAAACAGGGGAGCGGTGGCACCAATCTGCGACACGTGGCAACAGCTGTAAATAAATGCCAAGGCCTAGCAATCCCGTTTCCCTAACGTAAGCAGCACTGCAAGCAGATGTCAATTCACGAATTGAGAACTGCTCCCCAACTTCCAAAACCCACAGCATTTTCAATTACCCTTCCTCCTACAAAGCAGCCAATGATTTTAGCAGTTTCAGCCTAAAAGAACTGTGGGGGGTGTGTCTGTCTTTGCGAGGAATCAGGAATGAGACAGTCACCCAGGCAAGCCCAGGTACGACGCTCTCCTGTCACATTTGGTCTGGCTCCCACCAAAGCCTGATGACTGCTGCCAGTGGTACCTACCCTGTCATGGAGGAAGATGAGCGCCAGCAACACGTCGTAGATCCCTGCGCAGATTTCTGCAGAAGAGAGCGTCTCCAGGACCACCTCCAAAGGCTTCACACGTTCTGTAACCAGGTGGATCCCATTTGCTTCCACAGTACAAGAGAGGAAGCGCAGAAGGCAAGGGTGGCGCAAGGTTTTCAGGTGCTTCCAGGAACAAAGACATCTGTTAAATCTCATCCAAGGCATCTCTTTTGGCTGCAGAGCTTAGCCTTGTACTTTTAGCCACGTTTTCTGCTTGAATTTAGACAGCCCATCCCTGCTCCTCACCAAGCACTCTGCACACTCACTCACTCACTGCAGAACTTTTTATAACACACCTAGATACGAAGTCTTACACAGAATAAACACGGTATTTCAGGTAGGATCCACCCAAGAAAGACTCTCTGACTTGTATCTGCAGGAAGAGACCAGGGCTCTGCAAAGGAACGCAGGTATTGCTATCTGAACATGGCTTCCCGCCACTGCTCGCACCGTGCGGCGCCCGATGAGCTTCGCAGCTGCCCCTTTTCCCCCCTGCACGGCGGGTGTTGGCAGCTGGGGTCAACTTCGACCTTTTCTCCCACCCTTACTCCCCAAGGGTTTGGCCCTCATTAACTGATTCCCACCCCTCCAAGACAAAGGAGGGACAGCTCTGACAGGTCTGTCCCAGGCACACTCTCTACAGTACCTTGGCAGCTTTATTAACCTTATCTTCGTTCTCTCGCTTGTACACAAAGACCGAAGCAAGTTTGCCATCTTGTAGCACGGCTGGATAAATTGTGTGTCCAGTTGGCAGCGTGAACGGCGGCTCTTCTAGCGCGTAGCTCTTTAAAGCGCTGTTCTCCGAGCCCATCACTTGCAGAGTTGGGCCGTTGTAGAGGTTCCCTCTCGATGACAAACAGGCCTTTGGGTGAAGGAAGATTTTTTTGGACAGATTTAGCTCCCACGGGCGCTGTCCAGTTCGCCTTCAGAGCATTTTCTGCAAAGCATGAAACAGCCATGAAGAGCCCCCTCCTACCAGTATCCTCTCCTTCAGTTTAAGGACAAGAATAAAATCCCCATCATTTATTTTGCAAAGGAAACCAAATGCCCACAAAAGGGTTCAGATCAACAGGCGAGCAGCTCTCTAGCTGTGGAGCTAGGACTGCGCTGGTGTCTGTGTCAGCATCACCACCAGACATCACCAGCTCTGACACAGTACAGCGTCCACAACTAGTCCTGGACCTGGCTACTGAACCGAGAATCCACCCAACCCAGGACCCACTGATACCCCCAGCCATGCAGACACCTACTCCAGAGGTTTAATTCAGCTTAAGCACAGTCAGCAGTTAGGAAGTGCGACTGCCACCGCCTTAGGGCACAAGGAGCCCCTGCCCTGCTTAAAAGCAGCCGTTCCCCAATTCTCCAAGCCACAGAGGATTTCAGTGAAGCTATAGTCAGGTAACCTCCCCCAGCAGCACGATTTCCCCCCCACCCCAATTACCTTCTCTCCATCTGATAAATACTCATCGGCCTGCCAACCCTTCCTTCCTCCCACAGCCTCTGTCAGGAAGAGGCTGACACAGATTTTTGTGCTGCTTCCTCGCATACAAAACTGGTAAAACAAACACGCTGATTGCAGAGGCTCTTTTAGAAAACACTGACCGAGCATATGCTCTGTAATCAGGCTTGTGATCGCAGGCTACAGGCGAGACCCTGAATACTGGTCTGTGTGCAGAAGTTAGCAAACAGTCTTTAGTGACAAGAGAAGGAGAGAGCAAAACCTCAGTTTTCAGGAAAAGTGGGGGAAAAAATTGCCCACCCCCAAGCATTTTTTTTGCAACTGCTTTTTTGTGGTTGTTTTGAGCCATGACCTGAGGCTTCAGGAGGGCAACAACATGGGAGCCTCTCAGCTCCCTGGCAGAGCTGTTCCAGCAAAGCTGCTGCTCCAGCCCCTCTCCCACATCTCCAGCTCAAGCTGCCCCAGGAGCTCCGAGGACAGCGGCACTGGGGGCTTCTAGAGAGAGAGCTGGAGAGAGCTTGTCTGTTACGGTCTCCTGCCTTCTTTTCAGTGCTTCAGTTAAGAATTAGTTATTTAAATGGTTGCACCCTTTCCTCAAAGTGTCCTGTATTTCAACATGTTATGATCTGATGCTTTTATTAAACAAATATGCCAGTTGCACAACCCCCTAGTCAACAAGAGCACTGGGAAGGAGCAGAACGCTGCCTTTCAATAGATTTCATACAAATCCTTGCTCGCATGATTTAATTGCCCTCGCTAACTGTTCTGTAACAAACAGGTAGCTGCAACTCCAGACGCGCTTCTCGCTGGGAGGAATGAACCCTAGGAACACATCAGATATGGGACCCAGAACACATGACAGCTCTGAACTGTTTGATGTGAACAGACCTTAACCCTCCAGAGCGTACAACCACCGCTAGTCTGAAATTGTGGGGTTTTTAAAATTGAGCTTGTGTGTCCCAATCCACTTAAAATCTAACACTGAATTAACTACAGAACATGGAACCTGCTATCATTTCCTTCCCCTCTAGTGTCACAAATGGATCTGCGCCTTTTCAGTGCCGATTGCTTTAATGTGACCTTTAAGAAATAAAGGGAAAGCTATCGAAGTCTAAACTGCGGCTTCCCAACACCACATAGAGGGGCCAACAGGTGAAAAGGAAATACAGTGCAGCAGCTACACACATTTCCAAAAGGACTTTCTTGCGAACTCCTTGGCACAAGAGGATTCACACTGCCCTGTGAGAGGAAGGGCTCCTCTGCAGGCAGTGCCTGGAGCTCTCTCCAGCTCACCCTGTGTGATGGCACCGGCTGCTCCTCCTGGGCACAGCCCAGCGCATTTACCTGCCTTCTCTGCTCTTCTCCCCTTTGCTTTGTTTGCTAGCTCTACCGTAATTATTTTTCAGTCAGATTTTGTGTGAAGGACAGCTGAAGGTATCTGAACTGACCTAGTGCTGCGCGTTCCTCCACATACGAGCATACTCACCGGTTACAAATTTGGCTTCAGAGATGCCCTGCAGTTCACAAATATCGTAACATCAGAGTAACTCAGATAACTGCAATCGACTCGAGTGCTACTGTACAACAACAGCTCCAAACAAGCACCCCTGCTCCAGGTAACCGCCTCCCAGGAGGAGCCCAGCAACTCTCGGTTTCAAACGCCGAGCACCTCCAAGAGAGCAGCTTCCAACAACCAAGCGGCAAGAGCAGCGTGTGGAACCACGAGCCATGCTCTTCAGGAACATGTCAGCTTCACAAAACTATCGCTTGGTTTCTTTTCTTTTTCACAGCACTCCAAAACATGTTGGCTATTGAAACTGCAGCAGGCAAAAGCACTGCAAAGGTGTGCACCTAGGTGTGGCCAAAAACCACAGAAGAATTCTTCTGATGTTAAACTGTCAGTCACACAACTACACTGTGCAACGACCACATTAGGCTTTGTGGGTTGAGAGCATTACCCGCATTATAACCCCTTAATACCTTATTTTCAATAAATTGTAAACACGAACATTAGATGTAACACACAGTGCACCCTGAGACGGAGGAGCCTGGCAGGGAAAGCCAGAAGGACTGGTAATTAAGAACAATTTGGGTTTCCTACCATAAACAGTGTTACGAGTTGGAATTTCAGTTGAGCTTCTCTGCCGAGTGATAGCACCCCGCACACAAGGTGTCCACCTGAAGCACATACACTAAGCTCTGTCCCGCCACTGCTAAGAGCGAGGCAGTTCCCGGCTTTCCACTCGCCCTGCCCACCACCTCCCACGCCAGCAGAGCCTCCTGGAAGCCGCTGCCAGAGGTTTCGGGAGCTCCACTCCCAAAGGCAGACACTTCCCAACACGGCAAACGCAAAGGTCCGGCGGCGCCCTGCGCAAGCAGCGCCGCGAAGGCCGAGCAATAGGCGATGGCCTCTCTGGGAAAGGAAGCGCGACTGTATCCCACCTCCTGAAGGGCGGTTCAACCCCGGACACCCGGCGTAGGGACAGAGCACGCGTGGTAACACGGGGGCTCCCCGAGAAATGACACCGGCTGCCGCGAGCAACGCCGCTGCCTACAGCGCGCTCAACACAACTACAGTCACCAATGCGGTATTTGCTTTTTTCCCCCGAAAAAGCGAGCCTTTGCCTCCACCGCATACCCTGCCTGCGAGCTCCAGACCCCCGCGCGGAGGGAGGGCAGTGTCACCACCTCCCCCGCCGGCCTGGCAGGACCTGTCCTGAGCGCGGCCTGCGGCAGCTCGCCAGCAGGACAAGGTGGCACCGGCTGCAGCCCAAGCGGCCGGCCCGGCCGGCCCCAGGCGCGATGCCACGTCCCGCAGGCAGCGCCAGGCCGGGCACCACCGGGGACCCGCGGGAGGCTGCCCGGGCGCCAGCGGAGCTGGGGTCACCGCCGCCCCGGGGCGGGTGGAGGAGCGGAGCCCTGGTCACCCCCACTCACCGCTGCCCCCGCCCCAAGCCCCCCATGAAGGGCCTCCGCCATTAGCCCCTGCCACCTTCCACTACCTGCCTCCGCCATTAGCCCCTGTCACCCCCCGCCACCTGCCCCTCCCCGCCGCCTCCCGCCCCGGTCACCCCCCCGAGCGCCCCCTCCCCACCTGCTCCCCGCCGGCCCGGCCCGGGAGGGGGGAGGGGGGGGAGGTGCCGCCTCGGCCCCGCCGGCCGCTCCCTCCCTCACAGCGCGGCCGCCGACTCCCGCTTCCGGCAGCGCCGCCCCGCCGAGCCGGGCGGGCGGAGCGCCGCCCCCTGCCTTGCGCGCCCCCTGGCGGTGGGCGGTGGGCGGGGCGAAGCGGGCGGTCCCCTTGCACGAACGAGCGGCCCGCGAAGCGGCGGCCGCCATTTTGGTTGTGGGCGAGTGTCCCCCTCAGGCCGCCCTTGCCCTTTCGGCGGCCGTTCCGTGCCGGCAGCGAGCCCGCCCCCGGCCCGCGTCCGCCAGCCCCTGGGGGATCGCGGCAGCAGCTGAACACCGGCGGGAACCGCAGCCCACCCGTGTGCAGCCCGTGCTGGGGTCAGCCCCGCGGCTCCCGCCTGCGCTGCGGTCCAGGCCCCACAGCAGCGGCCGGGCTTGTCCTCCCGCCAGCCCCGTCCTCCATTGCTGCCGCTCGGTGCCTCAGGCGCGGTGCGTCGGCCGGACCCTCCGCCTGAACCGCCTTTGCTGTGTGATTTATGGGTCTCGGGCGCTTGGGGACTAGGTGTCTCCCTCCTTCCAACGAACAGCGGCCTCCTGTCCCCCGGCTCCACTTAGTGAGCTAATTTCCTTCCACAGTTTCCCGGCTCAGCCCCCACACCGCTGCTAGAGGGAATCCGGCAATAGCTTCCCGACCAGCCTAAATAAAGGGCGGGCGACAGGGTGAAAACTGCGTCCGCGAGGCAGGTGGTCTGTCTAACACATCTCCCACGCCATCGCCCCGAGCCCCGCGCCTTGTTTTGGTGGTGTAACTCGTGCATCATAAGGAGATCTATTTAATGCCATTAAAACTAATTGCTCTCTATGCTGCAGAGTAAAGTGACTCCAGGGAGAAATTTCACGTGAGTATTTTGGACAGCAGAACGACCGTTGAAAGGAATTACTATAGTGCAGTGGGAGGTCTGGGCTTTTCACACACTATTTTCATATCTCCAATGTTATTCCGGTTTCATGCAGCGCCAGGGCATGAGGATGTGGTTTGCTCAATCGTTTTGAACCTAACGCTTAGAGTGAGCAGGGCCCAGCAGCACACCCCACACCCGTGGCCTTGTCTAGACAAAGATTTAATGGCAACGGCAGCGTGTTTAACAATGGTGGTCTAAGCTGTGCTAACTCCTTAGCTTTCTTTAGTAACTGAACTCCACCAGTTTAGCTTGCATTAAATTTTGTGCTGTGAAATCTGGCATGAACTTTGTAGAGCGTATTCTTCAGCAATACGCTTTCCCCCCCTTTCGAGCAAAGCCCTCTAGTCCATCCAGAGCATGGGCGGTGCAGATACTCCCAAAGACACAGGTCTGCTGGCCCGTGGCTTGTTTATGCTAGAGTCCCTTCAGCACAACAAAGCCACAGGTAGCCGGACAGAAAAAGGGATCCCCTCAGATCCACACCCAAACTCCGTTCAGGTGAGCTTCACGATCCGTTCAGGCAAGTGAAGAGGAAGGCTTTCTTCTATGAGTGTGCGCTGGGCGGTCTATAGGCTGGCATGTCAGGGTTAACAAAGGGGCAGAGGGCTAGGAGGAGCCTGCTCCTCTGGCAGAGGGATATATTGGCACCTGGATGATCTGGGTCTTTTTAAATAAAGGAGAAAGATGATGGGAGGAGGAGGGTGCAGGAAAGTCGAATGGGTCATACATAGTGTGTGAGGCAAAGTATGTCACACGTTATGTGATAACATAACGCATACAGGAACAGAAACTAAAATGAAGTTCAGATATGCCACTGCCCTCTTTCAAAAGTAAGAAAGTTCTGAAGTCTCTGGCCCAAATGGGACAGTCATGCCCCAAAGTGCAAAATAAGGGGAACTGTGGACATTCCTCACCAATTTATTCAAGGGCCTGGAGAAGCACGGATTTGTACGTCCTCTGTGTGTGTGTGTGTGTGTTTGCAGCAGCGGAAAGGCAGTGGATTGGAAGACCTGAACAACTGCAAGTAAAGACAAAAATTCTTAATAAGCAACAACTGATTTCTACTCACAGCACTTGTCTCCAGCTTCAGGCTCCAGTGTAGTTCTTGTGGCTCTCAGGACAAAAAAAAAAAAAAAAAAGGAAACTCTGGCTGCTCTGCATCGTTTATGGTGTATTTACTTTGCTGGTCGGCCTCTGTGGAGAGGCACTCCTTCCCTTCATCTGCTTTTCCCCCGCGAGTCCATTGTCTCATACAAACTGAAGAGGTACGGAGGGGTGCACCCTGCTCGGGGCCCTGCTGCCCCAGGTGCTGTGCACACCCACCAGCGAGGCTTCTGGCTTTCAAACTTTGCAGTTTGCCTTTCCTAAGAGCGGCCAACAGCAGCTCCTCCAGAGGGTAACTCAGGACCTAACGAGGTAGGTGTGAACCCCCCTCCTTCTCTTTCAAGGGCAGAAGAAGAAAGAGTAGACAGGGCACTAGTGGGATTACAGAGCTCTTAGCAAGTTTGTAACTGGTTATTTAAGTCGATTGGGCAAGAAAAGATTGGTATAGTGAAGAGACAGGCAGCTAGTAACTGTGGAAGAGGATGGAGCAAAAAGCACATGAATGGAATAGAGCCTGTAAGGGCTAAGGGGGCAGCTGGGGAGCACTGTCCAGCAGACGCCGGTGTGGTCGCTATCTGCACTGTAGTAATGCTCCCCAGCTCTTCCAGGCCACAGGGCCTTTGGAAAAGGCAGAGGGAGGAAACGGGGCTGGGGTGGTGCCCCCAGCACCAGAACTGCAGCCCGTGTCTTCCAATGATGTCCTCCTGCCACAGAGTCATGTTAGTTACAACGACATTACAGTAGCTTTTTGCTGCTAAGGATATTTCTAAAGTACTCCATTTCTTAAAAAACAGAAATGGGCTTCTCTTTTTAGGGGGCAGGGACCCCAACATACCAATTCCAGAAAAGTCCATGTTCTCATTCAAGTGGGTTTCTAGACAGACGGGTTGCAAACGTCACCTTCTACCTGTGACCTGCGTGCAGCACTGTCTTCCACTGCCCGTGCAGGCAGCCAGCCTGTACCTCTCGTGTTGCCTCAGAGCTCTCTCCTTAACCTCATAAAGAAGAAAAATGAGCAGATCACAACAACTTTAACGGCTGACAGTTGCACCAGTAAGTCTGCTATTTTATTTTTCTTGAGGATGGTCATGGAAGGAATGCAGGTTGTAGCTATTCTCAGCCTTCTCCCATGAAGAGCCCACAGCTGAGCTCACCCGTGGCCTATCACAGGAATTCCATTAAAGAACCTGCCAGAGGGGCTTGAAATCTCTTGTATCTAAACAGAGCTTGTCCTGCTTATTCTAGAAGAAGATACATCTTGTTCCTGTTTCATTTAATCCAGAGTGGATTAAATTAAACAGAATCATGGCAGTCTTATTTCAGAATGAAAGGCACATGTTAAACTGTTACCAGACAGATCCACGCACACACTGATATTTAAAAGACTTTGAATCCGGCCCGTCATAAGCTCTCTAGGCCAAGGGTATTTGTTTACTTTTGCTTTTCCCCACCCTCTGTTGCCCTAGTAAGCTCCTAAATATTAGTGTGGTACAAATCATAATTTCAAACAAGATCTTAGGCTGCTGCATTAAGCAGATTGCTCACCAAAATTATACTGTACATCTGCAGAAAGGCTGAGTAACAGCTAACAGACATATGAACTTCTCAGCCTATATTAACTTTACAGCCTAGTTGTATCTAAAACACCTGCCTAACCAAACTCATTAATTAATTAGCAGCAAACTGGAAAAGGGGATACTCCTGGGATGGTTAGGGATTGCTGCTGTAGAGATAGAAAAG
Source organism: Strix aluco (assembly GCF_031877795.1). Taxonomy (NCBI): domain Eukaryota; kingdom Metazoa; phylum Chordata; class Aves; order Strigiformes; family Strigidae; genus Strix; species Strix aluco. The sequence continues at coordinate 29,242,702 of NC_133938.1, read as the reverse complement.
AGGAGCTGTACAAAGTCAGGGAGAGAAACCAGGAAAAGGAGGAAAGGACAGAAGTTGTAGAAGTTGTTAAGAGAAAGCAGATCCACCCTCGCCCCATTTTACGCAGGATACAGTACTCGGGGACTGAATCCATAAATACAGATAATTAAAAAGTTACCCTACAGGTCAGACTCTTCAGTCTCCCTCTGACACCCACAGGAAATGTGATATAGATTGAAAAGTCTATGTACTCATATCTTTTTTCCCCTTTCTGGCTCAGGAACTGTAATTAAAGGAAAAATCAGCCGCTCTCCTGCCTTGGAGAGTATAGTGGCACAGCTGGTTTTCATCTTGGCTAGCAGGCTCTGTCCTCAGGCTACTAAGTGCTGAGTAATTTTTACCAAGCTCTGCTTGCAGATAAATGATGTTCTTCTCTTAGCTGCTGCCAGGCAAAGCTACAAATACTTGATCTTTTATTCTTTTCTCATAAACTCCTAACATTGAATACTAAAAATGCAGCCAGAGATTTTTCCACTGCCATTTATTCTCAGCATGGTCACAACTGAATTACAATTACAGACACCCACCCATTTGCTGAAGCTCAACTGTAGTTCCTCGTTAACCTGAAGCTTCCAATTAAAGGCTCCTTCAGTTTCATTGATAGTTTGCATATACTCCAAGGACCCACTTCATTTTTTTTTTCCCCCAAAACACATTTCATGAGAAGAGCAACTGCTTTAAATAACTTCACAATAATTTTCTGGAAAAGCCTGATGAGCGAGTGCCAGTCTTAAAAGAGAAGCCTGTGTCTGAATATGCAGTTTGGGTAATTTCTCTCACAGCTATAACTATAAAAATATCTGAAAGCTTTTGACTAAATGTGGCACAACTGCTGGGCAGATAAAGTGTGGGCTCAAACCAATGGAAAGAATCTAGAAAGGTACGACACTGGAAACCCATTAGTTTAATTCAGGTTTTCCGCAGTGTTTCTAGTAAGATCTTACATTTTCTAAGAAACTGCATAAGAATTAGTTAAAAATTGTATAGAAAATTATTTTTAAAAATACTAGTTAATCTTGGCAGTGCTGTTCTTCTACCTACCTCCAGTAAGTGAAGCCATAAACATGAAGCCAGCACAGGGAGGAGGCTGAAAAATGGTACGAATCACCATGGCTAATTTTAGAATCATTTCAAGTCCTGTAGCATGAAACATAGTGAGGAACAGGGCACATAAAAGTACCTGCACGCTTTTAAAAGATAAAGCAAGGTTTCGAAACAACCTTGATCTCAAAGATAGTTTTCATGTGTAAGACTAATAGTCTGTAAGCTTCCTAAAGAAGCCCCTGCCTTTGAAGATCACCTTCCTAGCACACACACCAGTCTTACGGGATTACTGGCTACTGTTTTAGTAGTATCAGCCCCTGATGCAAGTCTAGTTTCTGCTTAAGCCAGGGAGAAAAGAGGAGAGGAACAATTCTGCAAATCCACAGCCATTTAAAAAGAAAAGATGAGGTGGAAGGAGCTTTTCTTTTAGAAAGTGAGAATTTGAACTGCTACCTTGATGGCTATGGCAGAGAGGGCACTTCATACGCTTTCTTCTGTCTGTTATGGGTGGGGATACACAACAAGAATAGCTTTAGCCTAAACTCTGTTTGCATGTAGCATGTTGTAAAACACGGCTTAATACAATCACCACATTGCAAGTCCAATGTGAAGGTGTCTTGGCTTGTCTCTGCTGCTCAGTCAATGATCTGTGCTTAGACCCAACTTAAACCCTGTGAACAAGGAGGTAGAGATGCATTTGTATTTTAGGATAAGGAAGCTGAGGGAATGTATCTGGATTCTGAACCAAGTTACAGTGGTTTTTTTGCTTTTGCAAGTCCTCAGGATGTGGCATTCTTCTCAGCCCACAGAATTCTATTTAAACACTATGGTAAAGGTATTCTGTTGTAGTATAGTTTCTAATTTTAAATATTTTCAAGCATTTAAACTAGATTGTAAACGTTTGAAGCTCCAGGGGAGTGAATCTGTGCCATCTTTCCATTATTAAAGTCTTCAGACTCAGGACTGGACTTTGGTAACTACGTGTCAGGGCAGTGCCAGGATATGCTGGGGCTTAACAGTGTTCCTGTGACTTAAGCGTTAGAGGGAAACAGTCCATGTTAAATACACTTCACACAAAGCATTCTTCTTAAATGCCTTGTAAAACAAACGAAACATTGGTTAGAAACACATTCACCACCGCTGACCACACAGGTTTTTATATTTAATAGAAATTAAATTAGTAGCTTAATATACATAATGTGACACTTTCCAGTCCAGTAGCTTTCCGATTCTTGCTTTCAAGTCACAGAGCAAATACTGTACAAAAATGATAACAAAGAGCAACCAAAGAGTAAACGCTGTCACTAGAACACTGGGCCCAGAAAGGCTAGGTTTATCGGGAGCTACACACGCCAAAGGATACATAACGATGGACCCATCGTGGTACAATCATGCATTACCGAGGGGTAGATCTACTGCTGGCCACGCACACGCTGGCTGCTGCAGGGCAGGTGGCAGCCTCCTGGGCTGTTTTACCGTGCCCCGTAGCTGTAGTAGTAAGGTTCATCCGGGCGGTATCCATAGGCAGTCGCTGGGCGGCCAGGAACCCCTGGTGATTGACCAAAGCCATCAACTCCAATGCTGCAAAAAAAAGAGGAGAGAAACTGTAGGTCTCTGTATGGTAGGGAAGGCACATTAGTGCTGGGGTCTCCAGTTCTTCCTGCCACAGAGATAATTTTGTGAGGCAACTTGGCAAGACATCTTCCCCTTCCAGCCAGCACTGCTCTGTCTCCTCTTCCCTTGGTGGGAAAAGAAATGCTGCAGAGAAATCAAGACAATGCCTATCAAGGAAAAGCTTTCAGGTCAAATAGAAATCCCAGAAGAGTCAGAAGTCTTCTCTTCTATCCTTTTATGGATATACTGGCAAAGCACTTCTCTGCCTCAATTTCTCTCTCTGTACATTAAAGTTAACGTGTCTTTCAGGAAAGGCCTCAAGCATGCTTCTTGCAAAGCCCACCGGTAACCCTGCCCTACACAGCACATCTTATTTCCTTCCTTCCTTCCTTCCTTCAGTGCATTTCTGAAGCCCCTGGGAAAATACCAGCTAGAAATGAGAAAGTGAGAATATCTGGAACAGTAACATAGTTCAGCAAAGGACAGTGTTTCTGGTGGGATACAAGATTGACAGCCAAATGGCAGAAAGAATTCACCATATACTGAAAAGCTATATACTAATGAGACAGAATAATTCATTTCTCATATAGAACAGCATCTTTTACACCTAAAAAGTCACACAGCAATGAATTAGATACTAAAGCACAAGAAGTGCGTAGGGAAAAGTGGCACATATTTCATGCTCAACAGTAACTCTCATGCAGGAGGTAGAGGAAAAATGAACATTGCCTAAGATACTGGATTACCGCCTATTCATAGTTATGTCACTTCTCAACTTCCACTTCAGTAGAAGGACAAATGGAAAAGGATTCTGATTTATTGTCTGACTAAAGATGCATTGAAAGGAGTTGCACTTCCCCTCTGAAGACTGTCAAAACACAAAGAACCAAAGTGCTTTTGGAGTGGGGAAAAGCTGAACCTCATTACTGGCAATTATACATATGGAACATGGGTTATACAACAGTCAGGGCTGGGAAAGGAGGACCCATCCAGAAGATGTACAATGGGTGCGCCCCAGGCCCTGGCTCAGCAAAGAGCTGGCACTGCTGAATCGGTTGGACTGAAAGGGCTCAGCTGAAGTGGTGGGGGACCACGTCCATCACTCCGTCCTCGCAAAGACACGTTCCTCAGATCGTGCCTCCGTGAGGTCCTAGAAAAGGATCCTTGGTGCCTGGTTTCTCAGGGAACTAGTTCACTCATGGGATATTCTGATAATCAGGTGAAGGTGGAAAGTCTGAGGCTGAGATTTGTCCTCTGAGTGGGAGGGGACACAGACAACAAGCCAAACTGCAGAGAAAATTATTCTGTTTCACCTGAATGTATCTTGAAAGTATTTTGCTATTTCCACATCTGCCTGTCTGTATTTGAATTGGCAATGCCCCGTCTTGTAACCCGTACACAGAGCCATCAGTCTGACCTTAAAGGCCAGTCAGTCCCTTCAGCATGGCAAAGGGAAGCAGAGTAGCTGTGGTGTACCCTGTAGCGGTGCGAAGCTATGTGAGCGCATGCCTCCAGCTCCACACCTTCCTCTGGCCACCCAGTCCTTCCTGATTCCACTGCAAAGTACCATTACGCTTCTCCAAGCCCATTATGAAAGGAGCTGGTGACCTCTGAGGCACCTTCTCCAGGTCACTCCTTTGTACCTAGCAAACAACAGCTTTCTCATTAGCAGGCTTGAAGCTTTAAAAGGCTCCTGAAAGTCAGGATTAAGAGGAATCCTGTTACTTTCTCTGTATCTAACTCCCATCTCCAGAAACACCAAGCCCTGCACTCACCTTAGTCAGAGGATGGTCCCTGCTTCTACTGCTGTTACCAATTTGCAGTTTGCAAGGGGATTAGGCAGACAGACCTCACGTGGGCTGCCATTAGGTACAGCTTTCTGAACACAGGCCAGAAAGCTCCTCTGAACAAGCCAACAAGGACCTAGCATGAAGCTGACCGATTTGTTTGGCAGTTCAGAAAATAAACAAGTTGAATAACTACTTTAAAACAATGCTGATTCTTTAAGAGAGTTCTTTCAGTATTGTTAGTACGAGGAGTTAATAACAAAGGCGGTGTAGAGGGATTTGGAAGCGCAGAGTCCAGTTTTGTTGTGCTGCTACAAGTTCCCAGTGATGCCACACACGTGTAACACTGCAGAGAAGCAGGACCCTTTAAGGCTACCTTCAAACTCAGGAATGACACTGTTTTATTCCAAAGATCTTGAAAGCATCTACAGTTGATTTACAATGAGAAGGTATTTTAACAGAAAACACTTTTCTGGGTTTATCTTGCAATGTTTTTTTTCCTGTGACTGTAACCACATTAGTTGGGGATAAGTTGTTTTTATTACTACTACAGTAGAACAGGGGCTCTTTGCGTTTCTGCTAACTACTGAAAACTTCATTTTGGAAAGATGTTGTCAGTGAGCGAGCAGGCTGTGGGCACTGCAGGCTGCAAGCCAAGCTAATAGGGGCCATCCTCGGGTTTACTGTGGCAAAGGAGGACACAACAAATACAGCAGCCTGAGAGACCTGTCTTGAAGAAGAATTTTCTTCCTAAATGTAAATGTGGCTTCTCTGGATGCTGCAGAGTTTCAAGAAGTTTTGGTCACTCCGTTACATACTAAAAGAACACTGGGTTGTTGGGGGGTGAGGTGTAATAACGACACTGAGCCAGGAGATGGCAATGGGTTTCTATCACTGCAGGCAAAGCTGTTCCAGCTACTTCGAGTTTAGTAATCCTTATTCAAGGAACTTTCAAATGTATTTAAATTGATAACGAGAGCAGGGAAAATATGGTTTCAATCACATTCTCAGCAAACCATTTTTTTAATATTTTTTTTATAAATGTGTAAGTAATTAGGTAAAGATCCCTAGAGTTTAAACTTTGAGGAGTATCAGTTATTTCCAAATGGTTCAGACATATGTTAGTGTCCTGAAGAAAACTGGAAGAGATGGATCAGCTGATAACTGCTTTGGACAGTTAAAAAAAAAAAAGAAAGGAACAGAAAATCACATTAAAACACCTTGATCAAATCACCACTCTCTCCCATCTAAATATTTCTTGTAAGGAAATGAAGGCTTGTCCATGCTTCAGAAAAAGTTGGCTTCATTTTTACATGTTGGTGCTCTTGAAACATACCAGCTTTGCCTACTTGATTGTTTGCACTGGCAGCCCATAGCAAAAAGCTTCTCCTCTTAGTTGAAGGAAAGGCTGTTGAACCCAGGAGGTAACTGAGGGGTAGGGCAACAAAACAGCAAACACGCATCCGTAGACTGAAGTCTGGCTTACTCATGAAGCTGGCAGGCCAAGGGCAGTGACTCCGCAAGCATAACCTACGGAGGTGGAGACAGGGGCTTAAAAACCAAGTCTTGATGAATCCTTGCCACTTCTGCCAAGAACAGCAGAAGGGTAGAGCCAGGAAAGATGGTAGCTTTTCAGCTGTAAACACTTGGTGGGTAACGACTGGCCTGAGATCATGATTTGTGCCGTATGTTCTTAGATTTATACCAGCCATCAACTTCAGAACTTGCTCCTAGGAAAAACGTGCCGTTGGCCTTAATTATACAGCATCTGCAGGGAAAGTCAATGCTCAGCACAGCAAGCAGCCTGTCTTCCCAAAAAGTAGGGACGCACAGTTATGCCGTTGAGGCAACAATTCCCATCCCCAAATTGGTATTTTTTCCTCCCATTAGTCAGCCCTGTTCAACTAGGCACCTAGCAGAAGCACATGCAATGCCTGTAGTTGTATAATGGATGCAGATCACACAACGCCACAACAAACTCCTCAAGTAAATGACTTCTGCCGTTGCCCTAATCTGCAAGTCATTTAAGGCAGTTTTGTCGCACAAACTTGCGCGCGTGCGCACAGCGAGATTGGTGCTTGCTAACCACGCCGTCAACGCACAACTGTTTTCTTGTGCAAAGTTTACCACCATGCCTGGAGCTGATGGAGTTAAACAGTGAACAGCACAGTTAATTACTATGTACTGCTAACCTCAGTTGCTGGTTCATTTTGAGACCCTTTAAAATATGAACTGTGTATTTTACCCCTATGCACTCTCTTAATGATTTGTTTTTTTTAGACTGAAATCACTTCCAGCCATCAGTTATACTCGAGGTCTCTACACATGCACTTCTCCAAGCACAAATATTTCTTTTTCCTATTGGTCTGCCAGCCCCTGTCAGAGCAAATTTCACTTTAAACTAAATGCTATGATACTTAAAACCTCTTGGATTACTCAGGCTGCTAGTGTGATCTATGACCTTCCCCAAATGACAGCTGAACTTTCCAATTTGCTTGTACTGCTGGGGAACACATGCCGAAGAGGAAAATGTTCCTGATGTGCATGAGTGAGGAGAGATTTCTTAACAGCTCTGCTTATTGATACTTACTCTGATTCATAACATCCAAATTAATATGCCCATCTCGGATCCTAGGTGCCCTGACATAATTTAAAATGTGAAGAGCAACCGTGTCCCCCCTCACAGCAGGAAATGCCAGCCAACATCCTACTACGGCCACAAAATACTTTCCTTAACTCCCCCCTGCACCCAGAGCCTCAGAGACTAGACAGGCTTTGTGGCATGTCTGGAAGACGTGGCAGGCTCAGAGAGGGAGCACTCTGCCAGCAACCCTCTGCTGGGTTCCCGTTCAGGTACCTTCACTGCTCCCGAGTGCATGTGACAGGAGGAGCGATTCCTGAGCTTAGTCTGAACTGGGCTCATTAGCACCTGGGTGCAGACTGACCACGAGGCAAGGCTGCTTTCCATAAGTTTTCCTGATGCGATAGACACCTGAGCCTGTCCACACTAGCGTTCACACTGTTACTAGTGCTGGTGCTGACAAGCTGCTCTAAAACGGGTACTCATTCCTTCAGCATAAGCAGGGCCTCAGAAAGGCAAATCTTGGGTCAGTGGGGAAATTCTTGGTCAAAACTAACCCCTTGAAGTCCAACTGGAAATCACCCAGTAGGATGCATGACTCTCGGAGCGATCCCAGCAAGAAACACTGCTTGGGAAACAGGCCAGCACACTCACAGAAGAGGCAAGCAGCAGCATGGCAAGAATCCTACCAGACTGTACTGTGAAACACTGTGACTGCCTGTGCAGGCGAAGGTGGGCCAGGAAAAGTCTTCACCTTAGAAGGTGAAATATCAGTTTAGGAGCTTAAACTTTAGGACCAAAAGTTCATCCTTTTCTGCCTATCAGTTTCATGGTTGGTAACCCAAAATTAAAGCATCCTGAAGTCACTGCTCACTGAAAATGAAATCCAAGCTAAACACATAACGGTGCTTCCACCAGAGCCAGGATTTCAGCTCCATTTTTTTTCATCCTAAACCTGTTCTAACACCCTATCAATCCTCCCTTCTTACCCTGCTTCAACAAGGCTTATACCAGCCTCATGTCTGAGAGGCTCCCAGCTACTCACTGGGGATACAAGTTTTATAATTTCATTAGAAACTATTTTATTAAAAAATACCTATAAATTTATAATTCACTAGGGCTCCCTGACCTTGGTAAGACCAAGCAAACACTACTTATAGCTCTCAACATATCAGCAACCCTACCAAATCCTAATGAAGGAATCGCACCCGAAGTTCTCCGTGTGCTCAAGTGAGCTGCTGAGAGGGTGTATTTGCAGCCATAAACATGCGGCCCCTGCTGACACACGTGGCACCTTCTTGCTGCCGCTGATCACACCTGCAGCTTTGCACAACTCCTCCTGAGTATAAGACAATGGGGTTTGAACCAGAAAGTTTCCGAGCATCCTTCAGAAGCCTGACATCAGTACAGTTCATATCTCCCTTTATACACCTTATATTGTTTCTAAAAAACACTGTCTTCACTCTCAAAACATCCCCCACCTCACCCCAGGCAGACATTCAGAATTTTGTGCAGCACATCCTTGAAGCCCTCATGTTTCCAGTCTGTGACCTACTCATGTGTGACAGCACCGTTGATAACATACGGTACAGTTACCATCCTATATTGCCTTTATAAACTCTCATGCCATAAACCCTGTAATCTATAATGCTGTATCAAGTTCCTGTGTATAACAGACAGAACAAGTTATGTTCGGATGAATACTGAAGGCTGTACTTTTCCCTCAGGAGGTAACTAAGCCATCGGAGTGGCGCAGCAGTCTCTAATCTCGAGACAAGCACAGCATTATAACCTGTACAACTGAGATGCAGTTTATTGTTTATAATACTTGCCAACAAGAGACACAGGAGTTTGCCAGCAGCAAAGTCTGTATTTTTTCTCTCCTCTCAGTAGGATTTTTTTGTTTGTTTTCAAGCGTTGATGAAAGGTGCTAGACTGTAGGTCTGAGACCACAATTGCAGTGCAGGGCAGCATAATCACGTAGGGGATGCAGCAGAGGCTGCAGTCCTGCTAGCCATTAGGAGATCAGTTAGCAAATGCTGCAGCTCCCTCCCTCGCTCTCTGCACAGAGACCAGGGTATGGAAAGGCAGGAGGAGCTGGGGCACCCAGGCCTTGTCCCCGTTGTACAGTGAGGATTCAGGCTTGGTGTGCATCCAAGCACAGGAGATGGGAAATGGTTTTGAATTCCAGAGAATGATCACGGACCTTCAGCTTCTAAAATTATCTTCAGGTAAGAAACATTTCGCTAATCCTTTGCAGGTACCAGCTAAGCACCACACTTTAACCAAGGCTCAAAGCCTGTGAAACTCTTTGGCCTCTCTGCTGATACTCACTGTTCCACTGATACTTTACCTAACGCTGGCTGGGATACCCTTTTCATAACACCAGTCACGAAAGAGTGGAGAGCACCAGCAAGTGGCATAAGGCTGGTTGCTTTTTCCTTTGCTCAGAGTCTAGTGATTGAGAAGATGATCCTATTTACTTCTACGTGCCAGCTACCTCTGGTTTTGCTTCACTGACCATAAATTTTCTGCCCTTCAGAGTCAAAGTACAAACCATGGGTTATGGAGAAACAGCATAAAACTGAGACGTCTTAGAAAAAACAATGTTCCTTTATATAATGTCCTGTAACTGTAGATTCTCCCACTACTGGTAATGACGTTAAACTATAAACCACAAGTCTCTTAAATTCTGCCTCTCATGGCCCTAACTTTTTCTCCCCTATCTGTGAAGCTTTTTTCCCATGCTTTCTATCCCTCAAGCTCAAGTGGGAAGGGAGTTTTGTGGCAGGGACTGTGCCTGCACACTGCATCAAATACCAAGTCCACCTCGACATTAGCACTGAGTATTAATGTTCCTTAAATAGTAACACTGTATCTGCTCAAAAGACAGAAAATGTCAGAATGAACCTGTGCAATAATACTTTAGCTCCCTTGTGCATCATGATACAGCTTTTATGGATATGACCATGTCTCTCCTTCCATGTGATCCAGCTTTCTTCAGTGCACTTAATGACTTAAAGTTTCCAGTTGCTTCTGGACTTAGTGCCCAGTTGTATCTCAGCACAATACTGCTGTTCCTGCCATTTAATTATAAACAAATGCAAATCTGACAATTGAGGAGAAATGAGCCCTGCGTCCTCTGTGTCAGGCTCCAGCTATGCACCAAGCAATAAGCATGCCAAAATTCACTGTTGGGGAGGCAGCATTTTTAAAAAAATGAAATTTCCCAACTGAACAGTAAGAAAGCACTGAACTAAGCACAAATGACCTTGCTTCGCCAAATTCAGCAAGAGCCTTGCTTGAAAGCTGTAGAGCTTGCCACACCAGCTCTGTGAAGGCAGCCTGGGACTTGGGCTCAGTTTCTTGCTCTGTCAGTTACCTGCTGTGTGATCTCAGACAACTTGCTCCTTTTCTCCATGACCTCAGTTTCCCATTGGAGTATTGAAAGAAAAAACACCCCAGACATTAAAGACAGCAAGTGACAAACTACAGCAATGAGAAGACTCGAATTAGACTGACATAGATAGAAAAGACTTCTGCTTATTCTGTAACACCTCTTAAAGAGGAAAACAAGAATATTTCTGATCTGCTAGAAAAGCAACCAATCCAGAATACAGCCAGGGATAAAAATAGCAACTCAAGAACTCAAGTTGTTTCATATAGCCATCTTGTTTCTTTGAAGGGCATCAGGACAATTTCACTCGCATTCCCTCACCCAGGCTCACAGCTCTGCCACATGGATGGGGAGTTTCTCAGCTATTCTGTACGGGATTCGTTAAAAGGTCAAGTGCACTGTCAGAGCTGGAACAGAAACCAAGAGTTCTGCCTTCCCATTATAAGCCTAACAGAAACATCTCCTGTGCTTTTGGCTCAACAACTGGCCAAACCCACTGATTAGATACATCCATTTTTAAAAAATTAATTAAGAACTAAAAACAAATAAAAAAGCCCTGAGGAGCAGACAATAAAAAGCAAGACATCCTTTCCTCCCCCTCTCCTTGCACAGTCCAAAGTTATTTCTGTCAACTCCATAACTTGAAGAGTACATTGCCTTAATCTTAAATTAGTGATACGTCTGGCTTGGGAAGGTTTCAAGCATCTCTTCTACTGAGCTCCAGCAATGTCAGTGTTATGTTGGGTACAGAAGCTTCAGGCAACAGCCTGAGCAGAATAAGATCCTGAAGTGGCAACTTGATAGAGGTGAGTGGTGTCACTGACTAGATCAGCTCAGGATCTGGTCCACGCCTTCCACTAGCCTTCCCATTTCCAGACGGAAAGTGTTTCTTGTTTCCTGTGCTAGGTTACAGAGCAGGGTCACTGTCAAAATGTACTCTTGAGCTAAGCAGTTGAAGCAGAAATGCAAGTCTTCAGTGCCCTGCATTGAAGGGCTCTTAGCTGGAGAATTATTCCTTTAAATATTTATACAAGCTCAAGTCCATGAACTGCCACTCAGCTATATGCTTCAATACAAATGGGAAAAAATGTTCCCTCCTGTGCACAAATACCCAGAAAAGCCATGCCAACAGGTTACTGGCTGATAGTCGTGCTGTCTGCAGGGCTCAGAACCAAGAACCAGGCAACTCCATGTGGATGATAATACAGATGCTGGAGGGAAGGAGGGAGGGAGAGTCAAAAAATCTGTTCTGCTTTGACTTACAGCTGCAGCCAATAAAAGCTCTCAAAGTCTTTTCTGAAAGTTAACATTACTAGGGGATTTGCAGTGTTCACTTGAGCACACACAGCAAATGCAGTTGGAGCATTATTACTGATGAATAAACTTTAAATATTTTTTACCACCATAGATGATTATCCAGATTTCAATCACTTTTATGTATCAACACAGGGCCCTAGTGAAATCACGTCAAAATCTACCCCAAATCAGTGACAATTTTAGTGTAAACCAAGAAGGAAGCAAATCTCTGTCTCTAACTGCTTGCTTTCTTAGTGCTAACACTGGATATATTAGGGAACAAGCCAGATACAAATACAGACATGGAACATTTTCTTGGATATCTATACCTTGGAGTAGCATTATTATGCAAAAATTTCAACTTTAATTAAATGAACAAAAATAAAATGTTTCCAGGCTAAAGGTTGGGCAGGGAGTTTCGAAAAAAATAAAACTTAAAAAGCTCAAAACCCAGAGGGCAAATAAACTCTCTAAACTTATTATTTTTTTAAATCCCACAGTTAAAAAAAATATTCTAGTTTTCCAGAGGGAAGAGAAAAGGGTGGCTCAGTCATCATACTTTAATGGCTGAAGTTGATAAACAGATTCAGAGAATTAAAGTTTAGAATCAAAACAATTTTAACTATTTGGCAAAGAAATTAATTTGGTATGTTACATTAATTTTTATACTAGAGTCTTGTTCGCAGCACATGTTCAGTTCAGATAATAACCATAAGAAATATCCCACTGATACATGGGACTTTTTAAAACTACTCGTTGTAGGTTTAATTTTGAATCCTGTGAGCATGCTTATACATAGCATACAAAACACCCTTCACTTTATTACAGTTTTAAATCTTTCTTCGAGGTCTGGCCTTGAAACCACTTGTCTTGATAAAATAGGTCACTTGAAAAAGGAAAGCTCAATAAAATGAATTACAAAACCAACAAGATTAAACTGATTGTGCTGTTTTTGTACAGTGCAGCTGAATTCTGCAAATATGCTGCTGGCTGTGGTTTGGCATTTAACAGCATGCGATCAGTGAGAAGGAGGAAATTTTATTCTCATTAACTGTTGCAGATTTACTGCAGTGAAAAAGGGCTATGTAACCTGAGAAGTGACAGAATGGAAAGATCAAAGCAGCAGTCTGGAAACTAAATAAACCTTCTGGCTACTTCCTGCAAGGAAAATTCACTCTGGCAATGTAAAACAGAGTCCAGTTAAAAACTACTCTCAGTTTTATGAGCTGTCACAGCAGCTTGAGTGGTTTGGACCAGTCAAGTTTAGAACATTATATTTCCTTGTTTTTGTCTCAGATACTTCTGTAAGCAGTTTTATAGTTTCTTTTTCTTTTTTTTTTTTTAAAGAGAAAAATAAAATTCTTTTCTTTTGGTTGAAATCGAGAAGGTCACAGCTAAACTCATTAAAAACAAGCAGGTCTTCATTTGCACATTCCATTCCCGTTTACTACATTTTAATATTTTACTTTGAGATTTATAAGCAATGTACATTTGCTTTAATAACTCTTCCGCATTCTGTTCACTTATTGTTTAATATAAGTGCAAATCAGTTTACAGAGCCCAGATGGCTTGTAACCAGGGAGCCAGTCTATTCCTAGTAGCACATCTGGAGGGACTAAGAGCAACAGACAGAATGTGGGAATTAATTAATGTTACATTTCAGAAGAGACAGACCCAGGTTTGGGGGATTTTTTGGTAAGACATTCCAAAGGACTTGAGCTAACTGCTACAGCATTTTGGTATTCTTTTAAAATTCTTAATAGCCACCTAAACCATGGCGGTTAAATGAGGCCAACTGCAGGTGGAATACAGTAAAATAAAAAGCACCTTAAAAAAAAAAAAATGTAAAAGAAGTGACTGCAAGTCAAAGAGGCCCAAGCATCCTATATTCCAAAAGGGCTGAAGTGCATTAAAACCTCAGTGCTCTCTTCCCAAACAGCATCTGCGACCTGCTGAAAAAACCTGCACCTTTAAAATATTCCCAAGCAAGCTATTTCATCTCTTAGAATACTAGTGTAATTGTTCAGAGCAATTAAACAGCTCTTACAGTAAATGAAACAAGTGTAACATGACCCTTCATGATTACGGACCACACACCTTGGAGAGGTGGTGTGGTCTGGTCACTGGGGCACTGTGTGAGCAGCCAGGAGAGCACTGCTCTACTCCAGGCTCTGGCACCTGACTTTGGACAAGTAACTTCTCTTCTTGCCTTCAGTTCCCTGCCCATCTTGACTATCGCCTCTTTGGGGCAAGGACTGTGTGCTGCACTGCGGACATCATCTGCGTGTTGGGGGATACAAGAGCAGCTGCTTGGAAGTTGTCCCGATACAGTCTAAGAACAGAAGAATAATAAATAAGCACCCAAGCACATAAAAAAAAGTTGCTGTATGTAGAATACTGGATATGAAGAATATTGTCTTCATCTGGATATTTCCAAATTACAGGCAGTGCTGGGCCCTAATCCTTTAGTGGTGCAGTATGCACAGATCTCCAAACCCTGGAAAATCTCATTCATAAATATGGGTCAGAGAAAAATCTTCTTCCCCTTGAATAATCAGACTCCTGCTCTTTAAAAATGCTACAATAACTGTCCACATCACAACAGCATAATTTGGTAAAATACGTATTAGTGACACCTAAACTGGATTATAATATGATCAAGTTGCAGTACTTGATTTCTATAAGCATGACTTCGAGAAGACAGTATGAAAAAAAACTAACGAAGTGACAGCTAGCAGGAAATATGACCACTGCCTAAAAAAACAGGGAAAAGACAGAGATAACTCTAGTTTAGTACTGGTGCAGAAACAAATTATTATAAGCTACACACAAAAAAATTCAGGCTCGCATTCAAAAGCTCTTAGCAATGAAGCACTCACGCTCTGGAAGCACCACTCCCACATTTAAGTACTGAAGAAAAACAACTATACAGTGAATTTTGATTAGGCCATGATCCAGGATCTGAAGAAATCAAGTGAAGTCTTTCAATAAACTTGTCCCAGACAATGATCAAAACCCTCCAAAAGGCTCCTGCTTCCTTATTACTATATTTTAAATACAAGATCTTCATTCTAAGCATAGGTACCACCTGAACAGGCACTGTTGAACAAAAAGAAACTTACCTGACTGTTTCACAGGAATAGTCAGTAAATGTATTGTCCAAATGAGAAGTGCGCTTTATCTCTCTTACGTTCAGCCATATCAGAAATTTAGTAAAGTCCTCCTGACCACAGTCAGCTTAACTTCTTTAAAACTAAACATGTAGGCAGTTAGGACAACACAATATGATAAAAGATATGACTCTGCTACCACTAACAATATTTTTGTGGGATTTAAAAAAAAAATCCACCAAAAATCTCCTTATTTGTCTCCAGAAACTTCATTGGTTCTGGACTTCTCTTTAAGGCTTTTTCAAATTCGTTTCAGTGGGATTTACAATTTGCTAATACTGATGTGTGATAAACTAATAAAACCTGCCTACAAGGTTATAGGCCCAATTTACTAATAAAACCTAATTCAATTCTCTTGGGAAATGCAAATTAAATGGTGTCCAAATGGTAGAAGCTGAGTACAACTCTGCTGGACATACTGCAAAGGCAAAAAAGGGTTGTTTGTGTTTTTAAAATGAAGTTTAAGTATGGAAAAGAAAGTAATGTACGGAACTATCACTATGGTAAAATGTTTGAAAGTAGAGTTACGTTGTAATAATAATTTACATTATTAGCTTTTCTTTCCATTAATTAAAAGATTTTATACTCACTGTATGTCCACCTCCAAGACAGGAAAACATGACTGCCTCTATTCAAATGATGAGGAAGGAGAGATGTGGATACTTCCAATTCTACTGTAGCACAGACCCCACACAAGAACACGTTTTCTATCTAAGCTAATCTTTCCAGGAACCGTGAAACAAAGTTTCTTCTGCCACTGATGGCTCTACAGCCTTGCCTGAGGCATCTCACTTTTACTGTGCACTAAGGTATTAGCTTTTCACCACTAGAGATAGCCTGCAGGATGGCACTTAGCTGCTGAAAGGCTGGGAAGGGAATATTCAAACTTCTAAATAAACTGTGCACATTACTGAAAATACAACACGGGTGAGAAATACTCCATAGTAGGGTGACCAACTCTTTCAGTCCTTTCCTTAGGAAGAAGATTCTTTGTATCAGCAATGTATCCTGTAGGGTTTAGAGACTAAAGCAGGGAAGAGATGAAATCCTAACCTCAATGCTAGAGAACTACAACATGTGACTGTTTTTAGCCAATCTAATTGAAGATGAGGATCTATTACAAGATTGCTATAAATGTCGATGGAGGATACGAGTCACAGGTACAACCATTTAAAAACATTTTGATAAATGTTCACAAAGTGCACATTTGCCAGCACCTGATGCAGTTCCTGTACCTGACCTGCACAGGAGCTATTCAGCTGTGACTCACGACTGGGAGTTCCCACCACATTGCAGGAGCCAACAGGAATGGAAGGCTACAGACTAAGGTCTCTCCCCCATGAAAATTCACGTCTGATTTTCATCAGGGTACCCAAACAAAAAAAGCCTGTGGATATGACTATTCTCGCCATTCAATGGGGACTTCTAGCACATGCAGATATCACATGTGGGTAGCTTAGCTAGAGATAAGCTAAGTCACAGTAACAGTCCTCCCTGTGCTCCCACCAGGACCTACAGCCATGTATTCAGTTACTGAAGCCCAGATCACTGCAGTTTCTGTCAACTCAAGCCACAACAGCTTGCTTATGTATGCCTATACTTGCCAACAACAGACACAGCTTAACTGAAGTCAATGCAGAGCAGCCTGCATGGTCCTGGCTCCATATACTTAGCTCACAAAATATCACAATGATCTGCCATGGCAAAAAAGAAATGCAGCTACAGTTTTAGGCTGTAAACCCAGACAAGAGGAAAGATGTTCCATCAAGGACACACAGTCACCCCATAAAACTGGTTTTGTTTGACATGCCAAACCTCAGTGCTTCCTGGGAAGAGGCTTCAGTCAGATCTCTGTTGAGAGGAGATGTGAGTGCACACACAGAAACGCCTTGTCTTAGTGAAAACGAAGACTGTGCAATGGCAGCTCTGCTACATTTTATAACGAGGTTAAAGGATGCTGTACTGGAGAAAACTTCCTCAAGAAGAAAAAAAAAGTTTTGGCTAGCTCCAGCATTCCTAACTATTAATCTTTCTAAAGCTACAGACAGAGAGGATTTGGGAACTCTGATGAAGATATTAACAAAAATAGGCTTTTGCACTTAAAAGTTTGTACCATTATCTAGTTATAGCTGGGAAAGGTTAAAAAGTGCTCTCTTCCCCAAAGGTTAAGGAAAATACTGTGGATATTTCTATTATAACATATGTAGCCATCACTATTATGTTTGTGTCTTAAGAAAGTAATTAGTCTCTGGAAGGTGATTAAAATTTGATAAATGACTACAGATTCTTGAAGAAGTCTTTCAGCTGGTCTTTATCCCTTGCAGCTCAGACACTAAGCTGTCATCACATCTGCCAAAAGGTGAGGGATTTTTTTTTGTTGTTTGCTACAATCATAAAACTTTCACTCTATATTAAGAGATATCAGAACCAGGAGCCTTGAATACAGATTTTAATAACAGATGAAAATTTCAAATCTATGCCTAACGTCCATCTGCTTCTGAAAGACAGTAAGATGATTCAAAGCTGGTAATCTAATCACAAAAGTCTTTTCCTAGCCAATGAAAAAAACCTGGATACAAGCTGTCAAAACAACCTCCTCAGCCATGTATTTTCTGCTGAATGGAAAACATACCTTACGATCTGTTTGCATTCTGCTCCAAACCTTTGAGAAATACAAGAGATACTGTTTATATATTTTATCACCGCTTCTGTGTACATCATATTCTGAAATAATTCTACTTATAGACATCACACACAATAGTACAACTCCACTAAGAATATAGTTCAGAAATAAGAGCTGTAAAACTGCAAAACACACAAGCTAGATAACCAGAAACAAAACATTTCTAGTTCTAACAATGCCTTGGGTCCCCCCTAAAGTGAGGGTGGCAGTATTAGAAAAATGGCAACTTTCCAGATCTTCATTTATGTGCTACTTTTCCTTTATGCTGACAAGTACCAGAAGCAACAATTATCCCTGCTTGCTTCAGGGTATGTCCAGAATAGCAAGCATACAAGCAAATCTACAAACTGAATTTAGGACTAGATACTTTTACAATTCCCTTCAAAGTTGTTCTGCACTTCATGATGCAGGAATTGATCATGCAAGGCAGCATGCTCAACTCTGGACAGTAGTCAGTACTCCAGGTTTCAAAGGAAAGCCCAAGAAACCCTGTGAAGGGAAGGCAACGTCTTTGAAAAATGCAGCCCCTAAGATACTCCACCTAATTCACCAGATCTATACACGTTCTTACTGCTAATACTATTACTTCATGTTTCCCTCTTAAAAAATTATGGGGGAAAAAGCCCCCTATGTGCTAACCCAGTGAGTGCAGACGCCTATAAATACCTTAACTTTTTAAAACTCCTGTTTCACTCTTGACTTCAAAAAAGGACTTCCCTGCCCACCTAAGACTGAGCAGCAGGTCTAGGTATGTAGGTCCAGTGTCTCCTGGGACAGGGACTCCACAGGAGAAGGTTGCGATATCCCTGCTGGGTTACAGGGAAGCCAACCACTTCATTGATTGCACATCTGGATACAGCTGCTGCTCCAATTCCCCTGAATTTTCCTGAAAATAACATGGTGGAACTGTAATGGCAGAGGCTGCCCTTGGACCTCTGCTAGAACAAGCATCCTACAACCGAGCAAGCACATGGTTTTCCATATCTGCTCAATACAGTGTAACTGGTGTAACAATCTGATATATGGCAACTGGTGTGGGCTGAGCTCCCTTGCACGGGCATTATTAAATATGGTTTACACAGAAAATCTTCAAGGCAACTTGAGTTTGGTTGAGGTCCTTGAAAATCTCTTCTCATAGACCCATTTCTATGGCTTCAAAAAATGAGGTTGGTGATCAAAACACATTTAAGGCCCAGTAATGCACTGGGGACACCAACACTGGTTCAACACTAGCTCAGCTCCTCAGTGACATGCAGGCACTCAAAAAAGTTAGTATTTCTGGCTGACTTGTTAGGCTCTCCTGGAGGCAAGGAGAAGTCCTGATTCAGTCTGAGCACAATGCAAGGATAGGAACTAACCTCAGAAATTAAAGAGGCAACATTTCCTAAGGCTTCCTCATAGGAAAGCAGAAAGGAAAAGAAAGGATTAGACTGTTCAAAGTTGAGTAGCAAGAAGTCAGCTCATGGTTGTCACCTACCTCAAATTTCACAGGGTGGTCTTAAATGTTGGAAAGACTCCTTCAGAACTCACCCCATTGCTTAGCAAACAACTGTTTCTGTTACAGAATTAAAAAGCCTTATATAAAAGGCCGAGACCAGGAGACACGGGCACAACAAGTAGAAAAGTGTAACAAATGAGAAGACCCAAAATACGCATCTACTCATTATTAGGCCATCTCTCTTCGAACTCACAAAAAATGTTACTATTAACTGACTTGCTAGTTGTCTATGCAAATCATAACTCAGCTTTCTTTAAAAAAAGTTTCTGAAAACATATTCCAATATTAATAATAGAAAAATGAACCATTTTTATAACAAAAATCTTGATTTATTAAAAGCTGGAACTGGTTAAAGATAAATCCTTGACATAAGGTTCTTGTTAGCTTTAAACTGTAAGCATAAAAATACCCTAGAATTATGTTTTGGTATGGATGAAATGTACACTATATAACACATAAAAAGAGCCTTGACTTGCTGCTATTATTTTTAATTAGGCTCTCTAGCACGTATGGTTTTACCTTCCAACACCAATTCAAATTTGGGAAAAGGGAGGGTCTGACTCTCCAACTCATGGGACTGGCAATTCCATGGCTCATGCCTTGGAGCACTAATGCATTTTACATTAGCTCTAAGCATCAGGAAATCCTGGCTTCTGGCGCCAAGAAGTTCAAAACGGTAATGACACACATCTGAAAACTAGGATTCGCCGTTCGACTGCCAGTATCTATTCTATCAAACAATTCAGTCCTGCTCTGTTACAAATAGGATAGAACATTTGCAGCAGTCCACACTGTTTCCAATTAGACTGTGTGTCTGGACTGCAGATAAATCCACAGAGCAATCATATCGAAAAAAGTCTTCCTAGAATACAGAATTCTAACGAGAAATTTACAGATGCCATCATCAATGGCAATTACCAAGTTTGTCATTCGCCAAACTGCAGTTTTTCTGTTTTCTTTCTTGAGGTGAGTCTCTAAAATGCCCTGAAACATTACAAAAAAATTCTACAAATACTTAATTTAACTAGGTATACACCAGATGTATTTTGCTACTCATTTTAGTTGGAATACAATCAGATTAAAAAGCAGCTTATTAATGTAGCTCCCTGATAAGGGATTGAAATTTAAGGTTGAGTCATCTACTTTAACTTTTACTCAAGGACACTCAAGTTGTTGTTGGTTTTTTTTTTTTTTTCCCCAGCTGAAAGTTTTCTGTTAAAACAATAGCACTTTGACTGGGGCTATATCTAAGTTTACTGGAAACAAAGGAGTCTGCAAAGCTTCACCCTACACACCTTTCCCCGCACCTCCAGGGGGGCATGAAGGCTGTTGGCACCACATACCCATACAGTGTTCTGGTTAATACAGAAATCTGTCATCTCCTGGGTTGTGTCTCTATTTTAGAGTTAAAATGGTAAGTCACATAGTGAGACTCCAGAAGTAGCGTATAGCTCAGTTCCCTCAGTTTCTCTATCACCTGCATGCTCTGAAACAAAGGGCTACACGCTAGTCTAAACTTGACCCTCACTGAGTATAAACACTTTCTTTTTTCAAGAGGATCCATCTCTTAAGTCCTACTTTTTTTTCCTGATTTGACCATTTTAGTTATTTTAATTTGTTCTTAAAAATGTTACCACTATCCCACCTTTGCTGAATGTTCAGCTTTCTGGTGCATCAGAGGTAGAAGAAACAAACAAGTGTAACCATCCACTGCCCTTTAACAATTACAAGAAGCCAAAGTAAGGGAGAAAAAAAATAATCTTTTTTGCTTCAACTGTATATACTGGGAATTACTCACATTTTACAAGCGATGACTAAAGTTCTAAGTGGTGAAAAATAACCTTCTTCCACTGGAAAGAAACAAGCTCAACCACAGGGCTGGACATGTCCAGATAGCATCCTGTTAAAGTGAACTCTGTATCTTGACTGTAATGCATTTGAAATATTTCCTGTTAATGACTGCACATAATTCATGCTCTATAAAAGGCATTTCTTAACTGATACAGGATCTATGAAGGTTACATTATTTGAAACGAGTCTTTTCTGTGTTGAACTCATGGGAGAAGTGTACTCAGAAATTCAAACTGGAACAGTTTACTAACATTCAGAGAAGGAGAGGTCATTGACCAGAGGGAGAATTCAGAGAAACATCTCCCAAAAGTCAAGCTGGCATCTTTTGCTCATGTAGCAAATTATCAAAGTAAGTTCCATCAGTAATCTGAGAATACCTTGGGAAGACTTAAATTCAGAGAAAAAAAACAAAAACAAAAAAACAAACCCACAGAAAGAGTTTCGGCAGGTGAGAAACTTGTTTTTAACAGTTTAAGAATATTGGAAACAGAAGTTTTCTGAGTAATCAGCATCTCATGCCTCTCCTTAGATATTTCCCAACAACAATGTCTGAATAGTATTTGAGTAATTGTCATAACATAGTTGTGTGTTCCAGTTTTACTTTTCTATTCTACAGGCTTTGGGATCGCTATGATGTGTTACAACACATGTTAATATGTTAAAAGAAACGTGTCATTCAGAAGGACAGACTAGAACCGCTTTTTCAGTGTAAGCCATTCCCACTGCTATGAGGGCAGAAATTGTTGAACGCCACAAATGAAGCCATATAAAGACATTTGAATAGCCATTGTTGGATTACATGCATTCTTTACAAACGGCAATTTACCTGCTAGAGAAGGGATGCTGCCCAACAAGGTCTCCATTCTGAAGATGGTAGTCACCGAAGAAATCTGGGCTCACCGCTCCATCAGGGGCTATCAGGCCATCTATAAAAACAAGAAAGTTTCAGTGACTGTATGAAGCAGCATGACTTCCAGGCAAGTGGGCAACACAACCTGTGCTGGTTTGTCTTAGGAATTCATTAGCAACTTGCAATATTTCTGGGAGGAATGTCAAGCCACAGTAATACTGAAAAACAGCAACTTCAATTACAAAAAAACTTTACTGGGCCTCCAAGTAGCTCAGCATACTGCCCTGAAAAAAGCTGTACCTAAGAAACACTCTCCTACCCCTTCTTACTCAGGCCTGTAAAGATTATATCAAGACCTATCTTGTCTGCCCCATCACAAAAGTGAGCCAGGAGAAGAAGTAATGAGAAGGGTCAAACATTAATCTGGGCCAGCAGCATGAAAGTAGAAAAGCAGCAAAGGTTTTAATTGTTCAGACTCTACCCTTCACCACTGTGTCTCTTAAAACTGATTAAGAAAAAAACAGGAAAGCAACTTCAAATTTATTTCATCTCCCCCGTATTTTAATGTCTTCTAGCTATTTCCTAGAAAGGTGGTCTTTCCAAATGATATCCTCTCAACAACATCACAGATTACGTTTTCTTCTACTTCCTTTATATTCAAACACTGGCATATGAAGATGCAGACATTTGTAAAGCCAGTAGTACCCTTAAAGGCTTCACAGTCTCTACTTGCTTTGTAAGGAAGAGAAGAAAATCAGGGAGTAACATTTTCCCTCTGTTACATCAGTGTAAATCCAGAGCGTCTTTGAAGTAAAGTCAGTGAACTGATCCCAGCTGAATGAGAGGCCAGCTTAACTCTTTCTTGTTCTCATTCACAAAACACATTTCTTGTTAATATTAAGGGCACAGTTCTTGCTTGTTAATTAGTCTTAGGCTCTAATCAGATAAAATGAGCTATTTCATTAAAACAGACCCTACATCAGTTCATCTCCATTACTGTATGCAAACGATCCCAGACTTGTAGTGCAGAAAGCATCCAATAAAAACAAGATAGAAACAGGTACATTCAGACTGATACTTCAGTAGCTCAGCAGAGGGGAGAGAGAGATTCCTAATGACTAGGAAGTTACAAATGCCATTCCACTTTAAAGAAAGAGAGATAAGATCCAGGGAGTCACAGGCCACTTAGCTTAACCTCTGTGGTTTCAAAACTACTAAAACTGCCTGTGCAGGAAGCAGTGGAAAGTTACTTACAGACACAAGGGCTTAGAGATGACGACTCAGGCATTCAAACAAATCTCCCTGTGCTTTATGAATTTACCTGATGTTTTTTGAAGATAATATAGTGACAAATGATAAAAGGAATAGAATTGACACATCTAGATTTCTAACAGACATTTGATGAGGTGCTACAGAGATTCATTTAGAAGATAATACCTCATGGGAAAGTGACTGAATACAACGCAACAGATTGTAAATGAAAAATGCTAGCCACGATCAGACTACATTTTAGCAGCATAAGATAGCTGTACCTGGCTATATTCTAATTGTATACATGTGTATACAGTATGTGAAAGAGTATTACTTGACAAGCAAGTAACCTGGCACAGATCAATATTACTGTCTTTCAGCACGCTCAGGAAGACACAAGTGCCCTGTGATACCATATGGATGTAAAATGACCGAAGAAGAGCAAGGAAAGTTGAAATGGCTATTATTAACACTTGTGCCTATCTCACCAACTATTCTGTATTTTTCACAGAAACGAGGGGGAGCATGAGCACTTTTATACCCGCAGTACTTCAGATGAAAACCAGTTTAAGTGACTATGTATTTTAAACATCCGGTTCGGTTAAAACTTATTTGAAAGCAGAAAGAGTTAAAATCAACATCTATCTTTATATTAATAAAGCAAGCACTATATTTTAACTCTGAGGCTAGAGCTACCACTACTTAAAGTGTCTTCAATCAAGAGTGCTAACATTCAAACCATAACACTCGGACTTATGGCTCACATTAATTTATAGGAAAATGAAAGCACATGGATAGCATCAGCTGCATGTAATATGATTATACAGTTAAAGGACATCTGTTGTTATGTACATTTCAAGATAAATTAGGGTTATGTATTTTCAGAGCAAGAGAGACACCGAGCTCAGTAGAATCTCTGAAGTTACCTTCATAAGTTTTTCCTGTAGGTTTAAATTACTATGCAAAAGAGATGTTGGTATATCATTGCAATAAGGAACTCATCTTGCCATCAGTGAATTCAAGAACTATTATGGTTGAGGGGGGAACTGTAGTGAGGATCAGCCATCAGCGCAGGTTATTTCTAAAATTATCAAATTGAAATACAAGCATTTAATTTCTGACTGCACAAAGATTTGTACTTTTGTTATTTTTTGACTAAGTAATGCTCTGTCCTTCAGAAACCCAAATGCCTTCTCCAATTGGTACAATAATCCGTAGCCTTTTCAAAGGAATATTATGTCCCCTCTGGCCACGTCTCAAAAGTATAAATCTAGCAGACTTCAGAAGCACACCATTACTGGCAGTTGTCAGAAGGAACCCGAGAAGTGAATCTGTAGTTTGAATATCATCACCTACTCTTATACCTTTAAAAACAAAAGCACTTTTCAAACATCTGCAGAACATATCATTGGAAATCTGCCTCTCCTTCCCGGTCAAATATCAATTCCAACACAAAAATCTTTGTTCAAATAACATTGAGCCTGTAACATAAATGATTAAAAGCCAGGAAATTCAGTGTTACTGGTGCCACTCCATCTCTAGCTCACACTATTGGGAAAAGAAATAGCCCTATGAAATAAGCAAAGGGTTATTATTAAGACCTGTAAAGGGGAGACTACAATAGGCATGCTGGCACATCTTTAACTTAGGAAGCCTGAAGGAGACTTGATGTAATAAAAGACACTGGTACTGTACAACACATGGCTCACACTGCTAAACTTGTAGGTCTACTAGACCAAGATAAAGCTACAGAATTCAAAAGGGAAAAAACATACCACTAAAAAGGCAAGCTGCTATGACTGTCATGTAATCAAAAGTAGAAGAGAAAGAATCATTAAGTTCTGATATCCTTTGAGAATAATTTTGTAAATGCTACTTGGAGATCTTGCACAATTATTTTCTCACAGCAACTACAAGTAAAGCTTATGGGTTTTAGTGGTTTTGTTTTTCTTATTACTATTCCTGCAAATTCATACAGAGTCATAGAGTTTTGTGACTCATGCTTCATAGCAAAGGACTGGACACTTATGTGGAAAATAAAAAACCACAGACTCAAACCCAGCAATTAAAAAAATAAAAAAAAAAAAAATCCATGCGCACACAGTCATCCAGGAGTTTGAAAAGGATATAAAACCACAAGTTTGAGAGCATAAGCCAACTCCTAGTTATGAGAAGTTATGAAGACATTTATCCGGTGGGCAAATTATTTCATGATTGTCTCCTGCAGAGTTTTTTGACCCTTCCTCTGAAACAGCTGGCAATACTGGGTTAGATACATCAATGTCTTAATCCAGTATGGCAACTTCTATTTTCTTAGGAACTACAAAATCTTTACGGAAGCAGAGACACAGAGCAGATTCCACTTGAGATCCCCCAGAACTGTGCCACTTTGCACTACTAATAGGATTAAGCAAAATGATGAGAAATATCTTTTTTCTTTAGAAAAAAATGTATTAAAGGTTAGTCTTGAATAAGAACACGACTCTTCTCAAGAATAATTCTGGGGTTTTTTTAAACCAACTTCTTCAAATTGTCAAGTAATAAAACTTTTTCATATGAGGAACTAAAAAAGAAAAGTATTTACAGAAGAGATTCACACACTCCCCTAGATATACAGTAGCAAACCCCATGCAAATTAGATGAAAGTTACGGAATGATTGCCTCTGCTAAGGAACCTACATGTCTGATGTGGCTCAACTGAAGGCATTCATCAAGATCTGCAATAAAAATTCCATTACAGAACACACACAGGAGGCAGAACAAAATTCAGCATCAAATCCCATAGCTGTGAATTTAACAGGGATGAGAAGAGGTTTGTGTTTGCAAAGCAAACAAGCTATGGACACAAGAAATTGGCATGAAGAACAAGGCTGGGCCACCTTTATTGAAATCAGTCATCACGGTCAATTAGCTCCCCGAGACAGGTCTATTAGTATTTCTCAAGATCTGTAACACTTTGTAAGATCATGGATATGCAGTACTCAATCCATCACGAACATCCTAATAAGTCCAAGCCCAAAGCCTGGCTAGCATGCATCGGTGCTGCTCCCAGTGACACAAAAGGGTAACTGCCCTGCTGGTTTGAGTCAGCAGATTCTCTCTACAGCTCCAGGTCAAGCTGCCATTCCAAACACAGAGGTAGCAATCCCAGTCCTGAATACTAATATATGCTGCCTTACCTGCATTGTAGTAGAGGTCAGGTCTTTCCAGAATATCCCCTTCATGGATGTAGGGCTCAATACGATCATCACCATACAGGTACTGCTCACTGTCATCCATCTGCCGACTCTCCACCATCTCCAGCCACTGAGAGTTGTGCCATCGAAATTTCTCACTCTGGATTTTTTTAGCCCATTCCTCATCATATTCCTGTTAAAAATCACCACACAATATTTTAGGATGAGGTACAGACAAAGCTGTGTGGTTTAACAGGAAAGGGCAGCGGAATTTAATGTCAGTGAAAGATGTAAGTTTCAGAGCTCAGTGACTTAAATCCTCTGTTCAGTTTGCAGAGTACTTTGAGCAAACAAGGGAATGATTTTGCAAGCACTAGGCATTATTCTGGTTTTGTACATGCAGCAGGAGAATCTTCTCTTCATGATTTGTAACTTTACACCATCTAGAAAAAATTTCTGCTTTGAGCAGGGAAGTTCCATCATCACAGTCTCCTCGTTTGGTTATCGAGAAGAGCCAATTACTGTCAATTTTCAGGGGGATTTCAGCAATTAATTACTAACACTGGCCGAATGCCCTATACATCCTCATTAGATGAGCATTCACTAGGACAACCAGTTACTAGGAAATACAATGAAAAAGGTTGTGATAAGACCAATAAATCTGTATTTTGTTTCATGAGCTCCAATAAGACAGGATTTAATTTTCAACTTCTTGTCAAATTTTATAATGGCTTTCCAAGTTTAATACCAAATACCCAGAAAAGTGGTACACAACATTTGTAATAAAGAGGATAGGGGAATCCAAGATACAAAACCAAAATCTGAGAGAAACTTCTCCAGAAAGCTGAGGAAAACAGGATATAAGTTCCAGTCATTATGAAAACAAAATATAGACATGAAATTCCAATCTGGATTACAGCCTAATTGCACTCAAGTGATGCGATATTCAATATAAAGGAGCATCTGAAGAAGTGACATAGCCTATGGGTCACTGCAATAAGCTGTTCAGAAGTCTCTTCTAAACAGACCAGACTATGTAGGCTGTTGATTACTACTGAGAGAACACAGCCCCATGGATAATACTCAAGTTTCTCAATATGACCTGAAAGATGGGGCACAGCTGACTAGAGGAAACTCATCAACATATGAAACCTGCAGATGTTATCAATTTGGGAAGATTCACAAAGAACACACCATGGTTAAGACTTTTTTAATCAAAGGATTGTGAACAAGAATAACATTCATAATCAAAGTTTTTCTACTTGTGGGAAGAAACATCCTTGTGAAACAGGTTCCACTTCACTGTCTTATAACCTCACTACAAAGGACAGAAAAATTGAAAATCATTTCTTAACTCTCACATTGGTTAACACATGATCTAGACAGACTTTGTCCCTGGAGATCTAGCTGGAGTAGTTTAAGGTTTTTAAAATCTGTTTTACTTAGCCCTGAATGGGATGAAGAGTGTTCACACAATTAGCAACAATGCCTTGGCTGAGGAAGTGGTGATTTCTTAAACTGCTCCAGCTAGACATGCAAAAGTAGATCTGTTTATAACCAGACGTCAAAAAATAGCAGTGGAGACAGAGTAAGTTGGCTTAGTAGCTCAGGTTAAACTTCTGAAACACCTGTAGACTGTAAGTTGAGCTTTTAAACTGACTTAATATTCAACCTACCTTGTCTTCACTGCTATTAACCCAACATAGGTAACCCACTCTCTACCCTGTGCCTTTTCCACCCTTCTGACTGATCAATAACACAAAAACCAGCTGGCCCCATCTTTCTGGCAGAGGCTTCTCTGACATTGCTAACAAGTATCTAGAGTGTCCAAGATTTCATGGGGAATCATGTTGCATTGTGCAACCACAAACCCTTATTCTATAGCAGTGGGTTTTTAAACTTTGTTTTACTTGGAGAAATGGCAAGTTTGTTTCTCTTGGCTTAAAGAACAACATAAAATCCTTTTGATGGGACATCCATGCAAGTACCTGCAGATCTGGGGCTCTCATCAGACTGTGACATTATTCTAAGTTTCTCCAATTTCACCTCTGATCAACACTAATTACTAGACTTTTCCAATTCCCCTCTGCATCATCCTGGTACACAGAGGTCCCATTCAAAACCTGGTCTCCTGCAAAACTTCCATACACAGAGCAGGTATCACTTGTGGGATCCATAGATATTCTCAGTGTCTAGTGACCTCAAGCAAAATTCCAGGTTCCTGTCAGCCATCCAGTAATGCAGCAACCTTAGGGAGGGAGAAAAAAAACCACCCGAGACACCAAAAAACAACAAACACACCCCTATGCCTCATACTGTTTGGAAAAAGAACATCTCACGCTATTTCTGCCTCTTGATCTTTTCCCCCACTTCCACTCTTGATTAAAAGAAAGGCTAGAAATAACAGTACAAAACAAGAGTTTCCCTGAAAAAAGCAAGCTTGTCACTGAGGTTTATAAAATGACCCATAAAAAAATGAAAGGGCATGACTTTCAGTGATGACATCTGACCAGCATTTTGGAACATCTCCTTTGCTGAATCTGCCAGAGCTAAACTGTGAGTTATCTATTATGTCAGACTCCAGCAGCTGTGAATTACTTACAAGCTTTACAGAAACACCTTGTAACTGCCAGAAATCATACTGCAGTCGTAAGAAAACTATTCCCAGAAATCATGATTGCAAAGAAGTGGGGGAAAATAAACAAATTTAACAAACAGCAAATTCAACTAATCTGTAGGAAAGCTGAATCTCTTTTACATTACCCTGTTTACCTTTAAAAGTTCTCAAAAGCAGGAAGGCCAGCAGCTAAATTACCTAATTCACATTTACCATAAATGCACTTTGAAAACATTTTAATCTTCCCAAAGTTACAACCCCAAATGAATCCCACTTGCCCAACATCGGTGTTCCATTCCACACCACTGTCTGAACATGCTGAATGTCTGTCAAATAGACATGAAGTTCTTATATTCTTCCAAAAAAAAAAAAAAAAAAATCAGTTAACATTTCTGAGATCCTAAGTGATTTTTTTTCTTTAGACAAGGACAACAGGGCAGAATATTCCTATGTATTTGACATTTTCCATCCTATATTAAGAAGCTTAAAACTCCCAGGTATTTTACCTCAGTCATTCATCTATATTTTGGAAAACAGGATTAGCAACTGAACAGCAAGTTAGCAGCTGTAAGATTGAGCACAGCTGCACATTACTTAAAAATCACAAATTATCCATTCAAACAGTTTGGCTACTTTGTTACATTTGTACCTTGCATTTCACTATGAATGAGCAACAAGAACAAAGTGACTGCACCAGAATCAGATCAATGATCAGTTTTGTCCAGAGTTTCATTCTGGCAGCAATCCTAGAAAAGGATGATTTGCAATAATCTAGAACAATTTACATAACCTCAGCACAAAAAAGTTCTTTTAAGTACTGTTAGATCAGGACTACGTCTGTAGATTTTCCACAGAAATGTGCAGAAACACCACTGGGTAAATGATTAATGGAATAACATCAGAATGGAAGAAAAGCTGTAAATGCAGGACTACAGCCAAAAAGCACAAAGAAATGAAATTAAAGAAGTTTAGAGCAAAACAATTCCCTAAAACACAGCAAGTCTTCCAGTAATTATATTTTGAGCTATTAAAAGCCTTCTTTTAATTATTTTATGTGTTTTTTGTGGTTGTGGTTGGGTTTTGTTTTTGGTTTTTAAACACATGAAGCACACCTCCTTTACTAAGGAATTCCCGCAAAAATGAAACCAGAAAACTAAACATCATGGAGATACAAACATAGCTTTGTGCCCTCCAATCCTTCCAAATGTTAGGCTACTAGAAAAGCAGCGGGTGGGGGAATGAGAAGAAGGTGGACAGAATGTCCAACCCTCAGCCCCCTACCCCCCCAAATACTGCATGTTCAGAAACATAAAAGGAGGAATCCTGAAGGTTGATTTTATTCTCTTTGGAGCTCCCTGACATCACTGTTTTTAACATTCGGTTTCCATAAATCCAAAAGTGTCATAGAAGATGTATGGTTCGACTCTGCGAGGAATGTGCCATCCTTTTTGAAGTTCCACTTCCAACTTTGTTTACTACTGAACCATTGAAATATTATGAAGCGTTAACTGGCCTATTATCAGAGCGTGTCTGTTCCCTATCAGGGGTCCCCTTTGTCACTGGCTTCCGTCACACCTTGTATCTGATTAACACACTATAGGATAACATAGAGCTACACAGATCTGCTTTGTGTTCTCTCACAGCTGATGAAAAACAGATTTTCCTTTTCACTTTAATGTGGTTGCCCTTTAATTGGGTCTGTAATAGGGTTCATTTGATGTGATTCCTCATACTAAAACTGCTATACAGTAAGTAGAATGCTCATTATGTTCAAGGCTGGACTTGGTGATATGTTACATTCTTCATTATTTAACCATCCCTAAAACACACAGTTTACATAAAAGGTTAAATTAATCACTTATTAAGAAAGAAAAGATTTATCTTGCCTAGCTATCCAAAAGTTAGGCATGTCATCTGAACTATGTGCCTCTATAAACCAAGGAGAGAAACAGATGTTATGGATCACCTTCCGCAGGTGTCTATGACACCCACCTTACAGTAAGTACCACCGGAGGGCAATTCATTCACAGGCCAAAAAAAAATCCTTCTACCATACACCTGTGCAACCCAGAGTCACTTCTTCACAATCAGGTTCATCACTACGTGTATTGTGATAGGAAGCTAATAGAAACCTGTGGTATGAAACTAATGGCGAAGCAGAAAAGAGAGTGAACATCATGCCCCCTAAATTTAGGTGCCTACATAAAATGCACACCATCCACAGGGTTCCTATATTCTCAATAGCTGAAGAGAGAAACTTTGGAGGAATATAAGATATCTCATTGGCAAGCTATTATGAAAGTAACAGAGATCAGACTTTTGGCTCACCTTCCTAGTCTTAAAACTCCAAAGAGCAAACACCAATGCTAGAAGGAAATGTGTCAGAGATTGGTTTATGTGAAGACAAAAACAATCAGGACACGCCTGTCCTATCTGATGCTGCTTGCAGTGTGGTTATTCTTTTAGACCAGGTAGAGCCTTTCCTGTTGGGTGCATGCTCTTTGCCACAAAAAGCTACCAGCACCAAAGCAGACTGACTGCGAATTTAACAATGCAGAAGTTATCAGTGAAAACATTACGTCAACAGTTCAGCCTGCAGCCCCACACCCTAGCTGCCCTTCTGCCCACCTCGCTGTATTCACGACTATTAGAGGACAACAGGGGAACAAGAGACATGGTAGAAAGGCGGACAAGTGAAGGGAGAACCCTTTTTTCCCTGGAGTGACTACAGCACTCTTCATGGAAAGAGGACACCAAGCTGGAGTCAAAGGTTATCTATTTTCAGAGTACACTGCCTACTCAAATAAAGCCCACACCAAATCCCTGTGGTCTGCTCTTCCTTGATTCTAAGAGAGCTGGCCAACATCTTGTACAGCTGGCCCCAAATCCCAGAGCACTGAGGGTTCACAGCACATTCCTTCTTATGTGAAATTCCAGCATTCCTAACATGGAGGATTTCTGTCAGGGCACTCAGCTAACATGGAAAGATGCAAGCTGTTCATTAACACAACTTTCCATACGAGGAAAACGTTATTTGGCATTTTACAAATAACTGGGGCAAAGAACAAGAGCTGGAAAAACACCTTAGGCATAAAGCCCTTCCTAAATCACAGGGACAGTGCTATCTAGAAGATGTTTTACTTCTGCAGGAAGCATAATGATACACTCTTGACCATAAGAGAAACAAGATGGTACAGCAGGCCTGGATTCAAAGCTGTAAAAACATTGAACAGGAAAATGTTGGAAACAGGGAAGGCTCAGACTATACAGACCAAGGATCTGGCTATGGTTAATTAAATATCTTTAGAAGAAATGAGGAAAATCATTTAACTGCAATAAGACTAAGCTAGAAGCAGAAAGTGAGTGAGAAACCTGAGAGATTAATAATCCCTTTAGCTCTTGATAATATTGTCCGAGGTGAACAGAGTAAAGCCATCTCGAGTAAGCTGACATTTCTTTCCACAAGCTTTGAGTTGCAGGTGTCCAGGCTTCTGAGGCAGAGGAAAAGGGAACTTCATTTGCTTGAGACTCCTACACCAGCTGTTGATTCCAAGCTTTCAGCTGAACCACAAGACCTGTCTCTTTTAGGTGTATAAGTACGCTAAACTAGTTGCTTGGTGTCAAGACTCAGCACATGACACATGGCTGAAGCATTCCTAAATTATCAATGCAGACTTTCTTTTTGACAAAAGGGATATCTTGCATCTACCAGTGCAAAGCTGAAACTCCCCAGTACATACTATGCTAAAGCAGCACATCTGTTTCAGTTCATCAATGGCAGAGTCCAGCCAAGCTATATTAAACAAATCATCACTAGTGTAACATTTCCATAATTTCTGTGACAATTACTTTACTACAGAAAGCGTATCTCCCCTAAGGCTTATAAGGCATCCGATTTTCTTCAGTGTTATTTCAATCACACTATATAGAGCTTATTGATGAGTGAAAGAAGCATTTGTCTCCCCAAGAAGAAATTACTTTCAAATCTCTATTCTCCAACATTTAGTTTCTGATTTCCATCATCAGAGGAAGTAATCCTGTCAGCATGTACGGAACAAGAAGACTGAAAACTTAAGTTTTTCTTGTTGTGGATTTAGCACAGATAAGAAGTTTCACCAATCTTAAAGACTATGTCTGTTCAGACACCTCAGAAAGCACTAGTTGTGTAAAACTGCCACACAACCAAACACCTCAGTGTTTACAGACTGCTTTACCATATCCTCTGAGCTGAATGCAAAAACACCTATCAAGATCTGAGCTTCTGATAACTTACCGTTTCGTATTTTCTGCCATCACCATCTACAATGTGTTGCCTTTTTTGCCTGTGATTTTTGGTACTGGGAGACAAAGTGAAACCAGCTTACAACATTGCCAAGAAAGCAATCAGTTAGTGGTTCTGTCTGTCTTCCAGAGAAGAAGGCATATTGTGCTTCCTGCTCCCCACGGAGGCATGGTGTTAGTTATGGTTTATGCAACTTATAACTCAACAGCTAGATGATAAAGCTACAAGTGACCTGTGTGGAAGGAAAACTCTCCTAACTTACCAGTGAACACCATTCTAAGTGTGGCACTGCTCCACAACCAAAGAAAAAAAAAATTACTACCACACAAACTATTCTCAGTATGTGCTCGTTATCTTCTCCCCTACCCCCAGTAACAGCAGTACCATATCATTTCCTCCATTTATTCTTCCTCAAGGCCCAACAAGTCCTGTCCAGTGCTTCTTGCAAGCTCAGAAGCCTTTCCCATCCCTTATCACAGCACTCATTTACTCACAGCTAGCATAAAGATTACCTCTTAGGAAGGAAAAAAAAAAGCCAAGTATATTTTACTCATGTTAACATTGAATATGAAGCTATGTCTTAATGCATTATTCTTCTAGATTCTATAAATGTTGCTTAGTAATACCACTAACATAATTTTTCAGTAACTAGATATTACTAGGGACCACACTGTAAAGCTCCCCTATATGAACAAATCAATGTCTGAGACACTTGAAAACTGCACTGGCCCCAAGATAAAACAAGCATTGGAAGCACTAGACATGTCCAGCTTCACCCAGAAGATAAAAATCTTTCTACTGTTTCACTGGAGAAGTCCCTGGAAATAATTTATCTTGGTAAGCTGAACATATAATAGCCATCATAAATAAGTACTAAGTGCAAATTCATCTTAGTTGAAATCTTGCCCTTAATGAATGTCAACGGCAACTCTGCCATTAACTAGTGGAGCACAATTTTCATTCCATACCTCCATGAAGCAAAACCAGAGTCAGATAAAAAGAATCCCAACACAGAAAATGTTATGTCATTTTACTTTTTTTAGATGAACATTGAATTAGAATGTGTTACTAATGAGTATAACAGAAAAAGACAAAATAGACTATAGTACTGTGCAGCGTAAGTTAGGTCTTATGCTATCTTAAACCTTTTGGTGAACAAGCTGCATTATGCATAATTCAACTAAAGAAGAAACTAAGTAGATGACAAGAAAAACATTAAGGTAGTCAAAGACACTACTCAACTCATAGTTAAGCTCTCTTTGGTTTCATGACAGCTACTCTACATCCAAAAGGATGTACAGTCTGTACAATCCTAAGAAACTACAAAATGTTGAAATTTCTTTTTGGCAATAGAAGTCAATTCAATTAAACAGGCCAGGAGGAATTTTAACAATGAAATGCAACTTAAGTGGAATCAGTTTCACAATGTTTACTTCAAATGAAGAATACCCTAGAAAATACTAATGCTTCTAGAGTCCAGGTTCCCTAGAAGCAGACTATGCTTGCTATAAGAGCTGATAAAGCAACAGCACTTCATAATTCAATATTCTATCTCTTTTCAAAGTTAACAGTTTAATGCAAAACAAGTGTCCAAAAGTTTATGGTGATCAATGGACAGTTGGACAAACTAAGTCATGTAGCTCAAGGAAACCTATCCAAGAGCTGAAGACAATATTAAGAAGTTCAATATTATACTGACTGTTCCCCCAGCAGAAAATAACCAGCTTCAGGATCACTGCCCACATTTTCTTTCTGAAACAAATACTGGCAGCAGGCAATGTAGAAAAACTGAATAAAAGCTGCTTGGTAACAAGAACCATTTGGAGAACTAAGAAATAATGAAATGTAATGTGATTAATTTAAGTATAAAAGCACTCTTTAGAAGTGTCTGTAGTGTAAAGCTAGCTGGCATGAATTTTCAAAGTATATACGCAGTTTTTGGAAGTTTGGTGCACAGCCTAGATTAATGATTGTCATTATCCCATGAAAATTGATCTTTTACCTACGTGATTAGAAAGTTGAGCATGAAAAATATTCTCTATTCGCAAGTTATTGCTAGTTAGTTATTTTAGAATTATCTCGTGTAAAGAGGTTTTTGAAGGACAGATGATTTTAAAAAAAATCAGACCTACCGCTATAATATCCAGAGTGTTGTCACAAACTTTGCGAATCTCGGCATTTTTATCATGCATCAGGTCTATAAGATATGCTGGAGCCTCTGGAAAGAGACTGTTAAGGATAAAAGCTATTTTTTTTCACAGCTCTGGCTTCTTCCAACTGCAAATTTCATTAAGAACCTTAGTCAGGAATTTTCCATCACATGTGAAGTTCAGCAACCTTCCCCAACCACTTGTTAGTTTTGGGTTCTTTTAAAATCACATTTTAAGATACCCAAATTTTCTTCAAAATTGCTGAAGAAAAATTACATGTCCCTTATAAAGAAAATACATTCTGAACTGTCACAGGAAATCCACGCACCTAATGTGTTAGTCCAAAAGACACAGATTCTGTGGAATGATGTCATCTTTTGAGACACTTACTTTTGTAATCTTCAGGGAGTTTTCTTGTTTTAGAAAAAGGTTTTCCATTTAAAAATACTGAAGATAATCTACTATGTAAATGATAGTATTAATACTAGTCTTGTTCAATTTGAGTGAGAAGAGTGTTGTTCAAATGTTGGTGCTTTACCATTACAGATATGAAGAGATGCAATTTTTTTTTTTTTTTTTTTTAAAGCTAGCCACCTAGGAGTTCAAACAGGAGACTAAGAACAACATTCCAAATGGCTTCTCAGATATTCCACAGAATTTAAAGGAAAAACGACATTAAGAAGTAGTCTTTGTATTGTTAGCAAAGCAATTGCTATCTGCTATCCCTACAAGGGCTTCATTCAACCCATTTTTTATGTTTCAATAAAATTTAACATTCAGTTAAGGCCCACAAAGACAGCTAGTGCCTCCTTCCACAGTTTTCAGGTTGTCTGAATGAGCTCAACATAAGCAGTGACTGAAAGAATAAGTAGTAAAGACTGACTAAGAGTGATAAGTACCATACAAAAAAATTGAACAGATCCATGACACGACAGATTCAGCCATCAACAGACAGGCAAAAAAAGGAGAAAGAGGAAAACCAGGAACAGAAATCAAAGTCTCCACTGTGGGAAGAAGATGGGAGACTTACAACAAACATAAAATTCAAAGAACAATTAGGTGGACAAAAATACAGAGCAGGCATTATTTATGTTGCCTAGACTCTTATAAGAAAGAATGCTATTAAAGTACTTTAATGTACATAACTTCAGACTATGCAACATATATATAAAATAATGCAGTACAAGAAGTTTGTCTATGCTCTATGTAAGTTTTTCTATGGACTATGATTTTGACTGTGATTTGAAAAACAAATTCATACAGTAATTCAGACTGGATAGGAACTAATGAGTCATCTGGTCCACTGATCCCTCTCTAACCCCCCTCCCTGTTTCAAAGCAAACTAACTTTTAATCTTTACTATTAATCTTGCCGTCCCTCTACATGCCTAGGCTGCCTGGATTTTTTCTTCAGCTGAAATAAACCATTTACAAAGAAGCCTCTGAGATTGAGAGGTTTATGCAAGAGAAACATAGGCCAAACATCAGTGATGGCAAATTAAGTGCTGTAATTCTACATGTTTAATCTTTAAAAAAGATACGGGTTTCCTTGATAATGACATCTCTGGTGGCTTGGTGGAAGACCATCTGATAAAATACATAGATGATCTGGCAGACAAACTCATCATCTTCCTGCTGAGCTGCAAGGAAAAAAAAGAAACCACAATTTCAGATCTCACAACTAGGAGCTCTAGATCCTTAGAGGAAGCCCAGCTCTTACATGTCAGCTAGACAGTTCAGTGGTATCTGTGAGATTTCATCTCCTGATAACACAAAATTAGTGTTGTTTTCCCTGCTGCAGTCAAGTAGAAAGGCCACAGATTGCAGCAAGAGTTGTGGAGGTGTGGGAAAAATCAAATCCATTAGACCACTAGTCAGTGTGTCTCTACCAATAACAGAGTAATTGCTCCTCCTTTCATATACAAAACACCTACCCCCACCTTGCAAGAGAAAATGAATGGTGGATTTGGTTACAGCACAGCTACGTCAACTAAGCTTCTCTGAGAAACAAGGCCTCAAGTCAAACATCACAATATACCATTTAGAAGCTCAATGAGCGCAGGGATGATTCCAGATTTAGCCAGCAGAGCAGCACAAGAGTCATCCATAGAAACTGTTCCAATCATTATCACCACTTCTAAAACAAGGTCATCTTCTGCAGAACCTGCTAAGTCAGAATGCAGAAAGTATTACCTCTTAGAAATTCTTAATATTATAGCAGCTGTATATTTATCTGTAGATATGATTCTGTTCTTCAGTGTTGTTTCCCCAAACAATCCAAATTATAAAGGTAAACACTCTACTCGGAAAGAGTATTCTTCTAAGTATTCTTCAAGAGACTCCACTTTGAAACACTAACTAAACTTTGAGCAAACCTGGTTTTAGTTTATCCTTGAGGTACGGAACAAGTTTGTATTCTTTCAGCACAAGTTCCCAGTCCAGATCTGGTAAGGTCAAATTTGCAAGTGTTCCCAGGCATTCAATCACAAATTCCTCCTCTTCATCATTTGATATTTGAGCTGCTAAGTCGCCAACATAATCCTAAAGAAAATACAGAAACAAACATTACAGGTGAATAATCTGGGGTTCTGAAAAACTCACAACTCGATCAAATCAAAACTAGTTCTCAAAATAATGCTAAGGGGACTCTTCTCCTAAAATGAGTGCTAATAAGGCAGTTTCAATTTCAGTTGAAGAATAATCCAAGAAAGCATTTCAGCATTCTTCCTCTCCACCCTTACACTTCAAACGGATGTAGATCATTGGTTCATATGTTCCCAAAGTAGCTACTACACACACAGTTTGAGAAAGCTGTTAGAAAATAAGGGAGAGAAGATAGCAAACACCATACTGCATTAGTGACTGTAACACGAGTTCTCTTCCTACAGATTTTCTGAAATAACTACAAGATTTTCTGAGGACGTGAACAGGGGACTTATGAATTCTACTTACTATTTCCATACTGCATTGAGACAAATTGATATTCAATCCTCAATTTAACAGTACACTTAACATTTCCACAATTAGGATGTTGCATTTCCCCTCCTTCTTTTGAAAGGGCAGCTTTACACAGTTAACTGAATATTAAGTATTCAAAATTTTAAAATATCCACTTACACAAAACACTTGGCACAGTGAAAAAAACCCACTTTATTTTGCCCTCTAGCTCTAAAAGCAGAGATTTAGGATAACTGTTAATTGTTACAATGTACACCCCAGCGGTTGGGTGGGTTTTGTTTGCTTGTTTTTGTGTTTGTTTTGGAACAGGGACTTATTGGATACAGCTTAAGATCTGTTTTCCCTGTAACGAGGGATCCAAAGCCTGATCTACCAACTGAGATAGCCTTATAAAACAAAACATAAATCAACCCATGACAGCCAAGAAAACTTAAACTGGACACCCTGTAAAGACAAAACACAGCAGCTCTCCAAAGCCAGTCTTTTCCAGTGGGAAGAATCGGAGATCAGTTAGGTAATAGATAGTACTTACAATAAACAGGCTTTTCGTTGGCCCATCGTGTTGTGAAATATTCCTGATCATCTTCATTAACAATGGGTCCTTAAATTTCAAAGCCCGCTTCATTAGCATTTTCAAACCATTTCCTGAAAAGAAACACACACTTAGGAAATCCTCTGAATTAAAAAAAAAAAAGCCACACAAGGAAAGTACTGGCCAATGAAAAAACAACATGCACAAACAAAAATACCACCAGCTTTAACTTTTAAAAGTTTAAAAGGAAAAAGTAAAGAATCTAGACAGCAACTATTTCTTCTTACAAGTCAACAAAAAAAAAAAAGACCAGCTCTGTATAAATTCTATAGCTTCTTTAAAACAACTACTATGACCATACGTACCAGCGGGACACTGAAAAAAATCAGATAAATAATTAAATGCTTCAGGTCACTCCTGCCACCAATTTTGGGGAGGAGATGGCCATTTGCTTGAAATCATTACTGAAACAGGTGCATTTTATTTTTTTAAACACACATATACAGATTTATAAATAATTCAAATATGCATAATTTATATATGTAAGTATATATCAAAAATATATATAAAGTCTTGTCACCTCCAAGAAAACAGTAAAATCTCAGTATGCTTACCTTCACAGATAAGTTGTACATTTCTTTTGTTAGCAGCAAGGTTAATACAGAAGGAGATAAGTTCCAGGTCAACTCGCTCATCAGGACATTCAAAAAGCATCTTCATTAACTGCCAAGAAACAAAAGCACACTTAAGTCATTAATCTTTTCAAAGCATTAGAAGAGCAATGTTATGATGTCAATGACAGTCTTTTTTTTTTAAAAAAAAATACTCAGCATTTCTACAGGAACAGTAAAGTTAAAGGTCAAAGGCACAAGATGTATAGTTCCATTATTTGGGGATAACAATGCTTATAAAGTGGCAAAAACGGCACATTCATCACCTTAAATTAACTTGGGTTAGTTATATTTTATTGCTACCACTGAATTTCTTATTTTTACTGGGGTTTTTTTAAAGTTATGAATGGATAAATTTGTTTTGAAAGTTTAGGTAGACTTAATATAGGAAAAAAATCCCACAACTCAAGTTACACAGAAAGTCAGATTAATACCTGGTTGTTTAACAAAATTACGACTTGAAACAGATACTTAATTGCAGAATAATTCTACTGCTATTTTGCTTTGAGATTATTCTGTTGATAGGTAAATTAGCTGTATCTGCAGCAATGCGCTTTATCTTTATCTTTGCAGCTTCCACTGGTAGAGCTGAACACTGCCATGTATCAGAGACTTCTCAGTAGTAGTCCTATTCTTTTGGTACCGGGACAGGAAAACCTGGGTTAACACATAAGTAGACAATCGCCTATAATCTTGTTCCAACTGTTTAGTAAGTGTCAGTGAATTCCCAGATGATTCCTTAGGCAAATAACCTATGAACTGCCATCATTTGATATACCTGGCACCTGTATTGTCGATTACGTCACAGGCTATCTAGTCTTATTTTGTTCAACGTGAACACTTTTTGAAATGGCATATTGAATATACAAACATGGCTCAAATACATCCGTTTCTTTTTCTCTGTTTCCAGCCATGGCAGACAAGTTGCGTGGCTTCCTCATTGAGGGGTTGCAGGACGTCACCCTATTTACTCCTAAAACCTGCTCAGTTCACAAGACACATCAAGATGATAACGCAAGGCAACGTGATGACAAGACTAAGATTACTGGAAGTAGAAACAACTGAACCTAAAGATAAGCAGGACATAAGGTACAAAAAATGTAGCTCAGTTTGTGTCAAAAAGTGGTGGGGGGAGAAGAAAGCAATAACTAATCATTAAGTATTTGTGTGCTTGCCCCCTGGTGGAAAGACAGTTTGTAAGGCATTAAAAACTAGAGAAAGTGGGGGAACAACTCGTTTAGAGAGGAAAAAAGGAACAATAGGATTGCAGGAATTTCACTCCAAAGTATTTCACAACAGTAATTCTGTATGTTTATCTATTATCAGATAGCAGGCTGTCATTCCGAATTAACCCAAATAAAATTAAAAAAAAATTATGTTACAACATGAATTAGTTATTGATCTCTCTTTCTGGGACTTTCATGTACTGATTTAAAAATCTATCATTGATTTCTTCCTCCCTTTCTTAAAAAGGTAGAGTCAGATTTCCCTAGGTTGTTTTAAGAAGTTATAAAATCCCTAGTTTATTAAATCCGTAAGCCTGACAGTCACATAAGAGTGAATTAACCAGAGAAGAAAGTTGCCACTTAACAAGTAGAACATGAGCATTCAAAAATCACCCCCTGCAACTCTTCTGTTACAAAACCTTTAAAAACAGATTTTTAAAACCCTTCAAATAATTTGAAAGGAAACATTCTCATTACTTACACAATACAAAATCTGTGGAAATTAGACGTTTAACAAGATGGGATTACACTGTTAATTACTGAACTACTTCTCTATAAAAAGAAAAAATATATCCAGT
This sequence comes from Strix aluco, assembly GCF_031877795.1. Taxonomy (NCBI): domain Eukaryota; kingdom Metazoa; phylum Chordata; class Aves; order Strigiformes; family Strigidae; genus Strix; species Strix aluco. Next base: position 29,201,452 of record NC_133938.1, on the reverse strand, counting down.
TTCAATTAAAGCCGTTCAAATTTTAAAATAATAGTTTCGTACGAGCTCCATGTTTCCCATTATGTCTTCATTTAATTTGATTGCTTCTTGTGCCACTTCAAAAGGAGGAGTAATTGCTGCCAAATAGGAAATATTAAAATTAAATTTGTTCTGCTTTTACTATGTCCATTGTCATCTTTTACTGATTTAACAGGAAGGCAGTAAAAAGACTGCAGCATGTGCAATGAAGAGGCAGTAGTGTTCAATCAGACAAGTCCCATATTGAGTATCAGATACCACAGACCAGGACTGAAATCACTGTGTCTAGACTCTCTGGCACCTGCCTTCACTTATTTACCAGTGACCAGAGGCCAACCCCCACAGCTCTCTGTTCACATACACCTCTGTCCAACCCCCTCCCCAAGCCCAGCTCAAACATCTTTGAATGATTATGCCAGAACTGCATGCCTCAGGAATCTCTCCTGACCGGCTACTCCCTAACTCTGCTGTTTGAAGTGATGCTCTGGTTTCTGAACTTCAGCAGATAATGGCGGACAGGAGCAAAGGGTGCTGTCAAGAGAGGACGTTTACCAGCATTAAGCTGAAAAGAAGCTTATAGATCAAAGAGGGGCCAAACAGGACAACCGTGGTGGAAAACATGTGGGTAGCTGCGGAGAACCTTGCACACTGCTCTGCGGTAAAATATTAAATATCACCATGACATCACTGCCTAACCATGCCCTTTGATTGGCCAGGTTATTACCAATAAAGACTTTTATAAGCATCTGGATGGCATTTGCACCTATTTAAACAAAACACGCATTGCTGAGGTCTAAACAAGAATGAACTGTTAATACTCACTTTTAACTGTTACTAGAATAGCACCCACTAACTCCTGCAATCCACAAGGATGTTTACCTGGGACAGCACGCGCAAGCCCTTGTCAAGCACTTCGCCTGTTCAAAATGACAACAGGGGACTGATTTTCCAATCACTTTCTACAACAGCTAAACAGTCATTATTGAGTATTTGCCAGTTTAGATGTACACCTTTCCTCAAAAGGAAAGAAATTCACAGAAGGGCACATACTGCTATGGAAAAGACAAACTGGTTTTCCAGGGTAGAATCAGATGGCAGGGAGTCCTTTTAAAAGGGTTGCTTTCTTCTCCTGATGCTTTATCCACTTCCTCATGTTTTCTGCTACCTCCGTCTTCCTTAACTGTCCTAGTTTTGAACATTCGTTAATAAAATTTAAGCTCTGGTTGTCCAGCTTGTCCTTTTTGAAAGTCAGCAGATGTGATCTGTGAATGATTACATTGACCATCAAAAGCCATAGTTACCCTTCGGATTTTGTAGTTTTAGCCAAAGTCCAATGAAGGCAGCGAACTTGTTTCTTGCTCCACTAGTCTTTAGATACTGCTCTGTAAGCACTAGTTCGAGCAGTTATTGCCTATCAGAACAACAATGTTCACCAAAGGGCAGAGTATGATATCACAGAAGTTTCCACAGCTCTTTACATTTGGCACTCGGGATCTAAGACTCACGCCAAGATTCCCTGAAAGCACGTCATAAATGAGCCCTGAAACACAGGCATGAATTCTGGTTTGGCTGGTAACTGTTCAGAACAAAGCAGGTCCCTTATCATGCAAATGCCTTAACATGTAGTTGCTTCTTGTGGCAGAAAAGGCAGTCAGCAGGATGTTTACAAGACCATTTTGTAACATACACTAGTTATTCACACCACTTCTCCCCTCTCTATTCTACAAAATCCTCCTGTATTTGGAAAAACATCACCATTTTTGTCACGAGATAGTGACCAGAAACATTCTGAAAACTTTCCATGGCAACTTCCCATTCTGGATGTATTTGATGTTAAAACATGTTTGGCAAGAAAGAAAATATCATGGTGCAATTCTGAAAAAGCTACCGGAGAGCTCTTACACTTATGCAACACAAGCTCTCTCAACTCCAGCCTCATCAGGACTGAGGAAGAAAAAACAAACAAGCAAACAAACAAAAAGAAAATCAGTAAGAGAGGATTTGGTACTTGTTAAAAAACAAACAACAAAACACACCAAAAAAAATACACACAAAACCCCAAACCCCATGATACTGCGTCTCTGCTTGGATCAAAGACTATAACTGGAGACAAAATGTCATGCAACAAACTGTAGCCTGAAAGATTGGTGAAGAACCTTCCATAGTCTTCAAGTCTCCCCTGTTGTACATGCCTGCAGTTGGAAAAGGAATTGTCATGTCACAACACAACACTGCTTGGCTGGTTTCCAGTTCATATCCTGTAATACTGGAAACGTTGAAATTTTGATACCCAATGGGATCAGAAAAGAATGCCTTCTAAAACTGTAAAGGAAATACTTTCCACAAGGTTCCCTAAGGACCTGCTGTGCACAAACTTAATCACTTTCAAGCATTCCCAATCTTCTGTAGAAATTCATCAGGTCACCTGTACTTTTACCAATTCACTGATGCAGTTCAAGTGTTAGCAGCACTGACAGAGAATATGTAGCCTATTCTTTTTCTGGGGACCATTAAAAGACAGCAAAAACAGTCAGGCTGCCCGACGACTAGGTGGTTCACTACCGACTCAGCAGCATCGTGGTTGTTCCCACTGTCACCTGTGGGTGTCAGTGCGAGCTCTGCTATGAGCGAGGAAAAGACCTGCACAGGGAAAGGTGCGACTTACCACCTCATCACATAGAAAAGCACATACCTGTGGGATACAGTCTGTGTATGCAAACATTGATTTAAAGCGATCATCCATGCTTATGTGATACAGAATACACATTGCTACTTGTTTGTAGTTTTCGTTTGCTAGAAGGAGAAAAAAAAAATCTGTATTAATGGAAGTCTAGTATTTTAGGTGTTGTAAACACTTAAAAGGGGAAAACAAAAAGCACAAAAATCCTAGCTAATAGAGGGAAAATTTAAATCAGAAGTGCAACATTATTGAAAGGCTCTTGCCTAGCCTATCCAAACGAACCACATATTTGTGCAGAGAGGCAACAAAGGCAATGCTAACAACTACCCCTCTCTCCAGCACCTCAAAACACTTCCTTAAACCACACTTTGCAAGGAATGTATTTTGTGAAAGGACACTTAGTAATGATAGGCCATCCAGAGAGAGCCTTCATCAGTTTCCAGCTAGGAAATTAAATATCAAATGTAATGCCAATTTAGCTGTGGATATTCCTGTTGAAACAACAAGCTTGTCTCAAAGTGAAATGATAAAGAATGTACCAATGCCAGAGAGAAAAATAAGAACTACCACTAAAAAGTGTTGTAGAAGGAATCTAGAGCCTTTCAAGTAAGTCACATACTGATTGTTTTATTATCCTAAATGACAATATTATCCTGTGGGTGCCTTTTGTGCTTCATACATTTCAAAGATGACATTAGTATATTTTCACATTAATACTTACCAAAGAGAAAAAGATTCCCAAGAAAAATTGGAGCGGTTAATGGGAGTAGGCTGTGAAGTATTTAACGGAAAGGTTCTATAAAACCAACTTAGACAAACATACAAATGTTTAAGAACAACACAGACGAATTTGATCTTGACTCACTGCTGAAATCCAGACTGAGCATTCTCTTGAGCTCTCCTCTAGCCCTACATTAGCAGGATACTGGCTATATATGGGATAAAACATTCATCTGAACGTTTATGTTAGACCAGGATGTAATAAGGTCACCAACTCAGAATTTAATCATAGTTCTTATACAACTGAACAGAAATATCCTACCTCCCACTTCTATTTAAGCTAAGTTAGAACATATCTGTTTAACACCTTGGCAAAGCATCAAGACCTCAAGCAGCAACCAACACAGTTAAATTTTTCTTCTGCATACATCATTAGGAACTGGAATTTCCTTTAAGTAGCAAGGATATGATGACTTTATCCTGAGAATGCACATTTGTGCCTTTTTTCAAAATTGAATTACCAAAAAAGACCCATGAAACCCTTCTGGCAGTTGCCCTACAACAGTGAAGTATTCTTTCCCATGCCAAACCTAAAAACATAGCTGACCTTTCAGATCTTTCTGGATTCTTACCTGTTTGAAAAACCATAACTTGTATCACAACCTTCCACATGCTTAACAGCTGGCGAAGGATGACTCCAAAATCTGAAAGCTACTCTGGCTATTATTAACATAAAAGCACAAACAGTACTATAGTTGCTGAAGCATACATACTCCGTTTTAAGCAAACAAAACGAAGTGTTTACTATCTTTTGTGCTTCTCTTATCACTGGTCATCTTACCTACCTATTCACTTGTAGTGACATTGTAAATCCAACAATTACATGAAAAAAGCTTCCCATACATACAGCTAAAGGCTTCTCCTAAGCAAATATAAAAATTTCAAGAGTAAATTATGCCTTCAAATTTCATGAGACTGGAAAAAAAAGAGCTGTTTACACTGCTCTTAACACTTCTTTCCATGCTTCTATTTAAGACTCAAACATCAAGGCTCGAATTTAAGACTCAAATTACAATTACACGTTGCTGGATAATGCAGGAAACACTATGTGAAGCAAAAGGTGAGCCAGTATAAAAGGGAGGAAAGGTTGACTCGTCAGAACAGCCACAAGAAAAACAAACTAGAGTGAAGTTGGACCAGACCTTCAGCAGATATGAACTGGCAGGCAGTAAACAAGTATGATGCTACTCTATATCTGTTTAACCTCTGTCCTTCATGGGTATTTTTCTTCCTTATTTTTGTAAGCTTCACTTGTGCTAAGATAAAGCATCAGCTAAGACGGTCTTATATTTGGTAGCAACAGCAGTTTCCTGGTATTTAGCAATACTGGCAGCTTATTTTCAAACAAAATAGCCTACTTTAGCAGCAACGCCCTCTGTTTTTTGAGAAGAAACTCTGTGTAATTTTCTCTCCCCTTTTTTCAGAGGCCCAGCTTGCCATAATAATCTTTCTAATGCCTGAACACTACCTCCGGTATCAGTGCTGAATGACAGCACTGCCTTGCTTTCTAAACTACCAAAAATAAAAAGACCTAGATACTCAACCTAAAGTGTGAAGAATATCCAGAATTCAAATCAATTTATTTTATCTGAATGAAATCTTAAGGACTTGGTTTTTTAATGACTGGCACTTAAATCATTCTCTCAAAGTATGTTCCATAAGACAGATTTCATGACATACCAAAGGCAGAGACAGCTATAATTTCAAAAAGAACTGAATTTAAATTCCTTCTTGCTGTGCAGTTAACTGACCCATTTCCCCCCAGTTCCCCTGTCCTACTATCAACACAGGGAACAGAGAAGGGTTCAGAGGATTTAAGCCAGAGGCACTTATTGAAGAGGCTCAGCAAGGAAGTATTTTTTAATTGTAAGTAAATGGAAAAAAAAAACCTGAATTCTACTGACTTAAAGATGAAAAACTACAGAACTAAAGCTAAAAGAAAACAGTGTGCAACTAAACCAGCTTTTAAGTATTTAAATGGTGTATGCATTTTAAGTTTAATTTCATTTTAATTTCCCAGAAAGGAACAAGTTTCAGGCTGGTGTCTGGAAATTTCACTGTCCCACTTTCCCTATGGAAGCACTTTGGTGGAGTAAAAGCAGAACCTCCTGACTTTTTTTGGTTCTCATGCAAAACAGTGGCAACTCATGATCCAAAGAATCAAACGCTTCAGGAAAATCAAGAGGTGGTAGTTTTTAAGCACAGCCAGCACGATTTAATGCAATTGTTAATCTTGTGCTCAATTAGGAAGCACACAGTCTATTGGAAAGTTGACTGGAAACCATGCATAACTAGTTTGTTGAAGATTAGGAAGAGAAGAGATTCAACAGTTACAGCATTTTAAATACTAAGCATCATCTTGCAGGCTGAAGATTGTATAAATGGGTAAGAAGCGACAGGCTGTTTGAAAAATCCACCAAGCCAACTGCCATCCTTTTACAGAGGGACTTCACTCCCAAAAACATAAACTGGCAGCTACTGACTATTACTTGAATATGCCAATACCAAGCTTATTTTGTTTTTATTATTTTATACTCATCTGAATGCTAATGAATAAAGCCTTAAGTCAATCATTGTTTAGAGACTTGGCTGCAAAAATTTCAAACCCTGTCCAGTACCTGGCTAGAGAGCAACTTTCCAAAGCATGGTGGTGATACCTTTTCTGCTATTTTTGACCACTACTGAAGGCCACACATGAAACAGCACCAGACACTGCAAGGAAGACTTCCTTATGACTTGGTACAATAGGCACCAATTATTCCCCTAACTAGAAAAAGCAAGAGAAAGAAAAGAAAAAACAGATCTCTGCCAAACGTGTTCATAAAAATCACCAAAGTTTTGGTGGGGTGCCAAAAAGTTGTGGCCTACAAATGCTGGTAGTTTTGCGCATCAAGCTTTTTATGACTGAAGGTGGAATAGCCAAATGGCCTGAAGCAGTAAGGGCAGCCCTGGAAAATAATGGCCTAGTCATTACGGATTCTTCTGGTATTTATGGCAATAAAACATGAATCATAATGAACTCATTGGATATTAAATGTGGGGGTCATGAGTACTTTGATAGGATTTCCACAAGAATTTACCATTAATTAACCAAATAATTATTTGAAAGTGTTACTGAATTATCCTTAGTTCTTATACAGCCATTCCAGAGAAATTGGTCATTCCCAGCTGAGTGCAGTTAATGCCTTAACAAACCGGTCATTAACTGCAGTTACTGATTTTGTGGGAATTATTGTGTTATAAAATACACTCAACAGTTTATAGAAACAATACTTAGATTTTTTTTGCAGCTGTAGTTCAGCTGGAGCAGCTGGGATGGAAAAATATCAGGTCCCTCGGGCTGTTTTCACAACTAGTTTTCTGCAAATTAGAGAGGGAAATAAATACATGATGGGTTCTGAGTTCAAAATGGCTTCAGATTCTTAGCCTTTGAACATTAATAAGAAGCCATGTGCCCGTTCTGGGGACCAACGCCTGAATTCCATGTCTAGTTCTTACTAAGGTTAAAGATCTAAATGGTACTAGTTAGCAGAAGCTAAAGAAAAAACCCACGATTTCTTGATCACGAGATCAGGTCCTATGTTTTGGTTGAGGTTGTGAGCTTAAAATGAAAAAAATCCTCCATTAGCTCCACAGCGACAAAAGAGAAATCCTAAAGCTGTAAAACTGAAATGCTACTCTGAGTTGCAACAGCAGCATTCAGTTTTCAAATGCTAAAGTAAGAATAAGAATATAAATTATGGACTAAATTATTCAAATGTAACACTATCAGCAATTCAAGCAGCCATCATTTCTAATGGAATCATCAAAGTGTCCACATTAGATATGAAATATACCCTATCCAACTCATGTGCAAAACATTAAGTACACTAAATCAAAACCAGAACACAAACGAAGGTAAATACCTATTAAAATGGCAGAGTGAATCTTCATTTCAGTTTCAAACTCTGATACTCTCAAGTCAAATCTGCTGCAGAATTAGGCAAATAAGAAATCTAGATGGATAAGAATGTCACAAACTGAGTATCAGATCTATACACTGTCTCATACTGCTGTCAGAAAACATTGAAATCAAGAGATTATTCACATGCATCATAATTAGCAGTGATCTTAGGAAAAAAGTGATAGAAAGGTATCTCTGGTTACCACTGTCCCATATTATTCCTTGCAACCAGCTCTGAAACAGTTGGACTAAGTTACTCCATGTGTGGTTTTAGACACATATTGATTTGATTTACATACATAAATATAAATCGTATTGGATATATCAGTTTATTTTATCAAGAGAACCTGAAAGAATTTTCAAATCTGCTCATACTCAAGGAGACTAGTCATTGTAAATAATATATTATGATTTAATTACATACTAATAACCGCTCTTGTGCCACCTTTATGTTATTTGAAACTGGCTTCATACCATAAGCCTAACTTAAACCCCTGATTTTGCCATGGTTGGAGGCTTTTTTGGTTTTTTAGTTTGGTTTTTTTTTTTCTTTCCTTCCCCCCAAAAAAATTAAGTACATGCCACATCTGAAACATGGATACAATTTTTTTTCTAGGAAACAAAGAAGGAATTATAATGATGAATCCTAAGTCAAAGGACTACTAAATGACTAATTTAGGTTATTTAATGTTACAGTTACAGACAAAAATTAAGCTGCACATCTGGAGCCCCAGACTCAATTTCTTTGCCTGGAACTCTATGCAAGACAGACTGAAAAATATACAGTAAACACTTAACTGCAGTACCGCTACTCATAAAAAGACAACAAAGCATTGCCACTGGGTAGACAACATACTGCTAAATTTAGATATGTCCTTTTTTTGAGGCTTGATCTTCCTACAGGAAAAAACAAACATTTTTGTCATTCAGGATGTCCTACAACCAATCATACTTGAACTCATGTGAGTTCACACAGAAATTGGAAACTGATTGGTTGTAATATCCCATGTACTGCACAAGTCAGAAATAAATGAATTAGAAGTTCAGATTAGAGAGAAAACAGGAGGCAATAGGATTATCCCTGAAGGAAGAAGATAAAGCTGCTTCTCTTTTCTCCACAAGAGAAATATGTTTTGGGTCAGGCTATGAGCAAGGAAGAAAGCAAGAGATAGAAAAAGAATTAACTACTGTTATTACAAGAAACTGGAAATTAGAAGAGGTGGTTTTTAGTTTGATGCAAACTAAGAAAACTCCCACTTCCAAAGTAGGTGGAAAAAATTCCATGCAAAGCTGTTCCTTTAGAAGTCTCCACCAAGCTACATAGATTAAATGCTTACTTATGCTGTGTACAATTAAATGGAAATTTATAGGACATGCATAATTTTTGCCATTTCTGCACTATGTTTCATTGAACTACATCAACCGCTCCAGTTACAATTACTAGAAAATATTCAGACTTCTCTGCTCTAAAAACACCCTTCCAGTCTTCTTGTTTGGAATTCAGTGGGAATGGAAATTGGAAATAGGTAGAGGCTTTCTATGCTCCTGGGTCTGTGGGTGCACAGCTCCACAGCAGAACAGCCTCAGTCCTGAACGGATGGCGCAGCTATATTTCAAAATGCTCCTGCTCGAAGGAGGAAAAAGAAAAAAAACAATGCATCATACTGCCTTTCACTTTGAGAAAGGGATGATTCACCGCATTGAAATGGAAACCGGTTTTACCCATGTTTCGAAGTTGCTGAAGTACAAAGCTGAGGTTCAAATCTGCTAAACCCAAAAAGTGGAGTTAAGTTCTGGTTGAGCTTTTGAGTCTTCCAGATAACAAGAATTAAGCTCCTTATTACTCAAGAGATACTGTTCCTGTGGGACTACCAGCATACTCTACTGGCAAAGTCTTGGAAGAAAGGTAAATAATTCAGTTATATTCTTCTCATCGTGAAAACATCATATTTTTGTTATTTAAAAGGTCATTCGCTGATTATCTACAAGTTTCTCACAGATCTGATAGCTTTTCCAAAAAGGAGACATTTGAGGCCCCAGCCTCACACAGAAAGTTCTCCTTTATTCAATGAGACTACTCAAATATTTAAAATTATAACCCATCCTGCAAAGCATCTGCACATCAGAGGTCAAAGGAACAGAAATTGATTGTATGGAGATATACCAGCACTATACTCACTATAGTGCAATAATTTTTAGGTTAGCATATCTCTTCCCCCATCAGCTCAAAGGGTTTGAAGATAATACTATCAACTGACAAAGGATTTCTCACCTTAGCAACTGCGACATGGGGAATTTGCAGTTGGTCTCCTGTACTGGAGAAGATCAGAAACTCGCGAGTTAAGATGTTTCCGCATTTCCAAATAGGAAAGCAAATTGAAAGCTGCACCCTTATGCCTGAATTTGTAAAAGCCTCAGGATCTATGGGATTACTACCTCTGCAAAATTGTTCCATGTGATCCTTTGAGACCATGCCTCTGCCTGCAGGCTTCACAAGGACTTTGGAGAAGGTGCTCCTCTCTCTTCAACCTTGGCCCTCATAAAGGTTGAACGAAGATGTTACCACAGATTAGGAAGACTAGCAGTAGTGCCCCACCCCTTCTATATGGAGATTTTCCAAGAAACTAGAGCTGGTTGTTTCTGTTCTGTCATGCTTTAGGCATCCAAGTTATGCCCTGTGAAGCTTTCAGATGTCAACAGTTCACATAGAAGACTAGATTTACTTTTTACTGTTAAGTATTAATTTGCTCTTGCAATATGCAAAGAAGCAATTAAAAGAATTCAATTAATTACACGGTCACATATTGTAAGCTCCACAGTAGAAATACTGGCTCAGAGGATCCTTCCCATTCATCAGTTTAGTGATTTTCCAACAACTCTGGTCCCTCATCTTTAGATTTCTGCCATCTCTCCACTCCTGTCCTTGCTGCTGCCATAAGCATTTCTATTTTCAGTCAACACTCATGAACTTAGTTTCTTGTGTTACACCAAAGTTATCCCCTCCATTAAAAAAGCTAGTAACACAGCTAAATACACACGTGCACTTGGGAGCAGCACACCACAGCAATGAGCTTTCACTCACCTGAACAGTCAAAGGCTGAGTGTTCAAGTTAGCAAGGATCCACCTGTAATAGCTACAAAATGGAAAAACTGTTTCCAGCTCTGGACAGTGATAAAGGAGTCAGAAAAATCTTAAACAGACTTCAAAAACTTAGAAGATTATATAAAAATATAACGTTATGAGTTTCAGTTATTCTTTTCTGGTAATTCACTACAATTTACCAGTAGCAGGAAGCCAGGACATAGTGATGGTGTTTACCTTAAAGTTAGTTGGGATTTTATTTCTGCTTCAAACACAATATTAGCAATACTGACGTCTCTCTACTTGGAGTTCTGTATTTCTCAACATCTGAAGTAAATTTTTTTTAATAATACTAAAGTTTGCTGTCTAATCCATAGTTAAGGTATCTAAATAAGTGCTGGGTTCTAAGACACACTGTGCACCCAACACTCCTTAAGTCAGACAGACATGGTAGGTTTATTTGCACTTCTAATAAGGATTTAGAAGTTGAATGTTAAGAGATGTTTTTGTTTTGTGTTTCTTTTGGTAGGTTCTTTTTGTTTGTTTATTGTTGTAGGTTGAATTTTTTTAAGCCTTGGCCATACTCACCACAAATGATAAAAAAAACTACCATTAAAATAAATCCCTTAATAATTACTGCTTTCCAACAGACTGGTCCCTGTAGTTGAACTGTTACTTAATGTGCTTCAGCCAGCCTCTACTATAAAGGAATGGAGACACCCCAGGCAATATTCACACAACAAGTATTGGAACCAGCTGCTGCAGAGCCACCTTAGGAAAAAAAGGTTTCTCAATTTAATTGGGAAAACAGGAGGAAGCATAAATTTTACTGCCATTAATAACTTCAAGCAATCCCGATATGACTTTACCTCACCCTGATGGCTGGACATGTGCTTTTTGTTAGGGTCTTTGCCACATCTGACCCCTATTGTTTGCTCACTTGATCAGGTAAGAAAATGTATGTTTCTTTATAGGATAAACGAGGCCTATTAAAGCCAGAAAAAACACTGCAGTAGCCTATAAGAAGCTCCATTTTTCAACAGATGTGTGAAGCTCCATAATAAGTTCATTACAAAAAGGCCAAGTGAACTCATAAAGAGAACACATCTACTTTAAGCCTTCTTAAAAGAAACTTTCATAAAAGGAATAGAACATTAAAAACCCACAGCACTCCGTTAATTAGCCAGCAAAGTACTTCTTGGGTTTTTAAACAGCAGTCAACATATAATCCAGCTTGGCTGCATACCATATCAAGACTTGATTGTTAAGAAACCTAACATACAACTGTTTCGCAATTCTTTGATTGCTCATTAAACTTAACTTGTAAAGAATGGAAAAATATCAGAGGAATTTCAGCAGTTTCCAGAAAAGATTTTAGACAATAAAATTCCCAAAAATCCTATCAATGAACTTAGTGAAGACAGACTCTTCAGTGGGGACTAAATCAGACTGTCAAAGTTACCCTGTGCTCTGGCCATCTCCATCATAAATAAAGAAGTCCTAATAGAAAAGTTTGACCTGCTGTGGAGTTTTCAAACTATTGCACAGAGCCTAGACTTCTGTGTAAGATCTGGTGGCTACTACTACTCTGTGTGCTGATACTAAGTCCTGGAACATCAATAAACTAAGAACATCAGGCCAGGATGCTCACATGAATAAGGCATATAGGCTTGATGTATACTGTGATGGCAAAACTGTACTATTGCTACTGGGACTGATCACACTGTATTTCAAAGTGTTGTATAGCAAACGCTTATCTGCTTGGCTGAATCTACAAAGACATTTTTCCTTCAGTCACTGTAATCTGTACTGGAAAACATAACCCAAGATGTTCTTTACCACCTAAAATCTCTGAGATTGAACACCTTGGCACTGTGTAACACTTTCAGAGCCATATGCACAACACTCTGGCACTCCACGTCCCATTTGGGCCCAATTTGCAACTGGTACTGTTCTGTGACTCGCCCGCTTTTCAGCTCACCAATAGCTGTGTTCAATCAGCCCTTGATTTTTAAAAGCAGCTAGTCATTTCAAGCAACCAAGAGGAGACACTTTAGTCTGACTTTCAAGCATAATGGGTTTTCACTCTTTAAGCATGGCTTGCATTGGGAAATGACAAGAAAATGGGATTTCAAGACAGTATGCATTCAGTACACCTAAGAACTGTCCAGAGATGAATGCACACACCATAGAAAGAATGTTTGCTCCCCACATGCAGCCAGACCTATTCCTTTTACCCTTTGATCAGCAACACAGTGCCCACTGTAACAGCTTTTGCACCATACCCTATCATTTATATCCTTTTGAGAGAAATAACTAATTCATGGGTTAGCTAGAAGCCCCAGTACTGCCTGCCACACCTGCATACTGCCAGGAGCTCCTGAACAGTCATCCACCAAGAAGAGTTTGCAGCCTGCCATAACACACACAGCAGCACTCAGCTGGTTCTGCTGTACAAACTGCCTGCTGTTCTCATGGAGAATGGAGAACTATTTGTCTCACTTCACAAAGGCTAAGAAACCACTCAGATGCAGCACAAAATAGCACCCTTATTAGAAGAATGTGAATCACAAACTGTGCCTATATTTGAGAGAGCTGTACTAATGATTTTGTATTTGGTTTGGCCGGTTAACTGAAAAATAAAGTGGATTTGGTCCAAACAAGAAGTGAGGCTTTTTTATTCTTCCTTGTAGACAATGTTTTCTTCTGTTTGCTGCCAGGGCATTTACTTTAGAAACCAATCACACATCCAGAGGAAGAATTATGAAAAAGGGTAGCACTTCCCTTCTGTCCAACGATGGAAGAGCATTCCCAGGGATAAAGGAAGGATGTGAATCTGTTTTCTTAAAGCTCAGCTCTACATTTCCCCCTTTAAGTGAGAATACTTTCCACAAGCAAATATACTAACCACCAAACTCTACTGTATTTGGAACAAGTTACTCCTCTACTCCACTTCACTTGAATTATGCCATGCAAAGCAAAATGGGAGCACTCTAAGAGGGAAGCAAACCTCCACAGAGTAGTCTATAGCATGCTGCTTTGGTCTCTCCTTCTGAGGTGATAATGAATCTGTGTTTTCCACATTTCAGGCAAACATCTAGTTTAAACCACTTGGTGAATTCACATGATTTTTCACCTTAATCCACTGAAGCCATACTTCACATACACTGGCACATAAAGCATTCACACAGAGAATGTATAAAAAAAAGATTACTCTGTAAATATAATTTCTAAGTATTAAAGCAAAGCCACCAATACAGAGAACGTTCTCTGCAAGGCCCTGGTGGCTCAACAATTACAAGGTTTTCTTCAAGAACTGAAGTCATACAAATCAACAAAATCTCTTCTCATACCTCTTCAAGCAGCTTGTGTATGGAAAAACCTGAATACACCAGGCTATATCTCATAGGCCTCCACAGCTCTGCCCCAGCTTCTGCTCTCAAGTCTGAAGCCAAATTTCCCTCAACTGCACCCAGTTCTTTGAGATTCAGAGAATAACAAAGATCAGCTGTAGTTCATTAACTTGGGTGCCTGGAGGGACTAAGAGGAGTCTTGTCATATACAATACTTCAGACTTGTGAAGGGAAGCCACGAAAACTAGCAAGTGGTGTTGACTGGCAAAGCTACACGGGGAAGCAGGCATTGGCACTATTAAAAAGAAAAGGCTAATTAAAATGGAAACCAAGACTAAGCAGAATTTCTCATGCCCATGCTTTCAACAGCAGCCTCAACACTCTGAAGTGAGAGGGAAAGAAAGAAGATGGTCCTTCTCCAATATATCCACGTCATACTTAGTCCATTCCTGATAGCTCAGCTGAAGGCAGTCCATCCCCTCCACTTCCAGCCTACACCTACGTTTAGAGCATTCCTGCTCCCAAGCCACCAACTGTCCTTGGGAAAGCGGCACGTCTTCAAGAACTGCAGACTGCAGCCACCTCAGTGCTCAGTCCGAAACCGCTGCTTGACAAATCCCGTCCTTTAATTCTTTGCAATCTCAACTCTCCCCTTAAACACCTACTACATTTAATTTATACTCATCTCAAACCCAGTGCTAAAGACTCAAAGGCACAGCATGCACAAATGTTAAGTTTCAGTAGGCTGAGTCAACAAACTTGACCTCTTGGCATTAGGAGCTGTACGGTAACTTGTCAACAGCTGTTGAGGTGTGTTAGCACTTTAAGGTGACCTGCAAATATAAGTCGAAGGGTACTGACTTGAATAATGTGTGTTTAATACCCAAGTAACCTGTATAAAAGGGGCATCTGGCACATGATTATTTTATTATTAAGGTTGCAGGCTTCCCTGAGACAGGACACACAAAGTGATGTATTTGAGAATTACCTGAATCACTATACCAAGAAGAATCCCACAAATCAGGGCTGGCCTTAGAAACAAGTAAGGGACAATATTTCTACCTACATTTTCTAACCAGCACACTGCAAAATAAGTATCAATCAATTCTATGGGGAGAAGCTAGGGCAAACTGCACTTGCAACTATGTTAAAAAAAAAAAAAAAAGTTGAACACTTCCAAGGAAAGAAGAACCACCACAGACAGTGAAGCTTCTGAAAGTACTAGCAGAACTTGCTGCATATTACCCTACCAACCACTTCAGGAACAGACTGCAATTTTAGCAGCCAGTTCTTCTGAGCTAAACAGCCTTCTGCACAGGCCTGCTTACACGTCCAAGAGAATGGCATTTGAAAAGAAGTTTTCCTCTTCACATTAGAATCAGATACTAGAAAGCAGCTATTTTACTGATGAGTTTAGTCTGACTCCAATATTAAACAAGGAATTTCTGGGAGCAGAGACTTCAGTGATTTGTGTCATGCCACTGCTTGGGGTGACAAGCACCCAGAAACCTTAACTTTAGGCCACAGCCCTAGTTGCTGTACAAACAGAAGAAAGAGACAAGTTCCTGCTCCAAAAAGCTTGAAATCCAAGCTGAGCCAGACTACCTAGCTAGATCCTCTCTCAAAAGAGATAAAATATATTTCCTGACCAGCTTCCACTTCTCAGTTTACTGCCAAACAACAGTCTTAAGGAAAAAAAGTATAAAGAAGAGGGATTCCAAATGCCACTTTTTTTCTTCCTTTTAGCTCAGCCCAGAGGAGGTTATCAAGTGCGAACATGGTTGTGGAGCAGAAAGCATAACAAGATCTGAGGCACTTCAGGATATATCATATAGCTGTTATATTAATCACTGACAGGATTAAGGCTTCCAAAGCAGTGTAAGTTTTCATGGTATTAACTTGTATACTAAACAGCAACAAGGCCACACTGAGGTTGAATGTAAAATTGAGAAGGCAAACAATCCTAAGAGACTATACAAAGCTAGGGGAGAAAGCTCATAGATTCACCATTGCATTCCACTTGTTCCAATCACATCTGGATACAGCAGCTGCACTGGATTTAGTACATCCCAAACCCAACGTATCTCACGACGCAAACAGCTTTACTGTCCCTGCTGAAATGTCTATGTTAGAACAAAAGAAGACATACCTAGAAGTGCAGTGAGTTTGGGAAGCAGACCAACTTGTACCATTTTATTTCTCAGGCCTGTGTCAAAGGAGAGATTTAATAACAGTCGAAGAGTGATGTTCAGCAGGTCTTCATGTTCACAGGGTACCATTTTCACAAGTTTTTCAACAATATCCATTTCAACCTGTATATCAGTAAAAAAAACCAATCCATAATCCATCCAAACTCTGCTTCGTCTTCAATGTAAAAGCCCTCTCAGTGTGTTATATATTCACACGCACACATATGCAAACACATACCCAATTTGTACCCATAATAGCGACTGTCAGTGGATTTTCATCTGAAGCAGCTTTGCTTATGTCTTTGTGGTTGAAGTCTTCTAGATTGGGTTACCGGGTAATGTTGATTAAAAAAGTTTTTGAACCAAACAGTTCAGATGTCTTGGAAATATTCCTCACAGTTGAAATACTGCAAGAATGTGGTCAAGACATCACTTGCAAGACTAGATTGGGGGCGGGGGGGTGGGGACTCTTTTAAACTTAAACACAAGCAACCCTGGAGCAACTGACATTAGAGTCAAAGAGATACCCAACCAAGACAGACAGAAAATTGGCATCCAAAAAGAATTTGAGACCTTTCATTATGAATTTCAAATGAACCCCCAGACAAAACTTTGCATGTGCTCTCTGAAGAGGCATGCCGTCCTGTACATTAATTTAATAAAAGCATGAAAGTCATCTTGAAACATGTATCACTTTCAAATTAAAAAGTGGAATCTAGGAACTGAGAAGTGGTATCAGTTCCTGAGATCATGTTCACTTTACCAGCCAGAAAAGACATCTGAGCATTGACTGGCAAGACTTCAGAAAGTTTTTATCATCTTTTAAACAACATTTCTCTGCTTTTATTCGACATAATCTTTTAAATGCATTCATTTTTCGTTTCCCAGAACCTTCTTTGGCCAGAAGGACGCACATAAAATTACTTGCATTCTTCAAACTTCAGTGTGTAACTAACCTTCCAGTTATAAATACACACAGAATGAATACTAAGAAAAAAACGTACAGCTCTCCGCACATGGCAGAGTGCAATAATCAAACAACTGACTGAATACCTTTGATCAAAAACAATCAGATAGCAAGAACTCCTACTTCACTGCTTTGAATTTAATATGGCACTTGAATACCAAAGGAAAGAATGTGCTATAAATATACATGGATTATTCAGTTTTACTTAGAATCAGGTGCTGCACAACTAATTTTGGTTCATTCTGCCTTTGACATTTTTGTGTTATTCCCTAATATTTTTATTAGAACACCTTCTTCATTGGTAGCTTTCCTTAATAGTATTGTGGAGAAAAAAGTATCATCTTTATTATGAGTAAGAAATGCTCAGACAGCTGACCTGAAGCATACAAACCTTTTCAAAGGTCTTTTCAATACTGTTAAAACACTCTGCAGTAAAATAAATTCAACAGTTTTGTTTCACTTATCTTTCCACTAAATCAAATGGAATGCAGAAAGTGTGCCAGCAAATCAGTGGGCTGGAGAGCTAATCCTTATTTTCCTAATAAAGTCCTTCAGGGCACTAAACAAGTATAAACTAAATCAATGACCAATCACCCGATAAACAGTCTACATTCCCCCCAAAATGCATGCTTGGTGTCTGACTTTTGTTAAGAAATAGGACACCCATATATAAATAAGGGTGATACCTCATCTGCAGTGTTCAGTGCATGTGCACGTGAATGACAGATCCAGTAACAAAGATGCAATTAATTTTCTATTGCATTTACATGGATCTTTTCACCCCACAATCTAAGCATAACATTAATCTCAGATTACCTCTTGGATAAGGTGAATTTATCATTTTCATTTCACAAACTGGCATAAAGGCACAGCAGTGAAGGCATGTATCGACGGAAAGCCATTGAGAAATCAGTAAAGGAGATACTCGGCTAGAGCTTAAAGTCACAGAAGAAAATATGCTACAATTTCAGTAGTTTGAGACTTCACCTAAAAAAAGCTTATGAAGAATAACAGTACCTACAGTTCTTAGGAGCTATTGGCAACATGAAGGAACAGTTGTGAGGTACCTTTGAAGACCAAGCTGACCTAGGAAATAAGTAAACTAGTCTACCAAACTGAAAAAGGATAACTACCTCTCTTTCCAAGACAATACATGGTAAAGACAATAATATGTTGTCAAAAGTGTCTAGGTTGGGGCAAGGGTCATAGGCACCTCCAGAAGTGGGGGTTATGACAAGACTTTGTAGTGCTGACTTCAAAATCTGGAATTTCATGTATCATATCTTGAAGTAGCTTCACTGTTTGGGATGACAGTTCTTCAAACTTTTTGCAGCATGTTATGGCTGGGTGTTGTATTACTTTTCTTTTACTCATTTTACTATTAACAAAAGAGGATAGTCAGTGCTACAGGTATTTCAGGTAGGGACAGAGATGTCTCCCTCTTCCCTCCAACCACACAGTTTTCAGAGTCCATACCTTTCCAGTATTGCAGTAGAGTGCTATGAGCCTTACCATATCATTTTTGTTCTCCATAAAAATGCTGAGTTTCTTCAAGAAAGATACAACCAGGATAAGCAGCTCAAAATTATCACGGTCCAGTGCTTTCACTAACATATGGACAATGTTCTTGTTTCTCATCTTCAGCTCAGTGCGAGTATCCTCAGCAAGATTTAGGAGCAGGTAAAGTGCAACTAATAAAGTCCAATACAAACCATACCAACACATCAAAGACAACAGAATCAAACAAGTCTCTATATACACATATTAACTACTTAAGACATTCAGAAGCATTCTGCTCCCTTCCCAATGAATTTTGAAGGAAACTGACCATGAATGCTTTTTATTCCTGTTTAGAAAGCATTAAGAAGATTAATTCTAAATAGTGGCTTTGAAAAAAAAATATTACGATCACTAGAAGCTTTTTACATTTTTTTTTCTTTCAATTCCAGTGGGAACCATTATAAGGCCCTTCCCAGAAAAGCTGTGCCACTCAGATCATTTCAATCTAACATTAAGTGTATTTTAGTAGAAAAACAGACAGAGTGAAAGCTATTCAACTTGAGTCCAATACAGGCTAAGTTAGGCTAAGTTAAAAAAAACCCAAATCAAACATACAAAACCAAAATACCCAACTTCCCCCAAACCAACATCACGAGCAAGGAAAAGTTAAGTGGATTGCTTTTACTACTTTTCCTCTAAGACTGATAGATCACTTCAAAAATTGTCAGCATACTGTCGAACAATCTGATAAGAGTATTCATCTTCTCCCTGTTCTTTGGCAATGTTCTTCCATACTCATCCACACATTCGGTATGTTTAACACATCCTAATTATAACAAGCATCCAGTAGAACTCTCTATCCACATTCACCAACAAAAAAATAGTTTGCTATTTGGATTTGGTACCTCTGAGTAGCTGTTCCTGCTTGACAACCAGCCCTTGGTATTTCTTGTAAGTTTTCTCATAGTCCTTTTTCAGGGTTTGATTTTCAGGATCTTCATCAAGTAAATGGCAGAAGTTAAGGTGTTCAGATAGAAGTTATACAGTCTAGATGACTATTGTGCTCAAAGGTGTTACTCAGTCACCAGTACAAAGCAAGAGATCTGTGGAACAGCCAGTGTAAAAACACTACCTCAGCCACAGCCTGCTACACCTATTTTTTTCCTCCTCCTAGTCCTGGATGTATTACACCCTGATAGTCAGCAAAAATGTTCCTAAGACATACTGCTAAAAATAAAACATTTTTTTTCCTGTGTTGTTTTAGTAACCAGCTTAATCTCTTCAGCAGCCCAAACTTCTTACTCTTGGTCTCTTTCATATCTGCAATTATATTTTGCACTGTCTAGTAAATTCTACTGCTTTCACAGAAGTTGCTGTACGGTCATCTCTTATAACTCAGCAACAGCTATCAAGTCAAGTCAGAAGCCATCAAGCTGACCCAGCATATCAAAAGGATATCAGCTTTCTTCTTTTTAGCAAGTTCTTCCTGCCAAAGCTCATGTCTCTTCAGTTCATGGTCTATGATATTCATGCACAGAGCTCCAATTTTGTAGTGTGTGATTATTCCATGAAATTGAGAAAAACTGCATTGAAGAAAAAAATATCTGTGAGGAAAAAAATAAATGCAAACCACTCCAAACCTGTTGGGACCTCTACAGTAGCAATGTCCCAACACTGCACCACTTGTACTATTAAAAAAAGGTATTTACTCTCTGCCCCATTCTAACACTTCTCTATTGGAGAACTATTTCAAAACAAAAACAGTTCCTGAAAACATTAATATTTTTTCCAGACTTGTAGAAGGAAAGTTTGTTGTTCCAGGTCAAAATAAAAATGTATTCCAATTTTCATGTGTAATGGAAACTGTTTTCCAATCAGCCCCACTTTTCATATTGTAAGTGTTTCAGAGGACTCTCTACTCACCAGAAATATAGTAGAGGTCAAAAATCAAGTTGCAATGCAAATTCCATTTGAATTATTTCTAGGCAGCATATGCTGAAACACTGGCATATCTAAATAAGACCAAGCACTCACTTCAGTTTTGAATACCATTTCTTTCCTATAGGAATGCTGAAGTAAATAAAAGGTGGCAGCTCAGCCTAAGCTATGGGTCAGAATCCCTACTAGTTTCTTTCCAGCTCCACTGCACACTGTCTCACCGTGCAGGTTCTTCTTGTGCCTCAGTTTTGTCATTTATACCAAGTGTGTTTGTCTCAGCAAATTTTTTTCCTGTTTCAGTGAGGGTTTTGTAGTGCAGAAAACAAATGAAAAGCCACTAAGCAGAGAAGTTCCTTATGTTCCTATACACAAGGACTCTGCACTCACCTTGAAAAGCAGAAGAAAATATAAATTATATTGGTAGCAAGTTCCACACTTTGTTTCCAGTCTTCCCTCAGCACTCTAGCCAATGCACCCAGGGCAGTTTCTGAAATGAAACAACACTTAGATGAGCGTCAGCATTTCACTTCCCTCCTTTTGTCATGTGGCACTCAGAATTTGAATACACTTTATTCTACATCTATCAGTTTTCTAAGGAAGATTTTCAGAGGTATCTCACTTTAACATGTAACACTGCTCACAAGTTCTGTTTGGAGACAGTACTAAAATAGAGAATACACTGGGTGGTCATCCAGTCACAAACCCTAAGAAGGGGTAACATGCAAGGAAACTGCAACCAAACACTAAGGTCATCTTAAAACTACCACTACACTTCAGATCTTGTGGTCTCTGCCAGCTCTATGTTCCGTATTACACTGTGGCCCCTACGTAGAACATCACCACGTTCACTTCCAAATCCCCTTTAAATTCTACCTTGACAACTATCATTTTTCATCCACTTCTATTTACTTTTTCCCCCATAGCAACTTTGTGTTATTTAATAATTTGGTTTACATTTCTTCTTGTCATACTTCAGATTACTTCTCTCTGATTCAATTATCTTTTCCTTTCACTTTTCCCTATCCAGTCCCTCTTCGCATACACCATGTTAGATGATCAGAATGAGAAAAGTAGCAACTGGTAGTTTCAAGCACTAGAATATTCTAAACACCTCATGAGGACAAGCCATTATTTGATGGCTTACCACTCCCCTCCCATTCCAATTCTTGCTGACATTGCAGGATGGCTAGAGTACACACTGTAGCCACTTGAGGAATGTAGGGGTATAAGGGCTCAGTAAAAGAGACAAAGCGGGCAAGGTAAAAAAATTACTAAATTAACAAGACATGAACCTACCATCACTTTGGAGGTCTGGTTTGGCTTGCCCTTATCTTTGTTTGTCTGACACCTTTACAGAGTATAAGGTCCTTTTTTCCCCCCAGAAGAGAGATGGCAATGGGAAACAAGAACGTATACACATGTACACACATATATTTACAAACACACACTATTCCACACTGAAGTAGCTCTCAGAATGTGCATGGCACAGCACATACGTATGCACACACAGAAGGACAGCAATATGAATGTCCTGCCATGAATTCTGATAAGATTTTAAAATAGATCCATAAGCAAAAAGAGTATGGTGTGCTAGTGAAATACTTGGGTGATGCATCCACATTCAATTTATTAATTCTCTTGGAAACTGGACACCTCTACTTATGTCAGCCTGCAAATCCCATTTTCAAAGCAAGTTTCCTGATCTTCAGGATACAATTCTACCTTCTCTTGTCTCCAGCAGCAATGGCAACTGAAGTTAACTTAGCATCAAAATAACTAGGATCAAAAAAACCAGTTGAAGCCTACTGAGGCCAGGAAGATTTCTGTGTTAGGCCCACCTAAGAACAGTCTAAGCAGCATCCATTTGTAGAGAGATCCAACTGGGCTTTGACAGCCAGCTTATTATGTACTGAGAAACAAAGCCTAGCAAACTAGAAAAAATCCCAAATTAAACTACTTTTCCCTTGAGAAGAAAGCACCACAAATAAAGAGCACAACATTAAGAGAATTTACCATTGGGTTTTAAAATTACCATTGATAAGCAGTTCTTCCAAATTATCAGGATTCCTTGCCAGCTGCAGAATGAGGGCAGAGCCACGCACCTTGTCAGGAATGTCCTCATACAGTAACTCAATGTACTCATCCATGTCATTGATATTGGCAACTTCATCAATCTGAAAAGCAGTCATAAGCAAGGGTTTCATAGAAAGAGATGTCAGTTCAACACAATCAATCACAATGTTACTCAATTGCAAGACAAAAGAGCACACAGCTTTGACATCTTAGGAAAAAATAAAATACAAAGAAAAAAAATCAACACATCCAGAATCACTGCCAATGAACACCAGGAAATCTGAGAAGATTTAATTACAAAAAACAAAGGATGCTCAGACAAGACTCCCTGTGTCCTGTCCGATGTTCCAGACCTCACTTGCTGTCCTGCTGCGTGCTATAGTTGGAGGGGGTAGTACGCAAGTCAAATATTTTACCCTTTATGGAGATGATTTTTATTCCATTGTGCAATATTTCCAAACCAAATTCTTTGTTTAAAAAACAAGCAGCAAAAAAACCCGAGAATTCAGCATTTCCTCCCCCCTCCTCCCTTACATAACTGCTTACTTAAGAAGTAAATGGGTTTTACATTTCTCTAACACCAATATTTACCTCCATTCCTTCAAATGGGGGTGGATCTTTTGGCTTACTGGATTTCTCTTTCTTTTCTACAAAGGAAAAGACACAGTTGCAGTGAAGTTATACATATTCACAGACAAAAAACATACCAAATATCCTCATAGTAAACACTCTGGTTAAATCAAGGTCAAAGTCCTTTTGTGTCCAGCTGACCTGACAGACTAACACAGCTAAGGTATGTCACGTTTCTAAAGCTGAACAGCCCACAGGGAGCAAAACAAACCCTCAGTTGCCTTTTGACTTCTCAGTCTAAGTGATCAGTTACAGCCCAGTCAGCTGGGGACACAGAGGGTAATAAACCTTAGTGCAAGACAAGAGTGACAAAACTCACTTCCACAGTGACACCTTAGCAGGTTTGATTCTGCTTGTATGCTGTGGCAAAGCTGCCCTGTGATACACCAAGACACATACAAACAGAATAAAAGAGGGTAAACCACCCAAAGCAGTTACAATCAAAGCGTATAGATAACATTAATCTTTGTTTTAAACTTGTTCCATTAAGATAAGAATTCAGCTTGAGAACAAAGCTTACCATTTCACGATCACAAGAAACCTTGCTAACCACAAGGTAATGTGGGATCGTACATTAAATATGAAATTGTCTCATGAGCAGAAACTTTAACATGAACTTAAGACATAAATAGCTCCATCAGGATGTCAGGAACTTAAGACAAGAGAATTACCCCAAGCTGTCTGCTACACTGTACCAAAGCTTGTCAGACAAACTCCTCACTCAAGCTTTATAGACAGCACAAATTCAGCCTAGGAACACTATCTACCCTTGCAACAGGTGATGGCAGAGATCTTTCTAGGAAGGTTCTCATACAGTCTTTTGATGTCACTGAAAATGCAGATGCAATATGAAGAAGCTGCACCAAATAGTGGGATCTGTACCTCTCAAGTCCTGCTAATGCCCAAAGCACCCAAGAAGTATCAATACTAAGTTTAACTAACCAGAAAAATAAACTTTGGTTGTTAAAAAGATAATTCCCTCCAATCTTACTCCAAAATTGTAATTTTTTGCCAAGAATGACTTAACTATACATCTTCCCCACTCTCACTATCTCTGAAGAACTCATACATCAAGCAAGTTAAGACCTCAGCTAGAAAAACCTCACACATCAGTTGTTCAATGCTGAAGCACCCCAGTCCCAAGCTACTTTGTTCCTCTATTATTTACCTTTTCCTGCTGAGGCATCTCTGCGATTCTGTAGATAGTACAACAGCTGTTCTACTTCTGCAAGTTTGGAGGGGTGAATGAGCTTGCATTCTTCAACCACCTTTCGAGCCAGGGAAGCAATGTCTGTGTTTGCATTAAGACTCTTTAGCCGAATGCTGCAAACACAGGTAAGTCTCTTTTCAGTTTTCAAATTTTCATATATTCGGTCCTTTGATTTATGTTTACACAGCCATGAATTTCTTGAAGCAGAAATGATCCCAATACCCCCAACGCCTGTGCCATGGCTTACAAAGGTAATGCCAAAGCAGTGGCTCTTTTCAACTACAAATGGCAAGTAACTGCCAAACAGATTTGACAGAGGGTAACTGTCCATCAGCTGACAAGCAGCAACACCTAAACGCAGCTGTATGAACAGATCCCTTATAACCATCTTAGACACAGCAGCCAGTAATTTATTTGCAATACACCCCAAAAAAGTACACAGGACTGCAAAGGAGTACCGCATACACAAAAAATCCAAAATGAGAAGCAGCTACGGGTGTTGACTACACAGGAAGGTTCTTCCGCAGTGCCTGCAGATAGCTCTGGCAGACCTACAGTCAGGTCCACAAGCAACAAGCAGTAAGAAATCTCTGTGGGAATTAACAATAGGATGGATCAAAAAGGAATTCCACCACATTGCAGATGAAAGTTATGTTGATTTATCTATAAAAGGATGAACACTTCTGATATCTTCAAAAATTTGAGACAATTTAAAGATTCTCTTTTTTTTCCTCAATTATTCTCCTTACATGCACTCACACAGATAGCCACTTCAGCTCAAATTTTCAAAAAGAATTCAGCATAGAGATAAAACAAACGTAGGAAAGGTCTTGTAGTTTGGAAACTATGATAGTTCTCTGGACTTTTCCAATGGTGAATGTGTTAATGCTCTTAAAAAAAAAATACCAGGCAAAACTAAAATGCAGATACCATAGTGAAATCACTAGCAGGGGTGAAAGATCAAAACAACAGGAGAGCCAACAGCTAGACCATAAGGCTGTCAGAAGGGTCAATAGTATTACTTGCTCCAAAATTTACCATAATTTGATCAGGAACCAATCACTGCAGTTTACCTCAAGTTCCCCTCAAGTAAAATGGGAATAATCACTTTTCTTTACAAAACACCTTGAAGTACATGGATGAAAAGCAGTTTACGACATGTGTTTTAGATGTTAACTTTCCTAGGCACATGTTATTCCCTGGCTTCTAAACCCTCTGCTAATCTAACACTAAGTTTTATAAAGATTAGAACACATTATTTCTTACAGGCTGTTGATGCTTTGAGTTACTGAATTTATGATTATGAGAAACAGAAAAAGCTTGCTATGACCTTACATTTTCTGACATTCCTTGCGCTCCCCCAGCATGGGGTCTCCCATCTCTCCCAGAATTGTTGCTTCCACTTCATAGTGGACAATGAGGGCTTTCTCAGATGGATGCACATCTATGTTGCCTCCTTTTACCTTCCTGCCATGAAGAAAAAAAAAAAAAATTACTGATTAAATGAAAAGCTCAGAACACACACCAGAACAGAGATCAGTAACGATGACCTGTCTCTTGTTGTAATCAGACCCTAAACCCAAATACTGCCCTCCTTCCACAGCGCTGTACCAAAGCTTAGTGCAAGTGGCATATTCTTGACTATTACCTCTAGTACATACAGAAACACCCAAGCCGTTGGTCAAGCCTTAGTCACATAAATTAAGTAAAGAATAAACAGGATAACTCTGATTTCGAAGTCTCCTAGCTCTCTTAAGGAACTACAATCAGGAAAAAGATACATTTCACACAGAAGGTGAATTTCCCAGTTTATTTCCTGTTAACAATGTCAGTATTGAGAAACTTTCTGCTAAAGGCATCGATCTAGCGCAGTCATTTACAAATGGAAATTTTTCTTCAAAGACCCCCTTGGCTAAATATTAACAGTTTAAAATCTCCAAGAACTAATTACAAATAATTTTAATTTCAAATTAACTATTCTCTCCTCAAGCACAAAACTCTTCGCTACTGTTCTTCACCTCACTGTGTCTGTTGTCAGGCTCAGGAGATTACCAGATCAACAGTTGCCATCAACAGGTATAAATCAAGCATGTCTACCCGCTTTAGTACAGCTACAGATATTTTGGACAAGCTTTCTGCAGGAAAACACTCTGTGGTTACATCACTGCCAAAAGGGCCTGTCCTGCTCTCTCCTCCTTTGTGCCAGCAATTCTGGCAGAGATGCAAGGGACAGGAGGATAGGCCATGGATGAGAGGCCATGAAGATACACCTCATTTCTGCTTTCAAGTGATGGCAGAACCACATTCAGAGAATACAGTTACACATTTCTGTCCTTGGTGGTAAAGCTGACATTTACCCCTTTTCCCCTTGGTACTGCCAATAGAGGATATACAGTCGTGTCATAAACCAGGCTGCTAAAATGCTGCAGATTAGACACAACTCCCTAATGTGGGTTTGGTTTCTGGTGTGTGGGTGGGTTGTTTGTTTGTTTGGTTTGAGGTTGGGGATTTTTTCAGACAGATCATGTCAATAAACAGATTTACGGGTGGCTTCCCCAGTAGTTGTATCAGCATAAACGAGCCAGCAGCTAGCTATGGTTGGGTCAATTAGATCAGGGAAAACTACTTCAGCCTCACAGTACTGGAAACATTAGCAAATCAGATGCAGCCTTTGGTGTAACCACTCTTTAGAAAATGTTTGAAATGTGTGCTCCCATCTACCTAGCTACTATGGTGGCTGCTTTCCCTTCAGCACTATACAACTGCAACAAATACCTTTTTCTTGAGCTGCCCCAAAACCCCGACAAACCACAGAAAGGTCTGCTGTAGGAAATGAAGAGTCTAGTTCAACTACTAGCCCTGCAAGGACAAAGCTACAGGGCAAACAAATATAGCTCACTGCTACAGAGCAGTATTTTTGTTGATGAGGTTGTAGCTGAACTCCATTTATCACTTAAGATTTTCTGAAGCAACTTGTGTTTTTTTTCTTTAACAGTACTTTGAAGCAGAGGCTTCCTTACAGTCTGTTCTCTGTTCTTACAAGGTCCAGCCTTGCAGGACAGAAAGCTTACAGCAAATCTATTTCAACAGAAACTGGCTCTCACTCCTCACCCCCCAAATATATTTCCCCCATATTTAGACCTACCAGGAGATCCCAACTGCAAACGCTCTGCCTGACAGTCAAACCTCTGTTAAGTGACAGCTTGCTAATGTTTAGAGATATAAAGAAAAAGATGGGAAGAGAACAAGTGGGCCTGAAGGAGTTTAGTATAGTTTTACAAGAACTAAGCTGAAGTAACAGTTCATCGTTGCCAAAAGGATTAGATCTTCCAGTTTTTTCTGCTCCTGCAGTCACCTTGGTTCAGCATGAGGGCTTGTCAAATCCTTTCACAGCCACTTCCAGCTATCCAACAGAAAACATTTCATATTTTGGGCAGAGAGAGTTTTTCAACATGCTACTGAATTAAAGTGCACTACAGAAAGGGAGTAACGCTTCCTATCTATGAGCAGGGATAAAAAGGAAGGAGTGAGACCTCCTCCTTTTGGCAGCAGTAAGCCACTGATGAGCTTAGGGACCAGCAGAACCTCAACCTAAGACTGCTTAAATAGTTTTAGCATTTCCCATATTTAATTTTTTTCCTTAAGAGGGACAGATGGGTAAGCTGAAGAACTTACAGTTGCAGAGATTTTCTGCCCTCTCACATTGATAACCACCCTCACACCACTTGAGCTATTTCCTAGCTAACAGTCACAAATCAATTCAAACTTAAGTTTCCTCTCTGAAAAATCTTACCTTGTGAACTGCTCGAAGAGCTACACTAAAATGCACTACCCAGCCACTAAAGTTGTTTTCCATTTAGAAAACACTGCATTCAGACTGCCAGCATCACAAAAAGAGAAAATCTTTATTTAGAGAAACAATCCCCGCTCCTCCTTCAAATCAACAAACATCAACTGATTTTACATCCATCTCGAGTTTGTAAGTCACTTCATAAAACATTTAAAAATACAGATATTCTTATAACTGGTAGAAACAGCAATGCACTGGGGAGCTCTTTCACTTCACTGCCTGCTTTGTCAACAAGAATCCTGCTCTATGAAAGGTTTAAAAGAGGAAGGCCTTTTCTACAGACAAAAGCTGTGCTAGCTGAGCTCACATAACCAAAGCTGGCGTGTGAATACCTTTTATTAACTAATTCCTTCAGGGGGAAAAAGCAAAACCAAACTATCCTAATTACAAGTGGCACAAATTGTGCACGTGAATAAGGCTGAAAATCCAGTAATAAATACTAGCAAGTCAGACTTGGTGGGAGGGGGACTGTTCATGGACGATGACAAAGGGAAATAGGGATCAGAGTACCAGACTTGAGCATAAGCCTAGCCATGTTAAATACCACAGTGGATGTTTTTTGGTTTGTGCTCCCTAGAAAGGGAGAAAACTATGCTTGTTGCAGGGATGACTACAAAATAAGATTCCTCCAAAGTCACAGAAGATGGCACAAACAGAACATTCAGGGCTAAAAATAAGCATTGCTTTAAAGTTACAGCCATTTTTTTAATTACAGGTGGCCATTTGATTTTTACCTGTTACCACATTTATATGACAGAACTAATGTTCAAAGATTATCATGAGGTTTTTTTCCCCCCCCATTGTTTCTACTTCTGGGTCTTAATATGTGGCATACGAGGAGGAAAAAAAATAAGGCAAAACCCAGACAGCCTAAACAGCAAGTTCTGAAAATGCTAATAACTAGAAAGGAAGTAAAAAAAAAAAAAAAAATCCAAAAAACCAACCAAGAACTCCACAGGATTCAAGATGTAATGGATAAAATCAGCCACATAGTAGAAAAAAATGACACTGTTCACACATCATATCTTAACAGAGGCCTAGATGGCCTGACATCTTTTGGGATTGCTATCACTTTTGCTAGTTTGCTAGTAAAACAACTGATGGAGATCCAATAGCTGCCCACTCAAACCCTATTCTTTAGGCTGACAGGTCTCACTGCCAAATAGACAGATAAAGGCACCATTCTTTCATTACATCTTTAACATCAAACCCAGATCACCCACTTTATTACAGCATGGTTACCTCTCAAGTCCATCCCAACTCCCAAACCATTCCATTCATCCTGCCTCATTACCTGTTCCCCTCCCAATCTGCCTCCAAATCAGTTAATCTCTCACAGCTGCACCCTGAACCTGCTCCTTGGTCCCCAGTCTGCCTGTTTCCCAAAGCAACCACCTGCCCCATCCCAACTCCTAATACTCACGTGACCCTCCCCACTCATCTACTAATAGCATCTATTCTCCTCTCAACTTGCTGCCACCTCAGTGCCTCATCCCAGACATACACCAATAAAATGCCACCACAGTCACCCCCAAGTCAGTGCATCCCTCCAAACTACCACCTTCCCCCAATGAGTTACCACCAGCACGCTACTCATCCCATCTCTCAGCCTACCCTAATCCAATCCCACTTTATAACCTTCACTCATTTCTAACCCAGCCTCCCAGTCCCCACCCAAATCTAGGCAGCCACCCCGCAGCCTGCCCCAAACAAATCTATCTGCCATTCCCAAACCACTCACGCCAAAGCCTCCCACCCATCTTCTCCCTCACACCACAATCTCCAGCCTTCTCCAAACCAGCCAGCC
This sequence comes from Strix aluco, assembly GCF_031877795.1. NCBI lineage: Eukaryota > Metazoa > Chordata > Aves > Strigiformes > Strigidae > Strix > Strix aluco. The sequence goes on along the minus strand of NC_133938.1, from coordinate 29,171,432 downwards.
CTCAATCCCAATTCTCCATCCACCTCATGATCTCCCATTGCAAAACTCTCCATTCTCATCTCCCCACCCGTGACCTCCCACCCACCCCCAAGCCAGCCCCCACTACAACCTGCAACACCCCAGCCCCACACCCCATCACCACCCCACAACCCCACAACCTCCCACTCAGCCCCCACTGCAGGCTAAAACGCCTCACCCCACAGCCTCAGCTCCCTTGTACTCCCCCAACACATAACCTCCCTTTCTCCCCGCCCTCCCGAACAGCCTGCAACACCTGCCTCCCTCCCCACAGCCTCGCACACCCCACAGCGCCCCACCCCTCAGCACAACCTGCCGCGCCTCAGTCCCACGGCCCCCTTCCACCACCCTCCCCCACCACCACAACCTGCCGCGCCTCTGCCCCACAACAGTCGTCTCCCACACCCTGGCCAGCCTTCCCGGTTACCTCTTGAGGTACCGGGCGTCCTCGCCCTGCATGGTGGCGGGGGGGAGGGAGGGGAGGGGAGGGGGAAGGCCTGGGCCGGGCGCGGCCCCGCAGCGCTGCTGTTACCAGGGGGAGCGCCAGCCCCGCCCCGCGCGCCCTGAGCGCGCACGCGCTGCCGCCACGGCCCCCGGCGGTGAGCGCGCATGCGCACTGCGCCCGCCCGCCACCGGTCAGTCTGTGCAGGGTGGCGGCCGCGCGCGGCGGGGCGGGGCGGGCGCAGCGCCCCCTGCAGGCGTGGGGGAGGCGCTGTCCTGCCGGGGCCGGCCCGAGGCGTGAGGCGGCTTCCCCGCCCCGTGCCCGCCGCACTCGGAGGCCGGGGCACGAACCCTGCTGGCACCCATGGGGATGCCGTGCCGTGCCGTGCCGTGCCGTGGCCCCCTCTGCCCTCTCTGAGTGCAATGACCAGGCAAAGGCCTCTGTCCACCGTGCTAGGTAAGCTCCCTGGGCCTAGGGCCCTTGCAGACCAGGGGGTGTAGTTGACCGCCCTGAGGGCCGGGGCTGCCCCACAGGCCTCGGCACCCCCGCGGGGCCCTTACCTGCTGCCTCAGGGGTTGCCCGTGCTTTCACGGGACGGTTAGTGGGACATGGCAGCCAGCAAAGTTAATGGTGCTGAGGAAAGCAGGGGTACAGGTAGGGCGTGGCCAGAGGTCCTTGAGCCCCGAGTGAGTCAAGAAACAGTCCTGCCCTTACAGAGAGATCCATCTGTTTCATAGTTCAGGAAGCTGCAAGGATCAGGAATAAAGGGACTTTATGTTCCTGGTTGTAGTATTTAGGGGAGGATTGAAGAGGAGCTGTTGTTGTGTCCTGCCCCATTATGGCCATCTGAGCTGTTTTCCTCAGTGCATCAGTTTTCCTCAGTACCATGTCTGAGCTGAGTCCAGCCTAAAGGCAGCCTTGTCAGCAAGGTGTTTTGAAATACAATCTTCCTCTTGGGTCAGCAGCATTGTTCCTCACCTGCTGATGTGCAGGAGACATGTGGCTCCAGCCTCAGCCAGGTGGCTGGAAATCCAAAACCGTGATACTGGGAGACCTCATCGCCCTCTACAACTACCTGAAAGGAAGCTGCAGAGAGCTGGGGATGAGTCTCTTTGACAAAGTAACAAGCGATAGGACGAGAGGTAATGGCCTCAAGTTGCACCAGGGAAGGTTTAGACTGGATATTAGGAAGCATTTCTTTACAGAACGGGTTGTTAGACGTTGGAATGGACTGCCCAGGGCAGTGGTGGAGTCTCCATCCCTGGAGGTGTTTAAGAGTAGGGTTGACATAACGTTTAAGGATATGGTGTAGTTGGGAACTGTCAATGTTAGGTTAATGGTTGGATTAGGTGATCTTCAAGGTCTTTTCCAACCTAGACAATCCTGTGATTCTGTGATATGTTCTTTTGTACAGCCAGCTCCTGAGTTCTCTGTCACTTTTCCTTGTTTCCCAGCCACTCTACAAAACAACCAAATGACGTCATATCTGAGAGGTATCCGAAACCATCTTAATGGGCTGTAGTTTAACTGAAGTTTGTATCAGAGCAGCATCCAGTCCCAAATGGAGATTCCTCTGAGCTATTAGTTCTAATACCTGTGATAGAAGTAAACCAGGCCCATCCCCAGCTGCCTAAGGGTCCTGCTGTTCATCTGGTTAGAAAGTAAATGGCTAACACATAGAACTGGAGGCAGCAGTGTCCTGTTGGCTTTCTGAACTCACTCTGTACTTTCTCAAAATAGGATTTTCATTTCTGCTTGTTTTTGTAAAATTCAATAAAACTGTTGTGTGGGATTTGCAGAGATTCTTTATTTAGTTATTTGAGAAGCGTGGATTGTTGTTTGGGTTTCAGAATAAAAGGACAATACCACTCTTTAGCAACTAACAGCACTTGCATATAAGATGCAGGGCAGATCCATGCATGCATTGTTTTCTGGAGTATTCTGCTGGACTACAGCCCCATTACCTACAGCTGAAATAGGGTAATGCAGAAATAAATAATAGGTACCTAAGCTTGTGGTTTTATTGTGGCAAAATATTAAGAATAAATACTTAATGTCTGTTGATCCTGTTGAATGCTAAAACTTTTTGTATTTTCATGATCTGTAACAGAGCAGCAAAAAATATTTTGCAGTATCCATACTGTGCCCTGCCTTTTTTTTGACAGAAAATGGAAAAAGAAAGTAGCCTGTGAAATACAAAGTGCTACCTTAGAGAAATCAATTTACAAAACATTGCTAGAACATAGCACTTTTGATACTATCTTACTCTATTTTTATCACAGTAATATTTTCTACTAATGACTGTCATAAAGTAAAATGTATATATGACTACCTGAACAGAGCAACAGTTCTTCAGTGATTTCAGCAGCTCTTCAGATAAGCATGAGCCAAACATTAAACTCTGAAGTCATATAAATAAATACTCTGATATTTCCTGAGTACTAAATACCTGACAATCTCCATCTATTTCACTCAATTTCTTTTTTTAATCTGGTCAAATATGCCTACAAATGGAGAATAGTTATAGACACCTATGGAAAAGTAGGTCAAAGATTACCAGATGAGAATGATACAAAAGAATGTGAGACCTGAAAAATAAGAGAAAAGGAACATTTACTGCAGTTAAGCGTGCCACGATGTTTGGGCTAAAATTAGCTGTTTGTCAGAGCCTGAAAGGACAGCAGAGCCTGTCTCAGCCTGACAGAGTCCAAATGAAAATACCTCAGCTTTGTAGTGATTGAGCCACAAGCAGCGCCAAGATCAGATAATTTTGTCTGTCAGTGATAACCAGTTGATGCTGGGTTTAGCAAACCACATGGTGAAAACATGAAAAACCTTGCATTGCATGGTAGATTCTTTTAAAATTAAATTGTAAAATAAATGCTGACTGTTAAAAGGCTGTTCGACAGCCTTTCCCTGAGCAGTTGATGTCGCTTTGAATAATTTCTTATTCCCTTTTGTTATAGTGTGATGAGGTTTATGGCATTACCACGGGACCCTGTGGTAATTCTCCTCACCTGCATGTCAGAAGCATACACAAGGAGAAAGAAAGAGTGGTATTTGAGGTGGAAGGGTGATTGAGTTGCAAAGAGAAGCTGGAACGTGCAGTGTTTCTGGGTTTCTCCTTTTTTGTTTTGTTTGGGTGGTTTAGGTTTTGTTTTTTTTCTTAGAGCAGTTGTAAGAAGTACTGTTTTAGAGTCAAGAAAAGATTTTTTCAGTGAGGGAGTATAAAGAAGGGTGGAAAAGAGCATGGGAGTTTCAGAGAAAAGCAGAATAGGAAGAGAACTGTGGAGGAAGTTGCATGAAAAGTTAGGTGAGAGGAGCGAAGCAGGTGGGTAAACAGAACAAGAAAAGACAACTGCGGAGTGTTAAGTATAGAAGAAATGGATAACAATATTTTTGTAGAATAAGTGTAAATGAAGAAATGAACAACATTTTTGTTCTTTGTTTACATTGAAAAAGTGAAAACCCTTTTTAATGTCCTTGAGGAAGCACACTTTTATGCAAAAAATTGAGATTCTTTTTCTTTTTTTTATCAAGATGTGGCTAGATGTTCTTAACCAGATAGACAGAATACATGCTGTGACATTGGAGCATGACCCACCAAACTCTCTCAAGGTAACTTAGTTTTATTTCTTCCTACTTGTTCTCTTAGTATAAAACAAACTCATTATGACTGAAAAGTACTGATGCTAAGTCTGATTTTGAAGTCAAAAAAGATATTGCCGTTGTCTTCAATGAGCTTTATATGGGTCTTTGGTATATAACCACGAGAGTACATGTTGAAAATGCCTTGGGGTCTGATTTCTTCAAAGTTTCATTGAATCCTACACAGACTTTTTTACTCCATTGTGAAAAATAATTAACCAACATTGCTTTTCTATAGCAAATAGAATTGTTAAAATGTAATGGGTTAATTTCTGTCTTGTGGAATTAAGAAACCAAAGCAACCCTGAGATTTGTAATCCATCAAAGATTGTGTGTTGTTCTCAGGAAAATAGAATATGGCTGGATTTCCAGGGAAAAATAGCGAATACGAGATATTTTCCTAGCCCTTGTAAAAATGAACTATGTATAAAACTCCTTAAAGCTTTTTATTAGCTAAATAAAGTACAGCAATCTGAAATGATGACTTTCAGAGAAACATTTTAAGTGATTAGACTATGCTGCTCAGTGGGGAATGAGATGATGTTGTTCTGATGTGCTGTCACATAGTAAGTGATTGAGGTATGGAGGTAATAAACCCTGGGCTTAAAAGTTTATGTTGGTAGGAAGAAGCGAAACAAGGCAAAGCAAAATCTGATATGCAAAGGGAAAGTCTGGCTTAACTCTGGTGGGTGAAATTAATCATGGGGCACAGATCAAGGTGATTCTTGAAAGCCTTTTTGATCAGCAGTGACAGGGACATCTGCGCAAGAGAAGGGCATTTTCAATATGACACATGATCATGCTGGTAAACACTGGGTGCTCTTGTTATCCTTGAACACGAGACTTCACAAAAATGAAAACAGGACTCTCTGTGGAGAGCTTGATTGGTATTTTATAATATATCTAATTCAACACTGACCTAAGTAAATGCATCAATTTGCAGCCCATTTAAAACAGTGAAGAAAATTAGCTGTAGGTTTTCGTTGTTTCAGATGTAGAAAGAAAAATGTAAAGATGTGAAAAGAAGCAGACCTCTTCATTGGGAAGCACAGCTTTCTTTTAACTAGACATTACAGAGCAAAGGGTATATTGTTTTCTCCCTTGGCTTACTCAAATCAGAATTGCTCACTTCCATGAAAGTGATCTTGTTTGATGCCCTTGTACACTCGTTCACTTGGCTGAGTGAGAATATCCAGCTGGTGGTAAACTGACCTCTGCCGTCTTGTGCCTCGGTGCTCCTCAGCAGCTGGAGTGTTAGAAACTCTGCGCAAGGCTGCAAGGCAGGAGTACGGTACTCAGCCTCAGCTGCAGCTGCTGATGTGGCAAAGCAACCACCTACATAGACTTTCAGTGCCTGAGTTGAGACTGGAGGATTGCTACTTATGTCCTAAGCAAGGCTGATCTAAGAAGTGTTGGAAGATATAAAATGTACCGTAATGGTGCTACATTACCTTTTTTTTTTTCCTTAAGGGAACAGCCCTTTAAGAGGGACTTTGGCTGTGAGGAACACAACACAGTATGTTGTGTATTTTCATGGAATCATAGAATCATTTAGGTTGGAAAAGGCCTTTAAGATCATCAGGTCCAACAGTAAACGTAACACTGCCAAGTTCACCATTAAACCATGTCCTTAAGTGCCACATCTACATGTCAGTGTGTTCTGTGTGTGTACGTTCGGTATGTATGATGCACTGGAATTTGTGTATTTCATTTCTGCTTTTTTTCTGACAAACAACCTGAAATGTAGTATCCCTAGCCAAAGAGCCAAAGATGTGCTTTCAGTTTGGGTTAATTTTAACTGGACTAAGGAAAACATAGAAAGATTAAATATAAAAGTGTCCATACAAGAGTGAGCAGATGGCCTTTCTCTGCTAATCATCTTGTGGGCCTCAGTGACAATGATGGAGATTCGACTGAAGTCAATGAGAGTTTTACCGTTGACCCTGATGGGGACAGAATTTCACCTCTTAATGTTTATTAGATGCAGCAGGCAGAAAGCAGACTCATAGCTATAAAGGCTATGACATTTTATGGTTCTGACTCTGCAACCACTCAAGCACATGCTTAATTTTGCCACAGTAATAAAGTTAAGCGCCAGCTTAAGTGTTTTCAAGAAGGGGTCTCCTTTACACTTGAACAAGTCTATATTTGATCATAAATCAGGAATTCCCCCTCTTCCTCATCCCTCCCTTCCAAAAGAAAAGGATTCTGCATGTGATCATCAAATTCCTTCTACTTTGCTCACAAACAATTGCCATTTTTTTCTGTTTTTGTCAAAAAAAGCAAAGGGAGACTAAGGAATAAGTACCTCAGCTGAAGCAGTGTTGCTCAAGTGATACTTAAAGCAAGTTCCTAATTTCAAACAGATTCAAAAGGGAAATTTCCATGTCTACCAATTTATCGTAAATATTTTAGACAATGGCTGTTTTCTTAGAAAAAGATTTTGCACAACACTTTACAGCCAAAATCTTTTTCATTAAGTTTTTGAACTGTCGTGGACAACACTAGCCTTTTTCTTCATATCAGGGCAAATCCTGCTTCTTTTGCAGATAGCAGCATTTGGGTATTTGTTTCCACTTAATTTTAACCAAAGCACATGAAAGGCATAGCAGAGTGGAAGCACACGAGAGGTATTTAAGCTAGATGAATTCAGACCTGAAATAAAGCATAAAATTTTAGTGGGATAGCACTTAACCAGTGGAATAATTTACCTTAAGATTTATGACTGGATGCTTCCCCATTATTACCAGTCTTTATGCCAGGAGTAGATGCCTTTGTGAAACAAACGCTCCAGCTTACACGGACTCCTAGGTTCATAGCAAATTGTGCTGAAGCAACCTCTTTCACTCTATCCTCCTGCCCCAAGCCAAATAATTTGTATCCGTATTATTCCTCTCACTAATGTCGTCTTCAGTGACATGCATTATAGTCTTCCTGGGGAATCTATTCCAAGACTGAATTACTGTTATTGCAAGAAAATCATTCTTTTTTGTATCAATCAAAGCTACTCAGTCAGCCCATGTTTTTCTTGAAGAGCTGTGCCCAAACCTGGGTACAGTACTTCAGCTGAAGCCTTTCCAGTGTTGAATAGGTAAGAAGGATGACTTCATGTTTATGGGGATGAAGTAATCGTTCTGCTTGGTAGTGATAAGGCTGATCTTGATGCAGGGATCAGTGGATGGGGGTCTTTGGCTTGTATTATACTGAATGGCCGACAAGGTGGTCATGGAAGTTCCTCCTGGTTTTAAATTTAAGAAAGAGAATGTGGGTGATGAGTGTACAGTAAATTCTTTCACAGGTTCTGTTCTTATGCTAATTTATTTACATTGTCGTTGATAATAATAGAGGAAGTAGTCCACTGGGTAGGGGGGGTGATGAGTCAGTTTTAGACTCATCAGGAACCCAAGCAGATGCTGTACTTCTGTTTGATTTAGTGCACTTGCCCCTTCACCCTACTTGGTCTTCCCAGAACTGTCTATGGCAATGTGCCTGGGGTGCAAGCTGGGAGAATGTATACAACAGAGACAGTTGTAAGGAAAAATGTAACTTACGTGACAGTCAGCTGGGAGCTGATGACAGGCAGGATGCAGAGAGTGAAGGCTCATCATGTGGGCTGTGGCTGCATTTCCCTCACAGTTAAGAGAGCCTTAAGGCTGCACTTGCTTACTGCCTAGACCCCACCTCATAGTCCACCTAGGCCATCGGTTTTGGTCAGATTGGTATCAGGCAAGATATCTTTTGCTGAGGAGCCTTCCAAAACGCCTCTGACAAGAGCAGATGTGACTTGCAGGCAGCCTGAGCTCTGGAGCAATGTGTGTCCGGGTGCTGTCCTAGCCAGGTCAGCACAGAAACAGCCAGAGGGATTGCTGGCTGTGAGACAGAGTGAAGGAACAGCAGGAGAGTGTATGGGACGCCTGGAAGAGACTGTGTCAGAAGAGGAGGGTGATGGTGTTCAAAACAAGGTGTATGGGGGGCAAAAGGAGACCTGAGAGGTGGAAGGGAACATGGGATGAAGAATATTTTATCACCCTCCCAGCTGTACTTTCCAGGAGTCTGGAAAGCACTGCGGGAAGGAAGGATCGGGGGCTGGTCTGGCCGGCCTGTGGGTGAGAAAACACAAGAGCCCAGGAGTTCAGCTTTGGTAATTACTATTTCTCATGAGCTTCTGGGTTACAATAATGGAAGTTTTACAGTGCTGTTGAGCTGTGTGTTGAAAAAACAATCCTTCAGCTTTCAACTAATTTAGTTGCCATCTGTAAGCTGTTTAGGTAATTCCCCTCATTTCACTTTCCCCATTTAATTTTGCTATGTATACCTTTTCTTCATTACACCTTCTACATATGCATTTATATGGGCACAGAGTAGCACATAGGTGTGTAACTCAGGATTTTCTGTAGAACTGGAAAACACAGTTGTCACTGATGTGCTTTGTGGGCAGAACGGGATAATGCTAGATACTGCAGCCCATCCACAGACTGTAGGCATTTTGCTGTGGGGGCCTGTAATCTGTTCCTCACACCACTGTATTTCGGACAGACACAGAAAGTGCGAAATACATAAATAAAAAGTGCTTTATCCTACAAAACTCCAACGTTGGCATTTGTATAGATGTCTGAGTTTCATTTTGTTCCTTCTGTACAAAATTCAGTTCGCTGTTGGATTTCAGATTTCAGAGTTAACATATTAAAGTTGTCCTTAGTTCACCCAGCTCTGGCTAACTATTGCAACTCATATGATTCATAAGATTTCCCTGGAACCCAGGGGCATATCAGTTGTCGTGGCAGGGCACAGCGAGGTGAGTTAATTAATAGCATTCCAACATATCCTGGGCTTTATTGGCTAGTAGTGAAGAATCCCAGAAGAAGGAAAGCACTATAATTGTGCCAGATCCATCCTGTGTTTCCTATAGTTTAGTTCTTGAATTTTTTTCATATATATTATATTGTCTCGATGCCAGTGCTCATGGTCTCTGAAATTAAAAGCATTCCTCATAAAAGGGATTATGAGATTAAAAATATTGCTCATAAAGAACACATTGATCCTCACTGGGAGGATGATAGATGTAAAAACATCAAATTACCAATGTCACCAAATAAAACTAATTTAGGAGATAATAGTGCATTTTTAAAGAAATAGTGGGGATGTGTTAGATTTACAAACTGTAAGAACTTTCCTTCCCAGTATTCTCATTCTTCATTTATCATTGTATAATAAGAAAACTCCTTAAACTTAAAGTTAGTCTCATACAAATGTCACTTGCTAGCTTTCTTGCTAATCCAGAGGAAATATTATCCTAGTGGTCCCTGAGGTCCAATGTCTAGGTGTTGGATACATGATAAACTTACTTGAAGCTTTCTTAGTGAGATATAGTCCTCTGGAGACAGCTGTGGATTTAATTTTTCAAGCTTTAGTACAACCTAACCCCTTAAAAATAAGATTTAAGTTTCCCTTGTCAGGTCACTTAAGAGTTTCTTCTTTTATTTTACTCTTTTTTTTTCCTCCTCTGCTACTTGCCCAGACTTCTAATCCCCAGCCTCTGGAGGAAAAATTTAACCATCTCAAAGTTTTCATGTCTTGATTATATTTTGGTTCTAAAGGACAACACACATACATTTGGCTTTTGAATGGTTCTAGTCCGAGAGCTCAGATACAAAGTGTTCATGCAAAGCAAATAGTTTCCAGTCTTGATCATTTCGGTTTCTACTTTCGGTTCTGAACAAAGGTGTTTTTTGCAAATTTTGAGCCACTCCTCTGTGTAAAAGCAGTATTTCACAAGAAGAGGTGTGTTTATAGTCTCTGCAGTCCATGTTCCCATGTGTTTATGCTGTCCAGGAGTTGGGCTTAATCTAGTTTTCTTGCCCCTTGATACTTATCACTTAGTTTTCCAGAAACTGAATTTAATGTTCCAAGGCATGCACAGGATTTAACTGCATAGTTCCTGGTATTGTGAAACTCCACACAACTCAGAGACAATTTGAGGATGAAGGCTATCCAAGCCAACAATGTCACAGATATGGTATAGCTGAAATGCAGGGGTAGTATACTTGTGTTACTTTTACTGATCCAGTAAAAACGCTGCTTACAGCTCCTGACCTCCTCTGATTTCCCTGCTGTGCAATACACCCCACACCCCCCCCAGTTTCTTTCAGACCATTCCTTCTCCGGAGATAAAGGTGAAAGAGGCCTTTCAAGGTCACTTGTCAGATTTGTTCCCTACAGTCAACTTTTCTTTTTTCCTTCCACCTCATTTTCCTTTGACTGTCTCAGGAAATTAATTTTATCTTGCCTTACCTATTTGTGCATTCAACAGGTCTCTTCTTCCTCCCTCTAATAACGTCATGACATGTTGGCCAAGTGCAATCACCATTGAAAGATGTGCACAGAGTTTGAAAGTTAGTTAAGTTTCTAGAGGTTTGTGTGCTCTGGCTGCCAGGTAGATGAGAGAGACCCATGATAGGGACTGCACTGGGGGAGAGTTAAGCAGAGTTCAGCTCTTTGGCAGCAGCGAGGGGTCAGGCACTCTGTGCGTACTAGCCAGCCAGACAGCACAGATGAACGGGCTGGCCAGGCGGTCCCAGAGCAGCTCCAGACTGGCTGCAGCACAGGCAGTTTCTCTTCCAGGGTGGATCTTTCACAATAGATGGCAAATGAGAGGAGGTATGTGGTTTATTTCAGGTAGAAGCAGTAAGACACAAATCTAAAAGAAACTTAAGTGTCATGTTGCTCTATGGCTCACAGAGCAACACCTTTTCCAGTCTAGTTTTAACTGTCCTACAAAAAGGATGTTCTCCACCACTGCTGTGAAATGTGCTGCTGTAGCAGATCAGGGGAATGCCAATCTGATGGTTGCCATCCTAGCCAACAGCAGGGAGGGGTCCACAGAGCTCCAGGTCTGAAAGCCTGGGTCTTAACATCTCAGCCTCTCTAATAAGAGAGGCATATTGCAGAAGGTTAAATGATCTCTCTAACCCATGGTCTGCCCACATCACTTCTTTCTACAGATCTGTTGTTATCCATTGCACTCTCTACTTGTGCAGGTTGGATGGCGTTTCTGTTTTGTCATGAGTTCACACTACAGAGAAGGGCTGTCCCCTCCTGGCATCACCACTCCCATGTCACGTCACCAGCGTGTGCCCTTGTATGCCCAGGATGAGGGCCTTCATGCCTGAGCCTTCCAAGAGTTCGGAGAATATCTGGTCTGGCTCTGTGCAGGAGCAGCAGAACCACCCAAAGCACATTTCCTAGCTAAGGGGTTTAGACTGTTTCCCCAGGCATCACTGCCGTTTGCTCTCAGAGACAAGATAACTGGGCAGGATGTTTTTTGGTCTGAGCAGATGGGTCAGTCATATGCCTTAGGTAGGAAGGATCCAGCTGAGAGGAAGTGGAAAGGCATGGTTTTCTGGCAGTGTTGTGTGCAGGAGCTGTGATGGAATTGAAAATAAAGCCTTGAGAGACTTTTTACCAAAGCATATTTGGCAGTTGCGTGCCAGAGCTGAAAGACATTAAGACTAACTTATCTCCCACTTGCCCAGTTCTCCCACAGGCTTTTCTGTATTGCTTTTTGTGCTGTTTCCTGAGTGTGCAACATCCTCTTTATCCTGGCTCACCAAACCACTATCCCCTCTGGTCACTCCTTCAAACTCTCAGTGGCTGAGACAGGCAGTCTCCAGACCCCCTTCCTCCCTGGTTAAAGAGCTGTGCCTGCATTCTTAAACGCAGAGCTATGGGGGAATATGAACTATGCACACACGCACGCACAAGGCTACAGCTAACTTGATCCTGCATTTTCCAAAACCCACAAACCCTGCCACTCAGCCAGAAGGAGATTTTTGTTAGCTTTCACCTAGAAAAGGAGCTTTATCATACGCTTGAGCCAACAGAGGGCAATATACGCAAAATTCATTATTGAGAAGAAATGCTTTTAAAAGACAACTCTAAGCAGCCCAGCCCTTACTGTATCTGGAGTCACATATCACAGTGAAAGGCGGCATTCCATGCTGGACCTAAAACCTTCTCAGGCTCCATCAATTAAACCACCACATATGGGGTGGAAGAGACTCAGCAAGGAACTCTCACTAGGGTTCAATGAAAACCAGATGTTGTGGGCACAGCTGTCATGCTTCTTATCAAGAACAACAGAGCAGCCCCTGCTGCAGTTTCATCAGGAACCCTGCCCTTCCTTCCCTTCAGCCCCAGCACTACTGAGAGTCCCTAACCAGAACCAAATAAAATCCTCACGGCCAAAGCATGCAGGAGTCCTCCCCAAATATCGCTATTTACGTTAGCATACTGTTTATGGGTCTCCAAATCAGGGTCCCGCTGTGACTGTCGAAGTGCTTGAGACATGATGAGACAGGCTCCCACTCCTACCTAAGAGTGGCTTCACTCACTCCCTTAAAAATGTAATTTAGTGTTGGCTCCAGAGCTAGAAGGATTAGAGGGAAAGAACTGTGTATTCCCTCCATAGGGATAAAGCTCTGGCCAATTTCATTTACATGAATTATAATGTATTTACCCATAGGGCTCACATGCTGTGTTTTGTTGCTTTAGATGGAATTCCAGATTGCTAAATTCCAATTGTATAAATGATAACAGATTGCTGCTGTGACTGCACCCATGAAAGCCCACGGGAATTGTGCAGGATATGCCCTGAAGGGCGTGAGTCATCCTGACCTACAGGCAGTGAACTCTGCTTTGGAAATGTGGTTCAAAGCAAGGGTTTCTCAGGAGAGATCAGAAGGCCTATCCCAGGGTTGGGTCTTTGCCCAAGGACCTGTTTTGCTCTGCGTTTCCTTGGGTCCTTTTGCCACAAAGTGATTTTGCAAGACTAGTCTGCTGGTGACAACATTATTATTGTTTGCACTTGTAAATGATACGCTGAAACCAAATTTACCTAAATTTAATTACAAATAAACAAATAAAGAAGTGGAAGAAGGGAAATAGCCCTGCAAACAAAACAAAACATTTTGTTTGGCCTGACACATAAATTTTTTTTTGGGTGAAAGAAGAGAAATATTTCAGTTTCTCGTCAACCCAAAACAATATTTTTTCTCAATTCCACACTCAACTCAAAACCAAATTATTTTCACAGTCATACTTCTGAAGACTGCTGAGTCTAATTGGACCCATGAGCAGAGTTTAGGTGGGTGAGGATTGTGACTAAGAGTTCTGGACTTCAACAAGTCAGACAATTAGTGCAGCCATTGTCGTACTACTATTTCCCAGCTTGACACCCAGACACTGGTGTACACTGTTGCTCTGAATAAGCCACGGAAGCTGCAGTTGGAACAACACAGGCAGTTGCTTTTCTAGCTACAGCAAAGGCAGTTGCAAAGGTTACACCTGCCATCCAACCTGCAGCTGTTCTTCACTGCCCTCACAACTGCACGTGTGCTCACTGCCTGTGCCTCTTCTATCAACATGATTGTGTGGTTTTCAGGAACTTTTAAAAACTTGTTGTCAAAGATAAAACAAAAATTACTTGCTTTAACCGCATCTATTCCTGACAGCATGCGCCAGGCGTGAGCATGAGGGAGAAAAATTAATATAGAGGCCTTTTTAAGATAAAGAGACATCTTACAGCAATCCTGATGGCTTGTCCGTGTAGAAATCAGGTTGCATACCAGGTGTTTTGCAGAACACAGTAATTTAAAGACAAAATTGACCCTTTGTGACCTGCATGATATGTGGAGCTAATGCACATGTTTTTCTTTTTCTCTTCTGTGCAGCTGACGTGTTTCAGAAGTAGAGTGTACAGCTCAGATCTGCAGAGACAGGTAGATGCCTACTAATACAGAAGTAAGACCAACTTCTTTTTAAATACCCTGATGCTCCCACAAAGAGCCTTGGATCTTGCAGTGACTCACGATTAGCCATCTGATACCTTAATTTTAAACCTCCTACCCTCAGACAGAGCTCAGCTGCAGGTATTTTAACAAGAAGTCACCCTAGCTGGTCCTTTATTTTAATCTGTGATAAACCTGATGTCCTAGAACTGCCTGATCTCAAGGGGAGGAACAAGACGACACATGGAGGAACTATTTGTTTACCCACATAAATACAAACACATTCTTACTTCAGACCAGAAGCTGTTTGAGGCAATGACTGACATACATTATTGCTGTGTCTGCTGTTATTTTAGTGTAGGGCTTCAGTTTATCCAGAGGTCCAGATTCTCCAGTGTCCCTACTGCCAACAGAAAAGCTGGCTAGCTGGCTTCAACTTCAGAAAGAGTCAAATGGCCTTTTGGGAAGGGAAACTAAAATTGAGAAGCGGGTTTACTCACCTTTCAGCTGTGATCCTGCAAGTAGTATGGGTGCCACTGTGCCCATGCTCAAGCCCCACAGTTCCTGTTAATGGACATGTAGGGTATATAATAGTGTTTGAATTGTTTGCAGCTTCTGGATAGACTGATACTACTCCTGTTCAGAATATGGGGTTAGGAGACAGGGTGAAGCAGTTGTGAGTTATTCTTAGCAGAAGAGATTAAGATGCTGCTGTTGACAAATAGGCAAAGAATATAGCATCCGCTTTTAGAAAAAACCTGCTTTTCCTGTGGCCTTTATCAGGCACTTTTGGGCACAGATCTATAGGATGCTGGGCACAGCAATAGGAAGTGCTTTGAAAGTGCTTTAAAAGGCTTGATGCTGTTGTGATTCATCTGCTTAGCTGCACAAGTATCTGAGGACTGAGTGTGTGTTCACAGTAACTCTTAGATTATAGAGCTGTTTGGAACAGGGACTTAGTCTTCATCATGTGCAAACAGAATAAATAGAATCAGTGTTTATGCAGCCTTCTGTAGATCTTCACTCTTTTTGTGGGGCAAGACTACTGTGAGTCAGACCCACCACTGATTTATCAAAAAGACATAACCAACATTCAACCTGAAAAAATAATCCTGTGAACTGTTGTTTCTGACACATTTGCGGTGGATGGTTGAGAATGGTACCTTGGAAAGGGAGGTGCAGATGTACCCTTGCCTGTCCCTCATGAGTTTTACGGTGTCTCAGAAGAGCAAAACTCACTTTGTTGAGTGAACCAGGATGAGACCTTTTTCTCTACCCCATCTACTGTTTTGATGCAAGCTTTGAAGTAGTTCTGGGATTTGTTTGTGGTGGATAGGTTTAAATGTTATTTGCTGATGGGGTAATAAAAGTCATAGACAGAGACATACACAACATGATTGCCCATACCTTTTGACATAGGGAAAGTGGGCTAGGAGTATGAGAGGATCACTAGCAGGGCATTAAAATGATAGGAGGTGACTCTGAAATATGCCCTGTTTCCCATATCTATGTATTCACTGTCATAATCGGCCAGATTCTCAGAGGATGTAAATTGAGAAGAGCTTCACTGCAATCACAGTCGCTGGGGCACTTTGTAGGCACCAGGGAACCCAAATGTACTGCTCCAAAGAGAGAGTTAAGCCCTTCTTGTGCACAGAAGCCTGGAGAAACTGTGCCCTTTTCTGGCTTTGCACTTCACATCCTCATAGCGAATACAAAAGCCAAGCTCCCTGTGGACCTCATGAGTGTCAAAGCTATGGGGAACCCTGGGGCTACAGTCCCAACACCCTCCATGGTGCTATCCCACTGTTTGACTCCACTAGGACGTGTCAGGGCTCAGGTTTTATGCTTGGAGTCACTGCTGTCTCTAAGCAGAGGGGTTACTTTGCTACACAATGGGCATTGCCAAAACTACAGCCATGACAAATGTGAAACTTGGTGTCAAACATGGAACAGGTGGGCTCTGAGTTCCTAGGGGAATCTTTTGTTGGTGACAAAGTGAGCTTGTGCAACATCTTTCCAAAGCCTTAACATGCTGTCTTGACTCATCCATTCCTGGCGCACTAACTGGCAAGTGGCTGAAAATAAATAAGCAAAGAGAAAGGGTCAGATTTGTGAGAAAACCAAGACATACACCAGGATTGTGTCTGGGCCCAGATATTTCAAAATTAATTGGAGAGAGCCTGGTGTTTCTCTGATAGATACATAACCAGAAAGACATTTGAGACAGAGTTACTTCAAGGGATGGCTGAAATTTCTAAGGCTGCATGAAGAACATTGCACTCTGTCCAAGGAAGGGCTCAGACTTTGGTGCAGTGACACTAGAGCTGATCTAACCACTGCTGTGATCCCACTCTCCCCACCCCATCCTCAGCTGCACATTTCTGCCTCCCTTCTTGCACTTCTCTGGCAATTGTAAGATTTGCACTGAGCTGCTTCACAGCGCTGACCAGACAGAAAAAGCCAACTGATGTAGCAAGCCGAAATGGCTCATCAGAGACCCCAACAACAGGAATGTGTGAGCAGAGAAGGGTGGGAGCATAGAAGCATATCTTCCAGTACTTAGATTACCTTTGGCTGTCGTGGAGCCCCCTCCAGCACACCTCTCTGACAGGACACAGGGAAGAGGGCTGCACTACTGGTAAGGCCACTGTGTATTGTGGCCGTATGGCTACCTCCTCCACACCACCATCCCAGGTGGCTGTTCCAGCCCCCATATTGTAGCAGATGACAAATTCCCTTATGTCAGCTGTGGGCTGGACTGGGGAGCTGATCCCACTTGAAAGGAAAACAAGTACATTTTTCTGAATAAGATTTATTCACTGATCTGTTCACCAACACGTTTGCACGATCATGTAGACTGGAACAGCTGGGGGAGCAGTGTGCCAATGCAGTTAGGTGAGAATGAGTAATACAGGATGGTAGTTGGGGAAACAAGAAAGGCAGTAATACCCAAGCATGGTTTTACCCCTAAATGCTTTTAGTAAGTAATATCAAAGCAGAGATACAGAGATTGACTGCTCCAAGGAAGCAAGTCATGTTGGAAAATATGCTTTAATTGATGCACTGCTAAATGCTGCTTAGCATCATCTGTAGCCGAATTACTAGCAATTTTCCTTGGTGGAGGCTAGGTCTTCTTTGTTCTGCTCTCAGAAACTTGATCAGATGTTTGTTGGGAGTTGCAGTACCGCTCAGGACATATGGCAGCCCCTTTGTACTGAAAACATCCAACTTTCTGATCATGTGTTGCTGTGTTACAGTGTGCTTACACTGCAGACAGCTGGAATAAACAGCTTGAAAAGGGGAAAACCTCATGGGCACAGTGTGTGGATGTCCATGCAGTCAGTACAAAGCCCCGATCCCCTTGCTGGGTACCTTTGCAACTCAGGAGGCTTGAAGCTGTACCACAGTGAGTGCCTGAACTACCAGGGGCAAACAAGGTTTTAAAGCAGTACCTGTCTCCTTGTCCCTTGAGGGTCTGATCCTCCTCTGGGATGGGACATACTTATGATGTACAACCCCCTTCAGCAGCTTAGCATTCTCCATCCTAGAAACACTTCAGCTTCTCACCCTACTCCCCCTTTTCTAGAATTTTGCCCACTCTAGTGGCCTGAACCTCCTTCTCTTTTCCACCCAATGTATTTGTCTAAGTCTGTTAATGGGCAGTTTGTCTCCTCTTGTTCTTCAGTGTATTTTGTTAGCTAAAGCAAAAAGCTTTTACCCTTTCCTGGCTTTACCATTCCTGTGTTCCCAAACAGCAGTTTCTTCCAGCTAGGCTCTGCGGATGAGATAGTCTGTACCTTTTAAACAGATTAAATGAACCTGGGCCAACTAGTGCATAGAGAGTGGCTTGCCCTGCCCTACACAGCGGCAAAGCATGAAGTTGGATCTGTTGCTATCTCTTTGCTTGCTATAATCACAGGTTGTTAGGACACACAGTTTGTGTGGAGGCATGTCCATGTTCTGTCTTCTGGCCTTCCTCTTGCATGCCCTGGACTGAAAAACAAATAGCAAGGGAGAGACAGAGAAGCAAAATCACCCTTTGAGATATAAAAGAGGGAGATGGGAGATCCTGGATAATATCTGAGTTCCTTTGAAGTGAAGGCTGAATAGATTAGAAAAAGTGTAATTGAATTAAAACCACTCTTTTTTGGAGTAGATATACATTTACCCTGGCTAAGCAATTTCCTGGTTGAGTTTTTTATCACTTTCCAGCACCTGCTCATTTCAGAGGGCGACGCTCCAGAGATTACTCTGAGCCAGTGCCAACAGCCAGCATTTCTCACTTCCCTCTCGCCCGCCTCCGCCCCCTGCACTGCTCTAGACACACACCCCGATATAGAATGACAGCACATTGCCACAATTTCAATGACACTGCCTCTGCCTCCTTGGAAGGACAGGTCCTCCAGAGAGCACCAGCCACCGCACCTGTCCACCCTTGCAAAAAAAGGTCTTCATCATGGCGTATAAAGCAGCACATTTGGCCTTTAAGTCGCGCTGGCACAAGACAGACGAAGAACTCTGTCGGCACAGTATGTCCTTCATCTTGCATAAGGCGATCCGCAATGACTTCTTTCAGAGTTACCTTTATCTGCTGGAAAAGCTTCCCCTGGGTGAGTAGCTGGTGGGCAGGAGCGTCTGTGTGTGTCTGTGACTGTGCTCTGGAAAGACGTATCATGTTAGGTGGTAGAGTGCGGACACATTATGACAGTAAGTAGTAGTTCTGAGAAGTCCGGCTAGAGAAACTACAGTGCTAGCTAAACTTATATTTGGTACTCTCTCTCTCAGCTCCCTCTAATTCAGTCCCCTGTTGTTTTACCTAAATACACCACAGATTGTTAGAGGGTGGCAAGGGAAAGACCATAAGAGTGAAAGAAAGTTTGGTTTCTGGCTAATGATTCCTCTTTTTGTCACCATTTAAGTAAAACATGCATTGACCTGTTTGGAACTTGGAAGAATAAATGCAAAACTAGCAGAGCTGACAGGCCTTACTTTCTGTTGCCTGATACCTGTTTTGTTGTCATTCAGTGTCTCCTTAGCCTTGTCATTTGTATTGTTTTGGACAAGTGCTTGAAAGGTAACGTTTTTAAAATTTTTTCTTGGGAGTCTTTGTAATCCCAATCTCTGCAGCAGGCTGTCTAACCTACTGTTAGTTATCTGGGAGGAAGATGCTTCCACAATGTTTGTTTATAGCCAAATTTCAGTGACAGCCTGTGGATGCCAAGACATTTTTTTAGATGCAGAAAATGAATGTTCATTTCTTGTAAAAATTTGACCCTGAATAAGAAAATTTCCCCAGGACAATATAGCTAAAAAGTCATTTTGACTTGAGCCAGTATTACTTTAGCATGTCACTTTTTAAGCAGAATTATTCAGCCTCCACTCAATGTTAGAACTGTAGGAATTTAAGGTGGGAAGGATGTCTCTGTGTAACCTGTTAAACTACTCTTCATAGTGAATTCTTGAGGTCTCCTTCCTAATTGAATGATCCATTTAGGCAAGTGGATTATTTTACCCAATTGTGTGAAACTGTACAGACCCCAGTGAGAACTCTGCTCATGTTGGTAGAATTCATGAGTCCTGTAAAAAGAAAAAGCACTTTCATGTTATCTTAGTATTTTGGTGTGGCTTTTCAAATGCAGCAATATCTGCAGCTATTTAAAATGAAACATGGAAGATAAATATTCCTATCCCTAGTGGTAGGTAGCTGTGAATGATGGAAAGAAAGGAAAGATGGAAAGGAAGGAAAGTCAATTATAGGTCGATGGAATCTCAAGAAGTCTACAAAAATGTTATTCTTTCATTTGTTTTGAAAATAAACGCAACATATTAGAAACTGAGCAGGATTTCCTACAGTGTTAACTGTTAGTGTAACTACTAATAGATCATTTTAAGGCTAGAAGGTACCATTATGAACATCTAGTTTAGACGAACATCTAGAATTTCATGTAAAAGTTCCTGCATCATGCTTGTAACTTACGAGTGGGTCACAGTATATATTTATGAAGACAAAAATACCTTGGTTTAAGGGCTGCAAATGACTGAGAATCCATCAGTCCATCATTAAGCTGCTTCCAGGCCTAATTGCTTCACTCTTGTAAAACTATATTTTATTTCTTGTCTGAATTTTATGTGAATTCCCATTCCCAGCCAACAAGCTTTGTAAAATGTTCCTATCAGACTAAAGATCCCTTCTGCCAGGATTTTCGTGACCTGAATCGTTAAAACTTCACTAAAGAACTTGCAAGCTTATTGCCAGCCTATCCGAATTAGTTTGAAGAAGTACTGTGAGTCCAGCCTTCCATGTGAACATGTCTGTTACTCCATGGTTATTGCCATGAAGTAAAAGTGTGCATAAGAACACATATCCTGTGGGGTACCTTGTGAGCTGTGATACACATCCAAGAAACTTCACAGCGTGCTAAGATGTCATGGTCTGGATGGGTGGACAATCAGATAGGTAAAAAGTGGTCGGGTGATTGGGCTCAGAAAATTGTGGTCACATTTTGAGGACAGTGGAGTACCGCAGGGGTCTGTCCTGGGACCTATGCTGTTTAACACCTTTATCAGTAACCTGGAGAAGGTGAAGAACTGCTTGCTCATCACATTTGCAGATTGCAGCCAACTGGCAGGGCTTGTCTGCAAGTTCTGGGTCGGGACTGCCATCCAGAGGCACCTAAATAGGCTGGAGGAAAGAGATAGTGGGAAGCCAGTGAAATTCAAATTCACTGACGTTCAAAGGCAAATGCCAAGTCCTGTACCTGGAAAGGAGGAACCTTTGGCAACAACACCATGAGCTGGTCAGTGGCTGGCTGGGGAGTGGCCCTGCTGATAGGGTTTTGGTACACAGCAACTGAATGTGAACCAGCAGTGTGTCCTGGCAGCAAAGAAGGCCGACAGTATCCTGGGCTGTAGTAACAAAAGCATAGCTAGTTGATCGAGGGAAGTGGTTATCCCCTTTTATGCAGCAGTCCTGTGTGGGGTCTTGAACCCCCAATGCAGGAAATGACATGGAGCAAGTTGGATGACCTCCAGGGTGGTGAGGGAACGGGAGCACATGCCCTATGAAGAGAGACAAAGGGAATGAGGCATGTTCAGGCAGAAGAGACAGCTTCAGGGAGACCAAATACCAGCCTGCCAGTACCTACAAGAAGATCATGAAGAAGATGGAGCTGAGCTCTGCACAGTGGTGTGAGGTAGGAGGACAAGAGATGGTGGCCAAAAGTGGAAACATAAGAAATTCAGGCTGACTATCAGGAAAAACTCTTTCTCCATGAGGACAGTCTGGCATTGGAACAGGTTGCCTAGAGAGGTTGTACAATTCTCCATTACTGGAGACTTTCAAAATCTAGCTGAATAAAGTCCTGGTGAACCTCATCTGACCTCGTGTCTGTCTCTGCTTTGAGCAGAAGTTTGGATAGATACCTCCTTAGGTCCCTTCCAACTTGGATTATCCTGTGATCCAGTGCTCTCTGTGATAGAGAGGACAGAACGTGGCAGGTCTGAACATCTCTGCAGAATGACATTTTCCAGTTAGTTCAGAGTGGAACTGAGCAGAAATGAAATGAACTTCTCAAGCTTCAAGACTAGATCCAGATATGTCTGTGTAAACAGTATTAAACGACTAAAGCAACACTAAGACTGTGACCTAGCAGGGTAGTTAAGCATGTGCTTAACCCTAAACATGAATAATAACACTGAAATCAAGCCTCACACTGAAACTTGCAGTGCAGCCCAGGGTCAGCAAGGTAGAAAGCTTGCTTCAAGCTATGCTAACTCCACGCTCCCCCCACTCCATTGCTAGGCTCAGTGGTGGAGCACTTTGAGGCATGTTTACTTGTGAGCTGAGCATATCTGGTATCACAGCCTGTTAAGAGAAACATGTCACTTTTACAGACCAGGGTTACATTTATAAATAAAAGACATGAGTAACTTTAGGCCCTGATCCAACAATGTACTTAAATGTGTGTGAATGCCCTTAAGCCCAGTGGACTTTAATGGAGCTACTCAAATGCTGGAAATTATGCATGTGTTTACATGGGCTGGGGGACTCAGTGCCAGTGGGGTGAGATCTGCAGTGGAAAACTTAGATGATCGGTCCGTAGAGACAAATATTCCCGTGTGTGAGGCACGTGTCTGTAAGCAAAATCTCCTTTGGGGGTGGGCTGCTGTTCATCCTCTATAAAACAGAATGTGAATGGTTCTCGGACCACAGTAGAGAGGTGAATTCTGCCCTGCACCCAGATAACTGTTTTTCAACTGATGCACGAAGCAGATGTTGCATTTAAAAGGGAATACTCAGCCAAACTGGAATTAGTTCAATATCTTGCAGAAAGCAGTCAGAGCCACAAAATAATGTTCACAAATAAAAACTTCCAAAAAATTACTTGCAACATTTACTTCTGCCAGGGAAATTTAGCTGAGTAAACCCTGCAACCAAAAACTGTAAGACAGTCTACTGCAGGTTGGGATTGCACCCAGTCTTACATATTAAGTGGTCCATTTCTCTAGAGATTTAGATCAGATGTACTGGGAAACAAAATTTTGTACTGATCCATAAGTTTATATATATACAGATAATGTTTTGGACTTTGCAAGGCCAAAGGGCTTAGGTAGATACTCTCTGTCTAGTCCAGAGGTTGGCATTCAGCTGTAGATCACCACTGCATCCAGACTGTGCTTGCAGCGAGTGAAAATTAATGTCTCATAACTGTGGAGTGACCTTTAGGGAGCCAGTTCCTGTTGCCAGCCTGCTTTTGCAATAGGTTTGTTTTAACCATCTCTACCTGGGGGACTTGCCAGCAGATTCAGCTGAGAGACCCAGTGTGCCATAAAAAATTTTTCTTCTTAATTTACTTTCTGACTTTCTAACCTTACAAGTTACAAGTTACCTGCCTTAACACTGAAAATCTTGTCTGTGAAAGACAGTTGCCCCTGTCCTGCAATGTCTGAGAGACTTGCAGCCTCCGTTGTCCTATCCTGCCTATGCCTTACTTTTCAAAGTTCATTGAAATGAGGCTGTGTATCTGTAACAGACCTCACAAGTATTTCATTTCCCGATGCACGAGATAGTCCCACATGGGTCATGGAAAGGGAGATGCCTCTGGCTAGACAGGTCCTGTGATGAGGGACGCTGGAGCGGAGCTCCAACACTGTCACCAAAGACAATGTGTCTCCTTGCACTTCTCTTTTGGGGTAGATTCCTGCAAGCTGGCAAACCTCCCTCTCCCTCTGGTCCTGCTGCTGGAGCCTGCATGCCAGGCACAGCTGCGAGGCAGATCAGAGGTAAGGTTGATTGGCTGTGTCTGGAAAATTGGGTTGTGCACTGGGAGAGTTGGCAGTGTTGCAAATTCATGAGAGGGAGGAGTAACACTGAGGGATCAAGAGGTGGAAATCATCCCTGTAGATCTCACACTGCATGAGTGAGACTGTGGGCCCACAGAAGACATTGGGTACAGTGCCACCCTTTACTTTAGCCTGTGTCCTTGCATGCCTTCAGGTGGGAGACTTGCATAAAAAGATCTTTGCGAAGTCTGATGCATAGAGTAGACCCTATGGATGCTAAGCCCAGAGCTGGTTTCGGATGCCAGCACGTAAGGCAGGACACTGGGGCCCCAGCTGGCCCGGGAGGAGCTGCAGTCAGCTGGTGTATGCATGCAAGTCCCAGCAGGCAGTCTGCAAGCCTGATACTGGTTCTGAGTGAGAAATTTGAGAGCACACACTACAGATCTGATATCCTGAACAGCATATCGTCCCCATGTGTTGCCTCAGGACAGGCTCATGTTTTGAATAGAAGGACTCTGAATATTCATTGTTCCTGCTGCCAGCTGCCTGCAACACCCTGTACTAGTGTGCAGACAGTCTGTAAATGCCTTTCCTTTCAATCTAGCAAAACAGGATAAATCACTGTCCCTTGATACGTCCATTAAACAAGCCCTAGAAATCATCCCTGACTTTTATATGGAAGATCTTGCAAAGCCAACATGCAGGGATTCATTTCTGTTCACCAGTCAGGCTGGCATCTGAAACGCAGAAAAAAGGGACACAGAGAAAACAAGATGGTGCCACTCCTGGGGAAAGATGGAGATCGTTTACTGGAAGAATCACAGCCACTGATGGAGTCTTTTTCCCAGGCTCTGGGAGCCACCCTGGCCAAGTTGTGTTGGGGATTGGCTGCTGCCCCCTTCATATTAATTTCTTCAGCTAAATGGTTTCTTCTGAGTATGTGAATATAATCAGTGGAGTGTGTAAAACTCCCAGGTTTGACCCTTGCTGGGCTCAGTGCTTCTTGTGGTATAAATTTCTCAGGCATAACATAAATGTGTAATGGATTAAAGCTTTAATAGTATCCGTTCGGCAGTTGACTTAAGCAGGTGATGACAAGAGGGGCTGGTAATGCTGCTTTTGTTGGATGAAGGATATGCCAGGCATGCTGCTTATGTGTAACCCAATAGCACTATTCTGTTCCGAGTGGTCCTTGGTGGTAATTATTGCCCATCCTACTTCCTTTGTCCCCCCCTCATTTGCCTCCAAAATGTCATTCTCCTGCTGAGGATGGGCAGGCACACACTTATCATTCCCTGCTGAGTTTGCTTGCCCTCAATAAATACATTCCAGGCTTATATTCAGGGCCTCTGGCCTAGCTCTCATCCTCTGCGTGGAGGGCATAATTCCTGTTCCCCAGCCGGTGTAAGCAAGGCATGGCCTGTTCAGACCCTTCCCAGCAGCGACCCGCAGTGCTCCTGTGGAAGCTTAAAGATGCAGCGACAAAGCTCTGCTCCCTGGTCTGTCTGTGTACGCAGCTGGCAGGGAGCTCTCCCTTTCTGTTGTTATTAACCCAAAAGGTGTTTGCTGCTGGATCATTTCCAGTTCCTTAAGCACGCTGGGAATCTGCAGCAGAGCTGGTCTTACACTGCAAGGTGGTGCTTGCAAAGTCTTCTTCCCAGTGTGACTCCATCCCTCCTTATTGCTTAGCTTTCACAGACAGACTTGTAGTTGTGTTTTTGTTGGAAGGGCTGTCATACACACAGGAAAATGCCTGGACACTTCTATGCCCACATGAGACAGTCAGACGTGCTGGTTTCCAAGCAAACTGTTTATGGCCTGCCTCAATCCAACTTTTGAGCTGCAAAACAACTGCTTTTCATATGCCGATGCACATCGAGTGTACAAAAACCCAGGATGCAGAGGATAGACCTCAGTTTTTTTAAGAATAGGGAAAAAGAGCCAGTAAAGGTTGCAGATTTTAATAAAACAGCTTCAAACATGTGATTGCTGTATATTACCAGCAAAATAGCCAAGCAATGAAAAGAAACATCCAAGCCTCTGGCACAGAGCAACTTTCCAGTATATCACCCACTGATTATCTCGCTCCTTGATCTGTGACAGATGAAAATTTAGGAATGTCTCTTCTAAATTGTCTCCCCCCTGTATACTCGTTTAGGCCTGAGACTACCATCTGCTCTTTGGTTCAGCTTACTTGCAGTGCCACAGACGGTACAGTATCACTAAAAATAAAGCAGAGCAAGTGCCTCATTCATCTGCTCTCTTCTTGGTGCACTCTCTGTGCAGCTGTCAATGGCTAGAAAGCATATATGGAAATCTGCAGAACAGTTAGGTTTGTGATAGCGGAAATGATGACCCTGCATAGCAATAAACGCTGCCCACAGCTTTTCTGGGAGCAGATAAAACCCCTTGCTCTGTTAGGCATGCATGTTCACTTCAAAGTTGAAATGATTTTTCACTAGCATGAAAACAGTGTGATGACAAAAGCCATGTCTGAGCCTGGGAGGCACTGAATTTGCCCAAGGGGGACTGTATCCCTTCAAGGTCTTGCAGGATTAAATCCAACACCCTTCCTTCCACCTTTGCTTTAGAAACAGAGGTTTGGTGTTTTGAAGGCTCAACTTAAGTGTATAGATATTCGCCATCGTGCCTCCAGAGCAATAAACTAACCCAGAAATGCCTGTCATTAACAATAAAATAGTGGTTTGTCTGCTTGCAGTGAAACTTTATGCTTTGACAAGTCAAGTTATCAATGGGGAGATGCAGTTCTACGCCAGGGCCAAACACTTCTACCAGGAGGTGCCAGCCACAGAAGAGGGCATGATGGGAGACTACATTGAGCTCTCCAATACAGACATTGAATCCTCCAGGGAGTTTCTCAGGAATTTTGTTGGGGTAAGTCATTTAATCCTATCTTTTGCAAGAAACAGTGGTGATGTGTCATAAATGACACGCAGTGTGCCCAGTCACATATATTTTCAGTGGCACCATATGTCATATTTGATGTGCATCACAGGTCATAACTGGCTGTCATTGATTCTAGTAACGTATTCTGCCAGGTCATGCATTGTCATGAATACACATTTTGCCTGGCCTTATGTTGTTATTTACCTGTTTTGTGTCCTTTTCTTATGCTCCAAAGCTGCAAGGAGTTCTTATAGCTGTCTTTGGGTGGGAGGTTAATTTTCAGTGCAGGACTGTGACCTTTCATGATAAAATCCTTGCTGGCTTCGGTTGGAGATTTGTCTGTGCAAATTCCTGCAGTCCATTTGGGAAAGTAGCTGAGACTAAATGCCAAGTTTCTGTTTTGCCTATTTATAGATATTTCTGAGAATGCTGCAACAAAACCCAGCCCTCTCCCTCCCCCCTCAAACATTAGGAGTATATAGAATAAGCTACCCATTAGGAAAAATACTTTTTTCGTGAACATTCCAGTGTCACTGGGGACCTTTGCAGACAGATTTCTAAAGTTCTGTAAACATCTTCAAAGGTCTGCTTTGACCTGAGATGCAAAGAGATGCCAAGTGGGATTTTAGAAGCTCCTACAATAGAGGTATCACTTTGGCACTTACATTTCTGAAAATCCTGTTGATGCCTAAATGTGGCTTTGGGATTCCGCAAATCTTTACAAGTGTGGCCTGATGATTTTCTAACCGTCCTTCCCTCTTCCCAGGGAAAAAGCCCACTAAATTAGCTCAACAACAATATTAGAAGCTAAAGAATCCACAAAGCTACAGGAAAACAAATTTAAGTTCTCCTGCTCACAAAATGACTAGTTCTATATAATGCTACCATAGATCTTTCATTTTCTGCTCAAATGTACAAATTTGGGATAGCCAGATGACCTTTTTTTAGTCTTAACGATCTACTGTGGAAAAAAAGCTCAACAGGTTAATTAGATGTTGTGTATGAAAAAGGGCACAGTTTAAATAGATCGGGATGGAAAACGAGTGTGGCTTAACAGATAGAAATCCTGTAGGGCAGGGAAGGACAACTGATGGCAAGGTTTGCTGTACTTGATAGAAGGAGGCTTTTGGGGCAGTGAGCCAGCAGAACACAAGTGAACACCTACATTTTTTTTATTAACAGTCATTTGTATTAATGTTAATGCAAAAAGGCTTCACGTTTTAAAGCCTCGCTGTATCAGGCTTTTTACAAACACAAATAGAAAATACAAAGGAAGTTCAGCAAGGCAGCTGAACCTGATGGTAAAAATTTTTTCAGAAAAAATGAAATGCAGCTTATAAGCCTAGAGCCAGCTCAAGGCATATTCCTTAAATTTTACTTAAGTCTTGTTTTAAGGGCATTTGTGGAATTCAAGTGGTGCATAAGTGTGTACTCAGGGAAAGATTTCACGCCTCCGAAACACTATATAGATTCAGCTCCTGAACGGCAGGTTTATATCACACTGTTACGCTTTCTCATCTCCAAGACCCGAAAAGGAAAGAAGTACAGTCTGTAGGAGAGTTTCACATGCCAAAGAGGAATCATACCCAATGCATCAGGTGTGATGACAGATACAAAATACTCCAGAGCAGAGTTCCTACTCCTTTTATTAGCCAGGGATAGAAGGGATACTCTGAATGGCCAAGATCAAACAAGAAAAAAAAAAAAACAAAAACGAAACAACAAGGAATCTGCACATTTTGCTAATTCTGATTTGGTTTGTTAAAGCCTGTCCTCTGTTGAGATAGAGTCAATTGGTTATGTTACTTATGGTTTATTTTCCTTTCTTACTACTGCAATTTGAATCCTACTCAACCAGATGCAGATATTTAGTGGCTTTCTGTAGCAGTGACTTTATTGTAAAGCTAATTTGAGTTATGTCTTCCCAAGTTTATGTGTCTATAAATATTTTTTTTTCCAATAAGGTGATCAGGATAGATAGAAAAAAGCAGTTTGTTTCACCCTAATATAAACGATGCTTTCTTTTTTAAAGAGAAGTTTAACAAAATCAGAAAGTTTTCAGTTTCAGATCAACTGAACATATTTCACTTAATTTTTTTTATTGTTTTACCCTCTGAAAAACTTTTCCCTTTGTTTTCAAGAGTTCAAGTCAGTTTCAAAATGAAAAATGCTGTTTAGAAATGAAAAGTTGACAAGTTATTTTTTTTTCCTTGAAAGTCGTGAAAAAGAAGTATCTTGACATTTTCAACATTCTTTCCCATGTTTTTTGGCTATAACTATTCTCTAGATTTGAGATATCAATTTCACAGAGAGTTTTATTCTTCCAAAACTTTATTTTCTGGCAAAACTAGTGCTCCTTAAAAAAAGAGTTGCCCAGTTCCACTCAAATTACCCCTCTTGAGTTAGTTTGGCTGGTGTGGAAATGCCACACAGTGACATTTCCCTTACATGACTGATGTTGCATACCTTCATGTATGGCATTTCTTAGCATGATTCTTAGGCACCACTGTAAACTGAGCTACAGATTTCTTTACCATTGGAGAATTTGTCTTGCCTGGGCACATGGAAGGAATTACAGAAGGGACTAAGGACTTCACTTATATTTTAGTCTGTCTCCTTCCCAGGCGAGTCAAACTGAGTTAAAAGTGCCACTGTGCTCAAGTTAAGAGGTTTTATGTGTGTGTGGGCAGAACTCAAACCAAGAGCAACATTACTTGAGCCAGCAGTGCTGTACAGACAAGCTATAGGTTGTCTTAGGTACAGTCATACTTGAAGGGTTATCAGCAGAGCTATAGCACTGCATATTTATGGCAATGTATTAATGCCAGTTAAAGCCTTGATGTCCATGTAGACACTGTGTTTTCAAGTGCCTAATCCAGAGGTAATGTATAAAAAAGGAAATAAAACAAAGAAACTCTTAATTCAGGAACAGTTGTGAGCTATAGGTGTGTGATATAATACAGACGGAGGTTACATTAACTTTATAGCTCCCTTTCTGCCCTAAACCCTTCTTCCCTTTCTTGCCCTCAGTTCACCTGCCTGATTGGTTACTTGCTGAATGAAAAGCTTCTCAAAAGTGATTTTTCTCCTGTTTGATCAGGGGGATGGAAGAGATGCTGTTGGAAACCTGATTGTTATTTTTTTTTAATTTAGAAAGAAAACCACTGTGGTTTTCATCTGTTTCTTGAACTCTTGATTTCTTTTTTATCCTACATACCTACTCTGCCTTCCTGCCCTTCCAAGACCTGAAGTAGCATCAGGAACATATTCCACAGCTCTTTAATCCCTAAGGAAATTTGTGAATGGCCTATTTAGCTTTACAGAAGAATTTTTGGGTGTGTCTGTGTCCTAAATGATAGTGATTCTGAGTAATGGGAAGCAGGTAATCAGAGGAACAGTCAATCTTAAATTTTGAAGCCTGTTCTGGCTTAGAATTTTCACTTACACTATTTTTTTAAATAAGGAGCCTGATTTTCAACTCAATTAGGCTTTTGGGAAAATGATTGCCTTCCAAAGAAAATGTTAATACCCTGTCAAAGCTCTGAGCACTTCCAAACTGAAAATATATTAGCTGAACATGGAATTATGTCAACATTTTCATTACAAATGGAGCTGTGGTGCTTCACAGGGCTTCTCAACTGACTGCCTGATGCTCTTGCTCCCTTTCAGCGAAGTGTGGGATCAAGCTTCATCTCCCATGATTGTTCCCTTTCCTTCTTCTCAATGGCAAATGGAGATGTGTCATCAGAGGTCCTTGCCGTGACGCATCATGGGAGATGAATTCCCTGTTTCAAGTGAGGTACTGTGACTATAGGTTCTCTGAGACACAAATGTCAAACAAGTTATATGACTTTTTGTCAAATTCTGTTAGTTGTTTTGGTAAATCATCCCGGTTTTCTCACCAGTTTTCTCAAAGATTTTTACTTAATCGCATCACTGTAGGCCTGTATGTATCTGCCTGCAAACAATATGGAAAACCACCTTGTAAAGATCCAAGACATGGTTCCTTCTCCTTTCATGAACTCCTTGTTACAGCTTAGTCTGGTCCTCAGTAAAAGCCACATGCTCCTAAGAGCAGCCTGTGAAAGAAGAATGGCTCACATTTTCTGGCTAACTACAAACAGGTAGTCTCCAGAGTCCAATAGGGTTGAAGGCTTGTGGACTCTTGCACACATCAGGAGATTAATCTTCCTAGGTATACAAATTGGGACCAGCAGCCCTGGAGACTGGTGAGAGCCTTTGAGGTCCTTGTGCTCTTTCTACAGTTACTCTATGTAACCAGATGCTCAGCCGGGCTATTCATAGTCATGCCATTGACAGTACTGTCCTTTGACCTTAATAATCTACTGAATTACCCACTGAAGCAAGGCCGAAAAAGCAGTGAGTTACTTGATTTATGCTTGGTCATCACAGAGGGGGTCTCCCATAAGCAGGAAGAGCAAGACTCTTCCTGGGCTTATTTCCTTTAAGAGCAGTGAAGCTCCAGCAGGGACTTTGGCCCATAGCTTCAGTTCAACACTCAATTGCAGGGGACAGGGAAAAGGTGTTTACATTTGCTTTTAATATATTTGTTTAACAGATAACTTTGGCCAGGGGAGCTCCAATCTCACAGTCAGTCCATGTACAGACTTAAAATTTCTGTTTTACAGAACAGCAGCAGGCTCTTAAGAGCCTTTTTATAGCTAGAATGGAAGCTTTAGGGGTGAAATACAGCTTTCATTATAAAGCTCCTTTTACAGTGACTCATTATTTTCTCATAGACATAGCCTTTGTGCCACATTTTTTCACGTCTGATCTCTGTCCAGAGATGATATTTATGAAGAAAAAAAGAACACTTAAGAAAAATCTACTCAATCATCTTTCTTGTCTCTGTGCCTAAAAAAGAAATTCTGTATATGCTCCAGTCCAAACTTTCTGAGTTGTCATAAGTTACCTACAACTCCAAGATCTTCGTTCAAACACGACTTGTTTTGAAAACTGAACCCAAACTGATCCCAAGGATGCTCTGTGTCTACAGAGATGTCCATAGGCATCTTGGGAGTTCTGTGCTGCAGAAGTTACTTCTTGCATGCAGTATTTGGTATATGCTTACTTTTTTGTTAGGCCTTTACAGGTCTCAGAATGAGGCTTATCTAGCCACGTCGTTGGCTGTGGGGTAGGAATATTTGATGAAGTTGCAAGGGCTTTACAAAGACTAGTGGATCTTCTGAGAAAGCTAGGAGCTTGTTAAAGATTATGTCTCTTCTTATGCCAAGCAAAAACTTGTTGTACAGCAATAAATGCAGGGGGGCAATGCAGAAGTCCCATCAACAGCAGCCTGGGAACATGGCAGCCCAGCTTGGCTCACACATAGTACCCAAAGCTGTATTGATGCTGTCCCAGGTTCTTGCCAGTCTTGCAACAGCCCTGAACAAATAAGGAGACAAGACACTAGGCTTGGTGGGCTAAAGGCCATAGCAGGTAACAGAGTTGCTCTGATCTTTCAGGTGGTATTTTTCAGATTTCAAATTATTTTCTTGTATCCCACAGGGGGTGGGGAAAGCTGGCACCAACCGCGCCCTGGACTGCGGCTCTGGCATAGGTCGTATCAGCAAGCATGTCCTGTTACCAGTTTTCAAGAGCGTGGAACTGGTGGATATGATGGAGAATTTCCTGGCTGAGGTCCCGAACTACCTGCAGGGCAAGGAGGACAGAGTAGAGATGTATTATTGCAAAAGCCTCCAGGAATTCACTCCAGACCCACAAAGATATGATGTCATCTGGATTCAGTGGGTTTCAGGTTAGTTCAGCATGATTCATCCAGCCCGGCATCTCAGAGGACTGTACAGCCTGTGCTAAAGTTTATTTAAAAGAATGATGCAGCTGTAAAAGGAGGTTCTCAAATCTTTGGGACTGCTTCCTAAAATCTCACGAGAGACTTCTGAGAGTTCTCCCCAGCCACATGCACAGTGGGTACAAATCAAGTTGTTGGTTTTTTTCAGGTCATGTACTGCAGGAAGGTATATGTTCTTGGAAAGTAGCCTGCGTGCTAAGGTGCATCTGAGGAGTAGGCCTTGTATGTGGGTTGTCTTGAGCAGGAATCCTCCTTCTTAGTTGCCAGTGCTGCAGACAGATACACGGGGTTGGCCTTGCCTGTGAGCAGGGATTTCTGAATCTGATGATTATCCAGACTTGGGGATATTTCAGGAAACAATATGTAAAAAGCCATAGTAAAATTATCAATACCTATAAACCAGATCATGTCTTCTGCATGCACTGATGCTTGTCAAACAGGTTCACTTAGCTATGTCCCACAGTACCCCCTCATATAAGAAATATCTGCTGCTTCTCCTGCAGCCACCCTGGTGAATGACCTGCAGCATTAAGAGCAGCAGGCTGGCAATCAGATAATGTGGGCTATGTACTTCACCAAAAAAACCAGTTCTTGATTTTTTCTAGAAAACCTGTGGCAGCGCCTAACTGTCCTTCCAGAAAGAAAGTTTTCTCCTAATCTGTGAACCTAAGTGTCCATGGTGCAGTTTCAGCTGGCAGAAGTAATTATTCTAAAGCACAAGAGGAGGTCTGAACAACTCGTTCTCTCCAAAACCCTGGAGACAGATAGTTTCTTGCTAGGCAAAAAGAAAGATAAAGGTAGAGAGATTAGCACAGGAGATGGTTTTATTCAGGAACACTTACTTGTCCTCTACACATAGTCTTATGAAGTAATGAAACTGAGCTTTGTAGAACAGGTCTTTATAGCTGTACAAGCAAATTGCTTCAGACCAGTATCATTTTCCTTTGTGTTTCTGCTTTTCTTGAATAACCAGTCATTGCAGTAAATGTAGCTCCTGCCTCATCTTTTGAGCAAATCTGAGTCAACATGAGACTGAATGAGCTAAGACTTGTCTGAGGCTGTGCTGATCAGCTATGTGGCTGCCAACAAAGGGAGCATATGCCTTTTCTTTAGCATAGACACAGATCTGAATCTCCTTCCTCCATCAATTTCAATGAAGTATGTGGTGATCTTAAGTATTAATCAAACTTCTACCTCTATCTTGAATTTGACTGAAATATGCGAACAAGCTCAATGCTTTTTGGTGGAGTGAGGGCAGGACTGTCTGGTAGAGAGCAACACTGTGAAGATCTCATTTTCTTAGGAAACTAGGCTAAAAGCAAAGTTAAGAGAACATTAATTTCCAAATTAGGTGTTGAAAAGCTTCAATGAATCTTACCAATGCAATCCTGATTTGTCTTATGTATGCATAAGTATACAAGCCCAGGCTGTTATTTTATTAAAAACTAAAAGCACAAGTTTACATTTCATGTAGAAATTACCATTTTCCTTCAACTTGAAAGGTATTCAGTTTTAAGCTTTGGGGCTTTTTTCTTTTTCTTCTTTTTGGGGGGCGGGGTCGTTAAAGAAACCTGACATGCTATGTCAAAATGTCATTTTGAAATGACAAGTTCCATTTATAAAAGTTTAAATCTTCCATCAAGAAAACTAAATATTTTGACTGGAAATTACAAATGATTATTTTTTTCAAGATTTCATTCAGTTTCTGACCACCTGTCCTTATTAATTCATTTTAAATGTTTCACATGTGAGAGTTCTCGTTTTGCTCTTCTCTGAGTCCTGCACTGTGATCTCAACATAACAGAAGTATTGATCTCTGAGAAGGAAGGCTAAAAAATGCAATCCCAATAAGATTTCTCAGTAAGAAAAAAAGTACTATTTTAAATGTATATGGTATATGTAGAAATCACAACAGTATAGGGTAATATAAAGAGTTTATTTGGCAGTTTGGAAGTTCTTGCATTCCTCACTGGATCTTTGATCCAGAGCTCCTTTGATGGGTACATAATGTCACACAGCGTTATAGAGATTTGTAGCATTAAAAGACAGAAGGGACTGTTAGATTATCTAGTTTGACCTGTTCTATATCACAAGCTGTTATATTCACTCCTTTACCCTCGTACTGAGCCAATAGTTTGTGTTCAATTAAAACATCCTGAGAAATTCAACCACGCTTGATTTGAGGACTTCAAGAGGTGGTAAACACCACTTGTATTGGTAGCTTCCAATGGGTAATTACTTACACTGTTGAACAGTTGTCACTTATTTCCAATATGAATTTGTTTGGCTTCAGCTTCCTGCCACTGATTCTTATTATGACTTTAACCACCAGATTAAAGAACCCTTCAGCACCCAGTATTTTCTTCACTATTCCCACTGATGTCTGTCCGCATCTGTTGCTACTACTAATATGGATCCTAAATAATGATTTGAGTTTGTAAATGTTGATCTCGTTGATTTGCCCAAGATTTCATAAATCATAAATCTCCTGCAATAAATAGGGTATGGACACTCAGATCAAGGCACCGTTCTGATGAGTACAGGGGGAGTCTGTTTGAATGGTTAATAGTGATCTATTTTCCATCTTTTCATCTGTAGGATATCTGACAGATAAAGATCTCCTGGAGTTTCTCATCCGGTGCCAGAATGGCTTGAAGGATAATGGTGTTATCATTCTCAAGGACAATGTAGCCAGGGAGGGCTGTATCCTGGATTGTCTGGATAGTAGTGTGATCCGAGACCTGGACATCCTCCACAGCCTCATTGAAATGAGTGGACTCACCATCCTACGGGAGGAGAGGCAGGAGGGGTTCCCTGAGCAGTGTGTCCCTGTCTGGATGCTGGCCATGCAGAAAGGCCCTGGCCATTCCTGACTGCACAGTGAGATTGCAGAGACTGGACAATGGATGAACCGCAGGACTGGGAAGGAGAAAAGCATCTACTAGAATCCTCCTAACCATGCACTGCTACTGCTACGCTAGGGCAGCAACTACTAAAGGATCGGGAGAGAATTACAATTGAGCCTGCTTCTCCAGGGAATAGTCTGCTTCTACATCCTGCCTGCTTCATCACTCTCTCCACTTTTAAAAGCCTTTCTAACAGCTCCTTGTCAGATCCCTCTTTCGTGAAGAAGTCAATACTGGACAAAACTCAACTAATAGAAAATAATTGGGTCTGAAGTTTCTGTAGTGGCTAATACATTTTGGAGTGTTCTGTATGAGGTGTTAAGAAATAAGCCTGGTTTTTACTACGGCACTTAAAAATCATCTTGGAATTTAAGAAGGATCTGTCAGATCACTGAGGCAGGAAATTCAAATAACTTCTGGAAAACCTAACCCAAATTTTGACTGTCATCACTATCTGTACTTTAAAATATTTAAAGCAAAAATGTAAGGAAAGTTTTATCCATTTGTTGGCATCAGCTATGCAGTTTATTTATTCTTTTGCATTTCTGTCAGTGTAGACAATAAGACAACCTGGTTAATTTTCCATTTTTAGGAACTTTATCCTCCTGATGTTTCTGCCATAGAACAATAGTGGTGCGTAAGGGTTTTTGCACTCCAGGGGGAAACTTAAATGACAAATATATGCATGTTTGCATTGAAATTTTGTGAAAAGATTGCCCCACAAATTACATTCTGGAAAATATTTTTTCAAAATGTTCACAGTGGAAACCACTTGAAAGCTTCTTTTTATTATTCATACCACTGTAAATTTCTTTCTTTCCCACATTCAGAACAAGTCTGGCACCATATGCAGAGCTAATGGGATTTCATGGGGTGTTAATAGTAAGACTGTAAGAAGAACTAATACAGTATTGTATTAATTAACAACTGTACTAAACTGCAGAGGGTGTTAGTGTAACCCAAAAGCATATATGATTTATATTCAAACAGCAGCTGTATAAGCCTGGATTTGAAAATACTAACACACATACCATCTCCTTAAGGCTCACAGAAACTACACATTAAGCTTCTTGTCCTATCCATATAGGTGCAGAAAGTGCTGTGGGAGGACAGAAGTTCATTGTGCAAAAAAATTCTGAATTTGAAATTCTGATTCATTCTGAATGAGGTCAAGAAGGGAGAATTTTGAAATTCTTTATGAAGGAAAACCACACAACCACAGACTTTTCCAAGCTGATTAAAACTTTTGTTCAAACAAGATCAAATATTTCTTTTGAATTGGACTTTTAAAATAATTTGCACTTAAAATATAATTAAATGCAGTAAAAAGCATATTAAATATGGCTTGTTCAAAGTTTTAGAAATTAGTGATAACATTACAACGGACTGTTCTGACTCTGTCAGAATTTTTATCATGTTTTATTCCCCTGAAATGCAATTCTGGCAAAACTTATCAGACTTTTTAAAGAGTTGCATTATGACAAATCTCCATGTTCTGATGGAAAGGGAGTGCTATAAAACATCCTTCACATGACTGTAGGCATAATTGCCTGTGTCAAATATTGTCATCTGCGTTAGATTAACTCACATAGAAGCCTGAAGATAACGAGATCAGGGAACCTCTCAGCTGGATTTTAGTACACTTTGCCATCCTTTGATAGCAAATCTCCAGTTTTGGTTTTAATTGCATAACTCATCTTCTCTAGCAATATGGTTGCATATGTTGAGAATTTCCAATTTATGGCAGAGGGCTTCCTGCCATCAAATCTTATCCAGCAATTGTTCTCTTAATGTGCCATCGCTAATTGTAGCATTAAGGAAAACAACCCTGGTGATTTGGCGAATATTCTGGCGTGTCGTATAACCTAGAAACCTATGGTTCCCATGACACAGATGCTTCTGGAATGTTTTGGCTGATTCTTCCATTCTAATCAGCTGGTAATGGATGTAAATTTAGTATGTAACACTGTTAAAAACCCAAGGTGAACTCTTACCTTCTGGAATTGTCCCCAGAACTAAGTGCTTCAAATTCCCTTTCAGCCACTACAACACTTTCATTCTGCCGAGGCAGTAAAAGCTGATGTGGTCTTTGTGTACATATGAGTGTGTGCAGATACCTGAAGGAAACCCAGTCATTTGTTTTACAGGAAAGAGGCATCAGTCCTATAGTTTGTAACCCTAGTTAGCAATAACAGGAGAATATTGAAAAGGCCTTTATGTGGATTACAAATTAATTTGTCCTTCACCATTTTTTTTCCAGCCAGAGACATCTGCCATGGTGCAGAATACTTGGGGACTGCTGGAAATCCTAGTACAATGGTGTCTGCCAGGCATATCTGAATGGTGTTGGTCACTACGATGGTGAGAGAACGGCATTCTGGAAATAGGGAAGTAAACAATTTAATACAAATCTAAACAAACAGCTGCCACATCTCACAGGGCAGAATATATCAGCTGTTCACTTACACAACAGAGTGGGTGCAGTTCAGTAATGAGAGACGTGGTTCCAAGATGGATATAGAATGTAATGTGGTTTAAGATGAAAGGTCAAATATAAATGACTGGTATTGTTATCAATGCAATACATTTTTCAAGGTAAAAATGTTCTTCCTGTATTTTGTACATCTTTCCTATTCGAATTTCCAGAATAGATGTACATAAACATATAATGAAAATTGGTTCCCTTAACTATGTGAGAAAAGAGACAAGTAAAATCTTAATTTGGTAGAAAAACCCATATTTCATGGTTCCCACATTCCTGGAAATTAATGTTTCATGGCTATGTTGCTTCCACAGTAAAATATTAAAGCTTTTCTGGTGACATAATGAACCTCAAGAGTAAAAGAAACACAAGCCCTCCAGGGCCTTAAATGCATGAGATTGCTGCAGACTGAATAATATTTTGGTTTCCTCCTTTTCCAAGATATATTTTAATTCAAGAACTCCCAGTCAACCAGTGTAGGCCACCCTTAAATGTTCATGAACATGAGTAAGGTCTGGACTTTACTATATTATATAATAATAATAATAATGAATCACAAATTTGAAACAGAAGATCTTGCTTAGAAATCATCTATGTATCACTTGCTCTTTGGTGTTCAAAGACTGGATAATCAACTCAGTTGCTCTGCCTCAACTTTCAGGTTATTTAAACCATGCATTTAAAGAAGCCTTTAGCTCATCAGATTGCAGTGGGAGTTTGAGTCCCCTTTGTTTGGTGCTCATTTAAGACTTGTTCCCAATCTCAGTATTACCAGAAATTTAATCCAAGGTCAAGACACTGACTGAGGCAAAGTTCACAGAACATTCAGGGTCCTTCGAGCTCAAACCCTCATTTGCCACTGACAGGTAGTTAGTGAAATACCCAATTAGTCCTTCAATCAGATGTTTCTCACATCACTACTCAAGTAAACGCTTAGCCAAAGTGCAGTAAAGACTGCTTCTGCCATGTCACCACAAAAGCTCCTGGTAATGCTTGGTTTCCCCATATCAGGTCCTGTGCTTCTATTCTGTGTGATGGAAAGCCAAATTATTATCTTTATTATATGAATGTGAGGTTCCTTGCAAAGAGATCGTCAAGCCCTGACAGTAG
Organism: Strix aluco; assembly: GCF_031877795.1. Taxonomy (NCBI): domain Eukaryota; kingdom Metazoa; phylum Chordata; class Aves; order Strigiformes; family Strigidae; genus Strix; species Strix aluco. The sequence continues at coordinate 29,133,016 of NC_133938.1, read as the reverse complement.
CCCCCAAATGCTTCTGCAACCCGAAGAAAATGTAAGGAAGCAATTCTTACAGTGGTCTGAACAGTGATCCCAACTGTGCAGCTCCAGCAACCACCAAAGCTCAAGCTGTTTGTGTTCCGAAGGCAACTCAGACATTACAAATGTCCTTTCATTCCTAATTGGAAGAGAGAGCCGTCATCCTGAAACATATCACTGAGTGGATATTCTAAAATACTTTGTTTCAGAAATGCTGAAATGATCATATCAGATATTTTTAGTTTGACCTTCTTGTTTGGATGTTTATATAATCTAGTCTAAACTGACATGTTTATGTGAGATGATAATGTAATACATTATATAGTATTGTAATAGTTTAAATGAAACATGAGTTGCCTACAGAATATGCTAATAAAATCAGTACATTCCCTGCCCCCAAATTTAGTGAAACAAGTCAGCAATTTCCAGAGGAGACAGTAATTTCAAGAGGAGCAGTTCTGACAAGAAGTATTTGCCCGAGCTCTTTTTCTCCAGACATAGCCCATCCATTCAGGCAGCTTGCAGTGTGCCTGGCCTAGGGAGCAGCCACCTTAGGGTCTTTGACAGGCAGGAAGAAGAAACTGGCACCTCCAGAGCAATTCAGACCACCTCAGAGCTGAACTGGCTTGAAATAAGAGTCTCTCCTCTCCCTGGTGGTTGTACAGCGGGAATGAAAGCACATCCTTGTTACAACCAATTCAGTATCTTCATTGTTAATGTCAAACAGAAGTGCAGTGTGATCTGAGGAGCTGTGACTGTCAAAACCAGAAAAAGGCATGGACTTGGATAACCAAACACCCATTAAAAATCAAAGTCACGGTACTGGGGCACTACATTAATGGGAGCAATATATCACTGCATAATGCCAGCTGACAAAGCTTTGCCAGTTATTCCACTGAGTGCCCTGAGTACCTTTATGTCATTCACTTGTTTTTTCCATTCTCTTAATCGAGGCTCCCCAGAGCGTTTACAATGGCATATCAGACAGTAGGCCTGTCCAGAGGAACTTGGCTGTTACGTGTGATTAAAACCAGTTGTGTTGCATCCCATCCCTCTTCTCTTCCTTTGATGCTTCTTCCAACTTGCCAAGAAAATCCCTCCTCCACTTGCCAAAAATGATTTGTTCTCTGTGGACATCACCACATCTCATTGAAGTAAAACAGATTACCTTTGATTTTAAGAGGAGGTAATTCTGTTTATCTGAGAGCAATAACAACACGCTGTATTTCAAACATACAGATTAATACCCATCTCTTTCAATTGATGTCAAGTAGGGACTCCCAGACCTTTGTACCAAACAAAGCTCACGTTCTCATTATCGCCACAAATAACGGTATTTGTATGACACTATACATCCCTAGACCTTGAAGCATGCATGTTCAGGACAAGGAAACTGAGGCATAGAAGGGTGAAAGCATTACAGCTTTACCTAAGTGGTAGCTGTGAGTGATTAACACCTCCACAAATCAGGCCACTACAGGAACTACAGAGTGTTTTGCAGGCAGGCATAAACTTATTGTGGTCGTATTTGGAGCAGATAGATTGAAACAGCATGGTTGTGGCTAGCCTGCTTATTAGGCCAACCTGATATATCCTGCAAAGACAGGGCTCAGGCTGAACAGGAACATAAAGAGCTTCTATTCCTTTCAAGGCATTGGAAGAACAACCTTGTGTATGTCTTCAGCAAAAATAAAGACAGAAAATTGATGGAAAGTCTCTGTTCCCTGTATCTCTCTTCCAAAAATGTTGAATTTGCAGGCATTTCAACCTGTTGTGGTATTTTCAGGATCCTGAGACTAAGGTTTTTAGAGGCATGTGAAGATGCAGAAGTCCTGTAAGTGCATTGTGACTTAGACACCTCTTGGTGTCTTTGGATGCCTGTAAGTCTCTGAAGATTTGGCTTGTAGGAACCTCAGCTTCACACAAGACTACATTTTCAGAATTATCTAAGACACCAGATTTGAAAGCATATAAGTGCCTGTCAGTGGAGGTAGGCATCTAGAGGCATCTCTAAAGTGTTTGGCCTATTCAATCAAAGTTTAGCACCAGCATGTCTTTGAAAACCGCGCAGGGACATGTAGGCATCTTAGGGACAAAATCTCACTTGATTTGAGACACCTAAATATAGATGTCTCATCTAAGATAATTGTCTAGGCTCTCTTTGCAGTCAGTGGAGAAGAAGTGGCCCATACAGGAGACATTCATGACAGGCCCATGCATTCTTCCCATTCTAGATAGGTGTATAAAAGATCCGAGCAATAGCAACGTCCTTCTGAAAGCTCCATTCAATTGTGTCACTTTACAGTGACTTGAACTGATTTGTAGGTACATTATGCCTGATTGTTCCCCTCTCCCTAACCTCTCATAATGCCCTGTGAATGTAGAATCCTGATTCGCAGACTGTCTCTTCCAGATCTGTAGCAGAGATTCCCAAACAGTGACACATGCAGCCTGACACTGCTGGGAGCAACTTCAGTTCCTGCTGCCTCTGCTGCTGGGGCAATACTCCAGTGTGGAAATCCACTCACACTCCTCCAATAACAGAATAACAAATATACAGCATCATCAACTCCAGAAAATAAAAAATCACAGATCTAGCTTCAAAATCTTTGGAAGATTTCTCTCTGTGTGTACACATACAGTTAACAGTTTTACAGATGTATATGCATGCATGTGGAATATACGCAGTTTGCATTGACCAAGGTGTCCTGTGGTCTTTGGAATATGTGTGGCTTGCCAGCTTTTCACAAGGCATCTGCTGCAGTGGAACAGAAGCCACTATGTAATCTGGATCCCCAGCCACACAAAGAAATGGTCCAGCACTATTCGCCAAGGCAACTGTTGCTAGATCAGCATTGGATGTCATCTGCTCAACCTGGCTTCATCCCAGGACTCCATGGCAGGATCCCTTAGGTGACACCTGGCATGTCTCACTTGTAAAACCCACACAGATCTGTCCTAGCCTCTCTGAATTAATGTTGCTTGTATCTTAAGCCTCTCAGTCATGAGAGGATCAGCTAAGAGGACCTAATGACCTTGTGACTCCCTTCTCTATGGCCACATACAATCACAGAACACACCAGGCATGAGATGCTTCTCACCTAATTTGGACATCTAAGAGACACTTGTCTGAGGTTAAGATAATTGTCAAATCTTCCCATGATTGTCACTGGGGAGGGATCAGCTCCTCCCAGAAAACTTCTTCCCTCCTGTGATGGTTATCCCATATACTCAACTGTAGAAGAAGCCTACAGGACTGTCGTAGGTTCAGACAAGTCATTCTTAAGTGTTTAAGCAAGGTGAGATGAATTCCAGCTCAAGTGTATGGGAATTCATGGACCCCACTGTGAGACCAATATTCAGTGCATTCAAGTATGTTTTTTCTCCACAGATGTGGAACTTGGATCTGCAGCCCCAGCTGTAAAAATCTTGCAACTCTGAAAGCCTCTACTGAGGACCAAAGTGAAGGTTGTCGGAAATTACTCCATCTTGGACCCTTTCGCATTTTCCTTTCAGAAGGTAAGGGCACGGATACTCCTGAAAACTCAGTGGAGTACAAAATTGCACTGATGTTTGGCTTGTACCTCACCCAGATAGACATGATAAGTTTCCTGAGAGGTGCTTTTTGCACTCTGGATTGATCAGTTTACCAGTGAGCCAGACCTGACCCTCTGTTGAGTCTTATTAAATAACACACTAGTTTTATTTATGGATCAGTACGTGAGTGCATTGCTAAATAAAGTGGCTTCTCCTAAAATCAGGGTATCATTGGCAAACTCTTAAAAATCCGACCCATAAAATAAACAGACTCCAGGAGTTACCTGTGACTCCCGCCACTGCAGTAACTTCAAGGTAACAAGAAGTCAATAAATCTCCATCAGCAAAATCCCCACTGGGATCCAGCAACTGAGACTCTGAAGCAGCAGTCATCAAGAGAAACTAGGTAATTCAGTAAAACATTAAAGTTCCCAGAGGAACCATATTTGGGCTGCCTTGAATTGGTGAGAGAGGCAGGCCTGACCACTTACCAAAGGCAAAACATAGGCCATTGAAGAGGCTCCTGTTTGGATAGCGTCTGTAGAGCCACTCTGCTGTCTACTTGCTCCCTGCCTGTGATTAGGCTGTGTGTCATCCCTAGCTGTCTAGATGCCAAGGCAGAGGGACCCTGACCACGTGAGTATGTTCTCATTTCACTGCTCAGGTAGGATTAAGTCCCTATCGTTCTGTTCTCCTTGGTCTTGTAGATCCCCAAGCTTATGTCTGATAGCACCTTCAGTTTGCAGCATGCAGTAATTCTGATTTCAGTGGGCAGACCAAACCCTGCCTTTGCCCTAATGTCTCTGAGATCAGTAACTAATTATCTCTTTTTCTGGGCTCTTTCAGCACAGGCAGCTTTCTCCTGTCTCCCCCAACAGACTGCATTCTCTACAGCAAGGAGAGAAATAACACCTCACAAAACGTGGCTGAGCACATCACCGCATTGATCCAAACCAGCCATGCAACAGCCAGGACAGGTACACGAACTGAACAGAAAGGATTTAGGAACCAGTGAACTACGTTGCAGCGCTGCCTTCTCAGGTAGACAGATGTACTTACAGTCAGGTTTTTATGGCCTCCAGCATCTCAGCATCAGAGCGTGTTGTAAAAATAAGATCCTGTCCACCCCACTGTCAGGTGGGGAAGGACTAGTTAGCTTCATTGCATGTATGGGAACCCCAGAAAGCAGGATACATTCATCTCATCTTACTTCAGCTGTTTAGTCCAACTGGTTATTACAACAGTCTAATAATCAGGGAAGCAAGGCCAGTACCTCTGCAAGACTCTTCAGTCCATCTGGTGCTCTTGCACAAATCTGACATTAGGCATATCATGCCTTTCTGGGCTGATTAGTGATTTGGTCTTCATCTGGGACCATATACCTAATGTTAAATTAGTTGAATCTCATCTTGAGGGAAGAGGGGCCTTAGACAGTTGTATGCGTTAAAGGAGGGAACAAACCTAGCTCTCCTTAGTCACAGCCATGTGCTCATACCACTGAACCATTTTCTCTCTTATTTGTGTAAACTGAGGGGATTTGGGTTTCCAGCATGGTAAACAAGGATTTAACTACTTCCTCCATCCTCCCAAATAACTTTCCTTGAAATTAACATGGTAAACACAGCCCTCACTCTCAAAAAAGCCTTTCTGCTTGGTGTTGGTTTTGTAACTGATCCTCTGCTGGAAAACAAGCAACTCAGATTTCTGCTAAAAACAGCCCAAGGGAACCTCTTAACAATAAGATTACAAACAGTCTTATACCCTGCTCCACGGGGTCCTGTGACAGAAGAGTAGACACCCAGCCATGGGTGGGTTTGTAATCCTGTGTGATAAAGAAGCGTTAGGGCAGCTGGCAGCACACGGAGAGCTGCAGAGAGTGCCTCTCTCCCCTCCAGCTTTGTGCCCTGCTTGTCAGACAAAGAGTGGACAGAACAGCATCTGGCACCTGGGATCAGGAGCCAGAAAGAAGCTGTGGCCTCATGCTGGGCATGTGTGAGTTGCAAAGGTGGTGGTGGGAAAGGAGAGGGATGTTTGACATAGAAAGCAGGAGACTTGACAGGCTGGAGTATTTTCATTGTGAGAATGGCTTTCAAAGAATGACATTTTAGGGAATAATAATCTTGTGTTTGTAGTTAACACCCTTTAAGGTTTAACTGCACTGTGACAGTTAGAAAGTTGTTCTTTCAAAATGAAAATTCTCACATAACTAGAGAATGTAGAAGTGTGTCTAACCTGCCTTTGCAGATTTTCCTTCCTTCCTGTCCCATAACAATGAGTGCACACAAATAGCCTGATGTATCCATAGAAGCACAGTGGCAGAAGTCAAAGATCAAAACAAAGATGACATGTAAGGAGGCAGAGTCAGAGACAGGAGAAAACCAGGGACTGTGCTACTTCTCTTGACTGGGGAATAGCGAGAAACTTGCTGCCTATCACATAGTCTAGGAATATGTGTTGGAACTGTGCCTTCTAAATGTCTTTCCTTAAGCTTAGGCTTAAAAGCACAAAGCAGCTTACAGCACTTTCATTCGTAGGTCTCAAAGGGTGCAGTGCAGGGAGGAGCATCTGGTAATCCCTACTGTAGAAGGGAAAACAATGGCCCGGAGCATCGTATCACTGAGTAGCCAAGTTGGGAATCCCACCTGAATCAATCCTGTCTCTGGACAAAGCTGTGACTTCCCTATGAGTACAACAGGTAAGTTTTTCACAGGCTGGGGCTAGGTTTTCTTTGGCATACTGTGTACCTTTCCTTCACAAGGGAGCTGAGAATGACAGCTAGCAACCAGCTCCCAGCCAAGGCCTCACTGCTGCTAGAGGCAGAGCAGGGCCTGCAAGGAGAGTGTCTTGGTACGGTAGGACGGGAGTTCCAGCCAGGACAGCTGAGGTGAAAATCCTGCACAAATCCATATGAGACACCCTTGAAGCTCAAGACATCCATCAGCTAATCCTCCCTTTGGCAATCCCCCCACTTACCCCTTCCATCAAAGGAGCTTGGATTACAACGGCTGCTGTCTTAATGAGTGAGACTCTGAAGGAGGCTGGTTTCTTCAGGACAAAAAGTAAAGTACTTTGCACTGTCTGGATCACCTTGCCTCTTAAGAGAACCAGGCATTTAACAAACTGTTACTGAGCCTCAGGAGGCAGGCAAGTGCTAACCCAGGGAGCTGTGCACCAGGCGAGTTGGGGCCTAGAGAAGCTAAGTGCCTTGTCTCATGCCGAAAAGTAATCATGACCTGAACTGGGCACAGAATGTGCATGTCCCACCTTGCAGGCTTTTGAGCAGATTGTAAGGCCAAGGCCCTGGCCATTCACTGTCACTACAGACCTAATGGTGTTCTTTGGTGGAGGAAAGGTGTTAACTCACGTTTCCTGGCTGCACTCCAATTTGGCTGACTGCATTCTTGCTTTCTTAAATTCCTGCCCCAACCAACCAAACAGTTTTGACTGTTTGCTGATTCCCCCAATCACTTGTTGCTGTTGGTTGTGAAATGGCCCCTCTTTCATCCTGGACCTCACTGCATTGCGCTGCTTAAATAATCTGGGGATGTAAGGCTATCTACCATGACATTCCCTGTTCTGGAGAAGCACCTTTGCAAGATGGGTTCCCTCCCATTCCTTTCCAAGCCTTGGAAGTGTGGCTGTCACAAGAAGGATGGTGGAGTAGGGTGGTCTCATGTGCTGTTGCAGAGCTGATGTGCTTAGAGAAGGCTTTACAGTTTCTCAGTTCCTCTCATCGTTGTTTTCCCTGTAACTATCGTAACAAACTGCCCGTGCCCCTCTAATCAAAGAAATGTGAAGTTAGCAAGAGGCCCCAAATACATTTCCTGGCAACAAGACAAAAGTAAGTCTACTGAGAAGTTTATGCAAAGAGAATATTTCTAGTATATACAGTTCTGTCTTGTTCTCAGATGCTCATACCAAAGCAATTACTGTATGGGAGATGCCGACTGGCTGGAAGAACCTGTCCATTCTGGGTCTGTAATGGAGTCTGTGAGGAGATCAGCTTCCTCGTGTGGAAGAAGGTAAGTGTGTGTGAGGAAGGGAGGCTGGGGCATGTTTATTTGGGAGGGTAACCTTTCTGGGCTGGGAGCCTACTTTTTAATTTATTTGGTGGTCCGGGAAAATTTGTCACATCACATTCTTCAGCTTCTATTTCCACTGAGGTGATTACATCACCCCGGAGTCTTAGCTAGCTAACAGGGATGCAGCTGTATAAAGTGCAGGCTGGCCATTTCATGATGGCAGCAATGTGGTTTGTCCCTAAGACAAACAAAGTTGCACAGAAGAGGTAGAAGTCTGGGTCCGGCCAGGGAAATGCAGGTCCAAGGCCAACTCTGAACTTCGAGCCAGCTCACGGATGGTTTTTTCCATGTCTGCTTTTACCCCACCCTTCAGCTCCTCACAGATCAGATCCAGAGACACATGTGGCCTCTATGTTCCTGTAAGCACGGTGTCTGCTGTTTCAGGGTTCCTGGGAGAAATGCCCAGGACGAGTACCAGGGTTTTCCAAGTAATAACTCCAGTGGTCTGAGAAGCATTTTGATGGTCTGAAATTGCAGGGCATCTTGGCTTCTTGACAGCACTGCATCTTGCAAAACAAGGATGAGGGATCAAGGCCTGCAGGAGTTGGCACAAAGACTGAAACACAGGGTTGTGGCAAAGTGCTAAAAGCTGAGGAAGGTGGAAGGGGAAAGCTCTAGAGTGTGAGGTTTCCATGGTAGAGAATCAGTGGCTCTCCCACTCACATACTCTCTTTTTGGTGCCATCCCACATGCTAGCATGAATACAGGGGAAAACTCAGTGTCTGCTGGGTCACAACCCCTTGCTGTGGTGTGCCTGGGTTCAGACTCTCAGTATTCAAAGGGATGTTGGGGTATTTACTCATGGAGTCTCACAGCACCCCTGAGAGGTGTCCTAGTACTTTACCACCATTTCACTCACAGCAGTGGTAAAGCAGTGCAGGGAATCACCTTGCACAGCCAGAGAGTGCGGCAGTGTCAAAGCCAGAAAGAGAAAACTTGGGGCTGCCTGGTGCTCAGCTCACTGTTCTCCTCCAAACCCTGCTGCTTCCTCCGCAGAATGCTGAATCTGCTTCTGAACCCCATGTCTCCTGTTCCTAGTCTATCTTTACATCAAAATCTTAACAGCAGTTTAAAACTGGCGTAATAGGTTTTGATAAAATGCATCTCTCAGCTCTTGCAGGCAGGGATTCTATTTGCAAAAGCTGAACTCTTCCTCCTGCAACGCAATGCAGTCATACTCTCAGAGAGTTAATAAAACCATGCGTGCCCTTTAAAAGAAGAAATCAGGAGGATTTTTTAGACATTTTTAGGCAAAGGTTCTTTTTTTTCTTCTTTTTTTTTTCATGCAGCCTCCTTGGTAACCAGTTAAAACAAATTCCTCCAGACTGTAAACTAGAGATAATGGAGTTCGCCTTTAATCTCGGTCCGCTACAGATCAAGTTACCTCTTAGAAATTACTTATCCTGGCCAAGCAAATGAATTGGAATTGATGTTCTTAATTGTTTTCTAAATTGCTGTTCCCCACTCCCTTCCTCCCCTTCTCTCCACACAGCTGTTTTGCATCAGAGTCTAGTCTAATGGGTACTGTCACTCACACAAGGGGGTGAAGTCATGTGGTCATAAAAGAGAAAGATTGGGGGAAGAGAGGGAAATACCACCCAGTGCATTATCTGGCTGTGACACACACAAATTGAATAGAAATAATTCCTCCTAGGGGGCTAGTCCCAACAATGGACACAGTTCTGTCTTGGGCTAGAAAAATGTGGAGACTCACTCCATTCTCTGATACTTGCTTCTCTCTCACAGAGAAGGAAGATGATTAAAGCACTAGTTTGGGACACAGGAAACCTGAGTTGAAACTGCTGACTCTGCGGCAACCTCCTTTGTCTAGTTTTGTGCAAGTTGCTTTGTTTATGCCTTAGTGGCTGGATTTGTAATACATAAATAATACAATTCCCTTCCTTTCTCCTCAGGGCAACAACGGTCTTTCATTGGCCATATCTTACAAAAAAGCTTAACCTGCTCTCTGTCTCCAAAAAGTGCTTCAGTACTCCCTGTGTTTATATATATTAGTCTCCAGTTCACGCAAAACTCGCGCTCCAAAGCCTTTGGGCTCTGGGAGCATCAGGCCAGGACTTAACACCAGAATCCCATCTGTCCACATCCTCTGAAGTGGGGACAGATCTCAAGTCTTAATCAGGAACCATCTGCTGAGGATATTTTGCTTATATAAAAATCATTCCTGCATGTGAAATGTGTGCAAGCAAACTATTTCACAACTTCCGTGTCCTGCCACTATGTTCCCTTCCAACCTATAAATGACCAATAATCCCAGTTTTGCTGTCAACAGTTTTCAAAAATTCAGCTGTTCCCTTTCAGATCTTGTACTTCCATGGATTGGCAACTGGTTTCTGCTCATCTGTCCATTCAGAGTAGAACCTAAAAGAGCAGAGGTTATCCTCTTCTTAACCTCTCCCAGAAGGTCTTTCTTGACAAACAACAGTCTATCACTTACTCTCGTTAGACTGTCAAGTTAGTTTTCTGAGGGAGACCAGGGAAACGGAGAATTTGCTGCCCACATAAAATGCTGAAGTGCCTGCTGGAAAAGCAGCAGACTCTTGGATACCTGTTTGTAATATCTGAGAACACTGTGTAGAATAAGTCCAAGAAAAAATGGTGGGAAAGAAGGAGTTCATACAAAATGAGTTAAAAAATCATGCTAAGTGCTGGAAGTAGTGAGGAAAGCTGACTATCATAAATGTGGAGACTTTTTCCCTCCTTTTCAGTAAGGAGAACATGGATTGATTAGGCTCACTGCAGCACTACACACAACTCTCAGGTACCAGATCATTGTTGACACTAGCAGAATCATGTGCATTTACTCTGTAAATGCTAGCCTGTGGGAGCTGCACATTTAGCATTCTTCATAACTGGAAATAGACTCTAACACTGGCTGGCCTGTCCTTACAGACACAGCCACTCTGTTTAAGCAACCTTGTTTCTTAGGAAGTGTAATGCAAATAGTTATGGTGATTCATATTAACATCACAGTGCAAATACCCTTACCGCCCTGGAGAAAGGAGAAGGAAAAGAAAATCTACCTGTGACAAACCTTAGTTGTATGACTGGGAGGTGACTTGATGTAGTTATAGAGAAAATGGTGTGAGAATCCAGAGGGGATGGATTTTGCTTTTCTTTTTTCTTCTGCAATTAATCAACTCTGAAACAGGTAGGGCCAAGACCTGGTTACTGTCCTGGAAGGAAGAAAATCAAATGTACAGGTGTTGGGTGTTGTGAGTGAGGTTTTCAAAAGCGTGAATGGGAGTTGGGAGCACAACTTCCAAGTCGTGTGAATCAAGTACACCTAATTGTCAAAATCTGGGATTCATTCAGCTGTCTAATAGTCTAAGTGCCCAGTTCAAAGCTAGCTTTCGGAGATCTCTCAGAACTTAGAGTAGCCAGACAGGCAGTTCACAAGGCTGATACATCCTGCCCATCGCAGGCCCTATGCTAGGAGTCTAGTTGTCTCTATCAGCAGTCACAGGAGTGTTCCTTTACCTGGTTCTGTCAAAGTGGTCCAAAAGAGCAGACTTGATATTTAAAGTGACTAAGTATGACTACGGCTCACAGGAGAATGACCTCTAGGAAGGGATGGCTACAAAAAAGAGTAGGTAGGCAGTAGCATCCTCCTGTCTTCACATGCAGGCACTATTTTTCAGTCTGGGAGGGAAAGCAGACAAAAGGGGATTAAAGCAATGCTCAGGAAGGAACAGCTTCCTTTTATCACAGAAGGATTTTTCTAGCTGTTAGAGCTATAAGCTGAGCTCTTGCACTTTTTGCTTCTTACCACGTTACCAGTAAGGAAGAATCTGCAACCAGCATTTTGCTGAAGAGGTGCCGGGAAGAAGGGAACCCAATGTGCTTTTTCTGTAGCAGTGTGTGCTAATAGCAGGAAGGAGAAAAAACTCATTTATGTCAATGAAGCAAACAGATGTGACCCTTAGATAGTGCTACCCTTGCTGACATTAGGTACTTGCTGACTCCTTGAATAGCCCCATTCAGATCAATGTAGCTGCTCTTGGAGCGAGGTTCTGCTCAGTGTTAATGAAGATGTCGGAATCTGTCCCACAGGGAATAAATGCGTTGAGCAAGAAGGGGCTCTTTTATAACCTCTTTCCTAGAACATGTTTGGAGGCCTACATTTGCAGCTGGTTCCTATCTCAAAGCCAGGCCAAACCAAGCCCCCCTCACCAGAAGATGCAAGCGTGCCCAGACTTTGGGAAGTTCAGCTCCAGATCCAAACATTAGGCTTGATCCAAAGTCGATAGACTCCCACTGACCTAAACAGACATTTGGCTCAAGCCTCCGTGACTTGGGCCCGTCCTGACACAAAGCAATACACCGTACACCAATACTACTGGCGTGTCCAGGCCCATGTCTGTAAGAATATGATCCTTTTTCTTTTTTTTCCTCTTGCTTTTAATTTTTTTTAGAGAAGGGATTGGTCTCAGGGAGGCATAAACTCCCTTCTTTTCCATCCCTGATTGAGTATCAAACTGCTCCGCTGAGATTTCTCCATGGAGACATTGGGTTTTCCTGGCAGGCAGGGTTGCAAACTACTCAGCGGAATGTCTGCAGCTCTGCAGCTCCAGAGGAGCCAGGAGGCTGGGCATCCCAGCCAAGGGAAATACTGCTGTCGTCCCAAAAACACTTTCATGGAGACTGAGGTGCACACTGGATTAGAGGCAGCTAAGCTGGCTTCTTGGGGTTTTTTGTTGGTTTCCTTTTTCCCCTAGAAAATCTAAAGCATGGGGAAGAGAAATCCACAGATGAGAAATCTGGGGATCCTTGTGGATGTTGCAAAATGTGGTTTGTTAATGGATCTTTTTACTTCTGGTACTTCTGGCTTGTTCAACACATACGCACACATACACACATACAGAGAATAACTTGGCAAGCTTGTGTTTTCGTGGCACAGCACCAGGAAATGGGAGTTCCCCTCCCAACAGAGAAGATCAGGGCAATGAGGCAAAGGTGGGGAATCAGACCCAGCCTGAGTCTCAGTGGAGCGCTGGCCCGAACAACTCTTACACAAATAATCTCCAGGAGCTCTGAACCCGTGCTTCATTATGGACACAGACAGTGCTGTAGAAAAAACAGACTGAAATTGCTTCTCTTTCATGGCATCTGTAGTGTAAAAACGGTTTTCGTCCAAGACATTTGTGGTCGGAAAATCCTGACACCTCATAAATTATCTTAGAGGCGCAACAAAGCTTCAAAAAGATGAAACTCAATGCTGAGGTCAGCAGGAATTTTTTTGCATCTTCTGCAGTGGAGGAGCGTTTTCAGTCTCAGGAAAACCACCACAAAAAGAGGCAGCAAGAAGCGAGAATATTTCTTGGCATGAGAGCCTCAGTGCTCAGGGGAGTAAGGCGTCTTCTATTATTTATTTTTGGCCACCTCTGTGTTCACACATCATCAGAACATGATCCAAGCGACCAGGGGCAGCCTGATGGCGAGGTGGCTGCTGCAGTTAGGTGACACTTCCAGGTCCACCCACTCAGGCTAATTACCCTTGCATAGTGCTGGGGGCTACATGGGTTGAGCACCTTCCAGGACTGGTCTGACAACACTTTATAGGTGAGGTGGGTGCAGGATAGGGGTGAAGTACTGCAAAACCACAGTAGGCTTCAGTGTGAGTTTGCGGAGAGCATGGAACAGCGTTGCGAGGAATGGTTTATGGTCTCTATCAGCTCATACCCACAAGCAGTCGGCATTTTTTAAAGCTGTTTTCCTATTCCTCTTGACTACAAATGCAAACCCACTGCTGGAGCTCTGGCTGCCCTGCTGCATGAGGCTAAGCAGGCTACTTAATCCCTCACACCTTCCCATATCTATAGCTGCCTGACAGTTTCTCTTGTTCTCTTCTTGGATATGTCTACTTTGCTATATAGAGGAGAGTTTCCTTCTTCCAGACAAGGTGGAGAAGGAGGACGCTGAGGGTGATGTCACACACAGCCCTTTTTAGCACAAGAACCTCTGCAAGGTTCTTAGTTACCACGTGTGGGTATTGGGGTGGCAACCAACTATCCTCTGCAGCACATTAAACCCCGTGTTGCTCAAAACAGAGGGAAATTGAGGTGGTGCTTGAAAGGAGAACAGACACCTGGTGTCCAGGATGATCTGTGGTTCCCCTGTTGTGGTGTGTGGCAGGAAGGACCTAGCCAAAGCCAGTTATTTCAGGAAAGAAGGGGTTTTTTTGTGGGGTGAAAAGTGGAAGAGGTGTTTCTAAGAAGGCAGAGACTCCTGTCTCTGTCAGGAAGAAATCATCTGTCCCATAGAAGGCCCTGTTGCTGCTCCTGCCGGCCTGATGCCTTACATAACTGCTGCCATCCTGATCCATGCCTGGCCTTGCCCTGTGGTGCTCGTGGCAGGAGGTCTGGTGTGCTGCGTGGTGCTGGAGTTGTGCCTGCAGCCTGATGAGGGCTGCTTGGGAACGGCAATGCCCAGGATGCGACAGCCAGCCCTCCTGCAGGGTCCCAGCGCAAGGGGGGATGCTGCCAATGTAAAGCCAGTTTTGGAGGTGGGGACACTATCCCCTGGGACAGACAGTGGGGTTTAGGGTCATTATTTATCCCCTTTACTGAGTGATCATCAAAATGGCTCCATTATAATCTGTAGCATTGCCTGTTGCTTTTATGAGTCTTATTCTGAAGAGTGAAGTTACAGAGTAAGATGTGAACTGCTTTCCATTTCTGTGGGTGGACAAAACTTTCAGATTTAAAACTTCTCTCCATATGTTCAGCCCTCTGAGTCCCTAGCAGGATCTGACCTCCCTGCCCACTTAGTAAATCAATGGTTTCTAAGGCATGTAGAACTGATTTTATGGCAGCAAGATGCATTTCACTAGATTTATGTTATTAAACTGGAGGGGGGGAAGCCTCCTTTTATTTGGGGCACTCCTTGAGTTTTACAGGCTTGTTTGAGTAAGTAATTATTTTGGTAATGCTGGGGCCTCCTTTATTGAATCGTAAATGCATCCTGAACAGCTCTCAGAATAACAAGCAGACCTTTCCCTGAAAGTCTATGGATTGCCCTGATTAGTGAATCTGAACATTAATAGTTTACTCTCCGATTAGCTTTGCTGCTGAGGGCTGCCTTGGTTCACTTCTTGGGGGCTACTCACAAGATTAAGCGTGTATGTAAATGTTTGCAGGATCGGTGCCACAAAGGAAAAAAAACAACCCAAAAGCCGTTTCTTTGGAAACATCCTCTCTGACCATGTTAGGAAAAAGGATCAGATAATTGGGATCTTTATGATGCTTATTATAAAAAATGTTCTGGAACTAGTTCAAGCACCAATCAGAAACCACATTGTTCCACTAAATCACTTTCAGATGCCATTTCAGATACAGAATACAATTACTCCTAGTTTAAAAATATAAATGTTCCCTTCATAAAACACACACACACACACAACTATTTTAATTTCTTTTATTTCTATCTGTCTTGGCTGGAGTTCAGGCCTTCCACAGATGATCTATCAACAGATTTTGTACCATTTCTTTCTGCCAGGCGTTGTGCAGAGCTGGCTGTATGGGCAGAAGAGCTCTGTGACATGGACATTAGGACTTTACATACAAAAGAGCTCTTGCACAAGCCGGGGGGCTGGAGGCCCAGGCTTGGATGTGTATGTGCTTAAGAAATCAACTCAAAGCAAAACCTGGAACAAAGATTCTGCCCAAATGTTGCATTAAAAACCCACCCGAGATGCCTGGAGGGGTTCCTGGCCTGTCATTTTTTGTTATTGGATAGCTATGGGTTTTGTGAAGCAAACTCCCTTCCCTATGTGGTGGCTGCCGCCCACGTGCTCTCCTTGTTGTTAGGAGAGCGTGGAGGCCATCTGTGATGAGCTCAAACTGCGAGTCTGGCCGTGTTCATAATCGGGGGACCCACCCGCCGTCCGTGCTGTTTATGTGCGAGCACATGCTGAGGTGCAGGCAAACGGGGAGGTGTGAAAAAGCTGGAGGGGGAAAAAGCTGTTACACTGTGGGCTGGATGGGCCGTGCACCCTATGCTCGCCTGGAGTCGGCACAGCGTGAGCCCACTGCCCGGACACAGCCCCTGGTTAAGACATTTAATGTTGGCAGACACAGGCAATCTCCGTCCTTCTGATTCAACACACAGACAGGCACCTCCAGAGGGTTTCTCAGACTCTCTATAAGGTGTGACTCATTTCCTAGGAGGGAGCATCTCTGCAGAGAGGTATGGAGAGAGCCAAAATAACACGATAGCTAACCCCAGGGCTTTGCTAGGCAGTAAACTGGGTGAAAAGGGTCCCAGTCTGCCCAGCAGCAGCCCTGGGGCAGGCTCCTGAGCCTTGTGCTTTCATGGTGTAGCTGCCAGGCTGCACAGAGGACTTTTCTGCTTCACCAGAGCACTGTGCTGCCTCCGGGTTGGGACTGTCTGGGACATTTCTAATGGAAAGCTTTCCTCGTCGTCAGGAAATTGTCTTTCGTCATTGCTGAAATCCTTCTCAAGAATGGTTCTGTTTTGGTGAGCCCTGCCCCAGCCACGAGTCTGCGGGAGCGCAGCCTGCTCTCCTGCCAGCCGGCTGCGTTGTTTTCCAGGGCTTGGGGCCCCTGTGCTGCGTTCAATCCTGCTGTGGGATGGGAAGCCCACAGACACCCGGAGTGTTGCCCCAGAATCCAGACAAACCCCCCAGAGATGCCAACCCCCAACAACCTGGCAAGAAGCCCTGGGAACCTGGGATCAAAACAGGAATAACAAGGCTTAGATTTCTACCCCAAGGCTAGGGATACTTGAGGATGCTGCCATCTTTCAGACACTCCACGGGCTGTCCTTTTTTTTTTCTTTTTCTGGGGCAAACAGAGGGATTTCTCAGCATCAGGGCAACGTGAGAATCCTGAGGGCTGCATTTTGGAAAAATTTATATGGAAACATTTTCATACTTTCCAAAACAAAAGATGCTAAAGGGTTTGTTACTAAGGGAAAATTCCTCCACTAGTTTTGCAAAGGCTGAGATTTCTGAGTTTCCTTAGCGCTGCTCATGGGTTCTTTAGGAGGGCTTTATCCCTGCCATTGAGAGGAATGGCCTTTGAACTCAGTGGTAGCTTAAATACAATGTGTGAAATCCTGGCCCCAAGGAAAGCAGTGGACTTCTAATGGCTTACACCAGCAAGTGATAGGAGGAACTCAGCCATGGACCATTAGCTGACATTGCTTGGGCCTCATGGTGGAGTAAGGGATCTGCTCTGAGCCAAACTCTTGGCTGAGATGACCAAAGGCAACTTTGCTCCTCTGTCTCCGATGGCTGGGAAGTAAAGTTTGAATGGAGAACAAAGCCATTTCTGAAGAATGGATGTTTAGGCTGATGTATGAGTTGAAGCGTTTTATAGCAGTCTGAAATAAATCTGAGAGGGGGGATTTTCAGAAGCACAGGCTGTTCTTCCTACCACCAGTGACTGATTTTGCAGTCAGAGCAGAGTCAGGCTGATGCAAGGTGACTGTGGAAATTTGACCCTCAGTGCTCAGGATTTTTAGTGTTTCTGGCCAGAAAACTGGAGCTCTTGCTGAGATGTGATTACTTCTGTGATGTTTCGTTGTTACAATAGAGTCATAGAGCCTCATTCAAAGGAGCCCCCGGTACCTTGCTGCATCCCTAAAGAACATGCGAGAGATTTTCGATCCAACGGGGCAATACCCAACCCAAGTCAAGGACAGCTCACAATCCCCTTCAATGAGTATTTTTAAATTATTACATATTAGTGTCATTAATCACTTTGTTCTTCAGCAAGATGGCTGTGGCCTTTGCTGCAACATGCTGATTTCTATTTAAAAGAGATGTTGCTGACAAATGTTTCATAACCTTTGCATTATGATGTGCTTCTTACCTCAGGGATGCAAGTTCGCTCTGCAAACAGGAAACATTTTTCACAGATGATATGGGGAAATGTTACAGATCCTGATGTTGCTAACTAGAGAGGCATTATTAGGTTTGGGGCTATTCATCAGGCACTAGTCATTGATACGTGTGTGATTATTCAAACCTTTCAGGTTTTCTGTTTTTCAAGATTATATTCCTAGCCCTTCTGATAACAGAAAAATTTCTAGCATGAGACAACTGCACCTGAAAGCCTAAAATAACCTAGAAAACCAGTGAAAACGTGTCACATTTCCTGTTCTTTTTTCTCTTTTTCTTTCTCCTCTTCCTTTTCGTGCCTGCCTCCTGATTCAATACTGAGGTTTGGCAGCATAGAATACTGCAGTGGGAAGAGAGCCAAGATTGTTTGTGCAGACGGGTTTAAGCTGCAATATCAAAGGTGCAGCTCCAGCCTCGGATCCAAATGTCACCAGAATTTGGTTTCTGTTCGTTCTAATGGTTGGGCTTGAGCTCTTCTGCACAACAAAGAAAGCTTAATTCACCTACATGGAGGTGTGGAAAACCAAGTGTCAGTAGTTATTAGCGGCAGTGGGACAAGTGCCGTGTTTCTAGGTATGCGCCTCTTCTGGGGCTCACTCCTCATTCCACGGTAACATTGAAAATGCCAGAGGAAGCAGAAGCAGCAGGAGCAGAGGTAATGGGCTCAGAATGGTGCCAGAATGCCACGGGTGAGTTTCCTTGCAAGCTGCCCATGGAGAGGGCCCGTCAGCATGCACCAGCAGAGCCATATTTCATTTGCACATAAGAACCTGGGCTTGTCCTGGGAGGCTGCGTAAGAAATGAGGCTCCATGGTCGGTGCGAAACCAATAACAAATACTGCGTTCCCTCCTACCAAGAGATCAGAGCACAGCGGGGTGCCTGCAGCAGAGGAAAGCTGGGACAAGCACAGAACAGCAAGGATGTTTGTTAGTTCTTCATTGTATCTCTTACCAAGCGTAACTAACCTCACCACCATCAGTAGGGATTGTGACCATGGAATGAACCCAGCTCCGGGACCTACTGGACATTTTGCATTAGAAGATTTTTAAACAAGACATGTTATTTTTTGTGCAAACATTAAAAAGTACCTGGTTTGAGTATTTTTTCTGGAGAAATGTAAAATAAAGAAAACCCAGTTTTGCCCAAAATGAAACATTTTTATAATGCAAGAAAGTTCTGTTTCAACAGTTTTTGAGTGTTCTGAAATTTCATGTTTTTCAATATGAAATGTATTTGGTTATATTTTTTGAATGTTTCAGAAAATCATTGTCAAAGTGGAACACGTGTGCTCATATATCTATCAATATAGTTTGACTATGAGAAGCTCATTTTCAAAATATTACCTTATCACCAATATAATTTTTTTTTTTCTCACTCTGGAAGAGCAAAGGAATTCAAAATCATGGAAAAAGCTCATGATATGGAGGACCAGAAAGAAGAGGAAGGCAGGCAACAGTGAGGAGAAAGAGAGGAGAAGGCTTTAGGAAGGAAACAGAGGGCATTCAGTAAAGAACCACCAAGGTTTAAAATGGAGAAAAGCAGACAAAGCTGCTTGCAGGATAGATTCCCTGACGTGGAGAATCACAGAATCGTCTAGGTTGGAAAAGACTGTGAAGATCATCCAGTCCAACCATTAACCTCACACTGACAGTTCCCAACTACACCATATTCCTAAGTGCTATGTCAACCCGACTCTTAAACACCTCCAGGGATGGGGACTCCACCACCTCCCTGGGCAGCCCATTCCAACACCTAACAACCCGTTCTGTAAAGAAATGCTTCCTAATGTCTAGTCTAAACCTTCCCTGGCGCAACTTGAGGCCATTACCTCTTGTCCTGTTGCTTACTACTTGGTTAAAGAGACTCAAAGAAGTCCTGCATACTCTGGATACTCCACAGCCCTTGACCCAAGTTCAAGGTCTGGTTTGCAAGAGGTGGTATCAGAGCTCCTGGGTTCAGGATGTTCAGGGAAGGCCCCCAAAGGACGCAGTGCTGTAGGCTCAGGAAACCTAAGCGTACTGTTCCTGTGCACTCTGGGAGCCTGGAGATCATCCAGAATAGGGGCAGAGCCTAGCTTGCAGCCCAATGACTTCTCCATGGCCAAATACCAGAGCAGGGCTGACAACCGAGGAGGATGAAGCTGACACGCTTTACTCCCAGCACCTCTCTGTCACTGGCAGGCAAACCTGTCCCCAAGGGCAAATTCTGCAGAGCCAGCTGCAGCCATCCCCCTCTGCAAAACACGCACACAGTGTGGGGTTTCAGAGGCTTGCAGGGGCCTTGAAAACCACCTCTTGGGTGTGCTCCAATCTTGAGTAAACACTTCAAGGACACCACCGAGGTCCCCTGCCTCTCAGGCAGCACGAGCCAAAGTGATAAAAATTGAAATAAAAACCCCAAAACAAAGACAGAAGAAAGGGGGAGGCCCAAAGGGCTAAGGATGTGGGTACTGCTGGGCTTAATTGTCTTCTTCCTTGCTCTGCAAGGAGGAATGTTGCTGGGACAGCATTGCTGTCTTTTCGATTGTTACTGGTTGGGGGTTTTTAAATATTTTTTTCTTCCCCCAAAGCAAACAGGCAAGTGACATAAAGCAAATGGAATTGCAGTTCTGAAGCCGGGAAAGTCAGAGATGATCCCAGACTGCAAAATCCAGATCTGGGTTTTGAACTCCCTGTGTAGCACAAGGCCGTGGAGGCCTTCAGCTGGGCTAGGTCTGCCACGTGGAAGAGGGGGCGAGCAGCCAACTTCAGAGTCAGGTTCAGGTTTGGATTCTGAAACAAACCTCCCTCACCGAAAGTTCAGGGTTGTTCCCGGAGGCTCAGGAGGGAACAGCCAATTCCAGCCCTTCTCCTCTAACAGGTCTTGGACTTACTGTAACAATTCATCTGGGCCCCTAATGAGGAGAGCCGTCTTCTTTGTGATGACAGTTAAATATGTGCTCAGGCTCATTCCTTAATCAAAGGTTTACATTATATTAGGCTTAAATTATTTCTGTACTGTGGGTGCACCCTGATTTTACAAACCTTGCAGGCTATTCTGGTTTGGAACATGTGGAGAACTTCTAAAGACCGTTGAATTAAAGCAGGTAGATGTCTTCTCACAACCTGCGACCTCGTTTCCATTATCAGCCTTGAATCCACACGATTGACTTGTTCTACAGGGATGTGAGGAAACATCTGGGAATTACACACAAAACAAAAGCCTTGAGCTCCAATAATGACTGCAAATCTGTGATTGCTCCTTGGTTTGAAAGCTGGAATTCTCCCCAGACTCATGGGCTGACTGGACTGTCCATCGAATGGTTGGAAAGGAAGCAGTTATGATTTGATCAATATTTCAAGCAAATCAGTGAGGTCGATTAAAAGTAAACTCTGAGAGCATGTTCACATTGTGGATTAGCTGCAAAAGAGACTGCTTCGAGCTCTTAAGCTGGGAAAAAGCATTACAAGTCAGTCACGCCTCCTCATCCTCATGGTCTCCACAGGCACACAGTTGAAGGGCAGTTCAAGGAGATGGAGCTGGTACGCACAAAGTAACCCCAGAGTCCGTGATTGACTCGGGTCAGTGAAAGAGGAGTAAAGGGAGTGCAGTTACTGGGTAGGAAATAGGGTCCGTGAAGCATGCAGGGATTTCAGACACTGGGATTTTTTGCAACATTTATTGGAACAGACAGGCTAAGAGCGCTGAGGGATAAAGGATCCCAAATCAAACAGCCTAATTGGTCTCAAATGGAGTGACTAAGGAACTCTCTCCATTCCAAAATGGGTCGAATTGCATTTTAGAAGGAGATCTCTGAAATTTGAGTGGGAGGCCTGGATAGAAAAACGAATGGATGAACTCATAATTGACATGGATTCCATTATGGCTAATACCTGTGTCAGAGCTGCCACCGAATATGGCCTGCATATCCAGTCTGGGGGAATTCCCTTTAGAGATGTGACCCAGGTGAAGCAGACTATTTGCCATGAGCCTGTGAGGAACTGAGCCTTTAATTGCAAACATATGGCTGGGTAACTTTCCAGCAAGTGAAAACTGGGGGATAGGTAGAGACCTGCTCTGAAACAGATGATCCAGAAGGGCTTTCACTATCTCCAATCCTCATAGTGGGTTTCTGTGCTCTCATACCACTTTATGCTGAACAGAAAATGGTAAAGAAAGGAAACATGATATCAAAATACAATGTTGGCACAAATAGCCCAGTGACTTCAGGAAGAATGAGGGTGAAATTAAGTTCCCTGCAATTTCACTTTGACGTAGTTCCTTGTTTGTGTCTTCTAAAAGGCAGCTGTCTGATCTTCAGGTTGCTCCTGTCCTAGAGAAGACATGAGGGGGCTTGTGTTGTGAACAGTTCTGCCTGGAGTCAATTCCAATCTGAGAAGATGGCATGAAGGACAAGATCATCACCCACTTGTAATGGGGACAAGTGTAGCTGCTTAAATTGCCCGTCCTGGTGTTCAGCAAGTAGGGTAAGTGCACTGCAGCAAGGAGGACCTGGGCACCAGCTCCTGTATCTGATTGCTTCCAGGGACAATAGGGAACACCTCTGCCCCCACATCCAGGATCAGGATCAACAAGGTGTATGAGCACAGGCGGACCTACAAGGTAGCTGAGGCAAAGACCAAGGGCAAGGGCCCAAGTTTAAAGGTGGCTCCCACATGAGGTGGGGAAGGGCACTGTAGAGACTGCTCACAGTTATTTCACGTTGCTTTTCACAGCAGTTGGATCCCAGCTTGCAGTTGCACTGTATCAGAGCTGGCCTGCAGTGCAGGCAGCCAAACCCCGAGGAAAGGGGAGAGGCTGCAGAGCTTGTCAGTGTACTCGGGGCCTTGGGAATGCAGACTGTGGGGTTCATCTTGTCTGTTGTTACCTCTTCTGACTGTCCTGAAGTTTTTCTATGCTTTGCAGACTAACTTTAATACTAGGAAGTCCATGTTTGTTTGTGCTTTCCTCTGGGACCTGAAAGCACGTCCTTATGCATAATGAGGGACGTAGAACTGTTATCCTGGGTGACTGGGAAAGAGCAAAGGGGGCTGTGGGCTGGCATTGATCACAAGAACAGAAGGGATGAGCTCAAGGGAGTTTTCTTTTCTGAAAGTGTTTTTGTTTGTCAGATGGCCTTGACAGGACAAGAACTTAACAAGACAACAGTTACCTTGTGGTAGCTAGACAGGACTGTAGCTGAGTCGGTCAAGTTTTGTTAGGTTGCACACCATCTTCTGGGTCCTGGCTTGAGAGAGGCAGCTCCTTAGTATTGCAGATGGCCAGTCCACAGGGAACTTGGGCCTTTTTAGTGCTGGAGTTGTTTGACTCCTGAGTGTTGGAGGCTCAAGTCCTGGAGTGAATCGAGCCACGCCTGTACTTGCTGTGGAGAAGGGATTTCTCCTTCCTTGAGCAGGTATCCAAGTAAGGCGAGCAGAAAATTGAATGTCAGATGGGAGGTTGGCTTTTGGAAGAGAACCAAAGATAAGTTTGAACAAATATGACAACCTGTGAGTGTGGGTTTTGTGTCCATAACTACACTCTTCCATGTGACCTAAATATTAAGGTTTGAAGAGGCAAAGATTGTTAGTAACATACAGCCTAATTGCTGCTTTGTGATGATATTTAGCAGTTCACACAGGCCAAAGCACCAGTTTGGGTCAGGATAATTTTTTTAAGAGCAGTGTCTGGGACATCTGTGGCAAAGGCACTGGTTACGCTGAGTAGTCCTGAGAATGAAACCAAGAAAAGTTGGGTCTGCAAAAACTGAGGCATTTAACAGTAAATATTCCCTAAACCAGTGACCACATGTCTGAAAAGGAAGATTTATGCAAAACGGGAAGGGAAGTTTCATAACAGCACTCTGTAATAAAATAACAACAGTGACATATGCACAGATATACGCACACACTCATTCCAGATAAGATCAAATATCCAACATCCAAAGATGAAACACTTTTCTATTTATTTTTCTCCTTCTGACTATGAAATATGCTTTTTCTTGGACTGACAGTTCCAGGCAGAAATGCTGTAGAGAATTCTTTCAGTCACTGCTGGGGGTGAGCTCTCTCCTTTGCCTGTACCAATGTATGTACCCCAGGTCTTTCTTGCCTGTTACTCTTCTTGCATATCCCAGTTCTCCTGCCCCTCAAGTCCTGCTCTCTTTGCTCTCTGCATCCCTTTCCAGGACACTGGAATGCATCTCTACTTCACTGTTCTGTTGTCAGTGATTTTAGCAGATAACAGACTGGAATGGAACCATCAGAACAACAGTGGGATCTGTTGGAAGGGAGGAAATGCAGAAAGGAGAGAGAAAAGGAGGTAAAAAGATAGAAGTGAAAGGGAGGGGAAGTGAGAGGGGAAGGTGGAGAAGGAAGAGAAGGAAAGGGTAGAAAAAGGGTCCCAAAGAATGATAAATTACTTTTCTAAGCCATGTTATATATGGCCTAATTTATAGTAAATTGAAATATTGTTAATCTATAAAGGCTGTATTGTTCTCTTTTTCTGTTGGCCAACTAGTGCTGACGTAAGCAGGAACTCTGCTCTGGGCTGAAGAAGGCGAGAGCCTAGCAAGCAAGCCTGGCGCCCAGACTGGAGCTGGAAGTGGGTTTTGGCCTCTGCTACAGAAAGACTTTGAGGACTCAGACTTAGAGGAACCCAGGGAATGTGAGGCTGTTGGGCAAGCTTCAGATAGGACCTTTTAGTCAGTGTTTCTCCTACAAAAGCTAATAAAAATACATCTTTAAATCTCTTCCAGGAAGATGTCAGAGCTCCCCTGCAGAGTTAACATGCCCAACACAGAGACCAACATAGTCATTATAGGGTAAGGCACAGGGGTTTAAGTCCTGCTAGGAGTTCATATATCCTGCAAGCTTACTAAAGGAGGTGCTGCTTATTCTATGATGGGTACAAATGTAAGTGTGTGTGTGTATATAACTGTGTATAAGCTTATGCAGCTATCTGTTTTCTCCCAATAATTCAGTAGTTCTGCCTTTGGCTTTGCAGACTCCAGGATCCTGGCCAGCTGGAGCAAGAGAGGCTGCCAAGTCCGTCAGGTTGATGGAGCCAGCAGGCTGCTCCACCTGACTGTCTGGAAGCATTCTTTTGCTCTCTTGGGAGGTTCCCAGCGCGTCTCCATTTCCTCTGAAAGAAGGTTCACCCATGACTGCCAGCATCTCCATCGGGTCTTCTTTCCATGGGTGCTGCCACTGCAAAACCCAGAGACCCATGGCTCTTCTTAGCACTGTTTTAGCCATCTCCCAGCTGCACAAGCCCTGAAAATTTCCAGAATGTAGCTAATGAAGCAAATGAAAAGACATAGGCTCTTGGCTAGTGCTATAGCTGCTTTATAGAGGTAGAGGGGATGGGCTTCTCAAAAAATCCTCATATATCTCACAACCTGGTGAAGACAACAACAAACCATATTTTTCTGTTCTTTTAAAGGAAAATAACTTCTTTGTCAACAACTGAGAAGATCCTGAAGAATCCCGAGGTGCGTGAGGAGGTAACAAGAAGACAGCTGAAATTTATGTTATTTTAAGTTTCTATGCTAATCTCAAGAATGATCGTGCTGAGAAAGTAAATCCTTTGCAAATGCTCATGAATCTCTGGTATTCAGGTGCCCTGCAGGAGAGATGCAGAGACACAGAAAAGATTTTCAGCACTTGATCTCAGCATGTGGTTCTCATCTGGTGCTGTGTTCTGTCTGTTCCTTGCCTAGGACAGTGTTCAGAACAAGTGGGGTTTTCAAAAGTGATTCGCATAGGGGAGAGCAAGAATATTCCTGTTTTCCCCCCTGCCCAGGCTAAACAGACTGCTCCAACTGCACCTCCTCTTCTGGGTCCTCCTCCCAAGTACAGGTGAAGGATATTTTTTCACAAGACTTGGAAGCTGAGGCTTGTACATCGCTTGCATTGACAGTTCTGTTATCCATCTGGAGTCATACCCTGCTGTTGCTCTGTCTGAGAGATAGCGTTGTCTCTTACTGTGTTTCAGGCTCATTTTACACCCAAAAGTGCTATCCTACGTGCGTAGGTAGCAGTGAGGTGGAGCCCCGAAACAGGAGAGAGGGACAGCAGAGAAAAAGAAGAGGTGGAAAAAAGCACCAGCAACAACCCCAGGAAGTTCAGTGAATGCGTAAGCAGTACCATCAATGTGTGCTTGTGAAATGCATAGTAGGAGAGAGTAGCCTTACTGGTTCTGGCTGACTCAAACAATAGGTCTCTTTTACCTGTCATTAACATGTGAGGTGTTCACCCTGGCCAGGAAATCTGTCACTTTTTGTCCAGTTCACTGTAGCTTGTCGCACACAGAAAAGACATGCAACTCCATGCTCTTTCTCTCTTCCTTAATGCAGAGGTTCCCAAACCATGACAAAGACCCCTGTCATCCTTCTTTATGTCTTTTGGAGCACTTAGACCTTTGTTGTTCAACTTTGAATAGAGAGCTTTTAAGAATACTTGGTTCTCCAGGACAACTACAGACTTTTATAACCTCACCAGTCATCCATGGATCAAGGGTGGGAAGTGCTGTTTTGGCCAAAAAGGTGACAATTTTTTATTATTTTCTCTTTGATTTTTTAAATCCAACAAGAATTCTGGTGAAGAAGAACTGCATCTAAGAAGGAGCTAAGGATTAATGAAGAAGAAAATGGGAGATCTTTTTTTGCTGACGTGGAAAGGGAGAAAAAATAAAACAGCTGCTTGTGGAAACATGGAAGGTCTCCAGTGTAATGAATAATAAGAATAATTTCAAATATATTTTCTGAGATCTGAACAGTATTTATATGCAAATACTATCTCAGAAGGTAGTGGAAAAAAATCAGTTTTCCTAACATTGGCTGGGAAACAGAATTTGCAGTTCTGGAAGACTTGCAATTTCCATAGGAACCAGATGAGATGAAGTAGAAAGACTTAACAGAGGTGATTAAAAAGTATTTTGTACTGAAAACAAACTTTCTAGCTGAATGACATAAATTACATTTAAGGGAGCAAATGACTTTCTAGTGAGTTTAAAAAAACATGCCAGTATCTGCCCTTTGGTAACTGTTGGAAAGCCCTAGAGGGCAGAGAGCTCAGCTGCAGAGCATAGCCTTAGAGGACGCATGGGCACATCTTTGGGGTCGAGTGGATGTAAATCTAGTTTATGCTACCAGAATTTTGGGGTCTTGTTAGTATTCAAATACATGCAAAATAAACCCCATGCTTCATAAATCAAGAAAGGACCTTCACTATTTTCCCTTGTTCTGAACAGAGGTTGGAGGTGAGTGATGTGGGCAGAACACTTCATCCCTGCTGTCTGGTGTTTGGGAATTTTAATGAGAAAAAGAATTATGGATGGTATCCTGCATTAAAGATTTGCCTAATTTTGTGTTTTGTTTTGGTTATTTTAGCAGTAATAATTTTGTGGTTTCTGTACTCACCTTCCTGAAGAAGGGTGCCATCACAAACAAGCAAGCTACTTCCTCTGCAGTGCTATTTCTGTTTTGTTTTATTAGTGAGCTAAAAAAAAAGCTTTGATCTACCATCCAGCTTGATATGTAATGAGATATTTTAATCAAATTCTGCTCTTGATTGAACTCATGCAAGATTAATACAGATATATGTTCTTAGGGGTTTCTGGACAGTCAGATGGGATCTTGCAGTTAGATCTTGCTGGTGTGAGTTCAGTGGACACCACTGCAGGGACAGAGATCTTTCCATAGAAAATTCATTGCAGGATTGGGGCATAAGAGCAAATGCATTTGGCCCCGAACACAACTAATTAATGCATGGCTAGAGCTTGTTTATATGTGTTCGTCCTTCTCCCATTGAAGTTGATGGCAAAACTCCCATGGAGTTCAGCAAAGTGGGATGGAATCTATACAGAAATTATTTTTCCCAGAACAACTTTGCAATAACCAGAGGATTTGCAAACTCCTCACTCTGACACATTGAAATAATTTGGGACTTTCATTCCATTTTGCTTTAATTGGACTTACGCTACATCTGAGTCTTCCTAAGTGGGTTGCTGTGCCTAAAATATGTGCAGGCATGTTTGCACTCTCTGAGGGAACATGGAGGTTAAACTAGAAGGCGAGGTTATGTTAGCAAGGATATTTTCTTTTTATACTGCTTCCAAAGGCAACCCTGTTTTGGGCTCACCACTCTGCCTTGACCGCTCTGTGCCTCGCCATACCAAATCATGCTGGGATTTGATGATAAAGCACATCCTCTTTCCAGGAGCCAAGCCAAGCCCTACATCCTAACTCACTGGTGTTCTGGTACCTTAGGCACTTTGTGGTCAGGAGGCAGACTGCAAATGCGGGTATTAGCCGTGGTGACGCTGGAATGTCCAAACCCTCTGTAGGAAGAGAAGAAATTTCTTACAGAGCTGCTGTTGCCCATTTGATTCCCAGTTCCTTTGTTTTTATGTTTCTCAGACTGTGCCAGCTGAGATAGCTCTTAGCTGGATACCAGCACTTGCAGGGCCTGATTTGGTTCATGTCTTCTATAAAAGTTTTCCATCTCTGACCAAGGTATTTCAGATCAGGGTAAAAATGTGAGTAAATCAGAGCTGGCATCTATCCCAGACATATCAATTCCCTTAATTCCCTTTTTCCTGTGGCTTTGGGACAATCAAAATAGGGAATGTTTCCATTGCTATACCTTTATGAAAGTACAATATGTGAACACCATATCCTGAGTGCATCTAGTATGTTTCCTTACCTTGGTCGTTACCAACTGCACAGCTTTCTCTGGCAATTATGTGAAACGGAGCACTGCAGTAGAGTAAATCTTTTGGTAGGGCTTGGTTCCAGGGAAGATCAAAACCCCCAACGTGACAGTTAATGAAACAAGGAGAAAGAAGATGGAAGCTATCATTCCCAGCCAGCCAACACTAACAGAGTCCGAAGGCAACTGGAGGTGCCAAGGTGTCTGCTTGCAAAATTTGGAGAGAGCTGTGGGGGTCGCAGGGAGGGCTGCACCGAGGCCAGTTTTCCTGGCAAGAAAAGTGACTTATGATGACAGAGGAGCAGTGGAGACAACTCATCCTCTCCAAGAGGACACGTAGTGTCTTTTTTAAGATACAGAACAAGCTGGCATTATTCTGCATCCCTTGGGCAACGGTACTTTTGCTGTGGAGCTGACCTGGGTGGAGTACATGGAGCATGGCCTGGATCCAGGGGTATAAACTGAACGCACAGTAACTGCAAGGACAGAATGGCATGAACTGAGCGGTGCAGAGCACCTGGTCCCCGGGGGAGACAGCCAGTGCCCGTTGGTGGGCAGCGTAAAGGAGTTAAAGACAAAATGTGGCAGTCTGCTGTAGCATGAGCCCTAAAGCAGAGCAGAGAGCAAACGCCTCCTGTAACAAGCCTATTTATCTCTAAAGCAGTGTTTCTCAGACTGTGATCCACGGGCCTTTGGTGGTCTATAAAACATTCAGTGGTGGCTCATGAAACAATAGTAAACCCTCTCTCCTCCCCTCCAACAGCCACAGAAGCAAGCATGCAAACAAAATGGAAGAAAATAAAAGCTACTATAGATTAACTTTCAAATTTTAGTCTTTTGTTTATTTAATTTGATATATGAAAAATATACAAGTTGGTCTTTAGATTATTTTTTTTTCTGAAAAAAGGTTAATCCTTGGACTTGAGAAGTTTTAGAAATGTGGCTCTGAGGGTGCTATTTTTGGAGCCAATTACAACAGCATTGAAATGTTGAAAGATTCCTTTTGTTTGTTGAAAGATTAGGCTGAAGCCCTTCAGTCTATAAAAGAATAATAAACCCTAGTGGAATAAAATACTTCATTGCAATGAGGATACAAAAGCCACCTCAGAGTGGTATGTGGCCTGGACAGAGGCACAGGGCCAGCAGGGCTGGCACTGATAATTACTAGAGCTGTCAGTGCCCAGAAAAAAAAGACTGTGAGCTCTTGCTTTATTCAAGTTACACAATCTCATCCTCCACCTCCTGCCATCACCTAGATCTGATTTGGTAGCATTTGCAAAATGATATGCCTTTACACAGTGTGCCCAGTCCCTGTTAGTATCCTTCAGTCTTGTACAATCTACTCTGAAATGAGTTGTTAGAATGGAAGGATTAGCAAATTCATGTCTCATGAAATCTTGGAGTGAAAACCAGCTCTAACTGACCTTTTCTTCCTTGCCAGTATTGTCATCTGGGATGTTTCTGTTTCAGGGACCAGGCAGCATACGTCTTGCAACTGTGTAGAGTTTGCTTTTCAGATAATCCCACTTTGACGAGTATAGTTTCTTGGTTGTTTGTAAATCACCTTGAGATTCATAAGTAATGAGGATTATGTAGCTGTGCCTGCCTCTGATTTTGTGTAAATTAGCTGCAAGTGCAGCTTATTGGAGGGTATGGCTGAGCTGAGGACCTTTCTAAAGGAATGGTAGGTTTGATGAGAGGTAGGCAGTCCAAGGTGCAGAGATTACATGAGAAAATAAAGCTTCAGGTAAAGACCAGGCATGCCTTTCTCTTGTCTGCCTGAAACAACACAAATTCAGCAGTAGGAATGGCAAAAAGCAGCTCGGTGCAAGGGGTAGGTGTATGTGACACAAACGGCAGGTGACAACGGTGTCATGGGTTAGGGGCTGAGTGCTGCATGTCCCTGCAGTCACAAGGAGCAAGAACTTCACAGCTGGTGAATCAGCAGAGGTGCTGCCCTCAGGCATCTGCCCGAGGCCTGGTGGGCAGCAGTGGGTCATGTCCAACAACCCCAATCACACTGTTGCTTTTGGAGGTTTTGCCCAGCCCCTTCCCTCCCAAACTGAGTACTGATCCTGCCACCCCAGCCCGTTCTCCTGGGATGCTGCATTACCTGCCGCACTGGCATACGAATGGAGCACTAACAGAGCCTGATAAAAATCACGTGGTGCCTTTCACCATTGTCTTAGCCAAGTTTCAGTGTGATTAATCGCACTATTCCTGCCTAAAGTTCCCCTTATTCACCATGATTTTAATTCCTTTCGTTTCATTTCTGGCTGGTGTATTATGTTGAGCAGCACTGTTCTCATCTATTAAATGCCTCTGCTTCACCCAAAAAGTGCCCCTTGTCCATAGCAAATGAGGTGGTTCCCCTGTGTCTCTTACTTCTTCCCAGGACCATGGTGAGGATTAATAAGCATTTGCAAAGCGCTTTGTGATCCTCTGAGTAAACAGTTTATACAAGGGTGAAATGTTGCCCTTAATAGACCTTGTGCTGGCGATGGGGTCAGACTGCAGCTGTATGCACCTTTTGGGCTGTAAGCGGGTACAGTGTGTCATGAGCACAGAAGGGGGAAGCTGTCTTCATTCCCCAACCATGACCCGAACCAGAATTACCTCACACATCCTTGGCATCGAAGCTTGGCTGGGTATGCTGATGGGGATCAATCTCGGGATGGGTGATGGACACCTGGGGTCCATGGCACGTTCAGGTCTTATGAACTCAGTCTCACTGGGGTTTGAAAGGTGAAAGGAAATCTGCCTGTCCTTGGTGCTGTGAGTTTGATGGCAGAACAGAGGAGCCTTTGAGGAATGGGGGAGGAAAAAGAAGAATGCTAAAGAAAGTGATTTCGACCCCTGGTATCAATTCCAGCAGAAATGAAAAACAAGCCTAATCAGAAAGATCCCTCAAACTGAAAAACCTAATGCAGTGCAGGCATGACCAGCTCCTGCTCACATGGTTTCTCTGCCTTTTATTGGGTTTATTTCCATTAGGCTTGCAGTGAGTCAGTGCCATCAACCTGGAAAGCAGTGTAGACCCATGGGCAGGACTAAGGTCAGGGGACTTCTGGCTGCCAGCACCAAGAGCTTCCCTGAGTGGAGAGTTGCTCCTTGGGCTTATGCATCTGCTCCTGGACCGTTCTGGGGATGCCGTCAGGAGGGCAGCCCAGAAGGGCACCCATCCCCATGTCTGTGTGACTCGGGTAACTCTTGGCAGACCCATGGGAAGCTCCGACTCCTGCCCTGATGAGCTTCAGGTCAGAATAAGAACGATGCGACATAGCTAATCTGCACCTACTAATTTGGTTAGGGTTTGAAACTCAGCCTCCCCTTTGCACAGAAGCAGAGCTATAAAAGCAAGTGGGTCTGTGAAACTGATGAAGCCAGCTTTCCTACACCTACCTCCTTGTGTCTAATAAAAGTGAGGTCTTTCATCTTCCCTTCACTTGGATCTCTCCCCAGCTTGCATCTCTCTCCCCCATAAGGTTATTTTATTGTCATTCATCTACTGCTGCTGAGATATCTGCCCCTTTGACCAAATGGGTTTCAAAACTTACCAACCTGTTCAAAACTGATTAGGAAACATAGGCAGAGGGTTAGCGCATCAGTGGTGTTTCCTTAGGAAACTGGCCTGAAAACCCGTCCAGCCCCCTTCCACCTGCCCCGTTTCAGCTTTGTTTCGGCTCAGCATTGAAGCCCCTTGGTGAGCAGCAGCTCCCAGGAGTGGCAGAGACCAGCTCCACCGTGTACAGCTGTCACGAGCTACCAGGCAGCCCAGCACGGGTCTGCTGGCTCCAGCCAGCTCAGCGTTTGCCCCAGCTGTCCAGCGTTTGCAAGGCTGTTCTGGGCAGCCGTTCCCACCAGATGCAGCCATCCTGCATCCCCTTCTTGCCACTGAGTCGATGATGAACTTGGGCTAAGCAGGTGATGTTTGGATGGCTGAAGTTTTGTGGATGTGTCCTACTTGGATCAGGTTGTACAGGTGGTGCTCCAGGGGCAGCACCAGGAGTCACTTGTCTAATTCTGACCTTTCACATTTAGAGGACTTGGGATTTCAAAGTGGTCTGATGAATCAGAGCAGACGGTAACTTCAGGCCACCTCTCCTCCCAGTGCCAGCTCAGCACAACAGCACATGAAAACACACACACACAACACAGAGGTGCAAGGACGGGGCTGTCTGATCGACCTCTTGACAGCAGCAAAGCACAGTCCTCCCTGGGTGATGGAGTCAATCATCTCGGTAAAGAAGAGCAGTGGCGAGAGAGATGCGGGATGTGTCAGATGCTTTGCCAGGGACTTGGAAATCAGGGTGGAAGGCAGGGGTTTCCAGGACTCGAAATAATTGCAGGGAGGGGGCTTTCATGGAAGGAGGAGAGGTCAGTTACACTGGATAATGCCTTGGCTTCAACTTTTCTAGGAAGCTGCGGCCCAGAAGACGCCTTTTCCCTGCCAAGCGAGGGCCAGTACAATGACACCCTTCCCCCAGGCCTCCACCCTCTGTAATGCAATAATTGAAAAGGAAGATTATTTTTTTCTGTGCCACACATTAACACTGCAGCTGCCAGAGCAGCATTCCCATGCTGGATCCATGCTGCCACAGCAGACCAGCTGTACCGTGGGACAACATGCCTGCAGCCTTGGCTCTGCTCCCTGCACAAGGGATGCAGGGTCAAGTGAACGGGGCAGCACTGTGTTGGTCCCCAAAAACCGCTGCTGTG
This sequence comes from Strix aluco, assembly GCF_031877795.1. Classification (NCBI taxonomy): domain Eukaryota; kingdom Metazoa; phylum Chordata; class Aves; order Strigiformes; family Strigidae; genus Strix; species Strix aluco. Next base: position 29,100,088 of record NC_133938.1, on the reverse strand, counting down.
CTGGAGGCAGCAGCAAAGGGTGGGAGCTGCTTTCCCACAGCTCACATCCCTGTCCCCTTAGCTCATAGCTGTTGAGCTCTGAGCTTGCACAGAAAGGCCTCTGCCTTTTCCACCACGCTCTTTCCTCTCCTGTTGCCTTCCATGTCCTTTTTATCACTGCAGTGGGTCTAGGCTGCATGGATCAGACTGGGAATCTGCTCAGAATTAAAACCACCCCATGGAGGCTGCAGCTCAGCCCCCGGCAGAGACAGGCTTGCAGGACAGTCAGTGAAGTTTGAGTTTCTATCTTATAGGACTTCCAAAGGTGCGAGTCAAGCCCAGCTCCCAATAACCAGCCAGGGGCTCCTGACAGAACATGGAAGATCCACCTGCAAGGACTGAAGCCCTGGTGGGGGGCTCTCTGGAGAAGGCCACTCTGCTCCTGCCTCGGGGGGCTGTGGAGAATCAGGGGAGAAGGTGTCCCTCAGGCACCAGGGAAGCATCACTTGGTGACACCACATGTCTTGAATTTCTCCACTCTGTCCTGGCAGTCTTTTTAGGGAGCCAAGGAGAGGCGTATGGCTGGGAGGCTGCTACTCTCCTTCCCTCAAAGAGCAGCTGTGCTTGCTGGTTCCCGTCTTTCTTTTTAAGCAAGCTCCTCTCCAGGGCACTCTCTGGGCACATGAAAATAACCTAAGGCCTGTAGCTATGGCAAAGCACTACATGACTACTGTGCAAGCCCTGCACAAAGAAATTAGATTCATCCCTGACCACTGCCCCTGCAGAGAGCTCCTCAAAACATTGCTGGGCTTGCACTACTGCCTCCCGGGCGAAGTGGCTGCAATTGTTCACCCTGCACCCGGAGGTCCCCGGGTAGCAGCCACGCAGCCCAAGGGCTGCCCATGTCGTCGCGTGCCATCCATCACGCCAAAGGGATGGGCAGTAATGTCATCGTGGGCATCCCTGGTGTGTCACAGCCACTGGGACTCCTTCCATGCGGTTTCTCGGGTCCCACTGCAGGATGGGCAAGGGTGGGAGCCAGCTCCGCAGCTGCTTGTGGCAAGCGATGCTACTTTCATCATCAAAGCTGGACCTCTGGCAGCATGTGTGGGGATTAGCATCAGATCCTCCACTTGGACCAGAAGCTTCAAGGCCTCCCAGCAACATCGCATCACCTTCACCAGCTGTGTTGGCTTGAGCTGTGCCATCGTTTCTCCAAAACAAAGCAGGGTGGCTGCAGGCTTTCTGGGCATGGCCACCAAGACACACGAGGGGACGAGGACCCTGTCCCCCGCCTCCAAGTGGGACAAGCCAGCGGTGCGAAAGGGTTAAGTCGTGTTGTTGATTGTCACATGATGCTGGGAATGCAAAGGGAGCGAGAGGCTGGGGAGCCCAGCGCAGAGGCACATCTTGACTGCACATGTGGCCTCTACCACAAACACTTCAAAGTGCTTCCCTCAGACTGACGGAACAGCCTGACGCCGACTGTAAATGCCCTTGACACGCAGAGTGGAAAATATCAAACACTTCGGCATTCCCCCCGAAACACAGCCTGTTTTCGCTGGGGAAGGCCTTAATGAACCTGCGCGGGAGAGGAGGAGGGAGGACAGGAGGTGTTACGGGTGGTTCTCATTTAGCCCGTGTACGGGTACACGCCAGCCCGGGCAACTGGACTTAATCTGAGGCAAATCCAAGTGCTTGAGGACATTTTAAGAGAGGCTGGGACATCAGCTCCAGGCGGCTCCGTGTCAAGACCCCACTGTGCCTTTCCCCCACCCTGCCGCCTTCCCCAAACTGTGCCAGGAGGAACAAAAGGGTTTCCAGGCTAGAGGTTTCTCCCTTTCCCTGAGGAACTCTCACCTCCTCCCAGCTCTGTACTGCCTCTGCTCCACCACCTCAGCCCTGAAATGTCCACCCTGACCAGGTGCTTTTACAACACTGAAATCCACTCCAATCCCGGCATGGAGCAAGTGCTGGAGGAAATCCCTCTCTCCCTGGGCCATGAGATGGGGCAGATCTTTTTGCCCCATCTGCTCTGAGCAGGACAGGCCTCTCCTAGGATATGGTTCTGCTCTGATGAGGAGAAAAAGCCTTGAGGATTGCAAGGGCAGATCTCAATCACCAGTAGCATCAGGGAGTCACTGGGGGCCCTGTGCCATAACCCTCCCTGGGGGCAGCATCTGCCCTTGGTCACCTGTGACATGCCAGGACATGCAGTCCTGGTTGGGGATGCTCATGGTGGGGTTTCATGTCCTATGTGCTTGTTGGGTGGTGCCTGCCAGGTCACTGCTCTGCGGTGGGGCAGGCAGGCGGCCTCCAGCCAGGGGAACAAAGGTCCGTGCCCATCCCACGAGGCATGACCGCATCTTGTGATGGAGGACACCAGCCTCATGGTTGCATGAGGGACCTGCAGAGTCATAAAACCCAGGGGAAGGGCAGTGGCTAAAGTGTTTGGTTCCCAAAACAACCAATGCCACCCACAGGCTGGGCCTTCTCCTGGCCAAGGACACAGAGGGGCAGAGAGAGTGCCACAAAGGAGGGACGGCCAAGTTGGCCACCCCTGTTGGGCCAGTGTCTCCAGCCTACTCCTGCATGGCCCTGAGGTGCAAATGCAATGTTTGCAGTCTCACTGCAGCAAGATGGGGGACAACCATCTCATCTGATGGCTCAGGCCACTGTGTCTGGGTAGGTGTCATCAGCCAGCAATGCAAGGGAGCAGGGGAATGTCCCCCAGAGCTTTGAGGCCATTTCCCCTGGATAGGGCCTGAGTAAGGACCCCAATACAGGGAGAAAGCACGACATCCTCCTTGCTGCATGGAAACCTGTGGGCAGAGGGCAAGGCGCTGCCTATGCTGGTGAAGAAGACCTGAGGTACTGAAGTGTGGCTCTTGACCAGCAGATCTTGACCCTGAACCAGCATCAGAAAGACACAATCAGTCTCCAATGGCCCTTTTTGAGCATGATCCCAGCAGACCCAAGGGGAGTATGAGCATGAGTGATGGCCAATGGAGCAAACATATGCAGGCAGATACATATCTTCTGCACAGCCAGATACAGAAGAGGGGACAGAAAGACGACGGGCCTGTGTGCGGTCTCCTTGGCTCCAGTGCAACACACATCACCGAGAGGCTGAACAGGGCTCTGATGACTGTAGGCAGGGATCCATTGGTTATGACACATTTGGCATGAATGAAATTGCCTCATAAAATACTTCTCAGATCAGCAAGAACTTGAGGGATCTCAGGAGGGAATTGAAGGAGAGGAAAGTTTAGACGATTGGCGGCAAGATCCCTCCTCACATCTTGGAAGCAAAAGCAGACAGGGGAAGGAGACCACCAAGGGGAAAAAGGTGTAAAATGGAGGTAAAATGGAAGTGTTTCAGGTCATGGAGCATTGGGTCCGCTTTCTGAGGGAGCATATGAGCTGGACCACCTCCATCTCTCTGGGAGAGCAACCAATATTCTGCATAAAAAACGAGGTAGAGCAGTTAAGAGGGCTTTAATGGAACATCTTTGGGGAACAATATTAAGAGGGTAAACAGAAGATGTAGGCGCCACCATAAACTGCTGACTTCTGGCAGCCCAAATGTTAAAAAGCAAACCTAGAAGACTGGGCAGTAAACAACAGGAGGTAGAAATATTCACTGATGGTAAAAAAGAATGGCTTGGGATTTCTGAAACCTCATGGGAGGGTTTACCCATGAGTAGGCTATTAGTTGTACCCTCTGTTTGGAAAAGATGCTATTGCCTTCTTTAGTGTTGCTGGGTTTTTGGAAGGGCAGGAGGTGGAGTGCCCGCTCTCCGATGGATCACGGGAGGGGACTCCAAGGGTGACTCTGCTCAGCCACTGTGTGCTCAGCCTGGACTCCAAGTCGTGCTGGGGAGCGTGAGGGGACTGTGCCCGAGATGGTGGGACCTTGCTCCGGGGCAACGGGTGGTGAGGGAGATTGGGACTGGCGCTGGTGAACCCCCCGGGTGCTGCCGGAGCCAGCGGGGGATGGCGGGCTGTCACAGTCGGGGTCCCCCTGTGCCGGTCCCGGTCCCTGCGCTGACAGATAAAGATAGATTGATCGCTGAGTTGCAGATTGATGACTGCTGTCAGCTGGTGGCCTGCCTCGCCAGCCAGGGAAGGGAAGCAGACTCCATGCCCGATCCTTTTAAAGGCTTTTTGCCTCAGGATATGATTTATTGTTAGAAAACAAAGGATGTTTAAGAAAAAAAGCCAACACAAAATAAAACATCTCAATTGATGAAAGCTGTCTTTGGTCCCCAGTGGATTTTTCCCCTCTTCTTGAGCCTGGGAGCAGAGGAGGGATTCATCCCCCCCCCCCCTCAGATAACCCCAAACCAGCTTCCTCTGCCTTTTAGGTATGCAACTGTCCAGTCTCATGATGGGCAGGGACTCCATAACCTATTCCCAGGCTGTCTCCCTGCCAGCGAGCATGACACTATGTGCAAACACAGAAGAGCTCTGACCAGTGCTATTTATATGTGATGAGGGACTGGATTTTTAAAAGCACAGAGGTGCTCAGCTCTAGCCCCTGGTTCTGGAAGAAGAACAGCTTCGCTGGGCTGAAAATAATTAGCAGTAAAATTAAGAAGTGGAAGGAATTATTTAAACACAGTTGAATGGATGATAATCAGGGAGTGTTTAAGGCTGTTTTGTGAGATGCTGTAAGATAACTGTTACTCTGGAAGCCTCAATGTTGTTTTGCATAAGCAAGCCCAGCTAAGAGAGAAGGTGGAAGCAGCAGTATTGTAGGTTTAGCATATATATATGTATATATACTTAAATAAATAGCATTGTGGGCATGAATGCATGGCACTGATGTGCATGTGTGTTAATGGTTGATGTTAATGGTAACTAAAAAAAGAGGAATCTGATAGTGGTGAGTAGAAACTGGTGAGAACATGCAGACACCTGGGAAGAGAAGCTAAAGGCAGGGGTGAAAAATCTCTGGCCATTAGGGTTAATGATATAATTTTCTTGATAATCAAGAAAAGCCAAATCCTATAATGAGATCCCAGACAATCATGGGAAAATATTCAGCCTGTGTGTAGAAGAGACAAAGTTATTTGTTCAACATTTATTTTTCTCTTTGGAAAGAAGCAGGATGACACATTCATACTTTATGGAGATAATGAAACACTTTGTATTCTACTAGTGACGAAGCTGAAAGGTAAACAGCAGCGATTAAAGTTAGATGTTCTGCAGGATCAGATAACTTGCATCAAAGGATAAACAAATTGGCCTGAAAGCTCTCTGAACCATTAGTGACAATTTTTAAACAAATCTGGGAACTCTGGGGAACTTCCAGAGGACTGGGGGAAAAAAAATCTAACACTGTACTAATAAGGCAGTAAATAAGGCCATGAAAACAAGCGGTGTTTGGCAGGAGGTGGATCCAGAAAGACTGATCATAAGAAAAACCTTTATGGAACACAGTCCATACAGACTCACAATATGTCACATAATTAATGTAAATCAGCTGCGGTTTGCAGAAAATAGACCCTTTTTACTGTTTGTGATGGGTTAATGACCTTAACTGATAAGGTGTCATCGTCCACTTAGGTTTCTGCATGGTGCTTGAGTTACACCTGCATGGCATCCCAATAAAAAAAGAAAAAAAATCAGCCCTGTACAAAACCAGTGCAGTTGGAATTGGTTTTACGGCTCTATAACCAAGTCAGCTGGAAATTTGGAGACATTGTCTGGTGGGATTGTTCTTTATGGGACCTTGCAGGGTTCTGATTAATAAAAGGGATTGATCATTGCTGGAGAAATGGGCAGTCAGGAGAGGGGTAAAGCTCTACGTGGCCAGACAGGTCACTTGAGCTCTGTCTATGCTAACCAGTCCTTGTGTCATGGTCTCCAGCCCCTGCAGGGTAGGGAGCTATTGCGATGCGCCAGCATTCCCATCTGGGTTTCCTCTGTCTGCAAACTGAGGCTCTGGGGTTGCTGGTACATACCCAATCTGGAGTTGGGACACAGCCAAGGCATGCCTCCAGATCTAAGATTTGGGAAGCATTCTGGGATAACCTCATCTAGACACAGCTTGGGTTCCTTGGCCAGGAGGACTCCCCTCAACAGTGTGTGCCTTAACCCAGCTGCATGCAGGGTCTTCTGCAGCTTGAAGGTTTGACCACCTGGCACCATAGCAAGTCAGTTCAGATCCTCAGAGCAACGTAGCTCCCTGCAACGTTGCTCTCGGGCTCATGAGCAAGAGGATCTGTCAGCCAGAGCAAAGGCGCATGTGATAGCAACCGCTGTGCATCCTTCCCGGAGCTGCCCCACAGTTCAAAACCAGCTGTTCCGAGTCATACCCGTTTATTCTTTCAAGTCGTGATAATGATCATCTCCATTTCAGTGTGTGTGACAGTCTGTCTATTCTCTTCAGCCAAGTTTCCACAACAGCAGTATTTACAATCAGATGTTTGCACCAAGAAGTATAGGCTGAAATGCCAGGACGAACACTCATGAGAGCTGAGAGCCCAGTTATTCCAGCTATGTTGTTTTCAACCTACTACGTTTTCTGGAGTCCTAAATCTTTTTCTTGAGTGTTACAGATCTCCTTTAGAAATTTCTAATCTGTATATAATTGCCGAGCATATATGAGCTTTCATTCCTTATTCATTCTAGGAGTAGCTTGCAGTATCTTGACTAGGTGGTGGGGCATAGGCCATAGCCCCTGGTTTTAAAAAAGGGACTTACTGACCCTGAAGAGCATGGAGAATGTCAGGCTAGGAAACAGCTCGGGTTTTACACGGTGCCTTTGAGCCTGGGATCTTTCAGCCGTTTGACGTTGTAGAAACACCACGCCATGCATGGCTGGGGCACATCTGCCCACACTGAGGAGCAAAAGCAAGTGGCAGGTTGGGTAGGCAGAAGGTAACTAACCCAGCACAGCATCTCCCTGGGGGTGACTCCCCTTTCCCCAGGGAATGGCCTGGCCCAGAGCGGTATCATTTGTGGGGGTTAGTGGCCACGACCATCCAGCTCTGTGCTGCGTTTGTAGGGTCAGCAGGACAGGAAACCGAATTCCCTTTCCCTTGGTGAGCTGTGTGCTCCATAACTCAGGAATGTGAACAACCACATGTTTGGCTGAAAAATTATTGTCCTCAGGAAGGGAACAAGTCTAACATGCTAAAGGAAGGGAACAACTCCAAGCGTGACATGCAGAAATGACACCTCAGGGCTTCAAATTTGTTCCCTGTCAATGCAGAGGAAGAAAACTGACCTAGATGCTGTTGAGGTTGACAGGCCTTAAATTTATTCTGCTCTAAAGGCAAGACGTGACCCTGTTCCTGTGTGCTGTAAGGCTGCAGCTGTTTTACCCATCGGCTTTTCCGACTCTGTGGCCACCTCGCAACCTCTCCAGAGAGGCGGAGAGGCATTCCTGTCTGTGCACTGGCTGTCAAACATGGACTTCAGCTAGGTCCATCTGGACTAAAACCCAGCCCTGAGGAGGGGGCTGTTGCCAGAGGATGCCATCCCTTCTTGATACCTGGCTGCTGTCTGTTGAGCAGGAAGCTCTCTCCAGTGCTGAGGTCTTCTTGCCCAGCAACTGCAGAGGTATGCCAAAGCCCCTCTGTTCACCACTAAGCCCCTCAGAAGAGGTTTGGCTGAGCTGGGATTTTTCAGAGCCCTCCCTCCCTCGCTCAGCCTTCCTCAAGGCGGATACATTTCTTCCCACATTTAATTTTCCTGGAGCCCCAAGCTGGGTTTTTTTGTGTTGGTTTGTCTGCTGTTGCTGCTTTCGCTTTTTTCTCCCTCTTTGTTACACATCATCAGGCAATTCTAATTTCTGACCCTGGTTCCTGCAGCCAAAAGTGGGCTCTTGATCCGCTTGGAGCCATGCCAGGGAGTCTGACCCCCATGGCCCCAGGGGGCTCTTGCTGGTGGTCCATATGATGCTTAGGGACCTGCGGGTGCAAGACCTGGCTGATGGTCCCATGGGGCCCCGCGGTTACTGTGGGCATGAAGGCTACCTGGATCGCACTTTCAGCTGCAGCTGCTGGAATAACCACGGAGTTTTTTTTGTTTTACCAGTGGAGCCAAAGCCCTGAAGAAGAAAAGGCCCTGCCAAGTCAGCAGAACACATACATCTTCCTGGTGAAGTGAACAAAAATGGGTTTCAGGTTAATCGACCTGCCCCAAACGAAGCATTTTGGTTTGGCCTTCCTCACTTCCCCATCTTCTCCTCCATTCTCCTGTTGCAACTGTTTGGATTTAGGATATGCTGGATTCAACCCAAAGCCACAGAGGGGTCCAGTCCACTTGAATTAGTACTTCCCAGCAGACAAAATCCATATCTGAAAATGTGCGTGTGCTTTTAGGTTCAATAATTTCCCCTATCATAAATTCCCTTCTTTGACCTTGGTCCAAATACTTGAGTTCTGCAGGACCTTTGTTTATTTGCGTAAGATGCTATTCTCTTTCAGCACTGATTGTTCGTCAAGGCAAGGACTGTATTTAAGCTGTACCCTGTGTTTATGCAGTTGGCTGATGTGTTGTTGTGAAACCGTTGATTGAGGCCCGTTAGAAGATGAAGAGCGCTCAGTGCAGATGGACTTTGTGCTTCATCCATCTGCCAAACTCCAACCAGCCTCTGTTATTTTGGAGGCTCGTGATCTGACCAACTTCAGGCGCTGTCACGGGAATGGAGAAAGGCCCATCTTCTCACTCAAGGGACACGTCTTGCCAAGCCTGGAGGCAGTGCTGCTTCTTAGTAAAATGGTTGTAATAATGTTTTAACATGGGCAAAAGAAAAAATAAAGAAAGAAAAGACCTCCCTAAACCTTGTTCAAAGGGCTGGTGGAAATGGAGTCATGGAATTTTTCGAAAAATACAAAACAAAACACAGCCCAAGGCAGAAACCCAGCATGGAAAATTGGAGCCCAGTTAAAGTCTGGCAAAACTGTAAGTGGCGAAACTTCTCTTCTATTCTATTCCAGTCCTAAAAAGCTGCCTGATGTCTCCTCTCCACTGGGAGGAGAGAGTAGGAACATGGTGGGTATTCACCTTGGTGTGCATCTGGAAGGTGTTTGCATTCATCATGGGGATGATGATACAAGAGCTCTGGAGAACAGAAGAGCATGAGATGCTTGCCAGGGGTCAGAGGACTTGTGGAAGAAGTGGGAAATGAAGAAACGCAAAGTCCCAGCTCTGGTTCAGCCACTGATCCCATGGTACCAAGGGAAATGTCAGAATTCACATTTCTGTCTTCCCTCATGACTATCCTTCGGACATGAACTAAGCAAAGGACCTTCCTATCTTCCTGGGGCTGGTTTGCAGAGCCAGTGGGCAGGCAGGGCAAGAGGGGGCTTCCAGCATGGCCATAGCCCCATGTGCCTCTGTGTCCTCATGCAAACCATACACCCTGTCCCCCAGCACATCAAGAAGTGAGGGCGGGGGTGAAATACTATGTAAGGATGGTGGCAGAGGGGATCTACTTAGTAAAGCCAGGAGGAAATGTATTTTATATCTATAGGAAGATGGAAGGACCAAGTAATTTTCCCTGCTGGGATCTCTGTCCAGGCATCGCTGTGTGCTTATGGGGAGGAGGGGGGGCTTGCAAGTCATGCGGTGCTGGCACTGGCAGGACCGCCTGCTTTCTTCATCTGGGATATCCCCGGCCGGTGACTCAGAGGCCCTCAGGAATGTACGTCTGAGCTGCTTCCCCTTGGCCATCTGGGGAGCATCCTCTCCCCGCGAGTCATCCTCATGAGGCCGAAGCCTGCCCCTTCCTCCGCCCTCGGTGGACGTCAGCAGCTCTGCTTCAAGCACATCCACACATGGCATCCCTCTGCTTGCTGTCCCCACAGCTGTGTCCAGAGCTCCTGGCTTGTCCTTCATGGACTCGGTCATGGCTGGGCTGCTCCATCACCCTAATGAAATGAAACTTCTCCTCTTGCTGTCCCAAACCTGGGCCCGGGGGGCTCAGTCACAGGAAGAGACTAGGGAGGAACAGCAAGCTACACATGGCCACAGGATATCAACACTTAAAGACAAGAAGCAATGTGACTCCTAAAACTGCCCGGAGTGGGGAAGATGGGGCAACAGAGAGGGCATGGCTTCTGTCGATGGATGCACAAATAGGTCAGAGGAACTGGCCTGCAGGACAAGCTATTGCTGCAAGGGGCCAAAATGAACCCAGCTGGGGTTCATACAAAACTTGGTGGATGCCATTTCATATACCATTTGGGTTTGTGTCTCGTGTTCAGATAAATCTGTATTGGAGCCAGCATGTTGCCATTTGAGCTAATCCAAATGCTGTGGCATATGAAGATGAAAATGAACTATCAGTCTCCTGGCTGTTCAGGCCCTGGGAATAGCAAGCTTTGGGAAAAAAAAAAAAAAAAATAAAGACAGGAGACTTACTTGCAGTCTTGCCTTTTTTTAGGTACCAAGGGCCAGCTCCACAGAGCTATGTTAGAAGTCCATCTCCTGTGGGAGCCTTTATGGACTCCCTTGATCCTGAAATGAGCTCCTGCTTCTTTTTCCGTTTGCTTAGGACATTTATTCAGCATTGTCCTGACCAGGGAACATCTAGCCAGGAGGACTTGGGCCCTTTCTTGGTGCTTTCTTGACAAACACATCATTTAGTCTCAGGTACTCCCTGGATGCTGCCCGCTGGTATGAAGACAGTGGAGTCTGACTGCAGACATACCAGAAGCGGTCTGTTGTACCTGGTCTGGACGGAAACGGGACAGACTGCCAGCTAGAGCGCCTGGACAGACACACTGTGGTTAGAGTAGTCTTGATTTTTAGATGGCAACGGGATTAAATGTGTGTAAAGCAGACAGACTGGTGCTAAAGTACTTACTGGGAACATTAATAAACCATGGACCACCCTTCCTCATCATATGATGTGGTTCTGTCTATAGGTAAGATATGTAAAAACAATTTAAAATTAATTTAGCTTTTAAACCTTTTAAAAACATATAAAAACCCCAACCTTTTGATATAGGATTGGGCTGTTTTTCCAAGTGGGAAAATGTTCACATCAGGATTGATTTAATTTTTTTTTCCCCTTTTAAATCATAAACAGTCCCGGTACAAGAAACAGTAGCTGTTATTGATTAAAAGTTCATTTGCCTTGTCTTTGCTGATGATTGATATTTGGGAAGGAGGGATAGAAGAAGGGAAGGGTGTTGTACTTTGGAGAGAAAAAGAAAATGTGTCACATGTTACCTGCATCTTAGAATAATGTTAGTGTTGGAAGGCGTATGGGTTGCAAAGAATAATAATTGTTTTAAGGTTCAATAGATCCTGGTCCTTTTTGCATGTGTGTGTGTGTTGTAATGTGTCGGACGCACCCTCTTTAAATAGCAGTGTGATGCAGGAGGGGAGCAAGGCAATTGCATTTCCAAATGGGATTTTTATGGCCCGTTGAAGGAAAGCAGCTACCCACTGAATAACACCACACAGTTTCCAGTGGCAGATTGTAAAGGCTTCCTTTCGTGAGCACGTGTGCTGCTGAGCAGGCAGCGAGTGCAGGAGGTGCCACAGCACCGCGGGATGCTCAGGAACTGGTGGGTTCGCCCTGACACCTCTGAATTATTACTGGGCCCCAAAACCCCAAACTGGCGTGTGAGAAACTGTGACAAGCTTAGGGTGGAGGATACAGCTGGTGACCTGTCCGGTCCTGAGCCGGCGCTGAGGTGGGCTGTGAGGGGGGATTGTGCTGTCGGCTCCTTGCCCCAAGGATGCTGGGCATGGGTGCACCCATTTTGCTGGGTGCTGTTCTGCATGTGATAAGCTGGTAGCCCACAGGTTTTATTAAATTTCTGACCTTCTGGAAATCCTGGTTTCAGACGATTTACATGGAAACCACACCAGGATGCTGGAAGTGGAAGACCCATTTGCTCTAGGGCCTTCAAAGGACTTATTCTCAATGGGGCATGAAAGGCATTTCTCGGTCAAAACATTTTCCAGGAGAAAAGGACGGATTCAGAGAAGGTGAAATTCTGTGAATTCATTTCCATTCCCCAAATTGTTAAATTAGGGAAGAGGGGAAAAAGGGAAACGTTTTGTTTAGACGTTTTCAAAGCAGAATGTTTCTGAGGTTTTTTTTCCTTGGCCCAGACTTTGGTTTCAGGACCTCCTTCAGTTTCAATAAAAAAAATAAAATTCTTAAAAAAATATTTAAAACATCTGTCAAAACAGCAGCTTCTCAGTAGAACTGAAATCTGCTTTTTCCAAGACTTTATAATTTGCTGAAAATATTTGTGGCAAATTTTCTTCCCAGCTCATTCCCAGCGCAAAATGCCTGTGAACTGGCAGGGCACGAGCACGTCGTGATTTGCAGAGCTCTTGGGCGCCTTTTCCCAGCATTTCTTTGAAGGTCTCTCAACGTGTGAAGAAACTGTGGAAAAAAACCCAAACCAACAAATTTCCCAATAAAGGAGTGCTGGGATTGTGACACATGTACTTTCAGACTGATTTAATGAAAAAGTATTGATTATAAATGGAGATGTGGTATAATCATAGAATCATAGAATGGCTGTTGGAAGGGACCTTAAAGCTCATCTAGTCCCACCCCCCCTGCCATGGGCAGGGACACCTTCCACTAGACCAGGTTGCTCAAAGCCCCGTCCAACCTGGCCTTGAACACTGCCAGGGAGGGGGCAGCTACAGCTTCTCTGGGCAACCTGTGCCAGTGCCTCACCACCCTCACAGGGAAGAATTTCTTCCTCATATCTAATCGAAATCTACACTCTTTCAAGTCTAAAATAGTTACCCCTCATCCTATCCCTACACTCCCTGATGAAGAGTCCCTCCCCAGCTTTCCTGTAGCCCCCTTTAAGTACTGGAAGGCTGCTCTAAGGTCTCCCTGGACCCTTCTCTTCTCCAGGCTGAACATCCCCAACTCTCTCAGCCTGTCCTCACAGGGGAGGTGCTCCAGCCCCTGATCATCCTTGTGGCCTCCTCTGGACCCGCTCGAGCAGGTCCGTGTCCTTCTGATGTTGGGAGCCCCAGAGCTGGACACAGCACTGCAGGTGGGGTCTCAGGAGAGTGGAGTAGAGGGGGAGAATCCCCTCCCTCGACCTGCTGGCCACACTTCTCTTGATGCAGCCCAGCATACAGTTGGCTTTCTGGGCTGCGAGTGCCCATTGCTGGCTCATAGTCAGTTTTCCATTCACAAATACCCCCAAGTTCTTCTCTGCAGGGCTGCTCTCAATCCACTCTTTGTCCAGCTGGTATTGCCTTGACTCATGTGCAGAAGGTGGGATTTGCCTCCATGGAGACATTGCTGTCTCGTGTGTCCCTGCCCATCCTGGGGTTCACATTTAAGGGCGATGGGGTGACTTGCTGCTGTCTCCCACGGCAGCAGGGAGCGGATCCCCACAGGGGGATGATATTTGGGGAGATGGTTGTAAGATGACCCTGTCATGCATTACCCACCTAATGTACCCTTCATTAGCCCTGGTTTACACCTTGGCACAACAAAAGTTGCCTGTACACTCATTACAAACAGCAAGTAGCCCAGGGGGAGGCTTTCACCTAAAAGGGCAGAGTTAAGGGTATCTTAGCCTTAGGCCTTAGGCTAAGATAACTTTTACTTAAGCTGATTCATTACAGGTTCTCTAAAAATTATTATGTCCATAAGGCTGAGGCATCTGGCATTTTATTGCATTTCCCTACATTTTGAATTGATTTGAAAGGAGAAGAGAAGAAGGGGAAGGTACTTCTCTGTCTGACACGTGTGGATGTTTTCTGGCCCGCTACCTGTGTAAGGACAGGCTTCTTCATATCCTCACGATTTTACTGCTGGCTTTCCCATAAACAACATGCCCTGTCTACTATTCCCTTGCCCGCGGAACTCCATCCTGCTCTTCTGAAGCAGTTTACGGTAGTGAGAAGCAGAAACCCATCCTAGCCACAGATCCATAGCTGGGGTCCCTCCAGGGACCAGGTCTGCCCTCACCCCAGTGGTATTGGATGAGGGGAAAGGTCCTCTGCCGTTAAAATTGGTTATTGACAGCAATGAAGCCACATTTGTTTATGGGAGTGGAGGTTTGGCCACATCAGTTCACAAGCCTGAACCTCATCCAGTTTGGATGATGCAAAATCCCAGCCCACAGGGGTCCAGGGTCTGGAATTTTTCAAAGTAGGACAAGTTGGACCAAAAGAGCTTGGGAAGACCCCTCCCCCCCAGCTAATTAATGACTTGTGTTAATTACCATTAACCCTTTTCTTAGCCTGGCATCATCCCCAGTGCCTTTCAACCCACACCACCAGGATTGCGTCCATATTGCAACGTCCCTTTGCATTCAGGACTGCATCCTTTCTGTTCACCCATCCAGCTACCCCCCGAGACAGAGCAAAGAAAGGACAAGAGATCCCACCTGGAAGAGAGGTCTCAGTCCTACAGGCAGGCGTGGGACCCGGACAGGAGTGACAGGGGACAAGTGACACAGGCAAGACACCCCCTCTGCTAGGCATCACCCCATCACTGCCCAGCACCGAAGGACTGGCGCTAACTCTGACCTGCCGGGACATCACCCCCAGCTCCCTCTCTTCTCCCTCCCTGGAGGAGATGGAGTTTCAGGCTTTCCAGCACACGTACCCGTGCCAAATCCCCTCTCCAATGCAGGCGTTCCTAATCATGCATAAATACGGCGGTGGATATAGCCGTCTGTGTTGCTCCAGAGAAAGCCTTTGATCCTGGATTGAGAGCTCATGTTTCAGGTGTTTGGGCAAATCAAAAGTACAAAATAGAAACTCCAAATTGCCTTGTAATTTTTAAGAGGCAGATCAGGAAGACACTGCTCGCTGGATGGGGAACAGATGTCTCTCCACCAACTTCACCGCTGTCCGGAGCCGGGAAGCAGCGCGGCTCCCCTTCCCATGGGTGCCTGGGAGGAGAGATGGTGGGAGTTTGAGGAGCGTGTCTCAGAGCTTTATGGATCGTGTTTGGGGAGGGGACAAGTCTGTCTGTCTGTCTGTTCAAGCACCAGCTTTGGTTCAGAGCTAGCCCTGCCCTCCCACTCCTTTTCATCTATGCTTTTTTGGGACCCCAGCCCATCAGCAGCACAGCAGGCCCTTGCCCCAGGGGCTTCACCAGAGAATCAAGTCCACCTGGGGAGTAAATCAACTCCCTGTGAAGCAGGTGGAGTTGGCAGCAGGATGGTCACTGGCCCAGGCACCAGGGAGAGGCTGATGGAGCCACCTGAGGGATGCTATAAAAGGGGAGGGAGCAGGAGCTGCCCTCTCTTAGGTGTAGCAGGAGTGGGAGTTGGGGGAGGATGAGGTGAGGAAGGCTGCAGCCAATCTCCCCAGGGAGGGGAGCACCCTCTTCAGGGAATGTTATGGGTTATTTCCTGTGTCACCTTGTGGGCTTAGCCCTTCTGGAAGAGGATGTGGTGTTTAGAGATGCTCTTGTTTGAAAACCCCCTCCACCAGCCAGGGAGGACACAGAAGGGGCACCCCACGGCAGGGGTGGTCCAACGGTGCCTTGAGGTATGTGAAGTGGGGGTGCACTGAAGGGGACGCCTGACGGCATTAGAGGTAGAAATCGTATGGGGTGATGCGTCTGGACCCCATTGCTGCTTGGTGAGTGGCCCCTGTGCCAGCAGTGATGGCACAGCCTGGTGACTAGACAGTGCCCCAGAGCTGAGCCTGCTGAGACCCTGGGGTGAGCCTGAGGCTGGCAGCTGGCTGGGTGCTCCAGCAAGCACGGTGCCTAATTCCCTTTGCTTTGGTGCCTTGGCTGGATCGCCAAACCACTTGAAAGGCACCATGGCTGGTGCTCATTGCTGCCTGAGTCAGCGGAGAAGGCAAGCAGGAGCCTTGAGGTTAGGGCAGAGCCTGTGAGTCATGGCTGCTGGAGCCGCCAGGGCAGCAGCTGAATGCCAAGATGCTTTTTGACAAAAAAGAGCAAAAACTGCATTTGGCATTGAGAGAAAACCTGAGCAGGGCCAGGCCAAGAGGCTGTTTATGGGATGGGAGGGGACAGTTGTGTTCCCCCCTGAAGGCTGGTGACCAAGGGAGGTCTCAGTGACTGGACAGTTCTGAGCTGAGCTGTTGGTGTGGGAAAGGGCTTCCTCCTCCTCTTCCTCCACATTGAGCTGCTGCCTTGGGCAGGTGGATGCATGGGGACCTGCTCCATTCATGGGGCTGGCCCTTCCCCAGGTAGAGTAAGCCAATGTTTTGGAGAGAAATGGGATGTGGGGGAAGATTTTCCAGCAACAGTGGTTACTTTCTTCCCTTTGTTTGAAGCTCTTGGCTGTGCCATGGGAAGCCCAGGTAATTCCACAAGACACAACATGCACTGAATAAGCCAGCAGAGAGCAATGATGCCTGAAAGTGGGGACTGGCCTCACTGGTGCCAGGGCTGATGCTATGGAGGGGTGTGAAGGTCTGCATGGAGGTGGTTCAGGGCCAAGCAGTGTGGACAGAGGTCTTCTATGCTGGGCTTGGGGTGTGGATGGGGTGAAGGGAGAAACTGGTGTTTGGCCTGGGAGAGTGGATGGCCATCAGCACTGGGGTCCCTGGACAGGCTTTAGGGATGTGTTGGGAAGCCAGTGGTGGAGGGTTGGTCCCAAAATATCCCTGATTATATAAAAGAGTTTCAGACGGAGATTCCCAAGCTAGGCTGGAGAGGAGCACCATCAGCCTTGTCCCTAGTGTGGTACCCACTGCTTGCTGTCTTGGGGAACTTGGATCCATCTTGCTGGACTATGGCAGTCCTCTTCATCACCCTGGGGAGACCCTCCAGCCTATTGCCCTGCAACTCCCCACCCAAGAGAGGTGGTGTGTCTTCTGCAGCCCCCAGAGTGCAGGATGTATCTGCTCACGCTTTGGCCTTCAGCATCTATGATTTATGCTCTGGGCAGAAGGCCTGTCACTGAGAGCACAGCTTGGCCACAATCCCTCAGCTGGGAGCAGACCGAGTGTCTCAGCCATGCCGAGTCTGACCTCAAGCTGACGGATGCCAGCTCCGGTGCTGTGTGAGACTTCAGTGCCATGTTCCCCTAAATCCTCCTGAGTGTGGGGAGGGGGTGTGGGATGTGATGGGACAGCTGCTGTGAATTAGTCCCCTCTGCTAAATTGCCTCTGAGCCCTTCCCCCTCCCCAAAAGGCAAGCTGCAAACCCCTCTGAGTTTATGATCTGTGAGTTCATGCAGCCTCCATTAATTTTATGAGTAGATTTTCCTATATCTACTCTCATATATCAGCCACGGGAGCAGGAGGTGGTGGCGGTGGGGGAGCATGATGTAAGCCCGCTCTGACACACATCACTGCTGGGAGGGCGGGCATGTGAGCACCCAGCCTTGATGTGAGCATCAGTCCTGCCTCTGCCAGTCTTCTCACCTTCTCCTGCTGATGCAGGGAACCTTTGGGGCTCCCCATGCAGAAGGGGACACTTCTGAAATCCCTGTGGAGGAAGAGCAGCTTGTTGCCTGAGCAGCCCTGGGAAGGAACACTTGATGCTATGGGGTGAGGTTTGTCCTCTCTGGTGTCCAATCCTGCAGGATGAGGGAATATGGAAACCTCCATCCCTGGTCAAAGCAGGATGAGAAATGAGAAAAGACCATAAATCACTCAGGAAAGCAGTAGAACTAGGAACCCAAAAGGCTCCAAGTCCCAGAGCACAGATTGCTGAGCTAAAGCCTCCTCTGAGCAGGGCCAGCTTCTGGTCAGCAAAAGTGGTGTGACTTGTCCACGCTATGTTAGCATGGCTTTAAAATGCCTGAGGTATAGTGGGAAGATGGGATGATGTGTTGAGTTGTGTGTCTGCAGGAGGTGTGAGCTGGGGACCTGCCATGGGAGCCAGATGGGTGCCACAGGCTGGTCCACCTTCCTTGGAAAAACTCAGGATCCTTCCCCAGTGGATAATGAGAAGGGGCTGGAAAAATGCCCCTTTTCTGCTTTAATTTGCCCAGCCTAGGCAGTGTAGGTACCTCTGGCATGCACAGAGTGTTAACCATCTCCAGAGCCCTGGGGGAAATGGGCTGCATGGGCAGAATGAAAGAAGGACGTAAACCCCCAGACCTCCCTATAAACTCGTGGGGTAATTGGCAGCATTGCACTTGCTATGAAACCCAAGAAGGAGCTAAGTCCTCAAACAGGGGAGAGCTTTGGAAGGAGGGTGCAAGGGAGCCTGTTGGTTGTATTTCAGGCTCAAATTCTTTCTTCTTTTCCCCTGGGGACCAACTGCTTGTATTTCCCATCCTGGGGAGGAGTAGCTGGGGATGCAGGTGTGGGGACCCCTGAAGTGGGTCCTATGCCCTGGGAACTGCCAAAAAGCCCTTGTCTGAAGCTTCAATTCCTCAAATCACTCCATGGCTGAGCAGGTTAATCCACCAGTAAATGTGGTTTTAAGTTTGTTGGCAGTACGTTGTGTTCCCTGAGTTGTTGCATGGGGACTGTCTCACCATGGGGCTGCCAGGAGCTTGGGGTGGGCCGGGCCTGGGCTGTGCAATGGGGCAGGTTATGGGGCTGCATCTGCAGAGCTGGGAGAATGTGCTTGGCTTTGCTCCGTGGTGTTTGCCCATGCCAGCTCCAAGGTAGTGGAGAGCTTTCTCCATACTGCTGGAGCAGAGGGTGTGCAGCTGAGCTGAGGCTGGCTCTGTCCTGGGGCTGCCAGAGACTTTTTTTCTTTTAGTGCTTTGTTTCCACTGGTTACCAGGGTCACTTTAAGTGACATTTTTTGATGATCTGGTCATTCTTTTTGAACAAAACCTGACCATTTTTGTTCATCTTGCCAGCACTTTGTATCTGTTTCCCAGTTGGCAACACTTGGGAATTTTTTAGCAACTTTATGTTGAAAGACTTTGAGGATTTTTTTTTTCCCAGGATCAATTTCGCAGTGGAAAAATACCATTTTTCAGCTACCTCTGTGCATTGACTCTGACAGAGCTCCCTCTCCCAAACCAACAGTAACCAGACCACAAAAATTGTTCTCAAAGAAGCAATCAAAAAGGAAAGAAAAAGGCACCGACCAGGATCTCTTCTTCTTTCTATATTCTGAGAAAGCATGTGAATTATCCTGCTTCCAATTCTTCCCAGAACATCGTAGTAATGTTACAAATTTAGTCATAAAGCTGCGGTTGAATTATAGTTATCATTGTAAAACAATAATAACTATGCAGATACTTATTATGGTGCATTAAGTTACAATGATAGTAAATCTGTCATAATAACCATGGCAACTCTCTTAGCCGCGCAGTAGGGCTCCTGCGATGTTATTGATAAAATCTGCTGAACTCTGCTGTCTTACCCTCCGCAGAGCCGCTGTACCGTTTTATTGGAAATGGTGATTAAATGATGCAAACCATATCTCCCCCGGCAGTCATTTGTTCTCTTCATTTGCGTGAAGCCCTGAAGAAGAGGCATTAAATGCTCTGTCATTTAACACATGGGACCAGCGATAATTGCAGACCCCGGGTGAGACTCACCTCTCCGGGAGAGCGGTTTGTAGGATGGGCTCAGGCTGAAAAGAACGGGGTGGGGGGTAGGTTTGTCTTGCTGAGTGCTTTTTTTGGGGATGGCTGGTGTTTGGCTGGGCTGCATGGGATTTCTTGTATCTTTGCTGCTTTGGGTGCTGGGATGGGCTCTGGGGCTGGCTGCTGGCCCAGGGGTGGCTCTGTGGGAGGGCTGGTGCCTGCACCTGAAACCAGGGAGGTGCCCCCCGAAACAGCACAAGTCCAAGCTCTTGGTCTGGAAGGTGCTGAGCCTTCCTTCAGGCTGGAGACGGTTAATGGTGCTGGGCTGCCCAGGCCAAAGCTGGGAGTGCTCTGGAGGCAGGATGGTGGTGATGGGCTGACTCAGGCTGTGGTCAGGCTTGAGTGCCCAGCGCAGAGACTTGCATCGTGTGGCTGCTGCTCTGACATGTTTTATGGCCCTGTGTCGTCTTACTCCTGGTCCTGTCCAGCCCCGCCACTGCCAGAATAACCCACAAGAAAGGCTGCTCTCATGAATTTCCCTGACTTGTTTTGGGGTGAGGGAAGATCACACTTCTTTGGATGCCTCCAGGAGCCAAACCACAGCGGCTCCTTCCTAGTTTCCATCGACCTCATGCATGTGCAATCTTATACAAACTTGTGGGGCGGTGCCAGGGTGGGCACTGGTTTGCCCAGGCAGGGAAGTGTGTGGAGGCATCAACAGCTTCCAGCACCTCCTGGTCACATCTGTTCAGGTTGTGACAGCTCAGACTCACCTGCAGTCTCCCCCACTCTGTCCCATGACAGAGTGGGGCCATTTTTATCCCACAACAGCCTAGTGTTGTTAACCTGACTTCCTAAGGACTGTGTGATTGCTGTCTACTTTTTCAGGCTTATTTCAGATGAGCATAGCAGAGGGCTGCAGTTTGCAGAAATGTGGGAGCCAGAAAGTTTCAGGGGTGGCAGGAGGCTACCTTCCTGAGCATGGTTCAGCTATATTAGCCAGCAGAGAAGCCACATGACTATGCTGGGCTCTGCTTGAGCTGTGGCATGGCTGGCTCAGGGATGTCTCAGGGATGCACTGGTGTGTGCTGGCTGCTGTGTCCATGGGTGATGGGGGCTGCTGGGGGTGAGGACCTGGGGTGAGGGTGCAGCAGGGAAGAGCTGGGCTGGGGTAGGCTCTGTCCTGTCCCCCCGCAGCGCTGAGCTGGCTCTTGCTCCCTCACCCCCATCCTCCTCCCTGCCAGTGCTGCCAAAAATGGGCATGTTTTTCCTTTTGTCATTTTTCCATTGTAATGTTTCATGCTGGTTTAGGAAAAAAGGCTAATAATTTATCACTGTAATAAGGATTTTCTGGCTGAGGAAAAGCCCATTAAGGTCTTGCTGAGTATAGGAACCCAAGTTTTGTTGTGAGTGTTTATATTTTCTAATTACTCACAGATGACTCCAATTCTGTCAGTGTGCAGCTGGGTATTGGATTCTAAGTGCTGGCTGGTTTCTGCCCCATTTGTTTACTGGCTACTCCATGCAAGTCTGCCATGGTCAGGGAGAAAGTCAAAGATTTTATTTGGAAAGGAGAGAAGATGCTGGGATGTGCCAGCCTTACCGAGCTGAGTGGTCCTGCAGGACGCTGTCGGTGTTTGCTCTTCTTTAACCACCCTCTTTGCCCCAGGAAGGGACTGTCCAGGATCTGCTGCTGTATGAGTGCAACTGGTGTGGGTCAGTGAAGTTGTAATGAAATGCAGCAGCATCAGCTCTTGTCAGAGAGAGAGACAGTCCTCCTAAGTAACACTTACTCTCTAAAATACAACCTTCTAAAAAAAAAATTAAAAATTCCTTGAGGAAGTTCTTTTGTTCATTTTTGGGCCCCAAGTTTTCAACCAAACTCACTCTAGGCTTGAAAATAGTGCCAGTGGGGAATTTTCAGTACTCTAGTGATTTTATTTAAATACTAAGTTGGAGGAAATATGTCTCGGTGTAAGACAGCTTTCTCCATTCTTATACTGGGGAGTTTCCCAGACTTATGGGAAATCTGTCTGGATCCCTGTATGTACCAGCAGAGCAAGTGCTCCCAGAACAAAGGTGCTTTTAGGTCATTGGCTGCGGGTGGGAATAGTTCCATGAGGTGTGGGGATGTTCTCCCCATCCAAGCGTTGCGCCTGCCTTTGCTCATGTGGGTAAGCGTGGATTCAAGAGGTTGGCGTAAGGCATGTCGAGCAGAAGTAAGGGCTGGCAAAGGATGGTCTGGCAGGACAGAGCTCAAGCCCTTATGGCTCCTGTTCTGCAGCTGGTGACTACCTTCCCTTCTGAGCTGTGGTGCGCTCTGCTTCCAAAGACCCTCTGTAAATTTTGCTTTCCACTGCTGGGATCTCTTCAATTTCATGTAAGGATCTGTGGACAGATTTTATCTTTGTTCATTGCTGATTGGGAACTTATCAGTATAATTACGCAAACATATGTTTTATAAGTTGTGTATTAACACTATTAAATGGCAATCTGGTATTTACTGTAAGTTATATTAACTGTTACTGATTACTGTTACAACAAATGCTGACATAATTACTGAATGAGGGCCATTTTAAATTGCAAACTCCCTATATGTGCCACTGTGCAATATTTCTCTCTATTACTGAACTGAGCAAAGGGACTTCAAGTATCCAGACTCCTTGATGTATTTGTGTGGCTAAAGGCATGATGGATTTCATATGTTGCAAAATCTGAGCTCTTATTTAAAAATAATAACTGGGCTCTCCAGGTTGCCAGCTCTGCTCAGTGACCTCTTTCCTCCTTACCTTGAGCACCAGGAAACCCCCAGTAGTCAACACACCTTTTACAGTGCCTGAACTCAACCAATATTGTGTGGTTTTGGTTTTTGTCTCAAGGGCTTTCAGCTCTCAAGGCGACTTTCCACTGCACAGCAAGGGCACAGAGAGATGTGCCATGGATATTGCCACAGAGCATGGTGGCCTCATCCTGCCATCACCATGGGACTCTTAAGATTGGGATCATCCTCGAGGTGAAATTGCCAGGGCACGGTGCTTCTCTGTAGTGGTACCTACCCTTGGAGCAGCCCTGATGAGATGCTGCTTTCCATCAGGTCTGGTGGGGAGGTAGGTCAGGGAAGCTGGAAAGGTTTGCTACGTCAGGAAAACAGACATTTGGGAGCTTGTTAAATCAGGGAAGGAGGGAAGAATATTGGTTTTATAAAAAGGAACTCTAAATGACTCAGGATGCAATAAAAGCTCTGTTTCCAGCTGAGTAGATTGGGTTACACTTTGGGTTGTGGAGCTGGCGGGGGGGGAAAATAATCCTGTGCATCTCATTTGGATGTGTGTGCCAGGATGTCTGTGCAGAGATGGGGCATGACCTTCTCCTGGGCTCATGAAGGCTTAAAGGGAGATGAGATCTGGGGGCTGGAGCTTGTCTCAGAATCTCTCCTGCTCCATCCGTGTGTGGGATGGCAGCAGCGCAGCCTCTGATGGCTGCTTATTAAGGAATGTGCCTTTGATGATATAGGGCACCTGGGAGCACTAAATAATGACTTATAATGGGCCATATAAAAATAAAGACTCATTTTGTTCTGGCTGTGGCTCACAAATGGAAGTTATCATCTCTCCAGCTCTCTGAAGGGGCTGGGAAGCTGTTGCTGTCTTAGCAGTATGAAACCTTGGGATGGGAGACAAGGGGGGGTTCAGGTCTTGATGCTGGGGCTGTGAAGCTTTGAATCTCTGTTTTGAAAAAACCTTCTCCCATGCTGGCTCTCTTGGGGGGAAGATAGGTCTTCAGGAAGGGTCTCCAGGAAGAGTCTCCTGAGCCCTGTACTGAAGTTGCCCAGCAAGGACCTGTGGTGGGACAGTCATTGTGGGTAACTTGGTTGTGGCTGTGGCAGCTGTATGGGGTTGCTCTGCTGGGGAGCTCAGGAAAGCCCCTTCTCCCCATGGTTTTCCTGGCTGTGGGATAGAGCAGATGACTGAAGCAAGCACCATCCACCCAAGCATCCTATCCATTAGGACACCTTGCCCAAAAGCAATCTGGAGGGTAAGGGGTGAGCTTGTGTGCAGTTTAACCACCCGACCCTGGAGCCCAAAGGCTTTGCTTGTTTAGTGCAGACCTTCCCTGTAGGGCTGCCTGCTTTAGGTGGCTGTGATAATGGGCTTTGGGTGTCCTTGGCCAGCCGTGGGGGAAAGAGCTATGTGAAGAGCCCTTGCCACTGTGGAAAGGCAACTCCACTTCACATGTGGGTTTGAAAAATCCTCTCAGACCAAATGAATCACAAAGGGGAAAAGGTTCATCACAGCAGTGTCTTTAAGACATCCCCATCCCGGCCCAGGAAAGGAGCATCCAGCTTCTGCTACCCCTAAGGTTTGCCCTACCCAAGATGTATTAAAACCACAGCTTGTTTTGTGCATGCTAGTGCTTATTGTGCTTATTGTGTGTTTTCAGTTTTCAGTCTGCTTTCCCAAGAAAATGAGTCTTTTGCCTCATTTTTTGCCTGAGCATCCTGCCTGCTTTTCCCTTTTCCACCCTATGATTTGCTTTGAGATTTGACCCACCTGACAGCAAGGCAGAGGTTTAAGGTTTCTAGAACTCTGTGAGAAACAGGAGGCAGTGAGCAGAGCTACGCTGGGGATGTCCCCACCAAGGATGGGCTGGCGTGAGAGCTTGGCGTTCATCAGACACCAAAGCCCAGGAGCTTGTGCCCTGTGGTTTGATTCCTTGGTGCTGTTGGGGCTGGGAATTGCTGTTGGGCTGCTCTGCCTTGAGCAAGATGCAGCCCAGGGTACCCACATAAGCACAGGCAGATGCTGTTTGCTCTCAAGGTGAAAATAAAGTTAGTAAATCAAAAGAACTTTACTGCCTTTAAGAAAAAGCTGCTTCCCTGCTGGCATCTTCCTCTCTGGAGAAGCCTTAAGGCGTAAGGGGCAGACCTGCAGAAGAGGACCTGCTGGCTCGGCTGCAGGATGCTGCAGGGTTAGGGCATCACCTGCCAGCCCTGAGGGCTTGCTAATTGAGTATTTTTTACATCTAATAGGAGAAAAGAAAGGCAAATAGTCCATGAGGAGAGTCCCACAGCATATACCATTGGAATAACAGATGGAAATATTGTATTTTTTGAAACATTCTTGCTGCAGAGCTGCCTCTTTGAAGTGTGCTTGAGCAGAACACACCGTGCCAAGAATAGGGAGAGAAATTATTTGTGTCAGCAGAGCTGGGAGCTCGCGTGTCCCAGATGCTGCAGAGCCCCAGGATGCTGGGCCACTCACCCTTGCCAGGAAGGGACGGAGGGGATGGGGGTCTGGCAGAACATGTCCTCTGCAGGCAAATCCACCAGCTGTGCCCAGGTGAGATGGTGAATATTGGGCTTTTCAGAGATATTACTCCCTGAGCACGGTGCTAATAGCCTGTGCTCACTAGCAGTGCTGTCAGATTACATTTGCACATATACTTTTTCCCCCCTTAGTTATAAATGGCTTTTTGGGGAGGGGAAGGGAAGAGGATTGAAGGTTTGTGGGATCTTTCCCCAAAAAAGCATAAGAGCATGGCTTTTCCTTCCACCTGATGCTCTTGTTCTTGGAATGAAAACTTTCAGTCAAGTTGGGGGAAATGAAAAAGGGAGCGGGGCACCCCCAGGGCCCTGCCTGGGGATGTGGCATTAAATCAGATGCTTCAAGGAAGAGGTGAAGGAAATGGTGATGGAGGAAGGTTGCAAGCATCCAGCACCACTAAGGCAATGGGCAGACAGTTCTTCAACTGGGGAAGTGCCCCATCACCTGGCTCCCACTGGGGTGGCTCTGCAGGGCTGGGGGACATCCAGAACCAAGTGCTTGGGCTCAGAGCTGGGGAAGTACCATCACTGTTGGGAGCCAAAGGCACGGCTCAGCCTGCCCAGTTAGCATGGAGAGGTGTGGGTTGGAAGAAGCTTCCCCCAAAGCATGCAAAGAAGGAATAAAACAAGGTAAGTCAGAGTGACAGGCTCTCAGCAATGTTTAAGGGGTCCCTTTGGGTGAATAAATACCACTTCGATCTGCAGAAGCTTTTTGCAAGCCCTGGTTGTGGAGGAAGGTGATTCTTGGAGCTGGGCTGGTGGGCTTGCTCCTGAGATGCTGGCAGAGAGCTCCAGCCCTGGCTGGTCCTGAGTTTGAAGCAGGTGTCCTGGGAGGGTCATCCTGTGAACACCATCCTCCTGCTCACAGCTGTGTGCTTGGTGCCTGCTGTCCTGGGCCTGGCTTGGCAGTGGCCGTGTCTGGTAGAAGAGCAGCTGTGTCACCTGCACCAAGTCAGGAGGGAAATGGAGTCCCTGGGTGGAAGAGGAATAAGGCAGTGCCTTTTCTTGGGCATGTTGAGAGGGCACACACTCATCTCTAGGGTGGTGGGAAGCAAGGGAGGCTGAAGCACTGGGTGAGCTCTAACAGCCCTGCCTGGTACACAGAAAACCCGTGCTGAAACCAGAGGCATCTTTGCTCCTGCTGGCTTGCACCCAGGCTCACTGAAGCAAGGAGAGCTTTGAGGTACCAAACTTATTCAGCAGATCAGTCCCCTGGGGTTGCGGGGTACATGCAAAAAGTTTCAAGGCAGCGCAGCCCTGACACTTTGCAGCTTCTGCTATTCTGCCCTCCAGCCCCTCTCTCCCTGCCAGGGAGGACAGTTGTGTGTGATGGGTGTGGAGAAACTTCATCACTTCAGCTTGACCCCAGCTCAGCCTGGCCAACCAGGACATTTGTGCTCCCCAGAAATGTTTCTCTCCCTCTGAGCAGACAGATGTGACTGTCCATGGAGCTGACATGCTATGGCTAAGTGGAAATGTGTAGGTTCCGAAGGATGCTGTGCCTCCCAGGGATGAGCAGGAGAGGCTGGCTTTGCACTGCTGGGTTCCCTGAGTTGGTCAGGCTGTACAACATCAGGATGAACATATGTGGGTCATCTCTGTCATGCAGCTTCAACATGTTTTCTCTTCACAGCATGGAGTGGTGCTAGCTGCTGGGGGCTGTCTTGTGACAGCAGGCTGCAATGCCATCCCATACCTGTTTGATCTCATGGTGCAAAGACGTGTGTGTTATGAGCTTGTGATAAAGTTCCTGTGATAAAGCAGTGAAGATGTGACAGCTCCAGACAGGCCCCTGCCCCAGCCCACGCTCTGGGATACAGATGTTGGCCATGCCACTCTGCACACTGCTGGGGATGTTCCCAGCAGAGCTGTGCTGAGAAAAGCATTTAGGACTTGCAGAAGTATTTGGAATTTTGGTTCCTTTCTGATGGGAAGTGAAGTTTGTGATGCTTTAGGGCTCTCCCTGAAGGGAAGTGGGTCATGAGAGCTGCTTGCTGAGTTGCCCCAGCATGGCAACCACGGATCCTGGATCCCCCTTGTCCTTCCAGGGGTAGACAGAGGAGCCTGAGGAGAGTGGACAGGCTTCTATTTCTGGCCTGGGCTATGGTGCCTGTTAGCAAAGGCTCTGCTACTTCAGCAAGGAGATTTGATTTGGACAAGGCTGCAGAGTGTGTGTTTGCTCCGGACTTTCCCTTCCAGCTCTGATTCATATTTCCCCTAAAAGATGGGGAAACTGAGGCACAGGAACTCACCAATGCCCCTGCATTGCCAGTGGGCTTGGAACAAGGTCACCTGTGCCCTGCACTTGGCTCAGTGCAGAGGAGTGGCTGGACACAGCTCTACTCCAAAGGAGTCCCAGTCTTCCCATGTGCTCTGGGCAGCCGGAGCTGTCTTTGCTTCCACTGGCCTGATGGCAGTTCCGCTCCTAATAAGTTAATCTGATGGGTTTTGTCATGAGCAAAACAAGAAATCACGTTTTTAATAATAAAAAAAGGGTCCTGCATCTTGTTAACATCTGGAGTTCAATCATTTCTGTGCTCAAAACTGTGGAATGCTTCAGCACAATATAAATCTTGCCACTTGCTGTACATGGGCTCCAGATGGGGAGGGAGAGTTCATGTTCACTTGTAGCCCATCTGGGTGCCGGCGGCTCCGAGCGGAGCCGCCACGGCGTGCAGCTCCCTCGGTCCCACGCCGGGGGATAGCAATGAACCTCCCAAATGGTCTCTGGCATGGCGTTCAGCACCGGGTGTTTGCGCTTGGTGTGGCAGGGTTGTATCATGGCACTCCCATGTCAATGGTGCCCATCTGGAGAGGGGTGAGGTCTCTCCACTGCCTGGAAGCTTGTGATGCTGAAGGTTTCCCAGCAGCATGGGGTGATGGAGCCACAGCTCAACAATCCCATGGGACCCAAGACCAGGTTGGGCATCTCCACTGGGTGAGGCACAAAATCTGCTCCCAGGAGATAGCGACAGGGCTAGAGCTGTGTCCCCCTGATGGCACCCGCAGCCACTGGATGGGACAGCCTGCGGTCAGGGTGATGAGACCCTGAGCCCCCATGGGTTTGTGTCGTCTGCAAGCATTACCACCTTATTTTTCATCCAGATCACTGATAAATATATTAAATCCTGGGGCAGAGCAGTGGGCTGCCTGGCTGTTAACCTAACATGAGGCTGAGAATGAAGCATTTATCTTTGCTCCGCTCCTTCACTGGGCTATAATCCGGACCAGTTCCTTTCTTTCTCACAGCGACTATTTGATTTCCTTAATACTCTCTTGAGGTGGGCTTGTTTGAAAATCTGAGTGTAGCCATCACATCATGAACATTTTTAATGAAAGCAGAAGAATTTATTCTCTCTGGAAGTTTTCTTTCATTTTCACTAAAACAGTTGAAAATTGCATTTTTTCGTTAAAACCAAATTTTTTGCAGCTCAAGGCCAAAACTTGATGTTTTTTCTAGGTTTTTTGACATTTCATACAAGTCAGGCAAATTTCCACAAAAAGAGGTTTTCTGTGTTTTTGCTTTTTTTAAAAAAAAGGTTGCCTTTGACTGAAAAATGACCTGTTAAAAACTGTTTAGATAGAAATTTTTCAAGCAGCTGTATGAGGGCATTGATGTGAGAAAGGCAGTAATAGAGCTGCAGGCAGGAATAGGCAATGTATGCTTGGCTTCTCCATGTTTTTTCAGCACATCTTGTCAAATAGCTCTAGGCAGAGTTAAGATGAGGGGAAGGAGAGGAGGGAGGCCGGAGGTGATGCACAATGAGTATGGGTTCATGGCTGTCCTGAAATGGCAGAGCTTTGCGGCCAGAGGAGATCTGGCCTCCCTGGGTTTGGGGATGTCTAGACATCCAGTTGCCTTAATAAAATTATGCCACACTGCAGCCGAGCTAGAGGTTGGGTTTTCCCTTGCAGGTGGTTTTCTATGATAACATAAAGGTTTACAAGCCCTGACGCACAACACGCGTGCCTAAATCTCTTCTTTTCAGGAAAGCCACTAGAAGTGTTTTTTTAAGGCACGTGTGCACTTCAGGACCCTATCTGCAAAAGCATGTAAGCTCTTTAATTTCCATTAAAAACGTTGTGTGCCTAAATACTTTCTGAGGGTCTGGGTTTTACCAGCTGGTATCTAGGTCTTATCTGTTCCTTTAGGCATTTAGATATCTTTAAACTGCCTGGCCCTCAGTTCCGAGTGGCTTCAAAGGAGACTAGAGATGTGCCTGCTGGCTTTCCTAAATAGAGATGCTTTCCTGGACAAGGGCTAGATCAATGCTCTTGGTGTGGCTCTGATGGATGGCCTACTGCTCTGACAACCCCCTTCCCCCAGTTTCCATCACTGCCTTATTTATGGGGAAAAACAGAGTCCAGGCATATGAAAATAATTTTTCATTTTTATCGGTTTGGCTGGGAAACTCAATCTGCTCCTACGTGAGGGCCGATGCGAATTCCGTGCTGCTTGTAGTCAGCTCTTGGTCAAGAGGACAGTGGTGCAGCGAGGGTCTCTGGGCTGGATGGGTGTGTGTGCTCCATCCTGCTGGATGGGGCCTCTGCTTTGTTTTTCAGGTGGTCTGGAGAGCATTTTGGGGTCTACATGGGCTGAGATCACCCATGGCTCTTAAGCGACATGTTTTCCTGTGTCAGGCTAAGTCTGCAGAGGAAGCTTTTGAGATCTGCTTTGAGGCATGGAGCTGTTCTCACCTGGGCTGCTTTAATTAGCATTGATTGATACCAGGGTGATGGTAAGGAGGGTCTCTGCCATGAGTGGAGGGAGGATGCCAGCACCTTGGCATGACCCTGGCAGAGACAGGTCTGGAGATGTGTGAGGAGGCAGATGTTGGTTGCCAACACAGCCAGACTGGTACGTTGATCAAAACTTTGCCTTTGAAACTCCTTTTTCCACCCCAGAAGGCTTGGCTTGTGGCAAAATGAATGTTTCCATGTAAAATGTCAGTCCTTTTTTTGAAGAGCTCCAGTTTTAACTGGAAAACCAAAAAGAATCAAACTGGAAATAAAAAGATT
Organism: Strix aluco; assembly: GCF_031877795.1. Lineage (NCBI taxonomy): Eukaryota > Metazoa > Chordata > Aves > Strigiformes > Strigidae > Strix > Strix aluco. Next base: position 29,070,373 of record NC_133938.1, on the reverse strand, counting down.
TGGGCTGGAAAACATTAGATTCCCAGAAATTTTTAAAAACAAAAAGCAGGCTGAATTGTTTTGGTTTCGGTTCCCAGCTTTTTTTTCTCTGGGAAACAATCTACCCCTCATTCAACAGAGGAAGAAAGAGGCAGGCAGAATAAATCCACGATGATATCTGCCAAGCTGATCTGGGGGGAATATTCCCTTCTGACCCTAAAATTGGGGATCTGGTAATCCCAAACACTAGCAGGATGCTCATGTAACCACCAGGGTGGTTTCCCAGCACTCCAGGACTTCCACCAAACCCCCTTAGCACCTTAGATAGGACCACCAGGAGGGAACGGGGAGAAGATGGGTTGGAAATCATCTCCCTTGGATCAAAGCACTCAGATGTCCATCAGGCTTAAGAAGCAGGCGCTATCTATGGCTCCCCCAGTATGGGTTTGCTATTGCTGACTAGACTATGGCTCTTCCATGCACTGATGAGTGAGGAGGAAGGGTCCTGGCTTCTTCCTCAGCTCTTTTAATGGAGATGCAGAAGGAGACTCTTGGTTTGCTTTCCCCTTGTCTATGGTTGAATATCTGTTGATGTTATTTGCTAAACAAGAGCGCCAGTGGCAGAGGAATTAGAAGAAATCCCTTCTTAATTGGAAACAGTGAGTTTGTGTATTTTTTCAGTTGTCTATTTTGGGCCTTGTAAAATTAAAGTTATTAACTGTAATGCAGTGGTTTCCAGATTCCCACAGCCCTTTACAATAGTGGGGAAATTCATCCCAGGTCACTGGGAGCCTTTAATGAATACATTAAGGCTTATTATTAAAATAAAGTACTTGCAGCTTTATGGGAGACATCTGGCAAGGATGCTTGTCTCTCTGAAGGCAGCAAGGCTCCCTGAGTGTCCTCTCCCGGCGTGCACCACGTCCGCTCCAGCCGAGGCTTTCAGGAGCGATTCCCCACTCAAGGATTCCCACAGGTGGGTCTGAGAGACAGAGGAGACCCTTACTGGATGTGATGGAGAGTGGTTGTACCAGACCCACCCCTGTGATCACTCCACTGATGTTTCTAGAGCTGATCAGCCCCTCGCTGGTGCTGCAGGTACTGGTGTGAGCCCTGCTGGGGTGCTGTGCTCAGCAGAGCAGTTGCACCAGGGTAAAGCTGCTTCATTCATCAGATAATGTGATGTGCAGGCAGAGCTGAGCTTCGGCTAACCCCAGGTAGGAGGAAAAGAGACCAGTTGACCTGGGTGCAGGCTGGTCAGCTTGGAGCCAGCCATGCTCACCCAAAGTGCTGAGCTAGAAGGGTGCCACATCCGATAAGTGGCTTCATATCACATCGTGTGAGCTTACTGGTGTGGCTGCACCCATGCAACATCTCCACGCTGCATGGATACATCGTAAAGCAACTCCTCAGTGTTGCGTGGAAAGAGGGGAGCCAAATAATTGGGGTTTAGTGCCATAAAGCTTCCCGGGGTCCCTGGCCCAGCACTGAGGGGAGCAGGTAACTTTAAGACAGGGTGTTCATGTGCTGATGAGAACAAACTGTGGCTGGCAAGGCTGCGAAGGGGTCTGGAACAGCGTGTGATCTTATCGCTGCTTTATCTCTAGCCAGGCTTGATCCCGGCAGAAAGCAGGGCCACGTGGCAGTAATTGTGTTAGGAAAACAAACTAATCTCCAAAGGGACAGAGAGCAGCTGTTGGGCTATCGGTGCTATCGGGGGGAATGGATGTGGCCTGCCAGCTTGCAGTGCAGGGCTGCTTCGCTGCTGGGGCCAGGCAGGGGTGGAGGGGGCAGAAAGGGAATAAAAATAAGTTTGGGCTGCCAGGTGGGACTGAAGAAGTGTTTGTCATGGCGCGACCTGCCCAATGTTACCTGTCCAGCTTTGCCAAGAAGCCCTTCGCTTGCCAGATTTGTGAAATGTGGTCTGGCAGATCAGGCATAGGATTGGGGAGAGCTGGGTTTAACGTACTGGCTCAGTGAGAGCCAGGTTTAACCTTGGCAGATCACTTATCACTATCTGCCCTGGTGTCTCCTCTGTGCTCCTCATGCAGTTAGGCAGCAGGTTTGCAGATCTTCCTCTTAATGTGCTTCATACAAGTCTTGCTCTGTGTCCCAGGCACCCCAAAACCTGCTGCTGACCGCAGCTGAGCCATGGGTTGTTTCCCCATCCCAGGGTTGGGCTTGACCTCCTTCCCCACCCCACTCCCACCTCTTCAGCCTGGGCTGGTGCCTCCAGACAGGGTGTTGCTGGTAGGGCATCACTGCAGGGTGGAGGGGCAAGATCCCAAAGGTGTGCTGGGGAGACAGAAGAGGCTCTTGGAGATGTGCACAGAGATGGGGCTGTGGCAGGAGGAGCCTTCCTGTGCAGCCCCTCCCCAGATTTGCAAGGGAAAGGAAACACGTAGTGGTCAGGCTGGTTTCAAGCTGGTTATCTCCCACAAAACCAATGTCATGAAATTAATTACAACAGTTCTGTAACTGTTGTGCTTGGCCCTCCCCACATCTCTCCTCTGTGCCTGGGTCTCCAGCCCAGGAGCTCAGGCACTGCTGTGCAGTAAAACACTACCATGAGATGGGGATCTCCCCCACATCCTGAGCATCTTTGGGGTGGTGGAAGGGGGGGAGGAAAGCAAATGACAGAGGCAGGTTAGGCCCACAGATTTACACATGAGACTCTCCCCCCTCCCTGAAAAGCTGAACGAAGCCCCTGGCTTCAAATAACCCCAAACTTGGGGAAGGTTAAAATCCAGCTCTGAAGTGTCTGGCTCCAACCCAACACAAACATTATTGTTGTTTCTGGATTATGTAGTTTAACAGAAAAGAAAATCCTATCATTAAGTAATGCCAACAAGATACACACTTGTGTCTTGTATTTAGTCTGTCCTATGAACTCTATAAAGGCTCCAATCAAGACAGACTTAAAAAAAAAAAAAAGCCCAGAATTACGCAGCTCCCAAAAGTTTTCCTGAAAATAAATTTTTGCCGTGTTCCTCCCAGCAGTTAATTAAGACTTCTATTAAATGTTGACAGGAGCTTGATAACGTTATATATTGCAGCAGGCTCTGTTCATGGTGTTATAATTATGGCAGTAAAACAGTTTCCATTATAGCCCTTCTTTTCATAAGCTAATAACTTTTGAAAACATTCACTTTTCAGGTTGAAATTTTTGCATGCCTGGCCCTTACACAGTGGGGAATTTTTTTGGAAACTCTGAGCAAAATCCATCTAGTCCTTTTTGAGTTATGGAATAGATGTCGAGAAAAAATGAACATTTTTTTTCAGTGGGAATATAGATGGAAAAAAAGATAATGACATAATTTTTCTAAATAGATGGATAGCAAAAGCATGTGATACCTGATGCTTGCTTTGGAAATCGATAGGGTAGGCTTTGCAGAGTGCCTGGAGCATGTTCCATCCAAAAAAAATCCTATATCTGACTTAAAAGCCTTGATGAAGCCAATGGCAAAGCCTCAAGAGAATCCGGTTGTCACCCATGAGAAGTGACTCCTGGTTGTGGGTTAAAAACAGAGGTTGGTAATTAATAACTCTTTCCTTCTGGCAGCAGTTTTGAGGTACTGACAGTATTTCTCATCTCTCATGGGGATGAAGAGTCAGTCCTGAAAATTTTGTGAAATAAAAAACCAAAGGGTAAGATCTTTTTAGGTCAATGAAAATATTTTTCTTTGATAATTTCAAACTTCCTGTTTTGATAGGTTTTTTTTTCCTACAAGCAGCCTAATTCTGAAGAGAAAAGACCTTTTCAACTAAAACCCTGGAATATGTCACTGAAGGAAATGTAAAAGCCAAACATTTGGACAATTTGGAAATGTGTGTCAGATTTTTCAAGCCGAAACAACTGTTTGACCCACCCTTGCCTGCAAAAAGTCAAATGGGCATTTTCCCACCAGCCTCCCTTCCTGAGCCCATTGCACTGAGAGTTTCCCAGCTGGCCCATGTTAGATGGTGGATAAGATGCAACAATGGGGTAAATGAGATGGAACCCAATAGGCAGGAGCAACTTGAACCATTCTGAGACTTCACTGGACTCGTGACTGTAATTGTTCCAGGGCAAAAGATTCGTCCCCACCATCAGCCCCCACCATCAGCATCCCTCAGGAGATACTTCAAAGGCATGTGGGTCCCCTGGAGATGTTGAAGATACAGATGAACCTCTACTGCAACCTTCAAAAGCATCTAGGATGATTAACAGTCCACCTCCTGATGGGGCCTTTAACCGCACTGAAAAGTGGGATTTAGGCTCTTAAATTGTTTCCGCGCTTTTGAAAAACACTTGTAGTCCTCGTTGGTGCTGGTTCTTCTCAGTCAGCAGCAACAGTCAAGGAAGGAAATGTGGGAGCGGGATCAGATGGGAGTATGGCTGGAGAGTGATGCCTTTGCAGCATCATGTCACTTGGTGCACTGGGCTATTTTTCAGACAGCTAAAGAAAAAGGTGTCCTGGAGAAGGATGTAGAGGGTGAATGGAGGCACGGACCTGCCTAAGAGGAGGGGTTTATCCCCAAGAGATGGCAAATCTACTTTGACAATGCTAATGAGCAATAAAGCAGAAGTAAATCTGCCACTCTAAACACCCTTGTTTTCAGAAGAGGATCAAGGGGACATCGAGCACTAAACACAGCAGTTACACTTTTTTTCCTCCTCTGTAAAATGGGGCATTAACTGCTAAATTCGGTCGCGTGCTTATATACGGCTTCATTCCCCAGAGATGGCTACAGGGAGTTTCCAAAGACTGGCTGGGTTTTCTTCAGTTCTCCTAACTGGTCGCAGAAAAGCCAACCGGTTAGGACTGTGCATAGGAGCCAGAGGTGGGTCTTCAGCCTGCGCTGTCCCGTGTGAGCTGGCTTTCCCCTTCACCGTGCCCCTGGGGGGGGGTGCGGAGGGACTGGTGCCCTCCCTGATGCACTGTGCACAGCCCCTGGCCAGCCTGGCTGCTTTCTTTGGCGTGGTGGGAGCTCGTTTGGCTCTGGTGAAAAGCTGTGTCTTGACACTGATGTAATTGAAATCCAAATATCACTGAAGGAAGCTTATCTCCAAACATGCCCAGCTCTGGATCCAGCATCCCCAGCAAGCCCGCTGCCCGATGCAGCGCCAGGAGGGTTGCATGGATGGTGTTGAGTAAGTCAGCTCAAAACCAACGGCTTGTAGGCGTGCTGCTGAGACCTGAAAAGGAGATTAGGGCTGGAAAAATTTGCCTTGGCTGTCAGAGCCAAGGGTCTTCACTGATGTGGACCCTTTGTCTTTAGGTTTTGCTCCCTGGAGCTTTCCTAGAGGGCTGCCCTGTCAAGGTAGGGGGTAGCAAGAGGGATGCATGCCCCAAGTGCTACCCAAATACCCTCTCTGGAGTGGCTCCAGCAACTCCAAGGAGCCCCAAAGACAGAGGCGGAGGATATCTTGCTCTGGGTAGCAGACCCAATGTGTGTCCTTGATAAGGACTGGAGCCAAGGGGGAAGGTAGGCTGCTAGGTAGGATTCAGGCCAAATGCACATCCCAGAAAGAAGAAAAGAGAAAAATACTTCATCGATTAAAAAAACCAAGAACAACTTGGAAATGCTCAAAGCAGTTGCCCATGGTATTGAGTTGGGCAAAAATTGGATGAACAAAGAGGGATCAGCAGGTAGGAAATTACACCAGTGCCGCTCTTGTTGAGGAAGAGGTTTAGTCCATGGAGTGAAATTTAGGAAAGACTTGTGAACACTGCAAACACATTGGGTAAAAAATACTGTAGGCGTGTGATGGTGGAAAGGAGCTGCAAGAGGAAGAATGTCAGAAATGTTATATTAAGTTCAATCAAAGGTTTCTGGTGTCCATCCGCAGGCAGCAGCGACTCCTTGGGGACGGAGCATATGGGATGGAGCATGTATGCTGTGATCTTTAGAGCCAAGGGTTGCACCTGGCCTGTAATTTTCAGATAGTTCCCAACAGATCAGCCTTCCTCAAATGTGAATCCATTCCTCCTTCATCCCTCCACTCCATCCTCTGGTGTCAGATACAATGGGACCCTGTGTCTGTAGGAAGCAGGCTGTGTTTTTTGTGCCGCTGGCAGTGGCACACTGCTCATTTTCAGCTTCTTACCCCAAATTCCCAACAGGAGTGGAGGAAACTTCAGCCAGTGCAGTTCTTGGTGGGTCCATGTCACCAGTCTCGGTGCGCTCAAAGGGGGTTTGTCACCAGGTGCTTCCCCCCGCAGCAGCACTGGGGCACGGAGAGCCGGGCTGCTTGCAAAGAGCTCGCTGGTCGCCTCTTGAGTATATGCTGGTGCTGCACCGTGCAGTTGCGTTCGGACTTCCCTGCTCTCCAGTTAACCTGGTTCCTCCACCCCAATTGTTTTTCCAGACTGCGGCAATAATCGAATGTGCAGAGGTAGCGGGGCATGGATCTGTGTCTGAGCCCCGCTCGCCTTCAGTACCCTGGCGTGCTTTTGGGGGAGGGAAGAGGAGAAGTGGAGGGGGGAAGGCTTTTATCCCCTTTTAAAAAGCAGGAACATGGGATGTGCATTAGGCTTTCTTCTCCGGAGAGTATTTCTGCATTTCGCCTCTCACAGCCGTCCCTCGACGCGCGCACACCCCGCACCCCTCCCCACGCATTCCTGCACAAACCCCTTTTGTTCGCTGCCCTCAGCCAATATACAGGCAGCAACAGCAGCCCAGATGTTCCCTATCAAACTCAGAGCCATGCCAACAAACTTTGGCACACATGAAAGTGCGCTGAGGAATGGGCCTCCGCAAATACCATTTATTTTTTTCCCCCACCCTCCCATTCCTGCAAGTATTTTTAAATGTTAATGGCTTCCACGCCGCGACAGCCGGCGGGGGGCTGCCAAGCCAGGCTCCGGGGGCGTCTGGCAAATTAGCGGTTCAGGTATCCCCGGCGCCTCATCGGGGCTGTGCTAACCTCGAGCCCCTGCCCCGCGTTTTCCCTGATGGCTTTCCAAGGATGGGGCCGAGCCGGTGATGTTTTCCCGTGGGCGATGCTATTTGCAGGCAGCGACCCACAGCCCAGCCCGCGGGGGGAATGCAGGCAATGCTTTGGGGGGATTTGCTGTAAATCTGTTTTCTCCTAGCACTCTCAGGGCTGGTTTGTGATGACCTAGAAAAGCATAGTAAAAGATGCTATGGGGGTTGAGTGGCCCCTTTAGGCTTGGTTTTGCCACAGACCCAATGCTTAGTAGGTGTGTGGAAGAGTGAGTTGGGTTTTTGGCTGGTGTGGGATGCAGTTTCTCATCATCTCTTTCTCAACATCTTCCCTGCAGACGATTCCTGCTGCCATCGTTCAGCTGTGAGCCCTGGGTCACAGTGCAGATGGGGCCACTGCACTGCCCAGGAGCGCTGTCGGCACTGCAAGCTGCCAGAGATCACCGGGGGGACCGGGAGCCGAAGAACAGCGTGACCAGGACTTGGTACTACAAACCAGAATTGCATTGGCTTTGGCCCTGAGCAGCTGGGTGAGTGCACAAGTGAAAACCTTCCTCTGTCCATACAAGCAACGAATCTATTTCTGCCAAGCAAAACACAATCTCGAGGCTGTGCACACACATGCTTCAAATGGAAGAGCTCCCTGTTGCATCCTGGTGTGTAAAGGTGGTTAAAAGCTGCTGCAGGCAGGACCTGCCACCTCTATATGCTCCGGTGCAGGCTCAGCTCTGCCCCTCGCTGCAGATGTTTCTCCTCCCATCTCAAATGGCAGAGCTATGTCCCACCTCTCTGGCCCTACCACTGAACCCCATGCGGTCTGTGCCAGATTTGGTGCCCACTGCCCCAGCTGCAGAGAGACGGGCTCAGGCAGGAGATGGCAAATGCCCCTCCTCACCCAAGCTCGCTGAAGCAAGCAAAGGCCACTTCTGCTAGAAGATCCATTCTCATCTAATTTAAACAAGAGAATCCAAATTGTTTCAGTACCAGGGCTCTTCAAAGAGAGCCTGACCCCCTTTTTTTCTCCTCTACTATAATGGCAGCAATGTATTTTTTCACTCCTCTCTCACATTGTAAAGACTGAAGCATTTTTGCTCAAATTTAAAAAAAAAAAAAAAAAAAAATCCCATCTGGATGAAGACCAGACCTTGCAAAGTTTCCACAGCGGGTGGTGAACCTCTCTCCCCAAGAGTGGGCTTATCTGAAATCACCTCCTCAAGGAGTGCACCAAGATTTCCATACTGGAAAACACCCTTCTCAGAGGGTTTTGCACAAGAAGGGATGGCATGAGCCATTGCACGGTGAATTCGGCTAAGAGAAGAGGAGGCAGACAAGGTCCCAGGGGAGGGAGAAGAGCTATGTTTCCAGCCCGAAGTTGAAGAGAGATGAAGCAATGATTGCAGATTGGTTCAGAGAAACAACCAGATGTGCAAGCGATAGCCAGGACTGCGGAAGGGAGGGAAAAGGTTTGCACAATCCCAGTGCAGGAGTCAGCTCTGGCTACAAAGACGTGCCCTGACAGGCAGCAATGACAGCTGCTGCGGAGGGGCCTGACTGGGTGAACTGGGCAGCATACTGGGCTGGATGAGGGCAGGGGCCATTTTCAGAGACAATTCCCCCAAGACTTGTGCTTCTTGCAGTGGTGACAGTGACCCTCAAAAGACAAAATCAGCTGCACCCTCTGTATCCTTGTCCTGGCCATGGACCTTGGAAAATAAATGTAACCTTGGAGAAAAGGCTAAGATAAAGAGGTAGTGGAAGAAAAATGGTCTGAGCTGATGAAAACCCCCTCTCTGGGGGAAGAGAGAAAGGGAAAGAGAGATTGTGGTTATATTTTTACAAAGGATTTGTAGGGACTATTTCTAGAAAGTGGGAGAAATTGAGCACCAGTCCCTGGTCCCCTTCATTAAGGAGGGAAGGCAGCACACCGAATTTGCCATTAAAATAGTAACAATAATAATAAAAAACCCCATAGCCCCTAAATTATCCTATTTAAAAATAAAATAAAATAAAAAATTAAGAGGTAGTTGCCGTTTCACATGTGGTCTGGTTTAAATCCTGGGAGCGATGTGGCCCCCGAGATCTAACCTGTTGGAGTAGATCCCTGCTGTGTTCAAAGGCAATGGCGAACCCTTGAATTTGCTTTCAAACTTGGGCTGGGGTTGCTAAGGTTTTTGAAGCCCTGAGCTAGTTTGGGAAGATCTCTTTTCATGACCAAGCAGTCTGTGGAAAAAATATATTGGTAGATTTGCATGAAGGGAACAGTTTGGGATGTGAGGCAAGTCTCTCCAGATGCTTGCTGGATTGTTTTGTGGCTTATGCAGAAAGTCTGCAATCTTTGGGGCTTTATATAAAACCTGGAGGACAAAGGTCCTCTCTGTAAGCACAGACACAGTCAGATTCCCCCAAATGAGGCCGATTTCAACAGTTGATCTTCATTTAACACTCCCAAGCCACATGAAAAATTGCAGACTGAATTTGACCATGTGTACTTAAGAAGGTTTTCTAGTTGCTGGTGCACAGGTGTTGCTACAGGGAGGATGCAGACCCTGAATATGCTGGCTAAATAATTCAGTTTTTTCTGAGCTGGACAGTCCATATTGGATTAAAAGGTAATGCTGGCTTGTTCTCAAAACTCAGGATATCTGTTTGTCCTCTTCAGTTCATCTTCAATTTCTCTGTTAGTACATTGCTACACTGAGCACGCGGACAGGGATTGCAGAGCCTTTTCTCCTGCTAGGAGAGGAATCTGGAAACAATTACAAGCTGCTCATGCTTAATCACTCGGGTAAATCTTAAATGCCTGTCTTAATATTTTGCAGGACTGAAGATGGCATCTGAATTTTTGTGGTGTGCAGGTTACACGGCAGAGCACACAGAATTTGACAGTTTTTCTCTGTGCATGTTTCTGGGGTGGCTGGTCCTGAGGACACCACAGCTTCTCTGAAATGCAGGTACAATTTCAAAGAAAAACTAAAATGCAAAAGAAAAAAAAAAAACAATTAAGTGTTTGCTTGATATTTGTGTAAATTGTCAGCTCAGTCATGTGCTTATGAACCTTTGCTCAACCTGACCATTTGTACCTCAAACTGAACGGGAGAGAGCATTACATTAGTTTTAAAAAAAAATAATAACGTCCCCTGTGAAAATGAAGGCAACCAAAATAACTCACAAATCTGGGCCAAAGTCAGTCAATGACAAGGCAAAACAATAGAAGTCCTTTTTTTCCTTCCTTAAATATTGAAATGTTTCACTTCAGCATTTTCAGGCTGAAGCAGTTTGCTTTATTGAAGATCATTTAGCTTGAAGCCTTCTTTTTTTTTTTTTTTAATTTTCAAATGGACCTAAATTTAAAAGGAAAAGAGTTGTGGTTTTAGTTTGACCTTTTTTTAAAAGATTAAATAGTCTCCAAGCAAACCAGAACATTTTGTTACTGGTCAAGCAAAATGTTTTTGGTTGACCCAAAATGAAATGAGCTTTTCTCATTATCTTCTTTCCTCTTCAGCTCAGCTCCAAAACCAGAATTTTCCACCACTAGAAGAAACCAGTAATCCTTGTTTTCACCTTACTGCTGCAGCAGTAAAGGGTCTAATTTTGGTTGCCTGTTTTAATCAGAGCTTGCTTTATTAACCTATCCATTTGTTGCAGGCTGAGATCTGTGTGATATCAGTGTTTGTAGCCAGGGTGTGGTACAGATTGCTCTCCAACTATCTCAGATACCTCATCAAAAAGCTGCTAAGCCTCTTTGGCCATCAGCCTGCTTATTTACAGTCTTTATAGCTACAGCTCAAACCCTGCGAGTGACACAGACACTTGGAAATGTTCATTAGTACATGGCCCTGATAAGCCTTGTGCGTGTCAGTGGGGTGTGCAGTTGTGACAGTATTCAAAAACTAAACAAAACACTCTCCTTCCAGAGAAACTGCTGAAAAACATCTTCTACACATACATTGTGTGAAAGGCAGCTACTGACTGACTGGGTGACTTTCTAAAGCCATGAAAGGAAGTTACCTACCAATGCTTCGGTGAGAGCCAAGCACTCATGGATCCTTTGAAAACCTCCTCCTAGATCCAGCCTTGGCGAGTCACAGTTCACTAAGAACACCCATAAACACATGGGGGTTTGCATCTTTTTTTTCATGCTTGCTGCAGAGAGAAAGCATCAACATTTTGTGAACTTTATTGCAGGAAAGACGCAACATTTCATCTTAAAGATTTAGCATGCGTTATCTGTGGGGTGGCTAGTGGCCAAGGCTGCAGGTGGAAACAGAAGAGCATCCCTCGGAGCGCAGTGCCGGGCACAGGTGCTCCCAACATGGTGCACCACAGGTAGTGGTCATTCGAGGTGACACTGGAATGCTGCACACAGCATTGGCCACGCTATCTCAGAGAACCTGTTGACAGTGTGGAGGATAACCTGGCTGACTTGGGCTCCCCTAACCTCTCATCATGGCTGCTGAGGGGACAGTGAGGTCCTAACCCTGCACATCTCTCTGTTGTAGCTTAAGCGTTTGCAGGATGGGGAGGTGAAGCAAGCTAGTGCGTGTCCTGAAGAGCCTGCAGCTTGCTGGCCTTGAAATGGGTTCCTTCACCATGGGAGATGCTTGGTCGTTCTTCCTTAATATTTGTGTTAACGGACACCTCCAAAGACCCTGAACGAGGAGAAGGTGGTTGTGCTCTGGACAAGACTCCGTGGAGAAATGTCCAGTATCTTACAGCAAGGATACAGGAAAGGTGAGGGCATGGCTTGTTTTGCAAATAGGTAGGTGTTGTCACATATCCTCCTTTGGCACTGAGTATGTGACCTGACGCAGTGTCCCTTCAGCCACCTGGGCTGAGAAAGAGCCAAAACTGTGTACGCTGTTTCAGCACTATGCCTTCATCACCCGAGCGGAAGCATTGCTGCTTGTGGGGATGCAACAGGATGGGAGCAGGGTCCCACATCACTCCCTGTGTGGCACCAGCATTTCACTTGCAGAAGGGAGCCATCTCAGCCCAACTGGCTGGGTTGCAGTGGCAGTGAGCTGGGAGAGGCGAGAGGACAGCACCCTCCAGCACGTGGCCTGCATAGCTGGAAGGAGATACGTGAACTGGCCCTAGCACACATTGGACTCAGCTGTCACATTGGGGATATTTGGCACTTTATGGCACTAAAGTGATTTTCACATCATGTAATACTCTACTGCGAATACATATTACAAGTACTGATGGATCTTGGGTTTGGCAACCATTTGTCCTTCTGTCTTGCCACGAAAAGACGATGCATTCCCACACAGACTTTTGCAGAGGTGGCAGGAGATACACAGCTGGCTGGCACCAAAAGTGGTACAGCCAGCAGTGCAGATGTGCGTGCCCATGAGAACAGTGATGGGGCTGTGACAGCAGTGAGAAGAGGTGGGAACGGTGTGGGAAGCATCGCAGTCACAGAAACAAGGCTGGCTGGCAGATGTGTCAGGAGCTGGCCAGTTCTCAGCTGGCAGCCAGCACACCCCGATGGGATGTGGGTTATCTCGAATGGGCCAACAAAAATGATTCAGCAAAGCAAGGTCAAAAATGTTCCACAGCAGCCTGCACCCATGGGCTGTCTGCGGGTCCCCATCTCCTCTGGAACCTGTGTGGGGATCCACACACCCAAAATCACCAAAAACTGTATCTCATTGTCCCGAGATGGCATTGACCTTTCCTCTGCCTTGCTCAACAGATGTTTGTTGTTAAAAATATCTGGTGATGGAGACTCTATTGTGGTCTTAAGTTAATTCTCTCCATGTTTTGCTGCCCTAACTCCTCATCTCTAGCCCGGGTCTTGCTTTCTTCTTCACCTATCCACCATGGACACTGAAAACACATTACCCTTGTCTTTTTACAGCTGTGTTTCATATATTTAAAGACTACTATCATGTCTTCTCCCCCACACTTCTCTCCCATCCAGACTAAACAACCACAGTTCATTCACTTGAGCATGTAACAACAATAAGTTTGTTTGATGAAAATTCAATTTGTTTAGCGCAGTGGTTCTAATCACTCGTGTTATGCCAAAGATAACAAACATTTAGCAAATTTCCCTTCAAATCTCTAGCTTTATCAACTGTTTTGACAGTTAGATTATAATTTTTACACAAATGGTTAGAATTAAAGCAATTGCTTTCTAATTTTTCTATATAAATGTTTGAATTAAGACTTTTTCATTGAGCAATGCAATTAAAAGCTCTATAGAACTGTCATGAAATATTTAACTTAGGTTTTAAAAAGTATTCTTTTAAAGACCTTCTAAATAGTTTTTAAATATATCTTTTTAAAATCATTAGCTGCAAAAATAATTCTTAAACTGTATGAAAATATATGTCAATAATTGCTCATTTCCACTTGTTTTACTGCTCAGCTCTGGTTTTGCCATCCAAAGTGGTAAATTTATAATCTTCAGGATATTTCCGGTCAGGATTAATTTTATTTTACCAGCTTTTTTCTTAAGGTGCTTTTATTTAGCCAGCTTTTAATCCTGTTTAGATTTTTTTTTTCATGCAAATATTTTAAGATGAGGAATTACTAAGAAATATTTTTTTCTGTATGGAAAGTTTTTCTTAAATAGTCTCAGTGAGGAAAGAAAGACCGACCCCAAAAATGTCAGCAAGAATTTTAGGTGTTTTTTTTTAAAGAAAACATTCATATTGCATGCTGAGCTTCCTTTCAGTTCAGATTTTATTTTCTGAAAGCTGAATTTATCTTAAGGAAAAAGCTCAAAAGTTGAAACAAGAAAACATGGGGTGGGGGCCTTAAAAGCTGAGATGTTTTGAGGCTCAGTTTCAAAGCAAACATATCACTGTAATGAGAAGTGTCCTGGAAAAACATGCTGCTCTCCCCACCCAGCTCCGCTTGTCACCAGCCCTGCTCGGGATGCACGGAGGCGCGGGTTTAGCCCTGGCGTGGTGTGGAGCCCCTGTGCCTGTGGGACCATCTCTCCCCCCAGTTTGGCTGCTGACAGCCCCGGGCACCCTCGGGAAGGAAAAAGCGGTGTCTGCAGGTCTGGATGGGGAATTTACAGCCTGCTGGAGTCCATGGCAAAAATCATACTGATTTCTGTAGCCCTGCACTGTGTCTTGCCATGCCCCTGGCTGTATTGAGACTTTTTTCCTTTGGTCCAGCCCCACTGGTGCCAGAGACAGCCCTGCAGCATCCTGCAAGGAGAGGAGAGATATCCACTGGGAGCCCTGCTAGGACGTGTCCTCTCTTTCGCTGGGATTTAAGAAGCAAATTTTGGACCTTTTAAAGTAAAACAGCTGTGGTTTCAAACCACGGCCTTAGCACAGGGGTCAGGAGATTACCCCTAAGGTCTCTGTGCAAGGTAACTCAGAGGAAGCAAGGTCACAGCCTTAAACTTGCTGCATAAGAGTCTGCCTCTTCAGTAGAAAATGTATAAAAATCCACAAATCAAAAGATGTTGAAAACCATTGGTTTATATGGTTTAAAAAGCAGGTTTCCAGCATCGTTTTTTTTCCGCTCAGTAGCTCTTTAGATAAGTGGATTTTTGTTTCCCTCTAAGAAATTCTTACAAACCAAGAGTCTGCCTTGGTCCCAGAAATGACGGTGCTGACTTAATCCCACTTAGGGGGCAACTAGGGAGAACAGAAACTGAGCAGACAGAATAATGCTGTATTTTTTAATTCAGTTTTCTCACTGCACTCCAGAATGAGAATAATTAATTTTACAGTGGAAACACTATTTCCATTGGATATACATGCATTTTTGCATAAATCCTCAAGCCAGCCCATTGCAGTATGGACGGTAACTGCAGGACAACGCTAGTGCTGTGTTCTCGCAGTCTTATAGGGGTTTGAATTTCTGGCTACAGTTTTATATTCAGAATAAAGCCGCCAAGAGGCAGAGTAAAACACACAGCACCCACTGTTAACCTCCTCCAGAGCGGAGGTGCTGTAACACCGTTATATTATCTCATTGCACTCGGAGCCCCAGCCTGCTGTGGGCTGGGCTCTGGGTTCCTGATGCAGCTACGGCCTCGAGCACCTGGTTAGGAGCAGGCTGGTGCGGAGCCAGGCATCCTGGCATTCCCCTGGATCCGCCCAGTAAGGTCCAATTAAAGAACAGGGCGTTAGCACATGGCTGAGGTTAAAGACATGCTCCTACCCTGTTTTGGATCTGGGCCTGGGGGCCAGGCTCAGCCAAGCTAATTTCCACCTTGGTTTCTGTGTCTGGTGTTTCCTAATGGAGAGCTCTCAGCCTTCGTGGTGTTTAACCAGTGAAAAACCCACTGCACACACAGACCAGTATTGATACAAGGCTCTAGGCAGAATCTAATCCACAGTCTGCTGAAAAATGGGCAAAACCTGATTGCCTTCAATGGGCTGCAGAGGAATTACAGCCCCGTACACAGGTGTTTGCAGTCTCAACACCTGAAGTGCCCTTTGCTTTCAGTGCCAAGATAAGAAATTAAATGACTCATCTCAGGCTTGGCAGCTGCCTGGACAGTTCAGCAGAGAATCAGCAAAAGAAACTTTCATAGCATGGATGTCAAAAGCATCCTTTAAAGGACGAATTATATCATGAGTTATTCTCAAAAGGCAAGACTTGCTCCTTGCTCACACAGTGCCATGGCTTGGCTGGACATGGTGATTCTTCCTAAGCCAGTCTGCGTTATGCTCAGGCAAAAGATGGGATAGTATTGACATGGATACAGTTTGATAGATTTTTTTCATTAGAAAGAGAAATAAACAGATTTAGGAATTTTTGGCTCTGTTTCTTTCAGGATGTTTTTCCCCTGGCCTCTTGAATTATATGTCAAAGTCCTTGGGAAGTCACAATAGGGTCTGACACACAAGCAGAAAGGAAACTGTCCTTCCCTATGTATGTCTTTCCCTGTCTCACATTAGGTCTCAGTCTTTCACTGGGAAAATGTTGCTTTGTGTGTTACTGTGACAGTGCAGGGAGTGGTGAGCAGAATCAGGTTAAAAACACGTATCTAAGTCAGGGAGCCACTTGCTGGAAGAGCTTATTTGGCTCTTAAAAACCCCAAAAGTTTTCAGTATGAACTAAACCGAGGCAAATTGAAGCTATGTCCTGGTACAAATTGTATCTGTCCTGGGTTGAAATGTCATCCGAGGTCTGACCCTGAGGTCTGACCTGGAGAGTCCAATTTGCCAGGCATTGATGACATTTCCACACTGATTTGGGAATTGCACAAGAAAGGATGTTTTTGTGATCTGTTGGCACTTGCTGCTTCTAGAGCCAGCAGACTCCAGGCTAATTACACCAACAAAATTGTTGCAGCAGTCACGGAGGTCTCCAGGTCTGCCAGCGAGATAGCAGCTCTTGAAGAACAAAAAGATACGGGACTCAAATCCAGCCCCAGATATAAAAGGAAGGATTGTGTTGTTGCTTGGGATGTTGGTCCAGGGGATGGAAGAGAAGGTTTCACTTTTCATCTGGCCTTGTCCAGTCTGTGTTGTAGCAACATTTGCTTGGAAAACACTTTATTCCTAGGTGGCAAATCAGCCAGAGGACACGACCAGCCACCGTTTTCTAAATCTGCTGTTGGTAAATGCCCCGTGAAATGACTTCACTGCGTTATAATTGTTCCTGGAGCAAGCTGGCCCAACGGCTGGTAATTAAACCTTTGGCTGATGGAAACTGTTAAAACGGATTGCTGCTTTGCCTATAGCGTTATGGTTAACAACTCAAAACTCTTTATACTTTTTTCTATAAAACACGTGGGAGTTTTATGCCTGGAATATCTGTGGCAATAAAGTGAATATGTTGCTTTATTTTTGTTTGTAGCATTAAAACTTGGAAGAGAAGAAGCCAGCTAAGGTTCAAGAATGAGATCTGATTATTTGTACTTCACGAAGCACATTCAGTTGATGACTGTGGGTTTGGTACAGCACATTACAGTGATTTAGATACCAGGGCAGATTTAGATTCCTTATTCCTATACAGCCATCTAAAAGGGAATTAGGTGCCTACACCTTGTTGTAGGCCAACCCTTGTTGGGCTGGCCAGCAGTGGTTCATTGTAAAATTCAATTGGACACCTGGTTCTGCTGTCTGGACTCCCTGGAGTTTGAGAGCATTTGAGTCAAAGTTGGATTATGGATCTCATTCAGATCTCCCTGTGCTCAGTCAGGTTCCCCAGAGGAAGCCACAATACTGTCTGAAGAGCCACTCAGCATCCCTATGGCCCAGACTCACCCAGGAAGAACCTCCCAGTCAGCACTGACAGAATTGAGACAACCACACTTCTCCTCCACTGGATGCCCATGATGCCTCTGCTCAGTATCAAGGCCTACAGCTAAGCTGTGGGTGAAAAATGGTGGCACTTCTGTCCCCCGAAGGCGCTCAGCCAAATCTGATCAGAAACACTTAACACCTGCTAGTGAGTGACAGTTCAGGACCACTTCTCCTCTGACCGGGGCTGGTATTTATGGGACGCGTTAGTCACGCAGGAGCTGTTAAAAGTGCTGCTGTGATAAATTGCGAAGTCATACATGGTCATCCAGTTATGAGTTTGCTCTGGGAGACAGCAGTACTTCAGAGCTTGACTAATCCCTTACAGATTGGAAACAGGGAGGGATGTGGTTAGGCACTGAAAATGTCCCCGTTTTATTGCCGATGATGTATTATTTAAGCCTTCAGTCCCTTGGACTGCTTCAGCTAAGCCTGGGGCTCGTGCCCTTGTGTTCCAGCCAGCTTTCTCCCACTGGGAGGTGAGTGCGTCTGCAAGACCTCTGATAGGCTTAAAGTAGCCACAAGAGTTTGGGCTGGATGGAAAAAATGCTTGTTTTCATGGCTACTGAGAGAATACTGCTGCATGTTGCAGGATCTTTCCAGCTGATATCTAAGGATGGAAGTACACGTGTGCATCCTTGTGCATAATGGTCAAAATAGACCTTCAGAAACATCAGTACGGGCAGAAAGCTTCTCCTTGCTGATGTCCTCACAGTGCCCATCAGCACCTAGGTGTGCAGATGTCCCCACTCCATAACTCCCTCACTATACAGGTCCCAAAGATGTGCTCTGTATACCCTGCAAACCCAGCTCGAGATGCACTGGAGCAGGCATCTCACCAGCTCATATAACTACCTGATTACAAATTATAAATGACCAGGGGGTCATAGTGATGCTCCTTCAAGCTTGCGTTATTTGGGAGCGGCTTCTCATCATTTATACCTAATTAGCTGGGACTCACCGAGCTCTTTACGGCATTACATTCTTAGGAGCTCCTGGGACGTGCCCGTGCAGTGCACCACGTTCAGCAGAGCTGCACACGCCTTGTGCCAAGCCCACGGCAGCCCTGCCGCAGGGCCAGCCTGCCCTGCAGCCCCTCTGCTGCGCCAGGAGCACCGCTGCCGTGACTGCCCGGCGCACCCACCGACGGGGCGCCGGGCCTGCCCGCCCGCTGAGGAGCCCTGAAACTGCCCCGCCGCTAAGCGGCAGCCGGGGACGGCCTGCAGCCCCCGGGCCCTGTCACCTCCGGAGCCCACCGGCCCCCTGGCAAGAGCCGCTCCTGCTCTCCAGCTCAAACCCCCCCACCCGCGACCTTCCCCTCCCCGTCTCCTCAGGGCGCCATCTTCCCCGCCCCGCCCCCGCCGCGTTGCCGTGGAGGCGCGAGGCCCCCCGGCGGCGCCGGCCGGGGCTGTCCGCGGCGTTCGCCTGCGGCGAGCGGGCGGCGGTGGCGGGGCAGCCGCGGGCCCTGCCTGCCTCGGCGCCCCGTCAGCGGAAGGAGGAAGCGCCATGGCCGAGGCCTGGGCCGGCTTCTCGCAGGAGGAGCTCCGGCGCCTGCGGGGCCAGCGCCCAGGTACCGACCGCGACCGGGCTCTGGCGGGAACCGGGGCTCGGGCTCGGGCCGGACGCAGCTCCCGTCCCGGTTAGCGGGGGGGCAGCGGGGCCGGGAGCGGCGCGGAGGAGCCGCCGGGCCCTCGGCACCCCGTCAGCCCCTGCAGCTGCACCTCCCTCCCTTCTTCTCCTCAGCCCCTTGCATCTACACCTCTGTCCATCCCCTCAGCTCATCCAGTCAGTCCCCGCATCGAACACCTCCGCTTCTGCAGGCGGCCCCTCGTTTCCCCTAGCCAGTCCCTCGGCCCCTCCCGTCCAGGCCCCATCTCTCACTGCTCCCTTCAGTCTCTCCACCCGCAGCCTCTGTCACATTTCCAGACTCCTCAGCCCCTTGTCGTGCACCCACATCTGTCTGGCCACTACCCACTCACGTTCCCAGCCACCTCTTTGCCCATTTGTCACCTTGTTCTTCCTCATTCTTCACTTTATAAACCCTCAGTTTGCCCACCAGACTGACTGGGGCCCTCCTTTAGCCCTAGATGTCTCTCTGTGATTCCCCAAGAATTGCCTCACTCCTACCTATGGTTCTTCCTTTAGTCCAGCAGTTCTGGCCCCTTATTTCTCCCTCTCCTCATTTCGGATGCTCAGATCCTTAAAACTCCCAATTCTTAGGTTAACAAAACATTTCTAGGTTCTTTGGTTTTCCCCCTCATTGCCTTCCCTTAACACCCTGGCATACCTTTTCCTTATGTTAGTTTTGCACCAGTTTGCTTGCCCAGAAAAGCTAATTTACAGTCTGTCTTTGATCTTAAGATTTGGTTTTAATCCCGTTTCTCCCTCTCATCCACTGATAGATTTGTATGAATCCTCGGAGCAGCAGCATCGCCCCCACACTGTGAATAAGAGTCGGAAGCAATTGCAACGAGAAAAAGCCCTCCAGCAGCAATGTCAGAAGCTGGGACTGCAGGGTGGAGCTGCCTCTGTTCCTCCTGAGCAGTTGCTTTCTGTACCAAAACACAAGCCTTGTCCTTCTCAGCAGCCTGTGCCACCACCTCATCCTCCTTCAGCAGGAGATCAAAGGCAAAGTGACAACCAAGACCAGCAGAAGGAAGTGACACCAGTAAATCCCTGTAATGACAGTGAGAATGCCCACAGCCGCCCTGCAAAGCCGAACTCCAAAGTGGAGAAAAAGAAAGTGGAATTGTTAGTAAGTCAGTAAAATCAGGGGATGGGTTTTATTATCATGTATTGATTCATTCTAAAGTGAACTTTTCTGTATCTAATAGGAAGGTTTGAGAGATGATGTTTGCTTCCTCTGCATTGAACCTTTTTTTCCCATCTCTAGTTGGGTAGAGCCTGATTCAGGACCAATTTCTGTAGTATAATCTATGCAGATACACACTGTGCTGTCTTAAGGGAATTATCTATGGCAGTGGGATGGTACATCATAAAGTACCCAAGCTACAGGACTGTCTTAATGGTTTATGAAGATTTAAACTCACCGTCGTGCTGTGTAGACAAGCCAGCAGCCACAACAAAAAGCCCTTTTGAGAGTAGATATGCTGTGATTGATGTAACTTTGTGTTCCCCTTTACAGTATTGCTGCAGTTTTGTTAATGCCAAAAGTGTTGATAAGGAAGTAAAATTTTAGGTTTCTCTATCATCTTTTATGATGCAAGATGAGACCAATCTCAAGGCTCTCACCCTGTGCATCAGCCCACAGTGGCGTGCCTGTCTCCCTCAGAAGTGTCAAACTGATACATGTAAGAGAAAGGAAAAAGTACTAAACATGGCGCTCTGGGAGTCTGGCTGAACGTGGCAATTACTTTGTTCATCATCCAGAACTCAGATAGTAGCCTGTAAAAAGGAGCTGCATTCTAAATGCTAGAGAGGGCAGGCATTTCCAATATGACAAATTACTTGGTTTTACCTCTTCACATTTGTTTTCCTGTCTGTAGCCAAGTGCTAATTTTCTTTTTTTCTTCAGCAGGCAAAGCAAAGTGTGAGGGACAAAAAGATGAACTCTTTTTCTAGGACATATAGTTTATTTTTAAAACACTTTAACAATGCTGCTTAAGCCTTGAGCTCCTGTGCAGGTCCAAACTTTTCTGCCCAATATAATCAACAAACTCTGGCTGGCCACCAAGCTTTCATGCATCATTTGTATTCCCTTAAAACAGGGATCAGCAGCTTTCCAAGTGTGCCAGACCCTATCTCTGGTTAGATCTGTCTGTCGGATCTCAGAGGGGACTGAAGGTGCTTCCCGCTGGAGAGGCAGGACTGTGGCAGTCAGCAGCACTTGTGTGGAGAAGCAGCACGTGGCTTCTCTGGAATTCAAAACTCAGAAGGATCCTGGAGGTTCTGTTTTGCAGAGGTGCACCTTGAGAGGCTACAGCTGCTGGCCATGCTGCCTGCCATTTACCTGCCCGGCTCCTGGCTGGGATCACCTACCTGCAGATAGCTGTCCCTTCACCACAGTAGCAGCACTTTGAAGAGCCGTGTCAAATTCCTCGTGTGGGTGCAGCTCACCAGTAGTACTGGCTGTTCAGCTCCTTCCTGGTGGTGAAAAATGCAGACACTATTTGACTGGGGATAAATGCAAAGAAGTTTTTCACTCTGTGGGGAGTAAATGACGTTTAGCTGCAACAACCACCCCCTAATCTGCTAATTCATCTCAGCCTGTGCACTTGAATTTAAATCTTATTAAAAATATTCCTCTATATGAGGTCTTAGGAGAAGGGTGATGAGAAGTCTGAAGAGATATTCTTGTGCAGAAATGGTTGTTAATAGATTAACATAGCTGAGTAACTTGACTATTTTAAAGATAAGTTCTTTTTAGGCTGAGACTTCTTGAGAGAGGGCACAACAGGATGGAAAGGGGCAAAACTGTTTTTGTTTCTCCTTAATCCTGCCCAGTTGTGTTGACGCAGATTGTCCCCTCTCACCAGAGACCTTGCCTTCCATCCTCTGGGGCTGGTTGTATCTCTTACTAGATGTAGCCTAGGCAATGGAATCCATATAACTTTCCCTGGTGGCAAAAGGGAATTCTTGCCGTTCCTCATTGCTCATTTTCACTGTAACTTTACCAGCCTTTCATTTGTATCAGTTTAATTATTTGGGGGCTGTATTGTAAAGCAGACCTGTGAAAGGATCTGTTTTATGGAAAAAACATTTCCAAAAAAGAGACTGTGTTGGCAGACTGAACAGATGGCCACTTGTAGCAGCCAGTAAGAAACTTGAAACTGTTTCTACCTAGTGGGGAAGCACATCCTTTAAATGAAAAATTCCATCCATTTCTGAAAAAGTGCTGTATGCTCCTTCTTCCAGCAAAGCTGAATTAACCAGCAGCTTACTTGCTTATGAAGATTTTTGTTCTGATCAGCAGTTTTCATCTGGAAATATTTTATTGGTCTGAATGACTTCTTGCAGATGATTCTTCTTTCCTCAGAACTGAAACCTGTTTATTGTTGCTTTGACATTTTTAGAGTTTGCTCCAGGAAATATGATGGTGAATATCTGTGTCATTTGGGGAACAGGGAGACAAATGAACTTTCTGTTAATTTTGATCTTCTTGTCAATGATCAGGCAGGAAAAATCACGATGGGAAATTCTCCAGCAAGAGCAGCGGCTGATAGAAGAGAAGAATAAACGCAAGAAGGCACTCCTGGCCAAAGCTATTGCTGAGAGGTAGGGGGCTATGCTGCAGCATGGGCTGAAGCTGAGGAAGAGATTACTTTTCATCTGTAACCAGTTACATATCTTCTATTGAAATCTCACTTTTTCTTCCTCTCTGTGCTCTCTATGTACTGCTCCACAAGTGAGCACCTGTGATCGACATTTCCCTCTAATGACAAGTGCTGGCTAAGAAGTTGTGACTAAGCTTTTCACACTTCCAAAGCTGCAGCTGTGTGCAGATGGAAAAGTTATCACTCAATTTGAGAATTAGCTGAAGTTCTTGTGCCTGTTAGTAAGGGCATGTTTGGAAGTTGGGGTGCTGGGATGCTCATCCCTGTTCTGTTCCTGATTTGTTTTCACGGGATTTAAGGAAAGTTTATTGATTCCTAACCTATGAAGAAAAATATAGCTATTTCTGTTTGGGCTTTTCACTCTTACTAGTATGTGAAAAGAAAACACTTAACAAAACTTAAACTAAGTTTAAGAAGGTACCGTTTTACCACTGGCTGATTAGAAGTTACAAAAATTCACACGTTCGCACAGTTGTTAGATCTTGCTCTTCAGGTGACCAGACTTTAAAGCATTGTACAGTGTTGTCCACCGAGATAGTTTAAGGCTAGAGGGAAGGCACGGTTTGTAGGGAAGGGTATTGGGGCAGCTGATAACACTGGATCAAGGAAGATCAGAAGCTTTCGGGCTCACAGTGCTCTCCCAGACATGTATTATGTTCTGCCCATTAAAGCTCTTGGGTGGCGCAGGTGAACATGGCCAGTAATGCACAGAAGGTTCTGTTTGAGGTTCTAAAGATTTTGTTTTCCTTTGCCAGGCAAATGTTTGGTTTGACTCACTGTAGGACAGCAAACGTGGGTGTGACCACCAGGCTCGGTTCTTCCTCCTGGAAGCAGAGCATGAGGAGAGAGAGGAGGACTTGGAAGGTGATCACTAGGGAGTTATGTCTGACATTCAAAGGCC
Source organism: Strix aluco (assembly GCF_031877795.1). Taxonomy (NCBI): domain Eukaryota; kingdom Metazoa; phylum Chordata; class Aves; order Strigiformes; family Strigidae; genus Strix; species Strix aluco. Next base: position 29,047,040 of record NC_133938.1, on the reverse strand, counting down.
GTCTTCAGGCTCTGAGCAATACTGCAGGATGTCTGTTTCTCTTCACCTACATCAGCTGGTCTAAGGAGAGATGGTGTCACTGCCTACACATCTAGTCTTGCTTTCAAGTACCTGCTTTGGGGTGCAAGGCAGTGGCTGAAAAGCATGGTTTTGCTGGTGGTGATGAATGACAGCAAAGTGACCTGGTGTAAAAGCTTGTTGAAAGTTACTTAGCTTGCTTGGGAGTAAAATCCATCAAAGCTTGCTGCCCTTAGCAACTTTTAGTTTTCAGAACTTCGGAATGAATAGGCTGAGTTGAAAAAGGTTGCATAAGGCTTGATTGAAATCCTTTGTGTTTGATGTAAAACTTTCCGTTGACTTCATTGGGATTTGGCTAGGCCTTTTGGGAATAATTTTACAAAATGGAAATCAAGCTTAGGTTAGGTGACTTTTTGGCCCCTACTAACTGGGCTTCTTTGAAAGGGGATATTTGCAGGGCTAAATACCCTTCCCCCTCTTGCTCCCCCCAAGCCATTTCCTGTTTCCTTACACTGAAAACTACTTAGATACAGCAGCTTCTTGTGTGTTTCCACAGTGAAGAAACACAATCCATTTTAGGCACTTTGATTATAGTCATTACGTAATTTTGCTGTAGTCCTTAATAGCAGGCATTTTAGATCCCTGTGGATATTAAAAAAGATCAAAAGTCTTAAACCATAAAGGAGAAACCTTCTGAATAGCTCTTAAAGAAGTTAGTTGCTCTGCAAATGAAATGAGGCCCATTATGTCAAGAAGAGAGGCTTGAAAAGAAAAAAAAAAAAGCATCTTCCTTTTGCAGATCCAAAAGAACTCAAGCTGAAACCGTGAAACTAAAACGAATTCAGAAGGAGTTACAAGCTCTGGATGACATGGTATCTGCTGACATTGGCATCCTGCGGAACCGCATTGATCAGGCCAGCTTGGACTACTCCTATGCCCGGTAAGCAACCGACAGGGAGGAGGGAATAGCCCTGCCCGGGCGGAGGGAGAAAATGCTGTTTCCTGTCACCGAAGCAGTAATGGAGTTATGTCATTCTAATAATGTGTAGTTAAAGTGGTCACAGTCTGGGGGGCTTTCAAATCTTGAGGTAGAAGTGTGCTTTTTATTTCCTAATTTTTCCCTTGGAATCTGGAAACTGAAGTAGTTTTTCTGACTGTAGACTGTGCTTTCCAGCTTTGTGCTGTCACGAGACATACTTACTGCTTTAACTGTGCAGTTGTCCATAAGCCCTGCTTTATTGTTTCAAGGTTGTTTATTTCTTCTCGGGGGGAAAGAGTTTTTTTTTAAAGTCCTAAAATGAAAGTCCTTTTCAGGGAAACTTGCTTGTTGATGACAGCTCTGGTCCTGTTGGAATCAATGGGACCAATTAAGCTTAAAACATGTAATACTGCTGAAGTGCTTTTGGAACTGGGACCAAAATTTGAAGGAAAAAGCAAGCTTTCACCCTTCACAATGTGCCTTTAATCAGTCTGGTTCTGATGAGTTCCTTAAATGCAAGAAATTAATCGGAACACCCTATTAGTTGTGGGTAAACCACAACATCAGTAGATAAACATCAGCATGTTTATGTAGCCGTTTAATAAAATGGAAATGTTCAGTTGCGGTTTTTGGTTCACGATTCAATGTGTTAAATGTGTATTTCTCCTTATGACTTCTGCTATACGTTGACCACAGGCCAATAAACATGGTAATTAGTCTTTAAAAAAATAGCAGCAGTAGCTAAAAAATAAGGATCTCTTTTGTGTAATTATCATTTGAAATATCTAAGATTAACTGTAGTTTCAGTAGCTGAGTGTATATGAATACAGAATTTTACATCCTTAAGAGGAAAAATATTTCAGTGTATTTTAGGCTTAAGTTTGGTTTCTAAAACCATTAAATGCTCCTGGAAATTTCTTACCAAAATTTTGTAATAATGCATCTTATTTAAAATGCTTAATGGCAAAAGAGCATATAACACAAGTGGCTCTGACATTTGGAAAGCAGTTTTTAATGAAGATAACAAAAGGGGATGTTGGTAGGACGAAGGGGATGGACCTTACAAAATACTTAATGACTTTCATGAACTTAGTAAGTCTTTCTTTTTATGAGGGAGGGATTGGAAATGCGAGTTAGATACTTTTCAGTGTTGTAGGTTTTATGCATTATGAGCCAAAGCAGATTTACTTTTAAGTGGTGTCTTTTTAAGCAATTTTTTAGTTCTTGCCTTATATTTTAGGGCTAAATCACAAATAATTTCAGTGGGTCAAAAAGTGCAATATTAAATAGTCCTGAGCACATACATAGTTAGGGGCATTTGGCAATTGTTGTGGAATGGAATTTTCATAAATATGATGTGAAGAATGTGTGTGAATTCAGACCAAAGGTTTTAACTCTGCAGAAGTTTCCAGCATAGCATTAGTTTTTCCATTTCGGATACCTGACCCAGGGAAATCTTGACTTCCTTGTGGGGGAAACGTAAGTGGGCATCTGCCGCCCACTGCAGACATAGCCTTTACAGCTGGGCCAAAGTTTTGTGATTATTATGTAAAAGAACATATTTGGAAAGGCTCTTCTAGGTCTTATTTCCTTCTGTTTCCCTGAGCAAAGGATCTCTCCTATCTTTCTGTTGCTTTGTTTAACCAGATATTTGAATCTGATTTTATAAAACAAACAGCTGGATTCTTTATTCAATCACCTTATTAATATAAGTTTTATGAACACTCTGTAAGGTACATTGCATAGTCATTCTGCAAAAGCCTTTGCATGTTCCCTTTCCTGATGAGCAAGGTTGCAGCTATCTTTCTATTAATTAAATCAGAATTAATATACGGATTAATGGAATGTAGTGGAAGATGCATCACTAATGTGGACACCAACCATTAATATCCCAGATGTGTTAACCTCAATAAATATTTGGAATATTTCCTTTTTGCTATATTTGTCATGACAGGAAGTGCAAATTCCAGGAGGTGTGTGTCAGGGGGATGCTTACAATAAAATTCTACATCTGTTGCCACGCAAAAGTTGTGATCACTATTGATGTCATATGCTGTGTCAATCTGTGCTGCTCATGATTTTCTGAAGATTGGGTGGCCGAAAGAGTACACTTCTAGGCCAGATCTGCATGTAAATGTGTATAGCACCATTGTAGCATCTGTATCTGTCGGGTGGATGGTTAGATTAGAAAAAACACAACACTGTTTTGCAGTGTTTCAGCTCACTAGGTAGGTGTTCATTAGAAGTGTGAAAACATTACAGTTTCTGATGGTTTCTTTCTGCTGCTAGTGATGCATCTCTCAGGCAGTAAAAATGCTTGTTTGTGATTCAATCTGTAGATTTCAGATGAGCAAATTAACCCTTGGAATACAGCAGCAGTGGAGACTCGTGTCAAGAGGAGAAGATTTGATCAATTCACACTTACTTTCTTATCTTTTACTAATGTAGCAGCATGTCATGAATAGCTGGCATAATGTATTGCAGAGCACGTTGCATTTCAGGGGTGCTTAAAGTATCTGTCCATGTGTCAAAATTTAAAGTGCTTTGAGAATTAACCCACTAGAAATGATGATGATTTTGCAGGAAGCGGTATGATAAGGCTGAGTCGGAGTATGTGGCAGCCAAGCTGGACCTCCAACACAAGACGGAGATTAAGGAGCACCTCACGGAGCACCTGTGCACGATCATACAGCAGAACGAACTCCGCAAGGCCAGGAAGCTGGAGGAGTTAATGCAGCAGCTGGAAGTGGAGGCAGATGAGGAAAATCTGGAACTTGAGATAGAGGTGGAGCGGATGCTGCAGCAGCAGGAGGCAGAAGCAGGGAGACAAGCCAGCCAGTCACACAGTCATGCCGGGACAGCTAAGGAAAACTCCACTCCCAGTGTTACGGCGCGGGAGAGTGAGCATGCTAACCATGCTGTCGCTTCTCCTGCTATTTCTGAACAGTTGATTCAGTCTCAAAACTCCGGTACCAAATCCCTCTCCAATATGGACAGCCAAACTCAAGCAGTAAATGTGACTTCAGGAAACTCCCCAGCTTGTTCTGCTACATGACTACTATATTCAGATAAGCGAGCCGGTTATGGATGATACACTCTCTGCGGGCTTGTGTGCTCTATGTTATATCTGGGCTTCTGCAGTGCCAGTAATATGCACTTCATTTCTCTTTTCCTTTAATATTGTTTTCAAATGTTAAAGGCTCTTTTTTTTTACAAGACTCCCATTTGGGGTTCACCATCTGTCATCATCGTTCTGTTTAAGTTCATGTTCTGATGCTCAGCTCTTCACAGGGCTTTGTACCTTCCTGAAACAGGATACTTGGAAGCGAACAGTAGGGTTTTTCCAAAGGCTTTCAGTGTATCTGTATCACAGGTAGCTGTTCCAAGCAGTGTGCAAGAGATACATAAGAAGAAAACATCCCAGTTTAGTTTGCTTCTGAACACTTTCTGTCCCCTGACAACCGTGATAGGATGTTTGTCTTCCTCTGGATCCATAAGGGATTAGTTTTCAATGGTTTTTAATCCCATGAAACCCAAGTGCTTACTTTAATTGTCTTTGTAGCTGATCCTCTTTCCTGTACCTGATTTAAAGGAAATTTGCATATTGAGGCAAATTAGAAAGTCAGTTGTAATACTTCCTATTTATCACTTTGCCTATCTCTTTCAGGTAATGCTAGATCACACAAAGCTATGTATTGATAATGTTATTATCTATGAAATCACAGCAGTTATGATTTAACAAAAATGGTGCATTACAGTTTAAGACATTGCAGAATGTATGATGTAGAAGTAGAAACACACAAAAGCGAGCCTGTTACAATTAAAACTGTTAGGTTACAAACATTTTTCTCTGTCATAGTTGCTTCACAAGATCCCTGGCTAAATATTGGAACTTTAATGAATAACCCCCATAGTATATCGAAAGTGAGCCCATTTTCAAATGCAATTCAATGCATTTTCTTGCCTGAAGAGCAGGTTTGTACCCCACAAGAAGTTCAGCTGGTTTGCTCTGTTGCTGTTGAAAGGCTTTAAAAAGCTATTCCAGGTGGAGAAAGTCTCAGGAATTAAAATAGAGGACATAGAAAAACCTCCCATAGACCGATTGCAGCTGCAAACCGTGGGGACTGCGTTCAGACTTATCTGCTTTGTAACAGAGGAAGGCGCTTTCCTTGTGGAAACGGTTTCTGTAGTTCCTGACCTGAACGTGTCAGTCTGTTTATGAATGACTTACTGAATGATGCCATCAAGTATATAAATGGGACACTGATTGTCTCTATGGCTTTAATAGTGGTAAAACATGTCACTACATTTCATTTTTATTTTATTAATAAATCAGTGTATCTTCTACGCAGTGTGTTTACTTTCAGTTGTGATATCTGATACTAATACACGTATCCAAGACTGTTTTTCCACAGGAGGTGATAAATGACAGAATCAGATATGTCCTTTGGCAACTTTCTGCTGTGTGAAAATAAAATCTTGAAAAAAGCTGTTCCAAAATATAAAAACATATGAAGCAAAGACATGGCAGGATACAGCTTGGCAGGAATCTTTTCAACTAACTGTGGCCCAAGGCAGCAGTGGAAAACCTCTACTGGTGCCACCCATACACAGGAGAAAGAGGGATAAATCTGTTTCCTAGAGAGGCCACTCATAATCAGGGCTGACTGAAGTTAGAAAACTCCGAAGTAACGTTTGAGATATGTGTGAAGCATTGCTCTGTTGCTGCTGATACACTGCATTCCCTGTTATTTTGCTGGAAGACCTGGCCTAAAAGCCAAAGATTTGATTGTATCGTGAGAAAATTGTGACTGACTTCCTTTGCTCTATCTGCAGTTCCAGAACAGCTTGTAGCAACCTGATTATGGTTTTCAAAACTGGATACCAGTAAGTGCAATAATAATTTAATTGTACCATTCTTGTTTCCATCCTCTGCAGCTGTCCCCAGTTGCTCCTCAAGAGATTCTAAGTCCTAGTGGATAGGTCTGTTCCTCATTAGAGTTGTATTCAGCTCATCAGGGGACATACAGAAGAGCATCTGACAGAGAGTTGAATTGTAATGGTATTTACAGGAAGCACATACATACCATTTTGTGTATAATTTGTGGTTCTCTAGTAGGCTAAGATGTGGTTAAAATAGTCCTACTTGATTGCACCTTGTTGTCGTGGGTGAGGTTATTGTTTGAACTCCTGAAACCAAAAAAGGCAAAAAATTGTAAGTTCAAGGATCTTTTTGACAGCTGCTTAAGAATATGAGTTTCCTAGAAGGAAGTAAGTTTATATCCAACAAAATTACTTAAAAGCTGAAAAATTCTCATGTGCCATCCTGATAGTGCTGGTGCTGTTTCTGCTTGAGAGGGAAGATGCTGTTAGAATCAGCAGTTTCTGTTCTCTTACCAGTCCTTCATCGAAGTTCCTGCAAAATGAAGTGAACTGGCTGGAAGCCACATGAAACAGCCATGTGAAATAACAATAGGCAGCCTAGCATTTGGTCACTCTCACTAGACAGGGAGCTCAAGAGTTAAATTGTTTGATCTGAGTTACGAAGCCTTTCTCTGACGTGTGATATAAACCACTACCATGGTGTCAGTTCTACTTTGGAAGTTCACAAATGTTTTGATGGGTGCCAGTGTGCTGGTTTAACATTCCCCCTATGCCGGAGCCAAGCAGTCCGGTCATAATTGTAACAACATGTGTGCTGGTCAGAAATGCCAGGAGATGATTTTGGTGCAACAAAAGGGTTGGGTTTTTTTTCTTGAAGGAAAGAGAACAGTTGGAATTGAGGCTCTTCAAGCAAAAGCCATTTCTACCTTTGTAGTAGCTGACGGATCTTAAAACATTTGGCTCTGCTGTCACTGGAGTGTATTGAAGGCAGGTGTGCTGTCCACTCAACTAGCATGTTGTATCTCTTCAGAAAAATGGAAAAATGAAAAGTTCAGCATAGATCAGGAGTGGGTGGGTGGATTTTTAAATGAGGGCCTCTTGCAAGAAGAGGTAGAAGTCTGAATGTGAAGCATGCTGGGGTTGAACACCCGTGGCAGGGAAAATAGAGCAGATGCGTGATATCTGACCGGAACGCTGCAGGGCTCATCCCAGGGAACTTGCATTCTCTTGTGGCAGTGTAGCCATTTCTGTTTTGGGCCTCTGCATTACCATTGTGGGAAGAAGTGGAAAACACCGATGTATACCACTGTGAGAATGTTACAAAGCACAATATAATTGCCCATGTTGCAGTTTGGCCAGGATGTCAGGATTAACACTCCCTCCTCTGTCAAGAAATGTTTAAATGAGCACAGATGGTCATGGCTCAGCCTGGGATTCCCATGGATGTCTAGTGCAGGGTGTAAAACACTTGGACAATCCCCAATCTGACTGTATATCCAGCCAGATGAAGTTGGGCTCTCAAGAGGTTTCAGCTTAGGGTAACTGTCTGGGGAGAGACTCTTAAGTTCTCCATCAGCCATTCTTCTTCCTAATTCCTTCTGCGATGCAGTGTAGTCTTCCCTTTGAGCCTGTATCCCATCTAAACTGAATGAAGAAAAACTAGTAAGAGTGAAAAGTAGTGACTGGCCCAGTGGTTGGGGGTACTGTGTTTCCTAACCAGCTGTATTAAGAACATGCTAGAAAGGATTGTTTATGGGACAGTTATCCTGTTCTGGGGAAGTTCTGGAGCCAAAGAAAGGGGCAGATTACTCTCAAATTGCCTCCCATGCTGGGATTCCCTCCATTCTGCTTAGGACAGTAGGATCTATAGACTTCACCCTTTTGTCAAGGCTCAAATTTGGATCAAAACCCCTGTGATATGGATTGTCCCAGCCTGAGGCCTGGTTCTTTACCAGATGCCCCTCACGTGGGATCTTTGAGCATCTGTGAGTCCTGGACTGAGTTTGGTGCTTTTGGGTGATTCTGTGTAGACATAGTGTCTTGGGTCTCTGTGCTCTGCTCTTGTGCATACCATAGCTGTGTATAAGGGTTCATGCAGTTGCTGAGAGCTAGATAAAATTTTTCTGCAGGCCTGATCTAACCCAGAAACCGTATGTTCAACACTTTGGTATTATATCATGATCCCTTTTCTAATTCTGTGGATATAAGCAGGTGTGGTGTGCAAGGGACAAAGGGTTTTGCCAGTGGCAATGCAAACAGGGTGTAGAGATGTGGGCTGGTATTATAGAAACCACATGCTTGTTAAGTGCCCTATTTAGGCTTGTCTGCATGGTCCTATTAAAGCGAGTGTTGGCTCCTTTGATGGGGCACGAGACTGGTTTCCTTCATCATTTCCCCTGATTTATGTCCCAGCAGCAAACTTGTACGTCAGTGGTGAAAGACCAAGTAACGAGAGAATTTAGCCAAGTCTCACCCCCTCGGCATGATAGGACATCAGATCCTTCAAATCCTTGCCTTTGGCAGCCTGTTAGTTACAGGGTTTAAATCATGCCTTTTAAGATGCAGGTAGAGACACTAAAAAGCTTGGGCCTTTCTGAATTAGGGCCTGGATTGTGTAGTTAGAGTCATTTTCTCAATTAGCTAAACATAAATCAGTATAACGAGGCGCTTGGGAGCACTGGGCAGGTTTAGTACCTTGTCTCTCTTGCCTCTGTCCATACCACTCCCACCTGCTTGTTTGGCTGATCAGCCAGTGATTTTATTTTTCCACACTGCTAGAGCTGAGCAGTGGGTTTTATGTCTGAACTGGTTTTCACACCTGGCACATGTGTGCGAGAGGTGAGAACTGGGAGAAATTGCTCTTACACAGTAAGTAAAGCAGCCCTCCTGTGTGGCAGGGATCTGGCAGTCTCAGCACCCCATGCCACACCATCCTTCAGAGGATGGGGACAGTGTCCTGTTGAATAGGCAATGGTGGGTGGTGGCATGAGCGCAGAAAGTCTAGCAGCAGCAGGGATGTCATTCAATGTGATGCCTAGGACTGGAAACCCTGTGTGGGGGTGAGGCGCTGCGTTTGTACTCCCTTTTTCAGGGCCTCACCATGTAAGGGCTGTACTGTTTTCTGGAGACTGCTGGATAATTGAGATGGGACTTGTTGCCCTGCAAGCCCAGTTCAGCCTAGTCCTCTGGTGAAGCGCTGGGATCCATCTGAGCAGGCAGTAAGAGAAAAGCTTGGAGGTTCCTCACAGGAAAGAATGAAACCCCAAGAGCTAGAAGAACCCATTTTGTGCCTTGTGATGCCATTGAAGTGCCTATAAATCATCCAATATGAAAGCTGCAGGGTTCAAGGCACCTCTTTTAGTCTCTTGCATTTTGCAGAATGGGGGAGGATGTGGCAAGATGGCTGAATGAAGGAACAGGATCACTGTTCGCCCAGACCATGCACGGGCTGAAGCCTTAGCCCTCCTTGAGTCTGGTTTCAGGAGTTGGACCTGAGTAAGACAGAAACACCCAAACAAAGCTTAATTGCTTTGTGGGTAATAAAAGTGAAACATGGGTCATAAATAAATCCCTGAATGACAGGCCTCTTTAGCTTTCCCCATGCAAGGTTTCTTGCTTTTCTCTGAAGCAGTTGGTAGTGCTGGTGATGTATCTGAACATATGATCATCTGGTGTGATCCTCTCGTGTTCTTGTTATCAGTGCTGAGTCTGACCCTTCAAATGTCTCTCTGATGTTTCTGTTCTCTGCAGTGCACAGTAATGGGTCTTTGTTCTGGTTGCAGGTGTTCCCTCATAATGCAGGGCCAAATTGAGCCCAAGATCTCAGTCTGCTCGTTCGTTGGGAAGGCCTTGCTCTGAGCTCACTGTGCCTAGGGAACTCTTAAATACTGCGATGAGTTTATAACGGAACAGCAGCAGTCAGGGTCTCACTGACACACATCAGGAGCAGCTCCCAGTGCACAGTTGCTGACCTTGTGTTGCTTCTGCATTAGTACCTAAATGTCCTGAAGGAGACCCCATTGAGTTATTTCAGATACACAGCTTCCTCCTTCAGAGAGCCAGTAAAGGAGGTAGTAGAACGAAGGACAGTCACTCCATGAACTTCAAGCTTAGCAGTGTCATAAGGCGTCTTGCTAGCAGTCAGTATCGAAGCGAGGCCCTGGCTGCGCTGCAGTCATAAGGTCCACCAGCAACAGAAATAGAAGCTCTTCAGCTACCTACTGTGTAGCTGAAGAGTAGCTGACCTTGACCACTGCCTCCACATGGCTGTGGACCACCATGCCGCCAGGAGAGCTGAAGGGATGGAGAGCCCTGGGAGTCATTCCTAGACAGCAGATAACAGCAACTCACTGTTGGTGTGACTTCTTCACTAAAGGATGGAGCTAGGTACCCTGCAGATGGTGTCTCGGCAAGCCATGCTGTCTTGCTTCCTTCCTGTCTCCTTTGCACTACTACCACAGCCTTAGGAGGTCATGAGCCGTCAGCCCAAGCAAGGGTACCCCACTAGAAGTGTTTGTTCACTGCATATGGTATGGCTGAAGAGTCACAAACTGGCTAGCTCTCAGATTGTTAGTTTGGGCAACAAGCTATAAATGCACTGGAGACCCACACTGTGAGCCTGTGCTGAAATCTGAGTATACTCACTGCCTTTGCAACATGGGCTAGGTAGAGTGAAACAGTTGTGTTTGCAGGCACAAGTCACTTTTCCCATTCCAGTGTAGACAGATCCTCTGTCCCAAGGAAGGGTTAATCCAATTCTGACATCATCTTTTTCAGAGTTTCCCAGTTTGGGTCTGGATTAGGTTTCTGAATATCACCCGAAACCCTGCGTCATGTTTTGAGTAGTTCTGTAGCTGTTTAGGTGATGACTCTTGTTGCTGATGGTGCATGTTTCATTGTCTGTAGCGCTGATGGTGTGCTAGAGGTTGTGTCTCTGGCTTCACTATCGTGTGAGCTGCAGCTGGTCCCACATTCTGGTGGTTGTCTTCGTGGCAGAGAAGATGATACTATTTGGCATGAAGATGTGCTCGTAAAGAACCAGGTCCATTCCAGCATTTTTCTAACACACTTCTCTGGTCTTCCAAGAAGAACATCTTGCAGACGTTTTAAAAAGTCATGCCTCATTCTCTGCAGGATTTTCTTCTTGCTTCCAGATCTTTTTTTTCCCTGTCTGCTAAAATACAAATTGTTTTCTTTTCTGCGTTCCTCAAATCAAAATATTTAGCGATGGACTTTTCTCCATGACATCCCACTGCATCCCCTAACTACTGTGGAGTGTTCATCAGTCTCATTGACATTAACCAGTTCTGCAGGAAACCAGCACTGCCAAGCAGGCAGGCTCCCACTCCTGTACTTGCTCAGGATATCTGGTATTGTCAGTGACAGTCCCTCTGTGAGTCTCTTAGGGGTGATGCTCTTGCTGGCAGAACCTGAGAAGCTATCGGAAAACACTTTCCTTGGCCTGGCCGTTGCACTTGGGACATTCATGATGCACCGTTCTGGCCTTGACATCCACAAAGCAGTATCTGCTTTTCATAGGGGGGAATCATGATTTGCTTTTCAAGGCCTAGTCTTATTTTCTCTGCCCCAGCTGCCCGCAACACTGGAGTCTTCCATTACTCAAACCCTCCCAAGCCACCAATAAGTTTTCTCCTGCTGTCCTTCAACCAGTTTCCCTTCCTTCTTCCAGCAGCTGCTGAGAAACTTTATGGACCCATCTGTCCTCCAGGCTAGGGAAATAACCAGGGCTCCTCAGAGCCATCAGACTGAGCAGAAGATGGGTGAGCACAGGGTGGTACTGGAAATGCTTTGATTCATAGAATTAAAACTCAGTAGGATTACACTCACAGCCAGTTTCAGAAGCCCAGGTCCCTTCTGTTCTTCCCACTTCTCACAGGCTTTGGGGTGGGGGGGGGTGGGGTGAGGGGGGCCATGTGGTGTCATCCACATTCACCATTGCACCCTAAATGCTTGCACTCAGAAATCTTTGCTTTCACCTACTGTGTCTGCGACCCCCGAGGTGGCTGTTTGGAGTTGGTCACCTCTGGAGAGGTGACAGATGATAACCCATCTGGGCATTCCTGGAGGGAGCCAGAGGGAGACTTCCTGATGGGGGTGAGGCCTGGGGAAGGCATTTGGGATGGCTGCCATCCACAAACACATCAAAGGTGCGAATGGCTTTTATCAAGAGGCAGTAAAACTTTAATCCAAAGCCCACTTTAATGTATTTGCCACATATTTAAAAGGGAACTGATTTCAGAAATGCTTTCGAGAGTTTTAAAAATTCTCCTGGACCTGTGTCTTACAACTCTCTCCACTCTGGAAACCTGATGCTTTTGTTTCTGGGATCCCAGATGTTCAAGACTCATGACTGAGGGGAGAATGAGAACTAAAACCATTTCTAAACTTCTTCTGAAATGTGGGCACAAATAGCTTTTTCCTAGCTCTAAACCTCTGTTAAACTCTTGATTCTTTTTTTAATCACAGACCGTGCTTACAGCAAATACCACCTCCTCAGTCATAAAGTTAGATATCTTCCCATTCAGTTGTCAAAAATCCCTCATTTCCAGCTCAGTAGGGCTGCATGACACTAGCCTTTTGACCTGCTGGAGTGCTTGCCTCTAGTCCGGAGCTTTAGGCCAGTCCTATTTAGCTGGAAGAAATCTACCTTTAGTGTGGAAAACAGGAGCAATTCCTTGGCAAGATCAGAGGAACTGTAGCCTTTCTCATTTTCTTTCTTTTTTCTTTTTCTGCAGGAGAGTTTAAACATCGCTGCTTTGATTTGGAAAGGGCGAGTGACTTTCCCATGCCGTAATACCCAGCAAGTGTTGAGAGAATGTGGTTACATAAAACCATATTTTTAATACAACCGACAGACTGTCTTGAGAGCTAAGTGTTTTTTGACAGTTTTTATGCACCTGTTAATTCAAAGCTCTTAACATGTGCCAGTTAAAAAGAGCCAGGCACTAAAACATCCACCCTGTGGACGGCAGGGGCTCAGCTGCACACCAGAGCACAGGGAATCCGTGCAAGGTAGAAACTTGGCTTCTCTTACAGGACCAACTGGTACATGACTAATTCAACTCAGAGCTTTTGTTTCCCAGTCCTGCTTGGCCTTGAAGATTCCTGCTTCTGCTTTGGACCTGAAGAACAGCTGACATTTCTTTGGGTTTCTTCTGTTTGCTTTTCCCAGCTATCGTAGTTATCAGAAAGAAAAGATGGTAAACATCCTGTCAGGACTATGTCCTTAAAAAGATGCACTGACAATACCACCTCAGGCTTATCTGCTAAATTGGTGCCTCCTTGTTTTCTGGATAGTGAGATTGCTTCTTATAATCGGTGTTGAGACAGGCATTGGCAAAGCCCAGATGGAAATCTGTCACACAATCCTCCAGCATGTCTACTCGGGTACTGTCTCTGTGGTCACTCCATGCTCAGAGGAGGTAGGTGGTCTGTTTAGACACAGCCTTGTAACATAAAGTAAGGCTGGGAAGTCCTCCTTCTCTTCTCTAAAATATTTCTTCCTCTCCACCCCTACAGTATTACCAAATTCTCAATTTAGAGATTTTCTCAGGGTCATTTTAAACCTCTCACAGACAGATCTTCCCTCTTCCTTGTAGGGCTCTCTCCCCATGCCCTATCTGCTCATATCCCATCTCCACAGAGTTTTGGCTGGCTCTCCACACTGTGGGTCACCTGGTGGCCTCATCCATGTGGAGAAAAGCTTGAAAACTCAGCACCATCTAACATAAAGGCTCAAAAAAACCAGAAGGCAGATACAACAAATACAAGAAAGCTTGAGAATTTTAAATACTTGCAGGTGCTGACGCAGGAGTTTCTGTGGTAGAAATGACCAGCTAACCCTGAAACGAGAGGCCACTCATTTTTTGTGCAAGCACTAAGCTTTTATGACTGTGCATTTGGAATGTGTTTCTGTGTAAGGTGGGGTTAGCATGCCACTGCCACTTTCCTGCTGTATAAGCTTAGTCAAGCTTCGTGAAGCCCTTACCTGAGAATTGCACTGCCTTCAGGAGATGGGGCTGTGGCATCTCTAGATCTTTCCTTCATCTCAAGGCCAAGAGGCGTGATGACAGTCTCTAGTGTTAAGCCCATAGCTTTGGGCTCTGAAGAATCAGGGCACAGCAGAGACGTGTGTGAAGGCCAGGGGCAGAGGACACAAGAGCATATATTTAGAGGACAGGGTGCCTTGGTACATCCTGCGTGTTGAGCCCTAGCTGAGGAGATCACCGCAAGGGGGTCAGTGGAGCTGATGGGACATGGAGGGCATGTGTGATGTCTATAGCCAAAGGTGGGAGAAAGCCCTGCTAAGGCCTAGCCTTGGGCACATAAGGTGTTCTGGATTTGCATGCTACATGATGTAGAGCCTCAGGTTAGTGGGGACCTGCCTCAAATTACAGCTCCATTAGCCTGGACAGCTGGCTATGAGTCTCATACACCGCTCAGAGCTGATGGCTGGGACTCTTCTGCTGGGTGGTTTTCTGTAGTGGTGCGGAACATCAGCGTTCTTTCTTGCAACTCTAAGAGGCATAAATCCCTTTCCCTACAGGCCTGTTTGTAGGCCTGATTGCCTGAGGGTGGGAAAACTCATCATGATTAACTTGTCAGGATGGTATGAGTATCTCTGAATGCCGCACACGAGCTTGAATTGACATGAGTTTTTTTTAAGCAGGAAACACTAGATGAGGGCTTGTCAGAGCAATAGATGGGGCTAGGATTCCATATCATTAACACTCAGCCTGTGTATTGCAAAATCACCTGGCAGGACAAATATGATCCAGATCAGGTGTGTGCACACTGTTGCTTTGTGTTGAATTAGCTAGAACATGCTATATAGTGTTTATATTGGCTTCATGTTTTACATTGGCTGCAGGAAGACATATGATACCCCATCTGGCATGAATTCTGTTGGACTAAAGTTACCCCATAACAATTCGGAGGATAAATTTGACTAGGCAGAGTGGTATACACTGCATCAGTGTTTTGCTGCATGGGGTCTCAGCAGTTTTAATCCAGTCCTGGGTACCCTCAAACAAAACTTTCTGTCTCAGTACTGCTTAACTGTGCAAGTATGTGTGATGCTCATGGGGATGTTTCCCTGAAGAAACGTGAGCCCTGCTCCTGCTGAAAGGTTATATTAGTGTTATTTCTTAGATTGCTACTTCAGTAGCTGCTGTGTGTGGACTTGACCTGTAGACTATGTCTTTCTGGGGTGCATCTTCCAAGCAAGGTTAAGATACAGGTAGGGTGACCTCCTGTTTTGCAATGACAGAACTGGAAAGGATCTCAGTATGTCCTCTAACTCATAGCCACAACCAAGTCCACCTTGTCTGTCCTGACAGATAATTGTCTGATAGTTTCTGCACCCTGCAGTGCTGGAGAATCTGTCTCTCAGCAATAGACACTTACCCCAAGGTCTAACTGGAAACTCCAGTGCTGCAGTTTAAACCTGGTTCTTCTTGCCCCATTAACTGTGTTTGAGGAGAATGTTTTTTCCTCTTCCCGAGGCACAGCCCTTTCCCTGCGTTATCCTTTAAAACATTTGCACAGCAGGCTCTGCAGTGAGACAGGGAGTGAAGTATGCATGGTGGGAAGCATCCAAAACTTGCTCAGATCTGCATTGAGTTTCCAATACTAATTGAGCCTTCTGTGACTCATCTTCATGCTTGTGCGTCAACTCATGTAGATATCTTCAGAGCAAGCAAAGCACTGGATCGCTGCGTGCTCGCATGGACAACAGCACCAGGTTTTATGGTTGTTGTCCTCATGAGAGGACAGAGCTATGATACAAGATAAGTTCATAAGAAAAGTATGGTGGTTGTTTACTGAGATATTCAACTCTGAAACACGCTCAATTTGCAACTACAAGAAAATGGTAAGAGTAATAATCCCTGCTGAGAGCCTAACTACTTTTGAAAACAAGTTGTCTCTTTCCATCTGATTTAAATTTGAGAGAACCGCTCCATGTCCCAAAGCTGAATGATTTTATCACCTCTTCACCAGCCAGAGTACGTGATGACAGATTTTTTGATCAAACTAAAGAATAACTTTGCTGAGAGATCTCCCAGTTTTCACCCATCTGAGAAGCCCTGATGTTTCCTTAGAATCCGCTCACCCTTTTGTTGCGAAGGTGGCTTGCTCTGAGCACAAACCAGCTCTCTAGGGCTGGAGAGCAAAGGGAGGCTGCAACACAGTCTCCAGATAAAGCTTGGAGGTAGGAGCTTCTTTCATTAAGCTCAAAGATGTGTAATTTTTTTTTTTTTTTAAGAGTGTGCTAACTGCATTCAGTTAGAAGCACTGTTCATGGGGTAAAATGCGTAGGATGCTAAAACAGTTATATTAATTGTATTGCTTAAAAATGTGCAGAGTAAACTAAAATGGGCCTTTTTTCTGGCATGCTCTTCTTCGGAGAATTTCCTGAAAAGCCCTTCCTTGGATCGGTGATCGTGCACCGTCTTACAGCCAAAAAGCACTTGGCAGAAAGGTAATGTGAATGTGACCTTACACATCAGAAGGCAGCAAAGTACTTGCATGCTGATGCACTTTTCTCAGCTGCTGCTGACAAATTAATTTCCAGGGCAGATACAATAGCTGATCTAGCTTGGACAATGGTTTTCCTTTCCACAGCCACATGCAGTAATGAAAACAGCAATTTCCAGTGATACTTTCTGCCCGAGAGTAGATCTGTTGCAGACTTCACATCCCCTCACTTAAGATATCTCCAAGTCCAAACTGGAAAGCTTGGTTCCTTCTGAAATCAAGTGGCATGTTCAGAGTATGGCTTGTGCTAAGGATCTTGGGCTGGAATTTCTCACCGTCGGCTATAGAGGGAGCCTTGATGAGTGACTCAGATCTGGAAGGGACTTCAGCACAATAGGAATTGCCTGGTTTAGGAGAAAATTGAGTAGTCAGAGCTACAGGGAGAGCTGTACTGATCTACTCCTTAGGGTTTCTGGCCAGCCATGTCCTGGGGTGAATGATTGCGACCTGGGTGAATAAAGGATGCTTTGTACTGTAGTCAAATTCAGATACCTGGGGGAGGGGACCAGGGAATGAAGCAATTCTGTTTGTTTTGAACCAAGACAGTCTTAAAAAAAAGCAGGGGGAAAAAAAAAAAAGATAAAATAAACCAGAAATATTGAGTCAACCTAGAACATGGTGTTTGATCTGAAACACAATGTTCCATTTTACAGTTTAATTTCATTTTTTTCTAAAGTCAGGTTTTTCAATAAAACCTCCAAAAGGCTCATTTCAGAAACACCTACATGAAGTCAACCTCTTTGCTTTGAAAACACTTTGGAATGAAATGTTTTGAAGTTTAAAAAAGAGCCTCCTGTATTAGGCTTGTTGGTTTTGTTTGTTTTTTTGGCAAAAGGTGCTTGTCAAATTCAGCCCAACTTTGTGAATGGTTTATATCCCTCCGAAATTAAACTCTGGTCAAAGTTACTGTTCACTGCACAAATTCACCCGCTGTATCTATGAATCCACCGAGGGCAAAACGGAGTCTGTGATTCAACCCGGAGCTGTTCCACCTCCTTGGAACCAGGGAGGAGAACCCAGGGTGTTTTCATAAAGGAAGCGATTCAGCTCTCAGTAATCAAAACCCAGGTCCTGCTTCCTTTCCAGGGGCATCTGGGGTCCCCTTGCTGCAAGTGGCCAAAATTCTCATTGTCTCCATGAGGAGTTAAAGCACTTCCTGCCATCAGATGAAGAAAATAGAAGAGCATGGGAAGAAATGGCCCAAACCCCTTTCATTTATCTGCTTCCAAGAAAAAATATGAGTACAAGACATGAGGTTTCTTTTCAGGCACTTTCTAATGACTCGGATGATCCAATGAAACAAATGAGAGCAGCCAGGGGAGCGCTCGCTCCGAAAGGGCAGAGAAATATTTGCCAATGCAGCAGCTCTGCAAATGTGTGAGGCTGTTAAGCTCCTAATCCCATGTCTTATTTTTATGAATTTTCACACTAGTGGGATATAATGAACGCTGAGCCCAAAGACATTAATTACTCAGGTCCTTTTTTTGAGAGGAATTTCGATGGAGTGTAACGTTTTAAATTACAAGGTGTGAAATAAACTCTACAAAACTTACAGCTTTAGTGGAGGAACTCCAAAATCAAATAAAAATGCAAAACCGCTGATGAAGTCCAATTTACTGTAAAATACCATGGATCATGGTGTTCCAGTAATTTTTTTTTCCCTACATACTTTGGTTAAAATAATTTATATCCGCTGCAGTGTTTATGTACCTTAAGCTTTATTTATTAAAGGATATGTATATTTCAAGCCCGGTTTTAATGAGACATGCTGAAATCTGTAAGGTACAGTGCGACTTTTGTTCTAATCAGCACTAAATCTCTTCTCTTTACTTTTTCTGTGTTGAAAACATTCATGTTGGACGGAAAGACCTGTGTGTGTATGTGCGTGTATATAAATTTCAGATATGTATAAATATATATGTAAAGTAATAAGCAAAATTTATTTCTCTTTTTTCTATCATCAGGGCAAATACTCCATCATTGTTCAGTCTGAGCACTTAGAGTCACGGATGGATTTTATCCTTATTCTTAGAACAGGACAATTATTTCTTTTTTTAGGCAAATTATTTATTTGCCAAAATTGTGCTTTAGGTTGGCTGAAAATGTTTGTGAATTCACATCAGCTTGACGAACTGTTCTGGCAAAGGAAGAAAAAGAAATCCAAGTGTTTTGGCTTTGTTTTCTAATGAAATGTTTTGAGATTTCATTTTGAAACAACACCCTTAAACTAAAGTTAACATCAACTAAAAAATACTCTGGAAGCTTAGAAATGTCTTAAAATTGGGAATTAAATGGGGCCTTAGGGATGTTCCTTGGGGGAGTTGCTTTAAAACTTTCTTCCTGTGTTTTCGTTCTTGCAAGGAAATAGAAAATGTTTTTGCTCAGATAGATGAATTTGAAAACTATAATGTTTATGGTCTTTCAGTACAGAACTAGGAGTAAGTTCTAAAAATTCTATTAGGTTTTAGGAACCTAGTCAAACTTAAGCCATATTTTCAAGACGTTGTAGAAAGCCTGGCTTTCATTGACACCTCAGGACAAGATAAAAGGTATTTAACTGCTTAACCTTTTCTGATAGTACTGGAATAGGGGTATGAAACTGGTCATGCAAATGTCCCTTGTAGTGCCTAAACTGCTTTGAAAATGGTACAAAGGTTCCTAAATCCCTTTAAATGTAGTACGTAGCATGGATATCATGGGCAGGAAAGTGACTCTCTTTCCTTACAAAACAGTTTTTGATGAAAATTAAAAAGTCCACTTCTGCCAATTTTTGCTTTGATTTAATGAAAAAAGGAAATAGGAAAATCTTTAGTTTGAAGGTGCCCGTCACAAAAAGGGCAAAATAAAATCTCTTCTGTTTTTACAGAAGTGGAAAATGGAAAATTTCTGGTAAAAATCAACTTTGCTAGGCTTTTTCCCAAATATCTGTATTTCAGAGGCTATCTGTAAAGCAGAGAAGGTTTCAGGTCTGGTGAACTTGATTTCTTCCCCGTGCTTTCCTCTGCACATAAAGCCACTTATTTTTCGGATGAAGTTAAAGGCACAAGTTCCCAGCAGAGCAAAGTGAAGTCTGGGGGCAGAAGGGGGAGACTTTTCTCTGTTTCATGGAAAATTTTTGCTTTAGAAGTGAATACATTTCTCGAGAGCGAACCCCGAAGCCCAGAAATGGCTGACCAAGGAATTTAAAGGGAGAAACACTCAGAGTCGGGGAGCAGAGTAATAAAGTACAGGTTTGTTCTGTAACAAATTCCAGTGCTTGCAAAACTTTTTTAGACATATGGAAGTCCA
This sequence comes from Strix aluco, assembly GCF_031877795.1. Taxonomy (NCBI): domain Eukaryota; kingdom Metazoa; phylum Chordata; class Aves; order Strigiformes; family Strigidae; genus Strix; species Strix aluco. The sequence goes on along the minus strand of NC_133938.1, from coordinate 29,027,314 downwards.
TTTAGGAGGAAAATTGGTTGCAGCCGCTGATTCAGAACCTATTGGAATCAGTGGAAACGTTTCCATTGTCTTCTGTCCTGAAGAAATGCTGTTTCTGTCCTTCCTTCCATCCCTAGACTACGCTCAGTCTCTGGGCCATATGGATTTCATCTCCCTCAAAAACATGTAAGAGAAGAGGGTTTGGCTGTTTAACGGCATGATGTAGCTATGTGGACAGGAATGGTTGATTTCTACTTGATTGGCTACAAATCAGGTAACCAACACCTCGGTTTCAAGTGGCTGGCTTTGGAGGAGTTATCTGGGTGCATCTGGCTCTCCTATCGCAGAGCCGAACGTGGCTTTAATCACATCAGTACGCTAATTGTGCCCCTCAAGAAGAGCTTAGAGGAGGGAGGGTGTGTGTTTTGACAACCGTCAGATTTCTTTATTGCTGACCATAATTGCTGGGCTGTCCCTGGGAAAGCGCACTGGGTAATTGCTTATCTGGGTAGTACCCCCCTTCAGCTATTTCAGCTCAGAGACTTTTCTATCATTAAACCCAAAGCCAGGCTGCCTGCAGAGGGTGGGTGAACCAAACCCACCAAGAACTGATTCTAAAGGATCGATTCCTGTTTCTCTTTCTGCAAGGCAGGCTCCCAAAAATGGGGGCACAGAAGGGGACGGATGCTCACAAGCACCCCTGTGTTCATAGGGTATCACCTCCAGATGTACTTGTGATCATGACTACTACCTGCCTCCTCCCACTGAGGCCAGGACAAGTCCCCACAGAAGGGCTGACACCCTGCAAAGCAAGAAATGTTGAAGTATTTCAGCCTCTAGAAGGAAACGTTGATATTTTTGGCCTGGACTAGGTTTGAGAGAGAGCACGACATCAGATGTGAGATGCAGGACAGAGGTGGTTTTTTGCCTTCAGACAACACCCATTTTACTGGAATTGGTCTGTAAGAGACCTCTACCAGGCACGCAGACCATGTCAGCAAGCAGCTGAGCGGGACTCCTGGAGAGGGGCTGACACACGGACACGACAGACGCCTTGCTGGCACCAGAGGCAGAAACCTGGGGTTTGCATTTTCTGGAGGAAATCATGACAACTCCATGAGCACACACAACACACTGAGAATGGAGGGCTGGAGCTCAGCTCCCCCTGCCACCTCAGACCTGCTGTGTGGCCCAGACAAGTCCCATCCCTTCACTGTCCCTCGTTGCCTTTCGTTCACGTCTGCCTTGCCCCACCAATGCTCCACGTCCTTTGGGGTAAGAACTGCCTTACGCAGAGGCGCCCATCTCCGCCTCCTGTTTGTAATGACGATCCCAGTGCTACCATCATCTCCAGTGTAAGTTGTCGTGCCAACAAGGAAATCTTCCCTGAAACCGATTCTTGGTATCAGCTGGCTCTGTTCCCCTCCTCTTTCCACTGAACTGCAAGTTTCGTGGCAATCTTCTCCGGGTATTCTGGACAATGAATGTGTTTCTTGCCATGTAATTAAATTATCCACTTTACAAAGAAAAAGATGTGGTTTTGTTCCCATTACAAAAACAAACAAACAAGGACTGATATTTATTACAGGCCAAGGCTACTCAACAAGTGTTTTCTGGAGCTCTAATAAATTGCTGAAGAAAGTTTACAGCTGAGCCCTAAAGATGGTTTAGTTTTCCAAGTGGCTGGGATGTATTTATTTTCCATTTTCTTAACCCACAGCATGGTGAACAGCTTAACGTGCTCTTTCCAGGGTTCAGACGATGTCAACCCAAACCCATGCTCTTCACCCCGAAACAGTTAACCGCTTTTTAATTAAAACCACGACAATTATTCATTTTCAAGTTTCGTATTTATTTTTCCCCGTTTGCGCAGGCTGCTATTTGGTTTTGCTCCCACTTCATTAAAACGGCTTCCAAAAAAAAATAGTATAAAAAGAAACCTAAAAACCCCAGCCACACACCCAAACCAAACAACACAAGTATCTGGGAAGGAACCTTTCATCCAAACGGTGTTTTGGGTGTCAAGGGCCGGGCAGGTTAGTGATGATTTTGCTTTGTGGCATCTGGAGAAAGCCTTGTCCTTTGAACAGTGGGCAAAAAGAAGAGATGGGTTTGACTGTTAGAAAGAAAGCAGCAATGCAGGAAACCCTGAGGACATCAGTCTCAAGGTTGCAGAAGGAGAGGGACAACCGGCGGCCATCAGCGAGTGGGTCAGGGCAGCCACGTGCAGCTGCTGTGGAGTCTCCATCACGTTGTGTTCCCTGTGCAATGAGTAGCCCAACAGCTCAGCAGCCAGGCCCAGGGACTCTCGTCCTGCAACAGTTTAAACGAGCTCCTCACTTTAAGCACATCCTTCGTGCACGAAGATGAGTGTGGACAGATGTCCCCGTGGGAGCAAGGCACTTAAATACAAGTTGGTTGGTAAGCACATGCTTAAGTGTTTGGCTGGATTAGCAGACTGGTATTGAAATGTTTGCTTTTGAGAGAGCCCCCAAAACATTAAAAAGTTGATTTTTTTTCAGTTCATTACTGGGCCTGCCAATGACATCATTCATTTGCAAGATGAGAAAAAGTGTTTAAACGAGATTAAAAAAAAAATTAAACAAGAAGCAACTTTAATGACCACTTACAAAGGAGATTTATGGACGTGCATAAAGCTGCTTTCCATGGGAGAGGGACTAAGCTTTTAACAGTTACCTTCCTTTGGATTTTTTTTCCCTCTTGCAATATAATACCCACAAATATTTGTGAGTTGTGACTGTGCTCCGAAGGGTTAGTCCTCTTCCAGAAAGGGGGGTGGAGGGAGAAAAGACGAAAACAGTGGTGCCAATTTGTCTGCCCAGACTCTGATTATGGGAGGGTTGGGTTTTTTTTTTTTCTTTCCTGCAGGGGAGAGAAGCTGGTGGGACGCTTTCTCTCTCCGGGGCTAGGGATATCTGATATCCAGCCCAAGAGCAGTCCAGCAGACTGAACTTTCATCTCCAGCAGTGAGGGATTTATAAAAAAAAAAACCCAACCAAACCTTGTGGATAAGCTTCTCAGCTAAACTTGCAGGAGATCTTGGAGTTTCTGCTGGGGAAATTAGGGCCATTTGAGCGTCTGATTGTAAAGAGCAGAGATCTTTATAATGTGCGTGGAGAAGGGGTGAGAGAGAGAAGATCACTTGGAGGAATGGAGGTGGTTTCAATACATCTATTTATTTATTTGTGTGCCCTGGGCCCTGCCCTCCTCCTGCCTAGCCTGCTATCCAGTGACCCTCGGTCCTGATTAAAGTTCCCAGGTGACCTCTGAGTGCTTTTGTTACCCTGCTGGTAATAAAACCCCGGTTAAACGGCTGGCTTATCCAAACCCATGGCTCCTTACACAGCCAGCTCTGGAGCCAGATCAAATCTGAGCCCTTGGGAACATGCAGCTTAGCCCTAATTTAGCTTGGCTAGCTCTGTTTAGCTGGCTCGGGGGGGTTCCTGGTGGCTGTCTCAGTGCCCCCAAGTAGCCATGGTAGATGAGTAAGCAACCTGAAAGGGCCACAGCCTTGTTTCTTACTAGGCAGAGTCCTGGCTCCTGAGGCAGGTAACCCTACTGAAATCCTTGAAGGGAACGGAGCAGGCTTAGCACGATGAAGACAAATGCCATCCACCTGCAGGACTGTGTCCTGTCACCCTGCGCTCACGCGGCTCCTGGCTGCTGGAGCAAAGCCATGGTGGGGAGATGTTTGTGCGATACTGCTGCAGTTTCCTGGTGGAATCCATGAACGCCCATCTTATGTTGTCTTGAAAGGCCATGATGTGCGTCATCTGTTCTCTCCACCTCAGACATGGTGCTGATCCTTGGGATCATCTCAGGGCAGTGCTGACACACACCTCCTGCAGAGGTGGCCTCCGCAGCCAGAGGCAGAGCTGATAGCCACATGGGCTTTCTTAGCAAAAGCAAAGCCAGGAAAGTGAAGAGCTGAACTCAAGTTCAGATCCACAGACCATCCAGGCTGGACAAGAGGACATTCCCTTCCTCCTTGTCCCTCTTCCACTTGGTAGAAAGCTTGTAGAAAAAGAAAATAGGAAACTAGTTCTTGCCATTGCCAGCTGGTGAATGTGCTTGTCATCTCTGTTGAAAGCTAGGTGGCAACTGTTGAAGCTCAGTCTGTCTTGAAATCTAAAAATTGGGACTTGTACAGACAAACTGATGAACAAATTTCCACTTTCCCAGTCCCCTCCTCCACTTGTGTTTTATAAATGACAAGGCAAGGGAAGGGCTCCAGCCCTAACTGGGTGGGGGAGATCTGAGTAGGGCAGATTTGAAAAGGTAGGAGCCCTGCTAGTGAAAACTCCAACCCAGGTGCTGCACAGACAGCCCAGCTGCCCCTACCTCGAAAATCAAACCTCTGAGACTTGGGCGTACTCCCAGGGGCCATCCAGATGGGACTTCGCAGAAATGTCGCTCAGGAGGAGATTTCCCTGGCTGCCTTTGGCTCAGGACTCCCTCCCCAACCCTTAGCTGACCATGCCACCAAGCCTGCTATGTAGTGCCAGTTGCCATGATGGTTCTGTTGCTGTGAGGTGGCTTTATCCCCCCCTTGGGTACCACATACTTTCCCATCCTTCCTCGCCTCCCCGCCCCTCCCGTGGCCAGAGGAGATAGCGGACAGAGCACCCCTTACCTGGTGTGCTGGGGCCACCTCCCTTATTACAACTGGAACCCAGCAAAAACATGTAAGTGCGTGGCTTTGCCCCACCATCTAGATGGGGCTGGAGCCCCATGCGTTGTGCATGTGTGCAAGTGCTCTGTTGCCTCAGGTTCTAAATCTTGTACAGTGTCAATGCTGCGATATTCCTAAATAAGTTCTCAAAGCCTAGTATTTATCACCCCCATGAACCAGTAACAAGCCACCTCGCTCTGACTGGAGATGTGATAGCACTTCCAGGAATGATTGTGTGTGATGTGAACTCAGCCCCTGGTTCAAAATATTATGCAGAGGAATAATAAATCTCAGTTTTAAATTGCTGCCCCATTTAAGCTTTGATTAGACTCTGATGGTCTGTTCACCCTGGAGCTGCTGGTATTAATCTGCATGCTAAACCCTAATTATAAACTGCTCATGGCATTTCCAGATGATATCAAGATGTTTGGGATTAAAAGAAACCCTGATGTTGAGTTTACAGCTTGAAATGAGTGTAGACTACCTGATCCCCACAGATCTAATAACACACCTCTATGTGGGGAAGAAAGGAAGAAAAGAGGGAGGTTTGGCCCAAGTGTATAGCAGGAGTTTGTGCGGGAGAGGTCTGGCTCCAGACCTGAATGTGTGCATACATACCCAAACGCTCCCACACACCTATATGCACCCACATGTTCCTACAGGTGCTGTCTGTCTCCAGCTCAGTGTAGTTCTCATCCAGCCCTGGGCAGAGCAAGTACAAAGAGGCTTGAGACCAGACATTTCAGTGAATCAGCATGACAGGGTGATGGCAGGAAAACTTTCCAGGGCAAAAGAGTTCTAGTTTGGCTCTCCAGCACCTGGGCATCCATCAGTGGGGATATCGCTAGGCTGGGCAAGGGACAGGACAGGATGGATGCAGCCTGAGAACTGGCCAGCAGCAGAGAGATGATTTGATTTGATGCCTCTCATCAGCTTGCTCTAAGGAGCTGTGGCTGATGTTTTGGGGTGCAAAGCAGTGGAGGTCTATCTCAGAGCACTCCCTCTCCAAAGTAGCTGCTGCTATGGGCTTAGGAGAGGAGTAAGCATCATTTGCACCCTTCTGTCCTCTGAATCACCTATCTAAACTGCTCGCACCCCATCAAGGTCCTCAGGAGAGCAGTGCTGGAGGGCACCCAGCATGTCTTAGAATAGCTGGGCACCTTGCGTGGTTAAGGCCAAGAAGCGCAGAGCAGTAATAAATTGTGTGCGCATTTTGGTCAGGTTTCCTGAAGGCACAAGCTTGTGCAGCGGTAGTGGCTGTTAGCTCCTCCTTCTCCCTGCAGCCCTCCTGCAATATTATTTTTAAACTACTAGGATAAAGCAAATTTGGCAGATTGAAAAAGGGCTCTAAGACATTACATGCTGACAAGTTTAATGAAAATAAGGTGGGGAAGAGAGGGAACTACTTTTCCTCACTGAGAAAAATGCTTCACCTGAGCACCATATTAGTAGACAGCTGAGAATCCACACCTGTGTGTCACAGCCTCCACGGGTTCTTCTGCCTGTTTTTTTAAAAAAAAACCTCAGATAGAAGAGATTTAGGGCACCTGAAACAAGCGTGTAGTCTATGCTGGGAGAAGCATGTGATATGGTGGTCAGTGCAGAAGAGCTGAATGTGGGAACAGAGCAGGTGAAGACATGGCTTGCTCAGTGCTTGGTGCCTTCCTACGCCCACTAATGCCAACTACAAGGATGTGAGCTGCCCTGGGGATGTTAATGCTGCCCAGCTGCTCATCTGCTCTGAGTATTTCTTTTTGGCTGCAAGACCCTTGGGAAGGTTGTCAGCTCCTGTTTGTTCTACCTGAAAACTATCACCAAGACTGTGGTGCTAGGAAGCCCCTGTTCAGACAGATGCGAAGGTGAGGGGAATGTTTCTGAGGGCTTGTAGCATACTTGGATAGCCCATATATTGGAGCTGCTAGTGCTGGATTTCATGGGAAATTTCAGGAATCGGAGTGAATACTTGAGTTAGAGACTTTGTCACTGCACTGCAGACTGAGCTTGTAATTTTCTATGAGAAAAGAAAGCAGAAGCAAATGTGCTGGTCATCTGCAGAGGTGCAGATCTTTGGTTTTCCCCTTATTGATATGCAACTGGGGGAGGGAGAATGGGAGAGTTTGTGGTTTCTGCCTCACCTTCTCTGAGCATCAGATATAGTCACAGCATAGGAGATAAGTTTTGAGGTGGGGCTCTAGCTGGTGAGTCTCACTGATGTTCTTCAAAATGATAACCACTTTTGGGAGCAGGAAGGGCCAAACTGGGGTCTGGCTGTCGTCTGCAGTGTGAGGCTTGGCCTTTCAGCTGTGGGTGCTTCAGGATCTTTGGGCTTTCTCCTCCCCTGGCAGCAGAGGCTCAGAAGGTCCCTGCCTTTCTGGGAGTGTGAGCAGGAGGCAATTTTTCACTAGACAGCCTGGGAGGGTAGAGGAATGGGGCTGTAAGCAGTTGCTAGGCAGGGGCATGCTGGAGAGGAAAGATGGGATGGGAGGATGGTAGGAAATGGGAGCTACCTCTTCAGCTTGACACCAAGCCAGTGGTGAGGTGGGGAATAGATGTCTAACTGACTGCTTGATGGCCAGTTGAAATGGGATGTGCATTTGCTGTCATGGCCCATCTGTGGCATGGGAGTCCTTCCCAGCCTCAGGGTCATGAGAGCTGGGGTATTCTATCACCTCTGCCTTGGGTTTGGTGCTGAAGACAACCTGCCTTTGCATCAGTTTTCCCATCTGAAACAGGGGGAAGTGTGTTGAGATCTCTGGATTACAGCAGGCCATGGTATGGCTCATTCCTGCCCTATGGCCATTTATTCTGTAGAAACTCTTAGAGGCCCTAGAGTGAGTGTGTGGGCTGGCTACTAGACACTTGCACAGGAAGAAAACTGATGCATCTAAGTTGGGTGGCAAATGCCTCATCCTCTTCTGCCTTCACTGCTGGTGGCTGGAGGGGGAGAAGATGAACACTAGAAAGCAATACCCTTGAGCATTCGGGTAAGCTGATAATATCGGCCTGTACTCTAACCTGAAGTTTTCTAAAACTTTGAATCAAGTTAAAAGAAACAGCTAATGAATGGATGTTTCGTGCTTGTCCTGTTAAAGATGGTCCTACTTCTGTTTCAGTGGCAGGCTGAGATCTGCAGCTATGTAGAGCCCTGAAACCCCTTGGCTTGCTCACCCAGGAGCTCAGAGAGCATGTCCTTCATCCCCTCCCTCTCCTCATCTGTCTGATTCTTTCTTTTCTGTTTGTCTCTTGCTCATGATCTTTGTGTGCCACTTTGGTCCATCACTTTCTTCTCATGTGACCTATTTCCTTCACGTGACAAGGTCCCTTCACCCATCCCACCCATTCCCTCAAGCTTGGGCTGATCTGCAGTACAATAGGACACCCTGCTACAAAGAGCACATTGCACCTCTGGTGGGATTTTTTTTTTTTTTCCCTGGCACTATCTCTACCTCTGCCTTCCTTTGGCTTCCCATAGGCAAACCATGCTCTCCATGGAGCAGAGCATCATGGATGCTGCACTAATTCTGCCCTCTGGCACATGCAGAAGAGGGCAGCATTGCTTTGAAAGACTAGCTTGGTCCTAAAGGCACTACAGATGGTCTAGGGAGAGGCAGTTCATTAGTCAAGGTGGCAGCACAGTCACCATCCCTGTCAGATCCCAGGAGGTTCCTACCACACTCATTTCTGCACTGCAGGTGTGCCTTGGCCTAGGGCCTGCCTGGTCATAGAAAGCTGAAAGAAGAGCTGCAGCCCTGTAGTTATATTGTGCAGTCTTGGAGGCCTCCCACTGTTCCTAACATACTTTTGAGACAGCTGGAAGAATTTTCCCCAGGTTCATCCTGTCCCTCAGCATAGTTCTCTCACCCAGTCCCAGAAATCCAGTTGTATTGCAGGAGGCATCTGGGAAAAGAGGTGTTTAGGCCACTTCCAGAATATGAATCTGGTATCCCATGTTGCTATTCAGCATGTGTGTGCTGTATGTGTGGGGAGCACCTGTGGCTCACCTCAGGGTAAAGCCACAGTAGCTGGTCTTGGAGCTGGGCTCCTTTATTGCCTTGCAGGTGAGACTCTCCCTTTAGCAGATGCACACATGTCGATGTGGTCACCCACAGCACCAACATGCTTTCACCCACCATCTTTCCAGGGCATCTGCTGGTATTGGCCTGCATTCCCAAACCCCAAGGCTGGGAGGGAGGGTTGTCTAAAGGATGCCCTTAGATCTGGGGAGATCTAAGGAGAAATACTTCTTACCACAGATGTCGGTGAGGATATCGGTGAAGGTGGCACAGAGAGCTCTTGTTCTGGTTTCCATGGCTTCTGCTGTCACCCCCATGGCAGAGGTTGCCTGGGGCTAAGAGCAGACCCTACCACCATCAGAAAGGGATGTTTATGGCTGGGGCTCTGCAAGCACCCACTCAGAAAAGCCAAGTCAGTTGCGACATTGATTTGAAGGAGAAGAGGGAGAAAGAGGGTAAAACCCAGCTCACCAAGAAAGAAGGCAGCCAAATATCTGGGAAAGGCAGAGAAAAAAGTGTTTCGTGCACTGGGCAGCCCGCAGGGGTATGTGCAGATAATTATTCTTCAGAGCATGGAAGTGCGTACACCCACCCACCCTGCTGTGCCTAAACCTGGAGACCCTGAGAGCCAGGGTACAAGATGCCAGCGGACAAAAGCCAGGGTGATACAGCCTCTCACACCCGTGTGAAGACACACCTCCTTCCCCATCCAACACGGGGGCATGTACCGCAGGACATCACACAAAAATTCTCCCTCACATGCAGAAAAAGGGCCACACCAGTACGCAATAAGGCACACACTGCTGCGTACGTAGGTGCACACACACTGTGTTTTGCATGTGTACACACCCGCACATTTCTGCGCACGCGCACAACCTTGCGCCGGTGCTTTTTCTGGCCTTTCCAGCGCGTGCCCACCAGCTTTGCTTGCCCCTGAGCTGGGGACAGCAGAGCCCCGCAGCCCTGCCATGCTCATTTGGGTCTTTGAGACTGCAAAGGGTAAACTGGGACCAGAGGCGGGGGGGGGGGCTGAAAGCAAACTAATGATGAAAATGTCTCCTCCATGCCTGTGCCTTAATTAAATGCATGGAGAGGCTCGGGGAAGCACATCTGTTTTCAATCTGGAGCCCTTTGATGGCATCAAATGTTCTTTCCCCAGATCAGGGGGGATGGAAATTCTGGGCTGGCTGTGGCAGCCCAGCCACTGGGACACAGCGGCCTTTCCTGGCCCGCAGGACCCTGGCCCTGGCCACCAGCCCTGCTGCCCTCAGGGCCCCTCTGCGGCAAGCAAGGGTCTGGGGGTACCTCCCTGCACCTCCACCTGTGTTTGGTCACGGGGGCCAGCCGGGCCAAGCCAGGCTGCTGGGACATCTTTGCTTGCTGGCCTGAGAAGCTCCGAGTGCATCCTCCTTCTCCTGTCTTTTTACTGTTTCCCTTTTTGGCCTTTTTTCCCCCCTTGCTCTTTTGCTCTGCTCTCCTTTTGGTCTGTCTTCTCTTTCTTAGTTCTCTGTTGCACTTTTTCTTCCCCTTTCAGTTTTTTTCCTCTTCCTTTCCTCTCTCCTGTTCACGCTTTCTCTTCCGTTTCTCTTTCTCACCTTTTCATCTGCATTTTTCATTTTCACTATTTCTCTCCTTCTGCCCTGGGAACCCTCCCCAGAGCCGTGCTCACCCTCCACTCCGGGTGACCCGGGCCCCCCCCCCCTTACACCCCTCTCACCCCCTAACCGGGGGCTCCCCCAGCCACCCCCCACGAGGAGCTAATGAGCCCAGTGGGGCCGGCGCTGTCCACCCCCGTCGCGAGTGGGGAGGGCGGGGGGGGCCGCGCCGTTGCCACGTCCCGGCGGGGCCCCGCGGGCCGCCCTCCCCCGGGTGCCCGGCGCGGCCGGAGCGGCGCGGAGCCGCCCCCGCCGTTTGAAGTGCGGGGCGGAGGGGAGGGGAGGGCAGCGCAGGGGCGGAGGGAAGGAGGGGGGGGAGCCGCCGGCAGCGGAGGCGGAGGGACGGGGCGCACCCGCCCCAGCGGCCCCACAGCCACCCTGCGCCTCCCGGCCGGCGGCAGCGCCCCGCGCCGCTGTCCCGAACCGGCCGCGCCGCCTCTCCCCTCCGGCATGTTTTAAGCCCGGCCCTGCCCGCTCCCCTTCGGGCTTGCCCTCCCGCCGCCGTCGGGTCCCGTTTCCCCCTCCCCCCCCTTCCCCTCCCCCCCTCCCCCCCCGCCTTTTCGGTCCTTGCGCATCCCCCCTCGAAGGGCCGGCGGCTGGGGGGGAGCGGGGGCGGTGGGCGCCCGGGGGGGGCGAGGGCAGAAAAGCCCCGCTCGGCACCATGGCGTCCAGCTATGCCCACGCCATGGAGAGGCAGGCCCTGCTGCCCGCCCGCCTCGACGGCCCCGCCGGCCTGGACAATTTACAAGCCAAGAAGAACTTCTCCGTGAGTCACCTGCTGGACCTGGAGGAGGCGGGCGACATGGTGGCCGCCCAGGCGGACGAGGGCGGCGGAGAGCCCGGCAGGAGCTTGTTGGAGTCCCCCGGGCTGACCAGCGGCAGCGACACCCCGCAGCAGGACAGTAAGTGCGGGGACACCCCCCTCCTCCCCCCCCCCCCCCCCATTCCGACCCCCCTTCCATCCCTCCCCGGGGCGAGGGGCCTCTGCGGCCGCTCCACGTGTCCCGCGCTCCCGGAGCGGAGCGGCCGGGGGAGCCGCGGCGGCCGGTGCCGGCCCCGAGGGAGCTCCCGCGGGGAAGCGGCCGGAGGAGCCGCTGGCCGGGCCCTGGGCCGGCTCGCCCCGCTCGCCCAGCCGGCTTTCCCCGCCGCGCCCCGTGCGGGGACCCCGCGTCCCCCCGGCCCTCGGCGGGGCCGGCGCCCGGCGCCGTGCGAAAACGCTTGTTTTCCGCCAGCCGCGTCCCGGGCAAGGAGGGAGCGGCGAGTTGCCCTTCGCCGCCGTGCCGCGCTCGTCGGGCCCCGGCTGCCTTCGGGGGACCCGGAGGAGAGCAGCCCTGGGAGCCGGGCCGGAGGGCTGAGCCCCCTTTTCCATCGCCTGCCGGGGGGGGCTGAGCACGGTGCTTGGCTGGACGGGGCGAGGCGCGGTAGGCAGCTGAGATGCCCGTCCGTCCCTCCGCCCGTCCGTCGGTCCGTCCCTCTGGCCCGCCGCGGCCGGCGCCGTGGTTTGCGGGACACCGGGAAGCTGCTTGGGGCTCTGGACGGGAACCGGACGATTGTCCGACGACCCGCCCGGAGCTTCGCGGCTCGCCCACAGCCCGAGGGTGCGTGCGCGGCTGCAGAGCGCAGCCGCCGGTCCCCTCCTGCCCGAGCCCCGCTGCTCCCGGGCCCGGCCTGAGCGGGGCAGGGCGCGGAGCCGTCTCTGAGCAGCCCGTCCCAAAGGGCCCTCGTCTGGGAGCGCAAGTCGCCCTAAAACAAGAGCCCAGCGGCTGGCGGGCAGCGGGGATGGGCGCCGGCTTGCGCCGCATTTTCCAAGCGCCGCTTGTTATTTTCCAAGGGCAGCGCTGTCAGACAGGGCGAGCCGCGGCGGAGCGGGGTGGGGGGGGTGTGCAGGGCCAGCAAACCCACCCTTATCCTCTCTCTGCTTTTTGTTTTTTTTTTTTTTTTTTTAAAAAAATATCTATAGCCCCGGCCGCAGGGACCGGCCGCGATTTTCGTTGTGGGTACGGGCTGGCAGCGGCCGCCCCGCCGTGTCTCCCGTGGGGCGGGCAGGGGCCGCGGCTGCGGACACGGGCTCGCTTCCCAGGGAGCCCCCCCATCCCGGCCCGGGGGGCTGCCCTGCGGCTGCCGGCGAAAGACGAGAAAACGAAAAGCGAACGAAAATTGCAATTGCAATTTTCGTTCGCTTTTCGTTTTTTTTTGGTGGGTTTTTTGTTTGTTTGTTTGTTTTTTTGTTTTTTTTATTTCGCCGGGAGCCGCCTCTGACCCTCTTCCCCGCGGATCCGACGTGGCTTTCCCGGTATCCCGAAGGAAACCGGGCTGGGGACCAGGGGGGAGCCTTCCAAAAAAGCAGCCGCTCCTCACACTACCGCCCGTGGGATCCCCGAGGAAGGCGCTTTCTGCGGGCGGGGAAGCAGCCCCCGGGGGAGCGCGGCTCCCTTCCCTCCCGGCGACCCGCAGCGGGGCGCGGCTGGCAGACCCACCGCCGCTGGGAGATCGGGTGAAAAATCACCCTTGCCAGGACGTGGAAAAATGCAATTTCTGCCCCTAAAGGTGTGTATTTTAGCGGGGAAGGCAGTGATTGCTGCTCCCCCCGATTCAGCTCCCTGTGCTGCAACACTGCGGCCGGAGAGTCCCGGAGATACTAACCAACAAGTTGCGTAGAAAACTCTTTTTTATTTCTTCTGTTTCCCCTCCGGTTTCGATTATCATAGTTTATTTGGACCCGATTTACTCCTGATGCTGCCCCTTGCCAGCTGCTGAGCTCTCCAGAGCTGGCTCGGTCAGCCTGGAAAAGAGGGGCTGTGTTTCCCCGGTACCCACCCTGCTGTTAGAAGTTCTCTGAATGCTGTAAACGTTCTAATGCCGTTGTGGTGAATTAGAAAGTAAGAAAAAAAATAAATATTTGCTAGGGATAAATTCTCCCTGGTTTATTGGGCAGAGCTGTCATCTGGGCTTTCTAGCTCTTTCACTGATGCATTTAGCAGATCCCATGAGTCTCCGTGCCTCAGTTTCCCCAGCTATCGCGTGTGTTTCGTGAGATGTTTTGCAGTTTGTGCAGGAAAAGGACTGTGCTGGAGCTAGGCAGTGCTACAGAGGTATGAGCTCTTCTCGGTGAAAAATGAGAGCTGGTTCAGTGGAAAAGCTAACACAGGGCTCAGTTATTCTCCATGTTACTAAGGGAGAGAAGGTAAAAGCCGTTTGGAGAAATTGTGGAATGTCTCGAGAATACTAAAAATGTTCTTCCAACCTGGAAGAAAGTCAGCTAGTCTGTCACTGATTTCTGTCCCAAACTGAAGTGAAAAGCCAAATTATTGGAGCTATTTGTATGATCCAAAATTACGGGAAAAAGTTTGACACAGAAATGACAAAAGGTTTTATTTGGACATTTGAGATTGCAGGAACTGTTTCACCACTAGTTCATTTGAAAGGGGTTCAAGAGAAAATGTTTCCTCTATTAAAAAGAAAAAAAACCCAACATCCCTGGGAGTAGCTGTGATTGTAATATTTACAGGGAGAACTGTCAGCGTATTAAGGAGCTGATTTTTCAGTGGTGCTGCGAAGCTGTCACTCTCATAGACTTTAGTTCAACTTCTAGCTCTGAAAACCGTGCCCTAAATGCTGATACAATTCACAGCAAACCTCCCTGCCTCTGCCGCTTGGCCAGGAAGACTTTGCAATCTGAGTTCCTCTTCATCGCAAAACCACCTGTTAAGATACAACCAACTCTTGCTTTGGTAGCAGGGCTAAAACTGGGATGAAAATGCGGGTCCCAGCTCAGCAGAGCTCTTCCCAGCGAAGGCAATCGGCTCCTATTGCTCCTGTGCCCTTTGGGGGTGGCAGAAACCTGTCGGCGGCCTGTGGGTTCCCAGAGCTTGTGGCTCTGAGCAGGGTTAATTCTCCAAATCCAAAGCTGGTAAGCTATTAGCTTTTTTTTTTTTTTTTTTTTTTTTAAGATGGCATTTTTGACCTCTGCTTTTTTTGGTTGGTTTGTTTGAGTCTTGGTGTTGATGGCTCGTAAAATGGTGCAGAGAAAACATGAGCAGTAAAAGAAAAATTGTTATGCTTGGATTTCTTTTGTGAGGAGCGAATAAACTTGGTCCAGTATGTGCCCAAGTGCTGCGTATTAGAGTTATTACTGTCCTTTAATTTCTCTTCAGTATAAAAGCAACGGCAGTTTCGGGGCTGCGCTTCTCTCCCAGGCTGGCGGGTTACGTCGAGCTATCAGGGCTGGTTCGCAGTCGAAGCTGGGGCGCAGGCTGCTTGTGGCCCCCCACGACTACTTCTGTCTCGGCGGGCGTTGTGACCCCTCAGCACTGCTGCTCCTTCCCAAGGAAGCAGAAACCCTGCCGGGGCGGCCAGGAGGAGGTGAGTTTCTTTGCTCAAACTGGGTCAAGCCAGAGCATCTGTGCTGGCTTCAGCCCTCTTTTCTCAGGCAGTGAGTTGAGAGCATGAGGACGGGCTTTTTTCAGCTGACACGTTGTTTGGTGATGGAGCTTGTTGCCGCAGGATTTTGCGGAGATCAGAAACAGAAATGATTTCAAGAAAGGACAAGGTGAATTCAGGGAGGACTGAGGATGGCTCTTCGTTGCAGCAGTGTATGGAGGCAGCGTCCAGCTCAGGGAGTCTCGGAGATTGGAAAGATGAGCTGGGGCAGAGATAGCTCCATCGCTGCCTTATACCCTCTGACTCTGTCGTTACTGGCAGTCTGAGACAGGATCCTGAACTGAAGGACCTTTGGTCTGCTCCTGCGTGGCTGTTCTTTATGCTTTAATTGCCTCTTTTAAATCAGAACAAGTGAGGTTGCTGCAGGAGTAAAAGGGTGTGTGTAAATACTGAAATGTTTCTCTTTTTTCTGCTGATCCTGGGGTTGTCTGCAGTGTTGTGCCTCCCCACCCTTCACAAAAAACATGCCGTGTCTTAAAAAGAGGTGGAAAAGCTCTGCCACTGCTTTGAAATGTGAAAAGCGATTCAGTGGGTTGCTGAGTTGCATGGAGAGTGAACCTGAGAGGAAGTGCCAGGGACAACTGCAGGGTTTTCTTTGCAAACCTCTGCTTTATCTTGAAGTACTAAGTGGCTCTTTTGTTAGTAAAACACAGCCCTTATTCCCAGAAGATGCTGAGACTGTAGACTGAGGATGTACAAAGAATAGAAAGAGGGGTAAAAATTCCAGGGTAAATCGATTAGATCTAGCAGCTATTTTCTTCCTCTCTTGTCCTGCATAGCTGATGGGCAAAGGGAGGGTCTGCAGGAGGCAGCTGGCTGCTGATGTCCACAGGTTACACATGGGTGGACGAGGGAAACCAGCCGGTGCCTTTGACCCCGCGGGCAGCGGTGAGCATCCTTACAAGGTGCTGCCAAGAAAGACTTTCCAGAACCTATCCTCCTCTTCCAGCAGCTGGTGTGGAACAATGGAGGATCAGATCGATACTAGTTTTAGGGCACTTGTTGTTTGTGTTATCTGCGTGAAAAATACAACAGCTTGCTTTTTTTTGCGGGAGTAATCTTTACGCGCACCAGTTGTACCGCGCGTATCCTAGAGGCTTCTTACGGGAAGAGTGAACAGGATTCACTTGAGTAAAGGTTGAAAAACACACATAACTAACAGAGCAGTTGTTAGAATTTGATTAACTTTTTTCCATATGTGTTCCTTGGACATATCTATTTTATTTCAGTCTCAGGCTGGCTGGTGCATGGTTATTCCAGCAAGTATCTCGCAGTGTTGGATATTTTTCTTACAACCCCGAATCCTACAGTTTGAAGTGGAAAAACATTTTGTGTTTTTCACATACATAAATTTCCAGAGCTTCTGGATGCAGAGAGGAGATTGAAATGTGACTCTGTCACAAACCTGGGGTCTTAAAAAAGAAAACAAAGGCAACAAAAACGGACGACATACTGTTATTAACAAAGAAAAAAGAGCCATGTAAATTTGAAGGAGAGAGCCGACTCACTTTGCGAGTGCTGGCCATGCTGCCCTGCTTTTGATGGGCGAAACTAGACTTTTATTTGTTTGTGAATTTCACTTTTTTTGATCATAATCAGTTTTGCTTCCTGGTTCTCATGGCCTCATAATTTACTGATGGTATTTGTGTTTTCAATCCATCCGCACAAAGCTTCCAACTTTTTAATTTGAAAAAGATTTTGCTGAAGGTTTTTACTTCCCCCTCCCCTTAATGTAATGAAAACATTTCCATGAAAATTAGATTTTGAAATCTCTCATAAAACTTAAAGGTTTGGTCTAAACTGCTAGAACACTTTTAATGAACATCAGCTTTCTGTCATCTGCACTGAGTTTCCACTACTAGCCAGTCTATTTTCCATCTTTTTGATGATGTATAAAGCAGTGATCGCATGGGAAAATATTATCTCAGGGTTAATTTGTGCAGTCCTTACTCACACGAGTCATTGCATGCAATTCAATGGATGGCTTATATGTATGCCAGTTGATGAGTATTAGCGTTTAAAGACTTGACCAGCAGCCTTGAGTCACGCAAAAAACTTCTTTTTTTCAGGCCGGTGGAATATTTCTGCGCAGGCATGAAACAGTTTTGCTGTCTGCATTCAGGGGCACGATCCTTTTGCCTTTTGACAGAGGTGCAACGTGCATCAAAATATGTGATGTTAGGAAGCCTGGAAAGAAAGACCAAGAGCTGGACAGAGTATACACAGGAGGGGCTGTGAGAATTGAGTGACTGACAAGGCAGACACAGAATTACAGGAGTAATTCTTTCAAGGATATATTCTTCCCCCCCCCCCGCTGGTAACTGAGTTTGCTCCCATGGTTTTTGACATCACCAGAATAACTTGATGGGATTATAGGTGTTTATTCCTGGTTGCAAGTTGTTTATGATATATTTAATCGTTTTTGAAACACATATTAAGTAGCCCTGAGGGAGCTGTGCTCCTGCTGGCCCTCCGTTGCATAATGAAGTACATCACGAGTATTTACCAAGTGTCACAATATTCCAGACTTGGGCCTCTGTTTCTGGGGAGGATGAATCACTGCATTGCTGGTTCCCCACCCTACTCGCCTTTCCTAAAGGAGGCTTGGATTTCGGGGCGGATTATGGAGATGTGAAGGGAGAATCATCACAGCCTGGCTGGAGGAGCTGTTGTCCAAGACTTTGATCTGACTTTCTGTTTGAACGGTCCTCGCAGCTTTACACACAAGACACAGAAAGGTTTCATCTTGTGCTCTGGTGGTGGAGCACAGAGCATAGGTGTTCAGTCTGGTTCTCCCAAGAAAAACCAGTTGTACGGTCGCCGCACGTGAACAGTATCTTCTGAACCCAGTGCTGCTCTGGTGGGGGAGCAAACAGCTCAAAGGAGTGTGAAATCCCAGGGCGTTTTATGGCAGTCTGGTGGGGTGTGGAGAAGGATTCTAGCAGTGCCTCCCCTTGAAGGGGAGATGCAGCATAAATTCAGCCTCTTACTAGCCGCTGGAGGGTCTCTGCAGGGACTCTGCATTATAGACTGTGTCAGTGGAAGCTCACACACGCATAGACACGGGTGCCACCAGCCCTACGGCACGGGACTGTAGGGATTTGTCGTTTGCCACCCTGCGTTGTGACTGCAGCAGTCTTACAGCCGGGGGTCCAAGGGTCCTCTGGGGCAGTCCTGCAGTTCTTACTCCTAGATTTGCTGGCCCTGCTCACAGTTGTCATTCCTGCTTTGATCCGTAAACGTGTACGTATGGTATGTACACAACCTGCCGTTGCATTTCCTGCGCTCTTTCTGCTGGACTCAGCTGGTCTCTACCATGCAGCCCTGGAAGATGCTGTGAGGTGGGGATGGGAGCTCAGCAGAGGTGCACTGCCTGTCTGCTGGGACTATGGTGGCATAAGTTTGAGAACAGTTTCTTTGATGAAAACATCTGGAGGGTGCTGGTCGGGAAGGGAGCAGAGATGCTGAAGCTGAGGGCCACCTCCTGCAATGGAAAACCTGGCATCTGCAAAGATGAGTCTGCAAAGGCCAAAGCTGGGAGGAGAAGCCTGATGAGCAAGCCAGTGAGCATCTATTTCAGCTTACATAGCTTTCTGGGCTCCTTTCTCACCTCCAGAGGCCGAGAAAAGGTTACGCCAGTGTTTAAAGCACCGTCCCAGACAGTCTGGGTTTGTTGTGCCCATATGAAGTGAACATTTGCCTTGGGGTGGCAGCCCGGGACGTCCTGGTGCCTTGTGTTCCTGGAAGGGAAGGCTAGAAAAGAGGTGAGGGGAGCCAGCTGCTCTGTTAACAAGTCACTACATCCTATTGCAGCATCCAGTTCATATTCCACCCAAATTTTCCCCCATTTCTGGCTAGAGAAATTTTCCTACAGGAGAAACTCCAGCCAGTCAGTGAGACTGCTGGGCAGGGCAGATGTCCAAAGAGCCGCTCAGTATCTGGCTAGGACCCTCTCCACGTCTTGATGTGCTGCTCAGGCAGCAAAACTGCTTTTGCACTGAGAGCTGGAATTTATCAGGAGCCTGGGGACATTGCTTCCTGCTCTGAGCCCACCAGCGGATGAATTTCTGTGGCCTCCTTGACCAAAGTAAAACCAAAGTTAGCTGTGGCCCTGTGCGTCTGGGGCAAGACAAAATTGCCAGCAGCAGCTGCTGAGTGGGCAGGCTTTGGAGAAGGAAAGTGGCATCCAGCTCTGAAGGGGACCACCAGTCCCAAGGGCACTGGGAACAAAGCGGAGTGCCTGGGCGTGGCGGAGCAGGGTGGGTGGCTGCAGAAAGCAGCATCCAAGTAGCCTCTCTTTTAGCCACTGTAGGTGCTGGACCAGTCAAGGTGGGGCAGGTTTTGAACCCATGGGGACCTTTTAGTAGTCTGCTGTTTGCTGTCAGTTTTGTTGTGTTTGTGGCTGTTGAATGAGTGGCGGGTGAGTTGGGCTGAGCTGCAGCCGGTGTGCTGGTGAAGCCGTGAAGACCTGCTCAGCGCTTCTGGAAATCGTCCTTTTTTTGGAAGCGTCACTAATACGACCCACATTTGAAGAAAGAAAAAAAAAAAAGTCATGCTTGGAGCTTTCAGAGCCATCACTTCTCTGCGTCAGCTCAGCGGAGTCGGAGCTCTGCAGGGATGGATTGGACTTTAATAGGGGAAAGTGCCTGAGCCGTAACAGTGAAAACAGAGTGTTAATGCTCTGGGCCTGGTGCTGCAGAAAGGGCTGCCCTTGCCGGTGGCTCTGCAGGCAGCTCCTGTCCCCATGAAATCTGGGCTGGTTTCCCATAAAGCTTTACAGAGCTCTCCCCACCTCGTGGATTGAAACGCCGGTAACACTTCATACCCGTTATCCTTCTGTGTCCTGCACAGCGTTGCATTTCGATGGAAGGTACAGAGCGGAGGTTTGTGAATCCAGAACTGAGTTCCTGCTTAGGATGGATGACTCCCATGCTGACAGTGCTGGAGGAAGCTGGTGACAAGTCTGCGTCTCTTTCCTGAGCGTGTTTGCTCCCGTTTGGCACTGGGAAGGCTGTCTCTAGACACGAGCTGGTAGCGCAGCCTGTCCAGTCTTGAGTGCTTGAGGCTGTCAGAGCAAATATATTGGTGATTTTGCAGTGAGAGAAAAAAAGCTTTCAAGACCAGTCCAGAGCCAAACTCTGCATGCTGCTGCCTTCACTCTGAATGCTGACAGAAGTCTGTACCTCTCTGTGGATCAGGGATGGGGAGCCATGGTGGTCGTGGTGGAAACACAGGTCCAGATTTTACGCACACACACAAGGCAGCCTGCTGGGGAGGGCATTTGCCTGCTCCATGTGTTCTCCAGGCTACTCCACTTGGGGGTACCCCAGGGCAGGGTTTGTAGACTGCGGCATTTGCTGGTGCTGGGAGCAGCATACCCAGAAAAGGCTTGCACCCAAAATCTAAATTGAAGCAGAAGGGCTTTTTTTCCCTCCAAACATCAGTTGAGATGGCCCAGTAGGATGGTCCAGCCTGTCTTTTATTGTTCCAAAATGCCTTTGTGCCTTGGCCGCAGAGTCTTGAGGTCTTATTTTCTGTATACTTGCTGCCATAACTTGACCAAGTTCACATTGTCGTGCCTCAGTTTTCCTACCCATATAACTGGGAACAATCCTGGTCCCTAATTTAGGGCTTTGAAATCTGCTGGATGTATGTTATATAAGAGCTTGGCTTTAACAGCAATTCGGGAAGATTCTCCTCCCTCTGCATTGCCCCCAGCAAATTGCTATTTCATCTGTCTCTGGAATCGACCACCTTCTGTGTTAATTAACTGATTAGCATTGAGGAGATCCCCTTCCATGAACTGGAGCAACTTCCAGCAAGTTTGTTCCTGCAGGGAACCCACCTTCTGCTCAGGTGCACCTGAGTGCACCCCATGCCCTTGGGGTGAGTTGTGTTTGCTGCGTGAACCCATCCATGGAGTGAAACAGTTTTTGATGGCAGATTTTTGCATGCAGACTCCAACCTCCTGAGCATCTTGAGATGCTTGGGCTCTCCACAAACCCAAGGATACAAAGAGCGGCACGTGTCGGTCAGCTGGAGGGTCCCTGGAGCGTTTGGCGGCAGGCAGTGAAATTCCCAGCAGCTGGTTGGGACGGTCGCGCTCTTTTTCTTGGCTATAGCCTGGTCTTGAAGGTTTGGCCAAAAAGATCTTTACTTACAGTTTGTTTCATTTGGACAACTGCTGATACGTCTCATGGAAACTAGGGGAACTGCTCAGGAAATAGTGCTTGCAACACATTGCTTGTTTGTGATTTGTTTTTCATTGTTTCTCCTTAAAAAAAAATAAATCGGCTAATCAGTAAAAAGAAACAATCACCTGTGATTTAGGAGAGGGATCTCGCATTGTAAATAATAAATTAGTGTCAGGAGACCAGGCAGACAGAATGGTTGATGAATATCCTGCAGGCTGAAAGTTGTTTATCAAGCCTGTTTGAAGACTTATGACTAACAAGCTCATTTACAGAGTTTGGAGTCTGTTCATGAACCGTTCTCCAGCTGGGAGGATGTGGGAATCATCAGAAAATGTATTCACAAGTTACTCGATCATTTTTAAAAAAAACCCGATCAAACAAACAAAGACTGGTTTTTGGAAGGGAACTGTAAATTCCTCCTTCCCCCCCACTGGGTTTTCTGAGGCATTCCCCTTAGGAAAACGAGGGGCCCGGAGAAGAATGAAGAACCCCACGTCGCTCACTAATGACCTATTTTGGTGCTAACCTTCCTCTGAATGCCCTGCCACCGGCCAAGCCCTCCAGCTGCGGGAGAGCCGGGCCCCCACGGGACGTGCTCTGAGAGGTCTGGTCACAGGCGCCCGATGGGATGGATCCATCTCGTCTCCACCAGTGATTCCCAGTGGGGAAACTGGGCTTGCTGGGGGAAGTGGCTGCTCTCACTCCTCTGAGCTTATAGAGCAGATCTCCTCCACATCACAGCCCGGTGCATATCTGCACGTAGCTCTCTGTAAAGGAGGGTGGCACGGGAGCCACTGGTGTCAACCTGCTGTCTATAAAGGGAGATGAATTCAGTGTAAGGAGCCTGCCTTGGAGTGCTGTGGCTGCATGCCCTTTGCAAATCTGCTCGTCTGGCCTTGAACCAACTCTCCTGCTCAATGCAAAACACCGCATCTTTATGAGAGAGGCAGATGTTTTTCACCCCCAGTGTCTCCCGTAGTTCTGCCTCATTTGTGGAGTGTCCTGTCATTGTGCTCAGCTGTGGAGAGGGCTCCAGGTGGGCTCCCTTTGGCCAAGCTGCTTGTCAAGGAAGATGCAAATTGGATCAAAAAAGAAAAGCGGTAAGGAGAGCTCCAGCATCTAGTTTAGGAGGAAAGAAGAGGTGCTTAAGCTCAAGAAGAGGAGGGTATAAACTGATCTCCAAGCCCACCTACTTCTGTTGCAGCAAGGAAGGTGTGAGGTGGTAGGGAAGTCCTCCCAGATCCCAGTAGGGTAGGGACACCCTGGAAGAGGTGCTGTGAGGATGCTGTGGAGACCCCAAGCACAGATCTGATGGAGATAAACGTGTAAAGGAATAAACAGTGCAGAGCTGGACCTACCTTGGGAAGGGAGTAAGAGGGGTCTCTTGGACATCCTTTTCCCAAGTTTCAGTGACTGCGTGACTTTAGTGGGAACGTGCCTGTGTGCTTAACCCTGCGTTTCATCTGTCCTGGCAAGCACAAGTTGCTGCCTCCAGTTTTCTCCCCCTCTTTCCAAGCAGGTTGTTGTGCTGTGTTCAGTTGGGATGCCTGTGGGGCAAGAAAGACCCAGCCGACTGAGGGAAAGCCTGTGGATGGGGAAGGGACATGCTCACTGGGGGTGACCCACTGCTGGGAAACCAGGCAACGGATTTCCTCGACTTGCCTTATGGCTTTGGCATTGTGGGATGGAAGTAGCTGGTGTGATGGAAAAGACAAACTAGCATGTGATTAGCAAGAAAACCACCCCAGAAAGCTGCCCTTCATCAGTCTGTGCAGGTTCATGTCTGCCTTTGCAAATGCTGTGTGCCCCTCTGGCCAGGGATAGTCTGTGTGTGTGGAGGAGGTTACAGCGAGCAGTGAAGAGAATGCCTTGCTCTCAGAACGTCAAAGCACTCTGTGCAGAGCTGGGTGCCGAATCCTGGTTTTCTCACCGGTGGTGGTGCCAGGCTCCCCGTGCCCCTGGCCCCTCCTGCTACACGCACGGCGCTGCTCTCCAGGCTTCTTTGAAGGGCTTTGCTCTTTGCTTGGCTTCCCCGGTCTCCGCTCCAAGTGGGAGCGCTTCTGCTTGTGTGAAGTATCGCTGTCCCTCTCAGGCCATGCAATGCTGAGAGTCATTCCAGACACCTGTGATGATGGATCTGAATCCTCATTTCTGTGACTCTCTGGTAAGAGGTTTTCTTGTTTTTTTTCCTCCCCCTCTTTAATCCATCAGAGAAAGGTAGAACGAGAGCCAGTGACTGGGAGCAAAAGCCAGACATGCATTCAGAGGAGATAGAAAACATGCATTTTTTTTCTGTGAGATGCTGTGTAATCACTAGCAATAACTCTGAAGGAGAGCGTTGGCTTCTCCATCCATGAATGTCTGGAAGCCCTTTTGGAAGAGCTGCGTTTGTCAGCCATGAGTTATTGGTCCTGCTAGCAGGGTAACTGGGTGAAACGCCATGGCTGGGTCTCACACAGAAACCGGCAAACTGAAGAGCTCGGCTCTGGCCCTGGGACGGGTGGACGCGCTGCAGCATTCCTGTGCAATTCGATGTCAGGGATATTCCTGCCAGGAAATTGGATCACAGGACCAGATGGAGAACACAGATCCACTTGGTGCAAGTCTGTTTACAGGTTTGAACCAAAACATAGTGAGAAACACAGAAGAAAAGCAACGTCCTCATATCTGATCATAACTCAGGCCCTTATGTGAACCAGCTGCCACGCTCGTTTATAGGACAATCCCCTCTTCAAAATCCTGCTGTTAGGAATAGCAGAGATAGGAAAGCCTCTGCAGAGCTACGAAGGGTGAGCATGAGACACGGAAATAGCCCAACTTGCTCTCGTATTTCAGGACCTCTTCTGAGTTTACCACAGCTCTGAAGAAAACAGGCCGTTGCATGAGATTTCTGGTATTTCTGGCCAGGTTTAGAGTCTGTGTGAATGGTGTCTCTTGTAATCACTACCCTGTTGGCTTTGGGTAAAATGAGGAAAACAGGGAGAGCTGCAAATCTAATCAGTGGAGGGAAGAGGGATAAACGCGCTCAGCATCCTTGCGGGATGGGTGGGCTCCCTGGCAAGGTCAGCGATGGCTGTGCAGGGCTGGCACCAAGGAAAGGGCATAAAAGGGTTTGCAGGGACACAATGATCAGAACCATCATTCACCTCCTGCATTGGCTCTATTTTGCAAACCAGCCAGGGAGGAGCCCACTAAACCAGGAACAGGCAAAGAGCTGCAGAAAGGCAGCTCCACCAGGGGTGTTTGTAGCACGAAACCCTTGTGGCTGGTCCTCTGCTTCACCGCCGAGCCTGTGGCGATGGGAACCGTTCTCCACCCTGGCATTTCCCAGCACCGATGCTCAGTGCTCACAGCCACGTGCTCATGGATACACTGTTGGCCAAAGAGGATGGAGACATGGAGGTTTCCAAATGTACTTCATTCCTAGAAGGGATATTAAGTGAAAAATGTGCCGAGAAAGGGTTTGGCAAACAGTTTGGTTTGGAGGAACTACACTTTCCTTTGGTATGATTAATAATGGGGATGGGGGGAAAAGATCAAAATAATGAAACTCTTCTTAAAACTTTGCTGGGCTGAGCCATGTTCAAAACTCAGTCTGGGTGTGAAAAGCCAGAAGGTCTCTGAATTTGTCCCAAATTGACTCCAGGCAGGATTCAAACTTCTGAAGAAATCCTGGTGTCTTCATGAGCACGTTAAACCTCCCCCAGGGAGAGCCGTGGCTGTGGCTCCGGGGCGTTTGGTGTCACTGCCTCGTGCTCTGGTACACCTCCTCGCACTTTGCAGCTGAGATGGGACTGGGGGAGTCCTGTCTGCACTGCAGAGAGCGTCCCTGGAGACCACCATTGCCCTTCAGGTCCTTCTTCTGAAAACGTGGCTACCCACTGCTGAGATCAGGGGGTACCGCAAAGCACGGGTGTGAGTAGGATCATCCTAAACTGGTGGTGATGTGGCTGGATTTTGCTGCAGGCTGTGCCCTGACTGTTAATCCTGCTTTAGGGCAGCCTCTCTGTAAACAGAAAAATTCTTGCCCACCCAATGTGCAAGAGGGAGGCAGGTACCTCCTGGGGGAAATGCCCACCCTGACCTGAGCTGGTCCTGTTGTTTGTTTTGAGAGAGTTGAGAGGATGCTCAACCCACCGGGGTCAAAGATGCTGTCATTAGCTAATAGCAGAAGTTCCTTGGGAAGAAGTAGTAGGCTTCCCTTTAACAATGTTGACAGTCACAACAGCCAAAGAGAAGGGCACCTTCCTAACTAAAAGTGCAGCCAGGCATTTCTCGGGTGAATTGCTTCTACATTGAGAAATGCAGATTCTCTTCAACTGCAGCAGGCAGGAAATTTCTGTCGGTTCCAGCTGGAGGGAGGAAACCTCCTCCAAATTAAAGCAGTTATGGAAAAGGCAGATGCTTTGGGTAAATACTTTGATTCTGTTTTTCATTTAAAAGCAGCATCTATGTTGGGGGGGGGGGGGGGGGAAGATAAGCCTCGAAATGCAAAGAAACTATTTTTTTTCTCTCTCTCCTGAATTTTTAGACTTTTAGAAGTCCTGTTAGAGGTCAGCTCCAAACAGGCTTTTAAAGTAGAGAGCAGAAGCCCTTGGGTTGCTGCCAGTGCCCTGTGCCCAGTTGTGTTCCAGGGGCGATGCTGCGGGAGGATTTGGGAGATGCGGAGGGCAGAACAGAGGGGCTTTTCTGTTATTCTGGTGCCATCTACTGGTCCGAGCCAACAGAAAGGTTTCTGGCAGCGGGAAACAGGAGGGAAGAATGGGTGGACGGTGTGGTGTGACTGGGGTCCTGCGGGAGCGTGGGCTGCTCGTCCTCCCTGCACAGGGCACACGGATGCAGTCAGTGCTGTGCTCCCCATCGCCTCGGTCTCTGCTTTCTCCTGGTTTAATAGTTAAAAAAACTGGTGCAGCTGTACTGAAACCTGGGGCTCAGGCTTGCCTGGTCTGAGCCCTGGGCTCTTCCAGCTCTGGCCTCAAGTGAGGAAGGTGAGGGGGTGTGATGTGAAGGAGGCAGCCGTTGGCGATGATGCTCCTGCCACTGTGCACCTCCGGGTTGGGATGTCCATGGAGCAATCAGGGCTGAGCTCTGCTGGGATTTCCCTTCACTTTGTCAGAGCAGCGATGTGCTCTCGTCTGGTTTCTTGGGTGTCTAGTGAGAGCTTGGGCTTGCCCAGCTGCTTGGTCTCTTGCTGCCAGCATTAATAATGCCTCTATCCTTTTGCTGAACCGCCAGGTTTTCAAGAAAATTGTAGGAGCTGAATTATCTTCGCAGTTCCTGTTCGAATTGTGGTCGAAATTGGCCAATGACTCAAAAACTGCCAGGGAGATCAGAGGTGAAGAGTGTGTTGCATTGTAAGCAATTTCTCCAGAAAGCCAGGTGAAACCAGCTGGGGAAGCTGGGCTGCCTTTTTGGAAAGCACCTCCAAGAGGTGTGGTGCCCAGAGCAGCCCATCCGAGGACACAGTCTCCCCTCCGGGTGCCCGGCTCCCGTGAGCTCTGCCCCATGGCTTCTCTGCCATTGCTGCCTCTCTCCTGCCACGCGTTGCACGTTGGCTTTGCTCTCCCGGTGGCTGTGCCAGCCCCATGCAGCATGTCCCTGGGGACAGGCTGTCCTCTCTGTTGTGGCTGCTTCAAAGGGCCGAGGCCCATCTTCAACTTGCTTCGCTCCAACGTGGCAAGCCACGCTCTGAGCAAGACACAGCCTGCCTTGAACTTAGCTGGCACGGGGAGCAAGGAGGAGGGAAAGCTGGGAGAGGGGAAGAGGTCTTTGATGGGGTTTTCCAACAACCTTTCCCACTTTCTCTATTTTACAGTGTAAAGGCAAGACCCAGAGCAGGAGACCTAATAGCTCGGGAGCAGTACCTCTGCCATGCAAATGTACTCTCTGCTCTAGCAAACACAGGAGGTATTACCCCTTTGGTTAGTATTGGGGGTTTCAAGTCTTGACATTTTCCAGGCTCATTTTCTCTAATGATTTGAGAGAAGTCAAAGCCCCTTCTGTGTGAAAACTGAAGGCATGGGGAGTTTTTGGACACAAGCTGTACCTAAAAGCTGGAAAGGCTGATGCTCAGCTACCGGTGACTGCCAGGTGGGAGAGAATAACCCAGAGCTGCCTGGGCAGTTGCAGGGATTCAGCGCTGTTTTGGGGCAGCCTGGCCTGTTTCAGCCAGTGGTGGTGGAGCTGGCGGTGGAGCTACGGGGCAGATGTGTGGTTAGGGTGGATGTGGGCATCCATCTCTCTGGACATGGCTCTGGGTGAGTGCAGCAGCCGGTCTCCCAAGGCAGGCGGCGAGGATGGGACTCTTGACTTTGGCCATAGACTGGCAGATAACCGGGGAAAGATACAGCCTGTGCCCAGGGGTGAGGAGTTTTAGTATTTTATTACCTCTGTGCCCAGGTGACAGATTCAATAAAACTTCCAGAGCAACTGCAAAACAAATGCCTGAGCAACAGAAGAGGTTTGTGGGAGAAACCTGCATGTTGTATCACAGCCCGGGCTCAGCAAGCGGGAGGACTTGAAGTCATCTGTACGTAAATGATAATCATCAGGAGCGCTTTTGCCTCCCTTGTTCATGTAAGGCAAGATCAGAGTGCTGTCAGCCAGAATGAAATGTAATACTTGTTTTAGTAACTCATCCATCCTTCATCAGGGATGAGGGGATGAATTCTACAGCTTAAAAGGAGCTTTTCATCTCCAGCTCCTGCAATCCTTCTAATGCTGGGAACAGATTTGGTCAAAATATTACTCGGGTTTACTTTTATGTGAAGATGTGGGTTTTTCTTCCTCTTGCTTTTGATTCAGGAAAGTGTCTCTATTCATAAGGGGCACTTAAACTATCTGCACAATAAAAGCAGTGTCTCAGCTGCATTCGCTGTGAATCCAGCAGGCGTTTGCTCAGGCCCGAGCCTGCGGCAGCAGATGACATGTGGTTTGATACGCTTCTTCCCGTCAGATGTTGGGAAATAAAACATGATTCTGATACGATAATTTGACAATGTTGGCTTGGTCTCCCTGAGAGTCTCTGTGTAAGGAGAGTAAATTTAAAAGGCCTTTTTTTTCCTGACAAAAAACTAGGGGAGAACTCCAGGGTCTGCCCCTGTCAAAAATGTTGTCTGACTTCTGGAGCGGGAAATGGCTGAGATTTTCCTGTGCAGTTGCCTCAAGTTGGGCATTTCAGCCTGTAGTTAGGCGCCTGACTGCAAGTGGCTTGAGCATCAAAGGGCTCTGCAGATTGGCTTAGCCGTCACACTTCAGCTTTTAAAATTGGGCCAACTGGCTAACCATAGACCATTACTACCAGGATGCCAGCTTTTGCCTGGCTCGCTAACAGAGTGCCTGAAGCCTTTATGGGAGGACTGTTGCTTACCGCATGAATGTGCTATGCCAGTACAGCGGGACCAAAGTCCAGCCTCAGCATTGCCGTGACTCCTTGAAGGACTGTGGCTCTTAATTCTTTTTTTTATTTTTTAAGCTCCAGATTCTGTCATGTGAAAACCTGGGGTAAAAGAAGTACATCTCTGGCAGTGTGTGTAAGTCAGAAGGGTGAGACTCAGCCAGCTTTGAGGTTAAAAAAAAAAAAGCAGAGGGTGCACTGAGAGAAGGCACAGTCTGTCCGGAGCCTGTCTCGATGCCGGTTTCCTACGGAGGCAATCGCGTGATTCTTGGAGCGTCCAACTTAGGGTCCGTGAACATGTAGATTGGTCCCATTTTAGCTGCTCCTGCTGTGTGCGAACAACGCCGGGTGACACAGCCAAGGCAAAGCCATCGCCTCCCCCCAGCCTGTTAAAGACTCACAGACACACTTACTTTCAAGCCAAGTGACAATTCCTGGGCTGCAGGAGCCGGGGGTAACTCAAAGGCTGCAGACGCCACGCAGGCATCTGGGTTTTACAAGCGCTGGAGCAGAGCGTGCTAGCGCAGGGCAGGCTGCCTGCCGCAGGCTGCAGCTATGTGCAGAAAGTCTCCTTTTCCCCCTTCCATTTTTGTTGTTGCTGCACCAGTCCTGTGAATGGTTAAATGTCCTGCCAGAGCAAGGTAAACGAAGGGTCTTTGCCCAATAAACCCCTGTTTTTGTAGGTCTGCTGTAGCTGTGTGCCTCTGACTCAGGCTGGGAAAGGAAACAGTAAAGTTCTTGCACAGCACAGGGTCGGGAGCGTTTTACACCTCACTGAGCAGGCTCTGAGTTTGCGGCAGGAAAACATAGTTCAGGCTGACCTCTCCGGAGCCCACTCTGAGAGCCAAGGCAGAGATTGTTTCTGGACCAAGAACCTCTATTGCTTTTTCCAGGTTAACGTGACGGTCTTTTCCCTTCCCCACGCATACATGCTCTCCGCAGAGTGCTCCTGCGTGCACTCCCGTGTGGACACGGCGCTTGTCCTGAGCAAACACCAGGAAGGTTTCCTGACTCTGAGGTTTCCTTTTCTGGAGCGCTCGGCAAGCCAGACTGGAAAGAGGTTTGAGGGCCTGGGGAGTTTGCTGGCAAAGCTCTTTCCTCCTCTTGGGGAGGTGGGATAATCCCGCGGGACAGGGGCAGCGTGGCTCTTGTCCTGGCACACAGCTGAGCTGTGCAGGATCAGGAGGTGATGGCGTTCCCAAATCACGACATTAGGAGCAGAGCCAGGTAACCCACCCATTGGGCTCCATGCCCTCCTGACCTCTCTGTGCTGTAGACTTCAGTCTGTCCCAGCTGAACATCCAACCTGAAGGAATTCCTCTTATTCCTCCTTAGCACTAATGAGCTGTGGGGCTAATGAGCTTTGGGGTATCTTGCTTCCAAATGGAGCAAGATGCTGCTGTGTGGCTCAGAGGTTCTTTGCAGCCTGGTTAGAGCCAGTGCAAGCCCAGCTCTGCCGGCTGCCCGTCAGCTCAGCAAGGCCCTTGCAGAAGTCAGCTTGCTGTGTCCTGAGCCCTGTGGCTGAACTTGGCAGGCACGTGAGCCAGAGGGTTGGGGAGAGGGGTGCCACCAGTCCTAAACCAGGCGGCAGCCTCCTGAGAAGGGGCAGGAAGCGCCGAGTCCCGAGTCCCCCCGCTGAACAGGCAGCTCACGCCGAGCATTGTAGCCGAGCGTGTTTGCAGTGTTTTATGGGGCATAATCTGTTGTCATCGAAGCCGATGGCAAATTCCGTACTTTCTGCAGCTGACGCTAAATAGGTCTTTTGAAGGTTGTAATTTCTCGTTTAACTGATGCCAGTTGCAAATACTTTGTGCTGAGGAATAGCCCCTTAGCGCCAAATAAAATACAGTGGAAGTCTGTGGCATGTTTTTCAGCGTATTGTTAGTTACAGCCCTCCTGACAGAGCACATTCGATGCCGAAGATAAATGCTTGGGAGTCTCTTGCCAATTTATGTCCGAAAGGGCTTTTCTTGGATGTCCTCTTCTCTGTGGAAAATGTTTTTCTGTTTTTCCAGCAAACTTTTAATGAGCTGTGCTTAAAAGAAAAAGAGGACCTATTTCAGGACCAGCCCATTCTGCTTTAGTTCTCTCTGAGCTGGTTTGGGGCTCTTTGGGTGCTCTGATCTTTGTTACACCACGTGGGATGGCAGCAGTCTTTACATAGCAATTTGCATGTTCCAGGACCTGCATGGGGGATGTTTCGGTCCACCCAGCACCACTCTGTAGTGATCCTCATGCCTGGGGTTGAAGGGTACTGGGGGCTGACCTGTCTCAGAAAATCCAGGCTCCTTCCAGGCTGCAGGTACAGTTGTTGGCGTATTAGGACTCTGGATTCCCGTGCTGGGATCTCAGTCTTTCCCCTTGAATTCAATGTCTGTGACTGAGGGGGAGCCTGGAGAGCTGATGTGAGTAGACTGGGATGTGGGGCCAGTTGAAGGATGTGCCCGCAGGGAGGTGGGCTAGCGGTGGGCCCATGGCCAGGAGCTTCGTGTCTGGCTGCTCACCAGTCCCAGCTCGGCATCGCTGCCAGCACTTCCAGCATGTGGCTGGGACCTGAGGCTGGCAGGAGAGGGTGTTCAGCCTGAGCCATGGTGCCCATCCCTAGTACACCTTTCTGGGAGATATATGGAGAACTGCACGAGGAGGAAGAGGGACAAGCCACCTCTGACAGGGAGTCACCTGCACGCTCGTTCCTGCGACCAGAGAGGTTGGCAGAGATTTCCTAAGTGAAACAGAAGGCTCTTGAGTTTTCTGTGAGCAGCAAGAAACAGCTGAGCTTTCTTTCCTAGAGATGAGGGGATTTCAGAAGTCCACACAAGGGATGCTGTTGGTGGAGCAGAGTGGAAAGCCCATCCTGTGGCCACTTCTGTCTAAATCGACCCAGACATCCAGGCCCCAGGATGATGGTTCAGTAGGTCGAGGAGGCTGAGGGAGCCGCTGCGCTGCAGCAGTGGGGTGATCTGGGGCCTTGTGCAGGCGATGCTCAGTGTTCACCTGCCATCACATGGCCATGGCTGTGGCTGACCCAGAGGGGACCGAGCCTGAGCTTCAGAAGCTACGTGCTGGCTCGGCCCAGGGAAGCACCAACACAGGGATGTGGTGGTGCCCATCAGCTCTTGGGGTGCTGTTAAGCTTTGCTTTGGAGCCAAGCTAAGCTGAAGTAAGTCCATCTACCTTCATTTATGAATCAAAACCAACCGTTTTTCTGCAAAGGGTTAAGAGCAGAGCTAGCATCGATGTGGAGCCTCACTGTTAGTACTGATGATGGCTAGGAAATGCGGTCTGCAATACTCACAAATACACCAGCTAGCATTTGCATATGCAACTGAAATGAAATAGCTGCTGTGTACCTTTATACCATACACTGAAAGTGTTTTAATTACATGCTTTAATTTATTCTCTGTGCTGTGAAACTCAACAGCATGAATGGCATGACTGTAATGTGAACACATCCCACTTCTGGTTTATTTTGAAGTGATTTGCTTTTTGTCTGCGTTCCTGTAAGTTTGGGACTACTAGATATGTTATGAACAAAGAGAGTGGGACAACATGTCCTCTAAGAGTGGGATGTCTAAACAGATGGACGCAGTGAAGCAAGGAAAGAAAAGGAGGTGCAGAGGAGCAGCCTGGTTTGCCCATAGTTGTTTAGAAAGCTGGAGCAGGGGGATTTACCTGGGTTCCAGGTCCTTGCCTGCTCCTCTATCTGCTGTCCCCAGCTTTGCTTTTTTGCTGGTTTTGTTGCCATCTCCCAAAGCTCTTCCCCCAAATACAGCTTCACTGAGAACTGGGAGTGTGGTGTGAGCTCCAGGGGTGTGGGTCTGGCAGAGAACTGATGAAGTTGTGTCATCAGTCCACCTGTGCCCCAGGACAAGGTTGAATTTGCACATGCTGTTTGACCTATGCTAGCCCTGACACATGTTCCTCTTGCTCATTTTAAGGACCTCTGAAGATGGAGGAATCTGTATAATACACTAATCACCCCTGTGATCTTGAATCTGGTGGAAGGTCATTTACTTATTTCAGGAAGGCTTTGATCTGGATGGTTTTAAACCTATACCTACATACTGTGTTGAATGTGGCCCTGAGGCTAGGCATGCTCTCTCTAAATACTCTCTAACATCATTGTTTTCCTAGTGAAAAACATCACCTAACTCCTATAGGTTTTATTGAATAGTTTCTTTATTATTTGGATAACATTTTTTTCAGGTTTCCATTGCAATTCAATTCACATTTCAGTGTTTCTTGGCTTAAAAATACTTTGTACTTGACTTATTTTCTTTTTACTTTAATTGTTGGTAAAAATATACATAATAAAATAACCAGCAAATTATTTTGCCAGAGGGTTGATCAAAAAAAATCATAAGATGTTTTCCTAAGGGGGAAAAAAAAATCATCTGTTTAAAAATTTCTCGTTAAACGTAATTGGCATTTCTGGACATGACTGACACTAGGAAGTTTGAAAAAATGCCCACACTAACAGGCCGGAGGACAGGAATTTGCTGTATTTGACAGGCTGTATACAAGAAGGATGCAGCACTGCAAACTCGGCAGTGTGGCTTTGCCAATGTGTCTAGACAGCCCATCTCCACGGGGGAGAGAGAAGCTTATTTCTTGGACCCACTCCATCGGTGGCTGCTCCGATGAGACCAGACCACTTATGGTCTCCTTTATCGATGGAGACTTTCCATCCAAGCTTTGGGTTTGTGCTGAGCTTGCTCAGCCCTCTTTGCCTGGTGACTGATTCTCTACATGAACTGACTTGGGCTCCCGCAGCTGGTGGAACTCGGTGGCTGGAGCAGGGAGACATGGTGCAGTACGGGTGCGTAGTCGTGTTTCTCCAACTGTGCTACCTTGGTGAGCCATCAATCTTTTACTGGTTTTGAGATACTCCTCTGTTAGGTGAGCATGTGCTTAGTCCGGCAATGGATGTGTTTCATTAGCTAGAGCCTTTAAAAAGGCTTAAATTCTGTTAAATTGTGCTAAAATGGCAGTATTTGTCTGCTAGCCCTGCACCAGACCAAAAGCAGTGTTTTGTGGCTGAGGTATCCTACGTCTCTGTACAGGTCCTCTAAATTGTCCAATCCTCCAGGTTACAGTATCTGACATTTCAGCCAGATTAAGGGCAGCAATCAGCAGATATCCTATAATAAATTCATCACCTGGAGGCAAAGATTATTACTCTGTATTAGGGAGTGTCATTTCCAACATATCTCTCATTTGCCCCAATTCGCAGGAGCTCTGACAATCATTATTCTGCCTCCTCTACTGGGAGTTGTGCTTTTCAAACTGCAGTGAACTTTGTGGAAATACAGAGGTTTCAATTTTTCAGCCTTTTGATTTAAAATCTCTAGATGATTGTTCAACTCTGGCAGGGAACCATTCAAAATACATTCCAAAATATTCATCATTCCAGCAGGCTAAGAAACATAAGATGTAGCAATTTATTAGCTAATGTGAAATGCATTTGCTGTCCAGAAGAGGCTAAGGATGGAGGTGGGTCTGAGCCTGATTTTCCTTTGCATCCTGCAGAGCCAGGGCACGGAGCATGCTGGAGCCTGCGGTCCATCCCATCCGCCCTCCTGTTTTGCTGAATGCTGCTGTGTCCAGCGAAAAGCCCCCAGAGCACAGCAGCAGTCTTGTCCCTCCTCCCTGTCCCCTGGCCTTAGAAGAGCAGGTTTGCACTACAGGCTTGGGAAGGAGAAAGAGTTGTTTTGAAATGGCTCTACGCGCTTTAATCCCTTTGCCTCCCATAGCGATGTGGGATGTAAAGGTCCTTTATCCCCCACTCAAGGAGTGTGCTCTCGGTCAGGATGCTCAGCCCTTGGAAGAGGCAGGTGGGCTGGATGCTGACAGCCAGGCTCAAGTTCTGTTATTTCTGGATCTCAGATGCCATCGTTTTTCCAGTTGTGATCAAGAGGGACCCATAAAATGCATTAGCGGTCAAAATCTGGATTTCTAAGCGAAGCTCTGCAGTGGCTCCAGTCCAATTTGCTTGGTAGGCGCAGTGGCAGTGGTGGTCTGATCTGGTCGAAACACATTTGTTCTTGGATGTTAATGAAAGGGGAGCGCGGCCTTTGGAGAGCTGGTTTTGATGTTCTCACTGTCATTTGCACTTCCCCTTCTCCCGGCCCGTGGCGCCCCGTGGTCCCGGCACGGTCGTTCTGTGCCATGCAGTTTTCAGTCCTGCATATTTCAACAATAAACAGATGAAATATCCATTGAGAACAGTGTTTCTGCCTACCGGTGGGGCCAGCTGGCGCACGCATCCCACCAGTCATTGTCTGTCTGCTCGCACGGGTCCTGTGTACCAAAAAAACACGTCCAAGTGAATTTCCAGATCCAGTCAGGATGGGGCTGTTTAATAATGGCACTTCTCAGCAGCACGGTGGGCCTCCGCAGGGACCTGAACAAGCGGAGACATTCATGAAGCCGGTCAGCTTGAGTCAGTCTTTCCCAGTGCGGGCAGGAGATTTCTGGGTAACATTTGCAGATTCTTGCGGCTGCCACAGTGTTTGGAAATGAGCCGGTTTGAAAGGCCCAAAATGCCACGTGCTTCATCTGCAACATGTATATGGACTGAAAAAACATGCACCCAAAGCAGTCCTTTTCTGTCTTGGCAAATCCCTTTTTTTTTTCTTCTTTTTTTTTCACTTATCTGCTTCTTGCAAAAACATCTCTAATTTTCCCCATTAGAAAGTTTTTCTAGCTGAAGTTGGTAAGGATTTTTTGTCACTTTATTTAAATGCAAGAGAAAATTTAATAAAAGTGGTGTTGCTCAGAGTTCAGGTGGGTGTGCAGTGGGAGAGGGACTACAGGGTCCCCATTTTGTGGCTTCTGGCAGATGCATCCTTCTGTGTGAACACTAACAGAGAGGCACAGCCTTCTGAATCCATGGCCATCAGAAGAGTGTGGAAATGGTTTCTATCTATTTTGGTCTCAGGGAATACTCCGAAGGCTGGAGAAACCTTGAAAAGATTGGGGTGTACCATCCCGAAGGGCTGGAGCAACCACAGTACTGTCAGACTTGTGCTCCTGGCTCCAGTACACCCCATTAACACCTGGCCCAAGCACCAGCACCACATCAGTTTTGCTCTCTCCCAAGGACTCCTTCCTGTGGAAGGAATCAAAATCCACTCCACGCTTGGTCCCTACAATGAGGGAGTCTTCCTAAGATGTTCTGTATTTTGTTGTTTTGTCCCAGCAGCTTGATATCAAAGGCGTATTGGTCCCTGGAACCTGGGGCATAGGTGACACCTGTTTGTGATTCATGTCCAGCTATAGGTCTGTGGGTCACCTCTGTACATAAAGAGAAAGGGTACACCAGGTAAATCCAACAGGAAGGCAGGTGGAAATAACACTGTATGCCTTTTGTATAGTGTATAAGCCTATGGAGCTCACTGGAGTGGGATATGAGTGTGGAAAATAGATTAATAACCTGCCTTGCCTCATTGTCGTGATGGTTCGTTGCCACTGTCTTTGAGGCAGCTGGTGGTATCCAGGTGGATACTGGCCTTCCTGGTGCACCAGTCTGCTCCTGAATGGGAAATCCTCGTTACACAGTCAAGCTAAGAGCAGTGGTGACTCTTAGGAAGAATATTCTCAGCCGTTGTGCTGGTTTGGATATGCACCACATGCACATTAGGGTTAAAAGGGGCGGCATTACACAAATCAACTTTCCAAGTCTTTGCAGAAAGGACAAGAAGGGGTGCTGGAGAGGAGAAGGATGTTATCTGGAATGAACTAGGGTAGGGAGGGTGCCAAGAGCATAGAGAGGCGGCTTTGGAAATGAGAAAATACCGATGGAGCAGGGTGGAGGTTAGGAAGTTTGATCTTGGCTGTGTGAATGCCGTTCCTGAGATGAAACATCAGGACACATGGCATAGGAAGGGGAGTTGAGGGGAAGAGGATATGGGCGTTGGAGGTCATACCCCTGACCTCGCAAAGCTGTGACTTCACACGTGTTCAGCGCTGCCAGACGCACTGATCCCAGGTCTTACCCAAGAATAAGGAAGGGCCTGTGAAGGCTGAGGGGCTCCAGCTCTTCAGGGAAGGTCTGGTGGTCGTACTGGCACCAGCGGCTGGATGTCATTGCAGCTGAGTGCTGCGCTGGGATGCCCTGACCCATTTTGGCTATGATACCTTTGCGTACGGTGGTGGGCTTTGGCTGGCGGAGCTGTGCGGTTGCATTTCTGCTCCTCGGTCACGGGTCCAGTGCTTCTGCAGCATCAGGCTACCCTAATGAGGGACTTGGGGGGAGGACTAGAGCCCCCTTGGATCCTGTCCCCTCCTGAGCCTGGTAAATCCACCCCGCTGGATCGCCGCCATGGTCTGGTGGTTTGGTCTCTTTGTCAGTTACAAAGTGCAGTCTCACAGAACATGATTTGCCGCTGGCAGGCTTTTAAAATATGTGTTTGCTTTTGATTATATTTTTTTTTTAAATTAATTTTCCAAGGATCAATGTGGTAATGCATATAAAAATTACAATATGTAAAACAAAGTATAAAAGCATACAAGGAATTCCAAACACATAACATACTGTGCCTTGGAGCTTATGAGATCCATACAGCGCTTATTGTATTATGGGAACACTCTGACCCCAAGACCCGGCGGAAAGGCTTGTTAGAAGAGCAGGACTAAGCCATGTGCCTCACGAGCTGTAGGATGCCCAGAAGGAAAACCCTAGCGAATATAAAAGCAGAGCTGTTATAGCAGAACTCAGACTGGTCTGTGGGATCTAGGGGGACTTTCAATGGCTTTGCACCAATTTCTGGAGAAGGATGTATACTTCTGCCCCCGCAAATATTGTTCTCCCAGTAATTAACACTTAATGTCATGTCTTTCCAGGGAGACTCTCTGGATTTCCATTGGATCATGATTACTTTTTTTTCCAAGCATCATTTCTTTTGTCAATTCCAGAAAGTGGGAGCGTTGACGTGGTTAAGGAGGGGACACATCTTTGCTGCTGTAACTGCCCATGTGCTCTGCAGGTTCTCCCACCAGATGAGAGGCAGAGCACCGGAGCCAAAACCACCCTGAAAAGGAGTTTTGTCTTACGTTTGCTATAGGATAGCACTCTTAGCTGCTAGAGAGGAGCTCATGCTGCCCTGTCTGTGGGTCAGGAGCAGAACAGGTTGGGGTTGTGGAGGGAACCTGATCCCCAGTTCTGCAGTCACGCAAAAGTGCAGAGCAGAGCACAGGGGGTGCTTCTGCATTCAGGTCCCTGCAGCGCCTGGTAAGTCCGGGTGACAGCTGTTTGCATGCTAGAAACTAGTCTTCAGGAGCTCAGAGGTTTCTACAGCTCTCCATCAGGAAGGTGACAACCCCAAGACCTCGTTCCGGGTGGGTGAGAGTCACCGACGGGTGCTGTGCCTTGAAGCCCACCTGAAAATGTCCCTTTTGTCTCTGGTGTAGGTGGGAGGTCCCTCGGTTCGAGCGCCTGTCCTGGTGGAGGACAGTGGGTTTCACCATCGGCACTGGTGGAGCTGTGGTTGTACAGGACCTCAGTGAGTTCCCCTAGTCTGGCAGGCAGAGCCGAGTGCAACGGGAGACCATAGGCACGCTATCCATGCAAAAGCTATTCACAGCTCTGTAATGATATGTAATTGTTTGTATGTGGTCAGCTAAAAATTATCCTGATAGGTTCCACATTGCAGACACTTCGGGGAGAAACTGCCGTAGCTGTACGGGTAACTCTGAAAATGCACTTTTCCATTTAGTATTAAAACTCAGGTTTTGTATGAAAAATTCAGTATTGCCTTTCTGAAGTTCCATGCTCATGCACAAAATAACTTATTTTTTATGTGCAAAATTTGAACATGCTTAATTTACGAGATAATCAAAAGCAAAGGCTTTTAAAAGAAATATAGCATCTGTTTCTTTGGTTTTTTTTCTGTGTTCCTGGTGATCTTAACAAGAGTGGAACTTCAGATACTTGAATTTTCTGTCTAATTGAAATAACTTGAGGTCTTGTGCACAGATGGTGCAGAAAAAACAAACAAATAAGCAGTGAAGGTTAGAAAAAAGCTCAGCCAGTGTTGTGTAATGGGAGAAAAATGATAGTTTGAAAATCTCCATAGTCTGACCTGTAACCACAGATAGAAACCTGCTGTTATTGTGGTTGTACAGCTGGGCTAGGTATAGTTGCTTATCAGGGCTAGCTTCAGTACATGACTTAATAGGCATCTCCTACCTTAACATATTTAAGTTTTCTTTTAAGTGTCGTCTTTGTTCCGTATTGCCTACATTTGTGATGTCTGGTGTAACATAATTAATAACTTCTCTGTGTAGTATTTGTGTACCCTGAAGTTAAACCTTATTTCCATTTGAAAATACATTTCATGCATGGAAATACATATAAACTCGAGTTCATTCTCTCCTGGGAGCTTTTAGAAAGATAGTTCAGGCAGCTCTGAGCATGAAATCTTACCCGTGCGGGTCCCCTTGCCCCTCTTCTGTCCCTGCTCACATCTGGTAAAGACGATGGATGCTGCTGGGCCAGGAGGAGCAGGGTCCTTCCAGGCATTGCTTGGGAAGGGAAGCTGCAAAACCAGCGATGGACCTGGCCGTCCAACCTGGTCAAAGACACACAAAACAACCCGAGGGAAAATAGAGGTGCAAGGCTTTTCCCTGTTTTCTGCCAAAGTGATGTTTTCAGGCTGGGAAGTGGCGTTTCAGGTTGAGGTCGTCTCATTTTGGGTGAGCGTTGCTCTGCCTGGGCTCGGCGCCGAGCGCTGGTGGTGCCTGCTGGCTCTTTGAGATGGGGTGCGATCTCGTGTTTGTGGGACCCCCTGCCCACAGGCAGCCCCACTCTGCGGTGTGCTGGCTTGGCTTCGGCATCTGCATGAGTGTAAAATCACTTAAGACCTGTCTCAAATCGGTCAGGGCAGGGCTTTGTCATTGGGTGGATTTCTATGTCCCTGTCCTTGCTTCCCACTCCCCTTCCTGGCACCTTGTTTTAGCTTTGATTAAATCTTTTCAGTTTGGGTTTTTGGTTTTTATGATGCAAGTTGACAAAGCTGCCCTGCACCCGAAGTCTTGCTATATTTTGAATGGAAAGCAAAGCAGAGTGCAAATAAAACTGGAACACGGGCCTACAAAGGGCTGTAACTGTCTGGACAGCTGATGTTGGGGAGAGGAGTCTGCCCGAAGCGAGGGGCGACCGGCGGAAATATTTCTACTCAAGCTTCTTAAAATTTAACTTTAAACCCAATAAAAAAACTGTTCCGCTCCCTTCTATTCTCCTTTTTCCTTTCTTTCTCCACCACTCTGAATAAAACTTTCACTTTTTTGGCTTGCAGGATTTTTATTTTTTTTTTTGAAAGATTTTTTAGTTGGTAGGCTTTTAGTGTCTAGATTATTTTTTTCCTTGTGAAATAATTTGTCTCAGTTTTTTATTTAATCTCTGTGCAAACTTTAGCGGTAACTTCTTATTTTAAAGGCTGCAATTATAGTGTGATTCCTTATTTTCTTCCTGGAATCCTTTCTCAGTTTATATAACTGATGTGACAAATCTTTCCTGCCTTACCGTGTATCATATTGTGGCTAAATGACTCTGTCCCTCACTTAATTAAATCCAATTGTTTACTTTTAATTCGGATCCAATTAATGTGCTATAATAGCTGGTTCTGGACTTAATAGAACTGGTCAAAACTTTTCAAAACTGCCCACACAATGTAAATCCCATCTGCAAATCAGTTTTTGTTCTGACCTGGAATGAAAGCAAGTATGTACAAGCATTCCTGCAAACTGGAAATCCAAAATATGTTGTGGTTGCAAGTATTGCTGGAAAAAATACTGATCTTGTAACTTATGTGTAGGCATTTAGTTCTCAACTCTGTTTTGCTTTATAATGTGTTGTATTTTCAATGTGGCATCCCCACATGATGCCCCAGTGATAGTCACAGACACTAGGACAGCCGCTGTGCGATACAGAGCATAGATCAGTGTCTTCAAGTGTGGATCTGCCTCACTGCAAGAGGACATGTGATGAGCAAGAGAAAAAAGAATAGGACGTCTCATACTGTATCATTTAGGAGCAATTAAAAATACTTTGGTGCATCCTAGAAGTGCGTTTGTGTATGACACCAGGATTTGCGTGTCATGGGTGAATGTAGAAATAACATAGGAAAACACAAACGTGGAAACAGGAAACAAAATCCCCCAGCCCAACGTGAAGGGTTGGGATTTGGAAATTGAATTCCCAGGTTTTCCAGCATTGGGTTCCTGAGAGTAGAACGTGCTTTTCGATCTCTCTGGGGGATGCATTTGCAAGCAGATCAGCTTTTGAGAACGCTGCTTGTAATAAAATATTTCTGATTAAAAGAATGTTGATGACAGACTTCTGACCCATCTAAAAAGCTTTAGCGCTGTTTTCCTCTTCTCTCCGTTTCTGCTGACTCCAGTCACTAGTGCTGTCAACACTGTTTAGGAATACCATTTTTCAGTGTTCAGTGTTGTTTCCTGATAAAGAAATAATGGCAGGAAAAAGAAAGAAAATACCCGGCTGACATGTTGAAGGCGGCCAGTGACTGCTGTGAGCAAGGTGACATTTGCAGACACCTGGGGTTTAGGTGTCTGCAATCCCTCATTAGCAGTTTGTAATCAACATATGGCATGTCTGCATGGCAAAACGCAAGGCATGATCAACCCAGCGGCACTCTGGGCTAATATGGCTATTACTATTTTTTTTTCCTGCTGCCTAAGTAACTCCTGTAGACATTTGGATCTAGCTGTGTTGTGCTGTTTCAGAGGTGCAGTGAAAGGAGATCTCAAAACCCTGACTGCCCTGTCACAGGTTGTGCTTCACTGTTGAGCCACCCCCGTCCAGCTACGTCCTGGAAAAAGGGGGTGACTCATGTCCCTGCTTCGTGCCAGCCGATGCTGGAGGTGCGTTAGCCAACGGTGACCTGACCGTGAGTCACTGCAGTACGGCCAGTGCCTGCAACTTTCCGTTTCTTGGCCCTGCTATTTTTGGGTCCAGTAATTACGAGGTGAGCTGTGAATCACCGGTGTCTCACTTTATGCCGGGAGGAAACCAGGCAAATTGTGTTAACGTGCTTGGCAGGAGGGATTCTTGTTCTCCAGCGTTTTACAGGCTTTGGCCCTTCTTCTCGCTCCCCAGAGCAATGTGCTCACCCTTCCTCATGTGTAACTGTCACGCAGGATCTGAGCAATGGCCAGACAGCCTGGGGCTTGTGCTCCCTTGAGACGGGTGTCATCTTCTGGGCAGCAACTGACACTTCAAAGGCCTGGAGGGGATTCCCAAGGGGTCCCAAAGGCTTTTATTGATTTGTTTATCCAGTCCACGTAGGCAGGGTTTAGTTTAGAAAATGGCATCAAATGGATAACTCAGAAGGAGGCCAGATACCCATGTTGACATTGGCTTCTACAGCAGCTGGTCTTGCAGTGTTTTCTGCCATTCAGAGGGACGGTTGTGCCCTGAGGGTTGTTCTCTGCTGTTTGCTGTGTTGTGTGGTGCACAGCAGCACAACTACATTGAAGCTTGCCAGTAGAGCCAGGGGGAAATCGCTGACCTTTTTTGTAAAGGCTTTGATGATCAGTCAGGAGAGAGGCATGCAGGAGTTTTCTGCTTCTTTGTAAGGGACAGACTCTGTGACACTGCTAACCCCCCCAGCAAGTGGAAATGTGTGCATGGTGTTCTGCACAAG
Organism: Strix aluco; assembly: GCF_031877795.1. NCBI lineage: Eukaryota > Metazoa > Chordata > Aves > Strigiformes > Strigidae > Strix > Strix aluco. Next base: position 28,985,277 of record NC_133938.1, on the reverse strand, counting down.
CAGCGGTTAAATCCCATCCCTCTGCTTCACCGCTTCGCTTCCCACCACCTGAGCAAGGTAGATTCACCTGTAGTCTTGTTTTAATGCCCCGGGATTCCTACATACATTTGTTTTTCTTGCACGTTCCTGCCTCTGCCAGTCCCTTCCCAGCTTAGCTTTATGATTCAACATGCCTGTTAAAAACCAGTCTCCAAACATTTCCTCTTGGATACAAGAAAACCAAGGGCGTGTTTTTGTGCCCAGGAATCCCCAGGCTGGAAAGGGGTCTGCTGGGGATTCTCAGGCTGTTGGAGAAGGATTGGGGACAGAGGAGCTGTAAACCTGCAGGAATTTGAAAAACCTGGTTTAATTTAAGAGGAATGTCCTTTTGTTCCCAAATGGATGGGCCTTGCTCCAAAGGCGTTCAGGTGCAGTAACTGTTACCAGATGGGCTGTGAAAAGCAACACAAACAGGTGGTGAGGACAACAACCGTAGACTTTGATTTCTTTGTCAGCTTCTCCCTGTGCCTTACATACCCCCTTGAGAACAGGAGGATGAGGGGAGCTGTCATATTTGTATATGGCAAGAGGAATGACTGTCGAGGGGATATTCTGCAACTGTATATAGCAGGTCAAGCCCTTGGACTCTCAGTAGTGAGACTGTCATCTGGGCCAAGGTGCGCAGTGATTAACTGAAAGTGAAATATAATTCACTAGCACATGCATTTTTATACATACAATGATCAATATATTTTAATGCACGCTGACATGTATATTGGCTCAGATCCTCCCAGGTGTAACTGCTGTTCTTCCACTTAAGACAGTGGGACCATGCTGACATTGCCCACCTGGGGCTCTGCCCAGCATGCTTGGGAGCCTTGAAGAATGGAGCTGCAGGAGCGTGAGAAGCCTTGATGGTTTTGGTGAGACCCCCCCACGTACTGGAGCACTTGAAGAGGGACGAGTGCAAGGCGATGGCAAACCAGTCCTGCAGCCTGCACGGGGCTGTTTTACAGCAGCAGTAGGCTCCCGCTCCTGCCGGCTGGTGCCTTGCTCTCCACTTCCTTCGGTGTGGCTTCCCACTGTTAACTGATGTGTTTGCTGTGCTGTGACTGGTGTGATGAGTGAACATGCTTCGGTACAGGTAGGGTAGAAGCAAAAGCAGTGTCATAGCCTCCAACTTGTCCTAATGAAGAACATTCAAACCCCTGGAGCTGTCGCTCACCACTTGCCAGTACTTGCGAGGACCCGTGCGCTGATAGCTCCATCCTGCTGCTACACTGGCGTGTGCAACAGCGCTGGAAAAAGGAGAGATGGTGCAGAGCAGATATTCACAGTTATCTCAGCACTGATGTTGCTCCAGTGACCGTAGGCACAGGCAATAGTGATAAGTGTGACTCCAGATGTATGGATGTACTGATTTATTGCTGGGGTAAATACAAACCAGGCACAAAACAATATGTGCTCTTATGGGACGCACAGTTTGTTGCTTCCTGCCTTACTGGCCTGGGCAAGGCAATGAGGGGTGCTGGAGAGTGTACAACTGTTCTTCAGTCAGCGGTATCCGATGTGCTTATGATCAGTCTCTCTCTTACTGGGTTTTTGCTTCCCAATTGCAATGCTATCCATGTCTGTCTGACTGTTTCCATGTCCTTGGCTTGCAAGTGTACAAGTGAAACTGGTTTTTGTGCTTGTTTCTTGTTCAGGCCAGTATCAGTCATGCTTCATTTCCACTGTCTGACACCTCTTTGTTTGCAGCTCCCCATTTCTGCCCAAATTGACACCTCTCGGTCTGGATGTGGGGAGGATAAGAAAGTGCAGTCCTCATTTAAGCCAAATGGAGCTACATACAGAGAACGGCATTACCTTGGCTGTAGCCAAGCTCGGAGTAATAGCCGTTTCCTTGCGCTTTCCTTACTCAGAGGAGTGGGCACACCTTCTCACAGTCAGTAAAAGCTGGTGCAGGATTTGTGCTCACCCCAGAGGGCTCTGTTATGTCCCAGTAAGGGCAGTCCTTGGAAATCTGAAGCCAAGATAACAGGGGTTCATGATTCTTTATGGTCTGAAAAGGTTTCTAGGATTGTCAGGAATGGGGAGATGCGTTTTGGACTTTTTTGCTTCTTTTTAGAGATAAGGAAGCTGAATCATGGGGTAGCTCGAGAGAGCTGGTACAAGCCTTACGCAGTTGAGCTGGGAAATAAATGCTTGGGGTCAATGCGCTTTCCACCTTCTTTTTACATGGGAACTAACACGGTGTGGTTAAGGTGTGGTGTTGAAATTGTGCAAGCCCCTTCCTAAATCCTTTCCACCTTGAAACTGTTGAGGTTATTCACCCCACTGCTGTGGGCTCTTAGCTTTCTAGCCTTTCACGTCTCCGTTTGTCTCTCCTAGATGATCAGCTGAACTCAGAAGAGAAGAAGAAAAGAAAGCAGAGAAGGAACAGGACTACCTTCAACAGCAGCCAGCTCCAGGCATTAGAGAGGGTCTTTGAGAGGACACACTACCCTGATGCCTTTGTACGGGAAGACCTTGCACGCAGAGTCAACCTCACTGAAGCCAGAGTTCAGGTAATCACTGCAGCTTGTATCCAGACACACCTCACCTGGTGGGGGTCATCAGGCCATTCCAGTACAGCAGCAGAAATCCTCAAGGTCTTCGTGGCACACTGGAGTCACCAAGCTCCTGGGTCATGCTGTATTGCAGTCCCAAGCATGCCGTGCCTTGAGGAGGACTGCCAGGCCTGATCTGCCACCATACTTACCACCTGCTCAGTCAGATGTGTTGTGGTCAGATGGCTCATTCAAGGCCAAGATGTCAGATGTTGTGTGCTCAGGCTGCTCACATTATCTTGAGCTGCTCAGCTCTTAGCTTGCAAGCCTGCACCTTCTGAAGGTCAAAGCAGACCATGGAATATGATGTGTTGTACAGCATTCCCAGGCCTTGCTGCCTACAGCACAGGACAGACCTGGTCCCACCAGGACCTCACTGAGCCAGTTCCTCACACAGGGCCTTTATCAGGGCAGACATAAGGATTGTCTGGTCATTAGAGTTTCCAGTAACAGGCATGCTGAACCAGCCTGCTTTTAGAGTCCTGACTTGCCCAGCGGGGCAGAGGTGATGTGGTGAAAGGGTGAGAGTGGCAGCAGAGCTGGTTGTGATGGTTGGTGGGTCTGTGCACTTCCCATCCTAGGTGTGGTTCCAGAACCGGAGAGCCAAGTTTCGCCGGAACGAGAGGGCGATGCTGGCCAGCAAGAATGCCTCTCTGCTCAAATCCTACTCAGGGGACGTGACCGCAGTGGAGCAGCCCATAGTACCTCGCCCAGCTCCGAGACCCACCGACTATCTCTCCTGGGGTACCGCCTCGCCTTACAGGTGAGTGAATAACCCCTCTGGGGCTCACCAGTCTCTGGCATAGTATAGTGCAGCCTGAGAGTGGCCCTCAGACAGCTCTGATGGGCTGTTTATAGTTGAATGGGACAACTGGAAGATACAGCAGTTTGACCACCCAACTGGTTTTCCCTTACCTGTTCCCATCCCACGCCATCTCACTGCCAGACTTGCAAGGTGGGCTTGGTTCAGCATCATTGTGGCTTTCTGACAGCTGTCTGCAGAAACAGGTTGAGGTTGAGGCTTCTTTTTTTTTGGTGGTCTCTGCAATTCGGGAAGTTTCGAAAGAGGATCAGGTAGAAATACATGGGAACAAAAGGGATTGCACTTGTTTCCCTGGTGTATCCAGTTTAAAGCAAGGAAGAAACCTTTCCATGGGACACAGATCCAGGGGAGAGGTGATGGCAGAGCACTGGGGACGCTCAGCCACTACACAGTGGCCAGAAGAGGGAGTTCTGTGGCTGTCGCACGGCAGTCACTGGTTGGGATGCAAGGAAGGGCTGGGAACTCCCTCCATGCATGTTGCTCCCAATCCTCCCCTCAGTGGTCAGCACTGAACTGGTGAGCACTTTCTTTCTAGTTGCTAGAGTTGCTGTTGTTTTGCCCACAGTAAGGACCAGGTGTTTCTGGTGTTCAGTGTCCATCTCCTGTGGCCAGCACTGCTTAAGGGGTGGCAGGAAAGAAGTGCAGATGTGGCAACCCCAGTTTGCTCAAAGAATCTGGGATGTCCATGCATGTCACAGGCCTCCCTGTCCTCCTCCATGCCATCCACATCCCAGCAGGAACTGAGTGTGGATGCAAGATCCACAGGATATGTTGGTTTGTGGGGAGCCAGCTGGCTTGTAGGCAGTTAAAAATGAGGTTGGTGGGTATTTTTTAGTACAGTGGCTTCATTGTTGGTCAGGACCTTGGAGCCTTTGGCTGGATTTCCTCCTGTTCATCTGGCTTGGTCACAGCCAGCTTCCCACTGGCTTCCAGGAGCCACACCATGCCCAGGACCTGTCTTCCTCAGTCACTTTGACCCCCTTCTTGCACCTCAAACATTGCACAATTAGGTCTGCAACCACATGGCCTTCCTCATTGTTGCTTCAGTGCCATGGGGTCCTCCTCATCCACCCTGTAGCTCCAGAAGAACAAGTCTTAGGTTCACCCACTCCATGCTCTTGATGACCACCAGTTTGGTCTTAGAGATGGCCCTTATCCTTTGGATTTTATCTGAGGACTGCTGTCTGGCAAAATCCCTCTTCTGGGGTTGAGGCTTTCTCTCTGTGAAGTGCTCCTTGGTGTAGCATCCCAGGGAGAAGTCTGGGTGGTGAGTTCAGGTCCTTCCCCACCTCACTGAGACTGCTCTGGTCACAGTACCAGATCCCTACTGAACACTCGTGGCTTATTTCTACCTCTCACACTTTTAAAAATAGATCATCCCTCCCAAGATGTTGTTTACACGAGGGGCTTCATAACGGCTTCTAGGAGAAGACCCTGCAAAGGTAACTTCCAGGGGCGCACTGGGAAGGGCTGTCTGGGGCCACTGGGCAACAAGAAGCCCAAGGCATCTGGGATGTGTGAACGAGGAGACCAAAGGAGAAGGGAAAGCCTTAGGGATGTTTTTACTCCCCCTAAGGTCCAGACGTGGCTGTGCCTCTCCACAGTGCGAAGAGGTATCCTCACTGTCTTGATATCTTCCCCTTGTCTTAAGCCAAGATGTTTCAGCAAAGACATTTGCAGCTTACAGCCATCCCCACTGGCTGACATGCCAAACCAGGATGGACTGTCACCCTCACACTGCCCTGCAGAGGGGTAGGAGGCATTGGCAGAGGAGCAGAGCAGCTGGTTTCCACAATGTGGGGTGGTCAGGACCCTCAGACACTTTATGTTGCCCAGGCTTTCTAATCCTACTGGTCATCTCTTAGCAATTGCATTCATCTTAGTGGGCAGCTGGGCCAGGTTGTCACAGCCTCGTTAAAGCTTTGAACTGAGTACGGTTATTAAAGTATTGGACACTTGGTGAAAAACAGACATGCAGAGTGTTTGCATGGCCCTCTGCCCCCTCCCCATCTCCCGGCACTGCCGTACCAGCCCCTGATCAACAGCTAGTCCGGGAAAGGGCTGAGAGCAGGGCTGAGAGCTCTGTGGCCGGTGCTGTTTTTACTCTTAGATCTGGGGAAAGTTTTCAATCAGTGTGTTTATTCTCCAAATACATTCAGCCACAGGTCAACCAAAGCTATTTGCAGATCTCTGTCATGTAGATAGCCAAGTAGATACTATTATTTTTTTGAAGTTGAAATGTTTTTGTTAGACATTTTTTAGCATAGGTTCCTAAGAAAACAAGACTAGCAGTCGTGCCGTCAGCCTGCACTTCCCACTCCAACAACCTTTGACTCCACGGGCCATTGAAAACCATATCTGAAGGGAGGATTTTAGGTCTCAGAAGCATGATGTTCCTCTGTGTTTCATGAAAGCAGGCAGCTGAGTAGAGGAAGGAGACTTTCTGTGCCTGAATGGGGCGGAGGGTGTGGGCAGCAGGGTGACTTCAACCCTTAATTAGACCCTGGAGAGTCTCTGGAGCAACCCTCAAGCTATACCAGTGTTTGGAGATAGCCTTCTTGCACATTGCTCCTTGGGGAATAACTTGCTAAAAGAGAGCATTTCTGGAGAGTTTGGGTTCAGCAGAGATTTCACTGGGCAACAGTAATTTTCCCCACACCTCTGGGGAGCTGAGAGCAGGAGGCTCCCTGGAGTTTTAGATCAGACTTGGGCAGTAGTCTGGTTTTGAATGGGACAGTTTACACCCGAGACCGAAAATTCCTATTTTATCTAATCTAGAGTATCCTTGAGGCTCTTCTAGTTTCTTCCAGCACAAAAACATGGGGAAGATGCACCTTGTGGAAGTGGGTGGGAATGGGTGCTTAAGTAGCCACCAGCTATACAGCTTGTGAAGCTTTGCAGTGCCTCTGCAGGCAGCACTCGGGCTTCTCACATTGCTACTGACCTGGTAAAGTAACCAACCCAGCCATGGAGCGAGAACTGACGGGGTGCACAGCTGGCTGGGGAAGGCTCCAGGCGTGCTGATCCATCGTGTCCTGGACCCCAGCGAAGTGCAGACGATGCACCCCAAGTTGAGCAGAGTCAAGCCTGTATTTTGATGTGTGTATTTTAATGTCCATCCTCCATGTCCTTGCAGTAGCTGTTAGAGACTCTCAAAGTGTTCTGAATGTTTGCTCTCCTGGGGAGAGTTTTCCGTGCTTTTCCCTGGGTGGGTGTAAGCAGCTTTACATCCACAGTTCTTACCTGTCCTTTCAGTGTGTGTAAGCTGTTGTGTTTCCACTGGTCCTGATGCAAAAATGACAGTTCCTCCCCAAAGAAGGTCTTTTCCCTGATTTTAAAGGGAGAAATAGGAGTCATTTGACCTGGGATGGGACCTACTAGTATTACCTGATCTGAATCTCATGGAGACTGAGGATTGCATTTAAACTCCTGGCAGGTCAGCTCTGCCCTATGAAGTCAGAGATACCACCAGTGCTTAGGGGTGAGCACACATGCCCACGGTCTGATCTGTTGGCACAGCAAATGCCCACTTCCTTCAAGGGACATTTGCTGTTGCAAAGGCTCTTCCAGTCATGGAGGTCAGCACTGGAAGAAATTTTTTTTTAAAGAGAAAAGGAAAAAAGCAAGCTATCTTCTTTCCTGGGCTGTGGATGGAGGAGAGCATTTCCCAGACGTGAGCCACCCAGTCAGGCAGATGGGAAGGGTCAGCACCAAATCTGAGCTTGACTCCCGGAGAGCATTTGTGGTTTCCTCCTGAACATGCTGGCCGTGTTAAATGGGCATCTCTAGTTCACTTGGTGGTTTTCAACTGGTTTTGATCTGTGGACCCATGTATAGAAAATGCAACAGGTCAGACAGTTTGCTGTTTTTTGGGGCAGAGGGATTGCTTTTCACAGAAACAGGAACATGTGAGTTAAAGTTTTCTAGTGGTCTGGAAAGCAGATTTGCAAATTTTGGTAGGGTAAGAAAGGACTCAGAGATCTTTGCTCAGCCTCCGCTGTTAAAAGTAACATTTTTCATGAATAAAGTCATGATTTGAAGGGAGAAAGGATGTTTTGGGGTTTTTTTCCCCTTAGCCTTTAAGGCATGCTCTTTATGATCAGCTGAAGTTTTGAGGGAAAAAATGTGGAAATTTTCATTCCAAAAGGCTGAAACCAAAAAGCATCACAATTGTTGAAATGGGTTTTTCCCAGAGTGTTTCTTTAATGTAACATGTGTTTCAGAAGTGACGTGATTTCACAAGCAATAAAACCAGAAATTGCTCTCATCAAAAAGACATTGCTTCCAGTGGGAATACTTTTAAGGACAATAGTCTAACTGGCAGGCTGGGCACCCTGACCTCATTGTAAACCTTTTGGGTTAGAAAATAGGAAATGGAAATTTTCCTGTTGAATTCAACCAGCTTTGGTGTTGGCTATCCCTGGGTAAGTGAACTGCAGCAGAAAGATTTGCAGGGGTGTTGAATAAAAAGCAGTTATAATTCCCTGCTTACATAAGAAATACATCCCACAGGTATGAAAACCCCAGGGTTTAACCTCGCTGCGATGCAGATCTGCTCTCTGTATGGTGTGAAGACCGTGTCTGACGTGATGGTTCTCTCTTTCCATCCCACAGTGCCATGGCCACCTACTCCACCACATGTACCAACGCCAGCCCGGCGCAGGGCATGAATATGGCCAACAGTATTGCCAACCTGAGACTGAAGGCAAAGGAATATAGTTTACAGAGGAATCAAGTGCCCACAGTCAATTAACGACTGGAGGCAGCTGCCTTGCAGAAGGAAGAAATACAACAGCACCCGTCCTGCTTCGCAACTTGTTTGTGCTGAAAGAAAAAAACCAAAAAAACCAAAAAAAAACACAAACCAAAAAAAACACAAAAAAAAAATTAAAAAAGAAGAAAAAAAGCCAACCCTAACCCAGAATTGAACATGGGGACCAAACTGGGAGCAAACTGAACCGCTCATGAGTGACAAGGTTCCTCCTTCCTTTTGGGATAATGCCACCATTTTTTTTTCTTGTTATTGTCAGGTTTATTGCTTCTGCTCAATATACTACGAGCTTCTTCAGTAAAGGACAGTCTCACCCTTGTTGGTTTCCATTTTTGTATGGGACTGCAAAAAGAAACCTCTGCCGATCTCAGCCCGTGGACGCGTCCCACTCACCATCATGCTGAGATGCAAAGCTTGCTCCTCTTCCCCCTGCCCCAGCTCACCCTAGAAGTTGTTTGGTCACCGCTTTCTGTTGTATCCACCTGACCCTTCGTGCCTCCAGTCCCTTGTGCCACAGAGGCAGCGCCGTCACCATCAGTCTGCGAGAAGCCCCTTAGTGCAAGGAGATGGGATCGTCCTGCCCGGGTTGCCTGGACCAGTCTGAGATGTGAGGAGGACCTCCTTGGGCTTCGCAACGCTTCATTGCTTTCTTGAGTATTCCCGGCACTGCTGCCTTGAAAAGCCAAAGAAGAGAGGAAAGCTAACGTGGGTGTGTGAGCCCAGGGGGTCGTAGTGGGGGGATCGCTCTGTAGTGCCAGGAATAGGACCGTTAGGACACTCCTTTCTATGCCTTACAGTTTGCGCCACAGGGAAAGGCGTTGTCCAGATGCATTTGTTTTATATATACTGTATATATTTATATATATAAGATATACATGCAAGCTTGGTTGGTGTTTTTTTATTAAACAAAATAAAATTCATTGAAAATGTTTGGGATGTTTGTGCTGCATCCAGGTTCCTGGAGCCATGCATTGAAATTCCAGCCACAGCCTCTCTCACCCTTGTCAGGGCTCTTCCCCGTAGCCTCGGGAGCACTTGCAATGGCCAGCTCATGTCTTCCCATGAGAAACCCCAAAGAAGTGGAGCTGAAGGGAGCCACACTCCTTTGCAGATTTTCCCTGTGGGCATTTGCAACTTGATTGAATAAGACAAGGATCTCCTCTCCAGTCAGATATGTTCATGTGGCTCTTGGACATCAAGGGCATCCCCATGGAAAGTCTCTGCCAGCCCCTCTGAGAACGGGTAATGTCTCCGCAAGGAGCATCCCACATGAAGACCGTATCTCACTCCAGTTCCCATAACGCTGCCCAGTTTTGTCCCATAGCCTTAGCCACTCCTTTGCTCTCCCTGCCTGCTGTTCTCCCTTCTCTGGAGTCTGCAGAGCTAATTAGGACCTAATTTCCTTCTCTTCATGAAGAGTAGAGGAGATGCAACCCAAAAGGGGTTTCCTCCATGCAAGCATCCTAATTAGGATCTTTCATGTTGCTGATGATGCCTGCCTCGTTCAAATTTGGGACAAGGAGGGGGCTTATTTATGGCAAACAGTGCTCGTGCAGGAGACCTGCCCAAACTGAGTGGGACTTTGCCATGGAACAGTCCTGCTGAAGGTAGCAGAGCTACTCCATAGCCCAGGCTGGACCATAAGGGAAGGCGAAAGCAGCTCAGTCGTGAGGGATACTTCTGGTAGAGTGGCTTAGGTCTCCATCTTGGTCTTTGCTGCAGACACACTTGGGCGTATGTAGACAGTGGGCTTTGATAGTCTAAAACAACATGTTGCAGGAAATGAGAAATAAATCTCTTTAAAGTGAAGGTGGAAGTTAAACTGGCAGAGGATGAATGGAAATCCAGCCAAAGTATTTGATCTAACACCGGGGAAAAAGCCCCAATCAAAACTGGTGTGAGTTGTGCTTGTGACTGTGTGTGTTGCTGCTGGATTTTTTTTTTTTCTCCCTGTATGGATATTTTTGAGGAAAAAAAAAAGAAGGAATCTAATTGTGATCAGGACAAAAAGCTTAAAAGTCACAGATTATACTTGCAGACAGAACACCAGCAGAGGAAGGCGAGGGTGGACAAGCACTGAGTTTTAAGAAATCCATAATGTTCTGTTTGATCTCCTTTTTTGGCCTTTCTTTCTGTAGTCTGGAGAAGCTAACATCTCTAAACCAAAATATTTCTATCATGAGTAGTGTGGTTCCAGCTCCTAGAGCCAAGTGATCATGTTGGATATCTCAGGCTTCACTTAGAAACTCCCTCTTGGTTCCTGTGCCTACACAAACAAGAGAAACTATCGAAGAACATGTCCTGCACGATCAGAAAGAAAAAGGACCCCATGCAATGTAACGTTACTCAGAGGCTGAACCGGTCGTTGAGTGCCTTTGCCTGGTGCTCTCCCCTCTCCTTGCCTTGCTGCCTTCCTCCGTGATCCACCAGCATTCCAGCAGTGACAGCAGCCTGAATGAACTGCCCTGTGGTGGCTTGAGGCTGCCCAAGTGTCCATCCTAGAGGTTTCAGCTGTTTCCTTCAGCATCTTGGTGGCCCGTGGCTTTCCCTTAGTCTTTGCTCATCTTTTCTGCAGTAGAAAAATCACCTTGAGCAGCTTTCTTTGGTGTCTGTGTGCAGGCACCCATATCTGAAGTTAGCAAGGAGATAGTTCAGAGAGCATGAAGGTCCTGGTACCCTGTTAACCACCTACCCCAACGCTTTCATGTTTACATGGTGGGGCTTACAGAAACGCCTCTGCAAACCCTCGTTCACCCTCCTCATTTTTATTTGTGCAAGGAATTGAATTGACTTGCATGGGTCTGCTCCTGCAGGAAGGTTGTGTAAGCTTTTGCACTTCCAGTTTTAGTTGGGTCTTGCCTTGGGTTGGGCTGCTTGGTTGGGGATGCCATCACAGCTGACTGGGCTGTTGTCAGTCAAGATGAGACCTTTACATCACCTTTGAGCTGAGCGACATCAAGATGTAAACTAGAGCATCCGAGACAATATTGCTTTGTTTACATGGATTTGCTAAACAGAGTCCAGCCGGATGAATGGACGGGTTTTGTTGTTTGTTTCTTAATTGCTGATGACCTCGGCCAACATGCAGTGTCTGTCTATCAAGCCAAAGCGGAATTTTATTATTGTGTATGTTTAATCTGTATTTTATTGAACCATGTAAATATATGTGCAAATTAAGGGCCTTATCCTGAAAGCATGGAGTTCTCTAGGGTTTCAGTAGACTTTCGGTCACAGCTCTAGGAAGTTGCCATGGTTACCCTGGTTATCACTAAGTTTGGGTACCCTTCAGGGGAGAAAATGGTCTTGAGGCACATTCCTCTCGCCCACACGGTATGAATGCTGTTTTCTCAGCCCCCCCCCCCCCTTTCTCAACGCAGAAATAGGTGGCTGATTCCCTCTAAGTGGGATTTTTGAGCATAACAGGGATGGATGATTGATGAGGCTGGTGGAGCTTGATGCGTGAAGCCACAGGAGGGATTCTAAGATCAAAGTGTACCCTGTAAATTATCTCTTGCTTTGTGATGTAAAATGTACAGTGTTTGCACTAGAATAGAAATGATCATTTTCAATAAAAGGGGGAAAAGACTCCCTAATCCTTTCTATAAGCTGCCACATATGTGTTGGATGTTGCTGCCCTGAGGTGTCCTACAGCATTGGCTGGGGCTGGGAACACATCAGAGCCTTGGCGGGGGGGACAGGGGGACTGGGGCTAGCGAAGCAGGGCGCAGGGCTGCCTGCCCAACAGGCTTATCCTGGGGACGCCGTGCAGCCCATCGGGGGAGCACAGCAGAGATGGGACCCCTCTGCTGCATGCGCTGTGCAAGTCAGCCAGTGAGCCAGGCAGAGACAGACACTGTGTCCAGAGCCTGCCTGAACCACAGGATCCTTCTGTCAACCTAGGCAGCTGCAGAGGAGTTCAGCAGGAGCGTAAGGCAGGAAGAAGCATCCACAAAGACTTCTAAACGAGATGTTTTTTGGGAAGAGGTGAGACGCCCCCATGGCTTTTCCCCCAGCTCCCTACACCCCACAGGGCTGGTGAGACACCAACGTGGGTCTGAAGGTGAGGCAGGAGGAGTGCAGGAGTATCTCATAGAATCACAGAATCATCTGGGTTGGAAAAAACATTGAAGATCACCTAGTCCAACCATTAACCTAACATTGACAGTTCTCCATTCAGAGAAGACAGAGGGCTGGGCATCCCTATGTGGGTGCTGGAGGAGTGGGGGTGACCAACAGAGAGGGATGGGAGGAGGGGAAGCCAGAAATTATGAGAGGAAAAGGTTTGAGTCCCACCACTTGTGCAGGGAGCAAAAAAAAGATGGGCTCAGCAGGAAAAACGCTCCACTGCAAAGCAAGAGAGGTGGTCAGAAGGAGCTCAGAGGCTAACGATGGCTAATTAGTGCAGGCTATTAAAGTAGGGGTGGGGGAGATACTGAGGAAGAGCTTTTGCCAGGGGAAGGTACTCAGCTGGGCTGGAGCTGGTGAGTTGTGCTTCAGAGAGCAGGTTTCTGCTGGGAGTGCTTATGGGGGGCAGGGGGAGGTGCTGGGGGTCTGGGGATGGTGGGTTTCTGTGACTTCCTTTCTTGGTCTCTGAGTCATTCAGATTTGAGACAAATGTTGGGGATCTGGAGTATGTCTGGGTTGGCCTTCTGTTTCCCTGCTGATCTGGCTTTTGCCCCACAATGGGCAGCGTGTGTGAGGGTTGTTAACCAAGCTGAGTGCACAGGGCAGTGCCATTTCAGCAGCCCACCCCCTGAGAGACCCTGTTAAGGGGAGATAGGTATCTCTGCAAAGCCATCAACAGTCAGCCAAGCTTCCATTCCTTGCAAAGCTGATTATTCACCCCTCTGAAGCTGAAATAATAATAATACCAGCCTCTTACTTATTATTTCTTGATTGCCAGAAGAAGTAGACTCGCAAATAGCATAGCTTCCAAGTTGATTTTGAGACTGGTTTGGACTGAGTTGAAACATGCCTCACATGTCCATCCAGACCTGCAGCCAGTTCAGCTGAGCTCCCTTTGGGCAGGTGTCCATCTTTCCACCTGGCACTGCTGTACTGTGGCTTCTCACCTGATGGCTGCCAGTCACCAATGCACCAGCAGTTACCACCGATGTTGCTCCAGCTCCCAGTTTGGCCTGGATTTCCCAGCAGAACCTATAAAAGCTATGACAGAAGTGTGTGGCTTCTGCAGGTATCTCCTGAACATCTGACCATACATTACACCCATATAGCATTTCCCTCCACCTCCCCTACCCACAGGAGTAGATACCTAGTTCCCTTGGGCTTCATCTCTCTAGGAAAGTTCTATCTCCTGCTTACCACTTGCTGACAAGGAGTGACACTGCTTCTCTTCATCACAGCCTCTCTTTAGGATCAGGAGGAGTAGATCCAGCCCCTCTTACCCTCACTGTAAGAGGTGTTGGATTAATTTTCAGGTGGAAAGTCTTAATGACAAACATGTGGATGCAGGGGCTGAACATGAGGCTTCTTGATTGAGGTTTCCTTCCAGTGAGAACCTTTTAGCCCTGGGAATGCTGAAAGAGACTTGCATTGGGGCAAGTCCTTGATGCTCTCCTGGGAATGTTTTTTTCTTCACTCAGGGAACCTGAGCCCCATCAGCTGGGGTGATGCTGAAGGAGAGGTGCCAGTCCCAAATTGCACCATGCCCCTGGAAGCCTCCCTCCTCAGGGTCATGCCTGGTCCCTTCTAGGTCCAGCTCTCTGATGGGTGGTTGCTGCTTGCACCCACCTGGATGGGCTGTCATAGAAAGCCAGGAGCTGAAGGTCTGCCAGCACTGCTCCTCCAGCCATGCCCAGCACAGACCCTCTCCCAGCCTTGAGTAACACAGGTACCTGGGTCACATCTTTCCCCAGACTTTGACATGGCTCTGAGCTTGCCCTTTTGCAGTGTCCTAGAAGGGTCTGGGGCTGCCAGGTGGAGCCATTGGGGTCCTTCACCCCCTTGGTTTTCTCTGCAACACCCGTTGCTGCTTCCAGGAATATTTCAAAGTGGTGCTGCTAATCCCTGCAGCTGTCTGCCAGATTCCCCATCTGTCCCAGAGAGACAACCTGGCTATTCCTGTAGGGTTTTCTTCTTGATCCTAATTGGGGAGGTGAGGCTGGTCATGGCTTGGAGGTGATTGGGACTTGCAAAGCAGATGAAGCTGTGCCCAGCTGCTCTGGGTACTTACAAAAAAATCCCTGCCCAAAGTTGACCCTAAACTCAGAAGAGGGTTTCCTGACCCACTGGAAAACCTGCGTTTCCTGAACCCTGCCTGCAGCAGTGTTGGATGTTGGATGGGATGAGGTGGTGGGACTGGGAGGCTGGAAGTGCAGAGGGGTTGGAGTGCTGTGGGAAGTGGGAGTGTAACTTTTCCAGCCTAACAGAGGGCTGGAGCTGGCCCTGAGATTTTGATGAGGTTGTTGCTTTGTCTAAGGCAGAGGCTGGCCCATAGGTGTGCCCTCCCACTCTGCTCTGTGCTGGTGGAAAAGGGGAAGATACTTAAAACATCGGTAAAATGAGGAAAATCTGTGTAGCTATAGAGCTCTGACTGTAGGAAAACACTCAATAAATGTGCCAAATAGGTTTTTGGCCGATGCTGTCTGTCTAGGAAGTTGCTCAGACCTTCATCTGCAGTTGTGCAAGTACGACTCTGGGAGGAAGAGGAAAAATTTGGAGCCTGTGGCCAGGGCTGGGCACCCTGGCACCAGGGCAGTGCTCAGAGGTGCTCCCTAGGGTTTCTGCTTTCTCTTGCTGGCAATTACCTCACAAAATGGACATGTTATCCCTAAATAATCCCCATCTGCACTTTAATTTATAAACTCCATACACCTGAAGGCTTTGGGGCAAAGCTTTTCAGAGGGTCTTGCATGACTAGTCCAAAAGTCATCCACAGAAATGTCACTATTGGTCTTAAAACACAGCTCTGGCTCTGAAGCCACTGCGGTGTGTTGGGCAACTGTTGCCCCTCGCCTACATCGCCCTGTTTGTGGAAGGGCCCTGGGTGTCTCCATGCCTGGGGGTTTGCTTGCAGGGCCTTTCCTGCTCATCCTTCCCACTTCTGCCACTGCAGCAAGATCCCAGACGAGTGGGAGCTGCTGCCCAGTGGTTTGGTTGGGTCACTGCAGCCTGGATTTGAGACTTAGCACCGCTCCTGGACACTTCTTGCCTCTCACAGCTTCCCCACCAGATCTTCTTTTTCTGTCCCTCAGCTGCCCAATACACCTCTTACTTTGACGCTTTTTTATGCCTTTCAGCCAAGTGTGGCTCAAATGGGTTATTCTGTGTGTTTCTGCTTCTTCACCAAATGGGATTAAATCACATGAAGCGACAAAATTCAGCAGAAAAGAGGGAATGGAGAAACCCCAGCTCCTTTCACAAGCCAGGAGTACCTGTGTTTCCTACCAACAGGCAGTTAACATACGTACTGTGCACCCAAGGCCATTCAGAAGTCAGGTCTTGCCAAAAAAAAAAAGTCTCTGAGAGAGAAGGCAGGTCAGCAATCACTTTTTGGGGCTAGAAAGGACCATATGCTGTGCCCAAACCTTCTTCCACACCCCTAGTGTGTGCTGTGGGGCAGGAGGGTATCTGTGGGGCTGCTGGGATCAGAGTCCCCTGAGTGGGAGAACCCTGGCAAGGTTGTCACATCATCCAAGAGACAGCTGTTGATTTTGAAATGAAGTTGAAAGTAAGGGATTGTCCCCTTTCTAGATGGGATTAGGAGATGGCTGGACCTTGCCCTGTGCTCCCCTGCAGCCTCCCAGCCCACATGCTGGGGTCCCAAGGGCTTCAACCATGAAGATGGTGGGGCAGGGGGATTGACATCTCCATGACATGGCAGGGAGAGGTGCGGTCGGAGTTCACAGCAGGCTGAAGGATGACAAATGGCAACCGGCATCTTACAATGTCTCATCCTTTCCCCCCCCTCCCCCCTTTTTTTTTTTTAATAACTTTAAGATTAGAGTTACTCTTTCCAGCGTCTTGGCCAAATTCTGCTCTCTGTCTAGCTGGAGTCCCTCGGCAGCCTCGGACAGACACTGTTTTCCTTCGCTTCCTGCCTCTGCCTGTCCGAGCGATGCCAGATGTTGTCTCACAGCTGCTGTTTTCCAGCCCAGAGGTGGTTTCAGCAAAGGGCCGGGTGGAGCCCTCCTTGCGAATGGGAGGTGCTAAAATTAGCCACCCTATAAACACATCTCAGGACACCACAAAGCACCCCATTTCAGTGGCCAGGCTGCCCTGGGGCTGGGCAGTGAGGCCAGTCACACTTGCCCAAAAAGCAGCTGCATGTGAAGGAGATGAGTGCTCCTCCATGGCCAGCCCCAATGAGCAGAGGAGGCGGTGAGCTTCCATCGAGGTGAGCATGGGATGTGTGGGTTTCCCACTGCTCTCTCCTCCCATCCCTACCATGGGGCTGGCAGGGTGGGTGCTCCCAGCAAAGCCTGTCCCAGGCAGGAAAGATCACACCATGCTTCTGAGGTGGGTCCTCATAACACTGTTGAGTTAACATGGTGGCTTTCCCTCCAGCAGATGTGCAGATCTGAGACTGGTCTGGTAACACAGGTTGGACTATGGTCAAACTAGAAGTGAAAGCAGGACTAAAGCAGCTCCAGAGTGTGCTTCGTCCCCTGCTATGCAGGGTGTGAAGACAGCTAAAGGTCTCCTCCTACTCCACAAGAGAGTGAGCTCCAGTGAGAGCTGTCCTGCCTGGGAAGTGCTGCTTGGTGCAGACCAGAAAGGCAAGTGTTCAACCAGGGGAACGAATCAGGTCCATCCCACAGTGGAATTAGGTGACTTCCACAGCAGGTGCTTTGTCTGCAGGACTGCACCCCACAAAACTGCCTGGCTGTTGTAGTGGTACAGGTGGAAATGGTTTCTGGAGAAACTATGCTGGGGAGTCTTCAGCAGATGTGTGGGTTGACGTGGCTGAGCTGAGGCTGGTCCTTCTGTAGAGCTGGGAACTGAGCTTCTTCCAATCCAGCACCATCACTTCATCCCTTGCCTCAGCAACAAGATGTGAGTCTTGTAGATATGGGACCCTCGGGGAATGGGGATATCTTGGAGGAGAGCTGATGAAGCATGGATAGATAGCTGAGCTCTCTGCTCATCTGGCTCAGGGGGGTTGGATGGGACAAGGAGCCAGGGAGCTCTGCCATGTGCCCTCTCTTGCTGTTGCCTCCCATCAGAGAAGCAGGCTTATGTGGGAAACTTCAGCCCATCCTCAGAAGGATGGGACAGCAGCACCTCCCCACATTGGCTAGGGGACAAAGACCTTCTGGACCATGTTAGGTCCTTATCTGGGAGGCGAGTGCAGCTCTCCAGGCTGGCAGAATATTTATCACTATGGCCGAAGGCTGTATCTAGAGCTGCTTGAAAAATGGAGTTTCTTTTCCTGTGGCAGCTTCCAAGATTTCACATATTTGACTTCATCCCAATCAGGCCGAGGAGTGGAAATCTCTAAAAATACTGCAAGGAAAATGCAAATATGTACAGGCATGGCAGGAGCACTGACACGATAGATTTTCTGGCCTTACTGAAGTGGAACATGTTGAGCCTTTGGAAAACAAACTCCAAGAAAACTGTTGCATTTCTGCAGTGCCTGCCTTTGTGGCCCAAGTGAAATGTCCAAGCAGAACACTTAATGTCCTGAGCTTGTCAGGATGTAGACTGTTTTCTCTAGCATTTCTGTCGTGGGTTAGTTCTAGGTGTCTCCTCCGACTGCACAATGAGCCCTGCGGTCAGCCCAGGTGGCTGGATCTTGCCTGTCATGTCTACAATAATTTCATGCACAGACAAATCCGTGTTGCATGTTCAGAGGCTGACCTGGGTGCCTGCTCCTTCCCCATCAGCCAGCTCTCTTAAGGCTGTGAGGACCCCACTGTCATCCAGGTTGAGACACAGGGTGGGAAGAGCAGAAACCCAGGAGAAAGGGCTGCCCAAAATCACGGGGACCAGGGACAGGAGTTACAGTAATTCACTTATTGGTTCTTTTGGCAATGCATGATATGTGAATTTTTTTCCTTTGCAAGCTGTTTGTCAAGGTGGGGTTTCACTGATGGAATGCAGATTTCCAAGAGGTTTTCAGAGGTAAACAGGGGGAATCCTTCTGATACAATGACTTGCCTGTCACATGAGAGCAGAGATGAAGGTCCTAGAGGTGTTGAGCATGTGCAGCAGTAACACATCCTTACACCATAGAGAACTTCTCCCTCCTCAATCAACATCTGCAGGGAGGCAGCCATGGCCACCCTTGGTTTACCAAGGAGAGCTTGCTGACCAAACATGGCAGCTTTGAATAATAAATAATAATAATCTGTCTTTAATTTCCCCTCCCTCTTTTTGGTGATGAATGGCTCCCATCTCAGTGTGTGGAGGAAAAGCAGCTGTTGATGGGGGGGCAGGGTGGCTTCTCCAGGGTTTATTGTTTTAATCATGGCCTGAGTGAAAGTGACAGCCTGAAGATGAAATATCTGCTGAAAGGAAATCATAACTCTGGGTGACTCCACTTAGCTCCACGACTGTTAAGAACGTATTTTTGTTGGACACAGAAGAACGTGATTTCAACTGACTATGCATTTAGACGCCGCTTCTGTCTGAGTTAATGCTGTTGGGCTTGCAATGTCTCTGGTGCCTAGGTTGGGAGCTCTTAGACCTACCTGGAGTCTCATGTCAGAGCCTCAGCAGGCCTGGTTTTTCAGTGGATCTGTGCTGCACTAAGGAATAGAAGCCATGACGCTGAATGGGGCTTTATAATCCCAAAGAAGGCAAGGTGGGAAAGACAGTGGGGATGGGGTCTGCTCCCTACTCATGGGGAATGACCCTCTCAGTGGGGGTAGGAGGATGCCAGCAAAGCAGGGAATGCATTGGGTGATACCTGGGCAACTTACAGCCACCTGGTGACTGTCCTTGCGAGCCACGTCTTGCTCTGCTCAGGCTGTCGTGTCCCTCTCTGGATGTCTGCAGTGCTCTGCACAACCAGTCCCTGCTCTTTCCCTATTGCTGGCCCAGACCCAGCACGAAAATGTGCATTTTGTGTCAGCGCAGTGTTGGATGCTCTAAAGCTGTAGATGGATGGACAGCGAGGAAATCAGCCTACAATGAGCATGGTCATCACACTGCCTAGCCACCAGACTGGGAGTTCTGCACACCCTCTCTCCATGGCACAGACAGAGTTAAATGGCACATGTTGCTGCAACGTGTTTAAACTGGCGCATCTTTCCTCCAAGCACCATAAATATGGGGGGAACAGTTAAAAATAACATCTTCCATGTTCCTGAAAAAATGTTCTCATGTGCTCCGCTGGCTGCAGCCACTGTTATGAAACAAAATATTTCCCATCAACAGTCATTAGCTTTCGAGTCTGGGCTACGATGCTGTTTATTACAATAAGAGCCATTACTGAGAACGGAACAGGATTAGAATAGGAAAGTCAGCAAAGTTATTATTTTCCTAATTAAAAAAACACATCATAGACCACTAATGGTGCCAGGATGTTAGCGTTCCTTCTGCTGGATGGGAGCCCTGCAGCGCCTTTGCACTGTGGTCAATCTTCAGTCCCTGATGTCCCAGTGCAGGGGACTGAGGTGGCAGAGGGAGGGTGTAAGCATGAATGCGCCCATGCAGCCACACGCACACATTGTGTATACCTTCTGCACACAACCCAAGGAAGCTGTGCGTGCGAAGGTGGGTCCCATTCAACAGCTTTCCCTTTGACGAGATGGCATTGCTGCATGTGTGACCTCAAGCTACTTTTGTTGCATGCATTGGCTTTCTTGAAACCAACAAGGAGAAGCATATCCTGAACGGTAGTGGGAAGATGCCTGTGCCCAAAAATATGTGTTTGGAGAATGTGCATTGCATCTGCACACATGCTACTGATATTTGCTTGTGCTGCATTAACGCATGCAGAGTTACAGCTGTAGGTGCAAGAGTCAGGACAGGGGTGGTGAGATTTGATTTGTTTGGTTTGGTTTGCATATCTCCTCTCCTGCAGGCTCTCATCCTGCCTGGGAGAGCCCTCATGTGACCTTGACGAAGGCCACCAGCTGGTGTGGGCATCCCTTGGCAGTGTGTTTACAGCAGAGCGCAAGCACACCACGCTCCTCGTGTTGTTGCATGGGGGATGGTTTGCACGTGGACCCACGATGGAGCTGTGATGTTGCGTCCAACTCAGACCTCACAGCACTGATACTCCTGTGGTCGCCCTCTGAGGGTCCAGGCTCTCATCTCCCATCTGGCCACCCTACATGCCCTCTTCTTCATCAGATGTTAACAGTTAGCACAGATCCACTGGGGCAGCAAAAGGAAGAAGGGAAAAGAAAAAGGAAGGGATGGAGAGGAGGTAGGTCCTGGGAAGGGACGGGGTGAGTATGAGCAGAGTCTGGAGGGAGGGTCTGCTTGTATTGAGGCTGGAACCATTCAGGGGCAGGGGGATTCCACCGAAGAGAGAGATGGCTTGAGCCCTGCTGTCCCTGTACCCGTTGGGGCAATGGGGATTTTTGTCCCAAATGTTCATTTTTCTGCAAGGGAGGAAGGGTGAGTTTGTGTTAGTGTTACTGAAAAGCTGCGTTCTCTCCATGTTTTTTGTTCACCTTTCCTAGTTAAAATAAGAGTTGGAGGGAATTGTTTAGAAAAAGAAAAAAATTTGTTTTTCCTGGCCAAAAAATACACTGAACAAACAAATGCAAAATCTTTCAAGAGAAGGCTGAAAATGTGAAAACCACCTCCAAAAACTCTTATGTACTCAAACGTCACTATTTCAATGAATTCTAACACTCATGGTTTATTTGACACTTTGTGACTCTGCCTATGCTTGTTTTTTCTGGGATATCTTCAAGGTATGGGTCATTAAAAGAACCAAAGCTTGAAGATGCCGGCGTGCTGGCCAAGATGGCAGTGTGGTTGTCCATGTCTCGTTATGAATGAGTAACAGGGACACGTACACTTGGTGATTAATAGAAATTCCCACGTTAACAACAAAAGCGATGAGCTGGAAGGAGCTGGGTTTCGAAGTGTGGCGTGCCAGCTTGCTAACCCAGGGAGCACCAGGTCCTGTTGCCAGAGCCTGCTCAGAGCAATTCATCAAACACTGGCCAGTGAGGAAGGAGATTTTTTAACTTTTTTTGATGCCCTTTCATTGGTTTTGGTCATTCCTAGGAGGTGTAATTTGCTTTACTCCATCTCTCAGCATCTCAGAGTTAGATGTATCTGTCCTGATGTTGTATGGATGTATCCAAGCACATAACAGGTTTCTTTTCTTCCAGCTGAACTCCAGCAGCTCAGGGGAGGGTCTGGTTGAAGGAGATCTGGATATCTGGACAATTCTGCAATTTGTAAATGCTACCCCAAAACCAAAGGGCTGCTGAACAGAGCAACCAAAGCACGTCCTGGTCTCCTCTTGATGAGGCTGAACAAGTCATGGTGCCACTTCATTACAGGAAATTCAGTGCCTTTGTTTTCAGAAGACTGAACTTGTCCTAATAACTGCCAGGAGTGAAACAACATCTAAAGCTAGCTTAATTCTCATCAAACCTGACCTGTTTTATTCTGTCACCATGAGAGCTGGAAAGCAAAGATGATGAAGCTTCCAACATTGTGGTCCTCTGCTCAGCAGCTCCACTGCTCTACTCTGGAACCTTATTTCTCCCTCCACCACCTGCTTCTTGCAAAATCAATCACTTTATTACGATTATTTTAATCATATGAATCTTGCAGATGATGTATATCTAGGCTGAGACCCAGGAGGGAACAATTTCAACCCAAAGAAATTTGTCTTGAGAAGCACATTGGCTGTTGGGACTCAAGGAAAAACAATGCTCCAGAGCTCATGTCCTGGGGTGCAACTGAGCCTCTCGCAGGTCTATCACACTTTGAGAAGTTTACACAGGTTTTGCCAGCTCTCCTAAGCAAATGAAAAAGAAATATTTTTTTTCCCCTTATACTTTCAAGGATTTCTTTGGCTTGATTTCTGGTAGGGAAATTGCAAAGATACTGATCAAACCTCTTGCAGTCAAAAACACTAAGTAGGCTGTCCCAGCAGAGAGAAAGATCTCCTGAACTTGCTGGAGATGAGGATTTGTTTCCTAGCCAGCATCCCCTGGGAAAGCCCAGACACAGGGGATCTGTTGTACCAAGGCTACTCTGAAAAGCCACCTGCTGCGCTGAATTTATGATTGTAATGCAGCTTGTCCCTAACTCATACAGTTCGCACTTAAATGGCAGTGTTGCAAAATGTTTGGTTTGGAGTGTGACTGGGAGACATGGCCCTTCTCCATCTCTTGGAAGTGGGCGTTCTGTAGCCCCACTGCTGCCTCCTGGGCTTCGTCCCTGCTCCAGACATCCTGTTGCTGCCTCCAGGCTCTCACTGATGGCTGGTTGTGACCCTTTGAGGGTCAGCCGCGCTGTCACCACTGGCGTCTTCCCAGAGAGCACACAGGCAAGGTGATGGGGATGGCCTCTTTCCTGGCAGCTGGGTTGCAGTGGGTTCCCCACCGCCCTTCCTTGCCTGTCACAGAGCTGGAAGAAGGGAAGCACATTACAAAATGCTTTCCATCACCAGGCAGCTCCTTTAGCCCTCATGTTTAGTTTTATTAATGAAAAACATTAGCAGGGCAATATGTCAGCAGGCTACAGTGCTCCAGGACTTGGTCTCCAAGGAATTGCCCTCAAGCAGTAAGACACAGCGCTTTTGGTGTCTCTCATACAGCACCTCCTGTAACCCTACCTCTGATGGGCCCTATAAATCCCTCTTGGATTGCTGATGGGACATAAATCTCCCTG
This sequence comes from Strix aluco, assembly GCF_031877795.1. NCBI lineage: Eukaryota > Metazoa > Chordata > Aves > Strigiformes > Strigidae > Strix > Strix aluco. Next base: position 28,962,317 of record NC_133938.1, on the reverse strand, counting down.
AAACCACGATGCTTACCAAACATTATTGCATTATTGAGCCATAAATCCCACGTCAGCTTAGTGAAATATCTGTGGCTATTGAGTTAAACAAGTCAAGACTGCTACTTAAGTATTCCCAAACATTAGCTTATTGAAATGCAGGCAAGAAGCATATGAGGAGCAGCCCAGAGGAGATGTTTTCTGAGCAGCCATTTATCACATTTGTACAACAAGTCATAAACAGGTCTACGGCTTTTGGCTGTGCCTTGAATTTCCAGGAATGGAGATACAGTTGGGAAGAGCAGATACGGGAGGGTCTGTTCAGATGCAGGTTGAGTTGGGGTGTCAGCCTAATTGCTACGGAAAGGACCAGTTTTCTGCTGCAGCCAGATGATGCTATGGCATTTGCAGCTTCCCCTTCCCAGGAAAGAGAGGAGTGCTTCCCAGGAGGGGAATAGAGATGCAGATGCACAGGGGGGGCTTCTGAGAAGGAGGCATCTCCAGAAACCCACAGTGAGGTACAAAATGAAATACCAGGTACCGTTATGGAAAAGTAAGAAATAATGGAACTTTTTGACAGCTTGAGTAAGAAAAAAAAAAAGCCTTTCTGTGCCATATTTTAGCATCCCAGGCTGCAAACAATTCCCCATCTCAAGCTGGAGCACAGTCTGTAACAGCAGCGCCCAGGCTGGAAGCTGTGAACCTGCTCCTGGAGCTGCAGCGGGTGTCTCTGTAATGGGGAGGATTTACAGCAGCTCGTTCCCATTACCCTCTCCTCTGGCAGCTGCAGCAAGGGTGCCCTTCTCCCTTGTCTTGCGGGTCTCCCTAGCTTCTCACACTTTGCTTTTTCTTGCAGTGGAGAATATTTTTTCGCCCTGATACCATTATTCTGCATCAGCCTTTTGACCCACCATCGCCAGTGTCAGTGTCCCGGGGGCCAGTGGTGCCCGGCGGGCACTCACAGGCTGTGGCAGGGGCTCCTGGGAGCCAGTGCTTCTGCAGGCACTGGAAACTGAGCCGGGACCACGGAGCCTCTTTGTGCAACTGGCCACAGAGATCTCTCCCCAGGAAAATGAATCAAACCCGCTGCCAACGGGGACAACCCAATTACGTTATGTTTGCTTGAGGTCAGGGGCTGGGGAGGGGAAGATTTAAAACCCTTTCTCTCCAGGATGCAAAGCCCCGTGATTTGGCCGCTCCAGCGACTGTTACGGTCCATGACAGTGTGAAATGTCAGCGCGTATGGTCTGCAAGGCCCGTTTGAACCAGTGACGTGGGAGCATCGCATGGGCGGGTGCCTGAGTCAGCACCCAGCGCTGGGACTGTGCCCGGCGTTTATGTAAACTCTGAACTGTGTACAGCCGCCAAGCCGAGCTATAAATCTCCCAAGAAGTAGCTCTCACAAGGATGCTGATCTTTCCAGGGTAAGCTGAATCTGGAAGTAGAGGGAGAATAAACTTGCCTGCCGATAAGCGCTGCGTGGACCTGGGTGTGAGTGACCTTCTGGGGGATGCGCAAGGAGATGGTGTCTTTGGAGAGTCTCCAGGGCTGGATTCAGGACGGGTCCAAACACCTGCTCAGGATGTCTTGATGTAGAAAGCAGCACCCTATTAGGAGTCAACCCATCCCATCCCTAAAAGGCCACAATTTCAAAGCGAACACTCACACATGCAAGCCATCAAAACCAACAAATACTCCTCTTTCATCTCCAGCGATACTATGCTTCTTTCAAAAAACATTTGCAACATTATTGGAAGAGCTCAGGAGGTCAGCCCATCAGTTAATCTACTCAGTAGCATGTCCAAAATATGTAGGCCCAGGTAATTGAAACATTTTGTGAGCTCTGTTGGTGCACAGAGCCACTCCAAATGCTTGAAAATGAAAAAGGATATTTTTTCCCACAGAGAAAATAAACACAAGGACTGCCGATAACTTAATTTGTTCACAGGGTCCCATCCATTGCCTCACATCCTCCTTTAAAGGCACTTTTAAAATCGCAATATAAAAGCAAAACATCCTGCAACTGTCCCAAGTGCTTTAGGACACGCTTTTCAAAAGGAAGTTTCTCCTTTGAGACAGTGTGCTCAAAAATTAATCGCTTTTGAAAGTGGAAGTTTGGCATCTGCTGTCAAGTAACAGTCAGAAACCCAATCCACAATCCCCAAAACAAGTTAAAAGGAGAATCACATCATACTACCACTTGCTTAGACCAGACCTACACTCCTAATCTCCTGGGCTGGACCATGTCATTAAAGCCTGACCTGTTTGCATCCTATGGGCAAGCAGCTCTTGTGCTTCATCTAGTAAAATCACCCAACAGTGCTGCCAGGTGGGTGGTCCACACCCAAAATTTAAGCATCACACACAGGCATTAGGTTCTCTGTGGTGTTGGCAGGAGAAGCACTGCTGTCCCCACCGAGCAGGAGGGAGTACATGGGTCCAGACCTGTAATCCCAAATGGAGGAAAATCCCAGCCTAGGGGATGTCATCAAATTAACAAACCAAGCAGTTCCTCCCCCAGAAAACTCAGCTGGCTTCCTCCCATCCAGCTGGGTTTTACCCTGCAGGCTTGATCCCTTTCCTCAGGGCTGGAGTTCAAGTGACCTACGTCTTACTTCTCACCGCCTTCTGATGAGTGTTTTCATTACACTTTTCTCCTTCCCAGCTTTGGGGACCTGCCAGAGCTCAGCCAGAGCTGAAATCCTTCTGCTCTTTGACACTGAATTTTGTTCTCCATGGGATATTTCCTGGAGGGCTCATAGGAGCCTTGTGAGAGGCTACCCAGCCCTGTGGTGGGAGGATTCAGTGCTGGCGGGGATGGTGGTGATGCTTTGTGGTCTTGTAAATGGTTGGCAAGCACCAAGACTGACTCAGCCCATGTCAGGGATAGTATGGAGCAACACATCCATCAGCTGATCGATGCCTCGAGGTGATGCAGAGGGGCTGGAGGAGCTGTGGTGCGAGAGGAAAGGTGGACAGGGGTGAGGGGGAACAATGCGTGTCCTGCCCGGCTGTGTCCTCCCCTCCTCTGCCAGTGGGTGACACCCTGGGATTTGATGCAGGATCGTGGGCCAGTGCCTGTTCATGGACCTGGGGTGCTTGAGGCTGGTCCTGCAGCCCCAGCTCTGCCTCACCCCAAGAGGGATGGCTAAAGGCTGGACGGGGCAGTGGGAATGGCTGGAGATGCATGGGAGAGCTGGGAGAAGAAAGGTCAAACAGCAGCTTTTTGCAGAGGAGGTGTGGAATGGGTTGAGGGTGGAGCTGGGGACAGGGATGGAGATGGGGAGCTGGGGACAGGGATGAGGCCGTGCCCCTGCGTGCCTGGGAGGGAGCAGCAGAAGTGGAAACCACAGCGCTATCATCGGAAGCTTGTTGCTGTGCTGGAAATGGTGTGGGGTGGCACCCAGCAGCGCAGCGGGTGCAGGGGGACGGTGTATGTAGGAGGGTGCCAGCTGCCATCCTGCTGTGTGCCCTTCTCCAGGCTGCACTGCCTGTCAGCATGGGCACAGGTCTGACCTGAAATCACTGGAAGTGGCATCGGGGGCTCCATGAGATGATGCTGGGTTACCTAGAGGAGAATTGATCGCACTAACAATGAAATCCACTTGGATTTTACAGGGACTGGAATACTGCATGTGGAAAGGAGGCATTTCGTCAGCCTTCTGCCCATGCTGCTCGAACTATCTATTTTCTTCCCCCATCTTTGCAAACATATGCCCTCCTACGTATGCCCTCCTCTCCCTGCTGTCTGGCTTCTGGGTGACGTTATTTTTGCAGGTCTTTGTAGCTATGCTTTTGCTCTAAGCTCACAGCAGAAGGTGCATCTCCTGGTCCCTGCTTCCTGGGGCTGGTGGCTTCCTCTCAGGTGCTTTTAGCCCAACAGCTACCCAAAGAGCTGCTAACAGTGTGAAATCTCCATGGGTTTAGGCTTATTTGGCCCTATCTGCTTTGGTGTGCTATTTTCTCTCTTTCACTAGTTCTTGCAGTATGTTTGGAGGCTTTGTGGCCAAGATGGAGCCCTCTGAGTCTCTCATGCTGCCTGAAGACTGCAGCTCTGGAGATACAAAGCACTTTGGGTAACCCTTTGTGTTATGTAGCTCCATCGGCAAGGTAGGAAGCCCACCCCTTACAGCCTTTTCATTGCCTATCAGTTGCTTTGTGGGCTGGGGAAGCTGTCATGTGTGCCCTGGACCCAACAGCCATGCGTTTGGAAATGCCTCTGGCCCATGCACCATGGAGAGGAGCTGTCTTTTGGTGCCTCTGCTTATTAGACATCTCTGCAGCCTGTTGACACTCCTCTCATGTACAAGAGTCTGAGCTGGTGCCAACAGCCCTGCACTTTGACATGGAAGTGGCCAAACTCCGTTTTTGGTGTCCTTGGTTCTCTTTGATGTGTTGCCTTGTTGCCCCAAGCTTACGCACCCCAACCCATGCTATTCCCAGAGGTGCACCCGTCTTTCTCAACAGCCATGAGAAACATCGTCCTTGCGGTGTTTCCGGAAGGAAAAATATGTCCTTGGGTGCTGTAAATAGCACAGAGAAATGATTTCTCATGATCCTGCTAGGACCAGTGTTTCTGTTGCTTGAGCCTCATAAGCTCCCTGGGCAAATGTCAGTGGAGGGCCCTTCTCACCACTGCGTGGCTGGGTCCTTCCCATGCTGTTGACTTCACACAGGCCTTCAGGAGCCCCTGGAGAGACAGGAGCCTGACTGTCCCAGGTGCTGTGAGAAACAGCCCTTTCCTCTGAGAAGTCAAGCCCTTCAAAGGAAGATGAATGTGCCCACTTTGCACATGTCAAGCAAAGTTTGCAGACCCTCACTGAACTTGAGTTGCCTGATAATTAAGTGTTGAACCTACAGGTGTGAGTCTGGGATCATTTCATATGGATAGTAACTGACTTCTGATTATCTGTCCTATGATAGGTATCTCAGAAGGTGTTCAACAAATGCTGGCACTGACATACCTGTGGCTGGGTGAGGTGGTCCTGTCCTACCTGAGTAAGTTACAGTGCTTACAGTGTGACTGCCGCTCACTTCTGCCCACATGACCGTGGGTTTCATACACTCCAGGCATGTGAACTGTCCACATGTTGGGAAATGTGAGGAGGGAAAATAGAGCAAACCTATCTTACCCTTCCTGGCTCCATTTCTAGTCTTGTGCAGAAGCTCTACACCCGCAGCCCAGAGAAGGGCTCCCAGGCAAGGGTCAAGGATGCTGCTCCTCTCCTGTGATTAGCTCCAGTTTCATTCCCTTTCTGAAGGTACAGCCTGAGCCGGGAGAGGAAGAGACACAGGGAGGATGGAGGCAGCTTCTTTCTACTGTTGTGGTGACTATGGCAAAACAGCATCTCTCAGGCCACCCGTGTGGCCACTGGCAGAACAGACCGTCCCGAATTCACACCCATGGGCTCATGCTGTGCAGAGATACAGCAGCAAATCACAAGGGTCAGAGGTACAGCTGGCCCTGGCCAAGGAAAGCATAGGGACCAACGGAGCCATCACTCCCTCTGCCGGAGGGCGCTCCCATCCAAAGGCAGTGGCATTGTGTCCCCAGAGCACCCCAAGTGCAGTCTGGTAACCAAACAAGTCCCTTGCAGCATGTTCCTCACGTCTGAAGCTGCCCCATGCATCACTTCCAGGCTGGAACAGAGAGAAAACTGGCCAGGGAAAAAGGGAGGCTATTTCCATATGAAAATAGGACTGTACATAGGGACCTCTGCTCTGAGCTCCCGTGCCACTATGAATCACCCTCTTCCCAGCCCCTGGGGAAAGTGCCGCCAGAGGCCAACCTGGCATATGGAAATTTCAGCCCTTAAGTCAAATATTATTTCAAAGCTAATGACAAACAAAATCTATTTTTGCAGTGGTCTTGTTTAAAATATTTCCCCTTAATCCTCTTGAAATAGCAGTAATTGAAAACGGTTCTCTGAGATGCCAGTGCATACTTCTTTAATTATATCCTGCGCTGCCTGTTTCCAATGAAAGAGCCCTATCTGTTTGCAGTTACTGGCCTTATGAAAACCAGGCTTGGGCCCAAATCAGCGGGAACCCGAAATAAGAAACATTTCCCTTCAGAGGCATCATTTGAGCTAATTAACTTTAATCAGCCCAGAAACATCTCTTTGAGATTTCTTCCCCTGCCTTGGAGCTGGGATGCATCCAAGCAGCCCTGAGGGTGAGGGCTGGCAGGGCAGTGCTGTCCCTTTGTCCCTTCATCCCCAGGTGACAGGCACTATGACAGTCCTTGCTGATGCACCCAAGGGTCCTCCAGGAGAGGCTGTGGCTGGCATTGCAGTCAGTGGCTGACCAAGGCTGCAAAAATACAGCCTGATGCAAGGGAAAGAGAAACCCTCTTCTGGAGCAAAAACTCAGGACTTCACAGGCAGTTTGAGCTGATGAGGAGCTGTTTTTTCCTGGGTTGGGATGGAGCCACTGTACAAGGACCTACAGTTGGAAAGAGGGTTTTTACAAACCTACATTGATCATATTACAAAGAGGGAGCAATGAGCTACTGGCCGGAGCCACCATCATCTTTTGGAGGTGAGGACCTGACCTTTAGGAGAGGCTGTTTTCTGGGTGGGGAAGCAGGTGATGTGCAGTCTCCATGGCGTGTCCCCGGCACATGCGCCGGAGCATTGCCAGTGTGAGTGGGTTGGTTTGAAAGCCCAGGCAGTGAGAGAGGAGCAGGTAAGAGTGAGTGGTTGATGGGGCATCTTCCCAGCCCTGGGGGTGGCACACAAGCTGGAGGGCTGCTCCAAGCCAGGGCTTCGAGGTTTTGCACAGACTGCTTATAACAGCAGAGGCAAAGCAGAGCCCTGTCATGGCAGCACCAGCAGTTAAGTATAAAGAGCATTGCTGTGCTTAAACAGGGATTTAAGTCTTAAATGTTTTCACTCCTCTGTTTCTGTGAAGATGGTGGGGTCAGGGTGATGCTGTCGCTCAAGGGGACGTGAGGTTGTGCCCCAGTTTACCGGGTGATGAGTTCAGGTGTGCAGCCAGCATGGGAGCTCATCCCGGTCCTCCCACCTTGGCCCAAGCCCCGGCATGACAGCTCTGTGCTGGACCATGGGCAGCTATGTGAAAAGCCCCACGCCCAGGGCAGGCCGAAGAGAAAACCAGCTCCACTCGGGGACCATCAAATCTCCCCGTGTGGGGTGCTGATGTACTGGCATGGGTCTGGTTGGAGGTGCAGCTGGAGGAGCCAGTACCCCGACTGTGGAGCTGGGGGCTTGGTGCCTGGGGGTGAAGGAAGGAAGGGAAAGGCAGGTGTGCACTCTGTGAGCTTTCCACTCATGCGGGCTGTGCATGGGGTGGAGCTGCTGGGTTTCCCTACAGTTTGGACCCCACAGCTCTGGGCACACTCAGCATTATGGCTGTGGGCACCAGGGAGCCCTGGGAGCCTGGAGCTGGGGGCAGAGAGGTGGCCACATCCATGCTGAAACTAGCCTAGGGCTGTTAACCTTTCCTGACATAAACATCTCTTGCTCCATCTGGGCCATTTTGGACAGAGTCTGGATTAATTTCACCAAAATGCTTCTCACCTGCTGTTTAACCTGCACCATGATTAAGCCCAAGGGAGGAATTGACCTCAACAGCCTGAATGTCAGGGCCCTGAGGGCACTAATGGGCTTTAATTGCCCCAAGCAGCCTCACCTGGTACCCACACACCCAGTGCTGGGGCACAGGAACCCTATTTAAGCTCAGGCACTCACACCCTTCTTAAGTATTTTCCCATGTCTTTGTATTGAATTTTGAGTAGGGAAGGCCTAGTTTTCATACCCTCCCTAAAGGATTTGGGTTTTTTTAATTCCTCTCAGTAGATGCCTTCCCAAGCTAAGGGAAGCGAGCTGGAATTTTGACTAATTCAGGCTGGATGGTACCTTGAAGGCTCCTGCTAGGGTGGGCTGTGTGCTCCGGGGCTATCCTGACTGAGCCTGAGTGCACACAGACCCAGTAAAGAGCCTGGAAAGCAACCAGTACTCTGCTGTCCTGTTTTATGGCCCTGGACCAACCTAGGCAGAGGCAATGTGGGAAGAGCAAGTCATGAAGGGCAACTTCTGGCACCACCTGTGGAGGGCTCCAGGTTCATCCCGAGGCAGACTTAAAACTTCAACAGATAAGTTCATTGATACCTTAATGCAAATGAACTCAACCATAGAGGCAACATCAGCTCCTTAAAGCCCCTGCAGATGACAGCCCTGTCACCTTGCAGGAGGAGATAGTGATGTCATGTAGCTAACCTGCATGGCTGTGAGCATGCTGCTCCACGGGAGATCTGAGTGCTTGGAGCAAGCAGTGTGAGCAATGACTTGTAATGGCATGAAAGGCTTTAGATGGGGCTTTTGGATTTTTTTTTTTTTTTTTGGCTAGATGCTGAGGAGCCAGAGATTACAAAGGGTCTGCAGGATTATAAAGTGTTTGCCAGGAGGGCAGCAGCCCAGTGAGGCGCAGTACAACCTGTAGGTCCCAGGTCTGGCATTACACCTGCCCAGCAGGCAGGGTTTGGGCCAGGAGCAGCGTGCTATGAGACTGGGGGCTTTTCTGACACCAATACCTAAATATTTTAGAGCTGTGTCTGTCAGGGCTTCTTAAGTGCCTGGCTCTCAGTCTCCCAGGCTGGTGATCCAGGGAAACCCAGGGGCAGGAGACATTGGCTGTGAACAGAAACTGATGCAGGAGCTGGCACCAGAAATATGGGGAAAATATTCTTTGCAAGCCTGTTTGCTGGGGCATTTAAAAGTAGTTACAGGAGCAGAAATGAGTGATGGCTCACTTTGCTGTCTGCTCCCTATGCACTTGGAGAGATTTATTGACTGGTAGCAGAAGATCAGATCCCCCTGTTCCAGATTGTCTGTTCAACTAAGCGCTAATTATGGTTAATGGTTGTACTGAAGTGGATAATTTTTTTCTAGCATGACAGCAAAATAATATGATTTAGCAATATCCCTACAGCAAGAAGTCCAGAAACTGTTCTGAGGTTATTTCTGCAAGCTTTGCACAACAGGCAGAGCAACAGCAAGAAGACAATGGGAAAGGGCATTGGCATGGGAGGAAATCAGTTCCATCGATGTGGGGTTTGGGATGGGCTTAGTCAACAGAATTGCTCATGTATCTGGGTACAGGGGAGTTCTTGGGGCAGCAAGCCATGGGGGAACAGCCCCAGTCATGGTTTGCCATGCAGAGATGTTTTTCTCCAGCTTCCTAGGCTGCAAGGGGCTTACAAGTGCATGGGGCAGAGGTCTGCTTGCGGGGAGGCACACAGGGAGAAGTGACAGCCCCGAGTTCTCTCCACCCCCAAGCTGCCATCTCCTACTCAGTAGATGCGCAGTGGAGAAAAAGAGGGCAGAGGTATGCAGCTGTGTTGAAGTGGAGGTCCTGAGAACAAGGGGGTTGTGTTGCTCCCATTGCTTTGTACCATGAGGAAATTTGGTGTTTTCTCTTCAAAACCAATCTGATCGCTAGGACTATCCAGGAATAGGTCATGGGAAGTATAGACGGGTTGTGGGTGCAAAGGTGAGCAGAATAAATACTGCGAGCATAAAAACATCTTAACAGCAGGGATATTGCTTTTGAATGTGTAATATGCAGAGGTTATAAAATATATGAGTACATGAAACAGCTCAGAGTCACAGAGTATGTGACCAAATACAGTGTGGAGAAAGCAATCTACAGAGCGAATAAAATGTAGGTTCAGGCTAGGGCAGCTCCCTGGGCTGCTGTCCCTGGGGCAGTGGTGATCCAGCATCCCGAAAGGGCAGAGGCAGCTGGAATGCAAGTGGGGATATGAAAACCAGGATGCAAGGTGGGCTTTTGTGTGATAGACCCAGATTCCGAATGGAAAAGGCAGCAGGATTTCATCTGTTGATTCAGTGTTTCTCTCAGATTGCCTGGCACAGAAATCAGACAAACTGGATCGTGTATGTGATGCCAATGCCTGTCTAAGCAGCTGGTCACATTGTGCTTTAGATGTGTGTTAAGTAATTCCAGTATATGACTGGGAGCTATAAATATTCCCACAGTGACTGTAGGATACTGCTTAGTAAAGATTTATCCAAGCCAGTTTTATAGCAGCCTGTGTACAGGAGTCACAGGAGGGAGCTAGAGATGAACTTCAGGCTTTTCTTTAAGATGTAGGAGGGTCAAATTTTTGATTTTTTTTTTTCTTTCACAATAGGCTTAAAGGCGAAAATCTCCATTGTAAAGAAAGCTGATACTCCTCTTTTAACAGCTCGGCTCCCAAAGCTGGGGCTTGAGCAGCCTTGCTTGAGGCAGCAGGTTGTCTCTCTCCGGAGCTGTTTTCCATGGTTTGAAGCTCTCTCCTCCCCCTTTTCTCATTCAAAATAATGTGCAAACAAAGCTCTAATTACCTGCCTGGCCGAGATTAAGATCTGTGGGTTAGTTTTTCAGGCAGCTTGCTTTCTCTAGCTCCTGCTCCAAGCAGCCCTTGAGGCTGCAGAGTGTTTTCACCAGCTGGGTCAGGATCTCTTGGTGTGGGGAGTACCTGTCTAGCCTTCCCAGCAGTGAGCTGGGCCCTTGGCAATTGGTCTGTCCCCAAGCTGGGGGGAACTGGGATGTGATCCTGCCCACATGCCTCTGCTCTCCTTCCCACCCCATGGGTGGGCTTCTGCAAGCTGGACGCTTCTAGGAGGGTTTGTGTGTCTTCTCCCTTGGCATCCCTCATGAATGACTGTGTCCACAATAAATTTGTGCATAGGGAGGAGAAATCAGTAAAAATCCCCCACCTGCAGTCTGGGTGGGTGCTGTGGAATTGGGCTGCTGCACCCAGACACCATCCACTGAGCATGTCCTTGGGGCTGGAACAGCTTTTTGGACAGAAGGGACATTTTTCTTCAGGTGGATTTCTTGTAACTTGTAATTAGCAGTGCTAAAACTATAATGAGCCAGCTTGATTCCCTGCTGCCGGGGAGCAGCGGTGGCCTGCAAAGAGAAAAGGGAGCTTGTGCTGTACCCTGGGAGGGCCAAGCATGAGGACCTGGCTGGATATTTTCCTCCTGCTCTGCCTTGGAGGAAGCAACCTAGCTAGCATTTAAGATGTCCAGCTTGCAAGAGCCCATCTCCTCTGGCTCTTGAGCACCACATCACCCTGCCAGCCCTCAGAGATAGCAGCATCATGGGGAGGGCTTTCCAACTCTGGGTTTGCACCAACCTGCACCCTGGGTCTTGTGATCTCCACTGGAGGAGATGGGATGTGGAAATACAGCACTGGAGGTGCTGGGCTTGATTAGCCTTCCTTCTGTTGCAGCCTTCATCCCACTGAATGTCCTAGACCTCTGGCAAATTTCTCCACTGAAGCAAGAAGGGGATCCTTGCCTTTCTATGAGGCACCTGACCAAATGCAGTGGTTCAACCCAGGGATGGCAACTTGCAGCTCAACTTGTCCATGCCACCGGGGCTGGAAGGCATGAGGTGAGGAACAGCATGTGCCAGTGGAGGTTTGCTCTGGGGGTAGTTGCTGTCTTCCTGCTCCAGGGTAGTTAAACCAGATGCCTTCTGCTGGGTACCTCCCTCTCTCTGAGGACGAAAGGGAAAGCATGGTTAATTCTCAGGAATTATGTGATCGTTAAATCCACAAAACCTGTTCCAGGCAGGTGTGGTCACAAAGAACCCTGGAGCAGTTTTGTGCTAAGACTTGAGCTGCTGGTGTCCTGTTCTCTGAATAAAGGTTGTGTTTGTTCCTTCTCTGGTGGGGGTGTGCAGAAAAACAGCTCAAACCTTGCAATCCCAGTCTGGGACCTCACCAAGACTTGGGGCTCCAAGCAAGGCTTGCATGTTTGTGATGGAGGACAGCCCTTTTCCTGGGGAGGGCCCTGCCAAGGTCCTGGTGGGGCAGGGGTAGGGGAAACAGCCAGGAAGAAAGGGTTTTCTTGAGGGAAGAGATCCCATGGGTTGTTCATGTCTCTGTAGTGCCCCTGGCGAGCTGCAGCAATTGCTGTAAGCATGGCAGCAGCCCTCTGCCTGGAAAGAGCTGTGTATCACTGGCGAGAGCAGCGCTTCACCTGGGTTGTGGTCAAGTCATTTGATACACGTGTCCTTTTGGGTCTCTGTTTCTCCCTGCCAGGTTGTGTAAGGCTTGGAGCAGAGTATAAGCCAGGTAAACACTTGCATGCCTTTATGCCAGGTGATTGCTCAAGGAAAGGACGATCCTGTGTGATATCCTGAAAGCAGGTACCTTTGGGCAGTTTATACCACAATGGGATGGCTGTGGCTTCCCGTGAGGTTTCACCTGATGCTCTCAGCAGTTTCTGGGTACTTTAAGGATCTTGCCTGCATCCAGACAGCACCTCTAGAAAATAGCTCATGGCCAGGAAAAAAAATGAGGGAGGACAGAGAGAGGCTCTGCCTAAGGATGAATCCCAGAGAGGGCATAGAAATGGACTGCAGCACACAAGCTCCAAGGCTGGGTGGTGCTGTTGGGGGGACGGGTTTAGAGGAGAGATGTCTTTCACGTAGATGCAGTGAGATGTGTTACCCTATTGCAACTGCTGCACCCAAAAAAAATTTAATGGAAGTTTTTTTTTTCATGGTGAGTTTTTTGGCTGGTTTGTCCTTTTCTGGGAAGATGATTGTGGTGAGTAATGTCCTCGGAGCTCCCACCTCCATTGAAAGGCTGCAGATCAGAACAGGTCCCTAGGGAACACCAAAACCAATTTTCAGGGCCAACAGGAGGGAAAGCAAAAAGATGCTGTTACATTTTCTCCCCCATTGAAAGGCGTTAGTCTCCCCCCAGGGAGCTCCATCCAACAGCCTTGAACCTAATGGGAGCAGTCCTACAGCCCTTTCCCGGAAGGATTTTACTTGCAAACAAAAACGGGGAAGAAGGGTGTGGAAAAGCAAATGAAAAATGTATCTTTAGCTGCATTCAAGAAAAACAAGAGCCGGTGTGGGAAGCACTCAGGCGCAATTAGTGCAGAGCAAATGTGAGGTCAACGTTCTTGTTTACTGCCCCGCTTTGTGTAGCTCCAGCTGCGGATTTATTGTCCCCCGATCAGCCATGGCTGCTGCAGTGCTGCTGGCTGCTCTGGAGGGCTCTGCCAAGCCTCGCGCGGGGTGTTTCTCATTTCACGCTTCAAAGATGGTTGAACAATGTAGCTGCACATCAAAGGGCTGAGTGGAGCCCAAGGGATGCATGCGGGAGGAGATGATTGGTGGCCCCACAGGAGTTGTGGGCACTCGTGGGGCATAGCCCCCACCACTCCCCAGCTGGGCCAGCGGCACCTCTGGCAAGTTTGGTTTATCCCTGGCTGCCAATGGAGTTGGGAGCCCAGCTGTGGCTCTGTGGTTGCATGGGGTGGTGTGCTCTGGCCAGATCAGAGGAGGCCCCGGGGATGTGGCCTCTGCAAGGCTGAAGGCTGCTCCTGGCCAGCATGGCACCCACCTGGCCCTGGGCCAATTGCTGCAGTCAAGGTACTGCACTGGAGCTTATTCCCCTTTGGCACAGGGAGGGAATCCTCCTCTTGCTGGCTTTTTTGACTGAAATGCTCCTTGAGGAAGCATCTGGCTCTTGCTGCAGGTGTTGTGCTGCATCCAGCACTGGAGAGCCTGGTCCAGATGAAGCAGGAGCAGTGTGGCAGCCTGGAGCCAGGGTCTGGGCCAAGCATCCCTCCAGCTGCTGTCCCAGGGAGCCTTCACATGCAGCAAAGGGGTCAAAATGGGAGGATTTTTCACCCTCTGATTTGCCGCTGCCGCCAGCAGAAGGATTGAGAGCAACTGCACGGGGACCAGCTGTAGTGGCCAGTGACCCCTGCTCACCATCCGCACCAGCCCTTGGTTAATGAATACACGTGTCTCTTGGTGCAGCAGCCCTGATGGCAGCCAGCACAGCGCTGCAATTCACAAGCTGTGCATGGGGCCGGGGTCACAGCATGCACCAAGGCAAACTGTGCCATCGGCCTCTTGTGGCTCCTGTCGTGGAGTTGTCCTCAGCAGGATTCCCGTTGTCACGCTGTGACCCCCTCTGACCGTTGCAGGAAACCACCTCCAGCCTCAGCCATGCCACTGGTGCGAGGCAGCTTTGGACTAGGAGGAGTCAGGTTTTCTGTAGGTGAGATGGCTTTTTCCCCACTGTTCTTGCTCCTTTGGAGGTTAGGAGCCCTTCTGCTCTTGCGTTCTTGTAGCATATGGTGAAAAGTCAAACGGGAGTTTGCAGATGTTGGGCAGAACTATCTCTAGTAATGTTAAAGCTTTTGATTGTTTCTTTCCCCCAGGAATTTTTGAACACCTTAAGTTTTTTCCTTTTCTCTGCTTTCCCACACTTGCAGTTCTCCTTCCCTTCGTTTTCCCTTTTTAAATAGGGAAAAATACTCCAAATATATTTTTTTTTAATCTTTCAAGGAAAATGATGAGCCAAGAGGTCCAGGATCTTTTTCTCTTTCTGATGCTTGACAGCTGTGTCACTCTGGATAAATGATTGACTCTTCCTGCACCTTTGTTCCCCTCCCTCTGCCTTGGGTTGACCTTTCCTATCCCCATGCCAGGGCCAGGAGCAGGCATGCTCTCTCACTGTGCATTGCTCCTGGGTGTCATTTTCTGACGATCTTTTAATTCATAGAAGTCCTTCTCATCCTCCAGGTTGTGTCCTGGCAGCAGAGGATCCACACCTCCTCTAGGCTGGGAATTCATAAAGACAGCTTGGCAGTTTGTTTGTATTAAGTCAACTTAACCATGACTCCAAAGCCATTCCCTTGGAAAGCCCAACTAATTCGGCAGATAGTGGAAAAACTAGCTATTTCATTTTTTTTTTTCCACTTTGGATGTTCAATCATTTTTCTGGCATCCTCTGCTCTACTTTATTTCAAGTCAATTCATCATGAAATAACAGCCCATCTTAGACAGCTTTAGAGGCTCCAGTAACTTTCAAATGGGCATATCCCCAGCTGAACAGTTGTCCCCCAGGACCTGCCTGGAGGCAGGGTTTTGATGGATGAACTCACACAATGAGACTTATATGAAGAGTGCAGAGATGGATTGAGATTTGCGGACTCCTCTGCACTTGCCTGTGCTTTGTCCTTCCCCACAGATGTCCTCTGAAACACACTTGTCCCGTTTATTAGAAGAGGGGAAGCGGTCAGACACTTTGAACAGGAATTTGCCCGATGCTGGGGTGGCTTGTCCCTGGGGTGACACAGCCAGCTTCCCTCTTTGCAGGGGAATAACTGCAGTGCTGGGGTAGAAGAATGGGGTGACATTGGGCAGCCTGGTCCCACCTGTTGTTCTTTATAACACAGGCATCGCCGTGCCATTTTGGAGAGGTGTGTGTGTGCACAGATATGAGAGATGCTGCTTGTCCCATGGGCCGGAGGTGGCTGCTGCTGCTCAGTGACTCTGGGCTCTATCTTGCAATAACTTCAGTCCAATGCTTTATTCCCTAATTTAGGAGCTCTGTGCCTACAGCTCCTCCTCATGTTACAGCTCTGGGGTTGCTAAAGTCCAAACAGCACAAGTCGCTCATCGAAACAACCCCTCAGCGCTAGCCCTGCCTCCTGCGCAACTCTGCATAAAAGAGCTTTGCACTTTCAGGGGAACTCCTCCTGATCTGCTGCTCTTCTCTGCGAGAGAGCACCGCTGGGTACCGAGGAAAGCTCTTCCACTGTGCCCAAAACTCTCACGCACATACCTGGGGCTGTACGAGAAACAGGTGAGCAAAGATCAGCAAGAACCCCCCCCAGGTTACTTAAGGAGCTGGGGCAGTTGTGCTGGGGAGGAGGTGCCCTGCTCCCACGGGGCATTGCCAGGGGCTGCAGACCCACCTGGGCAAGTGTGCCCAGCTGGTCTCGGCTCCACCACAGCCATTTCCCTGCAGGCAGGACAGCATGGTGCGGCGTGTGGCGGTGGTGGGCGCAGGCGTCAGTGGGCTGGCAGCCATCAAGTGCTGCCTGGAAGAGGGGCTAGAGCCCACCTGCTTCGAGCGGAGTGAGGACATCGGGGGGCTCTGGCGCTACGAGGTGAGTGGCTTTGGATGCCTGGTTTCAGAGCTGGCTGGGGAAACCTGTGTTCTCAGGGCTGGGAGGCTGCGCTCGGCTGCACCCTGCATGCCTGCACCCACTTGCTCTGCTCTGATGGCTGCATGTGGGAGGGCTTGGCTGGTTCAGTGCAGGTCCCCAGATCCCCTCCCTCACACTGGGGACAGCCCAGCTGTCCTCTGGCTTGCTGAGCCACCTGCTTCAGCCAAGTCAAGTCCCCTCTGAACTGCCATCCTCTCTCCTTTAGGGACAGAGGGAGCTGCCAGCTTCTCCGCAGCTAAGGGGCTGCACCGAGGACACGCTTCCGCTCCTCTCAAAGCCCATGGAGATAGGGATGGCTCCAAAATGCACGTCTTCAGGCCACGCAAAAGTCACCCCATGGAGCTGTAGGGCTGCCAACAGTCACCCTGCCTTGGGGAGCACTCGCTGCTGCTCAGGATAGCTCTCAGCGTGCTTTTATGTAGTGGCCATGCACCACAGAGCCGAAAAGGAGCCCAAACGAATAATTAGAGGGTTGGACCCAGACCTATCTCATGCTACGTGCCTGCTGGCAGGCTGGAGCTGAGGGCATGGTTTGGGATGCAATTGCAGTTGCAGGAGCAGCTTGGGGTGCCATTAGGGAAAGGAATTGGGGTTGTGCGAGTTAAACTCTGGAGCAGAGGGGGAGGGCAGAAAGCTTGTTCTGAGTGATCTGAAATGTTTGACTCATCTCAAAGCATGGACCACATGTTTTCTGTCTTTCCTGGGGAGGGCTCCAGCTCATTCCTGCAGAAAGTTTGGCAATACTTTTTGATATTAATAATGGAGAATTTCAGAAAAGAATATCACCATTGAGGGGAAAAGTCAAAAACACTTCAGCTCCTTATCTGGCTTGGGGTTTTTTCTTTTATTGGAAGTTGGTAATCTTTTAGCCACCTCAAATATGGATGTTTTCCAGTGTAGAAACCTTACTGTATTTTTCCCAGCTCTCTCCTGGCATCAAAACCATCAGGAAAGGGAAACGCGTTACCTGTTTCATGTTGTTAAGTGCCAAGTATCAGGGCAGACATAGCAGGTGGGGACAAGATGATGTGTGCGGCTGGCCATTCTGGGCAGGACTGGACCAGGCCAGCCCAGGCCCCATTGCATGTGTGATGGTCTTGAGGATTTCAGCAGATCCCCCATGTCCTGCCCTTCTAGATGTCAGGGGGACACTGGCTTGCTGGCATGGGCACTGCTAGCAGTAGGCACAAGCCTCTGTCCATGTCCCCAGTCAGACCTGCCCCATGGTTGCATAAAGTGTGGGCAGCCATGCCACTGAACCAAAGCAAACGCACCCGGCCAGGCTTCTGCCTTCGCTTATGCAATCGCCAAGACTGCGCGCACGAAGGAGCAATGTCCAGGAGCGCCTGTGGGATTCTGGAAGCTTTACAGGCAGACCAGGAGGAAGCTGGGGACTGGGAGGTCCCATGTTAATTGTCTCCTGTGATATTTCGCATGTGTCTGTGTGCATGGGTGTTACACCTAAACTTCTGAGGCTTTCTGGACATGCAGTGGAGAGGCTCTGGCATGGTCCTTCCATAGCGTTCCCTTCCCATGAGGTTTCCACTTTCCTGGGCAAATGCACATGTAATCAGCTCCTAAATGCCTTGGGTGATGCAAATCCTCCCCCCAGCCTGTTAGGACACTTCTGTGCTCATAGGGAGTTATTTTGTTATCGCACCTGATGGCTTTTGAGGTTTTTCTCTGGCTCCAGCCTGGAGGTGGAGGACAAGGGCTCACTGTATATGGAGGAGTTGATACAGGGCTCCAGGACAAGCATGGGCCATGTCCTCCCTAATGGGGCACGTCCATGCTCCTCTCCCTCCAGGACCAGGCAGAGGAAGGCAGAGCCAGCATCTACCGCACCGTCTTCACCAACTCCTGCAAAGAGATGATGTGCTACTCTGACTTCCCCTTCCCTGATGACCACCCCAACTACATGCACAACACCAGGCTTCAGCAATACATCTGCAAGTATGCCAAGCACTTTGACCTACTCCGGCACATACGGTTCAAGGTAAAAAGCCTGGAGTGGAGAAGGGTAGTGAGTAGCAGGAGGGATATCACCTCTGTGGCCAGGTCTCCCTGCCACAGGGAAAATCCTGGGACAAAATATTCCAGGGAAAAACTTCCTGGTTTTGTTAAAGCAGGTCTCATCAACTCCCTGCCCTGTACACTCCCCAGAGCTGCCAGCATGAAATCACAGGGGCAAACATTCCCTGGGCTCTCCAGGACCTCTGAATCCCACTGACTCCCTAAACCTCTCGGTCTGCTCTGCGCAGGCACCCATGGATCTCTTTCTCTTGTTTCCCTTAAGACCCTGGTCACCAACGTTAAAAAACGCCCCGACTTTTCTGTGACGGGGCAGTGGGAGGTAGTGACCCAGAGAAATGGAAAGGAAGAGACAGCGGTTTTTGATGCTGTTATGGTTTGCTCTGGGCATCACGTCTATCCAAACCTCCCCCTCGATGACTTCCCAGGTAAGCTGCACCTGTGTAATTCATCCACCAGGACACAGCCAGGCAAATATCTCCCATCACAATGTTTTTCCCTGAAAAAAATGCCTTTTCAGCATTATAACAAGTGTTTTCCTTCAGAGCACTGTTTTTGGGGATGGCTCTTTTCAGGAAATCAAAACTTCTTTTTAAAGAAAAAAGACCTAGTATCCAAATGGTATGAAAGCGGGGATGTTTTCACTAGAGACAATGCTAATCTTTCCCCAGAAAAGATTATTTCATGGTGTTTCCTTTAATAGAGGATTTTTCATAAAACTATTTTGTAAAACACTTTTTTTGGTGTTTTCCCACAACTTCTAGTACAAATGTCATACGTTTTACCTGACAGCCTTTGCCTCTCTGTGTATAGGCACATTATTGGGCAAAATTTTCTCTCTGGCAAGAAATATTTGGGGCTGCGAGTCTGTTTGAAGGACACGGGCTTGAGGCACCGGCTGGTCAGGAAAACTCCTCTCAGGTCCTTTGCCATCTTCTCTTTTTTTAAATGAATGCTGATTCCCTGTTGCTCAAAACTGCAAGGGTGTAAAGTCACACCAAGGGGATGGAGAGTGATTGTCCAGGCACCTCAGGGTGATGTTGGGGTTGCAGTAATAACCTTTTTGGGGTACAGAAATGCCATGCAAAGGTATCCTGTGCTTGCACACTACTTCTGTTTAAATATTGAATGAAGCCAGAGGCAGACCTCATTGGACTGTGGGTTGGCAGCATCCCTCTGTGTACAGGAGACATCTGTTATGTGAGAAACACTCAGATGGATGCTTCAGCAGCATCTGCAGGAAGGGAAGATCCCAAAGCCAGCAGAGCCTCTCTTTTTCATTCCTGGGGTGAATTATGATCCTTTCTGTTCTCCTCCCCAGGAATACAGAAGTTTAAAGGCTGCTACTTCCACAGCCGAGAGTACAAGGAGCCAGAGAAATTCAGAGGGAAGAAGGTGCTGGTAGTAGGCTTGGGCAACTCTGGCAGTGACATTGCTGTGGAGCTCAGCACTGTGGCATCACAGGTATGGGGACCTGCCCCAGAGTCATTGGGGAAGGGGGGGATCCTCATCTGCTTGAGCATGTGCTACAGCCCTGGGGGCTCGCAGTCATTGCAAAGGTGACTCACCCCTAACTGGCCATCCCCCCAGGTTTATCTGAGCTCCCGAAGTGGGTCCTGGGTGATGAGCCGTGTTTGGGACAATGGCTACCCCTGGGACATGCTGGTTGTCACTCGTTTCCGGACCTGGCTGGGGAACATCCTCCCCAGCATGCTCAGTGACTGGCTGTATGTGAGAGGCATGAACCGGTTCTTCAAGCACGAGAACTTTGGCCTCATGCCACTGAACAGGTACTCACAGGGCCACCCATCCCCAAGCCCCTCCAGGGGTGCTGGTTCTGGATGGGGCTGGACCGTGCCTATCCTGGGCTGGCAGCAGAAGCCACCTCTGTGACAGCCCCACTTCCTTTGCCCTTGCAGAACTTCCCGCAAGGAGCCGGTGTTCAATGATGACCTTCCGAGCCGCATTGCCTGCGGCGTGGTGGTGATGAAGCCAAACGTGAAGGAGTTCAGAGAAACGTCCGTCTTGTTCCAAGATGGGACTGTGCAGGATGATGTCGATGTGGTAGTCTTTGCCACTGGTTACAGTTACTCCTACCCTTTCATGGAGGATGATTCCATCATCAAAAGCAGGGATGATCAGGTCACTCTCTACAAAGGTATCCTCCCTCCTCATCTGGAGAAGCCAACCATGGCAGTCATTGGGCTGGTCCAGTCCCTCGGACCCATCATCCCAACAGCAGACCTCCAGTGCCGCTGGGCAATCAAGGTGTTTCAGGGTAGGTGGACGGACACATGCTGGGCAAAGGTCTATTTTCTGTCAATGGGAAGTAGCATTTCCAAGCAGCAATGTGCAGGTTCAAACTGAAAATCAAGGCAGTACCTGAGTGCTGAAGAACACAATGGGATTTGGCCAGAAATACCAATAATGGCGCCTCCATATGATGGGGTGCCTTGCACTGTGGGAGCAGGTCACCTCTTAGTCTACTGCAGAAGGCAGTGAGGTCCCTGTGGTGGGGCTGCCTGGGGGACAGGGAAGCCACTGTTGTCACATCCTCAACATCCAAGATTGACCCAAGCCCAGATCTTGACAGTATAGCGAAGAGAGGCACCCAAGAGCTTAGCTGATCCTTGCAAACCCCACCTGCTGCAGGAGGAATCTCCTGGGCATCATCTTCCTTTGTTGATGCTCTTCCTGTTCTTTCCAGGGCAGTGCGTGCTCCCCTCAGTCAGTGAGATGATGGATGACATTGATGAGAAGATGGGGAAGAAGCTCAAGTGGTAAGTGCAGCTCACGGGTCTCCGTGTGCTGACAGAAGAACCCTGCCATCATCTCAGCCCCAGGTGGGCTGGATGCAGGCAATGGGTGAGCTACTGTGGGGACAGTTTGTGAGCAAGGGACAGGCAGGATCCATCCAAGGAGGGTCCTTTGAAAATCCTTCTTCATGTCTCAGACGAATTAACCCACAGGCGGACCCTCTGCAATGAGGAGGCCCCAACCAGCTCACTGGTGTCAGTGGATATGTTTCCACTGGCCACATGGAGACCTGAATCAGGGAAGTTTTGGCGGAAAATTAATGATGGAAATATTTCCTGTCTGAAAAGGCTCATTTGCCATCACTGAGCATTATCAGGCTGAAAAAGCATTTCTCATTCACACACAATCAGGGTGAGGCCTCAGCAGCAATAGAACATTTCCATCGTTATTCTTCAAAGTGACACTTTGTTTCATAAAGTCCGTGAAATGCCTTGCTTTCCCCCTCTCTGAGTCTATCTAATCTTATAGTGAAGCAATACAACCAGTGAAAGCTGAACCTGGCCCAAGCAATGTTTTCTTTTGTTTTTAGAAACCGTTGCATTGTAGGAAGTTTCAAAACACAGTTTTCTTGTGAGCCAGATTCCTCCACTAACAGCAGCAATGATGCATGTCCCCTGGAGCCACGTACCCCAGCCAGCTCTGCTCCCCAGCTTTGGCAGGGGAGAGCAGGGGACAGACTCTGCCTTCCCTGTGCTTAAAAAAAAATTTTAAAAAAGGGAAAAACCTAAAGCAACCCTCTCATCCTCTCCTCTCTTCCCCCGAAGGTATGGGAGCAGCACCACGCTGCAGACAGATTATGTCACGTACATGGACGAGCTGGCCTCGGCCATCGGTGTGAAGCCCAATGTGCTGAAGCTCCTGCTGACAGACCCACGGCTGGCCCTGGAGGTCTTCTTTGGCCCCTGCAGCCCCTACCAGTTTCGGCTGAGGGGCCCGGGGAAGTGGAGTGGGGCCAGAAAGGCCATCCTCACCCAGTGGGACCGAACGCTACGGGCCACAAAGACACGTGTCACTCCTGCTGCACCCACCGCATTCCCCTGCCTGGCTGTGCTGGGGGTGCTCTTCCTCCTGCTCCTCCTCCTCCTTGCCACCCTTTACTGCTAGGGGACCCTGGGGGGATGTTGCAGGGATGGGGAGGGATGCAGGAGTACTGAGCAGTGTGCATGTGTGGGATGCTTTCTCCTGCTGGGCAATGTGTACTGCTGCCCTGCTCATTACCCCAGAAATAATTCATCAAGAGATCCCTAAAAAATGGCATCAATAAATCAGGTGCAATCTCCATCCCTTTCAGCTGGGGCTATGAAAGAGTGTAAATACCAGCCCCCGTAAGTAATGTTGGTTATTCTGTCCCTCTAAATGTGTGCAAGTGGTGATGTATTGCCACACATCTTTAAATCTCCTTGTCTACTGTCTCTTTACCCATGGAAAACTAGAGTCAATGTCTTTGGTTTTTTAAGAAAGGTTGATGTAGAGCATGTGCTCCAGCTGAAATGAGCTTGCCTGAATTGGCCCTTTTGAAAAATAATTTTCATAACAAGTAAAGAAAAACATTCATGTTTTTCTCCAGTGGGGAAAGATGCCCAAATGAAAAAAATTCAGATTAAGATATCAAGGGGAATACTCTGGTATATAAATAAACAGCCCATCACCTCTCAGAACAACATCTGGACTTTGATGGAATGTGTGTGCATCTGAAAGCTGAGATGGACTGTGTCTTCCAGCCAAAATGCCTGGCCCAGCCGGGCCTGTGTAACTCAGTGCCATGGCTGCTGCAGCTGTGGCAAGAGCATCCTTGGAGAGATCCCTCTGAGCTGCTCTGATTCCCACAGGACACACCAGCCCTGCAGCAACAGCTTGGATGGGCACCCGCACCTTGGCTTGCCCCTCTCTGTGGCCACCCCAAGGTTTGTCCAGGGATGATGGGGATGTGCCATCTGCCCAGTTACCCAGCCTGGGAGGGGCAAAGCCTCCAAGGTTCACCCTCACCTGAGCAAGTGGGGAGGAGCTGAACTGATCCTGCTGAGCTGCTGAACTCCTGCTGTGGCCAGATCCTGTGGGCTTTTTCTCTGCATCCATCTGCCTGGGGATGGAACCAGCCCTTGGTGTAATTTTGGTGCTCTCCAGGAAGCGCTCTGCCTTCAGGCAGCTGCTGGCATCTTATCTTTTCGCCATACAGCAGTAACTTGTAGCTTTGCAAAATGCTCCATGGTTTTGTGAAAGGCACCATATAAATGCAAAATAATATAATTACTGTGAGCTCTAGCCCTGGAAGTGAGACTACAGTATGTCTGTCTTCCCTTTTTCAGTGCCCCTGCCTGAGCGCTCTGCTAACACACTTCCTCCTGCCGGGAGATTAAGGGGTTTGCCTGCTCTTATTTTCTCCAGTCCAAATGATACGTACCTTGGGTGGGAAGAAATCTTTTCTTATGACTGTGGTCCAGCTCAGAAAACCTCAGATGTACTATCTCAGAAATAAACATAAATAAAAATATAGTGGCATCATCTGATCAGTTATTTAAATTCTCTTGCAGCTAACAAGCTGTGTGTGGTGCTATCAGTGTGATTTTTCTTCCTAGCTGATGACAGCAGCCTTGTTAACCACCTAGGACACAGACCGTGGTGGTGGGGGATGTCACTGCTTGCCTTATGCTGAGCTGCAGGGTGCTGGCAGGACCCAGACCAAACACGATGAGGGTTAGGAGCCCTTCTGTTTGGGAAGCCAAAGTACCAGGTTATGTGAAAGAAAGGGCAGTGGGGAGAAGAGGCAGCTGTTGGAGCTGGAACTGGGAGCTGTGGGATGCACTGGGGAGGTGTAGGGCACCAATGGGGCAAACAGAGAAGATGTCAGGGAATGAAAGAAGAGGATTTGTGGGGCAGGGCAGCCCCACTTCCCCAGGTGCAGTCAATAAATGGACGTGGGCCAGGCTGTCACAGGGGCTCTCTGGGGCTGGCTTACATCTGCAAAATGAGTTGGATGACCTCATCATTATCAGACATGAGGTCACAGCCTGTGTCTGCACTGCTGAGAGCACGACGGCTGCACTGCTCTTCCCCAGGCAGAGTGCAGGGTGTTACTTCTGACCAGAGGATCACAGGAAGATATACCCAGCTGCTATTTTTGAATTCCTCTGTTCTGCAGCTGTTCTTATGTGTGCAAACCCACCCCAGGGCCAAACTCCCAAGCCCAACAGCATCCCTCCAAACAAGGACGCTGTGGTGTAGTCCTTTGCAGAGCAGAGACGTGTCCTGTGTTTCCTTTCACACCAGCTTCCACCTTCCTCTGCTATTCAAACAATCATTTTACACATGCAAAACCAGTAACCACCCATGATACTTTCACCCATTACCAGATTACTCCAAAAACACAGAATTTTAGCCAGAATATCATGACATTTCTACTGCTGGGTGCCTTGGGGATGCCAACACTGAGGCCTGCTGAGTGAAGATCAAGAGAACCTGCACAGTGGCCTGCAGACCAAACTCTGTGACCATTATTTTTGCTTTGCTGAAGCAAGTGGTCCACCTAGCAAGGACCAGTTTGCCAGCCCAGCCTGCCTCCCATGGCCCAGAGGTCGCTGAAATGGTGGAAGGCAACAGCACTGGTACTGGGGAAATGCCTGCCTGCTCCCCATGCACCATGCTGCCAGGGTTGGGCTCTCTGTCCCTGTGTGGGTCAGTAAATGCTTGTTTTCCAGAAATCCCCCACCAATTCAAGGGGAACAAGCCAAGAAGGTCTGAGCTGACCCATTCCTCATAGATGATATTTTAGGGCAAGTGAAGATGGGAAGCACAACTGAGCACCCAGCTCTGCCTGTTTTGCATCAGCATCACACAGAGTGTGGGGACCCATGTACTGATGTATTTGCTATGGCTTCCTCTCAGACTACAGTCATCAGGATAAAAAAAATAAATACCAGGACTTCTCAATCACCTGCCAGTGGTTTGTTGTCACTGAAACTAATGGGAAGGAGGAACTGGCCATTTTTGATGCTGTGATGGTTGGTGTCGGTCACCATATACATCCACATGTCCTGCTGGAGTCCATCTGAGGTAAAAGCTGTTCATAGAGTGCTGGTAGAGACGTATGTCTAGGAGCAGGGTTAACAAGCTGCATATGTACCAGATGGGGAAGTTATTTCCAGACTAATATCAGCTGAGCAGCTGTAAGGTAGAAAGCTGGGGAGGTGGCTGGCCCATCCACAGCCAGCCAGGGCTGCTGGTGCCTGGGACCCAGCCTACACCCCACCAGAGGGGCTGAACCCAAATCCTTCAGCCTGACTTTGGCTGGAAGAAAATGGAAGTTTGCTATGAAGCTGGAAAGAAACCATCCTGCATGGTCTGTGGAAAAGCAGAGGAACAGCCCAAATGCTCAGCCAGCACCGTCCCCTTCCAACACCTTGGTGCTGTGTCCAACGCTGTGGGGCTACAGCCAGGCTACAGCAGCTGTACTTGGCTGTTGACACAAACGCCACGTGGCACGAGATGGATGATTCACCACTATTGGATTATTCCCCCCTTATGCCTCACAAAATGAGACTTGGACCTTAGAAAATATATCATCACAGCCGTTTGTGCTTGTGTTTCTGGTTTCATTGGTAAAGCCCAGAACTGACAGCATTCCTGGAGACCGTGTGGCTGTTACTGGGAGCCAGTGCAGGAGGCAGGCAATGCAGACCCGTGGTCCCCAGATGGGTTACTACACTGCTGGGCTGGTTTTAAACCATGACAGCTGCTCACAGGCTTCTCCAGAAAAGTCCACTTGTCATGAAGGGGAGGCCACAAAAAAAGACTGCTGTAGCTGTTTCCCCACTTTCCCACCAAGCTAAATCCCTGACACAGCCCATTATTGGAGATGCTGGCAAAATCCCACCCAGTGGGCAGGGCAGGGGGGTACCATCTGGGTTTACTGCAAAAAGGCTGTTTGTAATCCCAGCATTTTTCCATGCACATCCCTGCCATTTTGCAGAAGCAGGGCTGTGCGAGTCCTGCGCGTGGCGTTGAGAAATGGGGCGCTGGGAGATGGCTTCTGAGCTTGGGGTGTTTATCTGGGAGAGAGGAGGGCAGTGGAGAGTGATCTGTTTCTGAGCTGGTCCCATCACTGTGTGATGCTGCATTTTGCAGGAGAGCTGTTGGGGAGGCGCACATGTTCCCAGCTCGCCTCCTCTAGCCATCTTTAAACCTCTGCCAAAAAATAATGTGGCTCTTTTGCAATACTTAGCAAACAGTGGCTCCCATTTCTGCTGTCTCAGCAGCAGCAAGACAATGTTTCAATAGTTTTTACAGGCCATTTACATGCTTTCCTGAAAACTGACATTTGCTGCATTCATTCACTTCTTTATTGAAGCAATATCATAGCTTCTTTTTTTTCAAGGATGGATGTGTTTCTCATGAACCGTCTGAGCTCAGGCAAAGGCTACTCCCTAATGCAGTGGTTCTGAAGCAAGCAATGAAACAGACCCCTGAGCTCAGTCCTGGCTTCACCCACCTTTCCTCTGTCCGTTGACCCAATATATATAGTCTGCCATGTCACCACCACCAAAGTCTGTGTCCCAGCACCCTGGGATTTTTGGTTGTACCCAAAGTTGTGCTGAATATTGCAATTCAAGGCTCCTAGAGCTCTGGAGACTCCTTTCATTTCTTCTTGCAGATATTGAGAAGTTCAAGGGCCAATATTTCCACAAGACCCCTGAGCGATATGAAGGGAAGACCATTTTGGTATTTGTTCTGGGGAATTTGGGGATGGACATGGTGGTGGGGCTCTCCCCAGAGGCCAAGGAGAAGCTAGGCCCCTCCAGAATGGTCCCTGCTGGGCAGTCAGTCCTGGTGGTGCCTTTCCCTATGCACTAAGGTCACCTCCTGCAGCTGACACTCTGTTTTGCAATACTACAATCTTTCGAAATGTCTTCAGGGAAAACAGATATAGCAGTGATTATCAGAATTATTGTAAAATATGGAGCATGAAAATGCTGGGTTTTGTGTCCTGCAGACCAACACCACTTTGGGCCACACTTTCTCTTTAGAAAAGAGGAAAAATATTTTTATTATGCATTTGCTATCATTAATTTTGCTGTATTTTGTGATCAATGTGTTACAAGCAGGTGGTTTCACCATGAGGACTATGGCCCAGTCCCACACTACAGGTATTTCTGAGTGCAGGGGACACAGGAGTTGATCCCTGGGAAGACAGGACAGGAGAAAAGTCTTGTCTCCAGTCCTGATCAACCCATTATTTACTCTCTGGACACTAATCCTTCCGGAAAAAAAAGGTTTTGTTGTCATTGTTGTATTGTGGAATTGATTACATATTTTGCAACCTGAACAAAACCATGGGAGTCCTTCAGCAAGGGTGACTACGGGTCTGTCAGGGGGAAGCACTAGAGAGCCAGTATTGCTTTAGAAAGGCAGATATGGGATGGCTGGTCTCAGGATTTGTCTGTCCCAGGTCTGATTCAGATAAAGATATTCATTAGGAGCAACTATTTCCAGGTTATTCCACATGTCATTGCTCCTGTTCTCAGATCCATGTTGTATGGATTAAACTGCAGGTCCCAGGTTCTTTTCTTTCAACCCCCGCAGAGGTCGATGTGTCCCTTCTCTTTACAGTCAGAGGGGACAAAAGGGGCAGAGATTGGCTCACAAGCTTCCCCAGCAGCATCACATCTCCTTGCTGCACCTTTCTGCTGTTGTTTTTCCTCCTGCCACCCACCCTCTCATGCCATGAGTCCATTTGTTTATTTGCAGCCTGGCTGCCTTGGCCATGGTGGTCCAATCTCTCCCAACTCTGATCTCATGAGCTGGGTGAAGCTCTCAAAGAAATAATCCAATACTCTGACCTCTGCAGAACAATTTCTACATAAAAAATAATTTCCAGAATATAAATAGGAAACACCAGCCAGTGGGGCTACTCTTCAGTAGTGCTGAGCAGCCCCAAGGCCTCAGAACCACCTGCAAGTGCTCAGCAGCTTTCAGAACAATTAGCAAGCCAAGAAATGAGCCAGTCAGATGTCTTCTATCAATTTAATCTGGAAAATTCCCATTTAAACTGATGGAAAGGTGGTGCTGCAGGATTCCCTCAACTATCTCCAAATGTCAGCTAACAGCTTGTTTCTGCTGTGGAGATAAGAGAAAGCTTGATGACCACTCCAAAAGCAAGTATGAAGTTAGGTGGGAGGGGCTGGAGTCTCCATCACCAGTTTTAAAAACAGGTGAAGGAAAAAAAGTTGGTGATGGAGTTAGAGCTGCTTTTGGAGGAGAAGATGGGTCAGATGTTCCTGAGGTCCCTTCCCATCCTGTCTCCTAGGGTCTGGTGAAGCTGTTGGAGGTGAAAGAAGATCTGCCAGCTGATGTGAGCTAACCAGCTCCACAGTGCCCATGCTGGCTCTTCAGCAAGGTACTTCTGAATGGTCTGAGAGTAGCGCTTTGCTTAGTGTTGGGGGTTTTGTCCTCTTAAAAAACCTAATTTCTGGGAATAAATGCAAAAAAGTGCTCCTAGGTGGGAGGCTGGGGTGGTGCAGGAACACATCTCTGCCTGAATTAGGAGTGCTGCTGTGTTCCTGTGCTGGGGGATGGGAGTGTCAACCACGCACACACCTCTGCTGGAGATGCACTCAGAGAGGTGGCAGGAATTGAAAGCATTCAAACTGCCCGGCCTGGGAGCTTGGTCAATATTTACAGGAAGGGGTCAGCTGCACTGACAGAATTTTTGAAAACACTTGAAGGCTGGTGGATGACTTCACCTGGTGGTGGTAGGGAGGAGCCTTCTGGTTGGGCTGTGCATGCCTTAACCATGTGCTCTCCAGGCAGCTATTCCTTGTGATTATTTGCTTACAAGTCACCTTAACTGTAACTCCTGTTTGCTCTGACAGTCTCTTTAGTAGTTATGTTTTATTACCTGTGAAATGACAGACACAGACCCCCTTAATGCTGAGACTTGGCTCAGAAGAGCTGAGGAGGTTCTAAAGCTCTGCCTAGTGCTGCATGTTTTTTGGGTGCATCTCCCATCGCACTTGGGGAGCGTATGTGTTTATCTGCTTTGAATCCTGGTACAAAGACATGGTGAGCAAGGGAGAGCATGTGCATCCATCGTGGTTGTTCTTGTGAAGATTTTTGAGCATTTGCCTGTGAAAGCTCTTAAATGTACTTTTTAAAACCTCCCAAACCAAGAAGTTAAAAACTGCAGTTCTCCAGGCTTTATTAACACAATAGGTTTAACAAGGGCAGCAGCTTCCTCCTGACAGATTCCTCAGGTTACATGCCTGGAAAACACGGTGACTTATTATTAAATCAGGTTAAACTTTGCCAAGTATGTTGGAGTAAAACCCTTGTGCCCTCCAAGCAGAGACGTCGTTGCCTAGCAAGCAAATCCCTCTCCCATAGTAGCTGCTACAGCATATGTCTGCTCCAGAACATCCTTTGGGTCTCAATAGCAATGTCTCTTGAGAGGTTTCAGGAAGAGTTCAAGCTATTGAACGTACCTAGCTCTGATTAAAAAGACACTTAAGTGCCCCCTATGTGCTGGGTATAGTAAAGTAAATAGGAAAACAGACCCTGCTGCTTGGGGTAGAGGTTTTGTCTTTTTTTTTTTTTTTTTAAGTAAGAAATTGCTTTTTGGTCTTGGGGCCAAAGCATAAGCAACTTTTTCAGGGTCAAAATCCAGGGTCTAGGAAATGGGGGGGAAAAAATAAATTTTTCCACCAGCAACTGCTTGCAGCCTTTGTTCACCTCATGGATCCCACAGCCTTGTGGGAAGCAGTGGGAGGCAACAGCCACCTTTGGGGCAGCATCACCTCCATGTGCAGTAAAGAAATGGTGATTAAAGCCTTCTAGTCAGTACGGGGAGGCAGTGATAGTATTGGAGAGGGGAAAATTACTTCTTTCACTGATGAGCCCAGACCCCACATCCTGTCAGCTCCTGAGTGTGTATGGCAGCAGCAGTTGCTTGATGGTGAGCACCCCACTTTGCTTAGAGACTGGCTTAGGAAACTCCACTTCTTTTTTGTTGTCCCCATTCACCATGACACATGCCAAAGGCTGCTGACACAAGCCTAGAAAACAGCAAAGCAGGCTGTGCTGAGACTTGTTTGTACATAGATTTGCCCCTCCTTGGCTAAAGTGTTATTTTAAACAAAGATAATAAAACTGGTGCTGGAGTTTTGCAGAGAAGGTGCCTTTCCCATCTGATTAAGACTAAATGGATATATTCAGTTTCTCCTTCCCTCTACTCTGAGGATAAAAAGCCCATTGCAGAGCCCAGGCTTGTGCCACAGTGCCAGGGAGCTTTGCTCCTCAAGGAGAGAAGGGACTCACCAGCAGGCAGGCGTGTGAGCATCCCATTCCTGGTTCTCATCCTGAGTCACCACCAGTTACTGCTTCTGGCTTTCCCCATGGTCCCCCATGACTAATACACCCCCAGCATCTAACAGGCCTTGTGCCTGAGGATGTGGACAAACCCAGCTGTTTGGTATCCCAGGCTGGGTAGAGGGAAGGTGGTAAAACAGATCCCCAAATTACGTGCCCCCACTTGGCCTCACTCCATCTCTAGGGGAAAGCCCATTTTCACCAGCAGTTTGTGTGTGTAATGGTGATGGCAGGGTTCCCCTTTCTTCCCCAACAGGGTGGCAGCAGATCCTGCTTGCTCAGAAATGGGGACAGGGACCTCTGCGGCTGTGTCCATTCCCATCTTTGCAACAACAGAAATTCAGGGGACTGGCCCAAGGGTACCAAGCAATGCTCTGCTTAAACATGAAGCAATGAAGGCTTTTTCCAGCCCTGAGAACATATAAAAACCCACTGATGTGTTGTCTCTTCTATTCTCTTCTCTGCTCCGCACAGACTGTCCCTGGAGAGAAGCTGGATAGATGGGTCCTGGGTGTTCCAGGATGCTGTCCCCTGCCGTGCCAGCAGCAGAGGTGAATAAAGCAACCAGAATTTCCCTGTGTGTTTCCAAGGGCTTTTCAGCACCCTGAGCATGCATGTGCATAATTACAGTAAATACCTCTCTGCTATCACACTGTCCATCTCCACTAATACTTTGTTCTGCATACCTGGTCCAGATCATTGCAGGGGTATTTGTGGAGGGGAACACCACAGACCTGAGGCAAACCACAGGAAAGTGAGTTTTAATCCCAGGGCACTGAGGCTTTGGAGGTGTTTCTACCCTAGACTCATATGGTACCACTCACTGCATCTTGTTCTGCACCTCCAGACCAGATTCCCTACCAGGGATGGCCAGAGCCACCACTGCTGTAAGCAGCTGCAGCAAAGGCATCTGGCCCTGTTTCTACGCCAGTAGCTCATCTATGACAACATACAACTTGTTCTTTTAAAAAATTTCTCTGAACTGCCCTCCTACAAGCACTAACACCACTCCTGGGCATCTGCCACAGTGTCTCTGTAACTGTGAGTCACCTGGATGGCTGCTAGGAAACTCAGAAAAGCAGGAGCATATAGAGAACAAAATATTGGCCTCTGAATTCCCTACTCTTTTTTGCTGAGTGCTGGCAAGCATCTTTGCAGGTGCAAGGTTTTGTGCATCTAGAGAAGAGTCCAGAGGGAGGGAGAGCTGGAAGGAGTAGCCTGTGCAAACACCAACAGCATCCAAGATGTGCAAGGCTTGTTGCCCATTTACCTCAGTAACTGTGTCCCAGTGGCCTGGGAGAGCAAAATCTCAATGTTTCTTCATGCTGCCAACACTGGTCTGGAACCTGACCTCAAATGAATGAGTATGATTTCATAAGCTCCAGCCCCTACAAGAGCATCACTTTCAGCCACCAGTCGCCACGCTGTGCTGGAACATGGCTGGTACAGCCAGCCCCAGACTGGATATGTGCTGCCAGGGGCAGACCCAAGAGCCAGGTGTTGGGCAGAAACAGTGGGAGATCCTGGGGTAGAGAAGCCTGAGAAGGCTGATGTCTGTCTGTGGGTGCTGCAGATGGGTGGCAGTCCAGGTTGCCACACTCCCAGCAGTGCCCCAGCACAGGGGCCATGAGTCCTGTCCCTTCATGAGCCAAACATGTTTTGTTCAAGTGCCTGGGTCCACCACAAAGCTCAGCAGACTTTTTCTATGGCTAGTTACCTTCCTTGATACCAATGTGCATCTTATTTCCACTTTTAGTTTCAACTGCCAGCTACAGGCCCATCTCGTGCCTCTGCAGACCTGAACACAGGCTCTGAGTCTGTTGGATGGAGCTGCTTTATTTACCGCTCTCTGTTCTGCAGACCTCAGATGTTTTTTTCTTCCCTTCCCTTGCAGTCTCCTCAGTTATTCAAACTACTTAAAGAGCTGCTATCAATCTGGGCCCATTGCTGCAGGAGTGTCTTTGTCAGTGGCAAGGAGATGCCTTGATGGGGCCGGCAGCTTTCACCACACCCTCTGCACTCACACTGCAGAGCCTCAGTGAGCTATCTGCTGTCACCCCCATGGCACACGTATCACTATGCCTTTTTCTAAACACTGGTTTTCCTAAAGACCAAGTCTTCTATCAACTGTCTCTCCACTGCCTCTGTGTCCAGATGTATTCATCTGCAGAGATTTCATAGTTTCTCACCTAAATATATTGAGTAGCTGGGGGCAAAGCCCCATCCAAAGCCACCCTTTCCCCCTTCATTGCCATGATCGTTTACCCCTGGGAGATACCTGGATGGGTACTATGTCCTGCATTGATATTTCAGCTAACGTTTCCACTTTCTCTGTGCTTAGGACCTCGGTACACTGGTGTTTGTGGCCATTTCACACTCTCCTAACTTGCATGGGGAGCCTCCTGCCCACCACTGGCAGCTGTACGTGTGGCCGATGGCATGACGCAGCCTCCGCGCCCTGTGAGCCGTGACTGCAAAACCAGCTCTCTTTTTCGGAAGGTGCCCTGGGTGCAAAGTCCTGCCAAAACTCTGCTGTTCTTTGGCCTCTTTGGCTCCCTTTTGGATGGCAGTCATGAGGCATGTGAAAAGATCCCCCAGCTGGAGCCACCCCCACACACGTGGGTTCTCCTTGCACAACTGCAGGACACATCTGGATTGCTCTGGTCTCTCCCACCAACTCAATCCCCTTTAGGGATCTTCTGGCCGTCTGGCTCACCCTGCATGACAGCAGGAGAGTCCAGTTGCTCCTCCCACTATAAACCCCAGTTGTGCAACCGCTGTGGGAGTGGGGTGGCCGTGTGGGGCGGGGGGAGCCGCCCGCCCTCCCCTGCCTCTGCCAAAGCGCTGCGTCTCGCCTATAAATCGGGAGCAAGAGGGGCTTTCCCCGCAGAGACGGAGCACAGGCGGCCAAGGCTGGGAGGTAAGTGTCCCTGGGGGACTGCGAAGGCTTTTCATTCCTCCCTGCCCCACACAAGCATCCCAAGGCTTGAGACTTCTGAGGTTAGCTGCTACAGATACTTGCAGGGACAGTATGGAAAGTGTGGCAGTAACAGAGACAGTGTTTCCTGGATGTTATTTCTAGCTTCTCTGCAAAAGGGTGGGGAAGTAAACAGCATAGGTAGCTGGGAGATGTTTGTGATATAATTCCCACCATGCAACCGCCCCCCAGACAGTTAATGATGAGCAGCTTATGCCAGCACTTTCTTCATTTAAAAAGGAAAAAGTGCAGTTTTCATTCCAACCTTGGAAAGCAGTGTATTCATTAGGTGCTGCTTTCCTACTGAAAGATGAAATTGCTCATGGGGAATTTGGTATTTTTTAGAAAATACCGTGTCTGACCCCATTTTTCTACTGAAGACTTTTTTTTTCTTTTTTTTTTTTTCCTGATGAATACACCATTCTCTGTGTCTGGTGGAAGCTGAAAGTGCTTCTCAGGGCAGAGGAGCCGGTGCCACCCAGCCGTAGTGCCGTCCCAGTATGCCAGGTTAATAACTCAGCTGAGCAGGGTGCTCCCTGCTGGCACTGGGGTTAAACCAGGGGGTGCAGCAGCACCCCCAGGGCCCCTGTGTGGTGGTCCCCGCTCTGGCAATGTCCAACCCAAGGGTTCAGGTCCATCATTCCCACAGCAGCCCTGGAAGCCTTGTAGGGCTGGATGTCAACCCCGGGGGGGCTGCTGCCTTTCGAGCCCCAGGGTGCAGCCGTTTGCAGGCTTGCAACAGCCTGTCTGTCCAGCCCAGACCTCCCCAGAGGGGCGGCTTTAGGAGACAGACACAAAAGCACCCCTAAAGCTGCGGTGTGCTACACCCGTAGCCCCTCCGTCAGCCTCGGTGGCTGTGTCAAAGTCAGGACCATGTTCCCCAGGGATGGGGGACAGCACCCAGTCAGTGATGCAGATCGAATAGCCCCAGTGCACATTTTGTTTTCTTTTCTGAGAAGGGCAGGGGCAGATCTCCAAAGATAAAATACAAATATTTGCAAGACTGATAAGGAGGAATAGTTTAAACACAGCTTGTAAATAAAAATTGGCAGCGAGTTGTGGCTTAACTACATACTTTCAAAGCAAGTTTCCAGGGCAACTGCAGGGTTTTGGAAACAGCCTGGCAAGCGTACTGTAAAAGTGAATGGATTTATTAAAAAAAAAATAATTTAAAAATAGAGAAAATTAAGATTTAATTTAATCTAACTTGTAAATGAAGATCCCAGAATGCTGATAAAAGGAATGCAAGGTTTGGGGGTGGCATATAGAGAAATCCCCTATAGAGGGTATGCCAGCAGCTGCTCCCTGAGAGGGTGGTGACTGACTGCAGGGTTTCTCCCAGGTTAAGCCCCGTTCACAGCCCAGGTGCCTGGCGGAGACAGCAAGGATGAGAGTGGCAGTGGTGGGCGCGGGTGTCAGTGGGCTGACGGCCACCAAGTGCTGTCTGGATGAAGGGCTGGAGCCCACCTGCTTCGAGCAGAGCCGGGACATCGGGGGAGTCTGGCGCTACACGGTGAGCTGGCGGTGCCTGTCCTCCCTTTCCATGGCTTGCAGGCTGGGGAGCAGGTTGAGCCGGGCTCCAGTGGGTGGGGAAGGTGAGCGAGAGCTTGCTGGATGCTGACCTCTCCCAGCTCTCCTCCCTGAGACCAGGGGAAGGGGAGCGGAGGGACAGTCCCCACCCCAGGGCGCAGGACTGATGCACCCTGGGGTGCCATACCAGGAGCACATCGAGGCTGGTCGGCCAAGCCTCTACCCATCAGTCATCAGCAACACCTCGAAGGAGATGTCGGCATTCTCTGACTTTCCCTACCCTGAGGACTTCCCGGTGTTCCTGCCCAATGCCCAGTTCCTGAACTACCTCCAGCGCTATGCTGAGCACTTCGGCCTCCGGAAACACATCAAATTTGGGGTGAGTGATGGGTGCCCTGTCACTGACCCACTCCCTGCCCATGCCAGGCTCCAGTGATGACTCTGCTTTGCTTCCACATTTCAGACCGCTGTTGTCAGCATCCGTAAACACCCCGACTTTGCCACCACGGGCCAGTGGGACGTGGTCACAGAAGCAGAGGGGAAGCAGACATTGCACGTCTTCGATGCTGTTATGGTTTGCAGTGGCAATTTCTCTGAGCCATACCTCCCCCTGCACTGTTTTCCTGGTATGGTACATGGCTGCCTGTGTTTACCTGCTTCCAGGGTCTGGGGGGAGAAGGATTAGTGGTTCCTCGGGGAAAATGCTTCCTTCCTTTTCTTGCTTCTGCTTTTTAAACCTCCTGGCATGAACTGCCTCAGAAGGCACTGGTCACTTCAGAGCAAACTTTCAAGGTACGATGGTTTAGCCTCAAAGAAACTGTCTGCACTGTATCTGAGATGGGACAAGGTCCTCTCAGTGAAGTGCCATCATCTTTGACGGGGCTGTATTCATCACTACTGTGATGAATTTCCCCAGCTGTCAGCATAGAGAGAGTTGCCTTGTCATCAGCGTTGTCAAATGCTTCTGAAGCCACTCATAGGACAGGAGAAGAGGTTTACTGGCTTTTCTGAACCTTTGCATCCCCATCCCATAAAGGCTGAATCCCAAGACTGCACCAGCACACCTCTTGTATATAACTGTCTTCTAAGTCCTACCCAGCACACGTGTCCCTGCTCGCTGCTGCACAGGGATGAGTGAGATCCCATTTTGGAGAGGAAGCACCAAATCTGTGTGCGTGGGATGAAGGGCTGGAACTCGCAGAGTCCCTGGTGGCCAGCAATTGCACTTCTTTGCTCTTGCCATCTGCATTGTTTCTATGCCAGTTCTCCCAACAAAACCCACAAATGCTCAAGTAATTAAAAGCTTTGTTTCTTTTTCCCCAAGGCATTGAGAGGTTTCAAGGCCAGTACTTTCACAGCCGGCAGTACAAGCATCCGGACGTGTTTCAGGGGAAGCGTGTCCTTGTGGTTGGCATGGGCAATTCAGGCGTGGACATTGCGGTGGAGGCCAGCCGTGTAGCCACAAAGGTACCACCCCCCAGAGGTGCAAGGAGGGTGATGATGGGGGCAATAGGTCGTTTTCCATCCTCGCAGGGAGAGCAAGCTGGGTTTACCCTGCATGGTGTCCAAACAGTATTTCTGAACCTGTATTTCTTGGTCAAAAACCTACCCTGAAAGCAAGCTGGTTGTCCTCTCCATCTCCAGCTGCCGGGAGGTCTTAAAGATGCTGTTGCTGCTTTTTCATTACGTAGCTGTCTGTGCCATGCTCCTCTGGGCTTACTTTATAAAGACAAAGCAGCAAATTCATCACCTGAATCGCTGATTCTCTGCTCTCTCCTAGGTGACTGTTAGCACCAGCCGAGGTGCCTGGGTGTTTGGCCGTGTGTTTGACCATGGCTACCCATGGGACATGGTTTACAACACTCGCCTTATGAGCCTGATAAGAAACAGTCTCCCCAGACCCCTTTCATGGGGGTTGATTAACTACAGAGTGAACCAGTGGTTCAATCACAAAAACTATGGCCTTCAACCAGAGCAAAGGTATTTCTTGGTGGCTCCCACCACAGGTGGTGTCACAGGGCTTGTGCTGCAGGCAGGGAGATCTCCAGCAAGCAACATCAACCAATGCAGCAACCAATGCCCAGACTGGAGTGATCTCCAGCAGGGAGTTTGTAGCCCAGCAGGAGAAGATAAACTGTGGTGTGAGATGGAGCACACTAAGAAGGACCAGAGGAGTTTTCTTCATGAGGCTCTCTGGGAAAAGAGGAGGAGGGAGGTTTAAAGCATGGATCAGCTCTGAAAAGAGATGGTTTAAAGGGTAACTGAGTGAATGAAGGAAGAAGGCAGGAGATGTCCATGAGTCACTCAGGCTGTGGGACGGGGTGACATTGGTGCAAATGTGAAACATGTCAGTGTTTGGAGAGCGGGGAGGCAGGGCTGTTAGCTCAGAGCAAGTGACACCAGATCTTAGGGCTGGAGGGCCGAGGGTGGGAGCAGGGGCACTGGCAGGGCTTGTTTGTGGTCTCCAACGTTCGGAACCCCTTGGCTCTCCACAGCTGCCTGGTGCGCGAGCCTGTGCTGAACGATGACCTGCCAAGCTACATCCTGACGGGGAGGATCACCATCAAGCCGGGCGTGAAGGAATTCAAGGACAACTCGGTTGTTTTCCACAATTGCCCTGAGGAGGAGCCCATCGATATTGTTGTTTTCTGCACGGGCTACAATGTCTCCTTCCCATTTCTAGAAGAAGCAGTCATCAAGGTGGAAAACAAGCATGCATCCCTCTACAAATACGTGTTCCCAACCCACCTGCAGAGGCCCACCCTGGCTGTCGTTGGGCTGATCAAGACATTAGGAGCCATGATGCCTGTGACAGAGGTGCAAGCACGCTGGGTGACCCGTGTCTTCAAAGGTAGGAGAGCTAACATGAGCTCTCCCATGTACCAAAACACAGTTCAAACTGGACATGTCTTGTCCCCTCCATGCACCAAGAGGGATTTTTGTCTTTGGAAACCCCAGAGCTAAGAAGCTCTCTTCAAAGTGGACAAGGAAGCATTTCTAGGGCTCAGGCTTCTCAAGTTATTTCTCTTCAGCTGAGCTACAGCAACATGAGTGCATGCTTGGTCCAAGCTACATGCAAGTTCATGACATCTACCTTAAATCACTTTTTTTGCCCATTAACCTGGTGCTTTGGCCACTGCCTGCTGCAAGCCAAGAGCGTGCACTGCATTCCTTACTGTGACTCAGCTGATGTGCGGTCCTGCACCTGAGCCTGCAAACCATGGTCTAAACTAAGTTGTTCAAGACAGTATTTTCTCTCTAAAATACTTTAGAAGTCAGAGCATAGAGATGGATATGTAAACCGGGATGCACAGATGAGAGTTGTCTTTAAGATACTGTGTTGGATCCATCCCTGCAGAATTCACTACTCTGTAAGGAACAGGATGGTTTTTCCACCATGACTACCAGAGGAGAAGAGTCCCATTTCCCCACGAGAGGAATTTTTTGTAATTATTGGGGTGAGGAAAGAAACCAACTCTTTGGGGTTTTTTAATAAAAATAACAATAATAACCTCCCACTGGGCTGGTGTGGAGGGCTGCATTAAGGCTTCTCCACAGAGCCAGGGGAAGTTCTGGGGTTTCTCTTTGGGATGATCCTCTCTGGGGCTTGCATGACCCATCTCGCCCCACATCATCTGCCATGCCCTGACAGCACAAATCTGTAAGAGCAGGAAAAAGTGCAGGTGAATTTCTACCACCATGGAGGGCTGGTCTCTGGCAGAATTGCCCGTGCTGAGCTAAATCCAGGAACGAGTCTTTCCTGCTCTCCTGGGGAAGGGCTTCCCATGTTTTGCACTGCTGAATGAGTTCCCAAGTCCTTCCAGGAGTTAAACTATGCAGGACGCTCTCTTCTTTTCTAGGCTTGTGTCGGTTGCCTCCTCAGTCTCTTATGGAGAAGGAAGTAAACGAGAAGAAGAAAAACCAAGTGCGAAGGTAAGCCAGTTCCCAGAGCCCCGAAGGTTTTTTGGTGGATTGAAAAGCCCCTGCAGTTTAGGGGACAGCAACACAGCTCACACTGCAGCTGCTCCCTGCCTGTATACCAGAGGCGAGGGGGGGAAGCTGAGATCTAGCCACCCCCTTATTGGCTTGCGCTGAGCCAATGTAACCTTTGATTTGATTCTGCTATTTTGACTGTTGATGTCAGGAATAAATCAATTCAGGGTAGTTGAGACTAAAGCTTGCTTGGTAGTTGGGGAAGTGTGCCAGGGTCCCCAGAGACTGAGAAATAAAATGGCAGAGAAATTAGTGGTAATAAATGCAGAGTAGTTCAGCAGGGGGGGGAAAAGCCAACCTGAAGTGTACATGCAAATTGTCTCACCTTTCAGCATGGAGATCTGAGTCGCTGTGAAGAGGTGTCTAAGCACACCAGCATGTGGTTCACGGGCAGGCAAAAGGTCAGATCAAAGGCTAAGAAATATTAGGAAATGAATGAGATAAAACCAGGAAACTGGGTGGTGTATCAATCCATGGTTCACCTAGATCACTATAGTAGAAAAGGCACAGAAGAGTGAAACACAGAATTGAACAGAACAATTGCTGTACAATACAAGGCTAAACACATGTGGCCTTTTTCAGCCCACCAAAGGTGAGACATGAAGCTGTGAATTCTGCAGAGAAGGTGAACTGGAAGCAATTCCCCAAGTCACCATGTCTTTTTGCAATACTCGGTGAAAAAGAATGAGGGAAACTAAAGGGTGCCACCTTTCTCACGCTGCACACTTCTCTGCAGAGAGCAAAGGGAGACTAGTTTTTAAAAAAGCAAACAAAACAAACAAAACTAGTTTGACAAAGTCTTTTAGAAAAAGTCTACCAAAGTGAAGAGAGGGGGTCCGGGCACAACTTGTGGGTGATGAAGTGAAGGAGCAACTGATGCACGTGAGAAGGGTGTGTACCAGAGCCAGCATCACTTTACATGTGCTGTGTCTTGGGCAGGATTTGAGCCCAGACAGACCCTGGTTCCCA
Organism: Strix aluco; assembly: GCF_031877795.1. Classification (NCBI taxonomy): domain Eukaryota; kingdom Metazoa; phylum Chordata; class Aves; order Strigiformes; family Strigidae; genus Strix; species Strix aluco. The sequence goes on along the minus strand of NC_133938.1, from coordinate 28,922,642 downwards.
CTGCACATACACCCAGTGCTTTCCTAAGAGGAATCCCGTTGCATTTGGATGCAATAACAATGTGGATGCAGAGGATCTGACCTCCAGTTCCTCTCGGACACACTGATGCCAATCCTTCTCCCACATCTTTTTCTTCTCCAATTCATTAAGGTTTGGTCTGTCCTTTGATGAAGTCCTCAAAACCGAGTGGCTGGTCTACATGGATGAGCTGGCCTCCTTCATCGGCGCCAAGCCCAGCGTGCTGGGACTGCTCTGCAGAGACCCCCGGCTGGCCCTCACCATTTTCTTCGGCCCCTGTACCCCCTACCAGTACCGCTTGGGGGGCCCGGGGCGCTGGGAGGGGGCACGCCAGGCCATCCTCACGCAGTGGGACCGAACCCTGAAGCCCACGAGAACGCGAGTCCCCGCCAGCTCCTCCAGCCTCTGCCCTTCTCTCTTGACTGTGGTGGGGGTTCTCCTGCTCCTGGCTGCCCTGGTTTTTGGTTTCCAGTAGATTTTAGAGCCTGTTTAGGTTTTTTTCTTGTCCTTGGGGATGTTATCTCGGGTCAGACAGTTCCACAGAGTGTCACGGGACAGGAAGAAAGGGATTTCACCAGATCACAACCAATTTAAAACTTTAACCAGCAGCACAAACCTCTCTCTGCTGCAGCTCACTCCCAAGCACAGCTTTTCAGACCTGACTAGTGGGGGATGGCAGCCTCCCCCCAGCATTATTGCCTCTCTGCTGCTCTCTTGCCTGCTGCCATGAGCAGAGCATGGCTGTGTGACATGGCCATGCCTGGACCACACTGGCCAGGACGCAATGAGGACAAGACTAGCAAAAATGGCTTTGGGTGTCACAAATGGAAAGGAGCACAGGTGCCCAGCCCTGCCCCAAATCACCCGGGAACTGGGGTCCTTAGTCCAGCAAGGGGTTATGTGGACTGGGTATGCAGGTCAGGCTGTCCCTTCTTCCAACCTTAAACCCTATGACCCAAAAATCCCAGTTTGGGTTGAACCAGTGCATCTTTCCAGCACAAGGGCCCTGACTGCAGTGGTTTGTCAACTCTGAGACCAGGGCTGGTACCCTGCGGGACTGAGCACTCCCAACACTGCTTCCCTGCACTCCCCACCACCTGGGGCTTTGTTTTGCGCGTGGAGAGACTTTCAATCAATAAAACCTCATCGGCTGTGGCAGGAGCGTGTTGCCGGCTGCTGCCTTGTTGTCTCTCTGTGTGCATGGGAAGAGCTGGGGGGTCCCATGCCTGGGCTGAGGCTGTGCCAGCAGGTGCTGTGGGCAACCCATAAGCCTGGGGCTGCAAGGGCTTTCATCACTCACCAAAAATGAGGCTGCACTGTGCACCATGTCCCCCATCCATGACATCTGCTAGCACGTGGCCAAAGGGAGTGTGCTCCACTGACTTTCCGGGGATGCCGAGTGAACGCCTGCCCAGTACAGGCACAACACGGAGGGGACAGATCAGGACAACCCCAAGCTGCTGCCAGGGCTGGGGCAGCAGCAAGCTGCGGTGCAGGAGTCCTTGCAAGTGCAGCTCCCTTGGGATTATGGTCTGGATTTCCACCCTGCATCACCGCGGGGAGGTTGAGAACTTGCTGCCAGCGCATTTAAGCACAGCAGAGCAGGGGAGTGTGGGTGTAAAGGTCAGTGGTGCAAGAGCTGGGGCGAGCTGCCCGGACTTCAGCCTTTCCTTTAAATCTGTGGCTAGAGAAACTCGAAGCAAAGTTCGGCCGAAGCCTGAACAGCGAAGGCACAGTTCCACCTCTCAAGGTTTGGTCCTCGTTTCTCTCTGGCTGGGTGTTGCAGGCTTTAAAAATGGGCAGCCAGCTCTCTGGGGTTTGGTGTTTGCTGCTGGCTTTGCCTCGCTGCTGGTGTGGGGAGAGGGGGTGTCGCGGGGACCTTCCAGAGCAAAGCAGCGCTGGAAAAGAGGGGTGACTTTAGCGCCTCAGGCACGTCGCTACCATTTCCCAAAGCCAAGGGAGGCTCCGGAAATGGGGGGTGGGCGATTTTTGGTATGTCCTGCCCTGTTTCTGCAGATCAAGGAGTGGCTAAGGCTGGGCTTTTGGATGCAGAGGGGGTTTTGCACCTCACTCATTTTTCCCTGGCTTTCTGCAGTTTCCTTCAGTTCCTGTTTATGTTAACTTACTTTTTTGACACAAAATAGGTATAAAAAAAGTTATAAATTACTCTTTCTTCAGACTCTGCAGTAGGAGTGTTTGTTATCTAATCAAAGTTCATGTGGGTTCATTTTTTCCCTAGTTTCTTTGCTTCCCAGTCAAGCTTGGTGCAGCTCAGTTTACACAGCTCAAGCTTTGAGTTCCTCCCATTTATACACTGCGTTTCCTGGGTTTCTTACCTTTTGTATATTCTGTAATCCCAGCCACACTTTCATGGTGCTGTCTAACTTCTGAATCACTGCGCAGTGCTCCTGCTCAGTCAGGCATCACTTTTTTTAAAAAAAAACCCTTTTTGTTTTCAAGATAATGCCTTTTAATGGGAAATTTAAAAGGAAAGCGTGAAAATGAGCCAGCTTAGCTGAAATTGTTTCTTGAAAAGGTTTCAGAAGGATCACTTTGTGCAGGCAGAAGCAGATAGCTGTGAGCCCCTTCCCCTTCTTTGCATGCCCTGGTTTGGGCCAGGAAAGGGAATAATAGAAGCAGCAGTGCAGTAAGGTTTAAAAGTGGCTCCTTTTCCCCCGCCTGCAGGAGGGGAATCACTGGACCCTCAGTGTGTATTTAGCACAGCAGGAAGGGTAATGAGCAGCATCCATCTGTAATGCTCGAGTCAGGAGCTGGCGATGGCTTTCTCCAAGGACAGTTTTTCTCTGTGGACACCCATAGCCAGAGAAGACATGGGGTGTTTGGGGATGGGAAGAAGGGACTGATGTTTCTGCTAATCCCTAGGCTATTTTATTTCCAGTTGCTCACACACTGGCCCACAGCCTGCTGCAGGACAGCATGGTGCGGCGCGTGGCTGTTATCGGGGCCGGGGCTGGCGGGTTGGCCTCTGTCAAGTGCTGCCTGGATGAGGGGCTGGAGCCCACATGCTTCGAGAGGAGTGAGGACATCGGGGGGCTCTGGCGCTACACGGTCAGTGGGCTCTGCCTCATGGGGAGGATTGTCCTTGCGTTTGTCCCCTCCCTCAGATGCCCTTTGCCTGCAGCAAAGAGGAAATGGTGGCCATGCCCTCGGGGACTGTCCCTGTCCCAGGCTTGGGGCTCCCCCTGACTCCAAGGTGGAGAAGAAGATGGAGGGAGCAGAAGCCATGGTCACCAGATGCTGGTCCTGGTTTATTCCTTGTATCTGAATACAAGGCAGAAAAATACTCAAATACTCTGGGGGGAGAAAGTCCTTCCCTGCACACCTGTGAACGGCACCACTGGCTTCACACAGGACTCCAGGGATGGCGGGAGGGTCAGCGTGTACCGCTCGGTCATCACTAACACCTCCAAGGAGATGTCCTGCTTCAGCGACTTCCCCTGCCCGGAGAATTTTCCCAGTTTCCTACCCCACAGCCTCCTCCTGGAGTACTTTCGGATGTATGCCCAGCACTTTGACCTCCTGCGACACATACGCTTCAAGGTGAGCAAGGACCCCAAACACCATGGGGAGAATAGCCATCAGTGGCTGCAGATAGCAGGGCATCGCCCAGGTGGGATGGGACAATGCTGTGTGCGATCTTGTGAGGACCACGTGCCTTTTGCATCCTGAACATAGCCTTTTTGGCTCCATGTTTTAAATTAGGCTGCTTGAACATGGGCTGCCTGGTGCATCTCCCCCCTCAACGCCATCACCAGGGGAAAGGTGCAGGGTGGGATTTAACAGCTTCAGCAGTGGCATGCAGCTCCCCAGGGACTCAGCCTGCCCCTGGCAGCTCCAGCCCTTTGCAGGCAGGTCCTCTCCAAACTGCGGCACAGTCCTTGACTGCTGTTCTGTTGGCCTTTGGTGCAAGACGACAGCTCTCAGTGTGAGAAAGCGCCCGGATTTCGCCATCTCGGGGCAGTGGGAGGTGGTCACTGAGACCAATGGCATCCAGGAGTCACACATCTTCGATGCCGTCATGGTTTGCACCGGCCATTACCAGGAGCCCTACTTACCATTGGCTTCTTTCCCAGGTAAGCCCTGCCTCGTCAGTGGGCGGGCTGGGGCTGCCCCGTGGGGCTTCACCCAGCACCCATGGGTCCCTTGGCTCCTTTTACCTCTGCGAGCCTTCCTGCTCCACAAAGCTCCCACACTGGGGCAGGCGGGACATTCACCCCATGGGAATGGTGGGGGGTATTCCCAGGAATGGGGAAAAACACCTCATAAAGATGCAGCCAAGCTCTTGCATGAGAATTTGAAAAGCAGGACCAAGCTGAGGAGGAGCAGGAGGGTGGCTTCACCCAGGGAGCCAAGACCTCCATGGGCTTCTCAGCTGCAAGCAGAGGTGGGAGGTGGAGGGTCAGGGGCCACAGAGGGTCCAGGCATGAGTCTGTGGCAAGCAAATGTATGTAGGAGATGCTCCCTGCTCTCTGCCTAGGTATTGACACATGCTTCAAAGGCCAGTACCTCCACAGTCGGGAATACAAAGAGGTGGAGGCTTTCCGGGGAAAGCGGGTCCTCGTGGTTGGCATTGGCAACACCGGTGGTGACCTCTCCGTGGAGCTGAGCCGCGTGGCTGCGAAGGTACAGCTCCATGGTGGTGCTGAGCCTGGCCAGGGACCCCAGGAGCCGGTGGCTTGGGGTACGCGCAGGAAGCTTTGCCCACCAGGTTTCTCAATAAGTAGCACTTCAGACTGAGGGCAATTGAAGAAGCTCTGCAATTCCTGGTGAGTTTGGGCCACCTAAGGAGTGGCCATTCAGCAGCTGTGGGAACTTTGCAGAAGCTACCATGAGCTGTTCGGTTCATCCAAACACCGTCTCCTTCCCTTGGGATAACCCTCTCGGCTCCCACATGTGGGAGATAGGATTTGCCATTCAGGGCAAAACCAGCAACAAGATGTCTGGTCAGGAGGCTGAGACCTGCCTTCTCCCCCAGGTGTTCCTCAGCGCCAGGAGCAACACGTGGGTGTTCAGCCGGGTCTCAGACCACGGCTTCCCCTTGGACATGGTCAGAACCACTCGCTTCAACCATTTTCTGGACTGGATTCTCCCATCAGCCCTCATGAAGAGGATCAAGTTTTGGAAGTGCAATTCATGGTTTAACCACGTGAACTATGGCTTGGCTTCCACCAAAAGGTGTTTTTTATGACTATGTTGTTGGTTGGTCAGGGGGGTTTTAATGGCATGAAATGCTCAATTTTTAATTTCAGGGGATATTTGTGGAATAACAAACCATTGGAGGGGAACTCTGGCCACAAAAGACATTTCAGGTCCCTCCCAGATGCTAACATTGCTGTCCTCTTTTCCACCTGCAAGCTCCAACTTTAAGATAATCGTCAATGAAGAGCTGCCATTTTGCCTCCTCTCTGGGACCATTGTGTTGAAGCCAAATGTGAAGGAGTTCACCGAAAGCTCTGCTGTTTTTGAAGATGGGACAACCGAAGAGAACATCGATGTGGTGCTCTTTGCCACAGGCTACATCTTCTCATTTCCCTTCCTCGAAGACTCAGTTCGCAGCCTCTTCGATGATAACCGTTCACTCTATAAACGCATCTTCCCTCCCCAGCTAGAAAAGCCAACCCTGGCCATCATCGGCTTAGTCCAGCTGACCGGCTCTGTGATGGTGGGAGCAGAAATGCAGGCCCGCTGGGTGACAGGGATCTTTGCAGGTGGGAGATGGGCTGCAAGAATGGGGGAATCTGCTGTGGTGGGAGGTTTGGGGCAGCCTGACCTGCTGTCCACAGAGTCTAGGGCATATTTTGACTCCTGCTACAATGTCCATGGTGGCCACAGGCATTAGTAGCACCGTGGCCTCTGCCCCTAGCTGCATCCCCATATCACTGTTGCTCCACACACGCTGCTGTAGCCAGCAAGCATGAACGCTCTCGGTAAAGGGGCTGGGAGCATGGGAAGGGGGTGAACTTTTCAGCTTACAGTGCTGCTGAAGGTCTCTGGTTTCTCTGTTCTTCTCAGGCTGGAACAAGCTCCCTCCCACCAGCAGAATGATAGCTGATGTTTTGAAGAAGAAGCCGCCGGTCAAAAGGTGCATGATGCTCCTGTGCTCATGACGCGATGGGCACCGTGTGCCAGGATAACCCCAGGGAAAGGGGGGGCCCTATGGCAGTCATGGGAGGGACCCACTGAGGACACTCAACTATTATTGGATGCATTTATTCCCTCACCACCCAGAGCGAGGTGTGAGGATATGTTGTTGTGGCTCCTTTATGGATGATAGACCAAGACACCAAAGGCATAGTGCTCTGGAGCAGCTTATGTCAAGACCCAAGACCTGCAGGTCCCCTCCGCCAGACCTCCAAGCAATGTCCTTATTCCCAGCATGTCAAGATGGAGGTTGGTTTCCTCCAGACTAAGGGTGCCATCTCGTGGCTTCTCCCTCCCAAATCCAGGCAGCAGGGAGCGCTGGGGTCAGGGCCAAGCCGCATCCAGACAATTAAGAGTCAGGTGATGTGGATAGGGGACTGTTTGGTGGCAGTTTTTGACAGGTCAAGATAAGGATTAGACAAGGCTTGAACTCATCTGTTGTGTACATGGGAGCTAACATCCTGCCTTGTTGGCACTGGCATTTTACAGGCAGTTGAAACGTGTCCTCAAGGCTGTGGGATGGGTGATGGTGGATGTGCTGCCTTGCAGCAGCTTTCAGAAGCAAGGAGGGGACCTCGGGCCAGGCGGGGTTCAGGCTGGGTTAGGTCTGCCATCAAGGGAGAACTGGCTCATAGGGCACTGGTGAAAATCTGGGACAAAACAGAGCCACGGAGATTGTCACCAGGAGCCCCAGTGATTGCAGACACAATGCTGTTACACAGCAATATGGGAGTCTGAGGTGCAACAGAGACAAACTCGAGGCTGTCCCAAATTTGCTGAAGCAGATTCAGCACACATCCTCCCTCCTGTGAGGGAGATGGGGCCTCAAGCAGAAAAATCCTGGAGGTCCCTCCCAGCATGGGAAGCTTTCTACAACTTCCAGTTTTTCCCAGTCCCCTTGGCAGTCTTTTCTGTGAATGTCTACTCTTCTACCTCTCAAAATCAGCCAAATCCACAGCTGTGAACCTTGGGGAAGGATGTGGCATGGGTATTTGAGCATTACAACAATGGCAGTATTATGCTAAACCACTTCTGGGGCCACAACTAGGTTGCAGAGACAAAACAAGCTTCTGCCTATTCGCTGACCCACGTAACTGCTAGGGACCAACCCCACAGAGGCTCTTTTAGGTTTGTCTGGGGCTGAGGGAGCTTGGCCCCAGAGACTGGGGCTTGGCCAATGTCTGAGCTGAGCTTTTGCCTTCCGTGGAGCTGGGAACTGAGATGGGATGATGCTATTTCATTTTGTCTCTTTTATGTCCCATTGAAGGGATCTATCCAAGAGGGAGAACTTGAAGATGAGTTTTATCAGCTACACGGATGAAATTGCTTCGTGTGCTGGCGTAAAGCCCAGTGTGCTGAGGCTGCTCCTGACAGACCCCCGGCTGGCCCTGGCTGTCTTCTTTGGCCCCTGCACACCCTACCAGTACCGACTGGTGGGACGGGGGAAGTGGAGCGGGGCCAGAGAGGCCATCCTGACTCAGTGGCACCGGACACTGAAGCCCTTGAGAACTCGAGTGGTGGATGACTCCTCTGATGGCTCTGATGGCCAGCACTGGATGTGGCTGCTGGCCCTGCCAGTGGCTCTTGCAGCAGGTTTCCTCCTCTCCAAATACCCCCGGCTGGGCTGGACCCCCCAGGCAGGTCTCCAGCTGTAGAAGAAACCTGGTGAGACCTGGTCCCAGGTGAGCTGAGGACAGTGCGAAGCTGTGCTGTCAGCGGGGCTGGAGCTGGCCCAGCACTGGCAGGAGCCCAGACCCCGGCCCTGTTGGGTGTCCGGCCTCCTCCTGCCCATTTCACACCCACCAAGGGCTGTACGGAGCATTTACCCCAAACAGAATCACAGAATCATCTAGGTTGGAAAGGACCTTGAAGATCATCTAGTCCAACCGTAAACCTGCCACAACCCGTGCCTGCGTTGCACCCGTGCCAGGCTGGATCTCCAGAGGACTTTTGGGAAGAGCCATGTTGGGACAGGCAGGTGCACGGGGCCAGCCTTCCTCCCCCCGGCTCGCCCAGAGCTTCCGCCATAAAATTTCAGCAAGACTCACGACACCTTGAGATTTTTCTGAAACACTAACTGTAGAGATCTTTGTGTTTGTCTGGTAACTTTTGGGATGTGAAGTAGAGAGCCACAAATAAACCTCACGGATTCGATCTTCTCTGATGGTTTTATTAATGGTTTATTGTCAGTGGGGGGGTCCCTGTACCCCGAGTTGTGGCAGAGGGGAGAGCCCTGTCCTAAGAAATTATACAGTGACAAATCCAAGTGGGCGAGCGTCCCCGTCACTGCCTGAGGAGCCTCAGGCTTGCAGGGAACCCTGAAGCCCACGGGGAGAAGGCAGAGCCCCCACACACACCCGTGGGTGCCTTTGCCGGGGGATTTCGCAGCAAGCCCAGTGGACGGGCACTGCGCACTCGCACTCGGGCTGCAGCCACTTCCCTCCGGGAGAGCGTGTCCCCAGCCGTGTCCGTCCCCCACGACGGTCGCAGGGCGCTGCCGGTCCCCACGCGTGGGGCCGGAGATGGCGGGAGATGGGGGGGGCGACCCCGCCCGCCAGAGGGCGCCCCGGTCCCGGCGCCGCGCGCCCGCCCGACTGCGGCACGGCGTGGCCACGTGAGCGGCGGCGCGGGGGCGGGGCCGGCGGGCGGGTGCGCGCGCGCGCGCGCGGCGCGGTGAGGTCAGACGTCGTTGGCGCCGGCTTGGCCGCCCGCCATCTTGGCCCCTGTGTGGAAGCGGCTGAGGCGCGGCGTCGCGGCGCCGGGAGCGGCAGCGGCCTCGCCGAGTCCGGGAGCCCCCGGGGAGGCCGGAGCGCCGGCCCGCCGCGCTGCGCGCCAGGTAAGCGGCGGCGCTTCCGCTCTACCGCGGCGTCCCGCGGCCCTGCGGCGCGGACCGGCGCCGGGAGGAGCGGGCGAGCGGCCTGCGCCGCATGGCCCCGGGCGGGGGCGGCTTCCGCCCGGCCTGGCGGCCGCGGGCCCGCAGCCGGCGGGGAAGGGGGTGCCCCCAGGGGCCGGCACCCCGCTGCCCGCCGCGGCCGGGCGGAGGGAGGCGGCGCGGCGCTTGGGCCCGCGGCGGGCGGGCGGGCCGGGCTACCCCGCGCCGCTGGGCCGCGCCGCACCGCATCGCCGCCTGGGGCCGGCCGCGCCCCGCGCCGGGCACAGCGCTGGGCCTCGCCCGGGGCAGGCGGGAGGGGGCTGCTGCGGTGGGGGTGGTGAGGGCCGCTCTTGCGGGTGTGCTGCTTTCTTCTCCCGCCCTCCCTCCTGTCCCCCGTTCCCCTCCCCCCGCCCCCCCCCCCCCCCCTTTCTTTTTTTAACGGCTCCAGGTTTCTCCTCTTTCTCGGGAGATTACTCGAGAAACGTGCAGTCCCCTTCGTGCGTTTGCTCTCACTTTGTGGCTGTGATTTTTCCTCCAGAAACGCGGGGGGGAGGGGACCCTTTTCTTACGGGATGCTGAAGGTACATACAGGGCACGCCGCTTTCGTTTTCTAACTCTGAAATACTCATGCACAGTTCTTGAATTGTATAGTAGAAGGCTATTCCTGGGTTGTTTGATGCAGAACTGAGTGAAGTACGGTTCAGGAAGGTATTGTTCTGCTCCTAGGGACAAGATTTGTAGGAGTGGGGTGAGCAGAATCAGGGGTGTTCCTACGGATAGCCTTAAAGGATGGTGAGAGCATGGTTAGATGACACGGCTAAAATTCAGGCAGCTAGTCTGCAGTGGGCAGAATGCAGCAGGCATAATGGGAGCCAGCATAGAGGGATGCAGAGGTTGAAAATCTTGGGGTAAAGATGGCCTGGGTAGTTTCTGGTTCAGGCCCTCCTTATGGGGAAGGGGAACATGCATGAGAACGTGGTGCTGGGCGTTGAATGGAACATTTTGTTTGTTCTGTTTCTTTCCCTTTTGTGTCTTGCACATGCATTTTTTAAGCTTCTCCTTTGTGAAAGGCCTTGAACTCTGTATCATTGAGGCAGGACCGTTTTTCCTTGTTGCTGTTTGATTACTGGGGTCAGATGGGTATGTTAGTAGAAATTAGCATTATTTCCAACAGAAGGGACAGGACTCTAATTTTTAATAACTTTGTTTCTTCTGCAGTGAGGTATCAGGCCTACTCGTTGTCTTAAGAGCTCTGCTCAGACAAGAAACTGCTTTTGAAGGGGGGAGGAAACAGGACATGATCTCATTTGTCCATCAGTGAGAAACAAAAGGATTACCGTTTAATACTGACTGCCAGGAGCTAAATGGCTGTCAATTTTCTTTGAATTACGTAGTCTAGATAATTTTTCTTCAACATTAATTTTGGGGTGTCTTAATGTTACTCTGCCACAGTCTCCTTGGGACTAAGGAACCTCAAAGTTTTGGGAGTTCTTTTAACTTGGTGAATGTTCAGTGAAAGGCAATTTGTCCTCAGAATGTTGTGCTCAGTGCATGAGTATTATGACCACTTTGGTGGAGATGCGGCTTAAGAGGTGGCTGTTTAAAGTGAAGTGAGAATTTAGTTCTCTCATAGGCCAGTGCTTGTGTGTGGAGACTAGGACTCTACTCTCACCTAGTATTCTGCCTTAGTGTATATATGTTTCCTGCATAAAGTTTATCACTTTGTAAGTAAGAGCTTGTAAGATATGTATAAATCAATACACAGTCACTTCTGTGAGTCTTGCTAATGTGAATGTTCTGTCTCTGTGCAGTTTAGTGGCAATTTATAACTTCTTTACTCATTTAGGCCTCATAACAGGAACCCTAGACTTTTGTAGAGCAAAATAGTTACATCAGTTTTAGTTTGGGTTGCTTTAGTCCTTGTTCGATCATACAGATTTATGGTATGCATCTTCTCCTGTTTCTCCCCCATCCTGAAGTCTGCTAGGGAAAGTGAAACAGGGCAGAGCAAGCAAGGAAAAGATGATGCAGTTCAGAAGGGAGCTGTTGTGTAGATTTTGTTCTGTCCAAGTGAATGCTATATGTCAGTTAAGAGAAAAAATGTAAGTCAGAGCAGTGGGTATGTTGTATGGGGTTGACTTCAACCGGGTGTCCGAAGCCACTGAAAGTGCAAGCCCTTTGTTCCAGAATATTTTCCAGGCTAACTAATGGGAGTGATGTGGAAGTGGAGAGAGGGTGGAAAATGTAGTCTAAATATACCATATAAGGGTGGTGTGGATAAGAGGCTTAGATGTGGAGATAAAAAGAAAAAGGTAGCTCTTGCAGAAGGATTAAACCCTTGCATAGCGTCCTCTTGGAGAGGAATAAACCCTTGTATAGTGTATTGGAGATGTGAGCGAAGAAAAAACATTCCTCTTCCTTCCATTGAAGAAAGAGTGGGACGTCTTTAGAGGCCCTGTACAGTAATGGAGGGTTTGAGGGGGGGAAAAAAACCTCTGCCCTGAAAATGCACCACCTTTCCACTAGTTGGGGATGGATGTTAAGCTTGTAATGACGGGACTGCCAGTGGTGTTTTACTGGTAGAACCAGTTGTTCATCTTCTGTAGGAAATATTTTCTTCGCTCAGTTTCATGCCCTCATTTTTTTCTGGGTCTGGGTTTCACGAAACCCCGTAGAAACTTATCATGGGTGAAAGCAGGTGTGAAAATAAAAGCTGAGATTTGTGTGAGGAGGTGGGAGGAAATAATACTGTGTTGGTGAAATGAAAACGGAGTGCACAGAAGTCTTAAAAAATGCATAAAGAGCAGAGGAAGATAAAGTCGTAATAAAAATCAGATGAAGACAGCTTTTATGTCTATGAAGAACAGGCTAACAGAAATAGACTGTTTTTATTAGAAATACCTCAACCATTACATAACATTCTAACTAAATGCTAACGAACTAGTCTGTTACAGATTGCAAACACGTATTAAAGGGAGAAGCTGTGTATTGTTCACATTGTTCATGTTTTTAAGTATCTGACACTTTCTTGACTAACAGTAAAATTATAGTGCAAAATCAACATTATGTATCTTCTATGCAAAGTACAAGGGTGATAAATTGGAACTGATAGATATTTGAAAATAACGGGAGCTACACTTTCAGGGGCTTACAGCATCAGAGGCAGGAATTGCTACACTTTATATTCAGGTACATCAAATGCACATGCAGTGCCTGAAGACCTGTGGCATCACCTGCTGCTGGGTGACTGAGAGAAGAGGGGTCTATTAAATATCTCTTTAAATCGATGTACAGCGGGTTCCTCAGTGAAATGGCAGCTTTACTCAATTCTTAGTTGGAATATAAGATGTAGTTTATCATGCTTAGAGGTACCAAATGGTTTTTCATAGTAAGACCAGCAATGGCCAGGTTGCCCATTTTCTTGCCATGCTGCTTGCTTAAGCTAGCAAATCAAAGTTTTTCTGCTTAGAAAAGCAAACCTTTTCAGGCTATCCTCATTAAATCATGTGAACAGCTATTGCTTGTTTTAAAATTAATATTTTGTAACCACGTGGCCTTAATATTCCTAGATTTTAGGGTTTGTAAATTTTAACTTTAAAATTATGACTGTAGACTTAAGTTGTATTTGCAGGAGTAATAGTTTAAGTTATTCTTGGCAAAAGAAACATTTAACTGATTTGAATCTTCAACTAAGGTGGAAGTGCAGGAACATCTTAATTTTATTTGAGAAGCCAATGATTTTCTCCCAATTTAACACTTGATATGCCTTAGGGCTTAATATATTTCTTCTATTTCAAAGTAACTATATATTCCACTGAAGGACCTCACTGTCTAGAACAATGCATAGATGCTTTCATTTTGTAAAAAATAAATTACTGTATTTGCAGGGCTTGTTTTATAATAGTGTTTAGGACAGTCCATGCTTTCTGTACAAGTGTATCTAGATGTATATATAGGTGCACAGCTGAAATGTTCCAGTGAGGAGGAACGATAACATTTTCTCTGGCCACTGTGTGTAAATAGTCTGTAGGAAAGATGTGTTCTAGTAAGAAGAACTCACCTTTGGCTTGTGACATACCTACTTGGTTAATTTCCTTGGTTAGGAGATGTTTTTCATGCCACAGATCAAGCTATCAGCATGGACAGAGCTTTGTAGTATGCACTTAGCTTTGGATAAAAAACGTTAATAGATAAGTATTTTGATAATATATTGAGCCTTAATTACTTACCTACTGCATCTTGGAAGCAGAATATCAAAGGACACATGGGATTTTTTTTTTTTTTCTAAGCAGAATAAACAGAGAACCAAGAGCAACTGAAGATGTTAAACTTGCATCTGCCAAATGGCTACAGATGAAGTTAACTTCCATGGAAAATGTGTCCTATAATGAAAGGCAAATACATGAAGCTGGGTGTGCTGATAAGGCTTTTCTAATTTAGCTCTTCATTTTTTTCTTTTTTTTTTAACAAGACATGATTGAATCCAGTCTAAAGCAGAGGGCTAACGTTTACCCGTAGTGTAATTAACCAGTGTTGTCCAGAGCTGTTGTCAGTGTGATTTTTGCAGCTGCATCTCTTACATGCTGAGCATTCTTTCAGTGAAGAAGATGGTCTCTGTTCCAAGAAACTAGTGAGTCACAGGGGAAAACATGCACCAAGAGATCTGGAGGATAACAGGCAGCAGGTAGAAGAGACTGAGCAGCAATGAGCTCTGTCCAGGCTGGACCAGACCAAGGAGCAAATTCTACCACCTTTGTATGCACAGGACTGAAGTTTTTTTATTGATGTTGTCAATGGTCTATTATAAGCTGGTACATTTGGGAACCCTGGCTCTCGCTGTCACGGTGGAAGTATCTTAAAAGCCTTAAAAACAAATATGCTGTAACATCTCTTAATACAGAGGAGAAATTATTACTTTTGATGTACAAGAATCAGGTTTGGGAATATGATAGGAGTTACAGGCACCACAATTTGGGTATTTAGCAAGGTGGGAAGTTTTGAAGGTGGTGACAAATAGTTTAAGTCATTATGTAACTGATTAGAGTAACTGTTTTGAATGGGTTTTTTTCATTGTGCTAAGGTTATACCCTGTATAAAATTGTTTATTCTGTAGATTCCTAATGTTGATGAGTGTACTTCTATCTTCACGTTGGACCCTTCAATATCAAAAGTATCTTGAGAGGGTGAAGAGAAAAAAGTTTGGAAAAAATAGCTAGAGAAAAGGGAATTAGTTCCGGCCCATCTGTTCTAAAGAGGAATGAAAATCCTTAAGGTTGTAGCCCTAGAGTGGTTCTTGTGCACTTCCAAAATATTCTGAAAGAGCTCATGAACAGAAGAGCTTGCCTGAACATTATTTCAAAGCAACATCTGATTTCTGAAATCAAAACCTTAGATGTAACTAATGTATGTTACTTAAGGACTGATCTATGAATAGGGGCTTTGGAAAAAGAAGTTTTATATAAACACTTATTTGCAGCTGAGATCAGGGATACTTTAAAGATGCAGAAAGGTATGATGTGGAGATCCACTGGTCAAAATGAGTTGTGGTTCCTTGGGAAGAACACTGAAACTAAGTGTCACTTCTGTCAAGAAATGTTAATTATTACAGTGAGGCTTGGGAATTGTGGTAAAGGAGCAGGAAATGGAAGACTTGGAAAAGATTCTTTGAGTTATTCACAGCAAGGAATGGCTTTACATTTGTCTCTTAATCTATCCTGCCCTCTTCCACTGTCCAATTCAACGTGGGGTGGGTGGGGAGGGTTGGAAATATGCCACCAGTTTAAATGACATTGTTTCAGAATTTGTAATAAACTGCAAGGGCTTTTGCAGTAACAAAAGGGAAAAGTAAAACAGCAGAGAGATGGGTAATTCTAAATGGCTGCAACTTCTGCTCATCTGTGGGGAACCTGGTCCACTTCCATATACCTATTGATTATATTTCATCAGCTTCCTAAAAGGAGGTGTTTGGCACTAAACACTGTGACTGACTTAAGGAGTCAACTCTTGTTCAGCTCAGCTGTTGTTTTTGGTAACTTATCCCAGACAGCCGCCTGCAGAGGAACAGATCCTGAGCGCTGTTCAGCCTGCAGCTGGAGTCAGATCTGCCGAAGTGCAGCCGGAAGGGAACTGCAGCTCACTGTTATTCTGTGTGGTTAGAAATAAGAGAAAATCCAGTAATGTGTGGAAACTTACTGCTCATACCTTTTTTGCTGTAGGGTGCAAGCAGTTCTGCTTCCTTTATTCTTGCAAATGGATTCTCAAACCCACCATTATCACCAGCTCTGAGTATTCTTTCTGTGCAATTAAATCTGAATGTAGCAAGTGCAGAGAAGTGCCGACCGTTTGAATATTTTCAGCACTCCCATTTGAACGGACGTGGGAACATCTGTATGTCATCAGTTGTGTGATTCTGCTTCTTTTGCAGCCCCACTGTGGACTTCCCTTTTGCTCCCCTGTTCTCAGCCTGACAGAGCAACTGCTACTCAGGATGCCACTGGAGAGGAGACTCCCTATGTCGCTTTGTGTGCACAGGGACAATGGCTATGCTCGTATTTTTGCCTTTCCAGGCTTCTGCTGGATGGTGTGATGCAGTTGAGCAAGAAACAAAGCAGTACTTGTGACAGCATGCTAAGTGCTTTTGTGTTTTTATTTTTTAAGGGACTGTTTGTGATCTTAAACATTAACAGATGTCTTTACAGAGAGCAGTTGTGGTCAGGATAAACTGACCTAAATTAGTTGTAACTTTTTCAGTTAAAAAAGAATTCTGATAGGTAAGACAGGTCGCATTAGTTTTCTGTATTCAGAGAAAAGCTGCATACCAACCATTTGAATACTGTACTTCAGTAGCAGATACGTGGCTTGTTTCTGCAAGAACATGCCTTAATTTATTCCCTTATCTTTTTCTCAAATTAGGCAGAGATTCAGTTTTGAGAGCTTTGAAGTTTTCTCATCCTTCTAAATAATGGGAATTTCTTTAATAAATGGTTTTGCAAATCTTGAAAATAAAAATGTCATTTGGCATCTGCAAGTTGAAAAGCTAATTGGGTGAAAGCACTTACATTGTTCTGTTCCCAGAAGTAATGAGAATGCATCTCATTATGATGCTCTTTTTAATTGTATAGAAACGGTTCTTTTTTTTTTTCTTGTCCTGGCTTCCTTCCAGCACTTCAAAACTCCTGCCACAATTAAAAATTTACAATTTTAAAAAGTTTCTTAATCAACTGCATGAAACTGGAAAATCAAAAATCTGTCTTGCAAAAAATTTGCTCTAATGCTTAGTGACAAAGAAATAAAGACTTGTAAAGAAATTGTCAGGCTAAGAAGAAACAAAATAGCCTGCCTTAAAAGTGAGCTGCAGAGAAGTTTTGGATCTTAGATTTTAAGAAAAGAATACATTTTTAGTTGAAATGTATTCAGCAATCTTGCAAAACATCTAAATCATTCTAATTTATGTTTGAGGATTATCAGAACATGGCAAGAATAGCTGTGTTGTGTTAGTGCATTAGCTTTATGGTGTGCTAGTTCTGACTTACGTGTGGCACGCACTGTCAATCTCTTTAGGGGAATATCTTGAAAAATCCTTTCTGGCAAAGAAGCTCTTTTAAATGTACTTTTAAATGGGCTGGTACTTGAAGAAATGCTTCTAATACAGTACAGTTAGTAGTAGTTATTCATCTTTGTCATTTTTACTTGAGCTGTGGTGGTGGTATTAAGTTTCTTTCTACTACTCTGGTTTATGTAGAACAAGTGAGTAAATGAGCTAGATGCTTGTAATACCAGTGAAGGCTGTAGTATATTTTACGTTGTTACTATACCTCACTGGTGAAATTTTAGTCTAGTAACAGTGTTCTCATATATTATAGACTGTAGTCTTTTCAGGCTCTGGAAGTTTTTCATTGATGTATCAGTGAGAAACAAGATTTGTTTGCATTGCTGCTTTGTTGTGCCTCAGCCTAAACTGGGAATTGCTCATTCCACTAGCCTGTTGGTCATTACTATTTGAGTTTGCCAGCAGACATAGAGAACTATTTCTTTAAGCATGAGTCCGTGTTTACTTCAGTCATCAGTGGGAAGCTATCTGGGACAAACGCAACCTTCCAAAACCATGACTGTAAGGACAGAAGCAAGATATGCTGGATCAGTGTTGAGGTTGGTGTGTTTATACCAAGATCATTTTGGTCCATTTCAGTAGAGGTGAATGCTGAACCCAAAGTGCATTTGGTCTTGTGGCACATACAGGGTTTCTGATTCACACAATTTTGTGGTGCCTGTGACACATGCAACTATGGTGTACAACTTCAACCTTGAAGTCTATTCTCTTTATTACTTGGTTGCATGCAAATTCCATTGGTATATTAGCCTAAAGAGCTATGCCTCATGTTGCAAAGAAGTTTGAAAAAAACGGCCAAAGTAAACTTTCTAAACTCAGAAGCCAAATTAAAATCACTTCTGTGTAGATCTTTTAAGCCAGTCATATTTTTCTTGGCTACACAGAAGGTTAGAGACTTAAGACTGAGTCTGGACATTGCATATTTCACTTCTTGAAGGTACCTGAATGCTAGAGTAAGTATGGGAGAGGATTTCTGTAGGAGTCGTGTGTGCCTGAGTGTCCTGCTGCTGGACAGAGCAGATACTGGATTTTTTTAGTTCAGAATTGTAATGTAAATATTCTAAGCAGAATGGTTTTTGGGGAGCTGGTGTTATTTCATTTAGTATAAGCTGTATAGTTACTCTTTACTTAACTACTTTAGGTTTTCAGAGGAGAGTAGTAGAGACTTTTTTTTGGTTAAAACTCTCTGGTGATACTTTTACCCTTTTTCATTATCTAACTTGTGGTAATTCAAAGAATTACATTCTACTACTGTTTTCTTCTGAAATTCTGGAAATAGTGTTTAATGTGACAAGCAAGAGAAGGGAGCTTTGGAGCTTTGTCATCTGTTTTTAGGTTGAAGATCCAAAATACGTTGAAGGGAGTTTCTTAATTTGACCTTGTTTGATACTTTTAAAAATGGTTTTCTATTTTAATTGTAAACTTATCTTTAAAATACAAAGCTATTGTCCTTCCTTTTCAGAGTATGTAAATTTACTAAAAAACTGACTAGAAAGAGTGAAAACCTAGGTGTAGGAGCAGTAGTCTGAGGAAATGTTCCCTGTGGGGAAGAAGGGCAGGGGTTGGTTGTCAGTTGGTTCTGAACTCCCCTTAAGTCACCTGTTCAGCTGCTGCTGGTTAGCGGGTGTCTGCACTCCAGACCTTGCTCACTGCCTGTAGCTTGGGAGCAGCTGTTGCTTCCTTGGGTCTCTCTTCTGTGGTGATGTGCTGCTTCCTTATAAATTTTGTTTGTTGACTGGGAAGCCCCAATGAGTCTGTTTGTATCTTAGTAGCTGCAAAGTAAAAGTTAAATATGTTGCTGGCTCATGGTGAGTTTCTGAATGGCAACAGTGAAACTACCCATAGAGGGTTACTAGCCACTCTGTTAATTTGAGTCACAGGGTGGGAACTTGAGCTCAAATCATACCCTCTAGGAACTTAATTCCCATTGACTGTAGCAGGAGATAGACGCCTAAATAGATTGGAAGCATTGTGGCTTTAGTCTAAAATTTGAACTGAAATTTAATTTCAATTCATTGGCCTCTTCCAGTGAGAGAGGTGGTGCCAGTGCTTTGTCCTTCCAGCTTTTTTCATCGGAAAAGAGATTTTTTTTTTTTTTTTCATTTGAGCCACTTCTTTACTATCTTCATTCTGCTTGATGTAATAACATCCAATGCAGGTCTTTAAATCCTTATCACAGCCAAAGAATTCTGTGCAGGGCTTTGGAGAGAACCTTACTTATAGTTTCAGGAGAATTTGCTTTACTTCAGTACATGGCCATCTCTTGACAAAGATGACAGTGTTTAAAAAAAAAAAAGTTGTGTAGTCATTGGTCATCTTTTAGTACCTATCAACCTTTAAATCCTGTTATCTCTGTACATCTCAAATATGGCTTTTTGTTCTTTGATAATTTGTAATGTGCCTTCTGTAGCCAGTCTTACACCTTTTATTTTAAATGTTTCATCGATCGCACTTTGTACACTTTAGATTTGCCTCTCGTGATAAAACTGGGTTTATATCTTGAATGTGGAAGAATCTACAGCCAGAATAATACTTAAAAGTGTAGTTATAAAGCTAAAGCAGAGGTAGTACATCTTCTGCAGCTACAATAGTTGAGAACTGAATAAAATTTTTAGGGAGGTGCTTGCTAATTGCAGATTTTGTTCATAAGAATAGCTGTATTTATGTTTGAGCGCCTTTTTACAGTATCTCCTTCTGTGTTGGTTTTAGCTGGGGTAGAGTTAATTTTCTTCGTAGTAGCTAGTATGAGGCTGTGTGTTGGATTTGTGCTGGAAACAGTGTTGATAACACAGGGATGTTTTTGTTATTGCTGAGCAGTGCTTACACAGAGTCAAGGCCTCTTCTGCCTCTCACCACCCCACCAGTGAGCAGGCTGGGGGTGCACAAGAAGTCGGGAGGGGACAGAGCTGGGACAGCTGACCCCAACTGACCCCACGGATATCCCACACCATACGGCTTCACGTTCAGCGTATACAGCTGGGGGAAGGAGGAGGAAGGGGGGGACATGTTCAGAGTGATGGTGTTTGTCTTCCCAAGTAACCATTATGTGTGGAGATGGCTGAGCACCTGCTTGCTGATGGGAAGTAGTGAATGAATTCCTTGGTTTGCTTTGCTTGCATGAGTGGCTTTTGCTTTACCTATTAAACTGTCTTCATCTCAACTCATGAGTTTTCTCACTTTTACTCTTCTGATTCCCTCCCCAATCCCACTGGAGGGGAGTGAGCAAGTGGCTCTATGGTGCTTAGTTGCCAGCTGGGATTAAACCATGACACCTTTCTTCCTTGTGTCATGTAGGCAAAAGTATGTATAAGAGCTCTGTTGATGAGCAGCTTCTCTTACCCACTAGAAAGTGGGAGACCAAATTTGGGCCACTGGTGTAAAACATGGGAGAAAGTGACATATATAAACATTAAAAGCATTGAACCCTCTGGGTAACAGTATTGCCTTAAATAATATTTAGATAGTATTTGTCAAAATATTGAACAGCTTTATTTGATACTCTGAATGTAAACATGCAAAAAAAATAATCCTCAAACTAAATTAAATTGAAACTGTCCTTTCTTTTCCCAGAGTTCTTAACTAACTGTACTGGCATCATTCTGCCTGTGAGGGGAGGGGACCATAACCTCTCTGTTACCTGAGCTCACTTCAGAAGGAGAAGATTTCATAAACAGTACAGGTATCAGAAATTATCTTAGCTAAAAGAAGCAAGTTGTGTGGTACATGAAAATATCGAGTGCATTTTTGACAGTTTTATTGCCAGTGCGAGTTTTATCCTGTCTGTGGCTTTTTGATCCCTTGTTATATGGGCACATTTAAAAAGACAGGCTGAACACAACTGATCCTATGGATCAAGCTTCTTTTGACAGGGCTGTTCCACAGGAATATGATTTCTGTGCGTGTTAAATATTCATGCACATGTAGTTAAATATGTATTCAAATCTGTGGATAGAGACAAAATTGAGGTTTGCGTGGTTGCTGTCCTTTTGTCTGTGTTTTTACTCCAAGCAGCTGCTCTTAACTAATTTTTCCTTTTGTTCTCAAGAATGCACTGGAAAAAAATGAATAGATTTGACAGATTATTTCAGTTTGTGCTAATATTTTTGTGCTGCAGGATGTGTCCTAAATGTTTATTTAAAAAGGTCAGTGACTGCTATTAGTGCCATGTTAGACTTGAGAGACTCCTAATAAAAGTTCCCTGAGATGTGGTTGTTTGCTGGTTGTCCTGTTGGAAGGTCACGTTCTAGGTGACTAGTATTTCTCACAAAAGACAAGTCAAAAGCTGCCTTCCAGTCTTTCTAAGACAGCAAGAGATTTACTTGCTCTATAGATTGCTAGTTTAAGCTAACATATGCTTTGTGGTAAAGTTACTTTCTGTGTAGACTTTTTGTGGGTGGCTAATTTTGGTTGTTTTTCATTGCTTAGCTTAGTAGCTCTATTTAGACTGTCGTTAGGTGTCTCTTAGAACTGATGCAGACGTATTTGTGGATGCTCATTTCTGGCATCCACAGACTGCATTTTTAAAAGATGCATCTGTGGGATTGTGTCCTAAAATGGCTTTCTTCTGTCATGATCTGTTTTCCACCTGACATACCTAGTTTTGGTAGTGTTTTGGAAAGACTTTCTTAGGCTTTAAAGGGGAGTAATTTGAAGAATGCAGAACTAGCAAAGCCTGCTTTGCTACAGCTTTGTCTCATAACAGAGTGCTTTGGTTCTAAGGAGCAAAACTCATTTTGATTTTCCATTTGGTGGCCATTAACAATACTCCTCTATAGACTGTCTGGTGCCTCAGGGATTGGCCTGTGCTGCAGTTTTCCTCTGAGGTGATGGGTGCAGAAGAGATGGCGATTAAAAGGTTTTTCTTTTCCTACTCAGCCACCTTTGCAGAATTTATAGAATCAATGCAGTCTTTGCATTGTGTACCCTCTTTCAAGCTCTGCTGAAAACCAGTGAGCCCAAAATCTAGAGATGGGGTATTAAAATGGGGATGGAAATGTGTATCAGCCTGGCTTTTAAGGAAATAAAACTTGTTCAAGAATGAGTTGTAGTGAGATCTACCCAGAACTCTTTGAAGATCTGGAGACCTTCCATTCTTGTAGGTTGTAGAGCCGTGTCTGAGGTACATGAATTTAGAAGCTCAAAAGTCCCCAACATCTTTACTGCAATTTTCAGCCTGCTTAGCAACAAGCTACTTGACAATGAACACAAATTGCTTGGAGGGGGTGGGCAGATCCTGACCTTGGAAGCTTTTTTATTGGATACTTTGACTTGGCAGAGCCTTTAGCTACTTAAGTGTTACTTGAGGTTTTTGAGGGTGGTTTTCACGTCATATTAAGCTGACTAGTGCTGAAGCTATTAAGAATTCTTAATAATGGCATAAATGGCTGAAACATGGGGTTTTTTAAATAAAAATTGGGCCTGAAAATCTCAGTCCCAGAATGATGCTTTGAGCACGAGTAAGTTTTAAATATAAGGTCATCAGTAAGAGATTGTTAGTGTGTGTTGTTTATAACCATATCCATGTCAGAGAAGTGAAGTCAGTATGTTTAATTGTAATGCCCTTTGTTGTTTGTGTGCAACCTTCTCGGCACAAAACTGTGTATTCATTAGTTAAACAATTATTTCTGAGTGTTCATTTAAAATAACAGGGTTCCTTAATAATGGGCTACAAATAAAGGACGAGGAAGGCTTTTTGGGTTCCAAGTACATTGAAACCAGTATCCTATGTTTTTCTGTGCTAAATTTGCTTTGTTTTTCTGTAAATGGTCTAAATTACTCTTTTCTGAAGATCTCACAGGTTTGGTTTTCTCGGAATTTATTATCTAGCTGCAGATTATGTTTAGGTCTTACAGTTAGGAGGCAACTTCAGTGGAGTTCTGGAATCTAAATATGCCAGACTTAGAGCTGAACCTTTCCTTTCTAGCTGAATTTTTTAATGCCACATTATTCATCAGGTTTTGAGCACAAGGCTTGTTGAAGGAAGGAGAATTCTCTTTTGAAATTAATAACACTGAATTTGGGAACATCTGCCTCTAACATCAATCGAGCATGTGGCAAAAAAGCTTCATTTTTTCAGTTGTATTTAATTCCAAAATTTACCAGAACCACATTCTTCAGTGTGCCAGAAACAAAGCTATTTTAAGAAAAGTGGCGTTATGGCTGGGTACAAATGACAAATTTGTATATGATGTTTTTTGCCCCTTAACTGCTTTCTTTAGTGTGCTTAAAATAGGGTATGAAAAGTCTTTCTGGATTTGTTTCTTGTTTTCTGTTTTGAAAGAGGTGCTAATGTGTCCCAGTTATGAATAAACCTTCATGTAGTGCTTTTCATGGTGTTTCCCACTTCACAGATGGGCATTTGAGGCACTGTGAGTTGAAGGTCGTATGAAATCTTCAGCAGATTTGAGTCTTGAATGATGTGCTTTGCCTTAAGTCATTCCAGCTCATCCTTCTCCAAATTTAGCCAAAATACAGCCCTTGGAGTGGAGGTGGCAGGGACTAGATACCCTAGCTGTGTTGAATAGGGAATGTGGGAATCATTCTAGTATTCACTTAATTTTTTTAACACTTCAGAATCCGGGGAAGCTAATGTACAGGTAACCTATCCTAACTGATTGTGTGCTTGTAGGCTAAATAAGCATGAGGGATGAGTTTTAGGAAGATAGGACTGCATAAAACATAACTATAATATTGCTGAAGAAGTCTCTTGACATGTTCTTACACTTGTGTAAAAAATAAGGACTTCTTTTGTCTAGAGCTTTAAAAATGCAGCGTATAAAACACAGATATAGAGAGTTTGTCATGCAGTTGTCTGTGGTTACATCAGCTTGTATGGGATTTCTGAAAAATACAGGAAATAGTGATCTTTCTCCCAAAGGTGAGGAATGGTGTATCCTGTGCCTCAAAGATATACGGAAACATTAATTGGAAGACCATAACATAGAGTATACAGTTATTTCTGATGGCAGCAGTAAGAGTTGATCTGCCCCCACCAAAAACTGTGGATAAAGAAGCTAAGTTTCTACCTGAACCTTTACAGAACTCTTCCCCTCTCTATGCCTGTCTGTACTTGTTCACTGAGACAGCAAGCTATAGTAGCTTACATGGAATGCTTTTCTGTTCTTGTATGTATGTTAAAACTGTTTTTTTCATGTGTATACTAAAACTACAAAATATTGAAATGGACATGGTGGGAGAGAAGGAAGGAAACCAGACAGAATTGCTGAGTTAGGTTGCTAATGTTTTAAACTTCTTACCACTCCTGTACTCAAAAGTGACCTCAAAATATGTAACACTTTCTTCCTTACTTAATCATGTAAGAACTTTTTGCCAAAGTGGAGGTAAGGTCTTCCCTAGCCTGCAGTTGGTCCTAATGGACCACTATGCAAAATTTACAGACATGGGAGCTAGTATCATTACATTCTAAACAAGTTGTCTTGGGGAATTCCAAAATGATCGGGTGAGCTAGGGACTTTATGGAGAAGGTCCGTGTGCTCTGTATGTGGTATTTGTTTGCTGGGGTTTTATTATTGTTTTTAAAATATGATTCTACATCAGTCTAGAATATACTGCATTCTGTTTGCTCTTCTACCAGCTGTAAGTATCTAAGAGGGTACAAGTAAATATTCCTTAACAGAGACCAAGATACGTAGAATTTGTGGCAGCTTACTGTGCTAATTTCTGTAGACATGCCTCGTAGTTCATTGCAGGGTCTAAGTAAGCCAACTAGTTGCAATCTGGAAAAGGTCTGGTACAGAAATTAGAGTAATAATTTTAACTGTAAAAGCCTAAGGCCACAGTGAAGGTCAGTTAACTTGATAACATTACAGAGCGGCTGAAAGGTAATCTTCGCTCCAGAATTTTGGAAGCATTGTGCCTTCTATAATTATGCATAATAGTAACTGTAGTCATTCCAAATCAACCACTGACTTGCTTAAATTTCTTAATAGTGCAGCAAATCCTGCCAACTGCCCTTATTGCTTGTACTGTTGCCTGTCCTGTTCACTATCATGGTAGTTATTTAATTCTGGTAAGTAGTTCTGACATCTTTTATATGTTGCTGCTGTTCAGAGGTATACAGCTGTCTCACGTTCTTACTCTTATGACAGTGAGTCTAAACCTAGTGGACAGCAGCATTTTGCTTTTAAGGATTTGAATAATAGGGTTCAGTCTAACAGCTACCTTTCTGATAATACAACAGATATAAATATTAGGGCAAATTAGGAATCACTCGGTGAGTCTAGTACTTGCCAACGTATTGTATGCACAAATTAAACATGTCCTTTGTTAAAATACCTTGTACATGATGCTACAGAGGGAACAATTCCAGTGCTCCTGTATAGGACTGTAGCATATTCAGGTAAAGTTTGAGTGAAAAGGCAAAGGTCTTGGAGCTGGATGCAGCTCAAAATTTTCTTTCATATGGCTTGAAACTATGTAATTACCTTTTTACAACTGTTAGGTGGCACTGGGTGCTTGTTTAATGTGTGACCTGGCAGGTATGTTTGTAGAGGGCCAGATGGGCTCTTCAGAAGGAGGATTCGTCATCCCTGGCTTGAGTACCTGGTCTAAAGTCTAATTTTGCAAGTGTATCTTCTTTGGCAACCAGTATCAGGTCTAAACTTAGTTAAATATGAATATGTTGACTGGCCTAATTTAAAAGAGCGGTGTTTGCAGTGTTTGTTTCTGCAAGTCAGATTACTGAGAAATGTGCCATTTTAATCAATTCAAAATACTGTTTCTTTTTCTTTGTGGTGTAATGTTGGAAAAACTTGTCAAACAGAATGAATTTTAATACTCTAACAGGTATTGGTAGAGCTCAGCTATAACGAGCAGACCAATTTTTGTAAATTTGACTTCAAAAGCATTATTGGGGAACATGATCACCGCCTCCTGTTCTTTAAGCTATCAAATGTTGTGGAAAGAACAATTGTTCTAGTTAAATTTGTTCAATTATGAATTCTGTCTTACTCCGTAAAGAAGAGAGTTATGATTAAGATTTTCCATGTTTGATCTCTACCAGAGGCTTTGGAAAGCATGACAAAAACTCAACATTGTCTTAAACCATGCTCAGATTGCCTTCTCTGACTGCATCTGTTAGGGCTTCACTGCATTTATTAATTGGGGGGCAATAAATGACGGGAGTCATCTTTTTCTTTTTTTGCCAACTTCCAGATTATTCACCATTGTGAAGCTACTTGTTTAGAAAATCTGGGGCTGGGATGAGTCTTGGGCTGGAAATTAAAACTGTGTATGTGTTCTCACTTGAAGGTGCGTGCGAGCATAGCGAAGTATCAAGTAATTATAGTGTATTACTTGAAATGGTTATATGCACACCTGGAAGCTTGTTTGCCACCCATGCGCTCCTGATAATGATCTGCCCAATACCTCCTCCTGTGATTGATGCTCCAGGATGAATGTGGTGGACTCCTTATCATAAATACAAGTCTGGGAGCAGAGAGTAACAGGAAAATTGAAGGGAAAGAATCTGACAGGTTCTTTCACAGACATTTTACTGAAGATGTTATGATAAATGGAGTTTCCTCATAGAAGAAGAGACTAATGCAGAGCCTAATGTCTCGTTTAGACTCCAGCTTGATAAACTAGTCTGCCTGGATTCAGGTCTCCAGAGTAGCTGAAAGCGGTTGCGTGGCCATGAATAATAATAATGGGCAAAGCTTGACATGTTGTTGAATTGCAAATAAGTATTGGGGCAGCCTGAACAGTAATGGTTGCTTGAAATCTGCTTGACTGGTAGCTCCAAAGATAAGCTTGTCTAAATTTGTGTATCGGGCTGGGTTTTATTCTTCCCTGTGGCTGTAATGATGATTGAGTAGTGAGCTGTGGCTTCCACTGAAACCTTGCAGCTTCAATATGTAGTTTTTTGGATAGATGAGGGATGGCCTAACAGCCATGTCTGAGGTCTGTGTTCTGGTTACATGCTTCCATCCTGTATTTCATGGTTTTGGATGATGTGAGGAACGGCTGTTGGTGTAACGCATGCTGTTGAAGTAGCTGGATGCTGAGTACTTTGGCAAAAAAATCTGAGAGATGCTTTCTCCTTGGGAGAGGCAAGAATATATTTCTTAGCCAGGTATGTGGCCCTGTTTGAAGCTGAAGACTGTCCCCTTTGCAGCAATCTGCATGGATTGTAATAGAGCAGCATCTCGCCCAAATCCTACTGAAGCTGGACTGTCCCAAGGTTGTTTGCCATCTTCATTTCTTAGTCTTGTCGATCATGGCTTGTAAATTGAGGTAGAAGGCAGACGAGAGTGGGAATGTTATCATTCCTATAGAATTGCCCTGATCTTTTGACCATTGGTTAATGTCTGTCATGACCAAGTAAGTGCTTTATTCTTTGGTCTACTTTCCCATGCTGACTGTTCTTAATACACGAGTGCCTTCCACGTGAATCGAGTTCTTTTTGAAGGTCTTCTGAGGTTCTGAGTTTGACTAGGGAGTTTGTTGATCACTGAAGGGTTTCAGCAGGATGTACAGCTCTGCCTTGCTTATTGCTGTCTTCTCTTAGAATGAAGCACAAGAGTACTTAAGCTTACATAACTATTCTGGAATTCATATGGAAATACATAAAAAACTGTTATTGTAAGGGGGGTAGCAGGGTTTTTGGGTGTTATTAAGTCGACTATATAATAATACTCTGTTTAAGTGAGTGCTCACTTGTGTTCCTGCCTGATGATGAGCAGCACCTCTGTCAAGTTCCTTTTAAGCACTTCTAGTGAAATATCCATGGTAATTACTGGGTTCTTTTTCTCCAGGCCTGCTATTCTGGGGGAAGGAGGGAGGAGAGGGGTGACCGGCTCTAACAGCCCTGTAATTTACTGCTGCAAGAAGAATAGTGTAACTCTTGGTTTAAGGAATTCTTCACCCTCCCTATCTGAACATATTGGGTTCCTAGTTTTGATAAAGAAAACTTCTGACTTTGTGTATTTAATTTCTCTAGCTGCTGAGTTCATGATGATTTTAATTGGGGGGGGGGGAAACCAGATTCCAGAAATACTATATCAGAGTTAATGGTATCTCAGAGCACGGCTGCAGGAGTGAGTGAAGTCATTGAGCTTCCCTGGAGAGGAGCTAGCTGGTGGTGGAAACTATGCATGATTTTTTTTTTTTTTTTTTTTCAGATTGTGGACAAAATTTACCAATTTTACAGGGTTTCGTATTAACTAAATGCTGACCCTCTGGATTTTGTGACCTTCAAATTGTGGAGATGGAAATAGTTTAAAATTACATGGTGTTACATAAGGCTTGGTGTTCCTGGGGCTAATGTATTCTATGGCATCACCAATATGCTTAAATGAAACAGTGCGAATGGTGTTAAATATGCTGTCCACTTTTGTTCTATGAACTCTGTCTTAAGTATTGGCTTATATTCAAATTGCTTTTCTGGTGTTTTTCTTTTCAGGCAAATTTTGAGGGGTGAGCAGGAGGTACCAGACTCGATGAGTTTCCATCGAAATGTCGGAAAAGTCAGGCCAGAGTACAAAAGCAAAGGATGGAAAAACAAAGTATGCAACACTCAGTCTGTTTAATACTTACAAGGGAAAGTCACTGGAAACTCAGAAAACCACAGGTGAGTAAACTGGCTTTAGTTTTGCATTCGGTTTCATCATTACTGTGGTACTAATTAAGAGCGTAAAATATATATGAGCACTTAACCACACGAAGATTTTTTTGAACTTCCTGGTGCATCAGTTAAGTGGAGGAATTCTGGCAAGCAATATTGATTACAGTTTCCAGGTAGCTGTAAACAAGAGTATTGGTTCAGGGTGACAGCATTTGCAGACTAGTAGGAAGTAGAATATAGGTAAATAAAAACTGTTTTATAGCTGCAATCTCCATTTGTTATCAGTGTATGACATGCCATTCCCTAGCTGTGCTTTTTACTGTATTTCAGAAAATGTTTGCATACTGGAGGTGTTTGTTTAACAGGAAGGCAGTGCTCACTTTCAGATCAGGTGTTTTGTTTTGCAGACAAACACTGGGTGAAACTTACACTGAGGTTTGAAATAAGGCCACTGTGGGTCTGCTTTTTTGTGACTGATTGGATTGAGAACCAGGAGGGAATGATACTCGGAAGTCTTTGAATTTGATTTGACATACTTGCCTAAATGGGGCCATGAAAGTGGGGAAGTGTGTTCAGACTTCGTTAAAATTTGCTGCAATATTATTTTTAAAGGCTGAAACAGAGATGTTTGTAATCATACAATATGCCTAGGGTAGTATCTTGTACTTGTTCACCTGTGTTGATTAGTTGGTACCTGAATGTCCTCTGTAGTGCATTAGCTTCATACTGCTTTTTCATACTTGTGGTCTGGAGTAAATGCAATTTGTATGAATGTTTTTGCAAGAGCAGCATCTGCCAACTGAAACTGGCAGCAAAAAAGGAACAAGCTAGATCAATGTGGGTATTCCTGGACTCGTCAAGGTACATTAAACCCCAAAAGGAGCAAGAGGGTAATGCTTGACAACATGTTAAAGGATATTGAGACATCACCATCATATTTTAAAGGGCTCCTCTAGGTTTCTGTCACTGAGCATTGTGTATAAAGGTGGGGCCATATATACTTTTTAATCTCTGGAATAGGCTAATCATAGTGACTCACTATTCAAAAAGTACTCAGCTTCTCCCCAACCAAGTATTTATAATTCCTCTTTTCTTAATTAAATTATGAAGAATTTTGAGTTTCTAATTCTTATACTCTTAAATTTTCTGAGTTTCTTGGAAAACATTTTTATTGATTTATGCAGCTTTGCATGAACGCTACCTGTTAAACAGCATTGTTAACTTTTGCACTTCCTGTTTTGGCATGCAGTTGCCGCACGCCATGGATTACAGAGTCTTGGAAAAGTTGCTATTTCAAGGAGGATGCCTCCCCCAGCTAACCTCCCCAGTCTCAAAGCAGAGAACAAAGGCAATGACCCTAATGTGAACATTGTGCCTAAAGATGGCACAGGATGGGCTTCAAAACAAGAACAGCATGAAGAAGAAAAGTAAGTGACCAATGAGATCAGGGTTGTTTTGCTGTGCTGTTTCTCTCAAATTTTCCCAAAACTAGGGGTGGGCAGGGCCTCGGAAGAAATTGGTTAGACTTGACTATTCTCAAGGTAGCTACCATAGAGGAAATAGCACCACTGTTAATTTTTGTGAGAAAGAATCTTGCTATTAGGGTGATAGTTTATAAAAAATGCAAAACAAACAAAACCCCACCAATAAAAAAATCCCACCCCCACCCCCCCTTAAGTTGAAAGCAGTATGCTTATGAATTGCATATAAGGGGATGAATGTTTCCTTTAGCCACCTGACGTGGCTACATTTGTGTAAGTTCTGATGGCTGCTTAAAGGAAATACTGTAGCATGCTTTTGTACAATCGGTGTAATCACATTAAAATTATCTTGAAGCTCTAGGAGGAATCCTGAGGTACACAGCACCTAAGTTAATTAAAACTTGCAAGTTCCTGAGAGTATGCAGAAATCTGTTTCGTGTGGTTGTGCTGATGTATGGCAGAGAAAGCTCAAAAATTCTTAGTTTGTATACATTTATTTGAATCTCTGCTTTATTTTCCTGATGGTTCATAATATTTGCACTTTAATTTGGTTAGTATGCAATAAACTCTACAGATCTACTAACATTTTCTGTCTTAAACTTTACACTATTGTTTCACACTCCCCCAATATGTGATATAAACAAAATAGAAGTGATGGTGATGTTGATGCACTGGTGTGTATTGTGTATAATACAATTTCCCATGCTCAGTACAACTTAATCTGCTGTTTGTTTCACACTTGTACAGGAGGTCAACTAAAGAAAATAGAGACTAAAACTTTTCAAAAATCTAATTAGGAAGTATTTTTAAAGCAAATTTTTTGCCATGTAAGCTTAAAATAGGATAGCATGCTCACTACAAAAGTAGAATTGGTTTTAAGTGTCTATTCGTTGACATATAAATTGTTCTGAAAAACACTTCAAGATAGCAGCACTGATTGTATGTCTCTAACTCTCGTGCAAGCAAAAGATGATTAAAGCTTTTCTTCCCCTTCTTGCTGTTCCTTTATTTCTCCCTGTATACTTTCCTACATTTAAATGTCAAAAATTGACATTTCTCTGAAAAGCTGTTAGAATTCAGGAGTATACTGTTATGTTTAGTTTTTTATTTTAAACTTACGAAACTACAAATTTACAATTTTGTGCCCATGTTTTGTATGGTACTTTAACAAGATCTTCCTGCACTTCAGGGTCACTTAACGCTTTGTCTAGTTAAATCTGTGTTGAGCCAATAGCTTGTTTGACTAAAACACTTTATCTGCGCCTTTGCCTTTCCATAGCCTGCTGCATGAGTTAGAATTATATTCCAGTAGTTGATATTGCATTTAAACATAAATAGCTGTCCCTTATCTGCAGCTGGAAAGTGTTTGCCTTTGTATTTTCATATGCATTATTTTGATAAAGGCCTCAAAGACCACATACAAGTAAAACTAGTTGGGGGAGGGACTCATTCCCAGGAACAGGTATGTGTGTCGAGGCCACGAGGAAATTGTCCTAAATTCAGACCATCTCATGTGTTTGCTCAAGTCTTCTGACCATTTTTGTAACTACTGCTGTATTTCTCCAGTATTTCAACATGCTTATGAATGCTGCAGTTTACATGGAAAGTGTTTTGGTATTCCTCTCACAAGTGTTGTGGATAAAGTCTTGATATCAGCTTGCTTTAGTTTAATTTTTTCTCTTGTATCGCTGCATTGGAGTTCACATGAGTTATTGCTTGTGGTTATGAAAACTTGTTTCTGCTGCTTTCCTAAGCTGTCACTCTTAGGTATTGCCTCACTCCCTTTTTCCTGGGTAGTGTAGCCTGTTTTGTGTATTGGTTTGATTAATTCAACTGCCACCAAGCTGAGTCCCTTATCAAATGGTACACCTATAGGACAATGTTTGGATGCCTTTGAAACAGTAGAACTGCAAGAAATAAACCCTTAACAGGTCTTGTTCCTTTTTTCACTTCTGTGTGAGAAAGTACAGCCCCATAAATTCCAGCTTCCCCAGTCTGTTTAGAAAATGTGCAGGTGTAAGAAAATGCAACTAAGTGGAAACAAGTCAAAATTGCGTTCAGTTATCCTTGTGAGAAGCTGGTGTGCTTCTCCCCAGCAGTGATTTTTTTTTTTTGGTCGTGTTTACTTCTCTGTCATTCCTGAGACTACTGTGTAGTGCTTTGGGCTGATCGCTGCAGAACCCAAATGGAACTGGCAGTCCTCAGAAATTTAGGATTACTTTATGATCTATTTACAGCATTTACAATTGTTTATTGTAAATTAACTTGCATATTGCAGTAGTTATCTCTTTACTGATAAAATGATTCTAGACTACTGGATTTGCCCCATAATTTGTGTTTTATCAAAAATTGCTACTAATGAACTGGAGGTCTTGACTTGTGGACACTAATGCTTTGGAGTCTTAAGTTAGCTGAATATGCAGATTTGAGAAATTGCTATTTTTAAAAGAAGTCAAACAACATCACTGAATCTATAGACTAGAAGGATTTTCTTCAAGAATATGCCTGGGTTTTTTATTGGACAAAATGAGTGCTTATGTCTGCTTCATTGTTAAGATGGTGAAATTGAGACTTTATTCTTAGTAGACTTAAACTTCTGGGCTCCAATTCATGGTACCCGTAAATTTTTTCATGATGTCTTTAGCTTTCCTTATTAGTTCCTTTTACTTTGTAACTTCTGACACATGTATGCCTTCTTTTCCTCAGTTCATGGTGGTTTTTAAATGCTTTTCTCTATTTGAACTCCTGAAGCAAGAGAACATTTGTTGTGGTTTAACCCCAACTGGCAACTAAGCACCACACAGCCACTTGCTCACTCTTTTCCCCCATTGTCTGGTGGGATGGAGAGAAGAATCAGAAAAAAAAGTAAAACTCTTGGGTTGGGATAAGAACAGTTTAATAATTGAAATAAAATATAATATTTTAATGAAAAGATAGATAACAAAAAGAGGGAGAAATAAAACCCAAGAAAGACAAGTGATGCACAGTGCAATTGCTCACTACCCGCTGACTGATGCCCAGCCAGTCCCTGAACAGCAATCAGCATCCCCCAGACAGCTCCCCTGAGTTTATATACTGGGCATGACTTTCTATGATATGGAATATCCCTTTGGCTAGTTGGGGTCAGCTGTCCTGGCCGTGCTCCCTCCCAGCTTCTTGGGCACCTGCTTACTGGCAGAGCATGTGAAACTGAAAAATCCTTAACTTAGGATAAGCACTGCTTAAAACATAAGTGTGTTATCAACATTATTCTCATACTAAATCCAAAACACAGCACTGTACCAGCTACTAGGAAGAAAAGTAACTGTCCCAGCCAGAAACAGGACAACATTATTCCAAGTTATTCCCTTCCATGGTTGTAGATTGATGGGTTTTGATTGATTGTCCAATACACTACTTCAAAAGTTATAATTCTGTTCTTGCCTGACTGCATTTTCTGCCCAGCCATTTTCATTCATTCCTCTCCACTTTAGGAAATCTACTCTTGAAAGAATTAGCTAATTTATTCTGATTTTTAACTGTTACTATAACAACGCCTTTTATATAAGAAAATGCTTTTGCTGCATTAGTTATTGGTTCTTCAGCTGCACAGCTACCTTGTTTTATTCACTTGTTTGTGGTAGTAATCCTGATGATCTTATTCTGTGCTCACCCTCTTGTATTTACAAGTGCTTTCCCTCTAATTCCAGACAGCCAGACGTGCCGCAGACACAGCCAAAACCTGCTGTTCCTGCTCCTCCAGAAGCAGCTCCTGTTGCCAAATCATGGGCCAACACCAAACCAGGTGGACAAGATGGTAAGTGGTGTTCAAGGTGGAAGGGTTCTTGACTGGCCTAGCAGGCTGTGAATGCTGCTGTGGGACACCCCCAGACTCAGCGAACATTAGTCTTGACTGGGCCAGTTGAAACTACAAATGCTGTGGAAGCAACTTGTTTGGCCGGAGGGTGAGCTGGTCATGTCACTCAGGTGAGCTCCAGCCTGATTTAGCAGCAGGTCTGACTGCTTTTTAAAGGGGTGGTATAGTCACTGCTTTTGGATTGACAGGGAAATGGTGGTGATAGTGTAAGAACTTGATCATGGCTATGGTGAGGAGGGAAAATTTCAGTCAGTAGTTACAATGCATACAATTTTGGCATGGGGAGGAGAACTGTAAACAGTGGTCATTCTAACCATAATTTTGGATCATTTTGTGCAAAATGTGTGCAGTCTTGCTTCTATCTAAATGCTACACCAATACTTTCCCTTTATTTTATAGATTCCTCGGTTATTTTGTTTTCAAAGTGATAGTGTTTGAGTAGGGTTTTTTCTGGGAAAAGCATTAAAGGTGTGTTTTGGTGTTTTAACATAATTGTATTAAAGGATGAAGAACTATTTCCATTAGTGTGAATCTTAGCTTGAGTGTTTTCGTTACAGATGTAAGATTAGAGCTAAACTTCAGCAGGTTTTTTTAAACTGCTTGTAGAGTGAGAGGTTACTTAGAATTCCTTGTCCCTATTACGAAAAATAACTTACAACATGTTTTACTCCTTAAATTTGAGACTTGCAAGCCTTCTGTGGCTATAAAATAGAGTTTTGGCTTCCAAGTTGAAGTGAGCTCTCTTCTGGATAGAGATCTTAGAATAGTAAAATCTGAATTCCATGGAGGTAGCTTCTAAGCCATTACATGGAGTTTGTTAACATTGCATATCTAATGGTTTTGCCTTTTTTGGCAGTAAGTATTAGAACTGACAATTCTAGATCTTGCTCTCCTCTCTAATGTTCAGTGTTTCCTTCATTGTAAAATATAGGAACTCTCCTCCTTTAAGCTTTTGCAGGAGTTTTGTAGAATAAAAAAAAGGAATTAACACTGATGCAAAGTGATCTGCATACCAGCCTTTCTACATAAGCTGATAAGATCATCTCTATGACACAGGAAATAGTGATTCGGCTCAGTGGCTTCAAAATGCATTTAGCTAATTATTTTGTAGTTACCATGGCAGCTTGTGTGCCAAACCCAGATGGTGCCCTCATTGCATTCAATTAATGCAGTAGTGGGTTTGCTGTTTCAAGAAGAAATACAGAATGTGAATTGGCATCAGCTGCTTGCTCTCCTCCTCAGTTTGAAACTCGGGATGCTACACCTGTTGTACTCGTGCTTTCCTGATTTGCAGTTGGCTGGTGGAACTTGTAGTTTTTCCAGATGCCTTGTATGTGTTCCAGCAGTCATTCAGCCAGCCACCTCATGCTCTTGTAAGACTTCAGTTGAGTGAGGCGAGACTAAATCCTTCTCTGAGGCTGTTGGTGGCTATGCAGAAAGACTTCTAAAATGAAATGACAGCATGTATTTTTCAGCTCATGTGTTGGCTAAAAGTTGGGGTTAATTGCTACCATAATATCTTTGAATTCTTTAACTTTTGAACTGTTGGCTGACAATCTGGCCTATTTCAGGTTGATCGCTTAAGTCCTGTCAAGCTGATCACTGAGGGGCTATTACTTTGCAGTTAAAACGTTGTTACTGTGTAGACTTGAGCAGAAAACATTTTTCAGGATACCTAAAACCCATGATATGCATGCCACAGGACCTCTGAAGAGGCTCCATTGCCTGGCAGGCCATCTGGTTAGTGCGACTGCAGTTTTCAGTCCTGTTAAGTAACGTATCTGCTTGGGAACGTGAAGAGCCCAATGTCCATTAACACAGAACAAGTTAATGTGATCTGTAGTACATGAAGTTAGAATGAAGATTGAAAGATTTCAAGGCAGTTTGTAGGCACAGGGATAAATAGTGGTATTTGCTGTCGTGCCTTTACAAAGAAAGTACAAAGAGTAAGGAGTTTATCCAGTGCTTGACTCTTAATCTTCAAAAAAGAATCAGGATCCCTGTATTTTGTTGTTATGAAGGATTCTTTCACAGATCCAAGAGAACAGAAGCTTTTCTAGCTGTTAGCTTAAAAAACATGGGGTTGGGGGGGGGTTGGGTGGCATATATTCAGATCTTTTTTGTGAGTTTGCTCTATAGTCTGTGTAGCCTAATAATGATGTCTCTTATAGTAGCCAGTAGTAAAGACACATATAGGAACAGGGCGATATTCAGACTGTTGGAATAGAAATCCTCTGTCAGTAAGATTATCAGTGATTTGGTACTAGAATGCTATTGACCTGGTAGGTGAATATCCATTATGTGTATGGGGGGTGGAGAAATTGATTCAAAGCAGATGCTAACAAAATTGTCTAAGGAGAAAGTCAATCTATATATTTGGCTTCCCTGCCATGTGCAACAGAAATCTTAAATTCCAATCCTGACTTATGATGTCAAGGGTTTTAGAAATCCAGGAGAGCTACAGTTCTGATACTTTTCTCATAATGTAAAAGCTGCAGCCTTTTTAAAGTCCTGAAGAATTATTTGTTACTAAAACAGTAATTAATCTTAAGGGCTTTTGCAATAGCATAGCTGCCCATTCTTGGGTTGACTATAGTTGTACAATGAAACAAGGGGAACTTTTGTCTGGAAGGGGGCGGTGGGGAAAGTACTAACAAAGATTAGGAATTTCAGCTACTCTTTGTTTTAAGTCTTGCTACATTGTTCATTATTGCTGTCCGGTGCTTCTGGATTTTTCTCAGTGCCAACAGGTGTGATGGTTGGCCTAGTAGATTTAACAACTTTAGTAGCAAATGGGAATGCTTTACAAGGATTGCTCTTGTATGTGAATTATGTTACCTGCAAATTAATGTAGCTTTAACATTCACTTTTTAAGGATGATCAGGCTTTTATTGCTTTGTGACTTTGTGAATATCTTACTGTGTAGGTCCAGCTATTCAAGTAAATAGTTATTTCCAGCAAGAGTTTCCCAGTCTGCCGGCAGCTGGGGATCAGGAAAAGTCAGGCAAAGAGAAAGATGCGCCTGAAGAGCTCCATGGATCAGGACCCAACTTGCGACCACAAAGTAAGTATATACTACAAATTTTTGTGAAATTCCATGGGCTTGTGTGGAAATTGTTTATTACAACATGTGCCATGTACAAAATAAGTTGATTAATTGATTGTTTTAACATACTCCTACACTAAAGAAACAGATTCTTGGGGCTTCTTTCTGCTTTACCTTGTTCCTGGTGTGTGGAAAATAGGATGTTTAATCCCATCCTGCAGTTCACTTTCCATTTTCCCAACCTAGTCAGTACTCCACTTGTGCTCTGAGGAACGTTTGTTAGTTGCACAATACTAGCATTTTCTTACTTGCAGCTGCTAAATGTCACAACAGCTAAAATATGTATTTAAAGAACTATCCTAATATTAACTAATTACATAAATCATCATTAGGGTTGTCCTCAAGAGGTTACTTAGTACTTAAAAGAGAGTAGCCTGAAAAATGCTGAATAGGAAGTTTAATCTACAGGATGCCAAAAGAAGTTGACTGATTTGAAAGGCATTGGCATCTTTAGCTCATGGCTGAGATGCTCTTACTAGCTGGATCTGTTTCAACTGGGGGGGATTAGATCTAGTGAAAACAACTGTAACAGTGCTGGTTTTTGCATGTCTCTGAAGAAATGTATATTGCTTCCCCAGATCCTTTTAACGGGGAGGCATTTGGGATTATGCTTGTTTCCAGTGAAAAACAGGATTCCTTTCTTCCTCAAAAGTTGGTTTTCAGTGAGGTTTGATGGACTAGGGATGCTTTCCTGCACTGTACGTGGCACTATCTTGTGCCAGTGATAGGCAAGATGTGCACTGCTTTTAGAGGGCTTGGGCTCCTTTCTGTGTTACAGGACTTGGTTTTCTTGGATTTGTTTGTCAGGTCCTGCAGACTGAGGCTTGTTCAGGTCCTGACTTGATTTTGATGTAAAGAATAAGTTGTCAAGAAATTTGAGAGGTGTCCAGAACTGAAGTAGGAAAATAGCTACGAATGTCTGTTCCAGCCTCTTGCAGGCAGTTACAGTTTTGGTCAGCACTGTAGATGCTATATTAAGCTGCTCTTTCAGGTCTGACAGCAGAAAGCTAAATGAGCTTGGCGAGTACTACCCCTTTAGCAGCTGTGCTCCCCTGCAAAGATAAGTGGAAGAACTGTAATGGATACTTAGGAGCATAGTTCAATGCTGCTTAAAGGGTTTGTGCCCCTAAAGGAACGTTATTTACAGTGTATATCTGTGTGAATTTTTGTCCGTCTGCATGGATCTGAATGCTCCTGCTAAGTTTACTCTTTTTTTCTTGGTCCTAACCCGTGCTCTGTAGGCAGAAAATTCTTAAAGAATGGACTGTCTGGCACAAGTGATAGGTCATTAAAATCCCTTGCTTTTCCTGGACTTTTTGCTAGACATTCACACGCACCCAGAATTACAGCCTCATAACTTCTATTCCATCCTTATCAGCCAGAGATACAAGCCAGACTCTGCATACCTGTCTTCACTTAGAAAAATAATGCACAGGTATATGTCATTTTGAGCTGCTTGAGAGTTCTGTGGTAGGCCTTTGCTGCTTAAGCAGCTTGATCTTTCCCTTGACAGCATCTTCACACTGAGTCAACAGTGGCCCACTTACCACAGCTAAATCTGTTTTCTCTCCTGTGCTATTACCAGTATCCTTCATAAATTGCATTGTGTTTTGGAAGGTGGAGTAGGACAACTAGAGCAGTCTATAAATTTAACTCTTACCCTTCAGGAACACAGCTGGATCTAGGGCTGATGAGGGTTAGAAAACAGCCTCTGTTTTCTCAAGTGGCCATTGCTTGTTTCAGGACCAAACATGAATGTGTGTCTGCACAGGTTGTAGTGTCATGGAAAACTGGGTAGGAAAAATGTGGTTTTCATCATGCCTGTCTGTAAATCTGTAATATAAAGTCTGTTCTTGTTTTTTCTTGCACTGATTCTGTCCATGCAGATGCTACTAGTTGGAGAGAAGGTGGTAATAAGAGCAACTCACCCAGTTCTCCAACTGATCAAGAAACTAAGGCTCTTGGACAAGAAGATGGTAATGCTACTCCAGCAGAACAAAATGATGGCCAGAAGGCAGCAGAGAAGAGGGATGTGCGGTTACCACAGGTCCCTCAGCCCAAGCTGAATGGGCAGCAGCAACCACCTATCTCATCTCAGTACAGAGCAATGATGCCACCTTATGTGAGTGATGGTTACATGAAGAGTTTTTAAGCAGCAGGGATTGATTATTGACTAGTGTGATTTCCTTATGCCCCTTTCTCCTCCCTTCATGGAACGCTTAGCAGTTCTGCTGAAAGGGTGGGATTGCAACCAGCTCCTCAAAGGATGGGGCTACCTGTTACTGCTCCTGCTACACTGAGTTTGAACTTGTCAGGAGTTGATTAACGCTTGTAATCACTCCACCTTGGTGACTTGGTGTCACATGCTTGCGATACGAAGCAAACTGTCTTGAGTGCAGAGTCTTGCTTTATTTCCATTGTGATTCCTTTGATGATCTCAGTATGCTTAATGCAGTGATTTTTTTTTTTTTTAACAAATGGCTCCTGTTTTTAAACCTTCCTTAGATGTTTAATCAGTATCCTAGAATGGCATATCCTCCTTCCATGCAAGGTCCAACAAGGTTTCCCAATTCTGAGCCTAGCAGGTAAGAAGCCTTACAAGTGCTACTGTTATGTGGGTATGAACTATGTTTGTGACTCAATATAAAAAAAAAAAAAGAAAATTTGCACTGAGTATCTTGATTATGATTATACACTGCATAAGAACTGCCACTGGTTAGTCTCACAAATTTGGCTTGTGTGGAGTAGTGCCATGAAGTGATTTGTATTTGACAACTCAACTGCAAAACTTGAGGGAATTCTGCACATTACAGGGTTTTTGATTGGAAAGAGCAGGAGTCACACCTTTGAAACTTCAACCAGTATTTTGCCTGGAAAAGGACCCTTCCATTCTTATAATGACAGTAGTTAATTCCTGGTTCTCAACTCTACTGCTCTCCAATTAAAGTAAAACTGTAATGTATTATAAAATCAGTTTTCCTCCTTTCTGTTCATTTCTTCATAGTTCTGGATGGCTGTGCACATGCATGAGGAAATAAGGGATGCTGTAGGCGGTAGGGTGCAAGCTTTGACAGGTCATCTGCGGTTGGGATCAGGAGGAGGACAGAAAGGCTGATAGGGATGACTGGGACAACTTGAGAATAGGAGTAGGGAGAAGGTACAGAACTTTTGACACTGGGAAAGCATGCAAAGTATAAAGAAATATCTCTGAGCTGTATAAATTGTTGTAAAGAAGGATGCCAGATCAATGCAGTGTGTTGTTTGAAAGCTACCAGGCATGTGGTTTTCTACTGTCAGCTGATGTTTTGGCTTGTTTGTGAAGTGCGCAAGCAAGGCTATAACATCTTTCTTTCTCTTCCATAAGGAACTGTATGGTAGCGTAGCAGTAATTATTTGAACTACAGTAATTACACATGTGGATGATAGTTCACATTTATACTGTATTTGAGAGAACAGTACTCTGGTCATTTTGCAGATAAATAGTGACAGTGGTCTTTGTTTCTCTCTCTTTTTTTTTTTTTTTAAGAGGGCCAAGGGGAAGAGGACCACCTTCGTGGTGTTCAGAACCTATTGAGCGCCCATCCATTCTTAGTGCTAGTGAACTTAAAGAACTTGACAAATTTGATAATCTGGATGCTGAGGCTGATGAAGGCTGGGCAGGTAAGAACATCAGATTAATGTACTCTGTTATTTGTACATTGAATCCTTCTGTGAGATTAATTGAATATTTGCTTATGCATCAGGTGCTCAGAGTGAAGTGGATTACACTGAGCAGTTGAACTTCAGTGATGATGATGAGCAAGGAAGTAGTCAAAAAGAGAAGGAAAGTGGGTGAGTTGGTGTTGCCAGTTGGGTGTGAATGCCACTTAACTAGCTTATCTTTTGGGAAGATTGAATGAAATGAGTGTAAGTACTCATTCCAATAACAGTAATTTAATACTGTACAAAATTGTATAACTGCTTGCAGACTCCAGTTAGCTGTGTGTGTAGTAGGAATTATCCTTGCTGTGAGGAACTTTTGCCCTTGATGAGAAACATTGAGGACAGAAGATAAATCACCAAATACCTGTGTGGAGTGCGCCTTCCACTTTTCTTATTTCTTTGCACAGTGATGAACAAACACCGTCAAAAGATTCCCAGAGTCCTGATGGCCAAAAGGAAGCAGAAGAACAGACAAATGCCAAGTCTGCCACCCAGGTTTCCACAGCAGCAACCAAAGGGTCTTATGGCAAAAGCTCTCAGCTTGATCAGGTTTGTGTGTTCTTGTTTTCAGCTTTTCTGGCAGCAGCCTCGTCAGGAGAGGTCCAACTTTGGTGTCTTTCCAAACTGTCGGGTCAATCAAGGTTATGAACATGAGTGAAAGCATTAGCTACTGAAAGCATTATCTGAGCTGTGGTAACTGATCGGGTGCTGCTTAGTCAACTTAGCTGCTTCTGGTTGCAAAATAAAAATAGCATGTCTTTATCTAGTGTGTTCTAATCCACAGTTGTGAGGGGGTGAGAACTCTTGTGTCAGTTACTGTGACTCAACTGACAAGTTTTAACTTGATACTCCTGTCTGTCCATCCCTGTAACAGTGAATGAAGCCGTTCTGGTGTCCATCATGTTTTACAGTGGCACACAGTAAATAGTGCCCAGTTGGCCCACACATTTTTCCTGACTGTGAGGTGCCTTTTTTTTTTTTTTTGGTATCATGACCCACTTTCTTCAGTGCAACTTAGCTGTAATGTGTCAGCTCACTTCTGACATCTCGGGCAGATAGATTTTTATACAGACCATGTAGAATTCATCAACTCAGCCATTTTGGTTTTTGATTTATCCTATAGTAGAGGAGGATTGACAGTCACCTCAACTTATGCCAGCTTCAGCCCTGTTTATTTTTTTGCCCCCCACCCCCCCGGCCCCGAAAAGCTACTGTTGGCTTTGTCTGCAAATTTCCTAGACATGTATTCTCTTGACACCCATAATAATGAAGATGGATCTTGAATTGGTTTTACTTGCACTTCATATATATATACACAACGATTACATTGTCTTTCAGGGTTTGATGCTACATTGAATCTGGGGGAAAACCTGCAGTAACATAAACTTTGGATTTTGGATGTGTGAATTTTTAAACTAATTGTTTAGTGCTCAGCACATAAAATGGAAGTGTTCTTGCCCTTGTTTTGCATGTGAAGTTGTATCGTATGCACATAGTTCACTAGGTGTAGTATCTTAATGCAGTAGAAAAAACAGCAAATCTAAAATTTGTCAGCTTGACAGTTACGAGCTTGCCTAACCCTGGTACTGTGTTTGATCCAATAGGATCGGGGTCCAGCACAGCCTTCTATACATGAAAGAGGTGGTCCCACTCTTCATCCAAAATCTATTCTACCACCGGTAAGAAAGATTAGAAATGTCCTTATTTCCTTGAGTTAAATTCTTTAATGTTGTGGTGGAGGGATTTAGACTAAGAAAAATAAAAATATGCTCCACATATGGGTAAAGCTTTTCTTTAACAAGGAAAATGATCATAGTGCCTGGGGCCAGTAAGAATGGGACCCCAGCACAGCTGTGCTGCTAATTGTGTAAAGTGGCCCCATCTTGTAAGTGGCATATGAAATGCATGAGAACTTCAAGAGCTTTCAGTTATCCAGCCCCATGTGGGATCTAGAGAGCACAGGGACATGGGAACAGTGCTGGAGGGCTGGCTGCTGAGGCAGACAGGGAGATAAGTCCCAAATGAAATGTGTATGTAGGAGCTTCTTACCAATTTTCGGCAGTCCTTATTAAAATCGCTGTTATCCTGAGCTACCCTGAATTTCTTTGGCTCCTTGGGGAACTTTTGTCTGAGATCTGCTGTGAGTTTCTGTGATTTAGAGCAGCCTGTAACCAAATCTAAAAGGTGTTTGTCATCTTTGCTGTCACTTTGCCTTGGTCATGGGGAGCAGGAGCAACATGAGCCCAACTGAATCTTTACCTCTCCTTTCTGAGCTCAGTTTGCATAAATCTGAACTGGAGCAGGAAGGTGGGGGCTTGCTTTTTCTTCCAAATATCGCTTTTTAAAGGTGCTATGCAAATATATGTGTTGACAAATAGTTAAAATGTAATATTTCAAGTGTCTGTTTATATAACACGTGTTCAACTTGACTTAACTGATTTTAATATTGCAGCACCCTCCGCCCCCTGATCGCCAGGTAGGACCTGGAAGGCAGGGACCCTTTCCCCCTAAACCAGTACCAGATGAAGATGAAATTTGGAAACAGAGGAGAAGACAGCAGTCAGAGATATCTGCTGCAGTTGAGCGAGCCCGTAAGAGGCGAGAAGAGGAAGAAAGAAGAATGGAAGAACAGCGAAAAGCAGCTTGTGCTGAAAAGCTAAAACGGTTAAATGAGAAATTTGGCTGTGTGACAAAACCCTCCCGGGAAGACCCTCTGAAAGAGAGAGAAAGGGAAAGGGAGAGAGAGAGGGAGCGGGAGAGGGAAAGGGAAAGAGAAAGGGAACGGGAGAGGGAAAAGGAGAGGGAGCGGGAGAGGGAGCGAGAAAGAGAAAAGGAGAGGGAGAGGGAGAAGGAAAAGGAAAAAGAGAGGGAAAGGGAGAAGGAAAAGGAAAAAGAAGAAAAAGAAAAACTGGAGAAGGCAAAAGAGCAAGAAAGGGAGAAGGAGAAAGAAAAGGAGATGGAAAAAGAAGAAAAGGAGAAGGAAAAAGAAAAAGAAGAGGAGAAACCAGCACATGAGGTTCCTGAGCCTATAGAACCTGTGGCAACACCTGTAGTAGAAAAACAAGAAAGTGAAACCAGGAATAACAAGGAAGAAAAAGGTATGCTTGCACACAAGTAGTTGTCTGTCTTAAAGCTGAGCCACAGAGCATAGTTGTAATTTAGGAGTCTAATGTGCATACCTAATTAACCTAGTGCATCTAGACCATTTCTTTTCCTGGCACATTACAGCTGCTAACTGTCCTTGGAGCTAGACCTGTTTGCCCAACTCATCAAAAAGTTAAAGGAAAAACTGGGCTCTGATTTAGGCTGGACTTTGAAGAATACAGAAAGAAAAGCAGGCTTTCTTTTCTTGCTGAAGGAGGGTCAGCAACTCCATGTTGCTAAAAAGCAATGTAAATTATTTCAGCTATTCTGTTCTTTCAGGAAGCCTAGAGAAGTAGACACAAAGAGTGTGTATTTAAACATAGTGTGTTTTTTGTAGTGGAACTTGAATGCCACAAGAGAACTGTTAGACTATGCTTAATAAGGTCTGTGTTACCGTTTAAATGGGTAAAAGCAATTGTAAAACCAAACCTTGCTTCATAAAAAAGTTGATTCAAATGTAATATGGTAGAATTGATAAAGCACTTCTTAAATCACATAATAGTTTCAACCTAAATGCCAGTGGTTGATTACCCACTGTATTTGAGTTTAAAAGGAACACTGAGTGATGTGTTAACAACAATTGTTCTGTTTTGAGGGGTCATTCTAAACTTTTTTTGCCTTTATGGGTTTTGGAAACTAAGACTGTGAGATTAGAGAAGGCAAACTGTTTTCCTTTTAGAATATCCTTTATGTGACATTCTGGTGAAATTGTCATAGTTTTAAGATTCACTGTCTCCCATGTGTGGTTGGTGGTGTTTTGTTTTTTTTTTTTTTCAGAAGATCAAGCAGTCTTTACCAGACAAGATAGTGGTCGGAATGAGAAAGAGATTTCACAGGTGACTCATGAGAGTGAGCCAGACTCAGGATCTCAGCCTCGTCCTGCTGTTTCCTCGGGCTATTCTAAACAGTTCCAGAAATCATTACCACCAAGATTTCAGAGACAGCAGGTAACAAGTTCATTGAAAGAATGATGTCTTCTGCCTCATTCTGAATAAGTATGTGACCATAGAAGTTTCAAAAAGCTTAAGCTGTTGGTTTCCGGCTTCTATAACATCTATGGTATTGGCAGGAATTGCTTTTCATGAAACACTTCTTGTCACTTGCAAAGTATGTAAGTGAGCAGAAGGCAAATGAGGTTTTTAAAACTGGCCATTTTGCATCAGTTGCTGAAGTAGAGCATTGCCCTGAGGTTACCTGTAGAACTCGGGGTTTGATCATTGTTTCTGCAGCTCTTCCTTAAAGGGTGTGACACTCACAAATGTAATTTGAACTTGGGTCCTGTGGTCTGAAGAGCACTTTGCGTTAATGAGATGCATGAAGT
Organism: Strix aluco; assembly: GCF_031877795.1. Classification (NCBI taxonomy): domain Eukaryota; kingdom Metazoa; phylum Chordata; class Aves; order Strigiformes; family Strigidae; genus Strix; species Strix aluco. Next base: position 28,877,787 of record NC_133938.1, on the reverse strand, counting down.
TGTTCTCTGTCTCACCTGAACACCAGCAAAACTGTAGCTATTCTAAATTGTTCAGTCTGGTTTCCCCCTTTTCTCCTAGTTCATTCTGATGCTCATTTGCAATTTAAATTTCAGAATGCTTAGTGTCCTGGAGATAACTGTACTTTTCCAAGGGTTATTTGAATTTCGCTCAAGTCTTCATCTTAACAATACTATATAATAATACTATTTTCTGTTATACAGGAGCAAATGAAACAGCAGCAGTGGCAGCAACAACAGCAAAGTGTCCTTCCACAGTCTGCTCCCTCACAGCCTTCTAGTGGCCCTGTCCCACCTCCCCAGCACAGACCCCTCTACCAGCCCATGCAACCACATCCTCAGCATTTAGCTTCAATGGGCTTTGATCCACGGTGGCTTATGATGCAGTCTTACATGGACCCACGAATGATGTCAGGAAGACCTGCAATGGATATGCCTCCTATTCATCCAGGTAAAATCTGGCAGCATTTTTTGACTGCTGAACTTCCTTGGTTTTGAAATAGAAGCCTTTCCCTAACCACGCTATGTATAGTAACAGCAAACGGGTGGGTTTTTTAAAAAGAAAACTACAGTATTTCACTGTTTGAGACAAAATAGATTTTAGTAGTACTGGAAAAATTGTAGTTCATGTGCCATTGTACACCTGTGACTATAAAGTAAAATCACAGCTTTCTTCTGTATTGCAGGCATGTTAGTGACAGTTCAGAATGTCAGCATAAGCCTTACTTTGTTACAGGTATCAAAGCTGGCATGAGTTAGGCTGGACTGAGAAAAATAGTGTATTTACCATTTGTGCTTCATTACGTGTTAGCACTTGATACTACATTGCTATTTAAAAAAAACCCTATGAAATTTATTATTTTTATGTTGTGTAATAGCACCTCTAGAGTCTTACTAAATTTGTGTTTTCAGATTCTTGGCACAAAAAGGTCCTCCTTAATTTGTGGAATGGCCATCTGATTTGCAGTTAGGAAAGCTATGGTACAAGTCTGGCATGTAATGTAATGGAGATACTTATCAAGCTAATGAGCAAGGGAATGCGTATCCTGAATTAAGTGCAAGGAACGAACGGAGGAAGTGGCAGGCTAAGCAAAGATGGTGAAAACTAGAATTTCTTTAAAATGTTACCAAAAAAAAAGACTCAGAGTCCTTAATAGAGTACAAAAAACCACCTGCGTGTACACTCGTCTTGCCTATTGCCATTCAGATCTTACATCAGAAACTTCATCTGCAAGTTTACAGGTCTGCAGACCTGGTTCATCCCATTATAGTTGAAGCAGACAGCTTTTTCCTTTGGTACAGAGGGTACTAGTGGTGAATATGATTTAGTCAATCAGAGGTCAACTGACAGTGTATAGACATTTGATTTCAACAATGGAAGGTACAGACGAAGGGAGATCAAATGGGAGAGAATAGTGTTCTGATATGCTTTGTTTGTCTTGAGGTAGGTTTCTTTGCTAATGGTAAACTGTTTTCAGTTGTTGAACTTAAATCTGTCACAGGAATTATGCCTCCCAAACCACTGATGAGAAGAGACCAGATAGAGGGATCAGCGACTAGTTCAGACTCATTTGAACATATAGCTCGCTCAGCAAGAGAGCACACTGTTCCTTTGTCAGAGCCCCGCATGATGTGGGGGTCAGACCCGTACCCCCATGCAGAACCTCAGCAATCTAGTTCTCCTCCCAAAGTGTTAGAAGAGCCTGATGATTTGAGGTAAGCCTGAGTTTTGTACTCCTGCATGTCACTTCTCTGAGCCATACTTACTTACACGCTTGGCTGTATAACTTATGTGGCAAACCACAGTTTAAACTGAGTTACAGCTGCTCTTCACACAAAACTTTAAAAGGAGTTGTGGCTGGGGGATGCAGTGTACTTGGTGCTGTTGTATAAAACAAAAGACGTGCCTGCACTGTAGTGGGGTGTAGAAAGACAGTTTACCCCTTGTTTAGGTTCCTTAACCTAATTTGATGAATGGTGATTGCCCTAATATTTTGGATTTTCAGTCTTGTAGAGCACTCCTGTGGTGGTGCTGTTCTCCATCTGCTCTCCCCATATCAGAGAACTTCTGGTGTATATTAGTTTCAGAAGTGGTGTGTTAAGTACAAGTGGTATAAAGCAAGACACAGTCACTTCTGACCTTTGCTGCGTGATGAATGGTCAGAAAGGCTTCCTCTACAGCTTAAAAGTACCCAGAAATTCTTTTTGCTGTACTACTGTCTGGGTAATACTTGTGATATTAGCCTGCTAACTTGAAGGCTCCATTTAAAATTGCATGTTTAGCCATTAACAATAATAGATTCCTAAAGCTAATTGTATATTTGACACTGAACTCTTAATCAGGATAGAATAAAATTGATCTCTACAGCGAGCAGCGGCTATGAAAATTAATACCTGTTATTTCCTAGAGCTGACATTAATCCTTCATAGAAATAGAAAATTACTTGATTTAAGTACATATTTATGGGTAAAATTTTTTCCCCCACCCTGACATTCTTAAATGCCCACTGCTTAGGTCTGAGGCACACTTGGAGCAAGAACGAGTTGCTGTCCCTGCCACTGCTTATCCTGTAGAACACAACCAGCTGGACTCTCATCCAAAGACAGACTTTTTCAGAGAATCAGGAGAGGTGGAGGTACAAAAGTTCCCAAGCAGGCCTTTGGAAGACGTACAGCCTCTCCAGACTGACGCACCTAGCACAGCAGTTAATTTTGAAGGAGTGAATGAGAAAGCTACCCATAGCTCTCCAGAAGAGTTGGTGCCTGTGGGGGAAAGTCACTCTTCGCTAAAGAGAAGCATTTCCCATGGTTCAAGTCACTCTCTAAAGTCAGAAGACCAGAGGAATGAGACAGCAGCAAATATCCCTAAATTAAGTAACAGGCCTGTTGAGACAAAGGAGACAATTGAGAGACTTGAGATTAAGCCGAAAAAAGAAATTTTGATCAGTAATAGAACATCAGAAGGACCAAAACCTGAAAAAACTTTCAAACCCAAGTCTGAAACAAGATGGGGTCCTAGGCCAGGTTATGGTAGGAGAGACGAAGGCAGTGATAGACCAGTGAGAAGATCGGGTCCTATTAAAAAACCTGTGCTTAGAGATATGAAGGAAGAGCGTGAACAAAGAGAAGAACGTGAGCAGAGGAAGGAGAAGGAAGGAGAAAAGACAGCTAGTGAAAAACCTAGCAAGTCTGAAAAAAGTGACAAAAAGGAAGCACCTCAAGTGCCACTGCCTCAGGCTGAGCCAGAGCCTTCCGCCTCCAGCAGCGCTCCTCTGGCTAAGAAGATAACCCAGGATGCTGCTCCGACACCAGCAAGCCAGGAGAGCAGTCAAACTGAGACTGCAGCTAAAGCTCTGGTTCAGCCACCCGCAGCTCCAGTCCAGCAGCAGCTACCGGCTGCCCAGCCTGTTGCTACTCCACAGCTTCCCCCAGCAGTACAGCAGCAGCCGCCTGCTCAACCGGCAGCACAGCAGCAGCCCCATGCTCAGCAGCCAACTACTGCAGTGAAGGAGGAAAAGCAGACTGAGAAGGTGGTTAGCAAGGAGGTTGTGGAGAAACCACGCTTGGAAACCAGGCCAGTAAAAAGAGAGCCTGGCTTACCACCTAGGACATACTGGAAAGAGGCTAGGGATAGAGACTGGTTCCCAGATCAGGGATACAGAGGCAGAGGTCGTGGGGAGTATTATTCTAGAGGTCGTAGCTACAGGGGTTCGTACGGAGGACGTGGTCGGGGCAGTAGAGGCCATAATAGAGAGTACCCACACTACAGAGATCCTAAGCCTAGATCAGACCATGTGCCTTCGGGGCCTGTTAGGCAAAGAGAAGAGAGTGAAACTCGCAGTGAGAGTTCTGACTTTGAAGTAATCCCAAAACGGCGGCGCCAGCATGGTTCAGAGACAGATTCTGACAGCGAAGTTCATGAAAGTGCAAGTGACACACTGCTTTCAGACAAAGACAGTCTAATCAAAGGCAAGCACCCAAAAAGAGAAGAGAGAGCTGATGGCAAGAAGCCTCCAAAGCCCCTGTCATTCAAACCTGAAAACAATATCAGAGTAGACAACAGATCCCTAGAAAAAACATACATAAGAGATGATGAGAACAAACCCAAACCAGGATTTCTTCCTAAAGGAGAACCATCTAGACGAGGCAGAGGGGGAATGTATAGACGTGGTGGCAGGGACCCTGGTGGGCGTCCTCCACGTCCCTCCACAATAAGGAGACCAGCCTACAGAGACAATCAGTGGAACCCTAGGCAAACAGAGATCATTAAACCAGAAGAGGGGGAGCCTCCAAGAAGAAATGAACATTATGGTCCCATACCGGTTGATAAGAGACCTCCAAAATTTGAGAGAAAGTTTGATCCGAATAGAGAGAGGCCACGAAGACAAAGGCCTGCTCGGCCTCCAAGGCAAGATAAACCACCACGCTTTAGGCGCCTAAAAGAAAGAGAGGCTGCATCAAAGATAAATGAGGCAGTAACCAGCTCATCAACAAGTGCCACAGTTAGCAATGCAGTTAATGAGCCCTCCAACACTGCTCTGGATGTGTCAGGAAGTAAGACACCAGACTTGTCCAACCAGAATTCTTCAGACCAGGCAAATGAAGAGTGGGAAACAGCCTCAGAAAGCAGTGACTTCAATGAGAGGCGGGAGAGGGATGAGAAGAAAACAGCAGATGTAGCAGCACAGGTGGCTGCAAAGGCAGGAGAAAATGCTGGAGCTCCAAAAAGGGAAATAGCCAAGAGAAGCTTCTCTAGTCAGCGGCCTGGAATAGACCGTCAAAACCGACGTGGCAACAATGGGCCAGCTAAACCAGGGAGGAACTTCTCAGGGCCTAGGAGTGAAAGGCGGAGTGGTCCTCCACCCAGAAGTGGAAAAAGAGGGTGAGTACCAGCTTCTGCTATGAAGCACGTGGTCATGGTGGTGTCCTCTTGTGATTCAAAGTCATAAGCAGTTGGTTTAGATTTGTAGAATGGTAGAAAAGAGAGCAAGACAAACGCGTGCACCTGTGGCTGTGTACTTTCTATTTTTTGTGTTTGTATATGCACAGTGTTAAAAATGCCTAATAAAAAAAGATGCAGTGCTGTTTCAGAGTTGAGCTATGTTTCTTGAGATTCGGATGCAAGCTGAAATGTTAATGTGAGCAGTTTCGCAGTTAATGCATGCTGCATTGCATTGTAATCAATCACCTAACATAGACAAGCATGTTGAGATATGCTTCCCATTGAGACTAGATTTTGTTTTTCTGTATGCTGAATTTGATCGAAACTTAATCATTACTTAATGTTACTATTTGCCCACTATTTCGTAGCCACAGTGCACAGTAGTCTGGTAAGAGGGAGGCAGGACAAGACATTTCTTCATTGAATGCCTACCCCGTACTCAAGGACTCTCGTGCTTGTAGGTTGCTGTATTCTAAGTTCAGGTTTTGCCTGGGCTTAAAAACTTGTGATCAGTGCTTTAGCCTCTGAGTTAAAACTATTAAGAATTCCTTTGGCTAGTCACTTAAGGGTGATGTTGAAGCAAAAATTGGGTATTCCAGGTTCCACAGCAAACTGAGAATGCTGTGAAACTGACTCTTACAGCTTCAAATAGCTTTTGGCGAGTGAGCCTGTAGAGGCAGTATATCGTTTAGATTTGTTCACATTGCATACTGTAAGCTTCTGTTTGGTTTGGGCTTTGGTTTGGTTTTTTTTCTATGGAAGGCTTTACTGCAGTTGAAGTATACTGAATGCATACTTGTTGAGCTTTGGTACCTCTAACTACATAGACCAAGCCAGAGGTGACCTTAAAATAATGCTTTTTTTACTGTGATACCTGTTGACAGGAGGGCATTTGATATGTCCCCAAAACAGCTTTTGCTGTTAAGCTTCTTCTCATTGAGGAGCTGAAAGTAAAAGTCTGGAGCCTTCTAAGAAGTTTCACCGTGGACACTTATAGGCCTATAATGGGATCTGCATTAGATTCTTAGCTCCTTCCTGAGTGTTCTCTATGGCTGGTCATTAATTTTCACAAATTTTTTTCTAATGTAGGCCATTTGAAGAGCAGATAGCAACTGTGCCTGCTGTTGATCCCACCAACGGCAACTCTTTACATCAGGAAGATGGAGGTGTTACTGCTGCAGGACAAAAGAGCACCAAGGATGCAAGTGGCAAAAAGAGGGAAGAACCTAAGGCTGGTCCAAAGAAGCCTAAGGAAAAAGTGGATGCCTTGTCTCAATTTGATCTTAATAATTATGCAAGTATGTGTTGATAATATGCTAACAAGAATTTGTAATCCTGCTAGTTTTCCTGCATATAGAGCAAGGTGTTAGAAAACTTACAGAAGAGGAGAGGTGATTTTTTTAATGCCAGAGTAACTGTGTATTTGAATATTGTTACCTTTGTCATATCTAATTAACAATGTGTGTGCCTCTAAAAGGTGGCAAATCTCACTGTGTGTGTTTATGTATAGATAAGAATTTTGTTCTATCATGTAATCTTAACTCTGTCATTTATACCACTTTCCACCACACTAATAATTCGCTTAACCTTCATAAGAAAAGGCAGTGGATATCACTGATAAGCTTACAGCTAATATCCGGAAAGGCTGTTCATTATTAAGTTTTGGTTCTTATTTCCTGGAGAGTCTGGTACAGGAACCTTCAGCTTTTTCAGGTCTTCAAGATTAACTCCTTGTCTTCTAGCTCAGCAGCAAAGCACTTGTCAAGCAGAAGCTTACCTTTAATCAGGGCCACCATCTGTGTCTGTGGGGAAATAGCTTCCACTCCAAAGGAGATTTTGGCTCAGTGCACTGCATCTGAAGCCATTAAAACAGCAGCATCTATACCTTTCCTTTTTCTATAGGTGTTGTGATCATTGATGATCACCCTGAAGTGACAGTAGTTGAAGACTCCCAATCTAACTTGAATGATGATGGTTTCACAGAAGTGGTGTCTAAGAAGCAACAAAAACGCTTGCAGGATGAAGAGCGCAGAAAGAAAGAAGAACAAACAGTGCAGGTACAAGACCAGCATTTATAGCAGGAAAGAGCTCCTTGCAGTGCTGGGAATGTTGTGAAGTGTGCAGAATCTTCCTTCCAAAGAAACTATATTTCGCCATATAAATATAACTAGATAGCTGTATTAATATTAAGATGTTAAGAATTAGTAAATTAATTTTCACTTAGTCATCTTAGGATTGTGTACTTCCTGATCAGGCACTGTTAGGGAGGAAGAACTGGCAAACTGAAAACACCATTTTTACACTGTGATAAAGATTTATACTACTGCTTGTATATTAGTTGATTGCAAGAGGAAAATGTATGAGAAATTGTTTCTGTGGTTAAATACCCTTAAGAAAATAAACTTCTTTAAAACAGGGTTAATGGGTTTGCTTTTTGCTGCTACACAATGTCCAATTGGTGTCCATACAGACTGTCAGCTATAAGAATAAAATTGGCTTCTGCTTACAGGTTTGGACCAAAAAAGGATCAAGCGAAAAAGGCCGAGGTCAGAATTCCAAGCTCCCTCCCAGATTTGCCAAAAAACAGCAGCAACAGGCAGCAGCTGCAGCTGCGCAGCAGGCACAAGCTCAGGCACAAGCTCAGGCACAGCCTCTCTGTACAACGCAGACTCCAGGTCAGCCACAGGCCTCTGTTCAGCCACAAAACCAGGCTGCAGGAGGGACAGCCAGCACAGAATACACAGTGTCAAGCAAAGTTCTGCAAAACACCCAGGCTCACAATGGTCTGGGAACTGACTTATGGGAAAACAAGGTGCCTCCTACAGCAGTTCTCAATGACATCTCCAAAAAATGTAAGTGGTGTCTTGAATTTGTGGCAGGGGGCAAGCATTGTAGTTGGAGAGTGATGATTGCCAGCTCTCTATGTTGATATCTCATTTCTACCTGCAGATGTGTTTTGCACAGGGAATAGAGGGCAGCATTCCCAAGTGCAGCATTGTAACCTATGAATATCTCTGAAAAGAGATTTTTGCAGTGTGACATTACTCGGTATTTTATGCTGTTGTCTTGTTCTTCATTTACTATGAATAAGCAGCTGTCAGGCTGTCACTCCCTTCAGGAATTTGTGTTTGTTGGGCTTGGTCATGCTTCCAAACATCATTGCCCCACTTGAAATCAGCTAAATAGGTAGCATATTGTTAACTGCTGAATAGGTTAACAATGTCTTAACCAACGCTTATTTAATCAAGACATCTCTTACTTAATTCGCAGTTAATTGATAACTTTAGTTGATTGCATTTAGCAACGCTGGGTTTTTTTTGACTCTGTTCTCTTTAATTGTTAGTGGGACCCATTAGCCCACCTCAGCCACCTTCGGTCAGTGCTTGGAACAAGCCTTTGACATCTTTTGGTTCGGCTACATCCCCAGAGGTAAGAATGAAGGGAAGAAGAGTAGCTGTATGTGAAGTTTACCCAAACTGTATCTCATTGGGATGGGGTACAGATTATGCATTTATTCACGTGTGCACATACTTAATCTAATATGAGTAGAATTCCATGAAGTCAGGAGGTAGTACACAAGCAGGGGATACAGGCTAGGGCTTTTATGATTGCAGCATGGAAAAACTGTTCTCCTATTAAAAACTCAGCTGTTCACAGATTCTGTTGATAGCTGTTATTCAGTGTAATTTTAAAGTAAAAATACTGCCTAGTTTGCACATGAAACTTGTGTACAGTTCAGTAATGTAGACAGAAACAGGTTGTCTACAAGGAACTAAATGGTTTTTGTGTCCCTTAAATCAGAGATACAAAAAGCAGTAGATGCTTTCTAACTGTATTAGCGCTACTTATCCCAGGAATTTGCATAGCCCTAAACTTTACTTCTAAAGTCCTGTGGTTTTGTTTCCTTGGGCTTTTTTTGGTCTTGACTTTATTGTTTTAAACTGTGAGAATGTGACATAACTCTCTTAGGAAACCATTTGAACTGCTTAAAGAGATCTGGAAATATTTTTAATTTCTTATTGTTCCTCCTGAATTGAACATTAAATTTTGAACCCGAATCTGGACATTTTGGTAATTCACTTGTCCCTCTCCCCCTTCTCTACCAGTTCATTGTCTTGGTTTTGTTTACATATTTTTTCACTTTTTTTTCCTTACTCTTGAGCTTGTATAAACAGTAAAAACTTGAGGAGAGGGAAGTGTACATTCATTTATTGTTTACTCTTGCAAATCTGTTGCAGTCACAAATAATGCTTTTGCTGGCAGAAGGTAAATGTACCCTTCTAGTCGTTTTCAGCTGAGCATATTTGTGCTCTTTTCTGAACAAGTGGCATTGTACTGATCTAGAAATCTTTTGAAACGCAATAAACGTTTACCTTTTAACTAGGGGACAAAGCCTGGGCAAGAAGGTGGAGTTGATCTTGGTATAGAAACTATTCAGTTTGGAGCCCCAGCTTCCAGTGGCAGTGACAATGAAGTTGGCCCTGTACTTTCTGAGAAGTCCACTGACAAGCTACCAGAACCAAAAGAGCAAAGACAGAAACAGCCTCGGGCTGGACCCATCAAAGCGCAAAAGGTAAAAGGTCATATCTTCAGTACAAACTTTTAAACTTAAATAATTTCAACCAAAAAGAGGTTACAAATAATGGAATAGAATACTCATTCAGTTAGGACTAGGCCTATAAAAATTGCATTCCCCTTTTGTATTTCCTAAAACAATCAACAAGTTGGTTCTTGGAGAGAAGATGGGGAATTCAGTTCAAGAAGCAAGTGTAAGTAAACAGCATCCTAGCCCAGCAGTTTGTCCATTGGTTATGTGTCTGGGACAAGGGATGTGGCTAGATCAGGGGTGGGATGATGGATTTATGATAATGTTTTTGGGAGACTATGGATGTGGTAGAGCGTTCTGGGTTTTAGTTGGGGGTTTTGGGTTTTCTCTTGAGCTTCCTTTGCTGAGGCTTTGGGAGCTGTCTGGAAGCAGATGTTCTGTTTCTGCCCTGGCTGTATCTCCAGTTTCAGTAGTTCCTTCTGCCACCATGCCTGCCTTGGCCCTCTCTAAATGGTGCGTGGTGCCCTGTTTAGTTTTGTAGTCAGAATACCAAGATAAGTAATAAATCAAGTTGCAGGAAAAGTAACGTTTTGAGGAAAGGGAGGAATGTTAGAGCCACTGATTTGAAGTCTCAAATTCAAATGCACAGATGTCTGGATAATTAATTTTTTTGCAGTTAATCTAGGAAGACTGGATAGGTAATCAGACTTACCTTGGTTTTTAAAAAATGTGTTGCTTGTCCTCCAGAGATTTAGGGGCTCCATTCAATCATCATCATCTTGTATTTCTATTGTTACCACTCATAAGGAGTAATACTTTCTCCTCCTGTCATTTAGATTACACTTAGTGATCCTTCATGTTAATAAAATGTGCTTTCCTGTTATTTCTACCTTCAGTGCATACTTATCTGTGCATCGCTAGCACTCAGCACCATCTTCTTACTCCCAGAAAGAGATGGTTATAGCAGATAAACTTGGCTGGTGACTTAGAGCCAGCTGTTTTAGTCCCTCTTGATGTCTGAGATTTGGCAGCAGTTCCGATGTAATTAAAGCCCTTTTGTCTTTATAGAAGACCGGGTGTTTCTTTGTTTGTGTTGGTTGTGTTTGGGTTTTGGGTTTTTTTTTCCCAAAAAAAAGCTGAAATCTGAAAGTGCAAGTCACATGTAGAATGAATTTAACCTCCGCTACATGAGGCACTCTGTGGGTATGCTGCAGTTCATGTTTTTTTACTGCAAAATGTAAAACCCATACAGCAGAGATATATGCAGTAGTTAATATTGCTGGTGAATTTCAGTAATCCAGCACACTCAAAACCCATATCTCAGATACACTAGCACCATGCCTAAAACTGCCCCCGTGAAATCACTTAAAGATACTGAACTCCAAAGTTAAATATATATATATATATATATAGACAGTCTACTTTACACTGTAGAAAGTTCCTTTTTCCTGCTTGGTTATAGCTATCAAGACTCCTGTAGATTTTGTTGAAAGACAAATGTGTGACTAAATGGTAAATCTGTTGATGAACATTTTTGTGTGCTCTTCTGAATGAGAGGGCTGTAATCCTTTAACTGTCTTGATGACAAAGAAACCCCAACAAACAAACAATTCCTACACACCCACCATCCCCATGGTGATAGTTTGCTATAAAGCCTAAATACAAACTTATGTTCAGGATTGGAGGTTAGTATTGTTGAACTAACATGGGCATAGTAAGAGGACTGTACTTGAAACAAAGCAATTTACCTTTCCAAGTGTGACCTTAAAGTGTCTGGAAGAATTTCTGCTTCCATAAACTGTTAAAGCAAAAAATATTTGGGTTGGGGTGGGTCTGATGTTCCTGATTTGCTGCATTGCAGAGCTGAGACATCTGCTTCTACTGTTTTCTTCCTCCCCTCTGAAAGCTAGTCTCTGTTGGCCTCCTGAGGGTACCAAATACCTTTGGGAAACTCCACCCTCCCCGGAGCCCAAAGGCATTGTATTGTAAAGAGTCTTCATCTACTTCTGAAACAGCTGGTTTGTATTTATAGAGACAATACCAGCAGCTTCTGTCTTTCCCCTATGCAAAGTTTAAGGCCCAGAAAGGATATGGCTATTTAAACAGCAGAGCATTCAGGTCCACTGAGGTCCTTCATTCTGCTTTAATTCAGCTGCACAAAAAGGAACTACTGAATTGCAGCAGTTATTCCAGCCGTGGTGTCCCTGATATAAGGCAACACTTGTGTGTAGGTGTTTTATTTTGTCTGCATATCCCCTTAGCACTCAATTCCTAGGGAAAAATGCTGCCAACATCCATACATCGAGATGTCTTCAAATGAAGGTGAAGTCTTCTGTTCTGATTTCCTGGGGCCTTGTAAAATCCTGATTCTCTGAAAATTAAAATAACCTGTATGTATACAAAGTCTTACAGTGGCTTCTATACTTTTGTGCTTCTCTTGTAAGGAGAGTTAAGCTGGCTTTCTTCTGTAGGTTTTAATTGGATCTTATTGTAGTTGACCTCTACCACTTCACATAAAACATGTATTGCTTGAAAACAATGGTTTAGATTCCTGATGTTCAAAATGAATGCACTTCATGTATGTATTGCTAACTTAGTCTCAAATGATTTATCTGTTAGAAAATGCTTACCCTTCAGGAAAGATTTGTTAGATTTAAACAAAATTATTCTAAGCATGTAAGAATATTCTTGTGGGATAGGACATGGGGGGAAGACATAACTGACAAATTAACACTAACTTAGCTTCCAGACTTGAGTCCGGTAGAGAACAAAGAGTATAAACCTGGTCCTATTGGGAAAGAGCGTTCTTTAAAGAACAGGAAGGTGAAGGATGCCCAACAGGGAGAGCCTGAGGGACAGGAGAAGCCTTCTCCCACCTCTGTCAGAAGTCCAGAACCTGTCACTACAAAGGAAACCAAAGCAACAAGTGAACTGAGCACGGAAATAGGAACGATGATATCTGTGTCTGCTCCAGAATTTGGAACAAACACAAAGGTAAGAAAAATATTGACAAATTAATGAGCACTATATGTAAAATATTATTACAATGATATAATGGACACTTGGTTGCCTGCTGGTGGTAGTTACTCGGACAGCAGAGCCCAATGAGTAGCAGTTATGAAACGTATTGGTACTGCTTGAATTAAACAGCTCTCCAGAAGTGGTACGGAGACATGCTGTTTGTCATACCCCTGTACAGAGATCAGCTTGGAAGGTTTTAAACTTTTTTGCTGCCTTCGAAATGTGAAAACTCTGTCCTGAGCCTTGCTGTGGAGAGTGGCACTGGAGCCTGATATAGGCAGATTCTGTAAACTCAGATATATGATATATACAAGATGAGTGCTTAACTTTCAGCAGAGAACTCAAGTAGTGTGCGCGATCGTTGGCTGAATGCATGGATGACCTGAAGCTGTGGATTAAGTGCTGTTCTGTGAAAACAGAAATCTCTAAACTAGGAATATGCTAAAACATTGGATAAGGCTCGTTCAGTTTACCTAAAGGGTCTGTATGTCAGCTCCTGTTGGCTTGGATATTGTTGAGGTAGCCCTTGCAGCACTCCTTTGGGATGTTGAGGGCTCGTCATAGTTGTCTGCGTGAAACTCCCCTGACTCCTCTGTAACGGCTCAACAGTGAGATGGTGACTTGCTGTCCGGGTTCATTGTTCTGCAGCTCAGTTCTTAGCTGTGGTGCGTTGTTAGCACTGGCTGAAAAACATCCATAGAGGCGCTCTCCTTTTTGCCTAAGGACCTGTATGTGGACTGCCATCAATAAAGCAGCATTGTGTCTTGAGCAAGAACTATGGTTGTTATCTCTTGAATGTAAAGAAACTGTGCAGTTTGTGTAGCTGCTAGTTAATAGTTAGACCTGCTTTGATAAAGGAAAAGTGTTTCTTGTATGTTTGTAAAGCAGTTTTGTGAGTTTAGACTCACGTTTGTTTCATGCTGTCTCAATCTTCCTTTTCATAGTGTTAAGCAGAAATTTTCTGATGCCATTTAGGAAAACTGATACTCTGCAAAAGTTACATTAATAGTTGAAGAATCTGAAATGCAGATCACTCACAATTTCTTTGTCACCTGCAGTTGGAGGGGAAAGGAAAGAAAAAAAAGATGATTTTGGCAGTTTTTTGCCAAGGTGTCATGCAATCAGAAGATGCTATCTCAATGAAGTGTTGTTACAAAGCAGGTGTTAAGGAGGACGTGGTAGCTGCAAACTTGATTTTTGCGTGGAATGGCAAATACATTAACAAAATTCAGTGCTGGGATTTCTCATCCGTCATGGCAGTTTCCATCTTGTAAGTAGATGTAAATGGTTTATGTTGATACCTGAAAAAGTTAAAGTGCCATTCTTGTATGCAGAATCAGAAGTGTAGAGCCATAAGCACCAGCTTGCTCAAGTATTTGGTAGGAAGGCTGTTCTTGTGTCATGTGCTTTCTCACTGTCTTTTCAAGCTCCTGTGACCAGAGCTCAAGATAAGAGGAGATGCTTCTTCTAAGCCACATAGAGAATAGGAAACATATCTTTGTTGATCGGGTTAACTTGATAATAGAGTAGCTCTACTAAAATCAGCATCACTTCCTCTCTACAATTTTATTTTTAAAGTCTGAGATCTTCAAAAGGGAAGTCTAGATTTTGTGCCTTTCTGGCCATAGTTAAACATGGGTTACCAAGATTCTTTGACCTACCACAGTATTAAAGCACCAAGCTTCTGTCTTCTGGAGAGAAGACCAGAGAGAAAGGAAACCTTCCAGTCTGTGCTGAATATGAAAATTCCCAATAATTTCCTCATGAAGTGGTTGTTAATAGAAGGATTGAATGATAGGTGTAAATATTCCTGTTTCAACAGTTCCAGGTTTGCTTTTGAATTCCTTTGTCATGAATATTTCACAGGGCATCAGTAAGTTTGTTTTCTAGGAAAGGGGTGGTCATATTTTATATTTAATTTTATGGAAGTTGAACCAACAACCTGCAGATTTATTGAATAAGATAAGCTTCATCTAGATCTTGCAAGAATAAAGCAGTCTTGCTACTTTTTAAAGTGGCTTCTAAAATGGGTTCAAATACTGCTCCATCCTTGGAGTTCCTGTACTGATTTGTGTTGTAACTGCTTTCTCTTGTCTTTGTACTCTTTCCATTGCTCATTAGTGAGGGAAGAAGCAGTGACATCTTTACTCTGTTGTTTCAATGTCAAGTGTTGCAGTTTTAGCAAACCTAAATGATTTCCCTTTTGACACCCTTTAATATCCTTCTCAGAGCCTACTGCTCAGCTTCCAGGAAAGCACACTTCTTGACTGTATTTGGCAATTTAAATGGCTGTAAAAGTCAAGCCAGCTGTCCTCCTTCAGAAGCAGAAGCTTTGTAAGAGTACCCCATCTATCCCAAAACAAACATCTTAATTATAAGAGTATGTGCATTAATAATAAAATACTGTTTTACCTTAGAAACTGTATAAATAGAAACCATACTGATGAGATGTTTAAGTTTAGAACATAATTATAATGCTCTGAAGCAATTGCAGCTGTTTCTCTTGGGTTCTGCAGTATTTTTGGAGTAAAGGTGATCTGATGGTGTAAGTCTGAATCGGGTAAGACACCCCTTGCCTTTCCCTACCCTACCATCTCTGTAAAGTTTTGAAGCTTTCAAATCACAGGAGTGATCAATACCCGGTTGTGGATGTGGCGGTGAAACGTTTGCGCAGGTAGTTGATAACAGCTATGTTAGAGATGGTGTCTGAAAGGATACAGGCTGTGCTTGAGAATAAATTTTCCGTATCTGACAAGCTCTCTGGTTTGAGTGATTTATGTAAATCAGGACAAGTCAAGTAGCTAATTAATCTTGTATGTACCCTGAACCTGTATGGCAAGGTCAGCTCTGAGGTCTGCCTTGTCCTTTTGTTCATAACGTTATTCAGGTTTTGTGATCTCTTATTTTTGAACAGAGTAGGTAGTTGTAAAATGTTTGCGTGTTCTTTCTTCAGGTATAAATAACTTGTAGATAACTCCAAAAAAACATGTACAGCTTTTTGCTCTTGCTATTATTACTGTTACTAGTTTCTTATAAAGTAATCAGTTTCTTCAGTAAAACAGTTGTACAGGAGAATCCGTTTAACTGAATTACAAAAGCTTATGGTGATAAGCCATATCTAGCAAAGAGTCTTAGACTTAATGTACTGTTAAATGAAGGATGGTGGTTAACCTGTGGTTTATGGAGTGATGTTCTTATGGCTAAAGCATTGTCTTACCTGCATGTTCAGCATGTAACTCATCCTTGTAGGATGTTTTAGCATTGCATATACACTTTTAAAAGCACCAGAGCTGATACGGTGGCTTGGTTTTAATTCTAGTGAAAAAGCATTTCTGTGCTGTAAGTTTCCAAAGTGAGAAGGCTAGCAACAGTCTTGATCTGATTTCTTTTATAAGGAATTTTAGTGCTGAGACCCTGTAAAATTTGCATCCAAACCTTCAAGGAATTTTTGTAATGTTATATCAAAAATTTCCTCTTTCTTTTGCAGTAAAGCATCTTAAAAAACCAAGAAGCCAGTTAATTACATTAGAAGGACTTTGTGGTTAAAGCAGCATCATGTGCTTGCTTGCCTTGTTCTGCCCAAATTAGGGTTGCCTATTGGAATCACATAGAAATGTGCAACTTGCAGTTTTGTAGTTTGGATTGTGGGAAACATCGTGTATATCCTATTTAGCCAGTTTAAGGAGTAAAGGAAATAACTAAACAGAGAAAATAGTTGTCTGTTTCCTTTGTGAATACAAAAATAAGTCAATGTGCACACTGTGTCCTCTGTCGCCCCATTATGGTTTAGCTTGTTCTAGTCTTTTACCAAAAATAAGCTCATCCTTTTAAAGAAGATTCTTTGTTATTTGCCAGTTAGTATCTTAATGCTTTAATTGCTCTTTTAGGAGACATTGCCATAGGCTTGAGGAGTAAATTGAGTGTGCGCTTTTTCAATAGCTTATCATACCAGTTGGATGCAATTAAACAAGCATTATGTGGCATGTGCCTTCAAAATCATTATGTATTGGCAAGTCCAGGCACTCATCAGCAGTTCTGCTGCTAATTTGTCCTTCAGTTCCTTCTTGGTGTTTGGTTCTGTAAGAATAATAGAGCCTTTTCTGGGCTTCAGACATGTAAAACTTTGGAGTTTGCAGTGCTTGCTAGAGAATGAATCTTGGCTAATTCAGGGTCACACTATTTATCTAAAAAAGTCTCTAGGTCGGGTTCAGATAACACCTGTTTACCTGTCCAGAATACTCTCTGGAGATACCTAGTGACAAGAACTAAAAAACAGTGCTCAACGTGGCTTCATAGAAGTACCAGTGCCTTGTTTGTCCATTATAGGCCATTCTCCAGAGAGCTGGTAGTGTTATCAATGAGACACTTTCATCAGGTGGTTTATACCTGCAACTGCAATAGTCACTGGCTATAACTAGGTCCATGAAAGTGGTCCTTGTTCATTGAGCACCTTAGGGTCCACCTAACTGACAAATAAGCTTCAGGGAAGGCCTCTGAGTAGACTGGAAACTTTAGTCCTTTTCTTCCTTGAAATCACTGCCCAGTGCAGAAATCAGGAGATGTAGGCTTCACCATCCAGAGTAACAGTCTTGTGACTTTCAGAGACAAGATTTCAAGAAAATTGTTTTGCAAATAGCAACGCATTCCTGTGTGTTCTTTTTAATCTGGAGGGCTTACCCAAGAAATTTCTGTATTTTTTTAAAGCTACAGAAAGCTTTAAGCCAATGTATTTTAATTTTTAAATAGGCTAGAAGTGCCTACAGGTGTCTACAGCATCTTGCATGACAAATGATAATTGGTTACACCACCACAGTTCAATATGTCTAGTGCCCAGGCAGTACATCACTCTGTATATTCTTGCTTTATAGACTGTATTTTGACTTGTCTCCAGATGTATGTTGTGAGGTCATGAGGCAAACTGTAATCTCCCAATAATTCTTCTGACCTCAGTAGCAATTTAGCAGTAAGAATTGCTGGACATGCCTTCTAAGCAAAAACTGGTGTGAAATTCTAGTCTGTTGCTTGGTGAACTCCTCCTGTAGAAAGGCTGACATCTGTCCAAGAAATTTAAATCTAATTTAGGTAAGGGAGATATTTTAATGGAATTATTTTTCTTCACAGGAGTCTGTAACAGACTACACTACACCTTCTTCTCATCCTAACACAGTGGCTACTAGCAGTACAAAAATGGAGGAGACTTTGGTGACGAACGTAAGTCTATTGCAGTGATCGTCTTGACTTTGAAGACAAGAAAATATTTTCACACTTCTTGTAAAGCACAAAGTAGTGCCTTCAGTAAACAAGTCACTAGGGTTTCTTTCATGTTAACTAGCTGTGCATTATCCAGTAATCTTACTCTGAAGGACATTTGGTTTGATGAGTATCTGCTCTGGAATTCTTCAGGTATTTTCTTGTCTTTTGAACAACCACAGTGAACTAAAGAGCATAAAGTGGAGAACATGTTTCTAGGGACAATTCTAAAAAAGCAAAGGTAGGCGTAATGAGGGTGTGTACTCTCAGCAGCAGTTGGGACATGAACCTGGTACCAGTAGTAAAGATCTGTAGGTGAGTTTGAAGAAAGGCTTTTATAGACAAAGCAATTTTGAACTGTAGCCTGAAATCACAGCAACTGCATGTAAACGGATCAGCTTAATGGTTTCTGAAAGCAGACAGCAGCCTTACAGTTCTTCAGTTGCTATGGAGATGAGATGTTTGCAGTCCTCATAAAACCAGTGATCCTGACTCTGTGAGCGTGGTGTAGCATTTGAGAGGACCAGCTGGGTTGTGACTTGTAGTGAAATCAAGTTTGTCTTGAGTGTGTTGGCATGTCAGGGAGCTTCAATCTTGTGATTTTTGTTGTTTGAGGAGCAGAAATAGAATTAGCTCAGAGTTGAGTCATTTGTTGATTGGGAGAAGAAAGAATCGTGCAGTAGGATCTCTGTTTTTTCTGAAGATGTCTTGTGAATTCCATCTAAGAAATGCTTTTCAGTGTACTGCAGCATCCTTTAATGCGATTTTGAAGCAACACTGGTTGAACTTTACTCTCCTGATGGATTTTCTGGTGGTGTTGTGGTTTGTGTCATTGGTGGTTAGTGTGGAAGACTGAATTCTTTTGTGTTAATTAGTGTATGCTCCCCTGTGGCATTCTGGAGTTGGATTTCCAACACAGGAAATAGGGGCTCCTGGCCACAAAGGATCTGTGCTATCATCTGCTTCAAAGCTTCAGTATCTGGGTCTGTTGGATTAGCCTGATCTCATCCAGTGGAAGTCTATTAGCTGTGCTCTGAATGGAGAAAGGAATGGTTAGAAGTAATAGACTGGCCACTGCAGTATTTCTGATACATTTCATGTAAAATTTCTAGGAAATCCATCAGTGTTTTCTTAGGCAAAGATAGCAATAGCATTATGTCAAGTTTATTTCCTTAGGTTTCACATCTTTCATCTTTTGAAAGAGAAGATAACTGAATTCAGTTACTGGATGGCAAATCTGTTTTGGTTTGTTTCATGGTCCTGTGACTGCGGAGGTTTATAGCTTCCTCTTTCAGAACCTGCATCTCAGAACTCAAGGTCATGAAGCCCCATGTACTGTATTGGTACAAAAGGGGACAGACTTGGCTTGGGAAGAATTTTTGCATATCAGTAAACTGAAATCGTGCTTTAAAGTAAATCCCAAAGCAGAAAATTGGTATTTGTTTGTGCAGAAGACATGGACACTTTAGAACCTTAGTCTTCAGCCTCTTAAAGAGAAATGAGAAGCATCTCAGCACCTGCTGAATGGCCTTTCCCGCCTACCAAATTTTCACCTTGTTTTATCAAAATCTCCCTGCCAAATGCTCAAGCCTTGAAGAAATTGTAGCTCACTTAATAAAGCTTGAGCTTTGCTTTTCTGGGGCTTTTGTAGTAGACGTAGTTCGAATGTGATGTGTGTTGCCTGCCTTTCAGGTGCCCCTGCCCCACACCCTTCCCCTCCCTAGGAGGGAGACTCTACAACAGAGCTCCAGCCTAACTCCAGTTTCTCCCGCTACCGTCGACCTCACCCTCAAGGTATGTACCACATCCCTCTAAGGGTCGTTTTCTTGCATGCAGGGGAAAAAGTTAATGGAGAACTTGCTGGTGAACCTTTTTTTTAGAGCCTTCCTTTGTTTCCTCTGCTGAACTGCTTTTGCATATAAATGGATGGCTGAAACACAAGACTCTATCAAAGGATGCATTTAAATTATAAATCTCTAACCCCGTTTTGCATTAACACTTGGCATCTCAACCAATCTTGGCTCCCACTGCCCTGAAAAAAAAAGACCCTAGCATTTTAGCATTGTACTGTAGTGTTCATGACAAACCATCAGAACCTGACTGAGGTTTTTCTAGAGTTTAGCTTAAAGTAGGTTGCCTGATTTGGTAGTAAAGGCTGTAAGGGGTTGCTTGGTAAGCCGAGCTTGATTTCTTAGCTGTTAAGATTTTGGTGCAGTGATAATGTGGTTTTGAGTTGGATGGCTCAAGTTCTAAATAATGAAATGTAGGTGGTGTCTTGATGTCTATGAAGCGCAGTTTGATCAGTTAGTCAGAACGTGTGGTGTTGTGTTATAAATGTTGTTTTCTGCTCTCCAGTGAAGAGCAAGTGTGTAGAATATTTTGAATGGTGTTTTACCATTTTGTTGGATTTTGGACTGTGTGCCTTGTATAACTCACTAACATAGAGTTGGGCTATAGCTTTGCTACTGTATCTTTAGAAGTTTTTGGTCTGTCTTTTTTTTTTTTGGTGTGCTAGATCTGCTTTGTGATTATGACTGCAGGTGACTGAACCAGTAGAAATATTGTTGCTGCTTCTAGTATTAAGGAATAGTGATGTTTGAACTTAGTTCCTCTAAATTTTTGAAAGAAGTAGTGAAACTAGGGATTGGATGCAGAACTAACACTTTGGAGAAACTTGCTTGTCAATCCCAGTGAGACTTGCATCTCGCTGGCATGGTTTGACACCTGCTTGCTTGTGTTCTCTACAGATGATAGTTATTAATGATCTCTTGTTGAATCTTTGCTTTTCTTTTGTTAACACTTTTATTTCCTGAAAAAAATGTAACATCACTTTAAAACAATAGACCAGCAAAAATGGGGAGAGGGCTGGAGGAGGGACAAGTAATTTAACAAAAACCTGGTTTTCTGTTGCATTTTTCTGTAATAAATGACCATAATCTGACTTTCTGGCGCCTGGAAGCATTTTTCTAAAATAGTAGTCTCTAACTGTTCAGCAGCTGGATATCTGATTCACATGTAATACAGGTAGGAATGTTACTATAGCATGATGCTGCAAAGAATGTGACACTGCTCAGTTAAAGCAAACTGCAGTGTTTGTCATTCATCCTGCAGTTTCTTTTTCTGCTGTGCTGGTGTCCGTGATTTGATTGCTTTCTCAGTGAATGATAGATCTTCGATATGTGCTAACAAAATATGTCAAAGATCCGTGTTTCGAGGCTACCTTGAAGAACACTCTGACTAAAATCTGAATGGAAAGGCATTTGGAAGTAGCTTTGTCTCTAATTTCTCTATTCCAGCCACTGGAGCTCTGCCTCCTTTTTGCAAATGCTGAAGGCAACAAGCTGGTTTTGAAGCATGCACTTGAGACTGTCTCTTTCACAACAGGCCTTCTGCTCCAGACAGAGCAGGGTAGCTCTTCATCGTCCTCTTCAATATAATCCTCGCTTCTTTTAAAACATACTTTTGGAGCAGCAGAAAGGAAAGCATTTCCTTCCTTCTCTTAAAAGAACAAAATCTCCAGGCTCTGCTTCCATAAAGGAATAATCCTTGCAGCTCCTCTTTCCCCTGTCCCCTTTCACAGACGGCTGTCTGTGAGGAGACTCAGCAGGGGAACTCAGTCACAATTGTTCCCCCCTACCTGGCATCATTCTGCCAGAGGGTAGGTATAAGGTGCTTATATGGGAAGGCTTGTTGAGATCTCTTGTTCCCTTGGAGTAACTTTGCTAAAGACACCTTTACTAAGGCAGACATCCTCTTAAGGACTTAGCTGATAGGGCTATTGGTAGGTAAGGAGCTGAGCAAAAGAAAGTCCAAAGCAATCTCAAACGAAGCTGCCTGGTCCTCTTCCATGTTCCAGGGTTCCATCTAAAATTCCTGTGTAGGCATCTGGTCCAGAATCTGGCATGTTTTGACTTTCTGATCACTTAAACTCTGGCGTAGTTAAGGATATGCACATGGGTATTTGTCTACAGTTAAGTTTTTGGGTACTGGACCGTTATTGGTCAACGGTGAAGAGAACCCTCAAGCAACCATGATATCCAACTTGTGCTCTCCTTTTTCCCGTAAGCAAGCAGTGAAATTACAGCGTTTTCCCCAGCCCACTTAATTTAGAATCTCTTACTCCTTCATATCTGGTCTGTAGATGGTGCTGCATAGGCACTCCTAGAGTATTGGTCTCTCACATCTCTTTTATGGTTTAAGAAGTTAGAGATTATTAAGAAACACTCTAAAAGCAAAGCTGTTAGAAAACTCAGGACTCTGTTATATGCCCTTTATTGCAAATTTGAAGACAAAATGCAGTATGTAGACTCTACCTTTTGCTATTAGTAGTTTCTCTGGGACATCATGAAGCTCACTGAACATAGTAGAAGCTTCTACACCTTCTCTATTCAGACATTCTCAGGCAGTTCTTCACTCTTTGTTAGTACAAATGCAGTACAAGATCGTTACCCTGTCTTACCAGAGCCTGTGATGTTCACAAGGGAGTTGTAGTCTTACCTGTACTCTACCTTAAGCAAAATACTGTCCAGCAGATTAATAATAAATTTTGAAAGTTTGCCCGGTGTGCGAGAATCAGAACCCATTTGGAGGAAAGTGTTGTGGAGGGGAAACTGAGTGATTGCTGGGGAAGATGGTCTCGAAAATAGGTGACTTACCTCCAAACAATTTAAAGTGTAACAAAACTTCCCTCCTCGCCATTTACTCTTGAGGAATACAGAACTCCACTTTCCACATGGGTGTGTATTGATCACCTGTTACCCATTTCTTTCAATATTGCTTTGCTTTTTTTATCACTTCTGAAACATCTAGACGAATAACCTAAGTCATGTTTTGTCTGTCCTGACTGTGCCTAACTCATGTAAAACAGGGTAGGCTGAAAATAATGACTTTGAGACTGCAAGTCCCAGTTAGGGGGCTCTGTTGATCCAGACAGTAAGGTCAGATTTGTTGGTGAGTATATATTTGCCCTTTTACATATACCATTAAAAACAGCACCTGGTCTTGAGAAGCTTAGTCTGCAGATGAGCAATTTCAGCCTATGGCATCCAGCTCTGCTAGCAAAATCTTTGTTTCATATGGGGACAGCTGAAGATTGTAGAGAAGTCCATGGACTGTGTTTGAGCCTTTAAATTACTGAGAGTAGTCTGAACATTAATATTTCCTTTTCAGTAGTCCCTCAAAAGTGCTTCAGTTCAGATTTGGCATTGTGTGTCTAATGTAGCAATAATTAGGTTGTTATTGGCTGCAGTAAAACAATAGGTCTTTTCACTTTTGGTGGAAGATAATTGTGTATAAAATTTAAACTGAAGTTTCATCTTCCTTGCTGTGCAAGACTTAAACTCATAATAAGAGGAGCATGAATCATTTTTAGCATTAATGTAAAGCAGTGCGCACCAGCTGTGTCAGCTTGTGATTGCTTCTTGAACAGCAGTTGCTTTGGAAATCTAAACTTGACTACTCTCATATTTACTGAAGTGTGCATTAGATATTTCTGGTGGTCACTCAAAGTGGATGATTTACCAAGAAAGGAAGGGGCTGTTTCATTTAAATGGCCCAGAAAACTTGTAAGTGAAGGACTTCATGGAAATATTTAGAGGGTTTTTTTTACATTTCTTTTGCTCACTGTGTCTTTTGCTCTTCATGTCAAACAAAACCAAGCCAAATTAGTGTGAGTGAATTCTCTTTTGAGCATTGAATGTTAAGATGAACTATGCACGTGTGCAGTTGGAACAGATTAGAAGCTCCAACTTAAGGCTGTATGCTTTTTGCATGAACAGAGTTGCACGATTATGGTGACTTAAAAAAGAGGCTCGCATGAAGCCTGAATTGCCTTTTGAACTAAAAAGAACCGTTAAAAGACTGTTTGACTAGTTGAAACTTCCTAATAGATGAGGAAATTTGTTTTCTTTTAAATAGATGGAGTCTGCACGCAAAGCATGGGAAAATTCCCCAAACATGGGGGAGAAGAGTTCGCCAGTGACCTCAGCAGCATCTCCCATTGCTGGTGGCAGCGGCAGTGGCAGCAGCAGCAGCAGCAACACTGGGCCAAGCAGTGGTACTTACAGCTCTTTCTCTAGTGCATCAATGCCTCCTATTCCTGTGGCCTCGGTTACACCAACAACTTCGCTATCAGGTACCACATGTCAAGGTTGTAGTATCCTGTTGTATTGTTCCTCAGTTACATTTTTCAAGAGATTAGATTCTCTTTGGAATTATGTTTAATGCAAAGCTAACAGAAGTTTTATGCTAGTATGAAATGTCAGATCTGAACAGCAGTTTCCCAGATACCTTTTAATTTACAAGGGAAATACTTCACCTGTTTCACTTCAGTCAGCTGAAAAGAATAAGATGATATCTCTGCCTATGCTACTTATAAGGACTTGAAAGAGGAGGTAAACTTCTCCAATTGGCCGCCTTATTGGTTTCATTTTGTTCAGCTGAATGAAGGCAAGCAAGCACATTTTGGAGCAGATGGTAGTTCTGATATCCAGCTAACTGCAGTCTTACTTTCATTTGTGCTCTTGCTTTTGGAGCTTCGACAGCTCATACCAAAGCCCCTTCATACTAGCAGAGCATATGTCCAGCCGCTCTTCACAAGCAGTGCTGGTTTCCACCTCGGTTCTTTGCAGCAAACAAAAGATGCTATATCTGGTTAAATCTTCACACCTTGGAGTTTTAGAATGTATGCTCAAATCTCAGCTGAAGTGTGTGAAAAAGACCTTTCTTGGGACACTGACTCTCAGTCATGAGAGGCACAACGACTGTATGTTGCAGTATTTTGTTGCGTAACTAACCGAAATGTCTACTTCAGTATTTTTATATGCTCCTATACTTGAGAAGGGAGATGTATTATGGTTGCAGCACTTCCTGTAGTGACCTTAACAGAATTGTCCTTTCTGTCCATCTGATGTTGATGGAAGCAGCTGCATTAGGTGTCCGTGTCCTTTATCAGTTGTGACTGTGCTTGTGTAGCTGTCCCAAAACTTTGACCACTGAAAGATGAGGCTTTGAAATATCTTTACCTGTTTTATGATGTATCATTTGCTTCTCTCCTCCTAGGAGCTGGAACATACACCACCTCTTCACTGAGTACGAAGACTGCAAGCACCTCAGACCCTCCTAATATATGTAAAGTGAAACCACAGCAGTTGCAGACAAGCAGCCTAGCTTCTGCCAGTCACTTTTCCCAGCTGAGCTGCATGCCATCTCTTATTGCTCAGCAACAGCAAAGTCCCCAGGTCTATGTGTCTCAGTCTGCAGCAGGTAATAGTGTTCATGGCTGAGAAGCCATGTGTCTGCTTTTTTGGAGTTCTGAAGCTGGAGAGTTGAATTCAGTTCTGGTTTTATCCGCAGTAAAGACAGAATGATGGAGAGCATTCTGTAAGCAAATACTCCCTAATTGTGTCTTACTCTAAATATGCAAGTTTCTATCAGTAAGTATATAGATAACGCTGTGTTGTTAGTTTGTTGAGGAAAGTCAAGTTTGAATCTCTTGATGTATCATTTTCTGTTGCAGAATTGTAAATCACTATTTAAGACCAAGAATGATTTAGTCTTGACTTCTTTCTTAAAGTGCTACAATAGTTTAGAATCATGGCATTTTCCTTTAAAGAAAACCCTACATATAGTTAACCTAAATTACATGACAGTATAGCATGTTCTTCCCCTTCCTTCACCCAAATGCCTGTTTTGGACAGAATCTGTTGCTCGTCCCCCAAGAATTGCATGGGACTGAAGATGCATATGCAAGACTGATAGATTCTGGGGGTGAATTGGAAAAGATACCAAAATTGGCTAAGCACACAGCTTTTCAGTTCTGTTTCTTCTCCCAGTCTCTCTGGTAGCTGTCACACTGGGAAGTACTGGCAGTGGCTGCATCTCCTAACTCTTGATGAAAACATTTCTAGCAGGGAGATGTTTGGAATCAGGTACTAATTGTATTGCTCTTCCTGAGGTACTGCAGCTCAAATCCCAGCATTTTACATGGATACAAGTCATCTATTCAACACCCAACATGCACGTTTGGCACCACCTTCTCTGGCCCAGCAGCAAGGCTTTCAACCAGGGCTTTCTCAGGTATTTGGGGATGTAATTTTTAATTTTTTTCCCCTCCCTGTCCATGTTGCCTTTAAAGCTCTATTAATGAGCTAATGGGGGCAGGGGAGAGTGGGACTAAAGACTCTGCAAAAATGAGGTCATGTCTGCCCTTGCCATTGCATTCTGGTGCATGCAGGCAGTGTTTGATCTCTGCTGGTCCTGAGAATGACAGCATTTATCATGAAAGCTGAGAGAATAAGCTTTCACTCAAAAACATACTTTATGTAAAAGTACGTATTCACAGAAGGTATTTATGTGGCCATGTTAGTGCAGGTTTATTCAACTTTTGTAGTACAAAATTGTCTGCAATCTTGTGCAGTTGCTTTGTACGCAAATCTAAATGATTCATTCGGTTTCTGCTGGTTATTTGCAAGGAAAAGTGTAAAATTGAACTAGAAAGTAATTTTCTAAATGGGAGCAGTACCAGCTCTGCATGCAGTCTTGGGATTTGACGTTCTTTGTTTACTTTTTCTAATGTTACACAAATCCTGGCATACATATAACTAGCTTTTCTACATGACTTTTGTCCTTGAATATTTAATAGTCTCTTTTTTATGCAGCCTGCTTCAGTTCAGCAGATCCCCATCCCCATCTATGCACCCCTGCAAGGACAGCATCAAGCTCAGCTGAGTTTAGGAGCAGCACCAGCTGTTTCACAAGCCCAAGAGTTGTTCAACTCCTCCTTACAACCTTACAGGTAGGTAGCGTATGCAAATCTCTTTGTTTTTTGAGCAGCAGAATTTCTAGAACTTGCTTCCCTGCAGATTTGGGTTCTGTGCTCAATAGTTGCCTCATTTTCTTGTCTTCCCCAAATCTCTTTCATCTGTTTGGCTGAGAACTGTCTGTGCAGATTGTCTGGCTAGTCTGTATATGCATATATAGTTGTGAAATCGTGCATTCAAAAATTATGCATTATATTTGTATCTTCAGGAAACCAGGCTAAGAAGCTGAAAACAACAGTCTTCCATACTAAGAGAACAGAAAAAGAGGAGTCTGTCCCTTTAATTCAATAATTTGTTATTTTTTAATCAAACCAACATTGGAGTCTTGAAATGCTTTGAAATCCTAGTTTGAACCCCATAGGTGGTAGAAACTTAATTTCAGATGCGTAGGGCATAGCAGGGTATGTTTTTAAAAAAATGCTTTGTTTGCTACAAAAGATAATAGGAAGAGCAGTATTTCTCAGATGGCATTGATAGCCAGACACATTTCCACTGTGAGGCTTTCCAAAGCTTCCTTGCAGTTCTTATCAAAACTGATTCACAGTGGTACAGTTCTGACAAATTTTGTTAGTTTCACTTTGAGAAAGTTTCTCTGGAAATTTAATTGCAGGGTTTTGCATGTGCTATAGAAAAACCTGCTTGTTGCAATGTAGAAGGCTGAAGCCACAGAAGGTTTAATTGACTACATGTGTATCCTGACTTTGTGCTTGGCTGACTTTGTTGGACCAAATACTGCTTGTCCTGCCACAGCTGACAAAAATTGTTGCAAACAGTTGGGTAGTTGCAGAAACACAATCAGTCTGGCATGCGGTCCAGATTAAATAAATGCTTCTGGCTGATCTGGTCATGCGCAAACCCAGTATTAATGGAGTTTGGGGTTGTGCTATTTATAAGAGTGTGAATACTTTTCCCACATCTCTAAAGGTGCAGAGGAGGATAAGCTTTGAGATGTACAGGTTACTGGTTTAGAAATAAGCAACAACATAAAATTGTGAAAATGTTTATGACCACGTTGAAGACAGTCCTCTGCATACGTTCTGGAAAAGTTTCTCCAGTGCTCAGAGTGCAACTGTAAGAATGTTTTGCAATTAAGGAAGGGTACAGGACAAGGCTAGCCTGGGCGTTCTGTCAGGCAAACACATGGCCACTGCACTAACAGGACCAGTGCTATGCTGGTACGTATTGGCCAAGTGATAAAGTGAAAAGTGTTTTTACATCAAAACCGCTCTGAGCTGAAGAGCTTTGAGAGGGGCATTTATTTTTAAACTCTGATTCTTCAGTCTGAGGGTGGCTGTTCAGCAGGCTCTTGATGGAAATGTTTGGATAAATACTTCTGGTGGACTAACCAACCTGTTCCTGGTGCTTTGCTGTACTGTTTTTGGTCTTTGTTAAACAAACTGCAACTTCCCCATGCTGGTGACAAGGGAATAGAATATCTAATTAAAATTAAAGGCTGTGGTGTCTGTTTGTGTTACTGTTTTGAAGCCAGAACATTCACTTGGAAGCTACAGTTGTCAGCATACAGTAATTTAACCTCTAAGTATTAAAAGTTGGACTCTGGAGATCTGTGAAGTCAAGAGAACAAAGCAGTTTATGACTAAGTGAAGCTACTCACATGTGGTGGTTCCCCACTGTCCTACCTTTATAGCACAGGAACTAAGAAAGAACTGGTAGCTTCTGTACGTTACAGTTAAGTTACCTGAAAACTGTTTTAGCGCACACATCTAAATAGCTAAATGTACTTTAATATTTAAATAAAAAGCCTAGTCATTTTCTTCTGAGGCTTTTAGTCGCATCTGTTATTTTGTTGTGTAGAGTAAATAGAAGAATCTGCCTTTCTCAGGTGAAAATCTGTTCCATAGAGCTAAGCATTGTAATTCCTTTTGAAGGATATAACCTGTGTTCTTAATTTTTGATGCATCTGTCTGTTATATGTATAATGCTTCGATCTCTTGCAGATCCCAGCAAGCTTTTATGCAAAGTGGTTTGTCTCAGCCATCACCAGTAGTTCTGTCTGGTACAGCCTTACACAACTTCCCAGCAGTACAACATCAGGAGCTTGCTAAGGCACAGTCAAGCCTGGCATTTCAACAGACTTCTAATACACAACCTATTCCTATCTTATACGAACATCAACTTAGTCAAGCTTCAGGACTGGGAGGCTCTCAGCTCATTGATACACACATTCTCCAGGTAGGAAATGCTTCAAAATGCAAAACTTCTGCAGTGGCTTGCTACAGATAATGCAGTAACAAATAAAGTATAGCTCAGCTTGGGGTAAGCCCGCTTCCATGATAATTACATGACAGTCAATGTGGCAGGAAACTTAAGACGCTTGGAAGATAACGTTCTTTTAATTTCATAAAGGTACATTAGCATAATCTCTGAATTGAGTATTGTTCCCTGAACTACAGGGCTCTTTGCACTTCTGTTTCGAACTGGAGCTTCAGGTTTAATTTCTGTTATGGTAGGTGATAAAGGGCTCTTCTGCCACTTGCAAATGAAAGCTTTATCACAGGCTGAAACCTTCAGGTTGTCAGCTTCCTGTGCTGTGGTTTCTGCTGTACTGGTTGAAATGCAGAATGATGTGCTATGCTGTCTCAGAACTGCTCTCAAGTATTCTTAAGGTAATGGTGTCTCTTGCTCTTCCTAGGCCAGAGCTACGCTCACTCAGGCTTCAAATCTGTACTCTGGACAAGTTCAGCAGCCTGGCCAGAGCAATTTCTACAACACTGCACAGTCTCCCAGTGCTCTCCAGCAGGTAAACTATGGCATGGTAAATTTCCTAAATTGTATTCTTCTTAAAAGCATGTTGTTGATGTTTTCTGTGGGGTGGGGGTGGGGCCTGGGATGATCTTGAATTCTTCCCAAATGTAAGAATTGAAATTGATTGCAAAGAAGAGCTACTGCAGCAGCACTGAAAAACTGAATTGCTGAGAAGTTGGATGGCCTACAAGTTCATGTTGATCATTTGTCTCTGGCATCCTTCTCTTAAATAGTTCATTTTCCAGTGACAGACAAAGATTTAGTTGGCACAGTGATGTTGCTAATTGATTGAGGCATATGCTGCCTTTATGGGGGCAGGTATCAGTGATAGTGGAGAGAGACAGACAAGCTCCAAGTGCTTAGTGCAGCCTGATTGTTAATACCAGATCTCATTGAGATGAAACCTCAGAGCTGCTACAGATCTCAACAATATCAAATATGTAGAAAACAAATGAGAAGTCAGCAGACAGATGATCTTACAGGCAAACAGGACAGCCAAGTCAGTAACCAGTAACCTCTACATCAGGAGGTTTGTGAA
The DNA here is from genome assembly GCF_031877795.1 of Strix aluco. Classification (NCBI taxonomy): domain Eukaryota; kingdom Metazoa; phylum Chordata; class Aves; order Strigiformes; family Strigidae; genus Strix; species Strix aluco. Next base: position 28,847,887 of record NC_133938.1, on the reverse strand, counting down.
ATAACTCCAGTGATTTTAAATCTTTTGAACACTTTTGTGAAAGAACTGTTAATTTGCTGTGTGCAAGCATTCTGTTATATTTAGAGGATGCTGTCTAGTGGCTTCCATCTTTTAAGTGGCTTTAAAAAAAAAAGCTTATTTTGGACTGGCTTATTATAATAGCCTGCTTCATACACATGAAAAGTTGCCAAGTCAGAAATCTAGAAGAGTCTTAAAAAATTGGATCTCATCTGTTGGAAATCTAGCATAAAGTTTTAAGGACCTTTTTAGAAGGGTTAGTGCTTCTAATGTGTTCAAGCTTGGCTGTCCCTATACTTTTAATCCGTTATCCTTCAGAGCAGAACCCTAGTAAGTCTTTCACATCTGGAGAATGTCATTCTTCTAGTCACACTCAGAATATAATTTTGTAGGTTGTGGATTGATGGTCAGAGTAGGAAATGCAGTACAGTAACTCTTACCAGTCAGGTCACTGCTGTGGTATTTTCACATTTATCACTACCATTCTATGGTGATTTCAGCCCACAGCACTCCCTGTGTTAATGCAAGCAAGGGACAGGCTGTGGTTTGGGATATTTTTTTTTTTTTAAGCTCGGACTGCTGGCTGTTGGGACTCCTGGAAAGTAAAATCTAGTTTTCATATCAAACAGCATCCTTATGATGACTAAAATTATTTGAAGTAAATAACCCCATCCACCCCCGCAACTGACTATTTCATTCTTTTATTTTCTGAGTTGAATTGAATTTACTTCTTCATACAATGAAATCATGCTGAATGATGTTGGAGTTAGGAGCTAGCATGCAACTTTGTTTCTGAAAAGCAAAGACCCAAATGCCATTAGAACTGATTATAAAGACAGGCTAAACAATAAATTCACTTATTTGCTTGCAGCTCTCTGAGTAATGTATGAACTCATTAAGCCATTTACCTTGAATATAGCTGAAATCATAGAGCTAGTAAAGAAAGTTAAATAATGGCCCTGTGTCTATGTTACTGGTGATTTTGTACTTTTTTTTTTCCAGGTGACGGTACCTTTGCCAGGATCACAAATTTCTTTGCCCAACTTTGGATCCACAGCACAGCCGCTTATTGCCCTACCCCAGTCTTTGCAACCACCACTACAGCACACACCACCACAAGCGCAGGCTCAAAATCTAAGCAGACCTGCACAAGTAACCCAGCCTTTCAGAGGATTAATCCCAGCCGGAACTCAACACAGCATGATTGCTGCAACTGGAAAGGTAACAATATTGGTAGATCTACAGTACAAAAATGAATACAAAGCACAGCTGTCTGCTGTTTCAGAAAACCAGCATGGCAACCCATGTTGATGCTTGCATCTAAAAATCTGCCTTGACTTTAAAAGGTAGGGAGGGGAAGATAGAAAAGCCGGTCAAGGTTAGTCCTTTAGTGACTGGGTCTGAGCACTTTGTAAAGGTTTAGCTCAGATTTTGTAGCTAACTTGGTACTAGCCCATTTGCACTATAGGAATACCTACTTGGATGATGACTTCATGGACTAGTAGGATATTTCACATAGAAGCCATGTAGAAAATAGTACAAAGACGTTGTTAGAGCAGCAGACGAATAACATTACACTGTCAGGGCTGGTTTCTGACTTCTGGTCATGCATGTGTTTGTCGCTTTGTTTCTGGTCTCATATGAGAGCCAGTTGTATGGGATCAAGTCTTTCCAGTGCAACAAACTGGAGTTTTAAGGGTTTCAGTGGACTCTCTCAGCTGTGACTTTAAACCAGAATTAAACTCTACTAATGTTGTTGGGGGTCTGCATTTCTGAATAGCACAGCAAGGTGCGTATTGAGAACGTATGCAAGGCAAGACCCTTGATGTGTTTTAAAAAAAAAAAAAAGCTGGTCATGCAGCTGAAGAAAATTCTCCTTGAGTGACAGCTCCAGTAAGGAGATAACACTGAAATAGTGCAAGAAACTTGAACACCTAGGAGGGAATTCCCTCCTCTCCTTTATGTGGAGCTGCTGTGGTAATTGCTAATGAGGGGATGTGTGGAGCTGGCTTCCAATCACAAGGTCTCTTGTCTTAGATGGAATCACAGATTTACAGGCACCTGGGATTTTCGGATAGTGTGCAGCACAACGCAGTTGCAGCATACTTTAAGGTGAGCAGTGGGTGATAACACTGAACGTGAACACAGCTAAGCTTTCTGTCGGATACAGCAAGGCCTTTCCCCAGTGCAGGGAGTAATCTAGCTCCGGAGCTGCACCTGAAATCCTTACAGCTTGTGGCCTAGATTTTAGGGTGCTTTTGAGCATAAAATGACCCTGCTGTCTCAATGGTTTACAGCTGTGATAAGAAAAATTTCTCTCAGACGTTAATTCCATGTCTTGGACAGTAATGGCAACCAGAATTCCAGATCACCTAGATGAAGTTTTCATCCTATCACCCACCAGACTATATGGTGATTTTTTTGCACCATGTAGTTTTCTAGCTTCATAGGATCTGGCCAAACCTTTTCACCTTTATAATTTTTATGAGCCCATCTTCCAAGCAGCAGCGCGTTTCTTGCTACAGTTGTCATTGGAAAATGATCACTCATTTCAACAAGAAACGAAGAACTGCAGTGGGATGGTGGCCTTAGGTGACTTTCCTGCCCTGTGTTAAGGGTTCCATCATGTTCCTGCTAAAGAAAGTCAATTTAAAACAGCCACTCACATTTAACTGATTTATTGTTGCCATTATGCTTCATGGCTGTGTGTGGAAAGATCCTGTTCCTGAGACTAATTTATTCTGTTGTGTGCATCTGCAAAATAACATGCAAGATTCATTGCTCCAGTCAGAGTCTGGAGATTTTTTGCATGAATGACAGCTCCGTTTTTGCTGTGCTTTTGTTTGGTTTTTTGTAGAACTGGATTATTTTATTGCATTCTTCACTTCAGCATTTTTCAGGATTATATGTAATATTTTCATGTGGTACCTGAGATGGGGAAAGAAATTTCAACCCTGAAACATTTTTGAGGGCCAAATATGTGAAATGAGTCACAAATCCCCTTTCGAGGGGGAAGATCGAGTTAGCCAGTATCATTGCTGGAAGTGTTGAGAAGTGCGGGATATCTGCAGATAGTGCAGGAAAATTGTACACAGAGGTGCTTGTGGTGCTGGGGTTATCTTACTTATAAGAAACTGGTTTTGCAATTGGGCTTTCACCTCCACTTAAGTCACCTATTTTCATTGAGAAAAATGTGAGGTAAGCTAACAGTTACTTAGTGAATGTAATTTTTTCTTTGCATTACAATTAACATGTGGATTGCTGTGTTTTTCAGATATCAGAAATGGACCTGAAGGCCTTTGGAGGTGGCATTGATGTTAAACCTGGAACACCACCAGTTACTGGTAGAAGTACTACTCCAACCTCCAGTCCCTTCCGGTAAATCTCTCTTAAGCTCAAAATTCCTTGAAATCAGAGCTAGAAAATGTACCTAGTCATGCATAAGCAGCCAATTCTGAAAGGTATGAGGTGAAGGGGCTAATAATATAAAATACAGTGCTTTAATCTTAGCTTAAGATTCTCATATCTGCTGTAGTTTGCCAGAAGTACATAGCTCTGAAATAAAACATTAAAAATATTTTTTTGATTAAAGGAAACATTTGATTAAATGACCTGGGATTGTACCAGGAAAGCATGGAAGTGGCAGGAAAGATGTACTTTGGGTTAGAACTCTAAGACAGTTTAACACTTTTAAAGGCTTACATGACAGTTGTGGCAACAATTCTGTTGGAAAACTAAGAATCGTTGCAAGATACATAAGCTTCTCTCAAGTGAAATTAGTAAGCTGTTTGCAGGTTTGCTTGGTTAACTGACAGAATTAAGTCTTGCTTATATGCAGATGCACTTCATGATATACCTGTTGGGCTGCTTGTGGGTGAAGTTACTAGTGGGCTGAAGGAACTTGAAAATAGAACTTTGCTACGAGATGGTTTTGTTCTTGAAAGCTGTGCTCCCATGCATAGTAACTATATTTGGTGGCTTTCACTGCAGCAGACAGACAATGTTCAGGCTTTTTCTAGTGAAGTAGAAATGATAGTTTGAACTCAGTGCTGAAGTCATACCTCCAATAGTTCACCTAAGGAAAAAGGTGATGGGATGAGGGAGAAGAAACTTGAATTTGCAAGCTAGTCAGCATTTAGGACAATTGACTCGATGGTATATATGTTAGAGATTCTAGATGAGATGTCTCTTCTAGCAGTGAAAGCAGGGCTTATAAGCTTTTGCTCTTAAGTGTAGAGGTACTGGGAAGATTGACAAAAGCAGAGTAGATCTCAAGTTCAAAGTGAAAACTAAACAGAATTCTTTGAATTTACAAAATGTTGGTGTGTATTGAGTTTAGTTGACTTCCTTGCCGCTGGTGCCCCACTGCTCATTTTATGTTAAGTGTATCACCCACACACTCTGCATGAGAACTCTGCAAATCAAGCTCCATTTCCTAAAGAAGGCTGTTCGCTCTCTTTCTCTGAGGACTGTTTGGTGCTGTTCCCCCAGATAATCTTTCAGGCTTCATTTAATTTCATGGTGATTCAACACCTCTTAAAAATTTTAATGGAGGGTCATATTCTTAGCCAAAGAAAACAGAGGGAGAGCATTTTCTGTGAATTCTTGAAATCTGTTCAAGTGCATTTTGAAACATTTGACAACAGGTCAGAGTGGAAGCAGCTGCACATGGCAGCTTCTGCTGTGCGTGCTTAATGCCTGTTGTGACAAGCCCTGAGCTTGACATGATGGAGAACACAGTGTAAAGGGGTAGGACTGAGTATAAGATAGTAGGGATGGGAAGGGGAACGCACGTTTAACATCAGTATTTGTGTTACGAATACTTTAGGGAAAGGTCTTTTTCATACAGACTTTACCCTGGAATCTTTCCATATCCTAAGTATTTCTGATTACAGTTTCTCTCTGTATTTTTAAGCTGTGAGTTTGTTTGCATTTGAAACTAAGGGTAGACACACAAGAAGATCTGATACCAGCTTCTAAGAGATTTTTGGTTTTCCCTCTAGTGCTGAATTTCTAGTTGAGTTGTAACTAAAGGCAGAAACATCCTCTGAATGAGAGCAGTGTGATTCTAACTGGTATTCTTTTCTTCAGCGCTAGTTCTACAAGTCCTAACAATCAGTCCAATAAAATGAACAGCATTGTCTACCAGAAGCAGTTTCAGTCGGCAGCTGCCGCTGTGAGAATGACACAGCCATTTCCTGCACAGTTTGCACCACAGGTAGGTGACCGGTGGCTTCCTACAAACAAATCTGTTTCTCTGTATGACGTGGTGACTTTAACTCAGCTGTGTTTTCTCAGGCTTTATCATGGGGAGATACAAAATGGAATCCTTAAAGTGAAATGGTGTGAGAAAACAGATTTCAAGATCAAAGCCAAAAAAAAAAAAAAAGCTCTTTGATCTTGCTAACTAGTAGTGCAGATTTGGTGGTGTGTTTAATTTTGAGAGTTCTGTGCACACTGAGGAATTCAATACAAGTTGTGAATGATGTAGAACAGATGGTGGTTCTGCTGGCTTCCCCACACAGCTGTAATGCACCTCATCCTGCAAAAACAGATCATTTGGTTGGGGAAGGGGAGAAGCTTTGTGTCTCAGAAGGGTCCCAGTGCATATTTTAAATGTGTAAAGACAAAGCAGATTTGCAGTTCTTTGTCTGAGATGCAACTCTGAAGTATTGACGGAGCAGTTCAAGTTGAAAAGGATCTCTGGAGGTCATACAGTCCATACAAAGCAGGGCTGATGCCAAAGGGTTTGATTTGCTTCTGACATTCCAGGGAGCACAGCTTACAAGGGTGGTGCATCCCTGTTACAGTGACTGTAGCCAGGCTGCTAGGGAAATGTAGCCTCTGTAAAAATGTAGGATATCTCTGTCTTGTAGTATTTGGAATGTTTGACTGCAGGACCTGAGTTTGGATTGCCATTAGCAGAAACTGCCTAGCCTTTCCAGGGCTGCCTTTCGCTAGCGACTCCTCCACTGCCTTGCATGGGTCTTCTCCCTTACTACAAGCTGCTTTTAAGTTGTTGGTACTACTTTCAGGCACAACGGCACTACAGGGCTGGTTGTTTTTTTTTTTTTGTTCTGGAGTTCAAGCGTGGCCTCTCGACATAAAAGCCTATTTTCTTGACATCAGTTTGACAGCAGAGCAGCAATTTTTTCCCCTTTAAGATAATGCCAACATGCAATCTAGTTGGCAATTTTCTAATTGCGAAATGTCTCTTTTTGTTGTTTTTCCCCCACTTAGATCCTCTCTCAACCTAACCTGCTCCCTCCATTGGTAAGAGCCCCATATACTAACACCTTCCCAGCGCCCGTTCAGAGGCTGCCAGTAGTACTGCATAGTCAGATGCCGTCTCAGATGACCACAGGCCTTATGAGCCACCCTCATTTACCACGTGTGGCCAGAGGTCTTTGTGGATCAGTATCTGGAGCCAGAGGCAATCAGGGCCAGGCTGCGATGAAGGCTGAACGAGACATGAAGGTTAGTATTTGAACAGCAGTGCTGTTAACACCAGTTCAGTCTTGACAGCTTGTAGGGCAAGAATGTGACTGCAAATCATGTCTTAATTAAAATGCCTCTGGACCCAAAGCTGGTAGCTGGGCCTTTAACAGCTGAACACAGGCCTTCTCTAAGCCCTGGGGGTTTTTTATAAGAATTTTACACTAGAAAAATTTGTAGGGACCATCCTTTTTCAAGCGGTCTCGTGGTCAGCAGTCGTGACGCTGCCACTGCTGTCAAAGGCAATCTGACAACTAGCTTTCAAGAGCCTGGATTTTTTTGAATGAGTGATGAAGCCTACAAACCTGTCTGGTAGCTGTCATTTCACGTCTGCCTCCCCAGCTCTGAGCAGCAGTGTGAAGCCTCCTGTTGTAGCCAGCCTCACCACTCAGTGATTCTGGAGATTCATTTCCCGGTGGTTTGAAATGCCTGTGATTGATTCTCTGTGGTAGAATGCAGTAATGTGGTAACGCTCCACGGAAGAGGTGGCTGCGTTTCAGTAGCGGGTGATGAGTCGTCTAACTTGTTAAAGCACTTCGGGACCCTTCAGGTTGAGGCAAGCTCTTCTTACCAAGGCAGGACTGCAGTGCGGGGTGTCTGCATAGGGACACCATTGTACACTTAGCCTGTTTTCTGCAGAGTAAGTTGCTTGTATGAATAGATGGTACTGAAGACCTCCTTCATCTACTGTCATTTGCCATGACATGTGCATTGAGGTGAAAAAGCAAAAGAGTGTGCTTTTCCTGGTGATATTTGGTTGTAGGAGAATTAATTATCCCTTAAATTCTAGTTGTTGGGTCCATTTAGTTTTGGTAGTTTCGTAGACTTACCAGGTGATGCTTAGTATATTGTCTTGAGTCTATATTACAAACTGAATCTAGCCAGTCATAGCAAATACTAATACACAGTCCTGGTTTTCTGAATCTCCCTGCAAACACTGTTCAGAAGAATGTCAGTTATTCTGTCACACTTGGTTACTTGTGATCCAGTCATCCAGCCTTCTAGCCTTAACCTCGGGGGATGCCGGAGATCTGTGCAAAAGATTTCAGGTGTCCCTCTGGTGCCAGTAAAATTAGACTGGTGCTACAGTCCTGTGCACCAGAGTTCACAGGTTTGTTTCCTATTCTGTTGCTGGCTGAGTTACTTGGAGCAACTACACAGCATTAAAGCCAAGATCTCCTGTTCCAGGCTTTTGCTGTTTCGTTCCACCCATTGTGTGTGCCCACCCCGCCGGCCCCGTTTTCTGTAAAAAAGCATAAAAAACTTAGAGGTACATGGATGGAGCCTTAGTGCCTGTATTGTAGTTGGGGTTTCTTGTATTAAGACACACCTTTTTAATTTAAAAAAGGTGTTTGAGTGTTTTGGGTTTAATCGTGCAGCTTCCAGAAGATTGAACTCTTAATAGAACTCCTGCTTTGCCTGAGTCTGGGCAAGAAGGTCAAGTGCTCGGTCTGAAGCATCTGGTCTGCACAGTGCTTCACTGACAAACAAAAGGTCCAGTGTAAAACTGTAAACAAAATGTAGTTACAAAGGCTGAATTTCACAGGTGCGAGTCAAGGTTACCAGTACAACTCAGAGGAGGGACTTGAAGGAAGCCAGGCAATAGTTTGTGCTTCCTTGGATGAGCACCCGCTTTGAGTGGGAAGCAGATAAGGCTTCAGGTTACATAAAACACAACTTTGAACACGGCTCACTTGCATCCCCATTGCAGACTCTGAAGTCTGTGTCCAGAACAACAGGAGGTAAAAATGTAGGTGCTCAGACTAGATTCTGCTGCTGTGATACAGCCCCTGCGCTCAAGGAGTCCGGACCAGGCGGCAGGAGCAGTGACAGCTGGCACGGCCCAGGGCATGGGCAGTGTGCAGGCACGTGTGCCTTCTGGTCGTGTCTGACTTCTGCGGAGGAGTGAGGCTCCAGTTTGAGCCTGCTGTGGGCAGTGTTTATACTTTTTAAGTTCTGCAATAATAGTGGCATAAAAAGATGTTAGATGGTGCTTCAAACTGTTGTCCTTGATCCTCTTTTCTGGGGTGAGGATTAGGAAGAGCAAGGGAAGCCTAGGTATGACATTAAGCTTCTACTGAGGAGCCAAGCACCCAGATGTGGTGACATCTGGGAAGCAACTGGATGGACACTGCCTTTCTAGGAAAGTCTGGCCACTGCAGTCAGTTCTTCCTCTTTCATTTAGGAAGTAGCTTTGTGAAGTCACTCTTACTCCAATGTCCTCTCTTCAGTAAATGTATTTTCTCCATTTCTTAAGGCAAAGCAGAGAGCAGAGGTACTTCAATCCACCCAGAGATTCTTTTCTGAGCAGCAGCAGCAGAGCAAACCCATAGGAGGCAAAGCGCAGAAGGTGGACGAGAACGGGAGCAAACCCACCGAGGCAATTGCTGACTCTTCAGGAGTCTGCCAGGACAAAACCGAGGAAAAGCCTACCCCTGCGCCTGCCACGGCAACAAAACCTGTTAGAACTGGACCAATCAAACCTCAGGCAATCAAAACCGAAGAAACAAAATCTTAGAGGCTGTGTTTCCATGGAGGTGGGGGAAGAGGGGAGGGTGGGTGAGATGACAGCAGCATGAATTTGTAGCCCAAAGGACAAGACAGCAGTCTTCTCTCCCTGCGGGGCTCTGAACAGCGTAAAGGGGCGTAGAAGCTCTCGGCAGTTACGGGTGCACACTGCTGCGTATCCAACCGAGCTTCTAGGCTCTTTGGGCTTGTATCTTCTCTAACAGCATGAAGGCTGCTTTTGGTGTGTGCACGTTCTACACGTGTGCGCGTGTTTTGGCTTACACAACTGTACGCTTCCCAAAGTGGAAAAAAAAAAAAGAGAAATAGCAACGGCGGGGAAGAAGGTGGTCGGGGAGGCATGTTCGTAGCTGACAAGATGAATTCTCTTATTTTCTTCAGGCTCTGATCTTCAGCTGCTATTTATCTTTTTATAAACCCATGAGTATGAGAACATGCAGATCTGAAGATGGTGCTGGGCCAAGTAATGTGTGTTTAGTTTTTTAGTAACTTAAGAAGCTTCTATCTTGTAGTAAACAGAGGGATTCATATAGCTGGCAGAATTGCCACGTGACACCTAACCGAACGTAACAGAGTAATGCTGGTGATGCCGAATTTCCCTCGGAAGGCAGTGCTTTGCTGGCTGCTGCTGCTTGGACGACAGTACACTGTGTTTAGTTCACCATATGAAAATGCTACTTGGCCACCCGTGTTCTCTACACCCGCTCCCCCCCTCAGTCGTTCACCTCTGGAGTTGAAAAGTTCATTGCATCAGTAGTCAGATTTGTTCTGTTCACCTCTGTCCAGCTATCTTTATATGATGCGAGTGATCTTTAAACGGTTTCCAGCTTATGTCTGTATACAGCAACGAGCACTTAGAACTGTGCCATGAGAATAAAAGAAACCTTATCGGATTAAAGAGTTTTTTTCTAAAAGGTGCATTCTTTATATCAGAGCTGCGTCGCACCACCTCCTTGCCCACAGTGTGCTGGAAAGTAGAATAAAGTCAAATAAATGCCTTTTTAATTGTATCCTCTAGTATTATAGCTGTAGGACAGTACTGTATGATACTTCTGTGAATGTAAGATATCCTGTACCTGCTTATGATATGTAGTAGTGACTGTGCTATACTGGAGCTGTTTTTAATAATGTTATTCTAGAGGTTTTTTTCCAGACAATGATTGAAAAAGCTAATAAAAAGCACCAGGTACCACATCAGTAGCAGAATTTGCTGTTTTTTTCTGGGATTTTTTTTTTTACATTTTTTGGAAGGAAGAGTTGAAAGTCTAATGTGTATAATTTTGTTCAAATGACTGCAGAAGCTGGAAAGGCTGTTGCTGCTATTGATGCCTAGTGAATTGCTATTGGTTATCTTTTTATATAAATATATATATAATTTGAATTTTTGGAAACTAGCTGTGATGTCAACTTTGGAAAAAAGTATCCCACTTGTAGTGTGAGTTGGCATTGTACAGAAATTAACAGCCATATTGGTCTAGAAATGTTAAACTTAATTTTTTTTCCATTTGTACAGGGGTAACGCACTGTATTAAATATGTACGGTCTTATTTACATGGGTTTGATTACAGAAACTAATAAAGTATTCTCTAAATAAAGTATCCGGGTAATCTCATGATTAGTGCAGTGCTGCAGGATGCAAGGAGAGCGCCTGAACATCGTGTGCCAAGCGAAGAGTGTGTATTACAGCTTGGGAAAACAGACTTCTAAGGAAAAACGGTTTGAAACAGCTTGTTTCTGTTTCCCCCGGCACTTTTGATCTCGCTCTCCAGCAAAGGCCTCGCAGGACACGGCTTCCATCTGGCCCTGGAAGGAGCCTGCCGGTTGCGTTCGCAAGACGGTCCCTCTCCGGCGCGTTGGTGAGCTGCCTGGTGCTGGAGACTCGGGGCTTGGGGCCTAGAGAAGAGCCGCTCGTCGGGGGAGACCAGGATGGACCCGGCTGCTTTGAGCCCGTGGGCGACCACGGGCACCCTCGCAGCAAGGGGCTGTTAAAAGCAAGAGGTTTCCTGCAGCGGGGAGCAGGACTGAGCCTTGACGAGAGCCTGAGCCTTCCCAAGGACGCGGGAGGCTTCCTCCTTGGGCTGCTCCCGAGCCCCTCCCTTCCCAACTTGCTGCAAGCAACACTCACTCGCTCAAATCGCACCGATACTGCCCCTGGCCCTTGAGCCCGGGGCCGGAGGAGGGGTTGAGCTTCCTCCAGCCCTTCCGCTGGGGGGGGGCTGGGCGGGAAGCGGTGCTCTGGGGCACCAGAGGAGCTGGAGTCTCCTGCCGAGGTCGGTTCTTTTAGGGGTTAGAACTGCAGCGCTATGGAGTGAGGAAAGGTGCTGTAATCCACAAACGGAGCCGTGGGCAGAAGTAACCTCGGAGCAGGTAACACCACAGGTAAATCGCCATTTTGTACAGGAACCGTACAAGTACAGCTACAGTAAACGCTCAGGGAAGGGAGGATGGAGGTGGGGGAACGGAGTGAACGTGGACATTGGTTTGGTCTGTAAGTGTGCCTTAAAGAGTAACTGAGTTATGCTGGTGTTTCCTAGGTTTGAGGAATCTTCTGCCTGGTTCATATGGGAAAGACCCCCTAAAAATGGGAAAGCTTTCACTTTATTCTATTTTTAAGGCAATGCTGCTCGAAGGATCAATCTTGAATTCTCCAGTAAAGCCACTGGTAAAGTCAGACAAACTTCCCACACTCTGCTGCGGGAATGTACCAGACTTCTGGCTATTTCTTGCACTGAGCAGAACAAGGGTAATATTTCTGCAGAAACTTAATTAAAAGCAAATGCTTGGGCCTTTAGTGCATCCAAATAACACAATTTTAATGTGTACCTCCCCAAAACAGCCCCGAACTACCCTGGTTGCCTTTGAGGCCAGGTTGGGCTTTCAGTCACTGACTCCGGTTCATTGAATATTTTTATGACATTTAACCAGGTAACTTGCTCTTGGCCGTTTACGCTGGAATAGATCTTGCTTTTTTAATTTGAGTAGGATTTGGTGTGTAATCTCTTTTCTAGGACTCCGGTCATCACAAATAATTACGCTGAACCTCCCATAAATTGGGAAACTATTTTGTTGGGGAAATTAAGGAAAAAAAAAAAGTTAATAACTTTCAGTCTGCAAAAGGATGGTAGCTTCTCTCAAGGGCAAGAGCAGAAGGGGGTTAATGTGACTGGGGCCAGAGCCAGCACCCCCCGCCTTGGCTTGGGCTGGCTTCTTGCTGGGATGCAGGAGGGGAGGGACTCTGGGCTTGTTTTTGCAAAGCCTGTTAAGTAAAGCTGTGTATTCAGCGCTGTTCAGCTCCAGCCCAGCTTTCTGGAAATCCTGTCTACAGTGACTTGTCTTTATTTTTTTTTTTAGGTAATTAAGTGATGGACTTCCCAGCCTGAGGAGACCCTGGTGCTGGCAGCAGGGGGAGAGGTGGGAAGGGCTGGGGCTCTGCCCTTGGTGTCTCTGCACAGGGAGAAGGTGTTGGTGCTGCTGCTCCCCGGGGACCTCTGCACAAGGCCTCCCTCTTGGGGGGGGGGGGGGCGGGTAGGGGGCTCACCTCACGTCTTCCAGGAGTGTGGGGCGAAGCGGGGCTCCAGCCTCGCTACCTCTCCTCTTCTGGGACAGAGATGCCGTTCTCCCATCCTTGGCGGTGGGTTTTCTGTGCATTGGGCGAGCGGCTGTTTGCCAGGCTGCCCCTGGCTGGGGCAGTGCAGTGCAGGCAGGGGCTGCCTGCTGTCTGCCTCCTCTTCCCTGTCCCAGGGGGGATGTGACAGCCCCTGCCTGCTCCTGGGTGCCCCCCAAGGGCTGCCTTCACCTCCAGCTTTACTTCCTTGGATCTTGCCCTGGCCTTTGCCTTGTTTCTCTGCACCAACCAACCACCCCTCCTGGCTGGGTTTTTGCAGCAGGACCAAGGGATGCTCGGGGCTGAGGCTGCTCCTTGGGGCAGGACTATGCACCCTGTTTTCTGAGGCCAGGAGACCGCACCATGGCGGCTGTGTGGGAGCATCCCTGGCTGGGGAGACACCTTTGCTCATGGTGAGCTTCCCAGCCTCGTGCTGGGCCTGCCAGGGAGCAACAAGGGGTCTTTCAGCCTCCTCCCTTGATGTTGTGGGTCCCCCCTTCTGCCCACGCTGCAGCCCCAGGGCTGTGTCCTATCCCACCCCATTCCCTGCCCTGGACTCACCCAGGCAGCCCTGACAGTGGAGGAGGGTGTGCTGCCTGCTGCTGGCACCCCCTTGTCTCCTGCCCTTTGGGAACAGGGTCCATTCTGAGCCGGGGCCATCCCTGCGGCCTCCTGGCTCGGAGCAGCGCCATCCCCTCCGTGAGCAACAGCAAAGGGGGGAACTGCCTCTGTCCCCCCCCCCCCCATCCCTCCTGCCCCATGCTGCCCCCCTGGCACCAGCCAGCCCAACCCCCAGCCCTGCTACCTGGAGCTCATTAATCTTTCCTATTCTCTAAATCTCCAGGGTTTAGTGCTGAAGCTTTAACTTTTTTTTTTCTGATTCCATGTCGCAGCCCCTCTTCATGCTAAATAAAGGTGCTACTGGGGTCAGTCCTGCCAGCAGTTGCCTCCCAAATGTGGCATTTTCCTGGCCAAAACTTTACAGCTCCTCCCTAGCACCTTCAGCCTGTCAGTGCATCCAGGGGGGCACCAGTGCTTCACCCCCACTCCAGGCTCCAGCCCACCAAACCCCCAGGAGAAGCCAGGTTTGGAAAAATGAGGTGCAAGGTAGTGGCGGTGGGCAACCTTTATTGGGCCGGGACCCCCGGGGGCTGCGGCTGCTCCTGCCCCGAACACTGGGGAGGGGGGAAGAAAAAGCGTCCTACAAACTTTCTACAATAAATAGTTAAAATCGCGTGTTTTGGCCCGGTGTGGGGAGCGCTGCCGTGCCGCATCGGTGGCCAAGCACGGCCTGTAAAGCTGAACCGCATGGCCGAGAGGGGCTGGGCATGTCAAGGGGCTGCTCAGCTGCAGGATGCTCTGCCAGGACTCCTCACCGCTGCTCTCTTGGCTTTTTTCCCAATAAAACAAGGTTTGTGCAATGAGTGTCCGTATTCCCCACTGCTGCTGATCCTGCCGCATGATTTTTGGAGGCAGCTGAGCTCCGGGATGCCCCCAGGCACCGGTGGTGTGGGATGCCATGAGGCTTGTGGACTCTCAGCAGGAGAGCTCAGATGCTGTTGGTGGGGGAACACTGCTCTCCTCCCCGAGGCTGGCCTGAACTGGGGAGACCTCCCCAAAACTGCTGCTGCAGAGTGGGGCCTGGGGGGCAGCAGTGGTGCTTGTGCTCAGCTGGAGCCTGGAAACACAAACCCCAGCCCACCAGAGGGGATGGCTGCTTGCAACTAGGGAAGGTGTATATTTTCAGGCGGGATCCTCCTGGACAGCCTCTCCCCACCTCCCCCACCTGGCCGTCGCTGTGCCTGTGCCTGCCCTGCTCTGAACTCAGGGTGGCGGGGCTGGGTGCTCCCCGAGGATGCTGGAGCGGCTGAGGGCTGGGTATTGCTATGGCACATCTGAAACCCACCAAGGCTGGGGAGAGGTGTTTTGCTGGCTCAGCTGAGCTCTGGAGAAGGACTTAATTTCTCTCCGCTGCACTTGAGCACGATGGGATGTTGCTGGAGGTGCCAGCAGGGATGTTGGTGGCCCCATGGCAGCGCGGCTGGGCAGCATGTGGCCCCCACCATCACCCAGGGCTGTCTGGGACAGCACTCCTGGCCACACTGGGGGGAGCGGGGAAGCAAAGCGGGGTGCTGAGGCACGCACGGGGGTCACAGGGGCTGAGCTGGTGTGTCCCCAGCCCCGACTCATGCCTGGGAGAGGCGGACGGGGTAGGTGACCATGTTGAAGCTGTCCCAGGCGAAAAGCTGCCGCTCAGCAGGGTTGTAGTCCACCATGCTGAGGTAGCGGAAGCGGTTCTCGAAGGGGATGCTGAGGGCCCGGCTGGTGCTGGTGGCTGTGTTGTAGGCGAAGTTGACGGTGGCGTTGTGTGCCGAGTAGCTGCTGACAGTGTAGAGGGTGCCGCAGATGACAAAGGAGTTGGCCACCCCCCGCTTGCGGATGTTGGTTTCCCAGGTGCGCCGGATCTCCAGCGTCTCGGGGTCCAGCTTGGAGAGGACGATGGCCCCCCGGGCCTTCTCGGTGCTGTAGATCACCCAGAGCCCCGTCTCATCCACCGCCAGATCGATGTCGGTGTAGCCCCCCCAGGAGTAGGGGTACTGCCCGTGGTAGCCAGCGCCGGGGATCTCCCTCTCGACCGTGACAGCCTCTCCCCGCAGGTCGTAGCGGGCCACGGTGCGGGAGCGGCGGGGCTGGAAGAAGAGCCCGCCGCGGTAGATGACGGCCCCCGTGCTCTCCAGGGGCTGTGGCAGGATGTGCACCTTGGCGGGGTAGCCCCGGGCCAGCTGCTCGGCCGCCTCGTACTGGAAGAGCTGGCGGACCTCTGTGCCCACCGCGTCCACGCGCCAGGTGGTCTCCCGCGTGAAGGGGGGCACAGGCTCGGGGTCCTTCATCCACACACCGTACTTGCCGGCGATGGACTCTGCCCGGCCGAAGACGACAGGCTCCCCCACCCACACCAGCTCACCGCAGCCTGCTCGGGGACAGGAGGGGAGAGAAAGGGGTTATTGCTCGGCGGTGGCAGCGCCCGGTGAGCCCCTCGGGAGGGCCAACCGGTATTTGTGAGCAGCGGAGCACGGGGCCGGCCGGGCCGGTGGCAGTACCCGAGTCCTTGCTCCCTGGGCGGCCGAGTGCTGTCTCCTCCAGCAGCCGGGACACGGGAACCTCCGTCCTCTCCGACTGCAGTTCCTGGTAGGTGAGGGGCTGCGGGTCCCAGCGGGGGGCTGTGGTGGAGCCAGGTGCAGCGTGAGCAGGGGCCCAGCCAGCCCCCCTCGCTGCCACGCCTGCCCTCACCGTCCTCAGTGAGGGGCTCCACACCAGACTGTTGCCCCCCTAAACACCAACGCCTCAGTCAGGAGCCTGGTGCCTGTCCCACCGCAGCAGGGCACGTCTGTGACCTCCTGATGGGGACCCTGCTCTGCAGCCGCTGCCGCCCCCTGGGCGCGGGGTTTAATGCTCTTTGGCAGAAACCCCAATCCCTCCGGATTAGCACCGTCCCCTGCGGCCCCCCTCTGCTGCGGGGCGGATGATGGGATGAGCAGGGCTCTGGCTGCCAGCACTGATTTAAGGATGGGGAGGGGGTTTGGGGCAGTGGGCTGCGACCCTGCCGGGGTGCCCAAGAGCAAGGAGGCAGCAGTAGGTGCATCATGTGGGGGGCAGCAAAGGGACTTGACCAGCGTCCGGGGAAGTGTCAGTGGCAGGGAGACGGTGGCGGGGCTGCACAGGGGGTCCCGGCCCCGGCACTTACCTTTGCCAGGGCCACGCAGGGTGTCGCGGCCGGGCCCCTCTCTACCGGGGGGGCAGCGGGTGGCCCGCAGCCGGGTGATCTCCTGGGTGCTGGTCTCCAGCCGCCTCCCCAGCTCCTCTTTCTCCCGCTCCAGCCGCCCCTTCTCCTCCTCCAGCCGGGACTTGGCCCGCAGCAGCTCGCTGTAGGCAGCCTCCAGGCGAGCGGCCGGCTGGGGCTCCGGTGCCCCCCCCGCCTCGCCGCCCCGCGGCCCCGAGCCCCGCTCCCGGCTCTCCAGCCGGCTCAGGCGGGCGGCGAGGGCGGCCAGCTCGGCCCGCAGCTCCGGCCCGCCGCCGGCATCGGGGCAAGCGGCCTCGACGGGGCTGGCCACCGTGAAGGAGTAGGTGCAGCGGCCGGCGCTGTCCTCGGCCCGCCGGAGGAAGGCCGTCTCGCCGCGGCCGCCCAGGGCCAGGCCCCCCCAGAGCAGCAGCCAGGCCCCCAGCATGGCCCCTGCCCTCGGCGCCGCCACTCCGCCGCACGCCGGGCGCTGCCGCCCGCATTTATAGGGCGGGAGGGCGGCGGGGAGAGGGTCGGGGCGGCGGGGGGGGGACGGCCGAGCCGGAACCTTCCAGATGCCTGTGGCGGCGGCGGCTTTCGCCCAGCGGCAGCCGGCGGCCCCCCCCGAGGCCGCTGGCCGGGCTCCGGCAGCCTGCGGCCACCGCCAGCGGCTCTACTGCGGGGCCGTGTGCCAGGGACGATGCTGGGGGCCGAGGTGGCCGGACCCCCCCCGCTGCTGGCGGGGAGGCGCCGCCGGCCCCCGGGCTCCCGAGCCAGCGCGTCCCCGGGCCGGGGCCGGGGCCGGCCCCGCCCCCGCCGCCTCACGGCCCCGCCCCCGCCGCCCCACGGCCCCGCCCCCGGGAAAGCCCCGCCCCGCCCCGCGCCGCCCTTGCCCCCGGCCCGCCATCGATAGCTCGGTGCTCAGCGCGGCCGGCGGAGCGCCGAGCCGGTCGATGGGACAGCTGACTTGCCGCCGCCGCCGCCGCCGCCGCCGCTGCCGCACCGGCCATTTCCCGCCGGCCCGGCCCGGAGCGGAGCCCGGTGAGCGGGGTGGCGCTGCTGGTGGGGTCTTGTGGCCTTGCGGGGGTGGGGCGTCTCTATCTGGGCACCGGCTCCGCTTCCTGGCGGCCCCCAAGGCACCGGAGGGCTGGACCGGAACGGCGAGGCCGGGTGAAGGCGTGGGGGGCCGGTCACCGGCTGCCCTTGCATCCCCCCTCCCCCGGGGCCATTCCGTCCTTTCCCCCCACCCCTCCGGGCCCAGCGGTAGGGGCGCTCCGCGGCCCCGCCACCCGCCGGGCGCTCCCCCCGCTCTGCCGGGCCACGGCGAGGGGCAGCCGGGGCGCCGCCGCCGTTCGGGCGCCGGGCAGCGAGGTGACCCGGCCCTTCCCTGCGCCTCCCCTCCAGGCTTCTCCTCCGGGGCCCGAAGCCGCCTCTCCCGCCGGTAGAGACCATGCCTCCGAAATTCAAGCGGCATCTGAACGACGACGAGGTGACGGGCTCGGTGAAGAGCGAGCGGGTGAGTGCCGGTGGGGCGGGGGACCAGCCTGTCCCTCCGGTGCCGGTGGCCGCAACGGTGCCATAGCGGGCTATTACTTACACAGGGGTGCGTGGGGTAAGGTGCCCGTGGTGGGTAGGTGGGTGTTAAACACACCTTGGGGACCCCAAGGCCCCTGGCTTTGCCCCGTGCCGTTAGCTGCCAGGCCGGTGTATGGTAAGTTACAGCTCCCTTTGCCCAAGGGGCTCCTGTCACCACCTTCAGCCACGGGGCCTGGGAGCTGTATCGCTCTTGCTGGTGACATTTAGTTAGTGAAGGGACTGTCTGTGCAGCAAACCTCATCTGTGTATTTTAAAGCAACCCCCATGAGGAGACACGGCTGTTTTGAGAACATGTTTCAGTTCCTTTAGGCGGTGAGATCCCAGCCTGCTCTGGTCTCTCCACAGAACTTGGCCTGAGCACGTCGCTGCTCTCCTCCCCACGTAGCTGGCTGAAGGGCTCCTGTGAAGTTGCCCTGCACTCTACAGCTGAATTTTTCTCTTGTCACCAAGGTCCCCTGACGTTTCAGGCTTTGAGTACAGGTCAAAATAGTGCAGTTCTGGACAAGTGGATTTAACCTGATATGTTTATTCTGGGGTCGTAGTGTGCTAAAACTGAGTTTAGACTGTAGTCTAAAATGTTGCTACAGCTCACAATAGCTGTCAGTGAGACGAGGATCCCATGTTGCCACGAGCGGTTCGTTCATCTCTTGAAGGAGGCGATGGTTGAAACTATTGCACGGTCTCGCGGGTTGCTTCAGTTGATTGAGCAAATGTGACAAGCATGGAAATGTAGGTGAGCTTCAAAATAATAGCATTCCGCTTGCAGGTGGGAGCCTGAATTTATGCGTGGGGGAAGCAGCAGCAGCTGTTGGTACCAGAAAGACTGTCTGATGTGTTCCTAGGCCCACACGTTTAGTGTGCCATTTCCTGCTCTTGATTATTTTTGACCCTAAGTAGATGTTACTGGGAGCCCTCCGCTTGACTGGACAATTCACACCACCCTGATGTGAGAAATGAACTCTAGTAACGTATTTGTCCAAAACTTTCAGGCTTAAGTCAGAGGTTGCTCTTAAAAATCAGCCTTTGCGTCATCTGATGGGGTGTACTAGAACACAAATCTGAGCCCAGGAGGCTTTCGGCGCAAAGCAGAGGAGCTACCAGACCGCTCTGCTTTCCAGCCCAGCCTTAGCCTTTGCCTGCGTTGGGGGTTTGGAGGGGCCGACCCCTCTGGACGTGCCGTGCAGGGAGCCCAGCGTGTTTCCTTGCAGTTGTCTTTCTTGCACCTGCTGCCATCAGATGGCTGGAGAAACCACGTGCTCCAAATCAGGAGTGGGTCTGACCTCCCACGTGGGTGGGATGCCCCAGGGTGGCTGTAGGTGATGCTGATGTTTTCTGAGCAGCTGCCGTTGACCGAGTGCAGTTCTGGGATCGTCCCTCGAGCAGAGAGGGCCTGCCCTCCACAGCGGCCTGTGTGGGGGCTCTGCTCTGCCTGCTGCTTTCCAAGGCAGGGTTCACCATGCTGGCGTGCCGGTTGCTTCTGCGTCACAGGGAGTTGTGCTGATCCCTAGAATTGGGGTCTGAACCTGACAGACAACTGGCCATTGCCGCAAATCCAGTTTGGCTCAGTGGCAGAGGTGCGAGTTGTCCCAGGTCGGAGCTGCAGAGCTGTGCGTCGGTCCGTGCTTTAGAGAATTAGAAAATGCTGCCGAGGTGATAATAGCAGCACAGAGACATCCAGCTCAGCCCTTGGTCACAAGCAGAGAGAAACAGCACGACTCCAGACACCTGAAAAGTGCCGTCAATCCTCTCCAAAGGAGGGCTCGCGTGTAACCTGCAGTTGGAGGATGCTGGTTGCGTCCTAAGGGCTGGAAGTGTGTGTGTGAAATGGTAGTTGCTTACTGACGAGGTGGTTTGGTTTTCTTCTGTGTTTGCAGAGGAACCTGTTGGAGGAAGATTCAGATGAAGAGGAAGACTTTTTCTTGTGAGTTTCTGAACAGCTGCTGTAGGGAATGTGATGTCTTAACTGCCTACAGCTCCGAGACCGGAGGTGTCAAATACCAAAAGCTGCTCCCTGCCACATAGGTGGGGGCTTGGGAATCAAAACCTTTGATTCCTTTGAGTTGATCTCCCAGAGCCTTGGCACTGAGCGTGAATTAAGCCTCAATAGGTGTGACCTTTATAAGAGTGGGGTGTCCCACATATCCTAAGACATGGGAGGGGCTGATGGGAGGTATGAGAACAATCTTCTGTCCACAAGGCATTGCTTCTCTCTTGCATATCTTCTAAGTCTGGTTTAAAAACATGTTTTCAGTGTATCTCCATCCTGATTGCTCTCTTTTCTGCTTGCAGGAGAGGGCCTTCTGGACCAAGATTTGGACCCAGGAACGACAAGATCAGGCAGTAAGTTGTTTGTTCCTCAGTGTCACAGAGATATTTTATTCCGGCACTGCGAGCTCCTGCTGCTGTCTTAACAGAGTATTTCTATGTAGTTCTGAATATGGACATGGCTTGGGCTTGCATTCTTCTAATTGACATTTCCTACCCTACGTGTCCACAGCTCAGGGAAATCTCAAATTTGATTGAAGCTATCAAGAAATTGTCTGTTAACAAAGGCAAAGGGATAGGATTGTATCTCAGTAGCTTAGTGGTGTTTCTAAAGCCCTTGCTATATTCTGGTAATGACCTGTTCTGTGCTTTTATGAGGCTCTTTTTCTAGAGCATTAACTCAATTTTATTCTTCACTAGCACCATTTTTTATTGTTTCGTTGCTTTTTTTCTTCATCATGGAACTTCCTTCTCAGTGTTTCAAGAAAGCAAGTGGTTGGGAACATACCAGGACCATGTTTTCTGGGCATGTCCTCTGGCCTCCTCTTCTCCAGATAAAAACCTGATGAGCAGTGACTCAGTGGGTCAAAGCATCTGGAAAACAGGAAACCATTACAGCTGCAGGAGGATTACTGAGTGTATTAGGGCAAGAAGGAAGGAGTGAACACTCTGGATCCTTCTCCCATCGAGTCATTTCCTGGATGATGCTTGTTCTGAGCTCCAGTTTGTCCTGTCCTTTCCTATGAGGGATGCCATGGTGGTACTTAATGGAAAGCAGGGGGGGATATTTACAGACCACTGTTTTGTGTTGCACTGTTTCCTTTGCTGAGCTCCGTGGAGCCAGAACAGAGATCTGTGCAGGGACTTATGACCGGGTGGTATTCAGACTAGGTTGTCTTGTGTGCAGCCTGAGTGTTGCTCATCATTAGGGATTTTTTTCATGCCGGGAAGAAGCCAGTGCAGCTCTGAGATGACTCATTGCCAACGTCAGCGTTAGGCAGTGCTTGCTTGTGTGCCTGCTTGCCATGTTACCTTGAGGGGTGAAGTGCACTTGAGTTACACGAGAGGAGGCGGGTCAGTCACTGCGCCCTGACTTTTCAGGGGGTCTCTGTTCCCTCCAGGGTGTGAGGATGCTGTGGTAGAGGCGCACTGGTCCTTAGAGTTGAGCCAGTGTGGATAAAGCCTCCCTTCTAGGGCAGGGCCAGGCTGATCTGGAGTGAATGAGAAGGATGAGAATTGGTTTTATGAGTGGAGTCCCACCCCGGTAAAAAGGTGGAGATGGGGTGATGTCTATCCCTTCATCCTCCTCTGCTGGAAAGGAATTACAGAGTGTCTTCTGCCTTCTCTGGTGGTGGGGGAAAACAGGAGCTCTTCTGTTCCCACTGGCTTGACCAGGCAGAAGGGAGCAGGGCTTAGGTAGAGGATAGCACTGCAGCTGTGAAGGGGAAGAAAAATGAAACAAGAATTCACCCAGGAGCTGGTGGGTTCATAGGTGTGATGTGACTAATGCCCAACGCACAGGAGGCTTGCCTGTTGCCAGAGATTGCCTGCCTACTGGACCTGGTATGGAATATGTCCCTTGGGGTAGCAAGTGGCTACGTCCAGCTAGTATCTAGAGCATCTATTATAAAATAATATCTATTTTCTGCTCTCATCAATGTTGATTGCTTTGTTTAATAAGCACTTGCAGTATGCGGTCATCACTTCTTGTCACGGAGCTTGTTATTAAGTTTCTGATCAGACCGGCCCTTGTGCTGGATGGATTGATGCCTGGTTTCGTAATGATGCAGTTTGCTCTGGTTTCAGCAGAGGAGGGAAGGGGGTTTGGATTGCTGCTGAAACACTACAAGGAAAAGACATTTTAAGGAGGAATTTAAGCATTTGGAGAGCTGAGGCGTAGCTGGGCAAAGCTAGAGAGACTGTAGTTGTATGGGGCTGGAGGAATGAGGTGTGAAGATAGGTGTAAAAGGAAACTGGATGGAGGATTGGGTAAGTGGAAAAAGTGATGGGATTATGGGAGCAAAGGTGCAGAACATGTTGAATGTGAGGGGCGAGACTGGAAACTTTTCCTGGTTGTCGTTGGCAGCAAAGGGGCTTGGGTCAGGCTGGAGGGTTTGGCAGCAGAGACCCTCAAGGCTGGCTCAGCTGCAGAAAGAGATGGTGGTGAATACTGCAAACCTTGTAGGGGAAAGAGATGAGTTAGAGCCAGCAATAGTGGAAGGAGGAAGTGTCACAGTCCCCTCCATGCTGTGTTTTGTCCTGAGGTGTCTGGAAGTTCAGGCTCTGTTGTCCCAACAGCTGCTCGGTTGGCGTGGATGCTGCATGGGGTCCTTTAGGCTGCCTCTGAGACCTCCCCATCCCTGGGGTGGGCTGGAGCTGAAAGTAGCTTTTAACAGGCTTTTATCCTTTTCCCCAAAGTTACAAAGAACAGGTAAGGGAGAACTGATCTCTCTTCTCTGTTTTTGCTTCCAGGCTTTGTCCTGAATGTGTGTTGTAAGAGCTCTTAGTGCTTCTTTGGGGGAAGGTGGGACGTTCATCTTCCACCTGGGTTTCTTTTATTTAGAAAAGGAGCCTCTCATCACAGGTCATCTTTTCAAAAATGCTACTAAAATTGCCCCCTCTTCTGTGCTGCCTGACTTCCTGCACCGCTGATGTTTCTGCTTTCAGGTGCCTGTGCTGCTGGATTGAGGCTCCTGGTCGTGCTGGTGATGAGGCTCAGCACGCTGCTATGGCTCCCCAGGAGCCAGGTCTCAGTCCCTGTGATTCCCCCATTGCGCTGCTAAGGGTGGCCCCAGCATCACCGGACCCGGGGCTTGGCCCCAGTGGCTCTGCCTCTCTGCAAGCCCCAAGTTACGTCCCAAAGAGGGGGAGGGTTTGAGGAATGGTTTGAAGGCAAGAGTTGACAGCAGCTTCCCAGGGCCTGGCTGCTGATCGCAGGCGGTTGGTTGTACAGTGGACCCCAGCCATAGTCCAGGCTTTCATTTGAAGGTGATACAGAGACCGTGTTGTCAGGCACCATTGTTGGGTATAATCCTTTCAAGGACTCAAAGGCTTCAGGGAGGCGTAGACTGCTGTCTTCCTCACAGCCGGGATGAAGCAGCAACCTAAACCCAGGGATTTGTGGCATGGTTCAGCGCTGATGTCCCATTGTTGAGTACAGCAGGGCTTTTTGCTGGGCAGCCCCTCTGCAGAGAGCTGTGCCTCGGGGAGCGCTGTGCTCTGCTGGCCTCCTGCCTTTGCACCGTCCATCTGGCTTGGCTCTCCATCCTGTTCCCTCTTCCCTGAGGTACTGCCACAACGAGGGGTGTTTGGGTGTAATTTGCACCAAAATACATGGCACTATTAATATCGCTGGGGTGGAAAATAGAAGTGTGTCATGCTGGCTGTAAACAGCCAGCTTGGAGACAAGAAGTAGCCTTGAGCAGCACACCCCATGGTGTGTGCATGGCCTGTTTACGGTGTCTGAAGAATGCAGCACTGTTGTTAGCCCAACACCGTGACCAGCCCAGGGAGTTTTTCAGTAGCTAACCCGGTGCAGCCAAAATGGAAAGGCTTATTTCTTCCACTCTGGACAAAGCACAAGAAGAGAGGAATCTAAACCAAGCTAAGCGCCATTGGGTCTCCTGTTGTTGCTTTGGTGGTGTACACTTGCTGTCCTTGTTGAAAGCATCATATTTGCAGTAATTGGTAAGAAGGAGGGTCATGGGAGACATATTTTAGGCTTTTGTCTTACTCCCTTTCCTGGCAGGTATTTATTCTACTTTATTTCTCTTGGAAATCTGGCGGGAGTGAAGCACATGAAATGTATGTGTCAAAAGCCAATAGCTCCCTAACAGGAAATACGCTTCATATTAGAGGATTCATCCTCTCTTGCCAAATAAAACAAGAAAATATTTTCTTCTCGATGCGACTTGAGTTTCCAGCCTCAAGCATGCCAAACTAGTGGGAATTTTTGAATTTGTTCTGAAACTTCAGGGCTAATACATAGGCTGGGCATCTTTCAGCCCCCTCATGGAGATGCATCTCTTGTTTCTGCTTTCTCCCACCCATCACTGCTACAGAGACTGGCTTAAGGTCTGGTTAAAGCACTGTGTGGAGATCAAAGTTTCATTCCCTGGCTCGGTCTCTTGCTTCCTGTTTTTTCTTCAGGGTTCTCTTTTACATCAGATACCAAAAGGTATTGGGGTGCTGAAATGTGTCTGTGTTTCATGGGAGTTAAACAGCTTGACATTTGTGAGAGTTTAAGCTTTCATTTTTCTGTGCCTCCATTCTCTGTCTGTGAAATGTTTTGTTCTCCTGGGGGCAGCTAACAGCATGCCCAGGCTCTGGGCAGGTAGCAGAGGCACGCGGCGTTTCACCAGCAGCTCAAGTGGAAAGAGGTGGAATGCTGAGATGCAGCTTGGGCAGTGGGGGGCTGTGCTCCATAGGTGTCTCCCAAATGCTGGTACACAGCAGAGCAGTTTGAAGTTACATACCTTCCCACTCTGCCTCAAACGCTTTGGGGTGTCCTGGGACTGCAACAGCATCTCTCCAGGCTCTGACCTGTACTGGCAGGGCTACAGGTGGCCTTGCATTGCGCTGCATGTTCCTCAATGCATTGTAATCTTGTGTGCTCCTGCTTGTTAGTTGTACTAAGATAACTTAGTTACAAATCTGTTGTGGGAGGAAATCTCTTTATTTTGAAGCCAGTAAATGATTTTAGAAACATTTACATACTGCAAATGTAGTCTTCTGCCTGTGGAACTGATGTTTAAGGCCTTAGAGTTTTTGCCAAGTTGGCTCATCTGGGATAGCAGATGTTTCTGCTTTTCCTCTCTCGCCCCAAGCTATAGCAGCGTTGCTGGCGGCTCTGAGCCGGGACTTGTCTGTCGTGCCGAGGTAAGGAAACCCCCTCGCAGAACGTGCCTCCTCCTCACATCCTCACCCGCTGCCCCAGGGGAGGGCCACGGGGCTGTGCGTGCCCTGCGTGGGGTGGACACTTGGCTCCATAGGGTACGGCCACACATTCCCCAGGCAGCATCTGCCTGCATCCTCAGTACCACCTCTGCTCTTTCCCAACAGTGGCAGCTCTGCCCCTCGCCTCGTACCTTGTAAAACAAATAGTGGATCAGAACAGGCTCGTGGGCACAGGACAGGTTCCTGCTGAGAGGCGTTTGGGGATTATCTGTGCCTTTCCCCTCCAGATAAGAAACTCCTAGCAGGCGTCTGCCATCGATGTGGAAGGCAGGAGCTGCCACTGCACGGTGTAGATGCTGCTCCCATGGACTCTGAGATGCAGCACAGGGAAGGCACGTTCCTTTCTTATGGTGTCCTAAATAAAGCAAGTTTTTATGTGTGCTGCTGGAGTCCAGAATGTGCCATACAAGGGCTGTTGAGTCAGAAATTGGCTTCAGAGGTGTTGCCTGGTGGTTCCAGCTCTGGAAGCCTCAGTGCAGTGGTGCTGCAGAGCCTGACCTGAAGTACTAAGATGGGAAGCCCCTTCACATTCAAAGATCTGGGGCTCTTTCTAGAGCTTTTTGGGGAGAAAAAAGCCTTTTCTTTTAATGACTTTCCTTGCTTGTTTTTGGAGGGATAAGTCAATATGAGCAAGGCATGTGCTTTTCCATTGCAACCACTCTTGCTCGTTGCAGCCACTCCTCATGTCTGCGTCTCAGCACAAGCTGACAGGAGAAATAGGTCAATGTGAACCTATGTCTCTAATTAATTAATTAGAGGCATGGTGGCTAGGATGGAGCCCTGTTCCTGGTTCTGCAGTGCCCCATTGACTGGCCTTGGCCAAGTTGCTCCGAGTCTCTCTTGGCCCCGGTTTCCCAGGCCGTGGTGGAGGATATGCTGTCCTTGATCCAAGCGCTCTGAGCTTAGGGGCTGGATGATGGCTCTCTAAGTGGTGGAGTTGGGTCTGGTGCTGCTGTAAAAACCTTATTTTGGCAAATAACGTCTTAGAGCTTCTGCATCTGTGAGATGGCAGTGGGGAGGAGAGGGCTTTGCGTGGGTCCGAAGATGACGTGGCTGGATAATCTGGGAAGCAGGATAGTGTGGGTGCTAAGCAGGTGCTAAAGATGAGGCGCTGGCAATCCTCCTTCCCCTTGGGGACACCGGTGCTGCGCTATTAATAAGAGGTGCTTGTTTCTGTAATGTGAAGAGCTGCTGAAATGGCCTATTTGTGCTGCATATTTAGCAAATGCTGGATGCATTTTGATATGTTTGAAGAGCTTAAATGTTTTTAATCAAGGCAACCTAGGCTGTCAAACCTAAGACTTAGGCAGAGCGAGTGGCCTGGAGCTATTTCTGTTTTGTTGCCCTGTGTGTAGCGTTGCCTCCAAGACATCGCTGTTGCCATTTACTTTCTGGGAACGGTATGTCTCAAACAATGTATTGTCTCCCTAGGGCCTCAAGAAATTTCTTATTTTTATCTCCAGGAAAATAAAAGTGTATTAGCTCCAAAATACAAACCAGAATGTAGCAGTATTTTTCCACCAGGAGAATTTTTCTCTCTTACCAATGTGGCTTTTTTTATGGAGTGAATAAATGCATTTATAATAACCCTGCGGCTGTGATTTAGGCTACTTTTCACTGAAGCGACTACCCACAGAGTTGCGTAACTTATGAGAAGATGGATTATAATAACTTGGTTTAGTTCATATCAGCCATTTCTTTACTGTCCTTTTGATGCCCCTGGCATAGTGGGTTTCATTTAGCAACTCAATTCCCGGAGAGGGGAGTGCACCTTACTTTGATTTCACCCCAAGTTATTTAGCAAAAGTGTGGTGTGAGGTTCTGTGAAATCTGGAAAGATAAGGTGCGGTCTTTATATTTTTTTTTCCCCTTTGTGAGCTCTTCTGCAGCAGAGGTGCCCACCAACAGCGGTTAGTGCCTTTTCTTACTGCATGTGTGTGTTAAAGGTGTTAGGGTGCCCCACTTCAGCTGACTTCCCAGTGCTCTCTCTGAGCCCCTTGGGTACCCCCGCCCTTCCTGGGGTTGCCAGAGACCCACCCCAGGCCATGCTGTGCCTCTAGCTTTCTCTGCATCCCATCAACCTGCCTCCACTGTTGTCCCCTTGGATTTTTGTCGGTGAGCTCTCGGATCCCACCAGCCTGGGCAGCTCTGAGCGAGGGCCGGCGCTGCAATGCATGGCTGGCGGTGCTCGCTTCTGCTCCTCACGCTGCCTTTGCTCTGCTCTAGTGTCCAGAACCAGGTGGACGAAGTCATGGATGTTATGCAGGAGAACATCACGAAGGTGATTGAAAGAGGCGAGCGTCTGGATGACCTGCAGGATAAATCAGGTGCGATGCTAAATGCAGCTCTGCTGGCCCATTCCCCACATCTCTTCCCTGTTGCTGGGCCAGGTTACCTGGTTTCAGTTCAGAAAGTGCCTAATGACACACCTGGGCTTGTATTTCTGTCCTTCCTGGGAGTGGTGTTTCCCAGCCTTGGGCTGCAGATCTGACTTTCTGCCTCCATTCTCCTCTCTCTACCTTCGCCTTCTGCTGCTCTGCGCAGAGGTGTTTTAGTTTGGAGGCATTTGGGTGCTGTGATCTAGTTGGTCCTTCAAGTAAAGGTAGATTGGTCTGTCTCCCAGCGGCCCTGGGGAGTTGTCCGCTTGCTTGCTGGCCTGCAGAGCAAATTCCTGTCCTCAGAGGGCAGCCAGTACAAAGGGGGCTCAGTGGGACTCTGTGGGACAGCAGGTCTGTGTGTGCTCTAGCGAAGGGCGTCATACTGGCATCTGCTGTGGCTTTGGTGAATCACGCTGTGGTTGGGTCTTTTCCCCTAATGCCGAGTTTATTGCTTAAAACTCAGTGGAGTTAGAACGAGTGGATGCTCTGACTGTGTGTGTGCTGCTGAATCGCCTCCTTTCTTTCCTTCAATAGAAAGTTTATCAGACAACGCAACAGCTTTTAGCAACAGAGCCAAGCAGCTTCGGAGACAGATGTGGTGGCGAGGTTGCAAGGTGAGCAAGGATGGGAACAGGCAGGGTGGGTTTGTGGAGGCCTGGTTACCCCTGCTTCCTGGGAAGGGATGGAGAAGCTCCACTTTCTAGCTGAAAAGATGCTGGAAGCCAAAGGCCTCCTTTCAGGTAGAAGCAGCTACACATGGCACCTGTGTAACACGCCTCTGTGCTTCCCTTGCAGATGAAGGCGATCATAGCGCTGGTGGCGGTCATTCTCCTGCTCGTGATCATTGGTGAGTAGCTCCAGGTCACCCCAGCCATTTCTGGCATTGAAATATTCGTGGCGCTCCACACCACGAGTGACACTGTGGTGCTGTTGTCCCTGGGGGAGAACACCTGAGCCACTTTCATCTGGCCCCACTCTGCCTTAAGCGGTCAGAAATGGTGCCTGTAGGCCACTCCATGCTGCTCTTCTGCAAGCTTTAAATGCAGAGGAGCAGGCTCAAACCAAATCCTACTGACCATGGCCAAAGAAAGCCAACATTGCCCTGCCCTGCCAATGTTGTACCCATCCCGGGTTGGTACTGACTGATCCTGAGGCTAGTGGGAGTAGATGGAAGTCTTTCAGACTGGAGCAATGTCTCCCAAAGGCCTCTCCACATACATCAACCAGATGGTGTGATGGGTCTGATCCCTGCAAACGCTTCTCCCCAAAGCTGCCAGGCTGCTTAATTTTCAGCAAGTAGCTGTTGTGGCTCTACTGTTGGTCCCTTCCCCTGCCCTCTGCCCTTCCTGCTCAGCCTGGAGCTCTCCAGAGCAGAGATGTCGCTGATTTCCTTAGCAAACGGGTAATAACGACCAGAGCGTGTTTCTTCCAGGCAGAAGTAATAATTCATCCCCCTGTCTGCAGAATGAAGTGCTCCAGGGGTCCCAGCAGCCCAGCCCGGCAGTGCAGCTCTTCTGTTCCACTGGGTCCGGAGGGTTTTCCTCCCACTGACCATGGCCAGGGGCAGCTCTGTAACAGTCCTCGTTACTTCAGCAAAACCGTTGCGGCCTGTTGTCCTGCTGACACACAGCCTGCAGCGGGAGAGGCAGAGCTGGCAGCAGGGTGGGAGCGTTGGAGAGAGAGAGAGAGACTGATGGAAAATCCCATCTGGTTTAATTTTGGGAAGCTGGAAGGAGATGAAGGTGACAGGAAATGTTGTCTAGCGTGTGTGCGGGCAGCAGATTGCATTAGCTTGAGCTTGGAAACACACTTTCCCTTGCAGCTGCTTGGTGTTTGTCACTACAGAAATGGGGGGGATCTCTCTGGCGGGGATTGGTGTTGCATGCAAAGGTGTGCGGCTGAGAGCTTGGTTTCTTTGTGTTTTCCAGTACCCATAGTCCTGAAGTATCATACCTGACGGGGCAGCTGGAGGCTTCGGTGGAGCTGGCTCTGGGATAACCAAACTGCTGTGTAATTTAAGTGAGATATCTGTATATAGCTTTGAAGTTGTTTTTCTCCAAGGAGGGAGGAGGTGGCGGCAAGTAGCCAGTTCTAACAGAGCGTTTTAAGAACTGCCAAATGACCCTTTTTTTTGGTCGAGTACCTGCTCCTACTGTCAGACTTTTTTATAACAGAAGATTCAGTTCCCAAACCGCCTGTATTGTGGAATTCCGGGTCTCTGGTTTGGAGCTGGCTACTTGCCACTATGGTTTATCTGTATATATGGTTGAGTTCTAATATTAATAACAATACCATGTGAATAGTTCCCCGCTGCCTGCTGTGGAAGGCAGAGGGGGCTCTGTCCTTTCATCGGAGCAAAGAAGGGGCAAAATGTCTGAAGAGAAACATACCATTATGTTACAGGGAACTGACCCTTCTGTGGAGAACTGCAAGGATGTTGTTTCTCTCTTGTTCAAAAAAAAAAAAAGGAGAAAAAAAGAAATAATTAGATTCTACAATTCAGAAGACTTTCTGGTCCTGCCATGGGAATGCACAAGCTCAGTGTTTTAAGTATTGCTGCTTACAGCTGTGACTAAAGACATTCCAGTAAACCTATTTTTGACTGTACATCTGGAGTTCCTGCACGTCTTCATAGTGTTCTGGAGGACATTCAGGGCTCTTTTCTGCAGGGATTCCATGGGAAAGTTCTGTTTCAGTGTTTTCTTCACCAGAAGCAAGAAGTGTGCGTAAAGCCCAGCTATTAGCCCAGTGATATGAGAGACACAGCAGGAGAACAGCAGCTCTCCTGAAACCAGTCCAGGGTGAACAAGTCTGCTTCATATTCAGAGCCCTTCACCTTGATGTGGTGGTTGCAGTCCTGAATGCCAACCCATTTCGCTTCCCTGTGATCCAGTGTGCTGGGGGTTGTTCCCAGACAGATGCACTGGGGTGCTCAGGGAGGTGTAGGGGCCCCTGTGCTCAACTAAACAGGAGCTGATGTCCTCCATCCATGGGTAGG
Source organism: Strix aluco (assembly GCF_031877795.1). Classification (NCBI taxonomy): domain Eukaryota; kingdom Metazoa; phylum Chordata; class Aves; order Strigiformes; family Strigidae; genus Strix; species Strix aluco. The sequence goes on along the minus strand of NC_133938.1, from coordinate 28,817,273 downwards.
ACTGCTGCATGTTGGCTGTTTCCATCCTTGGTCTCAGGTGTCAGTGGCATTTCTGTCTGCCCTTTATTTTTGGGACCCTCATTCCTTCCAGCCCTGAGCCTGGGACTTTAGCTGAGCTGAGATCAGGCTCTCCTGGTTCTCCTTCTGCTGTCTCTTTTCTGATGAGAGAAGCATTGTCCTGCTTAGTGTGTGTCTGAAGTGATGTTGGAGAGGGGAAATGTGCCCCAGAGAATTCCCAGCTTCCTCTTCTGAACCTGCCCCTAGGACCTTGTACGTGGTTTCCACCTGACTGGTGGTGCTGTTACATGCAGAGAAGGGGATTAAAAGTGAACACAGGAGGCTGGTGGAGGGTTGGATGTGATTATAAGCACTGCTTGCCCAGCTGGAGTATAAATAGGGCTTTTCCCTTCTGTGGGCCCTGGTGTCTCCAGCTGGGAACCAGAAAGCCAAGCTGTGTTTTTCCTCCTGAGGTGTAGCCTGGTTTTAAGATCATGTACCCAGTGGAATGGACAAAAATCACCTTGCTTATGCCTTTGGCTACTCGCAAGGGAACAAGAGGGTGGACGAAGAGGGACTGTGTTTGTCTTCAGGGGGGCTGACGGTCTCGCTGAGCTATCGGGTACCTTTTCCTGCCAGCTGGAAAGTGAGTTAATGGCACTGCGAGCCTGTGGAACAGCCGTGCTGTGCCTGCTCTGGCCTGCCTGCTAGGGCAGGCTTTTACTCCTGCTGGTGGAGATTCCTGCCGGTACCTCTGGCTTTCTCTCCCAGCCCCATCTTGCTGCCACTGCTGCTGCCACCTGCCGCAGCAGCGCATCAGGACTTCGGATCCCTGCTGGCACCAGATCTGAGCAAGAGAAGGTAGTTTTGCAGTTGCTTGCTAGAGGCAAAGCCTGGCTTTAAAGCTGGGTGCCTTGGAAAATGGATGCTGGTAGGATGAAGGCTTCATGGCAACCCTACTGTATTAAAGAACTGCTTATAGCTGCTGAATTTGGGAGCTGCTGCTTCACCCTCCATAGCCCTGTCCCTGCTGCGTTCGGCCGTTCCCCGTCAGCAGCGTGTCCTTAGGCAGAGTTTCCAGATAGCATTGAACTCTCTTCAGTGCAGGCACCAGCGTACCACCCTGAGAAGTGCTGCAGTGACCACCCTGCTGGCAGTGTGCCGCTTCGGACAGGCACAAATGCTTTCCCAGCTGACCCAGAACCATAGAAAAATGAGGTGGCAACGTTAGCACCCCTGACCCTGGACTGTTTGTGTCTTGTACCTGCCTCGGACTCGTCCTTTGGTATCAGCAGGACTGGACCAGGCCCACCCTAGGCAGCCAAGCACAGGCAGCACACTCTTGCCCTGGGAAAGCTGGCTTTCCTCAACAGCTTTGCCAGAGTACTTTTGCAGCGTCTCCCAGGAGGTTGACGTACAAATGGTTGTACTTGAGATGCAGGGCAGGGAAAGCTGCCATGGCCAAAGCCTTCAGCACGCTTCCCTGGGTTGCTAGGATTAGGTGTTGATCAGTTTTAGGTTCAAGTCACCGAATGTGGGGTCATCCTGACCACAGACCTTCTCAAAGGACCAGCTCTGGCTGTGAGAGGCACCACCAGCAGCAAATCAACAGTCCTGGTCAGTAACAGTAATAGAACTCATTGAGCAAGTTTTTATAGATTTTTTTTTTTTTTTTTTTTTTCCTACAGCCAAAAAGACCATTACAACATCTGGTCTCAAGTACATTATAGAGCAGGCATCCTTATGTTCCTTCAAGATACCATGGTCTTTATATTGCAGCCAGTGCCGTCCCACCCTGGACTGGTGACAGGGAGAGCTCTAGTGAGTGGAAAGGGTTGTTGTTTCCAGCAGTGTCTGCATGCTTTGGGGTTGGTTTTCACTTGGGAGATGTTATCAAGGAGATTGTACAACAAAAACAATTCATTCACCCAAGCATAGGGTCTGTTTTATCCATTCCCTCTTTGTCCAGAAGACAGGCCTCTTCATTAGCTGCTGTTTTCCAAATGATGGCATTTTTACAGGAACAGCATGTTTTGGCTGGAGTGGTGCGTTCCTGTCGCAGGGCTGGTTCCTCCTCCCAGGCTCGCTGGTGTGACCCATGCAGCGAGACCTCGGGGTCCCTGTGCCCCAGGCCACAGGGGCTGCAGGGATAGATGTCTGCAGCTCTGACACAGGTGGGGAGAGGCCTCCCTACTCCCAGCTCTGGGAGCTGGCCAAACCAGAGGGGAAGAAGGCCCCCTTGAGGAGTCCCTTTGCAAAACAGAAGCTTCTGGGGGGTCTGGATGTCAGGAGGAGGCCTGGGTACCATTGTGGGAGAGCTCCCAGGACCCTGCTGCTTCACAGCGTAGTGCTCCCCACCACCGTTTGTCTGCGGAGCTGTGGGCTTCGCTGACCCTTTCCCTTAGGGCTCCACAGCGGCAGCTGGGCCCATCTCCTGATTCCCGAGTCCAGCTGGTTTTGCTGCAGCCGCCAGCTGGTCCTGCAGCTACCTTGACAAAGATGGGTCACTCCTACGTAGGAAATCTGGTGTCAGAAAGTGCAAAGACGTGCCCAAGGTCGGGAAGTAAATAGCAGCAGCCGTTGGAGCACAATCCACTGCCCGATTCCCCCAACTACATGTGATTCTACTTCTGGGCAAACAGGGAGAGGGATCCTCCGGCCGCGGCTGCCAAACGCTGGGGAAGTAAACAGGGAGGCGGCCGGCGGGAATAGGGCAGGGACAGGGTCGCCCCCGCCCCGCTGGAGGTGCCGGTGCCCGCTGTAGGCCGGGCCTCAGCCGGCGGGGACCGACGGCCGCGGGGCCTGAGGCGGTGAGGGGCGGGGGACGGGCCCCGAGGGGCGGGCCTGGACGCCACGGCCGCCATGGTACCCGCGCTCCGCCCCGCGCAGCTCTCGCGAGACTTTCCGGGACGAGGGCCGCCCCCCCCCCCCCTCCCGCGCATGCGCACCGGCGAGGGGCAGGAGCCCTCCCGCAGGGACCGGAAGTTGCGTCTCCGAGGCACGGGCGGAAGCGTTCCCCATTGGCTGGGCCTTGCCGGCCGCCGGTGATTGGCGGCTCAGCGCGCAGGTGCGGCCGCCGCGCGGGCTGGGGATGGCGGCGCCGGCCCGGCGGAGCGTCGTGTTCGTGACGGGCAACGCCAAGAAGCTGGAGGAGGTGGGAGGAGGCGGTTGCGTGGCAACGCGCGGCGGCGGCCGGGGCCGGGGCCGGGGCCGGGGCCGGGGCCGGGGCCGGGGCCTGACGGGCGGGTTTCCCTCCATTCTCCCTCCGCAGGTCACTCAGATCCTGGGGGACTCCTCTCCCTACACGCTGGTGGCGAAGAAAATTGACCGTAAGTTGGCGGCGGGGCCCGGGGGGACGCGGTGGCGCGGCCCAGCCCGGGGGTCTCCTCAGCGCCGGCCTTTGTGTTCTCAGTGCCGGAGTACCAGGGGGAGCCGGACGACATCTCCGTGCAGAAGTGCCGCGAAGCCGCCCGGCAGGTCGCTCGCTTTCTCCTTCCCCTTTCCCGCCGATTGGAGCGGTGGTGTGGGTGCGGGAGCTCCGGGGCACCCCAGCCCCGGCGGGGTGGGAGGCAGATGGGGGCATCGGGGCTTCTGATCCGGCCCTGAGGAAAGTCAGGGACACATCCGGGCCTGGCCTGGCCTCGCTGCACTCCCATCACCTGGCTGTTCCTGGCCTGTGCTGGGTGATGGGGAATTCTCACTGGTTGCACAGTGCTCCTCTGGCCTCTTGTGTTCCTCAAGCAGCAGAAGGACATGACAGCTCCTTCAGTCCAGCCCCGGCAGTTGTGGGACACTGAGTTTTCTGTCAGCTGGAGCTTCTGATGGATCACCTTCCAGAGCTGTCTCTGGGATGGCTGTCTTAAAAGAACCAAGCGAGGATTTGGACTCAAGGAAAATGCAGGCATGCCCCCAGGACACAGGCTTTCCCTCTCCTTGTCCCACCATTCCGGCCCACCAAGAGGGCAGGGGTGTTCAGTTCTGTTCAGTTTTCTCCATGGAAGATCTTACCCTCCATACTTCAGCCACTGCTGCCTGCCTGGGGCGAGCATGGGTTTGGTTGTGTCTGTCTGCTGTGGATTGCTTCTGAAGTGAAGAGCTCTAGTGACTCTGGATTTTTGTGATGTTCCTGTTATTGTGGAATCATAGCAATAGAATAGAGCAAAAAGCTGAGTTTGGAGGCAGTGCCTTCCTCTAGGTCTAATCTTTCCATCTCTTGGGCTTTTGCTGTAGGTTCAGGGACCTGTTATAGTAGAGGATACCTGCTTGTGCTTCAATGCCCTGGGGGGGCTTCCAGGACCCTACATGTAAGTAGGAGGGGATGTGCTTCACTCTTCGTGTCCTAGACTTAAGAGCACAGGCTGGCAGGGTGTGCGTCATGGGGGATTCTCCAGGCACCAGTAGGGTCAGGGAGGTGATTACTGGTCTGTGTCCTTGGCTTCATCCTGTACCCTAGGGACTGGACTTAACTCCTTGAGCCCTGCTGTAAATCATGGTGTAGGACAACACAGACAGACCTGAATTATTGGCTCTGGCTCCTTATCTGTGGTGCCTGCCCTTGGAGGCAGCTTGGGAACCTGGCCCCACAGCGAGCTCTGCATAGTTAAGGCACTGTGTGTTTCAGCAGGACTGTTGGATGAGTGTCCTATAGGTTCTCATAGGGGCTGCTTTAATCCAGCTAATAACAAAATTATTACATTACAGTATAACTCCTCTAATAAAATACTTCCTTAGCTCCTGGAATTAACTTTTAGTGTGATTAATTCTTCCAAACTATCTTTGCTGAGCTAAGCAGAGACATAAAAGCTTTATATTTGAAGTTGGCATTAGAACTGGGTGTAAGATGTGAACAAGTTGAGTCAGCATGTCATTGCCCACGAGTAGAAACTAGGTTGTTTACATAGACCCCAGTAATGCAGTAAATTAAATACCCTGCTGTTGTTTTCACTGTGTCTCATTCAATTTAAGAGCTAAGTTTGTCTTTGTTGGTAAATAGCCTAGAATGAAGTGATTTGACAGCACATTTAAAGGGCTATGGAAGTGTAGACAACAATGTCTTAAGGATGCCTGTATTTCTGAGAAATACAGCAAGTAATAGCAAAAATTCATCTTCCCTCTTTTCTTCCCTTTCAGAAAATGGTTCCTGGAAAAACTCAAACCAGAAGGTACTGCCTCCCATGTTACTGCTCTGCATGTAACTCGGTTCTTTCCAAATGGAATGGATCCCTGCCTGTGCTGGGTTCTGCTGAGTGTGCTTGCCCACCACGCTGCCCATTTAATAGCAGTTTTCTTTCCTGTCTGTCCAGCTCTGACCCCTCGTGTTCTCTCCTTGAGCCTGTTCTGTGCCCTTCATGGGATGTTGCTTTGCCTCAGTAGCTTCACCATCATCCCTGGCTTCCCAGACTCCTGCCTCTGCAGGCTGGTGGCAGGGCTTGTGGGAACTTCTTGTCCTGTCATCAGTGTGACCTGGAAGACCTGCTGCTCCCTTTAGCTTTTGTGCAAGCCCCTCTCCGCTAGTGCTCACATCCCCTGGTGTGCAGTGACTGCCTTTGATCCCTCGGTTAAGAGTGTGACTGCAAATCCCGCACTGGCATCACGAGCATGAGCATTAATCATGCTAATTCAGAGTGGGCTTTAGTCCTCTATGGTGCTGCACACTCATTTGCTTCCACTCCCAAATTACACTATTAATGGGCCCTGCAGCTCACACAGTGTTAGGTCTGATCCCTTTCATACAAGGGACTGGGCCAAGAGCACCTTGTGCCTGAGCCTTGGCACCTCCCATAGTTCTTCCTCTCCCTCGTGGGTGTGAATGCAGAATGCTCCCTTCATCCGTCTCTAGGTGGGTGTGTTGTGCTCCCAGGGAAAGGCAGTAACACTGGGATCCTTTCTGTGTCGCTCAGGCCTGTACAAGCTGCTGGCTGGGTTTGAAGACAAAACTGCCTACGCACTCTGTACCTTTGCCTTCAGTACTGGAAACCCAGAGGAGCCAGTGAAGCTGTTCAAAGGCCAGACTCATGTAGGTGTTGTGCCTGGGGAAGGGAACATGCTGAGGGGGAGGGCTGTAATGTGAATTTTGTAACACCATTGGATCTGAGGACTATTTTAGTGGCCCCTGGGTCACTGAATGCCCTCGGAGCTTCTCTGTGTTGGGCACAGGCTGAGGGAGAGCACAGCTGGTGGGCGGTAGGTGCCGAATGCTGCAGCCCTTTTGCCCAGCTGTACGTACCGAATGCTTTGCACGTTACCTCAGGCTCCTCAGCCCTCTCCTTCCCCTCTGGCAGGGTTGGATTTGAGTGCAGTTGTTAGCTCTGTTCATTGGGGAGGTAAAGGGGCTTTCAGCATAGGGCAGCATGATGGAGCACTGATTTTGGAGCTGCTGACTTTGGACATGCCCTGGGAACGAGGACAGCACCACACAGCCTGTGGTGGCCACAGCGTGAGCTGGAACTGCGTATAGCTCTTCAGTTTGTCTCTGAAATGCAACTGCGAGGGAAGTGCTGCAAAACCGTGGTTTATGGGGCTGCTTTGCTTTCTCGTGGCAGGGGATGATAGTAGAGCCCAGAGGCCCTCGAGATTTTGGCTGGGATCCCTGCTTTCAGCCCGACGGCTACAACCAGACGTAAGTGGTGTTTTACCTACAGCTCTTTACTTAAGGAAAGTTAGGGTCAGGATTGTGTGTCATGAGGAAGGGTGGCAGGGAGAAAACGTCCTCGTGGATCTGAACGTGCTGGGTGTCGGGGAACCCCCGGGTCAGGGTGGGGGTTGCTGGCCACTGCAGTTGAGCAGGGAGACAGTGAGCAGAGGGTGAGCTCTTGGTGACTTGGGGGGACAGAATCACAGAATCACAATATTGTCTAGGTTGGAAAAGACCTTGAAGATCATCCAGTCCAACCATCAACCCAACATTAACAGTTCCCAGCTACACCAGGTCCCTCAGCACTAAGTCGACCCAACTCTTAAACACCTCCAGGGATGGGGACTCCACCACCTTCCTGGGCTTTCTGGTCATAACTGGACACACCATGTGGATATTATACAAAAAAAGATTAACTTCCATTTTTAAGCCTTTGGAAGAGGCTACTCGCAAAGAAAAAACACACTTTAGTGAAATAGAGGTGCTGTTTATGAACACAAGGATTTGCTATTTTCTGTGGTCATTTAAGTTAATTGTAAAGCAGCTTCTTCTATGCACAACCTGCCTAAAACCCCAAAGCAGCCTGCTTTTACTTCAAGGTTTCTGAGACCATTTATTAGACAAAGTCTATACAAAGTCTTAATATCTAGGTGGTACTTTTCTAAAAGTAATAGGAGACTTGTGATTTCTCCCACAGACATGTAAATTAGTTATCCCATATTTGTTAAGGTCAGTTAAGGACGTGTGCTGTAGCGTCTCTGCTGCTGAGACTTGTGGTTTCTCTCCCCTCCAGCTACGCCGAACTGCCCAAGGCAGTGAAGAACTCGATCTCGCACCGTTACAGGGCGCTGAGTGAGCTCTCCGCCTTCTTTCTTCAGAGCAACTCGACAGAGCCCCGCTCTGGTCCCAGCTAATCTCCCTGGGCCGCGGGCGCCCGGGATTGTCCGTGTCACATGCCGCCCCGGGAGAGCTCAGCTCTGCTGCGGACTGTCATTAAAGCTGCTCCTCTTTTGAAGCCACTGCTACCGTTTTTTTCCCCGTTGTTGCTTCAGAAGCGCTGCGCAGCCCAGCAGCTCTGGGTTATTTAGGCTGCACATCTGTGCCTTGCGGGGGACTTGCAGGGGCCGCGGCATCTGGTTGGGGGGGGGGGGTGTGGGCCCGAGCTGGGTGTTCCCTGCTGCCCTGTCAGAGAGGGACCTGAGGGTGTTGATTGACAGTCGGCTGAACATGAGCCAGCAGTGTGCCCAGGTGGCCAAGGTGGCCAATGGTATCCTGGCTTGTATCGGAAATAGCGTGGCCAGCAGGGACAGGGAAGTGATCTCACCCCTGTACAAGGCACTGGTGAGGCTGCACCTCGATTACTGTGTTCAGTTTTGGGCCCCTCATTACAAAAGAGACATTGAATGACTCGAGCGTGTCCAGAGAAGGGCAACGAAGCTGGTGAAGGGTCTGGAGCATATGTCGTACGAGGAGCGGCTGAGGGAACTGGGGGTGTTTAGTCTGGAGAAGAGGAGGCTGAGGGGAGACCTCACCGCCCTCTACAGCTACCTGAAAGGAGGTTGCAGAGAGCTGGGGATGAGTCTCTTGAACCAAGTAATAAGTGATAGGACAAGAGGTAATGGCCTCAAGTTGCGCCAGGGAAGGTTTAGACTGGATATTAGGAAGTATTTCTTTACAGAACGGGTTGTTAGGTGTTGGAATGGGCTGCCCAAGGAGGTGGTGGAGTCCCCATCCCTGGAGGTGTTTAAGAGTCGGGTTGACATAGCACTTAGGGATATGGTGTAGTTGGGAACTGTCAGTGTGAGGTTAATGGTTGGACTGGATGATCTTCAAGGTCGTTTCCAACCCAGACAATTCTGTGATTCTCTCCGCCTGGGGAACAGCAGAGACCGCGGTGGTAGCGCGGAGCAGCGGGGCCCGGGCCTGGCGGGGGCGGGGCCAGCGGAGCGGCTAGCCAATGGAAAGCGGTCGGGGGAGGGGCAGCCAATCGGCTGCGGCACTGCCGCGTCCAATGGGCGCGCTGCGCACCCGGATGTCGTCAGCGCGGCGCGGCGGGCGCGCGGACACGTGCGGCGGGAGCGAGCGGCGGCGCTGAGCCGGCCCGGCCATGGAGCTGTTGCCGCGGAGCCCCGGGGACTTCGGCTCGGCACGGTACTGGGATCGGTTCTTCCGGCAGCGCGGGCAGCGGCCCTTCGAGTGGTACGGGGCCTTCCCGGAGCTCTGCCCCGTCCTGCACAAGTACGTCCGGCCCCGGGACAAGGTGAGCTCTGTCTGGTACCCAGCGCCGTGGGCCCGGGCCGCGCCTCGCCCTGGGCGGTGAGCTCTGCGCCGCCGCGTCCCGGCCTAAACGGCCATCGTGCGCGGTCACAGAGGATGCGAAGCCCCCGGTGTGCCGTAGTGGGAGGAGAGACCCCCGAGTCGCCCTGGTATGGGGAGCTCTGGGGGTTAAAACACCCAGATCATCCCAAAAGAGGTGCAGCAGACGCATCGCTTCTATGCTCATGTGACTTTTCTATATGGAAATGTTATCTTAGCGCCCCGGAGAGTGGGTTTGCAGGTGCTACAGGTGCGGTTGTCACAAAAGGTTCGTGGCCGTGCCTGATATTTGCTCATAAAACACTTTGGGGTGTGTTTCCAGGGTGTTCTCACCATCACGCTGCTCTTGTGCTGCTCCCCAGGTTCTGGTGGTGGGCTGCGGGAACTCGGAGCTGAGCGAGCAGATGTACGACATGGGGATGTGCGAGGACATCGTGAACATTGACGTCAGTGACACCGTGATCCGTCAGATGCAAGAGCGGAGCGGGAGCAGGAGGCCAAAGATGAGCTACGTGCTGATGGACATGCTTCAGATGGACTTCCCTGACGCCCAGTTCCAGGTGGTCCTGGACAAAGGCACGCTGGATGCCATCCTCACGGATGAAGAGGAGGCCACGCTAGCCAAGGTGGACAAGATGTTTGCTGAGATCAGCCGGGTCCTGCAGGTAGGAGGGCGCTACCTCTGCGTCTCCCTGGCTCAAGCCCATGTGCTGAAGAAAGCGGTGGAATACTTCTCCCAGGAAGGCTGGGTCGTGCGTGTCCATCAGTTGGCCAGCAGCAGGGACAAGCAGCAGTTTGTCCTACCAGTCTTCGTCTATGTCATGACAAAGTTTAGGAAGATCCCTGGCTCAGCACCGCAGATCCTGGAGATCTGCCCTGAGGAGCAGGACAAGCCGATGCGGGTGGAGAGTGCGGAGCGGCTGGTGGCAGCGGTGAAGGACAGGCAGCATTACGCCCTGCTCTGTAGCCAGCTGAGCAAAACTCCCTGCGGGGAGCAGGTTTCCCTGGATCTGTGTGACAAAGAGAGCGGGAAGCCTCGCTACACGCTGCATGTGGTCGACAGCCCCTCAGTGAAACCTTCCCGGGACAATCACTTCGCCATCTTCATCAGTGAGTACAGCCTCTCCTGCCTGCAATGAGATGGTGCTCTGGCCAGGAGCTGCAAAATGGCCAGCGGTCCTGGCGCCACTGAAATCAGGGATGGAGAGGGAAATAACCCACCTGTGTGTGGTTTGGTTAATGTTTTAGTCCTGGCTTTGTGGTGAGACATGTGTTTTCCTGGTGGTGCAAGCAAAGATCTGTCACAGAGCTTGCTGGCTGAGTGGATACCCGTCTGGCAGCAGAGGGATGCTGCCTGCCCTGCCTCCAAAGTGGTGATTCCTGCCTTGATGCTGGTGACAGCTGCCGTAGCACATCCCTGCATAAAGCCAGAGCCCAGCAGATGCAGCTGGAAAGGTGTCGCTGGTCTGTGTGGGCGTCCTGACTTACCAGGCCCAGCCTGCTCGGGGCTGCGCTTCGGTTTTGCATTTGCACCTCGCGGAGTTGTGTTGGGCTCTGCCAGCAGCACTGTTCCCTCCCTGTGTGCCTGCAAAGCTGAGTCTTAGCACAGCCTGGAGACAGGTTTTGAGGCCGTTGGGACACCCCCTTCTTATGAGGTGTGGCTTTTCCAGCCTCCTGCGTGAGCCTGCCCAAAACAGGGAAGGTCCTCTTGATGGTTGCAGAGCACAGCTCTAGGCATGCAGCGGTACCTCCTTGTGATGTCTTGCCATTCCCTGTAGCTCCTCTCTTGGAGGCCGGGGTGGTTTCTCAGGGACTGGGACTGGCCCAGACTGATGGCAGCCCCTTCTGCAGTCCCGCAGGGCAGAGAAACCGAGTGGCTCTTTGGGATGGAGGAAGGGCGGAGGCAGCTGGCCGCCAGCGCGGGCTTCAGGCGCCTTGTCACCGTGGCCCTGCACAGGGAGCAGCACTACGAGGGCATGGCGGGCATCCAGGCAGAGCTGTCGGGGAAGGTGATGGAGCTGGCCCCGCCGGGCCTCCCTGCCCGGCAGCAGGTGAGCCCCACCACCCGTCCCCCTCACTTGGCTTCCCCAAAACCAGGGCCAGACTGGCTCTCCACCAGCAGTGAGTCCCTCTTCTGTGAGGGACGCCAAGCTGCAATGTGTGAGCTGGCTGCCTTGGCAGGGAGGAGGCCGGTCTCAGGTGTAGCTCCTTTGTTTTTTATCTCCAACTGGTTGCCTCTGCTTGGAGGCAGGATTTGACGTGCCTGCATGGCACAATTCAGTGTGAAGTCCTTGCCCTTTGAAACCCAACATTCCAAGAAAACCAGGCATCCTGAGAGCATCCAGACCCTTCTTAATCTTAGCTTTAATCACTCCTGTCCCTTCTGTCTCCTCCTTCCTGCTCTAATTCTCCAAACCTGAGCTCTTGCAAGAAGTCTTGGGGTATTTTCTCCCTGTACCCCAACACATGTATATGGGAGGGAAGCTGGTGTCCCATGTGCTGGTCCCCAGCTCCCCTGTGGCCATCTATGGCACATCCCACTGCTCCCACACTGTGTCTGCTTTGTCCCAGCTCTTTAGCCGTGGTCAGGACATGAGGAATGCCAGAGTCCGTTCCTACAGCCTTTCCTTCCTCACACTGGTCCCCGTCCTCCCTGCAGGTGCCCTTCCTGTCTGTAGGAGGGGACATCGGGGTGCGGACAGTGCAGCACCGTGACACCAGCCCCCTGAGCGGGGAGTATGTCGTGGAGGACGTGAAGGGGGATGGCAGCTGCTACTTCCGACGCCTCATCTTCCTCCACAACAGGAATGTGGTACAGTCGGAGGCTCGCCTTCTGGCCCCCATGCCTCCTCCAGGTATGTGGGACAGATTGGGCAGCTGGGAAGGGGCAGGGGCCAAGGGTGACTTTTTAGGGTGGTAGAGAGTGAGATTGATATCAGAGGAAGATAAAAGTCCCGGTAGGAACTGCCTGCCTTGTCACGGGGCAGCTCTGGAAGTGGTTTTGCGCCCTGCTGCCTGCCTCGTGGGTGGGATGGGCTGGGGATGGCTGGTCCCCAGAAAGCATCCTTGTCTGCTGCCTTGCCTTACCAGCCGATGCCTCTTGTTCAGGCCAGAAGAAACGGAGGAAGGACAAGAAGAAACCCAGCCCCGCTGAGCCACCCGCAGCCATTGACAAGAGCTACCTGTGCTGTGAGCACCACAAGGCCATGGTCGCGGGGCTCTGCCTGCTGGGGGGCCCCGACCCCCTCCCAGGTGACGAGGCTGGTGGTGGGAGGCTGTGCCCAAGGCAAGCGTGGGGCAGGCGTGTGTGTGTCCCCATGCCCCAGCTCCTTGGAGAAGGGCTTTCCTGGCTGCGGCACCCCGTGTGCCCTTCCCAGAGCGGTTTGGGCAGGAGGGTGGGATGGGTGGTGTGAGCGGGGCTGTCCTGGTGACTCACCGAGCACTCTCCATTGGCAGGAAGCTCGCTGGCGGTGCTGGTGGTGGGGCTTGGCGGGGGCAGCCTGCCCCTCTTCATCCATGACTACTTCTCACAGGCCCACGTGGCCGTGGTGGAGATCGACCCCTCCATGCTGGAGGTGTCCACGCGCTGGTTTGGCTTCTTCCAGGGCGACCGGATGCGGGTGCACATCTCCGATGGCCTGGACTATGTGGCCAAGCTAGCGGCTGAAGGTACCATCTCGTGGAGCATCCCGGGTGCTCTGTCGAGGCCAGTGGGTGACATGCTGGGGACTGGGCTGCTTTCACCCTCAGCTTCCCATCCCTGCCCATTTCCTGCCATGTATCACGAGCTCCAGCCTCGCCAGGTCTCAGCAGCTCATAGGCCTGTCCTTGCCAACGTGTGCAGGGAACCTTAGATCTGCTGCCTCCCCCAGTGCTGAGGGCTGCTGCTGTGGCTTTCATTTGGAAAGAGAAACCTCAGGAGAGAGAAGCGTCTGTAACGTGGCAGAGGGCAGGTCGTCACCACCCTATTTGTTGCCTCCCCACCGTGCTTGGCTCATCTCTTTCCCATGGCATAACAAATCTCTGCTCTCCCTCCTGCAGCCTCAGCCCAGTACGATGCCATCATGTTCGATGTGGACAGCAAAGATCTCACAGTGGGGATGAGCTGCCCGCCCCCAGCCTTTGTGGAAAAGCCTTTTCTGCAGAAAGTTAAAACCATCCTCAAGCCGGAAGGTAGGAGGAGACATCTGGCTATGTCCCTGCAGCCAGGCTGGCAGGTCCTGTGCAGAGTTTGAGTAACAGGGCTGTGCTATGGTTTTTCATCCTGGAGAATAGCCACTGTGGCCAGGATTGCTGCATGGCATCTGCTGCTCCTGACAGATCCTGGATCCGGGTGTTTCAGTGGGTGTTGTGACAGCAGGGAGGAGTGGGTGGCCCGTGGCGCTGCTGGGTCAGGGGGGCTGAGACATCCTGGGGGACGAAGAAAGGTTGCGGGAAGGCAGAGGGTGTAGGCGGTACCTGGGAACAGATCATGTGGCCACCCATGACCCGTGTGGCAGCAGGGACGTGGACCTGGGCCAAGGACACCAGGGGGATGCTGGTCCTCCTCGTGCTGCTGCGGGGAAGATGTTTGCACCGGGGTGGCACCAATTCAGCTGCGTTCCCACAGGGAGGCAGGGAGCAGGGCGGTATATGTGGGATGGTTTGAACTCCCATTCCTCTCGTCCTGCTGCAGGGGTCTTCGTGCTCAACTTGGTGTGCCGTGACGCCCGGCTGAAGGAGTCTGTCCTGGCCACCCTCAGGGAGGTCTTCCCACTGCTCTATGCACGCCGCATTGAAGGGGAAGTCAACGAGATCCTGTTCTGTCAGCCCAGTCCTGAGGGCCAGCGGGACCCCACAGAGCTGGGGGCACGTGCCCAGGCGCTGGAAGGGGCCCTGCGGCAGCCTGGACGCCCCTGGGACAGCTCGTACGTGCTGGCAGACACGCTGCAGGCTGTCAAGATTCTCTGAGAGGGGCTTTGATGCCACTCGAACAAGAAACAGGTCCTTATTTGGGTGCTGTGGCCCTGCAGCGGAGGGGTGCCTGTGGCTGGGCCTGCCACGCTGGAGGGGCCGGTGCTAGCCTGGGTCTGCCTGAGGGATGGAACTGGCATGGGGAAGCACTCCCCACAGCGTGGCTCCCCGGGAAGTGGTCCGGGACTGTGGAGGGCTCTGCAGCCCAAGGGGCAGCGTTGAGGTGGTGAGCGGAGGAAGGTGCTGTGGGACTGGCAGGACTGTGGTTTGGGTCTGTCACCATTGCTTTCCCCTTGTGGGGAAGAACGTCCCTCTGACCATCCCCTTCCCCTCTAGCACAGCTCCTTCCCCCCACACCCGCCATGCTGCATCTCCCCACATCTCCAGTGTGGTGTCTGGCACTGGTGTCTATGCAGAGCCCCAGCTGTGGTCCAAGCCTGGTTGTGGATGTGTGTGGGTAGGCTGAGAGCTGTGAAAATAAAGTGCTCAGGGCTGCTCTGAGGCCCACAGTGTGTTGCCGGGCTTATTTCTGGAGTGGCCAGCACCCCTGGAAACCGTACGGTCACCTCAAGGGCACATCCTGGGGGCAGGCAGCTGCCTCTTGTACCCCCCTGCCCCCTTCCTGCTCACCTTCCCCAAACTGGACCCCACCATGTGCCTGCCCTGCTTCTGCATCTTTCCAGCCATCACCACTGTGACCCCCGGGGCCCCCAAGCCTCCTGCCCCCTGGGCCAGCAGGGACCCAGCCCTGTGCTCAGGCCCCTGGGCACACCAATCCACTCACTCAGCTGGTGCAGGTCAGTCTTCCTGCAGGATGAAAAGGCAGCAGGAGAGTTCCCATGGCACCCTATTGCTGCCGAGGTGCCTCATTTTGTCTCTCCAGAGGGTTTCAAAGCCTGCTCCCTCCCTGTGAAATTTAGCTGAAGAGCTGAGCTGTGTGTCCTGGCTGGTTACAGAGCAGCTGACCTGCTGGTGCTCCCACATTCATCAGAAGTCATTGTTGGGGGGCTTGTCTTCCCTGCAACAGCCGGTACCAAAATGAGTGAGACATGGTACCAAAGTGACCAGCTTGCAACACGTGACAATGTGCTCAGACACCATGATGCTTTGCCACTGATCCCACACCCTCACCCTGTGCTCCCTTCTGCTGCTGGCAGCCTCAGCAAGGACATCTTTCTGGCAGCTGCTTCCCAAAGCAAACCCTCCCCAGCCACCTTTCACAGCCCAGGGTGGTAACAACACACCTGAAGCAGCTCCAGGAGGGACCTGACCTAGCTGTTGGTGTGGAGGCAACAGCAGCTGCAGGAGCCCTCGCCAGCTTTGCAGCTCATGCACCCTGTCCCACCAGGGTGGTGGTGGGCTGCTGCTCATCAGCTTCTTCCCCAGCAGGACCCAGCTCTCCTCCACTTGTGGGAAATCCTCCTTTGTTTGGAAAGCTGAGCCAAGAGGGTGCGTGAGCCCGGGGCTTGCAGTTCCCCAGCCCCACAGTGACCATGGAAAGGGCACCCCATGAGCTCTTACCCCCTGAACTGATGGGAACTGCGGCCACTGTGCCATGCGAGAAACAGGGCAGCCATGCTGACAGCAAGCACGTCCCTCTGATCAGCGACTGACTGTATTTTAATTTGCCAGCAGGTTCTGCTTTGGAAACCGCTCTGCTCAGATCCCTTCTAGGATGCTCCCTGCCGTACTCACCTTCACACAGAGAGGGACAAATGGGTGCCCTACTTTCTTCCTGGGCTGGCCTGCTTCTATGCTGAGGGAGCAGATGCTTTTTTTAAATAAGTGCTTTTGATGGTTCCCAGGCACTTGCTCCCTGCCTCAGATAAAGGATGGCAGCATGGGCATGTGCTCTCCACATGTTGCTCACCACCTGGTCGCTCCTCTGCGCTGTAGTGTGTTTGGGGCAGCACGTGGTCACTGGTCAAGGGGAGAGACAAGGCTGGAGCTCAAGCTGGGTGGAAGTCTGCCTGCCCCCATGCAATTAGTTTCTAAAGCTCCTCTGTGATGAGCACTGTTTTGAAAGATACCCATTATCCATCCAGCTTAGCGATGGCAAATTTCTCAATTGGATCAGCACTGCTGCATTTAGTCTATTTTTAACTTAGTTTTCAATTCTCAACATAATTCCAATGACATAGGTTTGTGTGTGTGTGTCCTTTATCTTACCAAAACCATCTCCTTTCTTCCCCAGGAGGTCATACAAAGGCTGTGTTCATCCCTCCCTTGTCCAGTCCTGCCTTTCTGTTGTGTTTCCTAATCGCTGCGTAACGCCACATCCTGGTGGAAAAACAAAAGCCATCTATTAGAAACAATATAAGGATGAAATCTCAGTTCATTGCAGCTGTCCTTGCAGCTACTGACAGCCCTACAAGTTTGGTCTGGAAATATATTTCAGCTGGAAAACTGGCAAATTCATGAGTGCTGCAAATACCCGAAATCCTCCTCTGCAGGTAAAATGCTCCAAGGCTGGAATAATTGATGTGTAGTAAATATTTCTCTCCTGGCAGCCAAAACATGCAGCTAGTGTATATGTTTGGCAACTGCGTTTCTGTTGAGTGTTTTGGCAATATACTCGTGTTTACATCCTTTACTCCTCACTTCCTTCCTTTGCAGCGTAGGCATGCTGTAAGTGGCGGGATAGAAACAAGCGCTGCTGTCACTTAGCAACCTCCGCTGGCTTTGAGATGTTGACTTTCTTCCTTTCTGGATTTCCCCGTATAAAAAGAGATGGCCACGTAACTCATTGCGTGGCTCAGGTGTGAGGCTGTAGCCAGCTGAGGATGCTTTGGTCTGGTTGAGCCCAAATCCCTCTCAGAGCATCACATCCTTGTCCCGCTGCTGCTCCAGTGAGCAAGGCACTGGGAACTGATGGGTCAGCCCTGGGTTTCCTGATTTTGGGTGGAGGGATGCAGCTGGTCATGCCCAGCCGTGGAGGCTCTTTGGCCCAGGGTGACTCTGTGGCCAGGCAGCTAGCAGGACAGAGACACCGTGAGCAGGCAGCAGTGGGGTGCCACACATATACCCTGTATGGTGGAACCTCCTCAGGTGTCACAGCCCAGATCCCTGCTCTGCAGAAGGACTGGAAGCGGCTGGACTTCAGGAAGAGGGTGGAGGTGGATGGGGGACATACTGTCACCAGCTGAAAGTATGTCAAGCAGCTGGGAGATATTTTGCAGTAATAAAAGCTGCAGGGACTGAGTGCTGAGGCTGCTTCCCTCCAGCTGGGAAGAGCTCTGCTGGGGTAAGCCTGGCCCTGCCGGATGGGGATGCTGTTGCCACCCGGGCAGGGCAGGGTCACAGCACAGCAAGCGCTGCAACAGCCACATCCCGGAGAGTGGAAGTGGTTGGGAAGTGTTCTGTCCATAAAATCTTCCCTCGGGAAAGCACTTGGCTTGCCTGGCTTTGTGACCAAGGAAGCAAGCGTGCTGCCAGGCTGCAGTGAGGGACTATGGCTCTTTCCTGGGGTGCTCAGGGCTGCAGGGAAACATATCTGTGGGCTGCAATGCAGTACAGTGACCTTTTTCTACCCTGCAACTGGATGCACGTGACTAAAGGATGCAACTGGAGGTCCCAGAGTGGGAGAGAGGCCATCACACCGGACAGGACAGGGATTGGGGTGTCACTGTCCTGTGATCCATGAGTCAGCAGTGCCACATGCTGCAGGGGAGAAAGCGCCTCCTCTTTACAGGGGAAAATGCTGCAGCCACTCTGGCTTTCTTTCACCAGCTTTAATTCTATCTTTTGCAGCTTCAAGGTCTGAGCTCTCCTCCTGGCAGATACGCAGGCATAATGCTGACTGGTACCTTCCTGCCAGCACTGCAGAGCCAGGTGCTGCTGAGAACCTGGGAGCTCTCCTGTGCACGGGGCTCCTTGCCCACACCTCCTCCTGCTTTGTGCCCATCAGCTGTGTGAAAAGCTCTGCAAGACTCTGGGTTTGTATCTGAAGCAAGAAGGAGGTGAGGAAGGACCCTGGAGAGAAGATGATCATGTGTGAAGGAGCCTGCCTCTTCTAAATGTTTCCTGGGGGGAGGACTCAGCTGTGCTCTGCTTCCCCTGGGGTCCTGCCTGCTCTCCTGGCAGGGGAGCGTGCCTGGCTCTTCACTGCAGGCATCTGCAAATCTTCTCTCTGGTAGTTTATTTATAACCCATTTTTCATGAAGGGAATTGCACTGGTGTGTGTTTATAAAGTAGCCCGGGGACCTGATCCAAATGTCCTCAGTTTTAACGTCACGCTGCCTGGTTAGGAAGAAGTGTCTGTGGGCAATTTTGTGGGCTCAAATGCTACAGCTGCACCCTGAAGCCAGACTATTTTTGCTGTATATTTTTCTGGAAGTCAAGGCAGGACAAACTTGCTGTCTGTAGGCTTGATCTGAAATGCACTGCAGGCTTCGGCAGGGCTGTGCCGGAGCTGGTGACATCTGGAAGCAAGCAGACTGTGCTGATGGAGTGCCACCGTGGGGAGCAGGGCACCCTTCCCACCATGCTGGGGAGAGGTGGTTGGCAAAGGTCTTCTCTCCTTGCTGAGCCTGTCACGTGGCAAAAAGAAATGATAAATATTGTGGGGCACAACTGAGTGCAGGGTAAAAATAGAGCGTGTTTAGCTGGCTATCCAGTGAGCAACGCAGCTCTGTGCTCTTGGGGATCACACCTGGTGGTCCCCAGGAAAACAGTTTCTTGCCTGGCCCTCTGATGCTTGTTTGGGTCTTTTTTTTCAGGGTTATTCATTACAAGAAGCTTTGCAATGGTCTCTAGTACTACCTGTTTCTTTTAATTTAGCCACACTGAATCTCAACAAATTCAAATAGCCAGGCTGGGCTCCGCAGAGGTTTGGAACAAGCTGCTTGGAGAAGTCAGAAAAAACAGAGATCTGAAGATACACTTGGGTGCCCTTCCTTTCCTCGCTGCTCTCTTGGAGTGGTTGCAAAAATGAGCACCCTCGTGATAACACTGGCATGCATAATGAAAATGCTCGAGCCTTTTCAAGGAGGTGGGAAATCTATACTTGGCTGCTTGTGGCTTTTTTCTGAGGCAGAGAGTGGATTTTTGTAAGTGATGGAGTTGCAAGGTGAGTGTGGTCACTTAGCGGCTTTAACCCAGCTTCAACAGACAAAGTTTGATTTGGAAACTTCCCAGATTTGGGGGAATTCCTCAAACTTTTCCTAATTATAGATGTTTTCTTATTATATTTTTTTTTAATTGTGGAAGCAAACAAAGATGTAATTTAAAGACGTAATGGAAAGGACAGTTCCCTAGGTTATCAATTTGAAGGTGTGCATAGCGTTGCTCCCGAGGCATCGTGCTTTTTTTTAATCTTCATTCGTCTCTTGTGGAGATGCAATCCTCTTGCCAGGCTGCTCTTCTACCGATCTTAATTACTTCACTGGGGCAGCACAAAGTGCTCTGAAAATCAGACGAGGCGGATTTGGCCAGAATGCCCTACTGTTCTTCCCGACTTCCAGCCTCCGTAGAAACCCATGAACTGGAGGAAGGCCAGGCAGCTACTCTAGTGCCTCCTGGCATAGCCCGCTAGCTCAGGAGTGGGGAAAAAAATAATCAGGCTGCTAATTGGTATAATTATGTCAATAACCCCCAGGCCCCATCTAGATAGAAATGATTGCAAGGCTTTTCCCAGAGGCTGTGATGCTGGCGAGGTGGTCTAACCGCAGCGGCAAAGCCACTGCTAGAGAAGCCATCTCTGTGTTACGCCGATTAAAAACTTTTTAGCCAGAGCTAAAGCAAACCGTTCATTTGTTTCCAGGGTTAGAATTCAGTCTGTTGTAGAGAGTAATTTTTTTAGAATTATTGAGAGCTCTGGCCAAGAAGTTTTGATAATCTTCCAGATCGTTAGTATCTGTCAGCCGGCAGGATGTTCGCAGTTCCCTTTTGTTTTGCTTTTCACACTGAGTGAGGTCCGTGTCTGGTTTAATACAGAGGATAACTTTTATTGCTGCAGGACGCCAAAGCCCCTGTTTTGGATATTTTTGTGTTGTCACTGCTGCCAGTAATCACAGATAAATCTCATCTCTGTTGTTTGCCCGTGCTTTTAGCTCGGCCTCAGTATGCATTTTTAATTCAACCCACTGCAATGATGTGGCTCGGACCTTGTTATCGCTTCCTAGCCTGTTCCTGAACCACCCACCTGCTACCAGCCCTGCCAGACCCGGCTTCTGCCCTGACACGGGCCCAGGGAATGCCTGGCTGACCCTGGCTGAGCACTGGGGCCATTTGCCAGGGCCCCTCCTGTGCTGCAGGGACAGGTCGTGGTTCCCGCTGCGCCTGTTCCCGAGGCTCTGCAGAGAGACCTGGACAGGCTGGAGCGATGGGCTAAGGCCAACTGGATGAGCTTCAATAAGGCCAAATGCCGGGTGCTGCACTTTGGCCACAACAACCCCCAGCAGCGCTACAGGCTTGGGGAGGAGTGGCTGGAGAGCTGCCAGTCAGAGAGGGACCTGGGGGTGTTGATTGACAGTCGGCTGAACATGAGCCAGCAGTGTGCCCAGGTGGCCAAGAAGGCCAATGGAATCCTGGCTTGTATCAGAAATAGCATGGCCAGCAGGGACAGGGAAGTGATCTTATCCCTGTACTCGGCACTGGTGAGGCAGCACCTCGATTACTGTGTTCAGTTTTGGGCCCCTCACTGCAAAAAGGACATTGAATTACTTGAGCGTGTCCAGAGAAGGGCAACGAAGCTGGTGAAGGGTCTGGAGCACATGTCGTACGAGGAGCGGCTGAGGGAACTGGGGGTGTTTAGTCTGGAGAAGAGGAGGCTGAGGGGAGACCTCATCGCCCCCTACAACTACCTGAAAGGAGGTTGCAGAGAGCTGGGGATGAGTCAAGTAATAAGTGACAGGACAAGAGGGAA
This sequence comes from Strix aluco, assembly GCF_031877795.1. NCBI lineage: Eukaryota > Metazoa > Chordata > Aves > Strigiformes > Strigidae > Strix > Strix aluco. The sequence goes on along the minus strand of NC_133938.1, from coordinate 28,796,508 downwards.
TGGCCTCAAGTTGCACCAGGGAACATTTAGACTGGATATTAGGAAGTATTTCTTTACAGAACGGGTTGTTAGGTGTTGGAATGGGCTGCCCAAGGAGGTGGTGGAGTCCCCATCCCTGGAGGTGTTTAAGAGTTGGGTTGACATAGCACTGAGGGATATGGTGTAGTTGGGATCTGTCAGTGCTGGGTTAGTGGTTGGACTGGATGATCTTCAAGGTCCTTTCCAACCCAGATGATTCTGTGATTCTGTTCCCATCCTAGGCAGGAGCCGGGAGGAATTCAGCCACCGGGCCTGCTCCCAAATCTCCTGCTTGGCAGATGGGGAAGGGGTGACGTCAGGTCGCACACCGGCGAGTGTGACCCAGCTCCCCCCTGTGCTCCCGGTTTGCCCTCTCCCCAGCTCGGTGCCCGAGCCGCAGGGGCAGAGCACGGGCAGAGCGGCGCTGGGTGCCGGCGGGTGGCACAGCCGGGCGCGGCCCTGCGCCCCGGGCTCGGGGGGACGCCGCGGCCCCTCCTGCCAGCGGGACGGGTGGCGCCTGGGGTTGGGGCTCCCGGGGGAGAGCAGGGGCAGCACGGCGGTGTCGTCGGTCCGTGTGTGGACCTGGGCGAACGGTGACCCTTGTGCCCGCGGGTCCCCGCACCGAGGCCGGCATGTCCCTGTGCGGGAACGAGCCCACCCGGCCGCTCGAGTGGGCAGCGGGGGCGCCAGGCCGCCGGCGGGACCCCGCGGGTGCTGCCCGCAAGCTGCTGGCCTGCGCCGGTGACCGGCAGGAGGCGCGGTCGCTGCCGCCGCAGAAAGGGCAGAGGGGACCCCACCACCGCGGGCTGCCGGGGCTCGGCCCTGTCAGCCCGCACCGGGGCCCGCACCGGGCGGGGGCGTGGCCGCGCCGCGGAGGCCCCGCCCGCAGGCTCGGGGGTGGGGCGCATGCGCAGTGCGCCGGCCGTTACCTGTCAGCGGCGGCGGCGGGCGGAGGAGGAGGAGGAGGAGGAGGAAGAAAAAGAGGAGGCGGCGGCGGCGGGATGGAGGGGCTCATCCCGCTCGTCAACCGTCTGCAGGACGCCTTCGCGGCGCTGGGCCAGAGCTGCCTGCTCGACCTGCCGCAGATCGCGGTGGTGGGCGGGCAGAGCGCCGGCAAGAGCTCCGTGCTGGAGAACTGCGTCTCCAGGTGAGGCGGCGGGCACGGCACCCCCTCAGCGACCCCCCTCCCCACCCCGCCCCTTCCCGCGCCGGCGGCAAGCGCCATTCCCAACGGTCGTTCCCCTCCACCTCCAGCGGTCGCCTCGCGCCCCCCCCTCGCCTCAGCGCCGCGCCCCCGTAGCGCGGGGGGCGGCTGGTGGCGACCGGGGATGTACGAGGGGGGCGGGGGGGGTTGTGCTGTCCCGGCTCCGCGCCGGGGGGTGCTCGGTGCGGCCGCCGGTGCCGCGGGGGGGAGCGAGGCGGGCCCTGGCACGGCAGCGCCCTTGGTTTGCGTGTTGCGGGGAAGCGGCCGCAACTCCGGTGCGAGGGCGTTCACGTGCCCGGTGCGGGGGTTAACGGCTCTCGGGGTGGGGGGGACTACGGTGTTTAAAACACCAAATCCTAATTACGGTGGGGGTTCTGGGTCTGGTCGCTTAATGGTTCTCACAGCGATGGTTACACTTCGTGCCGTCCTACTGCGCATACGGCTGTTAGCATCTTTTCTAAAAATTACCGAAAGATAAAAGGGGAAGCCTCATGATTTAGGTGGCCCTTTCCACGGACGGACTATGTCTCTGAAGATCTCCCGAGGTAAACGTAAACTTCACCTGCTGTTTCATAAAAGTTCCTGCTGCGTTCGCTGTAAATAACGTGCGGGCTCCTGGAGAGAGGTGGTGTTTTCAGAGCGTAGCTGCAATGTTAGTCTGCATATAGCATCACAAGTACTGTTGTATGGCAGCGATCGGGGAACTTTCATGTGCAGAGATCTTCGTTAAAGGTAATGTTAAACGCTGTGTCTTTCCACAACCTGGCTATGTATCAGGCTGCAATAGCTCTTGATATGCAGTATAAAAATACTAGGCAGTTCTTCTTTATCTCTGCTTCAGAATTTACTCTTACTGTGTTAAATGTCAGTTCTTTCTACTTGAAGGTTGTAGCGAACTACTGATGTTGGCAGTACTGCCAGTCTCTCAAGTTTAGAAAGCACAAGTGAGATCCTCAGAAATCACTACCGGCCATCAATTTATTACAGTTTTCTTCAAACAAGTCTTTAAAACGTATTTTTGTAACCTTTTGACTTTTTGATCTGTGTGTCCACAAAGCTGTGCAAAGCACATGTGCTGAGGAGGAAAGGCGTCTTCATCTTTCCTGTCAATAAGGCTATTTTGGTCCCTGTGGCAAAGCCTTGTCTGGGGTGGCACCCACCTGGGATCGGGGCTGAGTGTGGTGGGCTGATGGCTTTCTTTGGATCCAGCTGTGCTGATGGGAGAGGTTACTGCTCCCAGATGCTCGTTACTGCTCCCCTGCTAGAGGGATCTGCTCCATCTGGTCCGCAGGTGGAGCTCTTCCTTTGAGTGCAGCGCACTCCCGCTCCTGCTGCCAGGATGCGCCTGGCTGGAGCGAAAGGTGAAAATGAGCAGTTTGTGCTAATCTGGCCCATTTGCACAAGAGGCTGGAGCCAGCTGCACAAGTGAGACGTGGACATTTTGAGGAAGAATTATGAAGAAAAGCTAAGGGCAATGACTTTTTTCACCTGCATATTCACCACGCAGCCTGCGGACACTGCGAGAGAGTCTCTTCAGAAAAGAGCTTACACACTACTAGGGTGTCTCGGTCTGATCTGGAATTAGGATTCTTTCAACCCAGTCTCAGAGTTCCACATCGTGTTTTATGCAGTAACTTCTTGAGATATAGTATCAGCTGATCTGTAGTACCTCCCTACTTGCAAGCTTGGAGCTTATTGCAAATGTGACATTAAAATGCATTACTTCAGATCTGTTCTGTGAGACTTCAGCAACTATGTTTTACTCGTGCTTTTCCTCCAGTCTGAGTATGTGTGGTCAGCAGATGTGTACTTGCTAAGCTGTGAGAACTTGATTGTGAAACCTCAGAACCAGATTAATAAATATCCAGGAGATCAGGAAAGCATTTTGCTTGTCAGATTGGTAGGCAAAACAGCCTATGGCTCTTTTTAGTAAGCCATAGGACGTTCCTGGTTTTACAGGATAATAAAGCTGCTCTCTGCAAACGAGAAGTTTATTACACCCACATCTGTCTTAATACGGCTTATAGAGGTAGCGCATCTCGTTGTAGAGACGTGTTGCACTCGTTTCTTACTGTTGGTGGTATATTGCGTGACGTGTCATTAACCACAGGGCAAACATTAACTAATAGTAACACAGCTTTGAAATTCACATCAAAATAAAATAGGCCTAGCACTGCTTTGAAGGAGTGTTAATTCTCATGGTTTTTTGTTTGGGTTTTTGTGGTTTGGGGTGGTGGTGTGTGTTTTTTTTTTTTTTTTTTTTTTTTACCACATGAATCATTATCATTAGTAGATTTTGAACTCTTAGCCTTCAGAGAGACATTTAAGATCTTCTCTCTTCAGGAGTAGCTGTAATTGGTAAGAGGAAGACATGCCGTTCTCCACCTGGGGAGTAGGGTCTTGCTACAAACATGCTGTTGGTTGATATCCCAAGTATGTTAGTGGAACTCTAGTGGGGTTAGAAAGGTTCTTCTTAACTCTAGGATCAGATTGTTATTCTCTGTTGCCTGTAGCCACTAGACCATTGTACCTGTTCCGGTCCTTCATTGGGTCTTTGGTTGTGCAAGGATGACTTCCCCCCCCCGCCCCACTTGGAGAGAGGAAACCTATTTTCTAGCTTGCAGGTGGTATCAGAGTTGGAGGTTGGTTTTGGAGCCTAACTGCGCAGGAAACATATTGGGCTATCCTGCACTACCCACCATCTAGTTTATGCATTGCCAGCGTTTTTCAGAAGGGTTGTGAGGGATCTGGCTCTGGCATAATTCTGTGGGCTGGCAGATGGTTCTGGAAGTGGGATCCAAGTCCTTTTATTTCTGAAGCTGCTGAGTGACATACATCCATCACTGCCCCCAGGGTAGCACCAAGCCTTGTTTGGGTGCACGCAGCAACCTTAATTGCTGACAATGGCCAGTGAGTATGTTGGGATTAGATTGCATGTTTGATCTGCGTCAACACTGGTGTTGCATGAGGATGAATTCTGCATGTTTGCCTGGTCCAGGAATTGCGTGACACCCAGAACTATTTAGGTCGTTGTAGATTGATTTGGAACAAGGCTGGAGTGGGGCAGTGTCAAATCTCCCAAAGTAGCCATTATTGCTACTATTTGGATTAGCATCCACTAAGGTTTCTGGAGAGTTTGCTTTTCACTTATTGCTCCTCTGTGTGTAGGAGACCGCTGCTTTTGGTAGTCAAGGACTGTGTTTGACGGGTTTCCTCTCGGGATTCTGGTTATATTTAGATGGAAACAGAGATTCCAGAGAGCACCTGAGGACAACAGTCATTTCCATTTATGGGTTAGACCTTCATATGTGTTTCTAACTGGATCTCATACTGAGTTTTGCATTTGAAGCAAAAGATCTAGTGCAATCTTCTGGTAGAATTTAGTGGGAGAGAGATTCAAAAGTGCAAAGGGGAGTCAAACATCTCATACCAACAGTTTGCCAGTCTTACTCCTTTGCTACAGATGAGTATAGGACCGTGACCTTGTATGTTGTTTATGCTTTTGAAACTTCTTGCTTTTGATAATAATAGGGTTACTTAAAAGAAAACTAATCGCAGGAAGCAATCCCTGGAAACTGTATTTGGAGAGAAAGCGTTTTCTATTATTTCATATATCCAAATGGGCTTTTAAGATAACTAAAGGCACAGATGGCAAGCTACCTTGTCAGGGCTTCTTCAGATTTGAATCAGAACCTTATTTTATTCTTACAAATAGCAAGAAATTAATGATTAGATTTCAAAGCTGAAAGCTGTTTAGTTCCTTCCCTGCTTACTATAATATAAACTGCCTGTGGCCAAATAATTCTTTTATAAGAGATGTGAACTCTTGATTGTAAGCCTGTCAGTCATAATCAAACAAGCGCTTTCATTTTAAGAGCCGGAGGTCTGGTTTTGTAACACAGCTTTGCAGCTTTTTGATCTGAGACACTTTGGATAATCTTACAGTCACTGCATGTAGTATAGCTGTTTATTATAACATATGTACTTTTTTTTTTTTTAAATTACAATTCCTTCAGTGCGCAGCTCATTTTTTTGCTTGAGATGGCGGTTGTGAAAAGACTGCGTTGAGTCATTAGGGGAAGAGAAAGGACTTTAGATCTGGCTGCTGAAGCAGAGAAATTTCTCCAGAGAAAGTAGACACATACTTAGATTGTGTGCTTCCTAGGGGAGATATAGTTGAAATTGGTGCAGATATTTTATTCTTTTAGTTCTTAGTCATCGACATAAAAACTTTTTTACAGAAAAGTCTCCTCTTTTGTGAAACAGGCATGAAAAAGCTAAGCAGTTGGAGATACAAACTGAAGTGTGGTGCTGTGTATTCTTTTTTTAATCTTAAGGATCTTCTGGAAATGAGAATCGGCCACTCCTTTTCCTGACTAATTAAGCCATTGTACTGCTATATTGAGTGTATTAGTCTAGTTATCAGAATACTCTGGTGTACTGAAAGCAAGAATTGTTCCTGGGTCAATACCAGTTATATAGAAATAGCAGTGAATGAAGCAGTGGCTCATTTAGGTTTCTTACCCAAATACATTTTTAGATTTAGAGGTTGCAGAACGAACTTAGCCATTTAGATGGGATATAGATTGCCTTGTTTTGTCTTAAATGTAACTCTGTTGTGGATTTTAAGATAATTTTTATGTCAAGTCTTGAGAATTGATACATGCAAAATAAAGCAAATGTGTAGTTAAAAACAGATGTGAAACAAAAGTGCTGATCCATCTTCCCCCCCCCACCCCGGTAAAGTAAAAGTTTTCCTCTAAAACTGCTTTGAGGAGCCGTGTGTCTCTTATTTCTGGCATTTAAATTTTACCAATTAAAAGATTTCTTCTCTTTTAAGGAAAGCTGTACTATGTGATGAAGCCCTGACCTATATTCTGGTATTTAAGTTCAGCGTATCAAGCAGTTTACAGAGATGCTAAATCAATAAGTAACAATTAACGCTTTTGTAAAGTGTGCCTGCGAGAATACATGTACATATGGTCTTAATGCAACTTTGGCATACTATGTATGATTAGGCTATTGTAGTGGTTTAGTGAACACAAGTTTAGTATTTGAAGTCTGAGACCTAGACTTCAGAAAAAAATCAAAATCCTGCAAAAAGCAACCCTCAAAAAAACGCAGTCTGGTCTTGAGTGCCTTCTGAGAAATCAGTGCTACAAATTTAGTGGCAGTTGTGACTGGAAATTCAATCCATCAGGGTACTGAAGATGACTGCACACCTCTGATCATTTTAAAAGGTGAATAGTCGCCTAGTGAGAGGTTTGTGTGGGTTTTTTCTTTTCTTTTTTTTTTTTCAGAGTGTAGGTATCCACTTCACTTTCCTGATTCTTAATACAGAGACACTTCTGAAAATTTGATTGACTCTCTAGGCTCTCGTATAATGTTATAAATCCCGATACTCACTGCCTTCAGGAAGGAGCCCACACTTAGGATTTTATAGTGTTAAAATCAACATATAACAAGCATCTTTGTTACCTTGCTGTTTCTTGATGGGCATTGCTTCTGCTAATGTTTCAAGCTTATATTATTTACTTTTGTAGATGAAACAGAAAACAAGGCTTTCCAGTTTAGATAAATGGATGTTAACCATATGATTGTTTGGACATTCACCTGTAAACACAGGGAGTGATGCTGCTATGGATTGCAGCAGAGAAGTACGGACACTGTTCTCTGCCACTAATTTACTGTATGCCCTCAAACTGGTTTTTAAACATTAGCTGCACCTGTGTCCACATGTATATGCCTCAAGTGTTTACTCTGTATGTAGGATTTAGATTTTTATTCCTTTGATTTTAAGTTTTTAAGTTTTAAGATTTTAAGTTACTTCTATTTCTAAAGGAAGAGGTTAGCATATAATCTTAAACCCAGTGTGGGATAAATCTGATTTTAGTCTAAAACTTGCTGTTGTGCATTTTTCTTTGTGTGATGGCTGCTTTAGATACCTATATAGCACCAAAACTGAGTATTGGATTCTGCTTCGAACAGCTAAGATGTAGCAGCATTTCTTCTTCCCAGAAGGGGACTGTTGCTGGTGTTTAGTTCATACCTTACAGCTTAGTCGTTGAGAGAGATAGTGTTTGTGGTTTGCTATCTATCAGCTGATCAGTGAGCAAATTGATGATGTTCTTTTAAGTATTTATCTGTTTCTTAATTGCAGGCACAGAGGGGCAGAAGCCATTTTTGCTTTTTCTGTTTGTGTGGGGTTTTTTTTAAGCAGTGCATTTCAAAATAAGGCCTTCTAGTACATCGAAGCCTGTGAACTCCCCTTGTTTGCTATGCTCGTGTGTATTGGGTTACTGTGAATCCTTTTAATGCTGTGTGTCTGCAGTGTAAAGCCTGTAGTGTAAATATGCTGAGAACAGGAAATGAGCATTATTTAACTGTGACCTTGCATCTTTTTCTTCAGCAAGTTGCATTGAGATGAACAAGGCAGCATTATTGAACTAGAGAGGAGCAAAATCCCATTTAACTGCGTGCTGGGCTTTGATGTACTGCCAAGTACTGTTGACTGTGATAGCCTCTGGGATGCAAAGGAGACTGTAGCTGTAGATAAGAGAGGTTTTCAACTGAAGTGTCTAGTGACAATGTCAGCTTTTATAATTTGTATGTGGAAGCTACGCTTTTAATTCAGTGCCTAGCATGGTATTTCTGCATCCTAGTTCCCATGCAAAATCACCAAGATTTCATTCTTCAGATATGCAGGAGATCTGCTGTTTGTTGTAATACAGCTAGGTTTCCACCCTCATAGATGATACAATCAAAGCTAGAGTAACCTTAAGTACTCATTACTTTGTTTACTATGTACAGTGCAGATGCCTAAAAATGTAGACATATATTTAATGGTGCCTAGCTATAGAGGATGCTCTAAAATGGTCTCTGTGTAATTCACTTGCAGAGAATAAGCAGGGCTCTGCGTGGCAAGCACAAGAACCGCTGTAAGACATCTCTAGCCTCTGCTGCACGAGGGTGGATTGAATGGGCTGTGTTCCAGATCTGTTCAGCAGCCAAGCTGGAAACTGCTGAAGAAATTTTAGCATAATCCATCAGATGCAGTGTTGTGCCCTTGTGTGCACACCTGTTAGTTTATTCAGGTGCTAAACAAATGTTGACAGAAGATCCCCTACGTCCATCAGATCTGGGAAATAGGCTGGAAAGCCTTAGGAGTCTGGGCTGAGACTTCCAGCATTATGACTTTGTTAGTGTTCTGGGAAGTAGCAGCATAAAACCCTGTTTTGGTCAGACTTTCAGTATAAAATTTTCTCATGGTAATAATTCAGTTTCTGGAGAGATGGGAGATCATTGCTGATACTAAATTTCAATGTTTAGCTAAACAGACTTTACATTGTCATGGACAGTATATTAATTTGCACATGCTACAGGCTCAAAGCAGGATAAATGGGCCTGTAAAAAGGATAAAATGGCTAGAGAAGTTGTTTGAGAGACTTGGATCACTTGTTTTGGAAACATCCCCCTTTTCCCCCTTCCTTCTGTAGTTGTCTTTCTGTCTATAAATTTAGGCTGCCTTTATACTGCAGTTCCCATTGTGTATACATTCTGGAGGGAGGAGAAGAATTGAATCCAGTTACATTCCAGCTTTGCAAAATAATCTGAAATGGCTCGTATTGTACCAAGAAAGGTAATCGTACAGTTTGACAATTTGTCCACCACAAAAGAGGTAAATGTATTATCCCAGTGCTTCTGAGGAGGCAAAATTTTTTGGACTTGACTGGGATGCAGTATAGCTGGTTGTATGCTCTACCACTGTTTAAAAAATCTGTATTGATGGATCTGAGTTCAGGACAGTGTGATTTGGGAGGAAGGGCAGGAGCTTATTTTGTCTAGGTTTTTGATGACAGCACTGAAGTTTGCAATATCTAAAAGTTTTGTCATGACAGAGTATGCAGATGTGAATTGTTTGCTAAACGCAAGTAATCACATAGTAGTTAGCTTCATGTAGCTGATAAGTCTGCAGTGTTGGGGACCTGTTTTCTTTCTGATCCTTGCAATCAGATTTTTTTTTTTCCTGTTTATATCTGATTATATAATAGAGGAAAACTTTTTACTCAGATCTTTTCTGTTAATGGTATTTGGCAGCTGTAAGTGATTAAAAAAAACCTCAAACAACTTCTATTTAGAGCACTGACAACAATTTAAAGTGAGTAAAGAATTTTTGTTGTTCATTTCTTGTATTGAGATACAAAATCTTGCTGCATTAGTATTCATCCTGAGAATGGATAGGCTTTTATGCACCAACATCCTATGCAAATTAGTCCTTTCCTAGGAGCAAACATATCTGATTAGGGAGAATACAGTTGTCCTGCAAAGTCTGCTTTATTCTTTGACACAAAAATTCTGGGAATTGTTGGGGGTTTTTTTTGTGTTTTGTGGTTTCTTCCCCTCCCAGCCCCCACTTGGAATTGATGGAGAGCACCGTTGGGCAGGAAATAGCAGAAGCTTTTGTAAAAATCTTAAAAGAGAGAGGAAAAAGGGCATTTTCACAAATGGAATTAGGGTGATGCAGCAAAGTTTTGGACGCCTGCCAGGGAGGACAGATGCATCATGCATACAGTGGCTTGCCGACGAGACTGCACATTGGCAGCTTCCCGATCTGTTAATACAGCAAGCCTACAGCCCGAGCATAATCACTGCAAACAGAGCACTGTTCATCTTACCACTTTTGTGGGTTTGCCTGGCAAGTTTTCATAGCTGTGTATGGCAAGTTTTCAGTCCTATAAACATTATTGAGACTTTAAAACTTGCTATCACATAAAAGATTTTTTTTTTAATACTAAGAAGTGCATTTTCTTTCCTTGCTTCAGTGAACAGACTTGCTTTTTTCTGTGCTGAAATGTAAGGTGAGGTACTCTCACTGCTGTCAAAAGATGACATTATATTTGGGGTACTAATAATGATCTGCACCTTCTTAGGCCTGTGTTCAAACGTCCCCTACTTCTGAGAACCTGCTGACTCCAGTCATGTTTAATGGAAGACTTCACCACTGGGACTAGAATAAATTTTAGCACTGATTTTTTCATAACTCTATAATGGGTATTTTAATAGGGGAGAGGTAATAATTTCTGGCTTCTTGTTGAGCAGAAATGCTGCTGCTACTTAAAGAAAGCATCTTGCAGATACGAGAGAAGTAAAATGACAGTGACTTTTTTTTTTTTTAAGCCTGCCCTGTTGCTGGTCTTCTGTATGAAGAGGAAATCTCAAGCTTTGCTTTCTTGCCTTAGTGATGCCTAATCACTGTCACTGAACTTAGTTGTTATGGAGGTGCCCAGATAGTGTGACTGAAATCCCTTGCCATCTTATTTGAAGTTCTTCAAGGGCTTTTCAAAAATACTTTATTTCTCAACTTTTAGAGTCAACACTCAATATATTTCCATGGTTAGGTCTGTTTGGGTGGATTAAAAAATCCCCTCTGGATTTTTGTACCATTCCCCTCTGGATTTTTGTACAGTTGGTCTCAACTCCATGAAGGACTAAAGAGACATTTTAAGCTGCTAGGTTGTAGTGCTGTGTAAGAGATTAAAGATATTTTTTAATTTTTTTTTTTAAACTCTTGATTCAACTTGTGTGCTTGCCTGAAAGTGATGGATAAGATAACTGGGGAGGTCCCCGCTTTGGCTGTTCAGCTCCAGTAGTTCAACAATGGTGATGGAGGACACTGCTGGGTTGGAAAATGGCTGCTCAAAGACCCCAAGATTACCCATCCTGCTTGAAAGGAAGAGATAGCTAACAGCCCTAGGATGTCTGGATACTCAGTTTCTCACCCCTAAAGGCATGCACAAACTGCATGGGCTGCAATGTGTAGTTACTATTCCTGTTTTGATTCAGCAGGTTAATTAAAATGATTTCTCAGTTGAAGGAAGATTTACCATGAAAGAATGGTTACTGCAAACTGAGATCAAACTTCATTAGAAAACTTGAACTAAGCACTAAAGTGTCATGATAAGGATGCAAGCATCTATGCTGCGTGGTTTACCAAAAAATCCTGGAAAGACTGGTATATTGAGTTTTAGGAGCTAATATATCCGAGATCACTAAAAATCCACAGCCTCTTAATGCATTTAGCTTGCCCTGTAGGCCTAATTAAGGTAGGTATCATTGGTCTTCGATAAAGAAGATTAATTATTTTGTACATCTTCATGTAAAGCCTGTTATGTTAGCCATTGAACAAACCTGTGGGAGACTCTCCTGACTGACAAACATTGTACCAAAACAAAAAGCATTTACTCTTCTGTAATTAATGGAGGTGAGGGATCAAGTGAGGAGTGATAGTAAGAATTGGTCCCTGTTCTCTTAAGCTAATGAGGAAGAGCATATATAGCCAAATATCAGTGTGTTGTAGAAAGTGATGTATACTACTGTATTACTGAAAAAAAAAAATGGTATGAGGTTGAGAACATCAAAGCACAACAGAGGTATTGCCTTAAAGCTTTTGTGACTTCTTGAAAATGTGTCTTTGTACTGTCATTTTGGAGGGCAGAGGAATTGTGCCTCCAAAGCCACTAAATAAGAATAGATACAGTGATGTCTAGTGTCAGTGATGGCAAACCTCCTCTGATAAAGTACTTCACTTGTCATTATGAATTCAATTCCTTAGAAGGCCTCTGCTTAAATGTGAAGTATGCTTCCCATCACTTGGATACACCTTGCTTTGGAATGAACGAAAGTCTGGGAAGGATCTACTGCTGGGTTCTCTGGGGTGTTGGTGAGCCCAGGAGCAAGAGTAGGCAAGATAGAAAGAACATGTCTTGTAAAATAGGTCTGCAGATGTGTATTTTTAGCATTAAGAGTTCTTTAGTTATAAATTAACTAGGTTTGGTTTATGGTTTTAGAAAGTGAACCTGAGGAATGAAGTTAGAAATTACTTGCGTGTCTCTTCCTGTAAGCTTACACTGGACTGTGCTTTTCCCTGTTTTGCTCTTTTGTCGCACTTTGTTTTGAGGTTAAATATGATAAATGTAAGAAAAATGAAAGCCTTTTGTCATACTTCTGTGCAGCGTACATTCGCCATGGAACTGGGAGGTGCTTGGCTGTATAGGCACGTGTAGGTGTCACTGTGAAACAGTGTGTTCTTTTGCACAAGATACGGCCGTTCAGCTGTCCCTATGAGCCACAAGTGCTCCTAGTGTGCCAGGCTGGAGTTGTAGAAAACAATAAACACTGGGTTGGGAAAAGGCCCAGGAAAACTGTTGACTTTGGTCATAATTGCTTCCTATTGCAATTGAAGCTGCACTGCAGTCCTTGGCAAACCTTGGGATTCAAGGCCTGCGTGGAATGCTACTGCAGCAGTGTTGAGCAGCCCATGGAACATGGCCTTTCTGCATTTGAGGGAAGGTGAGTGGAAAAACTTTTTTAAGTAACATTACCAATGTTGTTTGGCAAAATGAAGTAGATTTAGATGGGTCATTTGTGCTCTTCTATAAGACAGTTATGGATCTTGTCCTGAGCCGGTCTTGTTTCTACCCTTTGTGGAGAATGTGGAGCCTTTTTCTTTGGAGGGACTTCTGATTTTTTTTGATAATTCATCACTATCTGTTTTATTTGTTCCTATCTCTTTCATTAATGCAGTTACTGTGCAATCATTGACATCCTCCTCCATTATTTGATTTCCTGGATTCACCCTAAGTTTCATATGAATTAATTATGTTGGTGTTGATTAATCACCATTTATCCTGTATAATACCAACCATGTAACTGATAAGTGCAGAATATTTCTGAGTACTATAGTGGCAAAGTAAAGCAGATGTAAGTTACTGTTTTGAAACCATGATTAAGTTTTAAGTGATGAGGAATCATCACTCTTCACACAAACTGGGGATTCTTCTGTTTTGTCTTTTTTTTCTTTTGTTCACATAACAAATACTTTATTTACAAATATTACTTTTTACAAATATTTGCACCTGAAAATATTTTGCTCTTGAAAATATTTAATGGTATTCTAACAGATGAGTGCATTATAAGGCTGAAGTGTTGTTCTGGAAGACCTGGCTGCTTGCATCTTGTTTACATTTGATACATTCAGTACTGGGTAAGCAACACTGGACAGGCTTTGCTGCTGGTCTTCAAGGGGTCATGTCACAGCAGCACTGCTGCTGAGCTAGTATAGCTGTTGTCAGCAGAGTACCTTTTGCTGAAAATATTCTGAGAGTAAAGATGTAAAAGTAGTTTGATTCTTAACGTAGGATGGATGTGTTTTAAAGGACCGTCTCTTTCATTCCCAGCTGTATTCTTGCATAGTGTGTTTCATTCTTGTTTCCTGCACCTTGTTATTAAGTGGTTTTGCAGGTCTGCGCACAGGTACTCACAGGCTCACTCCCCTCACCACAGAAGACAGCTTTTTCTCTCCCTTGTTGGTCTCTTCGTGCACAAATTCTCAGGCATGTCCTTTTTTCTAGACGGATTTATCTGCAGCTACTTCAACTCTGATGTGACTTTTCTCCCAACTCTCACTAAACATATTTGTGCACACTGATGAAAAGGTTTGGGAAAGCAACTATCTCAAACCTGCCCTTTAAAGAATGTTAAGTGTGCCACCAGGACGTTGAGGGGCAGAAGGAAACTTTGTCACTCAGCTATGTTCAGTCCTATTATATTTCTTGCTGCTGAAGCTTTTTTTTCTTCTTTAAGTAACGTTTTATTTAGGTAGATATTTTTAGGGAAAAATGAAGGTGTGGGGCCATTTCTTAAAACACTGAGGTCTTTTTCGGCACCACAAACAAACCCTGTGTAGAAACCTTTCCATATCAAGGGGAGGGGTAGAAGATCTGCATCCTGTCTTGTGGACGTTGAAGCAGGCATTTCTGTAGAAGCAGTTGTACAGTATTTAATGAGTCCCTTGCTGCTAGAACTGTAATGTGGTACTATGTTACTTTTCCTAAAAAAGTGCAAGTTATGTCTCAGATTTGACTTATACTTCAGTGTGTGTTTAAAGAACTGCCTTTTTCTAGAAGTGGAGTTTAGGTATTTATTTGTAACATCTGATTTGGGCTATGTAGAGGAAGTGAACAGATGCCATTGCCTTGTGGCTGAAGCTGAAATTTCAAATGTTTGAAAAAAAAAAAAAAAATCCCTATCCCTTTGATGGCTGATTTATTGAGGTGAATGTTTCTCTCAGAGAGGTAAAATACACATTCAGCAGTTAATGGGGGGAGGGGGGAAGTTTTCTTCTGAACTCTCCCATGAATTCCTTTTTATCCTCATTCTTTGTTGTTTTTTCCTCTTCAAACTGTGTATCTGAAGCAGAAGCCTTAATGTCCTTCTGCTGCACACTGTTTAAGCTGGTTATGTGATCAACACAGCTTGCCCTCTCACCGAGCGGGAACCTCTCTCTGCTGCTGCTTGTTTGAACAGACGATGGGCTTTTCGACAATATTTCAGTTTGTTAGAGAGGGTTATCAAATGCCATCTATTTTGGACAGGTTAAGAGAACGCTCTGAAGAAAAGTTGTTGTATGTTTCTTTCTAATTTTGCTGTTGAGGGAAGGTCAGTGTTGTATAGCCAGGAGTTGCATTAATGCAGTGTTCTTTATCTCCGAATGTGCTTAGTCTGAAGTAGAAAATCAGTAAGTCTTTGCAGCCTCTGACTCCCTGAAGGAGGATTTCACTGCCTCATGTGGTGCTGTAGAGGACCCTAGTTTGTTTCGTGTGATCAGTTTGTCTTGAATGGCAATTCCTTTTAGCTTCTTGATGGAAAAATTTTTTTTTTTTTTTTTAAATAAGATATGAAATGCTTGAAAATCAAAGTACGAAACTGTCATCTCAATAGGCGTTTTCTACATGCTGGGCTACTGTCATTTCAGTACATACAGAGAAATTAATGTTTCTTAAAATTTTGTGCTCTTCCCCATGAGAAAATATCAGTAGATAGCACTTCACTGAGGCACAGGTTTCTCTTCACTGGTAGATACTGAAGTTGTGATAGCCCTTTTGAAGACCCTTAGCATCTCTCTAAGCTAGTTCTTGCATCCTATTGCTGTCTCAAGTGTTGTAAAACATTGCAGCAGATATAAATCAGTATGCATGATGTTTTTGCATTATCTTTGTTTTAGAGAGTACTTGAATTCCTAATTAATTGTACTTTTTATAGAATCACAGAATGGTTTGGGTTGGAAGGGACCTTAAAGCTCATCTAGTCCCAGTGCCTCTGCCATGGGCAGGGACTCCTTCCACTAGACCAGGTTGCTCAAACCCCCGTCCAACCTGGCCTTGAACACTGCCAGGGAGGGGGCAGCCACAGCTTCTCTGGGCAGCCTGTGCCAGTGCCTGACCACCCATGGGTAGGGGCACCTTCCGCTAGACCAGGTGGCACCACCATTTCTGCCTGCAGATCTGTATTTGAGTATAGAAGTTAATAAGCTAACTTGTGTTTGAACAGCCTCTTCTTTTATAGTGTGCTTTAGTTTGCAGAGTGGTCACACCGTAAGTACGCATTAACAGGTTCTGAGAAAGTGAGACTTTTATCTGGAAATTAACTGTTTCATTCAAAATGCTAAAGACTCCTAAAGTGGTGTGGGGCACAGCTGGCAGCCAGTCTTGTGCCTCACAGAATCATCTAGGTTGGAAAAGACCTTGAAGATCACCTAGTCCAACCCAAATTTAGATTTAGTTTGAAACAACATTGTACAACTTTTTAATAACCAATAACTAATGAAAGTGAACTGGCCAGGGCAATTCTGAAGATAAGAAATGACTGGAACAAATAAAAAGCCCTGTTTTACCAGAAGCATTTCAGTAGTGAAACCAACTGCAAAGAGATGTGAAACAATCTTGCCAGCATTTTTCACATTCACAGATTCATGGAGCCATTCTGCGCACCTGAGGCTGCTAACTATGTGGGGGACAGGGGGAGTTACACTAAAGGCCAACATATGGCAGTAAATCTGGAATAGCTGAACACTGTGATAAATTCACAGTAATAATTCAAGATGCTTCTAGAAAATTTTGGGGGCTGTGCCTTCCTGGTTGCCCTGTAAAGAGACATCAAAGTAGGGGATTAAAAGCATATTCTCAGTGATGATTTACATGCAAAAAATGTGAAATTCAGTTTTGAGAGCAGATTTCTTGCAGCTAATTCTAAAAATTAGGCATCTACTGTAAGGCAGCCTTCTACAACAGTCAGCAGAGACAGACAGTCACCTCGGGACATCACTTCTCAGAAGTAGGGTGACCCGTCTCTGGAGAAGCCTTGTTTCTTCCACTGATCACACAGGAAAACTGAGTGTGAACATCATGGAACTTGAAAAGGACAGAGTATTTCAATTACAAGATCATGGAAGAGAAAACTGATGTTTTAACTTTTATTTTACTGATTATTTTTACTGGAACTCTGTTTGCCTTATTCCTGCAGCCCTCAAAGGCACGTGAGGAAACAATTAGGGCATAATCTCTTTTGCTTGGTAAAATATGGAGCAATAAAGGGCTGTTAAGATTGATAAGGGGCTGAAGCAAAGCACAAGCCTGGGGTAGATTTCACCTTGCTATTTCTCAGGATGATGCAAAGAAATTGAAGTCGGGCAGGCAAATCACATGCCAAATTGGGAAAAATAAGCCCGGTACACAGTTCCTTTCCTTGGGGTGAGTCTGAATCATTCTGTAGTCTGCTTCATGTTGTCCAGAAGAACTGGACCAAAATCAGTTTCTCTGAATGGATGATCACACTTAAAAGGAAAATAAAACTGAATACCCAAGGTGAAATATTCATATACATTGAAATATATGCTTTTCTGAGTCAGCTAACAGTCTGGAAAACCACTTCTGTCTGAAAGTCTCCTCAGAGACTTAGAACTGCTTGCTTATATGATTTTTTGAATACTTTTTTTTTTTTTTATATCTAGATGTTAGGTTGGGAAGAAAAGCTTCAGAACTTCTGTCAAGGGTAGAGTTGCCGTATTTCTCTTCTGCAAGCTGCCAAAGTGTTTGTTACGTTGTTGGCGCTTGTGGCAAGAGGTTCACTGTTATTGCATTCCTGAGCCTGTCTTGACCTGGAACTCCTCAGACCTCATATCTTCTGGTTTGCACAAATAATGTCCTGAAGTTCGGTGAAATATTTGTTTTATTTTTCATAGATGTACCCTCTAAGCTTGTTTTAAACCTTGTAGATTTGGGTGCGGCCTTAAAGGAACTGCTGAAATTAAGTAGCACAAGGTCAGTATGAAGATATTCAGTGATTATAGGTAAGATGTGGTTTCTCAAATGGCTTGAGTAGACCCATCTAAGCAGTTCTGTTGAAAGGGCTGATAGGACTGTGTCTTTCTTCCTTTGACTCATTAGTCCTTCTCTAGCATGTGTGACGACACGGTCACCCAGATCAGCTCTGCCATTTGGCTGAAAATTCATGCCCTAACCATTTGTTGCATTGCTTTTCACCTGAGCCGGAGAGGTGAGTTAGCAATGCTGCCAAGGCAGGTGGGAAGGTGATTCAGCATCCCTGCTAAGGCAGGAAAAAGGAGGGGATTTCAGTGAGTTTCAGCCGATTGTGAAACTGTCTGTTTACCTCTGAATTTTATTCCTCTGAAGATGCTTCTTTGGAGGGAGCACTCTTCAAAGCCCCTCACTGAACCTCATCTCAAGGTCTGTAAGAGTTTCATAGGCGTGGCACCTGGGGAAGATCCTGGGAAAAAAGTCTGTTATTTTGCTATGCGTTTCTGATCATTGGTTTTGCGACCAACAATTGGTTCAAAGTTTTTCTAGGGTTTCAGTTGCATAGGCAATCTCCCTGTCTTTGGAGGCATGGAAAGGACCATGGGGATGCATAATGATATGACAGAGCTGCTGTGTTTGCTTCATTGCTTGCTTTCTCATCCAAGGACATTCTTCTGCTGTCCCAGAGTACTTCTAGGGTTCAGCTTTTGCTCAAAAACTTCTGGGCAGATATGTTGCTGGAGAAGTTATTTGAGGATTTGAACTAGCAGAAGTTAAGTGTTGTGAAAGAATAGGTGCAGAGTGCTGGCAATTTGATTTGGCCAGAGCTTTGGTGTGGTGTGTGAGAGTGTGTGTATTGATATGCCCGTATCCTCTTCAAATCAAATATAGGGTGAGGACACATTTAGAGAGCCCAGTAAGTGTGGGCATGACTTCAGGTACTCTTACTATGCAAGGTGATTTTTGAAATGTTATATATGGTGATTATGAAGAAAGAGAATTGCTAGTGCCTCGAGACTAATTTTGTTTTAGTATGTATTTGTGTAATGACCTACTGCACTCTTGAACCAAAATTAACACCCTTACTTCATGCTAGTGTTTGATGTAAATCTGTTCCCACCAACTTTCCATTTTCATCGCAGCTGAAGGTATAGAGGAGATTCCAGTTTAGTCCAATATCTTATGTAACTGGACAGTGCTTTCTGGGTTTTAACTATTTTTTTTTAATGTTTCTAGGGATTTTCTTCCACGAGGTTCTGGAATTGTAACAAGACGACCATTGGTCCTGCAACTCATCACTGCCAAAACAGGTAACTTCTTTCTCTTTTTGGTTCAATTCCTGGACAAAGTGCTGATGTACTTCAGTAGGAGGAAAAAAAATTCTAGGAAAACTTAAGCAGTGTGAAGAAAGGTGCAACTAGGCTGGCTGGAACAAAGGCCTGCTGCTTCAAAACGGCATGCTCAGGACCAGCTAATCTCATAGCCCTATCTAGGAAAACAGTAGAATCTAAATCCTAGAGCACATAGTAAATGTAATCCAAGATCAGATTTGAAGCAGTGGAGAAACACGATTACATACAAAGTGTTTTAGAAATTAGTTTTGATTTATTAATTTCTTGATGAGCTTTACAGATGTATTAGTTAACACACCAAAAGTGCTGTACTTCTCCCTTTAACTCTTGCTCCCGTGCACACAGCATTGATTCCACACAGCTTGTTTTCGTGACTTGTCTTTTTCGGTTGGGCTCACTGCACTAAGTAGAGCAGAAGGTAGACTGGGGGAGAACAAGACTTCTGTGTATTTATCTGGTCAAAAATAAAAATACAGTACACGTATACCACTGTGTTGTGTGACGTGTCAAGATCCTTCATCAGAATTCACCACTTTGTACTCTTCCAAGGGGCACTTCACCTGCTGTTGTGTAGCTCAGTGCCCTAGCGTATGTAAAAGCAGCTACAGTTTTCCATTGTTAAAATGTTTTTGTTGTTGCTTCTAAAGCAATGTAAGCTACAGAATCACTGGTTTACTGTTGATTTCTGCTTAAAATAGTAAAAAGAGATGAAATAACATCCAAACCAGCATTTAAAAGTAAAGAGTGCTATTTAAATTACGGAACATGGTGAAACTGGGGAAGAAACAAAATTGAAGCTGCCTATAGAACTTTAGTCTGTCCCTATGTGTGAGATATAATTAAGTTTTTGTGCACATTTTTTTCCTAAAAGGTCTTTTTGTTGTTCAGCAGAAAGGTAGACTTCAGTCTGCCTACGCTCTGGGTTTTTTTCTGAATTACTGCTTTTAAAACACATTCATGCTTTCAACGCCTCTATGAAGTTTTCCATAGTGTTTATTCTGTGGAAGAGAAAGCAAAAACTGTGGAATCCAGTATTTCTGTATGCTCAGCTTCGAAGCTTCAGGATTTCCAACTGTGTAATATGCTTATAGTGCTTTATATATATATATATATATCTTAAAAGATGCAGTTCACTTTAGTTGAAGATATGTACCACTGCCATTTCTGCATACCTGGCTTTTGATCTCTGACAGAGCATGCAGAAATGCATGAATAAGGCCGAGCTATGGAGAATCTTCATCTAATTTTGCCAGCACCATGTAAGAGCAGAAGAAAGAAAGGAATCGAGCTCTGTGCTGGCATTCCTAGCAAAGTGACTAAACTGCAGGGACATAGTAGTAAATAAACTCTCACACTCTAACCTCAAGTGGTTAAATACTTATGCTTAGACATCCATCCTAAATTTCCCCAACTGGTCTATATCACCTTGTTTTGTAAAACCATCATTGTCCCTTGGTTACTATCTTTAGGTAGCGCTCTAGGTTTTCATATAGGTACCTTCTCTGCTGAAAAGTAGTTCTTTGTTATGACTTAAATAACACAACAAAAACTTTAAAAATTCTGGAGAACTGAGCTTCAGCCTGATTTCATGTTTCCTTGATGTCAAGAGGTATTTCTCCCTTTGGGAACTGCTGTGTATTTCTTGTTTGGGATTAGATGCCAAGACCTTGAAAAGGCAAGCTTTAATTATTTTGTTACTTTCTTTAAACTTTGTTCTGCTGTTGTTTGTGGTGATGAAACTCCAAATAACTTTATCTTTTAAGCCACCTTTATCTTTCTGAACTAATTTTAAAAAAGAAAATAAAACCGCTTAGCTTAGAGAAGCGCAGTGTTCTTTTACAGGAAGCAGATGCTGGACTGATTTTTATCAAGTCCATAATTATCTAAAGTATTATAGAAAGTAATTAGAGGATTGTATCAGGTTCTTGCTGCTGTAGTAAGATTAGTTGGTCTCTAATCCTGGCATCTTTCTTGACTCCTTTAAGAGTGACTAGTCTTAATGTTAGAGTATGCCTTGGGAGGGAGGGAACACTTTTTATATAGCCATGCAGAGGTGACTGCAAGATATTTTAGCAACATTTTGGAACTGGCTGAGAATCTTTCTGGAATCTGAATTTGATTGACAGAGGAGGTTAAAGCTTCATTTAACTTTGAGTCATTACACTAAGGGATAGATTGGCAGCTGAGGCATTTGTGCATACCTGAGAGGAAACTTTGACCACTCGTTATTAGGGTTGGATGTGCATGGAAGGGTGCAGCAGGATTAGGTTATGAGGAATTATCAGGGGCCCTCCTAACATCTGAAAGATCCTACACATCTGGGTAAAGAGCTGTTATCCCTGTGAATATACAAGGGATAACATGAAGTGATTCATTACTGAGAAATTTATCTCATGAGATGTGGAGTATTTTTTTTTTTAGTATTTTGTTTACTTCCTCTTTTTTTAAAAAAAACCCCTGTGTAATTAGTACAAAGCTATTTTGTAGTGACCTGTTGACCTCCTTTGATCACTAACATATTTGGGTGGGAACAGTACAATTCCTAAATGGCTTTATGCCATTTGCACTTCCACATCCATGCAAATACTGTACTCTGCTGAAATCTTAGAGGCAAAGAATATTTATTTAAAATTAAATATTGCAACTGACAAGTCCATCTTTAGTAGTTGTGACTATTTTCCTGTGAGAAATACCTAGTAGCACAGAATAAGTGAAAACATGGATATTAAAAATAATTTCCAGTCCTCTGAAGGACTGTGACTTCTTCCTGACTATCCTACTTTGAGTCTCTTTTGGGACTGCCCAACTGCATTTCAAATGAAATTGTAAATGTGGCCTGTATCCAATAACTTTCTGTACTGGCTAGAGGAGAGAGGAAAAAGAAAATAATCTCCATCTTGTAAATATTTTGAGGCTGCAAGGTGGTTTTCTTCTTGCAGTTTGAGGCTGATGCTCATTACTTGTCCCAAAGTAGTTCATTGCAAGTCCTGTAGGCAGGGTC
This sequence comes from Strix aluco, assembly GCF_031877795.1. Lineage (NCBI taxonomy): Eukaryota > Metazoa > Chordata > Aves > Strigiformes > Strigidae > Strix > Strix aluco. Next base: position 28,774,779 of record NC_133938.1, on the reverse strand, counting down.
ACAATTTTTCATTCTTATTCTTCATGTCATGTTTTCTGTTCAGTTGCTCCTCTTGAACTGAAGAAAAATGGCATATATGACATCTTGCTGGAAGAGAGAATAGAACCAAATAAGCATGTAGTCTTTGTTCTGTACTAAACAGACCAAAATTCGGGTAAAGCAGCTTTGTTTCCCACCCGTAAGTCACAATACAAAAAAGTTTCCAGCTGCACTCAGGCATGCTAAGCAATCCAGGTGCAGCTTGATACTCTCTCTGGTCGCTGCATTTGGCCGTGGGCAATTCCACAATGTTGGGAATGTCTAGTGTCAGGCCTAATAAGACTCTTGTGCTTTTGTTGTTGCTAGTCTCTGAAGGAGCCCAGAGTATAGAATGGTTTTGGAGAAAATAGTCCCATCTGGGAAGATACAATTCAGTGAGTTTTTAAAAGGCACAGGTGTGGACAGGGTGCTGTTAGCTGGGAGGCTGCCTGATGGTGAACTTCAGGTTTTCCAAGGCAAGCAAGACAGCTGTGATAAATTAGCTTAGCCATTCAGAGGATGGACATGGGAGGAATTCCACCTGCTCTTTTCCTGGATGAGAAGTTGGATGTGAAGGCAGTTTATTTTGTGAGACTCTAATATCTAAATTCAGGCAAAAGACATGCTGCGTTTTTTAGTACTTGAGTGCTGCTGTGTAAGATACAGGGAGCTCATTCTTTCTTACCAGGCAGTAACTGTTGTGATATTTCAGCAGTTACCAATGAGTGTAGAGTGATGGTCTCTCACTTTCTTACTCATGATTCCTTTTCAGGAGAAGGAATGCATTATGTATTCCTGTAGTTGTGCTTTCAGAAGGATTTTTCCCTGTGTGTCTTTAAGATGTAAGTGTTGGCCCACAGCTGACCTGGGACAAGAATTTTAAGGCTGTGTTAGTGTTCAGTAGTTTTGGAGCAACATTAACTGAATTCTGCGTAGGGTACGTTAGTTCCATTTAAACTCTTAATCTTCTTTCTGCAAGCTTTGCAATAAGCATGCTGCCTGTAGCGATTTGTCATGTGTTACCATAACTTCTTAAAGGAGGGCTAGTGATCTGGTGGGTTTTTCCTCCTTTTGAGTTGGTATACCTTAAAACCTATTTCTTAAACATTCTAAGTTTTTGCTTCACAACTTTCAGTATACTGCCTAGCTTGGTGATTCTTTGAGATCTAATATATCAGTAAGATTAAATACTTTTTATGGAAATTGATAGATACTTTTAGATGGTGCTGCTGAGTAAGATTTGGGAAGTTAATGACTTGAAAAGCCCAAGAAGGTCTTGAGAAATAGGTTTTTGTGTGTTGTTGGTTGGTTGGTTGTTTTTTCTTTCCCCCCTGTTGCCGCACATTCTGTGTAACCTTAGGTAATCTGGTCTTCCTCTTGTTGTGCTGTCTCCTGCCTGTGGAAGAGAAATAATTATCTAGATTTCTTGGGACTGGGTAGCATACTTTTAAACAGCAGTGACAACAAAAAATGTGCTTAGGTTTTGGGTGAAGTCTTTGTTGTAGGTCTTCTGTTTGTTAAAAATACATTGCCTGCTATAGAAATCCTGTTATTTGTTATTTACGTTTAAAATATCTTGGCTCTAGGAGGGTTATTTCGCTCATTTTGATAACTGTTTTTGGAGGACTTTCAGGTTTTCTTCATGGTTCATCTTCTTTGCTAAAGAAGTGGCAGATTAACAGATTTTGAAAATCATTATTGAGGTGGACATTTTTAGATGAGTCATATGTACAATACCCACATTTGTTCCAGTTCTGTTAATTAGAACACTAAGTGGAAAGTAAATCATCACAAGGTTCAAAAGACATTCTGACTTTTTCTGAAGTCTTGCAGATGCTCTGTTCTACTGAAGTTGCTGAGCTTTAATGCAAGTATCTTTTGTTGTGAGACTACTCCTCAAGCATACCATCTTTTATTGCCATCTGGTGGCAAAAACAATCCTCTAACAGAAAATATAAAAAGAATTTAGATTGGTTATTTCAGTTAACACATTATCTTAGAGAATTCATCAAGAGGAAGGCATTTGGAGGTCTTCAAGGACAAAACCTAGAAAGGTTCCACAGTGCCAATAGTAGGGAAGAGGCTGGGCACTTTGCAGGGAGGAAAGGAAAACAGTGCCTGTCATTTTCTGGATCCTACTCTGACAGCTACTCATTCAGATGATGAACAGGGATGCTGTAGAGACGAGTAAAGATGTGGGAGATGCGTTCCCCAAAAGCTAAAAAGTGACATCACTGTGGGGAAAAGGTGGTAGTGACTGGTGACCCCTTCCTGAGACAGTGAAAGACTCATCACCCAAATAGGACTGATATGCTGGAAGAGGGATAGTGCTGCCTGTCTGAAACCAGAATTTAAGCTGTTAGTGTAAGGTTGCAGAGACTGCAAATCTTCCTTGCTGCTGTCTGTGTGTGTATGTACTTGTAACAGTGTCTGGAGTGACCTGAGCTGATCAGCAGGGACTGCTGAGGTCTGGCAGCATGGGTTTGAGGGCTCAGCCAGTTCTCACATCAGCGCCCTCAAACGCTGTATAGGCCTCAGCTCATGTTGGGACAAATGAATTGTACCCATGAATACTTGGTTTTCCAAGTGGTTTTGCCTGGAAGGATTTGTTTCCTTGATCCTATGTTGATGCTCAGTGACATCAGGAAGGATGGAATCCCCTCACTGAAAGAGTAGAAAATGGCTTTATATTTGCCCATCTTCAAAAAGATAATAAAGAAAAGTGACAGAAAAATCAGTCAAAGTTCACTTTTAGGAAAAGGAAGTCTGTGATTAGTTATTAATTAACAACCTGAAAGGCGCTTGCGATGAATAGCAGCCAACAAAAATTCATCAGGGTAAAAAACACTGTCATGTCAGTCTTATTTTTTTATTACCGGATAGCAGGCTTGTAAATAAAGGTGTAGTTGCGTGTCTTATCTTGGGTACGGTAAGGGTTTTAAAACTGTCTTGCATGTTTTCTTGTATAATAAACAATCTCAGGAAACATGGTCTAGAAAAGACAGTAAGATGGATGCACAGCTGTTTACAGAGTGGAAAGGGATGTCCCTCCAGGTCATGTTCAGTATTTTGTATTACTGATAGCATGACAGAACAGAGTGTGTTTATTAAGTTTGTAGTTGGCAAATACAAATGAGACTGTGAAATACACTGGAGGGCAGAACTGGAATCCAGATTGCTTGCAAAGGAAGAGAAATGCCCCAGAAGTAGGAAGTTCAGCTGCAATAAGGGCTGTTTCTGTACTGAAAGGCTAGTATTAGATTAGATAGATGGTTTTCAGAAAAGGACTTGGTGCTCACAGTGGATCTCTAACAGAACACAACTCACTGATGTCATGCTGTTGTAAAATACAGAAGTAAATATTGTATGAGATACATCAACAGAAATGCAGTCTTAGAAGTAGTTCTTTCACTTTTTTTTTTTCAGTCCTGGAAAGATTTTGGCAAGAGCTCTGCGTCTGCAGCTTTAAGAAAAACGTCTGGAGGATAGCTTTGTGGGTGATGGAAAGTTTAGATAGCATGTTCTGTAGAAGAAGGTTGAAAGAACAGAGATATATTTCTTCTACAAACCAAAAATTTCAAAGATGTGAAAGACTGTTGTATCAAAAAGAATGCTTTTCCTCCTCTGGTATGAGTGTCTATTCCTATAATTAACCATTTCCTTGGTTCCTAAGAACATGACCTGGTATTTTATGCTAGTTACTGTCATCAGATCTACACTATTTTCAATGTTTTTAATCCTTCTACTATGATACTCTTGTCATCCTCTGCATTGACAGCATTTTCTGTTTTTTCTTTTTTTCTTCAGAAAATACCAGGGTCCTTCTGTTTCTTGTAGCCTTGCTGCTTCAAGGTTAGCAGTGGAATGCCTGAGTTTTGAATATTTTAGCTTCAGCATGTTAGAAAGCTAGAGAAATGTAGGGATTATAGATTGGATAAGGCAAGGGCTTTTGATACTGCCTCTCTTTTCAATGAAGAACTACTGAATGATTTGTGAAGGTCTAAATAGATTAATTTAACTGCATTTACTTTGTTCAAAAAAAGCTGATCCATCATCAAAGAAGAGGTGATCTACTTTAGCTCATGATGTTTATTTGCATGTTTTTAAATCACTCTTTTTGAAATCACTCTTCTGAAAAGCATTCTGAGGCTTTGTGGAATGCTTTGTTGAAGCTAACAAGACTGTTGTTGCTTGGGTGACATCTCCCTAAGGGACTGGAAGATGAAAGATGCAGTAATAGGAGGTATTCCCTCTTTGCTCTATATGTTTAAAATGTTTCCTATAGGCCCACAATTTAATGAGCCACCTCTTTGGAAAACTGTAAGTTGGAGACTTAACTCTTGAGTGTGCTAGACTGGATACTGCCACAGGCTTGGAACAACTCTGCTTGAAATCAGGTGGGGAAGAGTTCTGAATCGAGGTCTCTCATCTTGGTAAATGCCTGAACTCTAGTAACATGTTATTCTGTATGGGGTGAAGTCTTTGGGCTTTGTCAGACTTCAAAAGGTCTTGGATTCAGCCTGATGTGGATCAAGGACATTTTCCAAAAAGTCTCTCGTGTAAGGGCCATGTCTCATCACGTGGCGTGCCTAACTCGGCTCTCTTTAGTTTGGAGATAGATATGTGAAAGATCTCAAGTGTGTATGAAATTTAAATGGTTTGAAAACAACAATGGCTATTTATTGTTAATAACAATATAACATTGTTCTAGATTAAATCATAAAAGCATTGGGAGAAATAACAGGAAAAATGAGGAACACTTTTGAAAATGTTATAACACTTGTTTGTATGATTTGGCTAATTCAATCAAAATTGAAGAGATGAATAATAGCTCATCATGACACTTGTGGTTGGATGCACTGAAGAGAATGATGCTGCGGTAGCTTTTTCATTCTACGTTATCTGAGGTGCTTTGAATGAGCCGGGGGGGGGGAGTATTCTACATGCAAAGACAATGCTTTAATTTTTTATCTAATTGTTCTTTCTCTTAACGTAACTTCAATTTTATACAAAAAATACTTGTCTGAAAACTAGACATTAGGCAGGATTGCTTTTTCTTTGCTGGCTTCGTGTCCATTCCCACAAAAATGTAAGCAAAATGTTTTCCTAGTATTCTTCTGTATATGAAAGCTGAAAACTGAAGATTGCATTAAAGCGTGTGCTTATCCAGTCTGGCTAAAGGCATCGTTCTATATAATAGGTGTAAATATACAAAAGATACTATAGATAAGTGTAAATAGATATATATAAATACGTATATGTCCAAATAGATATTATATAAGTAGAAATAGGTAATATATAAACCATATATATTCCTTAAATATATATGTGTGCAAATAGGTATGTAAGTTTAAATGTCTACGGTGTATAAGGTTTTTAAAATGCAGAGAAACCCTACTTATAGAAAGCCTTTAAAAACTTGATGCCCCCTCTATCTCTCAATTGAAGATATAAAAGTGCTTTCAGAAGCTACCCCTTCCGTGTTTTCCTTTTCCCCCTTTTCCTATCCCAGATTGGGGCTGATTTCCCCCCAAATGGGGACTTGCCCCTGCAGGTCTGTGCACACAGAGCAGAAGCTGCCACCATGGCACAAAATACCACCAAACCCCTGTTTTCAACCACGTAAGGTTTTTCCCCAGATGCCAGAAAGAGGACTTCCAGCATACCTTTATGTTAAAATTAATATGCCTCAAATCAATTTACATACAGCCAGTGAATAGACAGTTGATCCACCTGATCCTTCCCAGTTCTGCCTGCTTTATGTAGCTAATTAGATCAACTTCCTGTTGCTGCATCTACTGTTCAACTTAGAGGTTGTATCTTTTAGTCTTTTAATTATTTAATTTTCTTTGAAAGGTGAACTGTGACTTTGAGGCTCAAACTCAGCGGTCGTTAATACCTTTCAGGAATAGATTTACAAAAGTTATGTTTGTGACCCACCTACCCTAAATATATCTTAAGTATAAGGAGAGCTGAATGAAGAAAACAGAAGTGAAAAGCATACCTTTGAAACGGAGTATACTAATTCAGTAATAGTAAATGTTGTTCCTGAAGATGTACCTGCAGTGGCCTGTGGAGCACACATTTTGAAGGGAAATGGCATCTTGTGTGTGAGGATATTGAAGGACCCCAGTGAAAAGTGCTGAACTTGCCGAATCTTCTAGCTATTTGACATTGCTGCTTTCATTCAGATCATTTCTTGTAGAGTGCATTGGAATATGAAAGTCTTCTCATTGGTCCCTGGTCATTTTTCCATAGATGCTCTAGGTATGAAGCTAATAGACGGCATTGAGCCCACGTTCAAATTTATGCCACTATAAGCAGGTGAAACAGGAATTTAAACGACAGATCCCAGTTGTTGAATTACTTCATGCAGCATAAAAAGGATGTTGCTACTGATGGATTGACCACTACAGCTAGTTAAAATACTTTCACTGATTTCTTTATTTATTATTTTTTTTTCTAACTGAAAGTTTGTTTGTATACCTTTCTCCTCTGTATTCCTGATAATACAGCTCAGCTTAAGCTGCTAGCTCAGATTTTTTCTCCTCACTTACAATTGTGTGAAGTTAGCTTTTTTTTTCAGCTCCCTTCCTAGATCTTGTTTTGCGTGAGCTTTGTCCTTTTTACTTCAATTAGTATCATGAGCACGATGATTTTACACTCATGCAGCTAGTTTGAAAATTCTCGAGTATATTGTTCTGAAGTAGCAAGTTATATATTTTCTGCAGGCTGTTAATTTTCATTTTTAAACGTGGAAAGTTAAATTCCAAACAGTCTAACTTCTTCTGATGTGGAGGAGAGTTAATAGCTAGCAAAATGCCATGCAAATTCAGCTTTTTTGCTTGAGAAAAACATCTCATTTCTATGCGTTTGCTCATATTTAATACAGCATAGTTTTCAACTTAAAAATGTTCTAGTTTGGGATTTTGTTCAAAATATGTCTTTATTTTTACTTTCAAAATAGTTTCCGTATATTGAACATATTTTGCTGTAAAAATGAAGAGATTTTTTTAAAGGAACTGAGATGATCTCACATCTTTAAAATGTTAAGGAAGTCATAAAAGAGCTCATTGCATATTTTTAAGATCATTTGGGTAGCCAAATGAGTAAAGACAAGAAGTCTAGCCTATGTAATGAAAGGTTCAAGTCTTTAGAAAGATTTCTTGCTAGAGTGAGATTCAAGGCTCTATGATCAGATAAAAGAATAAGCAGAAAGAAGCAATTCTTCAGTCAAGGTTGTTGCTGATTTTCCAAAGATACATTGAATAAAGGAATGTAGATTCAAAGTAACTGTTTCTAGATAGAAAACATTTTTCATACACTTCGGTCAAAATCCTCTGACCCCCTGCAGAGGAATTCATGGTTCAAAATGAAGTGGTAATCAAAGACCCCGTTGTATGAGAAGCCTGGAGGCAGAGTCCATGGAAGGTTTTGTGCAGTGTGGTATATAGAAATCTAAGAGGAAAATGCATTAGCATAGAGTAAATACTGTGGTGGGGTAAAATGACAAGATTGGGCCCAGGAGGAGTGCAGAGCACTGGGTAAAATCCGATGCGAATAGGGTCTGTTTTACCCAGTATAGACTGGCTAGCAATTCTGCTATGGCTGCTTCATTGTGGAGTTCTAGTTTATTTCTGCGAGTATCATGGGTGTGAATTCTGTTTACTTTAGATTCGTTCAAGGGATTTGAACCTGAGATTGTGTTCCCTACTGCTGGTTTGCTGTTAGGTGTGGGGAAGGGAACATCATTCTGGAATTTCACTCCAAAGTTAGGTGGTAAAATTGCTGGATATTGAAAGAACAAAGAAACAAACTTGAATTATAGCTTCATCTTTGTTTATTCAGCTTTGCTTTCTGAATATTGTTATTTATTGATTTAATAAATATGCAATCAAAATCAGTAGCCATGCCCTTCAAAGGTTTTCTAGGAAAATAAAAAAGGAAAAAAATTACTTGGTCAGTTTAATTTCTCTTATTTTATTGTCTCTGTACAGAACAGAACGGAAACACATGGGTAAAGAAAAGAGGAATAGAGTTTATCTTAGCTTTTGGAGTGGTGTTTCCCTTTGTAGAGAAGGCTGAGCCCTAGTGGCTTAACTCTAGTTTGGATGGGTATAGCTGATTTCCCTAAAGCAATCTCTGAAGATACACTGCATTCAGTGAAGTGGTATTTAAGAGGTTGCCACAGTAGATGCCTTCTAGCCCAGGAGATAGAGACCTCTACCAACTGCTCAGATGTGAACATAGGTCTTGGCAAATGTGTCTTAACAGTTCTTGCTGGATGATTGGGCACTTTGTTTTTGCTGCTTGTCCCTGTCCAGGGTTGCTAGCCAGGGACTAAAGGATTACAGGGACTACAGTAATGGTGGATTGCATGAAAAAAGCTGGTATTATCTTTATTAAGCTCCTTCCAAAGAGGAAGAAGATTTTCACCTTTTCTCCCTGGGCCTTCAGAGAGCTGTATGAACCACCCAAAGAAAAAAATAGCACGTAATTCCAGTAAGCAGTGGCACAACTTCCCATCCTCTCATCACCTGAAAAGATTTGTTCCCAAATCTGACAAAGGCTACACAGTGGGTTTTTTTAAATTTTCTAAATTTTTTTTTTGACAAGCATATCTCATATGACCAACATTTTCTCTTAGGTAAACGATGAAGTTTTTGAATTGAAAGGGCCGAGCGGTTGGTTGAATATTTGTGCTCTGATATGGTATAGATGTGGTTTTCTGTTCCTCCCTCTCTGTCATGTTACTCTTCATTTTTCCCTGGTTCAGTTTTGTCAGTGTAAGTTACGAGAAAGATGCATCAATGATCCTACTCTTCAAAACCTGGCAGTTGAACAAAATAATAATACATGGAGGTTCTTTTAATTTCCCTTCTGATTTCTGAGACTTGCCATTTGTAGTTTCTGTTGGTCTCTCTCTTGTAAGTTGATGACTTACTGTGGGAGTGGTATTAATTCTAACTGAGAGAGACAGAGTAATGACAACTGGGAGTGTGCTAGAAGAATAGCAAGTGTAAATAAGGTAAATAAAGTGAACTTAAGATATTACTGACAACTAATTAGGAACTTAATTGAAGCACAGCAAAAGTAGAGGCAATTTTTACCAAAAAACAGCCAACAATTTTTAGCAATATGATTAAAAAATTACAACTTTCAAACAACACCTTAAAGACCTGTATTAAAGATTTAAAGATCTGATTTCTTTTTCATTTGCTATCTGCAAATTTATGTTTACTTTAATTATATGTGCCATATGTCATACTTTTGTTTAGCACTTCTTGCTGTTTAGCACACTGGAGTCTTGGTTGATAGCTTGTGTTTTTTGGATGGTTTAATATTGGGAAAAAACACCGATATTTATGATAGCATAAATAATATGAAGGGTAATTTTTTTGAAATTATCACATGTAGGTTTGCCCATTAATAAAAAGTTTGGTTATACTTTTTTCCTCCCAAATTCACTACTACTTATTGCAGTGTTAACCAAAACCCTTGTAAACTGAGGTGTATTGGATTGCTTTCTCATGTTCTTATATTTCCCATGTGGCAAAATTCTCAAAGATCCTAAATATCTGCCTGCAGTCCTTTAAACACGACGTGAAAGGCAATCCCAGGAAATGAATAGTTCTAAAGTTTGCGGATTCTTGTGGGATTCGCATGGGTTTAATAGACCCGTAATGCTGTACTTCCAAGTATTTGTAGCTCTCTTGTTTTAAAATATAAATAAAATCTAAAAGCAAGATGTTGATTAACTTTTCACCCCAAACCTCCTGTAATCACATGGCTACTGCTGTTTGGATTTTTTTTTTTTTTTTAAAAGGGGAGTGGGGAAAGACTCAGTATCTTTGAAACAGCAGCAGCCCCAAAATGCCAAATAGATCAGTGCTAAATCACACGGTTTTAATGCCATTGTGATAAGTGACTTATATTAGAACTCAGCTGTGCTTAATTGCTGGATTGCAAAATTAGGAGTAAACCTGTGATTGGTCTATTGTGGGTATGAGCTATCCAATTCCCTCCAGACAAAATAACCTTTTTTTCATTTTTGCCCTTCATTTAGCCGTGGCTCATGGCTAGATATACAGATATACAGAAACTTCTGCTGTTCTGTGGAGATTTTATCACTTGCCTAGATCTATCTGTACTATTTCAAATTACCTCCTTTGGGCTAGAAAAACATTTCAGAAGAGCAAGGAAGCAGAGACTTACTGACTTTCTCTATGAAGAACTTTCCTGTAATTGTTTTCACTTTAGGCCAATGCTCTTAAGTGACAGATTTAATTTTGCTGATGAAAGTGTGGAGAAGAACACTTACAGTTAATTCTCTCTGGTGATACCATTAACTAATCAAAAAGCCCATAGTCTATTGATGATATGCTATGGGTTATTTGATAATTATATGGCTTGCATTATTAGTTTTGAGTAGACAAGGAGAAGATATTAAATTGTTTCACTAGCTTTATGTCTGTTTCTGGTTTTAACTGAGTTAGAATTTAATGATTGCCAAGGACAGACTAAGGGCTGAAAGGAGCAAAACAAAGTGCTGCTTGTTCATTTGAATTTTTATTCCGTAGGCTGTGCGTGGCACCACAGGTTATGAACTGTTGTGAAGTCTGTCCCTTCAGAACTAGTGCTACCACAGATGTGGGAGGAATGAGCTATTGATAAATATTAACACAACTAAAAAGTAGCAAACATTTTCATTTGAACTACCTTGAAGCCATTTCAGATAGGGACTCAAAGATAAAAGCTTCCTTGACTATCAGCTGAGTCAGTCAACAGATTACAACTAGGCACCAACTATTAATTACTGAATTTTGAAATATTTTTCTGAGAAAATCTGATGAACCACTGAAAAAATAAAAAGTAACGAAGAAGAATACATTTTATTTTATGCCAGGACCAGTGCATGAAGAACTGGGACAAAATAAGAACCAATTGTTGGCTCTTTTATTGAGTAGATAGCTATTTTCCAACTTTGAGATGACAAATTTTACAAATGTGAATTCTCAAATGTGCTAGAGCAACTGACATATTTTATTTTGTGCACCATATTATCTTTCGCTTTGAAATATTTGAATATTCCTTGTTCTTTTCAATAAACAGTTGACAATGAAATATACCCTGTTCACTGTCATTTTACTGCTAGAGCTAAAAAGGAATATAAGATATTCTGGAATTCTTAAGTTGTCAAAAGTGAGATGGAAGTTTTTGTTAGGTGCTCTCTTCTTTTTAAAAATAAGAGGTGTATTATTTTTGTCTTAACAAGGATGGGTTGTTTTTGGTTTTGTTTTTTTTTTTTAACAGCTTTGTGGACAATAGTAATAAAGTGACTGTTGGGAAACAGACTTCAGTAGTGATCCATAAGGTGTTCTATTAATCTGTATTCTCGGATCAGGTCTCCTGAGCTGCCATTCTTTCTTTGAGTGCCAATCAAGCTCTTTGCCCTGGTGTTTGAGGGCTTTTTACCAAGAAACATTTTCTGGGGAAGAAACATCAAAATGGAACTTTGAGATCAGGCTTTGATTGCAGGATGAAATGAACTGGAACATACACGACTTTGTTCAGCCTTTCTCCAGTCCTACTTCTTAGACCCTGTGGGGACAGGATGTGAGCTTGTATCTGTGATTACCGTTTGTGTCAGTATTTCTGATTACAGCCTTGTTATGTAAGAGAAACTTTTGTGTTCTGTTTTGAAGGAAAAAAACCCCAGTTTTAAAATCCTGAGACGTGTTTTTGGTTATTCACCTCTAAGGCAGGAAATTCAAAAGGTTACAATAATTAGCATTAATATTTGGATTCAAGAGTAGAAAGAGGGGACCAATTTCTAGGTCTACAGTCTAGCAGTCTATCTAGACTGTATCTATCACGGATTCCTGGTTGATGCCCTTCTGAGGTAAGAGGGCAAGCTGTATGATATTGAAGACTTAAGAATCAATTGTGTTCTTCCATTGTAGCACAATCACAGCTGTATCTATAAAAGCTTTTACAAACTTCTTAAGTATGGTTTGGATTTAGACTACAAGTTTTTAGGAAATGAGGAGTTGTGTTAAAGACATTACAGTGTTTTTAAGTGATTCTATTTTCCTTATGGACTTGTAAAAATGTACAGAACTCCTTTGTTAAAATCATGGGCTGTTAGTTTTTGAAAACAAACACTAATAATCTTTCATGATACAGAATTTGAATTACTTTTGTTCAATTTAGTGATGTATTACAGGCAAGTGTAATCAGATGAAAACTGAGAATCTGATTCAAAATCTGTTCCTTATTCTATTAATGTAAATGAATCTATTTGAATCTTTCAGGTTGTTCCAGAAGATGACATGCTAAAGATAAAAGCAGTAAATCATATCCAGTCAACTTGACTTTTTAACTAACCCTTTCTTGTTGTAGGCTGCTTTTCATATGTGCAATCATATCTGTAGCGTGTGCTCATACATAATGCTCTACTGATATCCATGATGACATGCTTTTGTGCATACACATCTGAAGAATACTAGGGGCTTGAAAGTGTGTGTCCAAGTCTATAAGCCTGTGAAATACAGAGTTGCTATTGATATTTTTCAGAGTATGCTGAATTTCTACACTGCAAAGGGAGGAAGTTTACGGATTTTGATGAAGTTCGTCAGGAAATTGAAGTAGAAACAGATAGAATAACAGGAGTGAATAAAGGCATTTCTTCAATTCCTATTAATTTAAGAATATATTCTCCACATGGTAGGTAAAACCATTCTACTTTGTATTTCTGTCATGTAACGTATTATGTAGCTCTGTTTGTCTAGCTGTCTCCTTTTGTATGTGTTCTCACTGCTCAGTCAGAAGTCTCCTGGTTCAACTCGCTCTCAGAAGTTTTTTCATTCCAGAAGTGGATATGTATCTGGAAGAATTCTCAACTTCCCTGCATTATGAAACTGCTCTATGGTGGAGAGCTGTTGCCAGTAGACCTGGGCAGAACACAGACTCTCTGTCCCATTTAATGTTCTCATGATTTAAAAATATTCTCACTCTGAATCAGGATGAAACCAATCTTCCCCCCCGTACATATACCATTAGATAGTAGCTCACCGGTAAAGACAAATAATAGGGGATAGAAGACTTAGAGGCAAAACTTTTTTGCCACCCTCCAGATGGATTCCCTGATCAGTGATCTAGAAAGTCATTATGTCTCCCTGCCTTATAGGATGTTTATTGTTCACTGTCACTAAAAATATATTTAGACAACAGTGGTGTTTGAAGCTATTTTCTGTTGTAGACCCCCAGTATAGATCAAAGTTAGTTCCTCTGGTTGCCATCTGCCCAATTTAATGAAGGCAATCTAGAGAAAATGTTTTGCATTGAATCTGTCTTGGATACAGGAGAAAAGTGGTATGTTTGGCTGAAGCACTTTATTTTTCTAACCACCTCGTCTGATGTCTTCATTGCAAATCAAAGGACAAAGATTAAAATAAAAGGAGAGGTAATTAAAAAGATGCTGAACCTCCCTTTGATGTACCATGAGCAGTCTTGGCTCTAAACATATGCCCCTAAGCCCTTCTCTGCTATGCAGATGTGGCACAGCCAACTGGAGAGGAGCTGAACTAATTGCCCTCAAAGCTTGTTTGTTGAACATGCTGACTCCAGGAGAAAGTGAAAATTTCATACCTAATGCTCTTATTTTGTTTTATTAGGATCAGTCTTTTAGTTCAGCAACTGTTGTCTGTATTAGCCAGACTCCAAATATGCTTCTGGAGTTTCCTTTTGAAGAGTTGCATTTTCCTCATTTGTCTAAAGGATACTGTGTTACCCCAGTACTAGCTGAACAAGCTAGGGTGCTTCTAGTTGACAGTGACCTGTACTGAGGAAATCATGCCAGGGCAAAACAGGTTTTCTTAATGGATAAACTTTTTCATGTTTCTTACTTTTTCTTTAGAAGTTAGAGTAAAAAAAACCTTAATTCAAAACAACAACGTACCCCAAAACCCCTTAACAACAATTTTTCTATGCAAGTTAGGCTAGCTATTGACTTTCTTAATTGGAGACACTGTTGAAAGCATGGTCAGAGGACTGTATGTAAAAAAAAAAAAAACCAAACAAACAAAAAAAAAACCTGTTTTGGGATGATGTGAAGGATGCAATGGGAATGGTCTGTTGCCTGTGCTCCTGTTGGTGGAAAAAGCTCAGAAAGCCATGTCAACTTGTTTAACAGCCTTCAAGGATATTCAGTATAAGTATCATTCTTCTATGCTAGTTGTAATGTTTAAAATATTAACTAGTACTAATAAATTCAGAGATGAAAGACCAACAGGGTAACAAGTGTACTTTTCAGATTGTCAGGCATTTTGTTTGAACCACTGACGATATTTATATACCTATAAAAGGTAATTATGTGGGGGTTTATGTGACTACAATTTGTTTGTAGCCAAGATGTGTAGACCTCTTTAGACATGTCTGGTGTGCTGATCGGTTTTATGATCCTGTGTTTTCCATATAGTATTAAGCCTGACTCTTATTGATTTGCCGGGAATCACTAAAGTGCCAGTAGGGGATCAGCCTCCAGATATTGAGCAACAGATCAGAGACATGATAATGCAGTTCATTTCTCGAGAAAACTGTCTAATACTGGCTGTGACTCCAGCGAACACTGATCTGGCCAACTCAGATGCACTGAAGTTAGCTAAGGAAGTGGACCCTCAAGGTAAGTATGATTGAACATAACCACTTTCTGTGGTAATAGACCAACTCATGTGTGAAATATAATTTATGACATAGATGTGTATGTATACATTCTTATATAGGCTTCAACATCACAATAACTGTTTGCTAGCTCAGTATCATTCAGGGAATGATGCTGTAAACGTATTTTTAAAATTTTGTCCCTGTCCCTTATAAGCAAGTGGGGCAGTGCCTATCTAGAAATTTTTGTAGTACCTAGCAAAATGGACTGTGGTGCTGATGGGATTTCTGGATACTTGCATCATAAATTTTACACAGTCAAATCCCAGGAATGCTGGGCCTTGTTGCAGAGATTTGAGGAACACATTTCAGCACTGGCAGTGATGATCCCTTCTTTTCTAGACATACCATAACTTGCAGTTGTAGCTGGTATTGTGTAATGCAGGCTTTGAGAATATCACATATCTGTTATAAAATTCGAAGATATAATTGTTCTTCCTGAATATATATGATTCTTCACTATCTTTTTCCTCCTGTCTCCACCCCGGTCAGGTCTTAGGACTATTGGTGTGATCACAAAATTGGATCTGATGGATGAAGGAACAGATGCAAGAGAAATTCTAGAAAACAAGCTACTCCCTCTTCGTAGAGGTGAGAATGTTCAGTTGCCTATATTCTTTGCAATCCAGATGGTGGTTTGGAATAAGGGCCTGGGATTTGGATTGGGAGTCCTGGAGGTGAATCAGAGGTTATGCTGGACTTGATGAGTTCCTAGCTTTTATTGTTATCTATTCAGCAAACATAAAATGCAGCGGTGCTAAAAACACCCTGCAAGTAAAATATTTTTTTTTCTGGACCTGGAAAATACACTTTACATTCCAGAGGAAGCAAGAAATCTCAGCAGGAGTTGTTAGCCAATTTTCTCTTCTGTGCCAGGT
Source organism: Strix aluco (assembly GCF_031877795.1). Taxonomy (NCBI): domain Eukaryota; kingdom Metazoa; phylum Chordata; class Aves; order Strigiformes; family Strigidae; genus Strix; species Strix aluco. The sequence continues at coordinate 28,759,162 of NC_133938.1, read as the reverse complement.
TGCTGTCGCTTGTAACAAAAGAATCTTTTTTTCTTTTACATATGACAGAAACAAGCACCACAGCTTTGGTAATCTCACTGTAAGCCAAGCTTAGACCCCTTCCAGAAATCTTCTATGTGATTGTTCTGGCACCTACTGCCACAGTTGCTCGTATTGTTAACAATACCAAGAATTTTGATTCTAGTTACAATGAGTTGATGAGACCACCATCTCCTCCCATGGAGCATGTTGGTCCTGCAAACGAGAAGAAATTTCTTCTGTATTTTGCTAATATTGTGTCATGTGTAGACCTCTCTGTGTGTGGTGATTTTGGTTTGAGGGGTTTTTTTGTTTGTTTTTGAAGTGATTTCTGTGTGGTACACCAAAGTTTCAGATATTTCTGTATTTGAATCGGTGATTTAAAAGAAAGTATATATATTATGCATAAACAGGATGAACAATTTAGCCGCTGTTAAGGTCATTACAGTACTTGTAAACAGGATCTGAAATGCCTAAATTGGAAAGTTTTGTTTGAACTGAGGCAGTCTAGTTCTATTTAATATGAATTCAGTAGTTCAGGCAATAGCTGCACTGACTTACCCATTGGTTTTGTGATGTTTCAGGTTATATTGGTGTTGTAAACAGAAGCCAGAAAGACATTGATGGGAAGAAGGACATAAAGGCAGCTCTTCTAGCAGAAAGGAAGTTCTTTCTTTCCCACCCAGCATATAGGCACATGGCAGATCGTATGGGAACACCGTATCTCCAAAAAGTTCTAAACCAGGTAAAACCTGAAGCCTTTGTGGTGAAGGCAGCTTTTATAATGATAGGACCAATATAAAATCTTTGTTAGAATGAATGTTGGTCATTGAACCTCATTTACTCTTTCCTGATTTTAACCTTTTTTTAATTTTTACAGTGTAATAAACAAAGCTGTATGTTACATGTAACATACAAAAACTGTGAGATGCAGTTTCTGACTTTTACTGACAGTTCTGCATTCCCCTGTTCTCTTGAATACTGAATATAAACATAAAAAATAAGACTTTTCTCCCTTCCTGAAAATATATCACCCTATTCCTTAATTATCGCATTTCTTATAGTTTAATAGGATTTTTAGAATTCAAATCAAGAAATTTGGGGGGGGGGGGGGGGTGGAGAAGACATTTTTAGAAATCATATGTCCTGAGGGTTCACTGTATGCCTGTGAACCTCAAAATGTGCACTTTATTGTAGCTTTTAATAGAAACAGTATACTGTATACTAATAATATAAATGACAAAATAATTGGAACACTTTGTTCACACTACCTTTAGTTTTGCCCAAAATCTTGGTTTATTTCTATGAGTCCATGCCAAACCCTGAGAGACCACAGCTTCCTTCAGCAGGAAATAGAGGTCTATTTCCCAGTTACCTGGAGGAGAAACCCATACCTTACTGTCCTAATGAAGACACTGCCTACAGCAGACTTGGAGGATTATGTAATTCTCTTCACCATCTTGTGTCTGTGGGTATTACTCTTTTCATAGTGCCATCCCTTGGCTTGAATAGCATGTGACCCTAATGATGATGCATCCCAGCAAGTTTGAAGAGGACAAGGTGAAGTCGTGCCTGCCTCTCTAAAATTACTGGTGATGCTATAATTTTTTTTTTTTAAACTTAGTTTATCAGCTGACCAGTGTTCTTGGCATTCCTACAGGTCAAACTTGATAGTGTTTTTTCAAGTTCACTGTCAAATTGCAGCCTTTGGTCTGGAATAGACAAAGGCCAGATCAGCCTGGCTTTGTCCATTTTGGACAGCAGCTGGAAACAGCAGAAAAGTTATTGATTAAGGTAGGAAACTAAGTGGCTGGCCTGCTTAATTTCTTGCTACAGTGACTTAGCCTGGCTGTGAAGTTACAGATGCAAAGGCATGCTCTGGACTCACTAAAAAAGAATGCTAATGCCATTTATTTGTGCCTCGGAACAGAAGTCTTCAGCAGGATGCAAGAACTCGCTTGTATCCTGCAATTTTGTCTGTGTTTAGGATGTTCTGCCTCTCTTTGTATCTTGAAGGTTTAATCCATATGTCTTAGTTTTGAGACTGAAGCATGAGCTGCATATACCTTTGGACTGTCTTATCTGTCCTGACTTGCATTGCTTTAGGTACTATTAATTTTTTTGTGAGCTGTTTTGTAAATTTAGCTATTGGAGTATGAACTGTTAGTCTTCTGTTGCTATTACTGTGTGTAGAATATTATATACGGGAAGATCTATTTAAGTTTCATCCCTAAGATATTAGGGACCTATTAGTGTTTGTGATTTCAGGTAGTATTTCTATTTCTCTGCATCCACAAGGTGGTGCTCCAGGGAAACTCCAGCTTTTGATTTTGTGCCTGTTGGGTCTGCTGAACAACTTTTATGTTGAGTTTACATATTTTGGTATATGACATTCTTAACTTATAGCTTGTCTGACTGGGGTTGGAAAGAGGGTTTGCAGCATAGTGCAAGAAGTCCACTTTGGTTTTAATCAAGGAATGGGTACAATGCATGAGAAAATTGTGGCACAGGTAAGACATTGATAGTGCTGTCCAAACACATTACAACATACATATGCAAAAGTAAGTGAGGTAAGTTAAATACCGATCTGGTAAGTCTTTCTACTCTCCTTCAATTTATTTTCCAGTACTTTTAGGTATATTTTCACAAATGAAGACTGATAGTCTTGAGTGCTAGAACCTTTTTCAGCTAAAACAAAGTGTTTAAAAACGGTATTTTTCTACAGTCATTAATATGAGGGCAAGCTCTCTTTCCTTTAGTATGCTTTGTACAAGGAAGCTGAAATCACATGGAGGTGACTTTTCCCAATAGTGGGAAAGTGCCAAGTAGGTATTTTGTATGTCTACACTTCCCTCCATCTGTGTTCTCAATGGGCTGTGGATGCTCAGAATCTCTTCCTTGTCCCACATTGCCTTGTGGCTGTAAAGTAAAGGAGTTGTCATGCTGAACAAGTGTATAGGGAATTGGGAAACACCCTTAGGAAAACCAGCAAAATGGGAGTGGTAGCATCAGTGCTCAGTGATGAGAGGTCATTTCAAATTACATATGTAATGTGTATAACTTTTTTGTGTGTAACTAAACAAGTATGTAGTAACAGGGCTCTGTGTGAGAGGATGAAGGAATTTTTCAAGCCGTATAATATGTATGCAAAGGGATATTGTATTGTTCTTTAACAGTCTCCATTGCTTCAAAGATCAAAAGGACCTACACTGGTAAGCTAGCACAGGTCATGGCTGATACGCTTGGCAGTCAAAAGGAAATGGTTGTGTTCTTGCTTTCATCTTTATTAACAGTATAAAAGGACTTTTATTTGCTTTTTAGCAACTTACCAATCATATTCGGGATACCCTGCCAGCCTTCAGAAGCAAACTCCAGAGCCAGCTGCTTTCTATAGAACATGAAGTAGAAGTATACAAAAACTTCAGACCAGAAGATCCAACCAGAAAAACGAAAGCCCTGTTGCAGTGAGTGTCTAGTTTTTTGTCTGCTTTTTCACTTTGAATAGGTTTGTTTTGTCTTTTTTTTTTTTTTTCCTTCTAATGAGTTTAAATTTAAAGATTAGAATACGGCTAAGGATTAAACTCCAAAGAATTCTGTGCTTGATGTTCCAGAACACTTTACAATTTCAGCAGTTTTCCCTAAATTAATTTTAGTTATCCTAGAAAAGAGAGAAAGCAGAACAGGAAAAGATACAAAGATGGGCAACATAGATGATCAAAGGTAAGAAACTGCTTCTGATTGTATAGACAGGTTCTTCAGCCTGCCAAAAAGATGACCTCAAGCAAGGGGAGGAGGTTGTGTTAGAAGTCTGTAAGATGAGGAGTCTGAAAGGATAATAGGGAATGCTGCTTTTTCCAATACAAAAACTTGGCTATCCAAAAGAACTTGAAGATGGCAAGATCAAAATTAATCATAGATGGTAGTCCTTCATGTGATGTGCACCTAAACCACAGAGCTCTTTGCTGCGGGAGCTGATACTAAAAATTTGTGTGCTTTCAGAAAGCAGCTAGGCAAATTCTGGGGGATGAGGGAGACATTTCAGTACAAGGACAAATTTCTGTTGTGTGAAGCCCATAAACAGCAATTTATTGAGGTGGAGAACGTATTCTGGAGAAATATTACTGTGTGCTTGCTTTGTTCTCCTAGGCACTTGTTGGTGACTGTCATGATATGGGTTTTGTTCCACTGTAGTGCAGCCATTCTTAAGTTCAAGTGATAGTGTATCGAGGTGGGTGAAAACCTTGTTCTTGCTGTTTGCCTCTCTGGGCACACATCTGACAACTAGCAGCAAAATAGGTGATGTGCCGTGTCACCTGTGCTTGTGTTTAAAACTGACCTGGCAGATGTTGACCCTTTTGGGCTCAAGAAGTCATAGATTGAATACTGTTGTTTGTCAGAAGAATTGCAGCGATTTCTGGAGCTACATTGTTGTTGTAAATTCTAAACTAGAAAACTTTTTCACTGCTGAGTCACTGTCCAGTTTGGGTCTCATCCACAAAATAAGTCTGTTTGACAAGACTTTGATAACACTATTGTAATGTGACAGAACAGAGATGACTCTTCATCTGACTGTGAATCAAGTGGAAGTGGAATTGGAGCCCTTTGTTGTGGGTTTAGCACTAAGGAAAAAGGGCAATGCTGCCATTATGGATTGAAGCCCAGTTAGCGCCCACTGCTTTGCTTCGTGCAGCTGCCTTACTTGGTCTGTTTTCAGGGATGTGTAATACTCAGCATTGCGTATTTTTTCACCTGAAAGGTGAAATGGCAGTGTTTTCTCTCTTTTTCTAATTGTAGCCCTCTGCAGTCACTTCTGTGTTCATACGCAATTCAAATTTACCTCTTAGAAGAGAAAGCATCTAAAGGAAGAAAAAGAGATGTAAAATGGATCTAGCTCTTCTCTTTTGTATGACTGTTGTCATATTCTTACTCCGACTGATTTCAAAGGTTTTCAGCCATCTCAGTGCTGTGGGATAGGTGCTAATAGCACTGGATTATGAAAACACATAAGTTCTGGACAGGATTCATTCTCTAATTAAAAGTCTGGAATTCAGAAGGGAAAATGGTCACCTGAATTAGAGAGGCTTTCGTGAGCCAGCTTATTTACTCCTTGTTTTTATAACAACTGTGTCCGAAAGAGTAGACATCCCTCGTGACTTTACTTCAGATGTTTTGGTTGCAAAACCAGAGGGACATCACCTCTGACTCTTCCATGACAGTACAACACAGATTTTTTTTTTATTTACTGTGTATATTTGTTGACTTAACTGCTAGAAACATATATTGTGTTGTGAATTGTTAGGTGTTGCTGGTATCTCGTGCTTGTTCTACTATTGTAACGTGTTCTAAAGGAAAAATAATTCAATTTCATTTCAGCCTAAGTCATCCTACTTGATACTTCTCTGCATAGTTTTTTTTTAATTCTTCTGTTATAAGTAGGTGCTATAGGAGAAATTATTTTCACTTTTCCTTCTTCTGGGGTGTGGAAAGTAATGTAACTAGAACCCTTTCCTCTGATTCTTGAGAACAACCTCACCCCATAAGATGATCTTAAGTTTCTACAGTCCTCTTCAAAAATTGAGTCCGGGGCCCTACACTTAAACTCCTTCTATAATTCTGTTAACCTGGCCATAGAGGTATCTGAGGTTTATCTGCAGTTGATACGAAATGTTACTTTTTGGCAGAATCTGTCACTCCAAATTTTATGACCGAACGCCTGTACTTACTTAATAAAATACAGTTGAGCTATCCCTGAACATTCCATAAATGGAGGAATTCTCATGTGTGTTCATCTAAACGCTCCTGCTGCAGAAATCTAAGCACAGCTGAGCTGGAGCTTGTGGTACTGAGAGCTGCCACACTGACATGTTAGTACTGCTGCTTGGGCTAGCTTTTTGGCATGGAAAAGTGAGTTCCTTAGCAGTCTCTTCCAAAGTTTCCAGCCCTGGATCAACTTAATGGCTTGATTCACATCATGCTATTGGACTGTATCTTTTTGAAAGATATTTGAAAAATCAAAGGGTCGTTGTGGAGAAGTAAGCTCTCCACAAATGGTACCTTCTGCCATAAAATTGGAGATTTTAGCTTGCGGTGGTCTGCCCTGTTGAGCTCTGCCGTTTCTGTAACAGCATCTAAATATGGGTGTGTCTTTCTATTCCAATACAGTAAGTATCAGAACTTAAACATTAGGACTTTTATTTGCTTATCCTACTAAAAAGACTGCTATCACTTTTTCTTCTCAAAAAAAAAAAAAATTAAAAATTTATGTAATAATGGTAACATTTACAATTTTGTGATCTTTGATAAAAGATGAATGTAGCCTGGTACCCTGCTGTATTTGTAGCTGACTTTTAACTCATAAACAGTATTTGAAAAAACCCAAACCAACATTTATGAAGAAAGAAAATAATATACTGAGCTATGTCCTGCGAGACAGGAGGGGTGTAGGGGGGTGTGTATGTAGGTGTGGATTTTATGGATTGACAACTTGACTAAATTAATTGTTGTTATAGATACTTTTGTCAGTTCCTAAACATGTTTTAATAGGGCACTAGTAGTCACATAGTACTGAAGTACAAGTTGGTAGTTGACATGCTTAAATGGTTGTTTGTTTTTTTTTTTTTCCTCCTCTCTTTGAAATTCAGGATGGTACAACAGTTTTCAGTGGACTTTGAGAAAAGAATTGAAGGATCAGGAGATCAAGTTGATACGCTAGAACTTTCAGGAGGTGCCAAAATCAATCGCATTTTCCATGAACGTTTTCCTTTTGAACTAGTGAAGGTATTTATCCATCTTGATGGTGTGCTTTGTGTGTTATTTATGTATTCTTATGTTCATATTGATTGTGGTAAAGCCACGATAAAGTTTGACTGGAAGAACATGCTCTTAACTGTGGAAGAAATTGCATGAAGTCATAATTGAGACATTGGGCTTCATTTCTCATTTTGGATACTCAGACATGCGAAGAAATCTGAAATCCAGTAATTAGAATATCATTATAATCCCAGTTGTACTATTTTCCATACTGTTAAATTATTTTATCACAAATGATACCTTCCTTCTGGTTAGATGGGGCAGGTTGGTAAATTTAAGTTGTGTTCAAGTAGCTTGTACCTATTAAAATTAGACTTATGGAAAATAGCCATTTTCTGTGTTTTCTACTTCCTGTTTTCACAGCATTAAATCAAATCCAGCTTTCAGTCCTACATTTTCATAGTGCAAGGTGGAGCAGAAGCAAATTTGGTGTTTTGAGATAATGTTTCTCCTCTTGATACATCTCTTCTTGCTTTACCCATCCGTTGGGTAACAGAATAAGTGGAGGTTCAGTGGGGTGTGAACTAATGAAACCTGGCTTCCTATGAATTTGTATTACGTATTCTTTTTTTTTTTTTTTCTTTCACTGAGCGGCTTCAGCTTCCCTTCATCATGAACCCTACTGTATCTCTAGTCCCCATTCTTTTACGTTTTTTCTAAGCTTCCTTTCTGCCTGTTTTGTGTTCAACTGCCTTGATATCCCCTAACTTTCAGTTGGGTAGCAACCAGACAGGCCTGTGTCTGGTTCCAAGCTTAAATGTGGTAGGTCAACTAGCAGTCCAACAGAACAGATAATAGTTGGGCTTTGGTAATGACCCATTTGTTTGTGATAACACTAACTTCTCTTCCAGCTAGCTGGCTTTCAAGACACTGCCAGAAAAGCTTTACAACTTCATAACTGAGACCACTCCTCTATTAAATTTGATTGAAAAACACTAGGATGGGAAGGGGAGTATAAACAGAACATAATCACAGAAGTTGCACCACTTTAGGAAACCAGGCTTAAAAAAAAAAGTTGCATCTTACTAATGTTGTTTCTGGCTTACTCTATCAACTCATGTCTATTTTGGGATGTTCTGCAAAATCCTTCCAGCGGTAGGTATATCTGGAATGGAAGGGTGCATAATTTTCAACAATCCTTACTGCTGCCCGTAGCCTTAGTTTTAAAATGTTTTAAGATACTTACGCTTTGTTTAACAAAATCAGAAATTACTCTTTTGCCAGTTGAACTTGCCTGTCTTCCAGTTGTATTGGGACAGGTAATGTTTTCTGTTTTATTTAAAAACTTCCCCTAATATGCTTTTATATGCTTTTGTTCCTCTAGATGGAATTCAATGAGAAGGAACTGCGGAGAGAAATAAGTTATGCAATCAAGAACATACATGGTATCAGGCAAGTGCTCCCGTGTTTTCAAGCCCAGTCACATTATAGAGGGTGTGAACTCTTTAACCTGTGGACACGCTGGCTATTGAGTGGTAAACTATATTACTAATGCCCTGCTCCCAGCAGCTGACTTTTTTCTTCCACTCCTTCATGCTTCTGTTTTTCAGGTAGCTATTTTGGGTCAAACAGCTGGTTTGCCTGAACAGGTTTAATTTACCTGGAAATCCTCAAATTATTTTACCAGAAAAAAAAAAGTCATTGATTATTCTCCGTAGTGACTGCAGTTCCACTGAGCCTGTATTCCTGAAACATCATAAGTTTTAGAGGGATAACTTGTGTCTTGATATGGGGGGAAAAAAACTTTTCAGCTTGTGTTGCAGCATACTCCTTGCACGATCTTACTCCCCTTTATTCTCAACTGTTTCTTGAAATGACTGATTTACAAGTGACTTGGCTGAGGTTTTATTTTGTGGATATGTCTGCAGTGTATTATTAGGTTTGGGAAGAGGGAGGTATTTGGTTTGGAATGACCTAATTATCTCATTTTGGAATGATCTGTCCATTTCGGAGGGACACTTCACTAGATACGTTACCCATATAATTGTTCTTTTGATAATAGAAAGACTTGGGTTCTTCTTTTATGGGTTTTTCCCTCCTACCCCCTTTTGAAAGTGTTGCTTACAAGCTTTGTTGTTCTTAGTATTTTGGAAAATGTTCTTTGTATTACTTGTACAGTAATGTTACCAAGGTGACTTGGTGAGCTCTCAGCCCTGAAACCTTGAAGCAATACAATACTTTGCATCAGCATATGATGAATTGAGAATGTTATGCAAATCATCTGTAGTCCATTTCTACTTTATTTGAATAATATATCTTGTCAGAGGAAGTAACATGAAATAGACTACCCCAATTTTTCTGAAGGTGTGGGGAAACTGGTATTTTAGGCCAAGATAAAGGGCTGAGGTTGGAGTATGCCATTTATCCCTTACGTAAGGTTTGATGCACTTCTGAAGAGGCTTTACTGAATTATATCAGTATTCCAGAGTGCTCATAGTCATCTTCAAGTAGTAGGGCATGTTTCTACTTTATTCTTACTCGCAGTGGCACTTCGTTTTTTAAAGGAAAAGGAGCAAATACAGTTCTGTGGAAGGCTGTTTGTGTTAGGGATTGTTATTACTCAGCTGTAAGTCTCTGAAAATGAAGATATGAGCAGTTCAGTAAAAATAAAAAATCTTCCTTGCATGATGTTTATATTACTGTCTTACATATTTTTATCTCCACAGAACAGGTTTGTTTACTCCAGATATGGCATTTGAAGCCATTGTTAAAAAACAGATAGTTAAGCTGAAAGGACCTTGCTTAAAAAGTGTGGATCTGGTGATGCAAGAGTTAATCAACACTGTCAAGAAATGCACTAAAAAGGTAACTTGCAAATAGATCTGGTAACGTAAGTATAACATAATGATAATACAAAGCTTGTCTTATGTTTTATGGTATTATAAGAGATTTCTGATCTCGTCACTTGATGTACAGAGTAAGACTATAAAGCAATTACAATTTCTGCAAAACTCAAAATCATGTAATGCTGAAAATGTTCATTTTTTCAATTCCTGTGTTTTGAAAATATATATATATATCTACACACACCTCATGATTGGAGTTTTGCTGAGAGTTGCCCCCAGTTTTCTCTTTTAAAACCATGTTTTCATTCATACTGAAGATGGAACGTAAGCAGCAATTCTGTGGATGTGTAAATCGGCAAAAAAATTTGTGTTTTAAAGTTTTCTTTTCCAATGCTAGTAAGAGGAAGAAACAGTGAAACTCTTCTAAAGCAAAGGCCTCAAATGTGTTCAGAGATGTCTGTCAAGGAGAGAAAAATGCTCCTTCTATATTGAAACTTTACTGGGTAGCACCACATTTTTTTGCGATGTAAAGGGTCTAAAACTTCTCATACACAACACCAAAATGTCTGATCTCCATCTGTCAAGAAATTAGAAGTAGAAAGCTGGGAAGATTTTTTGTCTCGCTTGTATTTGTACAGCCTTACATATTAATGTTGATGAATGAGCTTGCTGCACAGAAATATTGAATATTTAAGTGGAAAGAACTGCTGAGCATTAAACTTCCTGATGTGAAAGTTGTGTGCATCGATTAAACTTTTAACTCAAGATCCTGCAAGTGTAATAAATTAAGAAATAAGTTTATCAAAACTAAACATAGCATTACTATGAGTATTTGTGAATGGTTTTCCTGAAGAGTGTGCTTGTGTTGGTGTACACTGTTAGAATGAAACCTCAAACTTCCAACCCCCCAGCTGTGGCTAAGGAAGCGTTTCAGATATATTAATATGAAGCTTTTTTTTCTTCATGCTTCTTCCTTCGTAGGAAAGTTGGCATCTGTCAATACTGTGATTCACTTGCTAGAGCATTGACAACTAATAGTTGCTGATTTTCAATTATCTTTTCTCCCATTACTCTGTGATGTTTTAGAAGATCCCATTGACTCTTGTAGACTTCTTAGCTAACTGGCCTCACCTTCTATTCATCTGCTTTACCCTCTTCTCAGGGTGCAGGGCACCCTAATAGTAGCAAGTACAGGAGTGGTTTTGGCATACGAGCACAGATATGCTGAAACTGTTGAGAAATAGCCTGTCATGTCCTTTGCGTTCTTCTGAATAATGCAATTTTTTTGTACCCATGAGCAGGTAAAGGAACTATTTCTCAGTACAGGAAAGGATGACAATCTTTTAACAAAGATCATAGAGGAGTGGGTTCGCTGCAGTATTTTGAGCGGAGTTTCCAGGTTTTTTTCTACTTCCGTCGAAGTTTGCACAATATGTCACATGAATTAATTGTGCAGGTTCTTTTCTCAGTATTGTTATTGAGCTGTAAGAATGTTGCCACAAGGTGGAGCCTTCAAAGAACAAGAAACTTGAAAATTATTTAAAGTGCCAGTCTGGAATTAGGCACAGGAGACGAGAGAAGCACGGAGAAACCTCACCCCAAGGCCGATAAGCTGTGGTTCACATGTCCAAAGTGTCTTTTCCTCAATGTTCCATGGAGCAAAGCACAGAAACAATCCAAGAGTTAGGTCTTTCCAGTTGCTCTGGGAAATGATTATTAATAGAAGTAAGGCTTGCTTTATAGTGTACTTAACTTTTAGCCCAAGCATTTATAATAATTGCTTGCCTCCAAAGAGGAAAGCTGGAGTCTCCTCTATATTATACTGAAGCCACCCTGTAGGTGTAAACTTTTATTAATTTTCCTTTTCAGTTGGCAACATATCCAAGGTTGTGTGAGGAAACAGAAAGAATTGTTGCCGGCTATATTCGTGAAAGAGAAGAGAAGACCAAGGATCAGGTAAGAATAAATAGGAGATTCAAGAGTTCGGGGAGATGTGTGGAGGAGGAAATTTCTTATGTACAAAGTATAGGAAGACAATAAAAGATTTTTAAAATTTTTTTTTCAGCAGGCTGCACGCTTTTAGAAGGGGAGAGCAATTGCTCCTCTACCACTGAGCTCTGACAGAGGAAACTAGAATTGTTACAGAAAATCCTAATATGTTTTTTTGAGATTAGGGTTGGTGGCTTAAAGTAGCATTGGCTTCTTCCTGTGCCACAGTGTGCTGTGCTATAACAGCTATTTGTGGGAAATCAATTCATGATTACACAAACACACAGAAATACCCAGCCTTTTTTCTGCTCTGTTCCCAGGTGTTTTTTTTAACACACCAATCCCATGTTCTAATTGCAGTGAGGCCCACGAGCAATTGTACCGGGACACTTGTGGGACTGACAAGCCACGTAGTGGATGTGTGAGCTCTGACAAGCGTTGCTGCTGAAGTTCTGTGTTGCTGAACAATAGCGTCAGCACGCAGGCTGAGCTGAGCAACTTGGCCCTGTCTGTCCCAGGCCATGCTGAGGTGCATAGTGAAGAACCCCTGAGGGCTCCTGCATGCTTTGAAAGGCAGCATCTCAAACTTGAAAATCAATAAAGTAATTTCTCCTTTGGATTCTAAAATCAGCAAGAAAAAGATTCTTCCTATGGCTATTCTAAAAGGCAGGGACTGCTATCAAGTTGATAATTCTCGGTTGTGGTATTTTAAACTCAAATTCAAGTGTTTTTTAACCAGCACCATTCCAGGTTCATGGATGTAGATATTTTCTGACTGTTGCTTTCCTTGAAGTTTTAAAAAAATAATAATTCAGAGAAACTTCTTTAGAACATGCATCACCCAGATAAGTACTCCAAATCCAGGAAACTTCAATGCTTAAATTACATGTGAGAAAATCCACTGGACATGGAAGCAGGAATTATTGTCTGGAGAGTGCAGAGTGTGACAACAAAAATATTTGGGAAAGAAGGGCTAGGCAGAGCTCTTAAGTTGTTCTGGACTCCTGGCTCTCCAGTCTTGTCCCTGTGAGAGCTAAGGAACTGTGCAGCACGTCCTGCTTCTTTTCCTTTAATCTGTGCTGTGAACGTAGCTTTAAAAATAATTTTTTAAAAATTGTTTTTGCTGGGCTTGTACTTACAGGGAGTTCTAGTTAGCACACTAAGCTATTTCAAAATTTGGAAGAAGATACGACTTAGAATAATTGAGTCTTTTTTTCTTATTACTCCATTCTTCACTGTGTGCACTTACCTGGCAATTTCTCAGAACAAAGTACAAAATACCAGTTTTCTGAAAATGCCAAGAATTGGTCAAATAGGTTATTGTCACATATTCACATCATTATTTGTGCTGTTCGCTGTTATCGTTAATAAATCAAAACATTAGTGAGGATAATTTCAGAGGTAAGAGCTAGACCCAAATCCTCACTATCTTTTGCTCTGAGTGAGGCACTTAATATATTCTGGAAACTGTAAAGAATTTGGGAGTGATGCTGTGTTTGAGGAGCTGTACAAAAATAACTCTGTACACTTTGAGGAGATTAAATGCTACCCTTTGGTAGCAATAGGTTTCTTCCATGCTCCCTGCTAATAAATGGAAGTCTGTAAAGAGCAGGGGGAAGTGCAGTCTCATGCATGTTCAAGAAGCTGTTCAAGAGTGGGAGTGACCTTTCTCTAATATCTTAGAAAGTTCTTTGCCAAGTTAGATTATCAAGTTTGAATCAAGTTGTGTCTCTGGGCTATTGAAGGTCTGGCAAGTGATAAGTACAGAAACCATTCATTCTGTTATTTCATTGACTAGCCTATATTTGAAGTCGGATGCGTGCACTAGAATGGCTGTCTACTACCTGGACTGTACATTTTCTGTGACAGGGCTAGCTTACCTATCACTTCCTTGTGTAGAACCTAAAGAAAATGTAGGTACCCTGATTTTAGGTTTAAGATTTGGGTTCCTTGCTGGCCTGGATGGAATGCTAAAAATAGACAGAATTTTGCTTGACTTGCAAAACGTAGAGCTAGAATCTCTGTTACATATTATTACACACTCTCTGGCCATGTATGATTGATCTTAATGAAGTGGACAAGGGCCAAGATAGTAAAAAAAATGAGATCTGTCAGGAGAAAAAATAGAAAGAGGGAATTGCTCTTCTGTAGTCTAGCTTATTAAACAAGGATACAAACAGAAGTGGTGGGATTTAGAAAATATTGTTGCTTTTGGCTTGAACAATTATGAAAGTAATATTCAACAATGCAGAAAACTCAAGTTCTGTTCTTTTCTCCTGGCCTTTTCCTCAATCTCTCTCCCCTACCTTACCCACCCTTTTTTTACTCTCCTGTCTCCCCTCATAGGTGCTGCTGCTGATTGATATCCAGGTTTCTTACATCAACACTAACCATGAAGACTTCATTGGCTTTGCAAAGTATGTATATAGAGACTTTGTTATAAAGACACTGTCAGTTGTAGTTTTGTTTTTAAAACTAAGTTCAAAACAAAAGTCCTGAAGTGTGACAGTGAAGATGCAAGTTGCAAAGACCCAAAGATGCAGGAACATCCTCTTTCTCAAGATACATACTCTTGAACTCGGTCCCACTTGTAGGGGATTCTTCACCCCAGTCTACAAGCCTGGTTGCACTGAAGCTGAAGCTTATGTCTTGGTCTGGAATCACATGCATCTCAGGAAGCAGCTTTGGCAAGCTGATGCCCTCACTGTATCCATTTTAGGACCACAGATATGTATAACATTGGTGGTCTTTCCACATTGTTGCTAATGCATATTTTGGGAGCTGTGATTCCGTGTGAAACAGCTTTGCTCAGACTAATGGGTGTCACTGAATTGTAAGTGTGCCTGCTGTTTGGTTGTAGAGAATAATAGTAGCAGAATGCCCTGCAGGGCCTGGTTTGACGTTCTCCTTGCTTAATTGAAAAGGCTGTGAGAATATTCTCCAGAATGTTCTCCCTCTGCTTCCAGCAATTTGTGCCTCAGGGACTTCATACCAACATTTTGACACTAGTAAAAACGTTAAAGATGTCTTCACTCTTTGAAGAATAAATGTTCCTTCAGTCATATTCATGCCATATTTGCCATAACAGTGTTTGGAATCACCACAGGTTTCATCCGTGTGGGATGCTGGCAACAAAGTTTGGCACCACAGTACGTATTATACTATGGCCTATTCTAGTTAGCACTGTGAAGGAAGGTCCGCATCTTTGGCAGTATGCCCTGAAGGTTTAAAACATGGAGTTTAGTAAGCTGAGAGGGGAGAAGGCAAAGCCGGGGACTGTTTATGTGTTTTGTTTGAACAACTTTCTCTAGAATCACTTGCAGGTCCTCGATATCCTTATCAGTTCTCTTGACAAACGACAGGATGTTGTAGGAATGGTAGCTGGCCTTCTAGAGGTCAAGATAACAACCTGCCTGCTATTTACTTTTCTTCATCCTTTTCTGACAGGAAAAAGCCTGCTAAAAACACTCCATATATATTCATGGTGTGTGTTGTGACCTTGGGAAGTCACATAGTCCAGCCTCCTGCTCAGAGGAGGGTCAGTGCTGAGTTCAGACCAGGTTACTTAGGGCTTTGTCCAATCAGATCTGGAAAACTTCCCAAACCAGAGATTCTCCAGCCTCTCTACACAGCCTATTCCAATGCTTGCCTCTCCTCCTGTGAAAAGACTTTTCCTTGGGTTAAGCTTCCATGTCTCATAGTCTTGATTTCTGGAGTGCCAGGCATATCTGGAGCTATTTTATTATGTCTCTCCCCTGGAAAAATCCCCCTCATGGATGCTGCTGCTGGGGCCTGTAGTTCAGTCCATGGTCTTTGCTGCTGTGTTTTTTCCAAGAAGTTGCAATGCCTGAATTCAATTTCTTGGGAAAGCTGCTTCCTCTTTTGCCAGTTGAGATCTAGAAATGCCCAGCCGCTGTGCGTGGGGTATAAGTAGATAACAAATGGCTTTCTGCTTAAGTTCACTGATAAGTTTAAGCAAAAGTTTCTGTAGGTTGCAACTGATGGAAAGGGAATTATCTTTGTTGACATGTGTTCAACTGGAAGAGAAAACTTGGATAACTAAGAACAGTTTAAAATGTAAAATATATTAATTTATGAGCTAAACAGTAGAAAATACGCATTTTCTGTAATCATATTATTGTTATAGTAATTGTGTTAGAACTGGAAAATGAAATAATTTTTGTGTAGCGTATGGGCTTCTGCAGTATCTAAACATCCAGTTCTGGACTATAGATTCCCCAGATTCCCTAGCATTTCCTTTCTTTTGTAGCATCTTCTAGCCAGTTGCCTCATGTGACTGCAATGTTTTATTAAGTGTTAGTCCTGGGAACCTTGCTCATAAGAATGAGAGTGCAAGACATTTCAAAATACCCTGCGGTGTTGCACAGCCTAAAGCAGGCACAATGTGATGTGAATTGACTTGAGAAGGATTTAAGAATGCCAATCTTTAGAACAACTTTGCATAGTTATGAAGTTGTGAAATCTTAGAATATTAATGTTTGTCTAATTTGGGAGAATGAGTGGTAAAATGTTGGGATTGGGTTTGTTTCCAGTTGGTGTAACTCATACATAGCTACATGTTTCAATTTACATAGAGTAATTTGTGTTTAGAACAGTAAATAGAGGACCAATTGCTGGGCTGTTTCTAAAAGGTGTGGGTTTCTTAGTATGATGTTAATGGTCTAATTAGCTTTCCTAAGGCAATAAAATAAAATTAAAAAAAAAAATAACCAAAACCCCAAACTCAAAACCAAACCAAAAGAATGGCAATGAGGTTTCCTAAAGCCATCTCATGTGTGTTTCTCAAACAACAGATTGGAATTGGTGGAGGGTTAGTGCTGTGTTTTCTGTGTGTGCGTTATTTAATCCTAATTTATGCACCAAAGCTTATGCAACTCAGCCAATGCACCAGGGACATGCAGTGTTATTTGGCCAAAAGGATCTGGATGATTGAGAGCTAAGCCCAGTGAATAGGCACGTGGAATAAACGACCTTGTGGATCTTCTCACAGATTGCTGTTTTGATAGAATATGGTCCGACGGGCAGGATCAGAGTTGGGACAGGCTGAGGAATTCTTTGGTAGAACAGTTGTGCACAAAACGGTTGCAGGATTGGCCCGTAGCCTGTGATCCAAGCACATCTTTCGTACTCTTTCAGGGCAGCGTTTGTAGCTGATCTAATATGTATGCTTCTTTCTTCAGTTAATCAGTGCCTGCTGAAATGGTATAATCTAATCCAAACAGAACTTCCTGTCACAAGTGGCTGCTCCGATGGTCAAGCAGCCAAAGCCTGCTGGATGAACACTTTTCTCCTCTTTCCAGCAATATTTTAATTTTGTGGCCTAACACTTTCAAACCACTACATAATGCAAATGCTTTAGAATTAATGACAACTTGTGTGTTTTTGAGACAGGAATGTGTTTTGTTTCAGGAACTGGGATTACCAGATTTCAAGAATGAAAACATATTTAAAATAATTTGCTCAACTTCAGATGTGCTCTATGCTTACAAGATTCCAGCTTTTTGAACCAGCTTTGTGACTGCTTCGTGCATTGGTTATATTTACACCCTCAAAGTGCATAGAAATATTAGAATAATATCCAAAACAGTCAAGACAAAGCTATTAAGGACCCTCTAGCAGGGGAGGGTTTTGTTGTACTGCACTAAATAACAGAAATGGCTTGGTTTTTTGTCTCTTTTGACTATTTCTAGAGGCTAATGCTTCCCAGGTTACCCACATGAGCCATAATTTCTCTGTGCTTTAGTAACCTTTACCAATCCAAGCAGGATGTTGTTACAAAGGAGATGATTAGTAGGAGCTGTCTGCTGTGCATGTCCCTTCTGTCCTAAGCAGGCATTCCTATACTGTAAGAAAAAGTAGTTGAAATATGCACATATATGCAATGATTTTGCTGTGTTTCTTTGTTCCTCTGGCTTTCTGTGCTGGAATCAGAAGTAACTATTACTGCTAAAATCTATTCCTTGGGAACTGGCTTAGTTCAAGTTTCTTCAGTGTAACTCTTTTCCTCTGCTTCCCTTAGTGCCCAACAAAGAAGCAGTCAGGTTAACAAAAGTGCAGTGGGAAATCAGGTAGGCACCTAACAGAGAATGGATAACGGCATGTGCAAGTTAATCCAAGCTGTTTGGTTTTCTTGGCTGCGTTTATTTGCTGTATCATTTACCTTTTCTGCTTCAGACATAAAATGCGTTATCATCAGCTTGTTTCACTGAATTTTTCAGAGCCACCTGACTTTCATTGTTATCATCATTTATTGTTTAATATTTCTGCTACTGCTTGCACTGCTGGTTAGTGTCTCCCCTCCCATGCCATTTAGTGCGTTGAATCTTTCATGTTACACATCAGTGTATTTTGTCATTAACTGCAAACTTGTGAATTTCAGAATCCAAAATGCTGGTGAGTACTTGCTTGCGTGTGCTTTGTCATAATTGTTTTACTAGTTCTTATATGTTCACAGTTTAATAGCAGTGAAGGGGCAATTCAGCAAGCAAAAGCAGATTTGCCTTTGCCTCTTCTGAAAACTTTCAGTTGACTTCACAAAGATGTTAACTGTGTACCACAGGCCTTCCTCAAAGTAAACAAATAATAACTGGTTGATGGTCTCAGATTAATGAGTATTTTCACTGAGATTCATTAATGAAATTACTTGTTTGTTTCTTTTTATCACATAAGAATATGGGATTGATTCTGCAAGATGCTAAGTGCTCCTGAGCTTTGCTGCTTTCTTTGCTTTTGTGTGGGCCAGGGGTGCTCAGTACTTCACAGGATCGGTCCTCTTTTTTTATATGAGATGAAAATAATGAAAATGCTACAACTTTGAGGGTTTCTGCTCACTGTGAGGGTTTTGCAAAGTCTTAAACAGAAAGAAAATGTTATGGAGTTAGTATGTACTTTCAAAGGAAAAAAAAATTCTAGTAAAAATAAGACAATGAAATTTCGTATAAATAATTACCAGTATTGAACGTCTTCCTCATGTTTTCATGTGCAATTTGGTCAAACAATGCTTAAGAGGTGAAAGGTTGAGGTTTTCAAATGTGACCTCTGAGTTTAGATCCCTCAGGTGATAAACCTGACATTTCAGAAAGTCTGCTGTTGTAGATGAGAATTCTAGCATTTTTTTTTAAAACGTAGTCATCTTTCTGGGGCTAGAAGTCCAACCTCTTCCTTCCACCAAGAAATTACTAGTTATTTTTGAAACGTTAGTTAAAATAATCCATTAACTTCTTGGATGTGATGGTCCTCCGCAGCCTGACCAGCATGAGTGGCATTTTTGATGTAATATATGGTTTGGACTAAAATGAAAAAAGTTGAAAGGTCTAAACACTGAAGTGGCTTCAAAGACTGCTCTCTTCCCTCTGAGGGGAGATTTCCTTCTTATCTAGCTGTGCTGAAACATGTGTCAAACACAACAACCGTCATCACTTTGGAGTGGCCCATAAAAGGAAAATCGACCAATTATCTCACTCTTCAAAATACACAAATAAAATGAATGATTTTTTAATTAAGTGAATGTTTTGTCTCTAAAGAAGTGGAGAAAAGCTTGGTGTTTTAAATTAAATGTTGAAACTTGATTACTCTTGGTATAAAGGACTTTGCTGAACCTTTTATTTTAAAGATAATAAACAGATGTTTGTAAGTTAATTGTTTGGAGTTGAAAAGAATGAGAAAATGTTTCCAAAATAAAACTTCATTTTTGCAATTTGCTATTTCAGGGAACCAATCTACCGCCTTCAAGGCAAATTGTACGAGCTAAGTTCTGTAAGCTTTATTGTTGCTTTTTCATTTAGCTTCTCAGAGGGCAAAGTTTGTCTCTAACTCCTTGGTTTGTTGAATACTTGCTACTAAACTATTTAATGTTAAAAGTGTCTTGTCTGTAACACTTCCTCAACAAAGTATAATTGCAGTTCATCACTTAACTGCCACTAACCTGCTGTTACAAGTATGAACTAGTATAACTTAAAATGTTGTAGAAAACTTTGAATAAATTTAATATTTTTATAATTTACTGAGTTTCTCAAACTAAAATGACTAACTGGTGTTTATTTTATTATATAACTGGAAAGCAGTTTTTATCTGATGTAAGTGCCTCTATTCATAGTAAACCTCTTTGAAAGGTGAGCAAATAAGGTTCTTGTAACCGAAAGGAAACATTAGCTCTTGCGTAAATAAACGTGCTGTTTATGGGTACAGGTACTGTTCTTGGTATTTTGTTTATGTAAGTAAATGAGTTACTTCTGATAGAAAAAGTGAATTTTATTAATAAACTTAAAAATATTTAAAGCCTTTTAAGCATTCTTTTCATAGCACCAGGAGGATCAATATATCATGGACAGATTCCTTTCTAACCCTTCCACCTCATGAGTAAATAAATATGTGAATGCCTTTAATATTACTAATTAGAATTAATTGTCTAAACAGTAGTTAATTTTATAACAAGTTACTCTTGGTTCAGTGATGGTTAGGTGTAAGAAGTAAATCTGTTGTGTGCGTTCTTTGCTAATATCTATGATGAAAACATACACATTTTTCCAGTTTGTTGTCACATTATGAAATTATATTAGTTATCATTTCAAATAAACTGAAACTAATGTTCAATAAAGGAAAAAGGACTAGGCAGCACTGATTCTAACAGCAGTTGAATTGAATCTCTTGGGAGATCAAGATCACTAAGTTTTCCCAAAATAGCGGGGTGCTCATTTGCAATCCATTGCTTTTCTTTTTTGTACCTTGCTTTGAACTGGAATGATGCAGATAACTATTAACTATTTCTGTGTATCTCAGAAATAAGATGAGCGCAGCAATATTGCATTTTTGGAAGAAGTGTAATGCCCATTCCTCTTAACATGTTTTTTGCTCCTTTTTCCTCTACTACTAATTTATCCTCTCATGCTTAAACTTTGGCCTTTTTTGTTTGTCTTTTCTTTGCTACCGCCTGAGGTTTTGACCTGACTCCACAAAGTTTCTTTTTAAGCCACAGGTTAGTCTGTCTTCTAATTTGCTTGAAATAATCAGTGTAATGCTTGGTTTTACACAGCACACTAGCAAGATCTGGTTCCTGAAAGCTCACCCGCTCTTAACTGTGTATTTTGTGTGTTGAGATTTGTTTTGGTGACTAAAATTTAGTGTTTAAAGCTTCCCTTCATGATAAACCTTTGAAGATGAAGGTGTCATTGCTCCATGTGCCCAGTTGATACTCTGTGTGTCATAATGCGAGATACTAAAATTATAGAGGATTATATATAATTTATACAAAATTCTTTTTTGTGTTTTACTTCTGTGGCAAAATCTGGTGCTGTGCTTCAAGTAGTCCCTGTAACTAGAGAAGGGGTTTAAGCTGAACTATGAGTTTCAAGTCACTGTCCAAGTGGTTTGGAGGTTTGGGTTTGAAGGTTTTGTTTGACCTGTCTCTTTTACAACCTTACACCAGCAATCTGATTCACTTGTTCTGGACGCAAGTAGCATTCAGACCGCATCAGTTGGCCTGAACTATAGTGCTAATAAGTAACTTTTTCCCTAGTAACCTCTTTTTTTCTTTTTAATCCTGCTGTGTAGCATGTTTTGCTGCTTCTTTTCTTCAGATATACTTAAATCCTGTTACCTTGCATGACCCAGGAAAAAAATGTGTTTACAGAATTTTTTTAAGGAAGTAGATGGAAATGGAAACTTGTGCCATGGTCAGTGAGGTGGTCATGAAAAATCATGACAAGGCTGTTCTGTTAAGAAATCCCAGTGTTTCTGTAAAAGAGGTGGTGCCCATGAACAACCACAAGGTGCTAAATTTTGAAATATCCTTGAATGAGACATGCTGCTGTTGAATTTTCACCCTATCAAGACCAGAGAAGTATTGGTGTTCAGTGGCCTTTAACTATACTTATTTTCTAGGTTAAGATTTCCTCATGATTGACTTAATCACCTCAATCTTTGTTTAACTACATTTGGAAGTATGTTTCAATTTTTCACTACAGAGTGTTTTGCTTCAGTAAAGACTAATTTTTTCTTTAAAGTAGATGTATTTAGGACTTAAGCCACTGTTGTTATTTTTAAGTTATGCAATATATTGTGCAGCGATTTGGGGAAGCAAGGTCACAAGATCTTGGTTGTGTTCAGTATCAGAACAGATACGA
The DNA here is from genome assembly GCF_031877795.1 of Strix aluco. Classification (NCBI taxonomy): domain Eukaryota; kingdom Metazoa; phylum Chordata; class Aves; order Strigiformes; family Strigidae; genus Strix; species Strix aluco. Next base: position 28,737,417 of record NC_133938.1, on the reverse strand, counting down.
TCAGTTTATGCTCTGATATTTTGCAAATTAGTGAAATAGTCTATTAGGTTTCCCCTCTAACCTGTTGCTCCTTTTTAGCCTCTGTAGAGCAAGATCTTCATATTTGAACCTAAAGAACCAATAGCTTGTAAGGATGCCTCACAGAGCAGTTCTTGCCATTTTTGTTCTCTCAATGTGATTACTATTTGGTAACACATGTTATGACGGTGATAATAAGATGGAGTAGTGCTGGGAGTTGCGTGTTCAAAGTTACTTCAATGGAGTTACATAACACAACTTTAATAGAGAGTTATGTTAACTCAACAAATGCTGCTGCTTGTATTGTTGTGGAAGTAGCCAGCCTCATGATTTTCACACTTGTATTTCTGTCTGCCCAGTCAAGTTCACTTGTCTTGAAATCATATTTCAAATACTTATTTTAAAGAAATTGTACACTTTCTGATTTTCTAATGTATTTCTTTTACAAATACCTTATTTGATTTAATGGAATGAATAAGTCACGCAGCAATACATAAAATGTACCCTATTGTGTCAAATGCTGCTTTCCTGTTTGTCCATGAAGTGGTGGAGTATAAGAACAACAGATATAGTTTGGGTTTTGTGCAGCTGAACTATCAGAAAATTACTTCCTTCTGGCTTGTTCGTGTGCATTCGTACCGTCTAAGTTTCATTTTTCAGACACCCAGATTAGGTATCAGGACCCTGAAGGAAGGAACTGTGTCATCTCTTGTTCATCCTGTACATGGAGTCTAACTACCGGTCAGAATATTGTCTTCGCTAGCTTCTGGCAATGCCCATATTTTTCACCTTCCTGAAGCTCATAACTCATGTCACTAATATCCGGTTTGCACAGAGTGACACTTAGAAATATGAGAGAAAATATTGAAATGGATCTATTTAAATCCAATCAACCAGAAAATGTACTAGTGAAAACAAGAATGAAACACACTAGTTTTTCAAGCTGAAGTACTAAACAGCATAGCTAATGCAATAGTTTAAAAAACAACACGCACCCCCCCATCAGAGTTTCTTTAACTTCAAAAGTCTCTTTGGAAATCTTTGCCACTTATTGCCCATGGAAGTATGCTTATTTCTAAAACACAGCTTGAGTTATTTTTTGAGAAATTGGCTGGAGTCTAAGGTGTAATTCAGCTTCCCTGGAAAGTAAAACTATGTTGCTTAATCTCATTTTGTATTGCACTTACATGTTGATCTGACATCTCCCTCCCCTCTGAGCCCAATGCTGGTACTATTTTGAAAGTGTAGCTTTTTGTAGTTAACAAATGTGGTTGGAAAACAGGAAAAATTCAATGAAAAGAACGTGAGGCTTAGGACACTAAGCTCATCTTCTCTCTCTTGATGTCCCCTGGAACTGCTTCCAAGTATTTTGGGTAATTATGATCTGGTTTAGTGTCCAGCATATTTTAGAGAACACAGTACCCTGTTTTCCCAGAGGGGTATAGATAAACAGGTCTAGAAATCTGTACATGAAAAACACGTACCCAAGTTACTGCAATAGCCTGGTGGTGCCGTGCTCTTCATGCCATGTTGTGTGGGAATAACAGCTGCATCTAGTCCTCAGCACACAGGATTTTTGAGGAAACAACTGGCAAATTCCTTCCTTTACAAGAGAGTGACCAGTGTTTGTATTGACAAGTCAGCTTGTTTCTGTCCACACCCAGTGATGGTTATGCATCTATGGGGAGATGTGTTGGACTGGAGCAAGACAGCCTTTTGGAGCTATGCAATTAATGGAGTTCCTACACTAGGAGTATTAAAAACTTCATTTCTTCTTAAATGGCTTGTATAGTTTAGATCTTAAAATCTTGGCTTGGTCTGTTCTGAGACCTCTACCACAAATGCGTTCTTGACAAATTGAGAAATTTGACTCTTATGTACTACAAAATCTGTGGTAATGATGAGGGAAAACACTGAATGGAATAAGCAGAGAGTGGTACTTACCTTCCCTTTTAAGTGTTCATCACCTGTAAGGTTCTTGAACGTGCTACTTGGGTATTTCTTACTGGTTTGTTTCTAGAAAGCACCTCTTCATACCCACTGTGACATCAGCCTTCAAATCTTTTACCCTAAGATGTGTCCAAACCAGTTCTCAGTAGCGTGCTGGCCCAGCTCCCTGTGCTTCCTTATGTGGATATGTGCTTTATCGGGAGCATCACAGCCTTTTCGACTGCAGACAGCATGGTCCAACAGCATCCTCTTATTCACTTTCTTTATGGCATGGGAATAACTACCTTTATACATTTGCTGTGAAGTGTTTAGTCTGCTTTACAAATATAGCTGACCTTGTTGTGGAGCTAAGTTCAAGTGGTTGGGGAACCTTAATTTCCTGGATTTTTCCTAAAATTCCTTTCATTTGCATTTGTGTAGATCAGTGCAGAAAAAAATGAAATTAACTTGGTTCCAAAACTTGTTCTGTGGCAGCTGCCTGAAGGCCAAGTACACTGGCTATATGTGCATGTTGCTTGTTCCCTGTTAAAAGCTTATTTCAATAAACATCATGAAATAAAATGAGGATTTGATGGGTAATCGAGTTCACCAGTATGTTTCCCTTGCATTTGGAGAAGCATTCCATGTCTGTTTGTACTCAGTAATGCCCCCTCTCCACCTTTTTTTTGTCCTGCCCAATGAACATAAATATTAAAAAAAAAAAAAAGACAAACTTCTGCAGAAACATTTGTTGTACAGGCTATTCCATAGCTTGTGCTATACCCTTGAGTCTCTCTACAGGAGTCATGGCCAGTTCTTCATAGCTTACTGAATCTTCAGAACCAAATTGATGCTTTCTTAGCGATTTTCTTACAGGCTGAAAACCTGCAGACTGGTTTTGGATCTTCAGTGGTTTTGTTACACTGCTGGCCTGGTTGGTAGTGAGTGGGAAAACACGATGATCTTATTTGAAATGAAATTGATACTCTTGGATTATGTGCATTACCAATACTCCTACCAGTTTTTCAGGTGCAACCTCTGATCTCTTTCTTTGGTTTAGTTATCAAATGTAACTTAGTTCCTTGCTCTGTGCAATACCAAAGGTGTTTTTCAGGGAGTTTACGTGAATGTGCATGCTGAATGGGAGTGAATTCTGATTCTGACACTTTTATAGATGATAAGGAATAGATATTGAGCAAGGTTTTCCTCTGGTTATCTGTTGATATTGGAGTTACTAGTCTTGTAAAGCCCTATGAGAGGAATGTTGCAGTCCATGCTTGTGGGACTTGTTGAGGGAGTTCTGAAGGGTTTCTCTGAGCACTTCTATATGATCCATAAACCAGTTCTCATGACCATTCTCTCTTCTTCACCTCTGCAGTTGTCTCATTCTTCCTAAGTTTTCTTTTGTCCCTCTTTGTGTGATGTAGCCTTCTGGCCTTAATATTTATAGGTATGCTGTTCCCATCTGTTCTTTCATCTTTGGCTTGTACCTATTTTATGAAGCTCTGCTTTACCCATTTTCCCCCTGATTTTTTTGCTGCCTTTGTTTCCTCTTTTCCTCTTCTACCTTATGAGAAGAAAATAGCTTTCATATATCTCTCCTTACCATTTTCTACCTTAATTTCAAAGTAACTGTAGAAGATCTGTCCACTTTGTCACTTAATTCAACCCCTTATGAAAATTCCCAGTGCGTGCCAGAAGCCACTCGCTTTGCCAGAATCTAAGGGCTTTTCCTAGTATCCAACTTTACAAATGACCTTGATGATTAGACTAGAACAGAGTAGTCATACATAAAGTTGTATGGATTTTTACAACGTGTTATTATACAGCAAATAAATATCTTCAAGTTTACACTATCCTTAATGAACTTATACATGCTGTAAGTACCATACGATAATATTTAGGCTTCTCCTTCTCCAGCCTTTTGAATGAAAACACTGTATTCACTTTGTTCCATTTTTTTTCTTTGAATGATAGGAACCTGCAAAAACTCTTGAATTTGCCAGAGACTGAAAAAATGCACCTGTTTTTATTTTATTTAACAATTCTTTATTTGAAAGAATGAATGCAACAGCAGAATTATGTCAAGTGAGTAATGAACTAAACTTGTGCCTGACTGCACCTCTGCACAGGTCATCCGGAAAGGCTGGCTCACCATCAACAATATTGGCATCATGAAAGGAGGGTCCAAGGAATACTGGTTCGTTCTAACTGCAGAAAGCTTGTCCTGGTATAAAGATGATGAGGTAAGGAATGAAGAACTTTTTTCTGTTGGGGGAAAAAAACCAGTATTTATTCAGTATTTTGATATCAGCTTAAAATATTATATCAGCTTGTACAGACTTGAACTGAAAGAATCTTCTAAGGTTCTACCTGTGTTTTTTAAATGTTCTGCTTTTGATTCATGGAGAATGCTGACACTCTAAGACTTCTGTTGAAATGTTGATAACATAAATACAGGGTGTTGTGTGGGGTGTTTTTGTTTGGTTTTAGGTTTACTTTTTTCCTCTCTTCCTGTGGTTTCCACACATTGGTCTGAAAAAAACAAAACAAAACAACCTGTTTTGGAATGTTCTGGTTCTTGTCCTGTGCTTGTTTGGATTGCTCTTGCACATCTACCGTATGTCTAGGTAAAGTTACTTCTAAAAGTAACTACAGCAGTTGATTTAACGATAACAATTGTTTTCCATCCTCGTATTCTGAGAGGATGAAAAGCCTGTCTGCAGAGTTCTGTGGCTGGTTGGTGTGGATTTTTGAATTTGACAAAAAATGCACCTTGGTAAGAAATGTTGCTGCTGCTGAGTAAATCTGAGGTGAGTGATATAAGAACTGGAAAAAGCATTTCTATGATGAACAAGACATCAAGATTGCTTACTTTCTTGAATATGTTGTTAGGCGGCTTGTCTGTTCTGTTTAATTATTTAACAGCGTTGGTAACGATATGCACTATCCAGAACTCCATTAGTCTTGTTAATTTTTGAAGGTTAAAATAGAATTATAGTGTGCACTATCAGCCTTGCAGTAAAGCCCTTGTGGTTTTTTTAAGGTTTATGTTGTTTTTTGTAGGAAAATTGGGCTACATTTTTTTTTAAAAATCCTATTATTTTCTGGGTTTTTTAAGTTAAATGTTTTCAGCAAAACTTTAATGATTTTTAGGGTGAACCAGTTCATTGGATGGAAGAGGCACAGGTAAAGAGAGTTTTAAATGAGCTCTAAAACATCACTCAATCTTTCCATCTTATTCTAAGTAATAATCAAAACACTGGCTTATCCCAGCAAAACAGGGAGTTGATTGATGGGGACTGTGCAGACAATTCATATTCTTTTTAAACAACCTTAGTATTTCGCTGCAGTGGATTTTCCAGAACCACTGGGTAGAGGTCCTGCAATGCATGTACATAAGCCAGAGCTTTGCTGAGTCCTGCAAATCCAGAATGTGGTACTTCTCATAGGTAGCTACTTCAGTAATACAGCGGCTGGGGGAAACTGTGCTGGTCAGTAGAGGGTCTTTTCCTGAGTCAGTAGCCATTTTGGGATAGACCTTAAGATTGAGGGACAAATTAGGTTAATCGTGAAGGTTTTGCCCCTTGCCACTTTATTTAAGACTTAAAAGGATTCACATGAATTTACTGTAACAGGAAGATGAGTGTGTGTCAGACAGAGGAGGAGCAAAGTGGTAAGTGTCAAGAGGGGAAGTTTTATTTTCAGATTACTGAAATATTATTTGAAGCATTTTATTGCAATGACATAAAAATGAATTAAATGCAAAGGTGGTGTTATGAATTTTAAAATTTGAAGCTGTTGTTTTTTGTGATCTATCTTGAAACTACTAGAACTTGTCTTAAATTTGGTACCTGTAACTGTAACTAAAATAAGCGATGTGGTGAGATTAGCACCCTGTGCTATGTTCCATCTTAGGCACTTGGAGGTGCATCTAAGACGTGCTGTGGCAATTTTTGAGGTAGCTTTAGTGTTGCTTTTTTGAGTCTGATCTTTGTTCAGTGTGCAATGTAAAAATTCCTGAAAATATCTGTGGAATGTCTTCTGCTATGCAACTTCAAAAATAAATTGTTTTGATAGTGTACTAGAGAGTGTCACCTGGGAGTCAGAATGGTACGTGGAAGGAATTGGCTGCTGTCTGATTTCCATATGCATTTTTGAAAATGTCTCTTAATTACCAAGCAGTTGTGTTTTGGGAGTCATGACAATACCAGTAATTCATTCAGGCCAATATGGGAGATCACTCAGGAATTTTTTAGAGTGGTAAGAGAAGATAGCAGTACAGTATTCCATGCTTTGCTGGTGGAAAGAATTCCTTCTTATGTACAGATTTGCTGTATAATTTGATTATTCTCTCCTGGGAAAGTGTTCACAAGGTTATGTTGGATTTTTTTTTTTTTTTTACTGGACCTTTCTCAGTAGGACTTAAAAAAATTAGTAAGCTCTGCTTTAGATACTTTCAGAAGGTGGTCAAAGCCACAGCTTGACCATTAGGTTAATCAAAAGAGTAGTGAGTTGTTTCAGAAACAGAACTACTGGCTTCTCAAAATAAAGCAGCAGATATTTGATCTCCTGGCTGAATTCCAATTTTTATAATTACATTTTGTCTCCTTAAAATGTTCTCCTCACTTTCAGCTTGGTTTGGTAGTTGTCACATCCTGTTCTCAGATGATTATTGAAATGGCTGCATGCTGTTGTATTTCCACCCTGGTAAGATATGTAGTCTTCAGTGATGTGTGAAGTGATACCCATGTTTATGTGTCTGGACTGTGCCTGGGCTCAGTACGGCTGTGCACGCTCTGAGGTCGTAGGGAGTTCAGATCCCCCATGCCTCCCACCCGGGCCGGTCACTTCTGCACTCCTTGCACAGTAGCAAGGGCCTCTTCATCACAGCTGCGGAAGATGCAGAAAGTCAGGTCTCACCTTCGTTCTGCCACAGTGTTGAGCTTGTTCCCCCTGTGCCTCTACCCCTGAGTAAGGAATGTTGTAGCAGCTTGCGTACCAGGGAGCTCTGACAACGTACTGCACAAAGCTATAGTGCTTGCTAGGAACTCTGGGGCTGTGTACCCCCTCTAGTGTAAACTGAGCCCTTTTTCTGTAGTCTGGAATTTACTCCGAGATGAAAATCACCCTCTGAATGCAAGTGGTTGCTTGCTAGTGCCATTAGAAGGATGTAAATTATTTCCTTTATTTATGAGCTGCAGCTTTTATAAATAAAAAATTCACTGTGGAATGCATTTTGAAGCAAGTTACTTTGGCAAAAGATTTCAGAATTTGTTGTATGATATCAGTATTACAAAAGAAACGATTGGTTTCTTGACATGGTCCTGTTGCTTCTCAAACACAACAGGATTTTATTCCTGATGAGATGGGAATCGGTGCCTAAGAATGCTTTTTAGGCTTATAAATACGGAAATATCAAGCTAATGTTTGAACAGTGTGGATAAAGCAGTTATAGATTCAGTTATGTGAATGCTAATCTGGATTAGTTTCTGATCCTGCATGCAGTTTATTGTGTTTACAACATTGCTGCGTGACCAGAACCATTACTTTGTGCTTTTCCATTTGCTTAAAATCAAGCAAGGAAAATACTGTGTACGGCTTTGAGGCTGTTGTAAATAAGTGCAAGACTGGCACATTCATTGACCTCACAAATAAGTTTTTGTTCATAGAGTATTTCATGTAATACTAGCTAAAGTATTATAAGGCATACCTACACACACACACAAAAAGATTAAAAGCATTTTAGTTCTCAGTTGTTACTGCTTTAAGTAGTGCAAAAAGCTGTAAGCTTTTGTGCTAAGGTTCATTTGAGAGTCAACCTGCAAATCTGAAGTTTGTGAATTAGCCACGTCTACGTTAGAATAAAATGGACTTTGGGAATGTGGAACACCATTCCAGCTTGTGAATCAAAAAGCCCTTTGTTGTAAACGAAGGGATGCCGTTTGTAAAGTGGTGTAGCATTTTTACAAGGCATGGTCAAAGAATGTGATCTCATTCTTTCTAAAGCATCCAGAGATTTCACTGGCATTATTGGTGTGCAAAGGCTGTCGAGCTGGGCTCTGGGAGAACTTCTAAAAACGTGAAATTTACATTTGTTGGAAAAATTCCCTTTAGTCTTATTTCCAGATAAAATATTTTCATTTTGTTTCAATAAGAAAGGATAATATTATCAACATTTAGTGATAGATGCAGTTTGTATTATAATTTCACAGTTCATTCCCAATTGTAAAATCCTGTGTGGTTTGGGAAGGAGATATGAAAGTAAGTGAGGAGGTGAGAGAGTGGAAAGGGGAGAAGTTACTCTAAGGTCTGATATTGTGTCTGTTTATAGAATTAACTTGCCACACAGCAAGCTGCTCTCAGCTTCTGTGGCTAGCAGGAATGTTAGTGATTTTTATACCAACAATAACATAATAATGTGAGTTGCTCGAGCTATGCCTGGGAAGTAAATGGGAGGATGAACCATACAATGGTGCTGCAAAGCTGCGTATAAATAAAACTTACTGTTAGTGAGTTAATGAGAACAACTAGGAAAAGAGTACTATAGGAAGCACAGTAAAAATTTCAGCAGTGGGTTTTATTGTATTTTATAGGCAGTGTTGGTTTGACTCTAGGTGGGTTGCAGTACGCGGCTTAGTTACTGACCGGCCGTCTGAGATCCAGAGTGACTCTTGGCTGGAGCTGTTGGTGAAGATGCTCTGGTGTGTCAGAGCGGTTTCCCACTGGCGGCTGTCCCTCAGGCTGGGTTGTCATGCGACTGCCTGTCTGTGCCTGCTGTACAGGTGAGAGGATGTTCTGCACAGCAAGTGTAGACAGGCAGACACATGACAACTCCGTCCAGCCAGTCCCTTGGAGCCATCACCGCTGGTGTGCAACAGTTTGTACCATTCCGGTTTGGGGGACTTTGGGGGGAACACACATAACAGAATTAAACTTTAAAACATTGGGAGCTGTAGAACAAGAACAGAACTTGATTTTATTCAGAAAAGAAGCATTTCGATACATCAGTTATCATTGTGCTGACATGTATCAGAGATACGATTTCAACAGACTGGTCACACTGCACATTTGGAAAAACAAAAAGGATTGAAGTCATAGTTTATTTTATATGCAATTCGTACAGGATTTTGCCTGCATATTGTACTCACACATAGTAATTTAACCAGATGTTTTTACTCTTCTTGGAAGCACAGAAATACTGCAGTTCAAGATAAAGGATATGTTTATACAGTACATAGTTTCTAGGAGCAGATAAGTAAAATAATCTTGCATGTTAAAAATAAAAATCTTTCTGTGTAAATGGAGGAAACTACTTGCACATTAACCCAGTTAAAGAGAATGTGCTGGAAAGGAGACTGGTTGCATTTTATATCTATTTTGCTAGTATATTGAAGCTACACACTTACAATGGTATTTCTTTCGTATTTTGCTTTGCATATTATTAAAATCTAGCTTTCTCTCAAAATCTCTACTTTGTAAGAAAACAAAACTTTGTAGAACCTCAGTAAATTTTTTCAGTTAAATATAGACTATGCTATAGATAAAAAGCATGCAAATAGCATCATTTCACACCCCAAGATGTGCTGCTTTGCTAGACTTTCCTGCATATAGAATACATAGAGTGACTGTATCCAATTTAACAATGACATTTGCAACATCACTGGGGTGTTGTTTCAAAACGTGTAAAAGACACTGGAAGCTTAAAAGGAGAAAAAATAATTGTATTACTTTTCTGTACAGATAAATGATCCTGCTTTTTAATGGTGTTCTTAAACCACTGGTGCTCGCTAGTGCCTCCATAGGTAAGCAACAAACTTGTGCTTTCAAACCCTTCTCAAACATATCCCATACAGAATAGCAGCAAAACACTTAAGTTCCAGCCTGAAAACTGATTATAAAAGCAATGAATTTACCAAAAGGCTGAAGGTATGGTTAGTGTTGAATTTTTAAATTAAACCAATAATAAATTAATATGTAATTATTCAGGTGTTCTTGCTCTAAATCACTATTTTGCCATAAAGAAAAAGATGCATTTTAGCTAATATACAAGTTGAAGTGTACAAAATAAGTTTATCAATTACATGAATAAAATTCTCCTTGAGCCTAACAAGATAGAATAAGATGTCTTAAAAAAAAAATGAATGAAGCACAAATCATGACTAGCTAATTCAGACGTGAAAAATGAATTCCAAGACATTAAATATTCTTACTTTGACTTTATAATACGCTTACTTAAATTTTTGTAGCTTTAAGTAAAATTTTAAGTGTATGCTTCAAGTTGGCACGTTTTCCTACCCGCTTAACCATTTTGAAGAAAAACAAAAGTGGCAAATTAGAAGTACTTTTAAACCAAATATAAGCCACTGCTTGTTTTATAGATTTAATCAAATTTTAATATCTGCGTTTAGTCGTTAAATCAAAAATCTTTAGTCTGGGAGAAAATTAGGTCTCAGTTTCTGTGTTATGGATCCTTCCTGAAATAGCAAAGAATTGTACAGTAAAATTCCATTGGCAACCTATAGTATAAAAGGATTGGAAGAACAAAAGTATGCATTTTAATAGGTTGTCTATTAACAACTATCAGGGAAGTTATGCTGCAAGTAAAAGTTGTAAGCGGAAAGATTGTGCAGTCTAATAACTGTACACAAGGATAATTCATCAAGCAATCAGCAAAGAGCTTTACATCCTGAACTGAGGCAAATTTATTTTGCCTTCCAGTTAATTCACTGGGTACTACTAACAACTGGATAGTTATCTCCACTTGGTTCTTATTCAAAAACTGATATTCCTTGAAATTGCAGTTGATTAGCTGAAAGGGCTTAACATTTTTGGGTGCTGTATGTGTTTGATTCATTCAGTCAGTAAAGGGCTTGAGATTATTTTACAATACTCATAACAAAAAAAAAAATCATCTCAGGTTTGCCAATATTATACAGAGACTTATATAAAGCTTCTGACTTTAAATACTGGTAGCTTGGAAATTGAGTTGAGAATTGTATTCTCTCCAACTGTGATCAGGACTTTTTGTTTAAGGGCAGGTTGTTATTTTTAGATTATGTTTTGCAATGCAGCGTAAAACGCAGTACTGAAGTACAGTAGCATTATTCAGGAAAGTTTCATTCTTAACTGTGGCATTTCCTGTCTTTTTGTAGGCTTAAACCTGACCCTTAATATTATTTCAATTAGGACTTTTTTTAAAAAAAGTGCAGTACAGTTCAGGAAGCAAAGCCTTTTGCAAGTAAGAGTAAAGTTATGCTCTTGATTTAAAATTTATTATTTAAAAAAACAACCCACAGTAGGATTTAGACTTTTTTTGTTTTCCAATTTGCCTAACAGATTTTTTATTAAAAGTTTATAATAATTTAACATTCTATTTAGAAGTTTGGAATTTTTATGCAAGTATTTTGCTATTCTGGTTATAATATTTTCCATATAGCAATGATACTTGGGTGGTCTGCAGAAATGTCCGTGGATGCACGGTGATAGTACAGGAAAGGGGGCAAGGAGCGTGGAGAGAACAGCAGTGTCTTTTAGTCTTCTGAAAGTACAGATGCGTTTAAATAGCACTGGTAACAGTAATACAGAAGATAACATGCAACTTAATGACAAGGCAGAAAAATGTTAAATGACATGTTTTTTTAAAAGTAACTAGCTTTTTTCATATTTGGATGCTTATTTGATCTATACTTATTTCTGTAAAGTTGCCTTTCCCCCACCCTTCTTTGCTTTTTTCTTTTTTTAAACATGAAAGGAATATATAGAAAAGGTTTGAAATATTTTTCTTCCTCTTCCCTATTTAATTTTGTTGAGTGTACTAAAAAGTTATGCTTGTTAAAGATGAAAGTAAGTCCCTTATATTGAAACACTCACCTATTTTAGATGTTCATAGTGGCTTTAATTTGCTTTTCCTGGTTTTGTGTATTCTATGTTAATATGAACTGTATCGTTTAGTTCATACAGCAGGCTTAAGCATTGAGATCGTCCTGGTTTTACAGAACTCTCACCATGGTTTATTATGCATTGGATCCTGCTAATGTTTTTAGTCATTGCAAAAAGTAACGTTTGGCTTTTTTGGTTTTTTTCCTCTTGAAATACTTGTGTACAGCTATCTTGTGTTAGTTGACATGCATATTTAAAACCTCTTGTTTTATAAGTATGGAAATCTTTTCTGTGTGATTACGATCAACTAGAACTTGTTTCAACTAAAACAGCGCTGTTTTAAGAACCATAGAATCATTTAATTCACTGAAAATGTTTTGATTACTGACTCGAAGTAGATATACTTCCTTATTCATTCCTAACAATACAGCCTTTCTCTCCCTATCTGTTGCTTTCCACACTGCATTCCCCCCTCACCCCCCCCTTCCAAGCCCCATGCCAAGGGGGCCTCCTAGATCTCAGCCTTACAGTCTAAAAATGTAACTTTGAAGAGTCATGGGTGTATGGGAGGGGAATCACTTCCTAAATCCAGAAAGGTCATTTAAAATAAAGATTAATGCAAATAGTGGACTAGAGATAAGAGAAACACTAGTTCCATATGTTTTCATTGTCCGTGCTTATTTAGCAAAAGTTAAGGCAGACTATCTTCAACAGTTTTTTCACTGAGAGCCTATTATTGCCTGGGTAACAATACTTCCTTTCTTAATTTCTAGAACAGAATTATAAAAAAATAAAAGTAGCTATACAAGTAAGCAGTAGATAGAAAAAATATTTGCAAACGATCATCATATTTCCCTTGAAAGCATATCTGAGCAAGTTTATTAACAAGATTTGAAAACCTTTTTCTACCACTTAAACAAAATCTAAGTCATAAAACTTTTCAGATTTGCTCTGCCTAAAACAGCAGTCATACTTAGAGATTGAGCAATATTCCTGCAAGTTTGAATCTGGTTCCTTTCCTTTAATTTCTACCTGTCTCTTCAGATTTTCTATCAATAACTACATTTAACTGTGTGTTCTAACTCCACTTTAAGGTAGAATGAGAATAAAAATTCCCTTTACTCATACTATAATAGATTAAAATCCACTAATTTAATCTTAAAGATAATTTTCCGCGAAATAAAGGAAGAGAGGGTGGATAACCTATAAGTGTATATATACATTGAAAAAGAATTCTTTTAGTCAAAATACATAAGCTTTGATGGGAGACTAAGGGAATTAACAGTGCTAGTTCTTGCTTTGTAGGCTTTAAGGCAGCCAGTATAGGCACAGTCACACTAATGCTATGTGACCATCTCTCCCCAGTAGGACTTCCATTGATTATTGAAGGAGCAATGAAAAAGGTAATAATAATATAAATACTTTTTTAAAAATTGTACAGCATCAAGGCTGTTCAAAATAGAACAAGCATTCTGCAAAACTGCCTGGTTATCATACTAATGGCTGCATATTTATGCTAATTCTTTTTACAGTATAGCTATTCAAAGCCTTCCTGGCAATAATGAGCACCATATAGATGGGATTTTTTTTCCGGTTGCAGTAGTTCGTTACTAGTGTTAACTTTAGGAGAGCTGACTCTGGAGTTCGGCTGGTATCAAATTGCAGCCCAGACTTTTTGTATTATTTTGTCCGTGGGGATTTCATTCAGCCCGAGGGTTTTTTTCCCCTACCAGGACAGCTGGAAATTCACCAAAGCAAACTTCTGCATTCGTTTACAAATTCCATTTTTATCAGTGGGATTCAGGACAAAATAACTTATCGTTTTGAATGTTAGAAGAAATACCAGCAATGCAAAGTATACATGAGAGCGGCAACAATCAATTGGTGCTGATCACTTATAGGCAATGGCCAGCCAGGTATCGGCATGGAAAGCTGTTTGTTCCATTTTATTTATTTATTGGTTTTTTTCCATCACATCCTGAACTTTCAGAGGTAATTTTTCCTGACAATCAAAGACTTTGTATATTACACGGCTGAAACCTAGCATGGAGTAGTCATAGATTTCCTATGGTTTCCCTCCCAGTTTTCATTAGCACATATAGCATAGGTTACTTGCAAAGAAGTTTCAGCTGCATATAAAAATCTAAGTACAGTTCTCCCAAAGGTGATATATTTTACAATAATTTAAAATAATATTCATGCATTCTTTTCTATTACTTTATTACTTTAAGAGAAAATAATTTCTTAAAATTGATCTTCGGATCATAGTTCACAACAGGAGCTATTCAGAATACATACTTCTAGCAAGCCTTTTCTGCATTAAAAAAATTATATACTCCTTAAATATTTATACTGATTGCTACAAGTAAAAAAAAAAATATTAAATTTACCTTATTAGTTTGTGGGGGGGAAAAAAAAGCTTTATTTTAAATTTATAAAAAAAAAAAAAAAAAAAGAAATGACCGACTTTAACTCTACTCTTGTACACTTCTCTAGGTAGTATACCTCTAGGCAATATACCTCTCTCATTTCTTGCATAGGTTTTAGTAAACCATCAGAGCTCCATCTTTCTTGCAGTGATGACTGGAGGAAGGGGGGAGGGGAGTCACCTAGGTTCGCCAGGTCATAGGCCAGGTGTTCTTCCAAAGTAGGCCTTACCAGAATGTCTTCCCCGCTTTATTCTGAAGTCCTTCTTTTTCACAGTGTCCCTTAGCGTTTCTTATTCCCTAGTGTGCAAAACCTGTGAAGAAAAATACTGTATATGAGATCTGAAAGGAGCAATAACTGTCTTCTCCTTGGCAATAGCAACTTGCGTCCCCAATAGTCCATGCCGCTGCTTTCCCTTGCCCAGTCTAACCAATGTGCAGACTACTGTACAACAGCATTGTCCTGAACAGGTAGTCTGAACACTGGGGCGACGGAGCAGGATCTCCGGACGCGTCTATTTATTTATTTTAAATCCTCTTTTAGTCTCGGGGAAAAACTGCCTTCCTGCATCACGGGTTGTGCTCGGCTCTCCCTCACACTCTGCAGCACTCACTGAAACACACTGAAGTGCTGTGATTTCCAGTCTTGACGTGGCACATTTGCAGCAGACTGGGGATCTGGCAATGAATTTAGGACCAGGAAAAGGGGGAGGGCTGGGCCTGAGAGTCCATATATGGGATGATGTCACCCTGGGGAGGTTTGGGTATGCACTGTGCCGCTGGTGAGACCGCTAGAATTGCCTGCTCTCAGACATGGGTCTGTGTATAAAATGGTACCAGATGTTTTAGTGTAATGTTAAGCAGTCATTTCATCTTCAGGCCAGATTTTTTTCTTCAACTGGGCAGGAAGTGGGCCCCAGTATGGAAAAGCTGTAAAAAGTCAAGATGTACAGTTTCACTGCAGCCAACGGAGAGCGAGTTAATGTAGTCGCAGAATTTGCTGTTTTGTGAAGACTGAAAAACCGAATTTATAAAAAGGATTCTGCTCGGGAAGCTAATGCAACAAGCCAGCGCTTATTTTCTTTCTTTTTAATGACTCTAGTTGTGCTTTTCTATTTTGGCATTTCAGACCAAGAAAAGGGCAAATAGGTTCATTTTTTCTTGGAACTGTCAGCGGCATGCAGGCTGCCGAGACTTGAACAGTAATTAGAGTTACTTCCTGAAAGTGAAGCCCCCATGAAAAGTCTGGAGAAATGTTCTTTGTCATAGCCTCTACATGAGTAATTAGTTCCACATGTGGCCTTCCTATTTCCCTTCAGCTATTTTGGCTGGCTGGTTGAATACTTTGCTATAGCTCAAGACTTAAAGAAGCTTTAAAGTTTTCATTTCAAGCATCCACTGTGAAAATAGCTATTTCTGGTGTCATAATAAATTGCTTCTGGTAGATCAGTGCTATTAGGCCTGGCATTGTTTTTCACTGGTAACCCTGCTGGTCCCATTTTTCTTTTAATGGTGCTTGGTGGAGTTATCCTGCTAAATTTTATCTTTGATGTTTACCAGATCTATTGAATTTTGCCAAGTATGACTTTACCGTAGATTTTCAGATATTCTCCCCACAGGCAACTATCCTTGTTCTCCTGTAAACTTTTTTCTTTGTTACTTGTGCTGTTGAATCTAAGTGTTGTACTTGGTGGTTTGGTTTTTTTTTTTTTTTTTTAATCTGCTTTAGCTCGTGGTCTAAAACAACAACTACCATATCCAGTTAGCTCTTCTGAAGTCAAACCTGGAGGTGAGTGTGTGTAGGTCTGTATACGCACTATATGGAATTGTTGCCATTAGCTCTTTTTCCGCCTAGAAGCCTGAGGCAAATGTCAGTATTGGGAGTATATTCTGAAAGGTAGATCTCCACCAACTTCCTGGACAGGAACCTATGTAAATCTAAAGGTTCTCTGTGAGCTCTGTGTCCTAAATAACTTCTGTGTGATTTGGTTCTTCCTAGGTTCTGTGAGAGCCATAGCTCCTAGAGGCATGCACAGGGCAGGCTGCAGAATGCTAACTGCAGGGAGAATGAATGCAATAAACTTGGATGTCGGGGAAGTTGGAATTGGAGTCTCAGACCAATGAAAAGGAAAAGTGACCTTCAGGCTGCTTTGTGGTGGTGGCACGCCAAGTTCTGTGTGTCTGTTTCAGATTGTGTCCGATTCTACTGTTTGGATCCCAGTGGGCTACTGTGTGTCCAAGCAGTGATTGGTGGGGGTTTCTTTTTTAATTAGCGAAGGTAGAGATTTGAAGAAGCTGTAGAAAGAGGCTTAATGTGCAGAGTTCTTGGCTTCCTTAGAAACAGGAGCACCACATTGCTGTATAAGAGAAAGTGAGTTGGTGGACAAGAGCTGTCGGAGATAAAGCTGTTGTAACGGAGAAAGTAGAGCACACCATGGATAAACCAGGAGGGCTCCTTGTCTGCATATCACTGCATGTGTAGGAGTTGGCTTTTGTATTATATTCCCCCTTGGCACTTGCCTTGTGGAAGAATATGATTTTTGGAAAGATTGAGTAGTGAGAGATTTTTGTGAGTGGGACCCTCAGTATAGTGGGTCAGATTTTCCCCAGTGAGGAACCATCAGAGATTAATTGCTGCATGTGCCACCAAGAGCAAGAAATTATGTTGTCAAGAAAAGACAGTGTTCCATGGGATCTTCTTTCCATACCAGTAGAAGAGGAGGTATGCTGAATAAAACAGGAGGCAATGCGTTAATGAGCCAAGCAGGCTTGGGGGCTGAGGGAAGTGAAGTTTTGAATCTTGCTGCAGAGTGCAGCAGCATTAGTCTGTGAATTTTTCCTGAGATGGTTAAATAGAACCAGAATAGCTCACCACATTGTGGCCTGGAAATTCATTCCCTGCAAGTGTTTTTTTTTTTTTTCCTGGCAAAAGCAGAGCTTCAGAGGAATGGAGTACAAGAACAAGGGCTTTGGGTGGTTCTGGGTGCCCAGAAAGATGCTAAAGCCTTGTCAGGGAGCACCTCTAATATAGTGCAAATCTATTCAGATCTCTTATTCACATTTTCTTTCCTTCCTAAGGGCTGCTCAGCTAGTTACATGCATCTGTGCTAGACATTTAGACCCAATCCCTCCTTTTCCACTTGATCTCTGTTTGGAAAGGAATAGGCCCAAAAAGCAATCGACATTTCCATTCCTTTTGATACCAAATTCAGACTATACTTGAAATATTTGAAATCTTCCACTAAATAGCTCCCTGGCTATGCTGTGGGATTTAAAACGGCTTCAGATCAACTTCCGAGTCTCTCATTTAGCTGTAGTTTCTTAAATGGCAGGCTGCTTTCATGGTTGCAGTAATCCTGACTCAGAGAGTTGATATCAATAATAAATTGTTACCCAGAGCTTATCCTAAATGCCTTCCAAAGGTGGTGATAAACTTTCATTTTTCATAAGTTTATCATCATGCTGACATTTGTCATGCCTATGAACTCAGCCCAATGATTAAATTATTTTCCAGAAGTCTGAAATATTACTTGATTTTTAACTTGGAGGGAATTAAGGATTTTGAAAAGTCTGACTTCATTAACGCTTATTTGGAGGGCTACCATGAAAAAGAAAATAACTACATTTCTGCTTGATTGTTTTCTTTTCCTCGCAGACGGCAGTGTAGTGCCAGGCCGTTCTTCATACCGAATGGGATGGGCATCTTTGAAACGGCCCTGAAGTGTGTGGCTAGCACAGGAGCTGTGTGCTTCTTGCTTGTAAAACATTCTAGGCTGCATTTACAGTAGTGAAGTGGCTGAATTTGCTGCTAATGTGCATTTTTACATTAAAAGAAGTTACTGTAGAAAGTGTATGGACAATTGTAAATTTTGTATCTCTATCTTTGAAAAGCTCTAGATACAATCGAGGGAACTACAGAACTGTAAGTGGGATGTCTGCAGCTGATAAATGAGTTGAAATAATAGCAAACAATTGAACATAGTTATTTTTTAATTTTTTGCAACAGAAAGCTGTCTGCCATGATTTGTTCTAGGGTTTTTTGCACATCCAGCAGTAAAGGTCAACCCTTTTCAGCACTCAATAAGCTAAATCATGATTTAAGAGGATTAGAAACAGGTAGGCATAGGACACAGGGAACAGTATGGATAGGCTGTCATTGCCATCATAGCAAAAAACCCATGCAAAACTACCTCCAGGATTCTGTAGCTGAGTGAACAAAGTGAATGAAGAATTAAATGCCAATTGGGGTGAACAAATGCAAAGGAGTAGTCTCAATTTGCAGAAATTCCCGAGTTACACTGTGAAATTATGTTCACATTTATCCAGAATGCTTGGGGTATGGATGCAACAAAGACGATAAGGATAATGTGGGGAGAGAAGAGGTGAGGGTGGAGGAAGCATCAACATGTGAGGTGAGAGTATCTGATACTTGCTTCTACAGAGTTTGTCACCTTTCTGTTAATCAACAAATATCACTGGTGGTCGGGCAAGATTTAATGCAGTCTTGCAATCCTGTTAGTTCTTGGTACTCTGCTGCAATCTGACCCATTGATTTTTTTTTTTAATTTTAATTTTCTTTTTTAAAAGGAAAAATTTGCCCCTTAGCATTTTGTTACTTCTAGCCAATGCATGTAGGAATGATCTGTGCTTATAAGTAGCTGTGCCCATTGTTATGAGAACACATTACAAAGTGTGGTGCTCATTTTGAGCTTGTACCATCATCCTCAACTATTGATTGTAATGTTATTCATGATCTCTGAAAAAAATTATGAGTCTGGCAGCAGTTTATCAGTGCTAACTGAAGACCCCCTTTGGTAGGGACCCCTGTATGAAGACTATATGACTGCTAAGAGCCACATCTATGTGCTGCACAGTTTTCCGAGCAGTCTGGCCTTGGTATTGCAGGTAGTGATTTGCTCTGTTATAAATTACTTTAGTACAGCTCTGTGTGTGCTGGGTAATATTCCAGCCTAATGTCCCTCTGTTGGGTAGTTCCTGTGAGTAAAACATAATGGGCAGGTGAAAACTACAGCCTCTACACACTGTGTTCCCTGTTCCCAGTCCTTTCCCCTTCCCCTACCCCTTTTTCACTTGCCCCCTCTGTCCTTTTTTCCCTCCTCATCAAACTTGGATGCTTTAGTATATTTATTCTTCCTCCTACTCTGCAACTTCTCTTTCCCCCGTCCCACTTTTCTGCTCTGCATATGTGCTTGGCCTCATGCTTTGTTCGAGTTTACAGGAGAGACATGAATGAGGAGAAAGCAGAGCTGGAAGGGGTCAGTCCAGCTATTTTGGGCATCTAACAGAGTTGAAATTAATAACAACTAAGTTTAGGAGCATGTGTTTCCTTCATCTTCAGTGAGCAGGGGACAACTTGGCACCTCTAAGGTGGATACCTATAGTTAGCCAATGCTGATTTCTGCCCTTGCAGATGTGAGGAACTGAACTTTTCTGAAGAAAAGATGCCACTTTTTCTTCCCTCATTAGCAGTCTGGTTATTTTCATCCTGGTTCTAATGTGTGCATCACTTTGTGTTCTGTATTTTTCATTGCCTTTCTAGCCAGTGGTCAAAGTTTACCAATGCATAATCGGAAACGTTGGAAAATCACCAGAGTACCGTAGAGCAGGAGTTATCATATACGGGTGACTTTGTGCTCACTGTGTATTTTTCAGCTTAGATTTTGTGTATGCACTCATACATGTATTTGAACATCTGAACTGATTTTTGGATAGTAAATTGTTTTTGGGAAGCCAGGTATACTCAGCACAGTGGTAACAAGTGATTATAACGAATGGCAATGTTTAGATTGCATATAGGTTGTTTTATTTCTGCTAAAACAAATAGCTGCCTTGTTGAATTGTTGTGGCCTAATGGGAGGTATCCTCTCTGCCCGTCATGTTTTTCTTCAGGAAAAGAACAGGATATGGAATAGCTTTGACATTTCCTTAGTCATTGCTTACTCATACACAACACACAATTAGTGGAGATGCAAAATTAGCTGAGCTAAGTTAATTTTCAGAGTGGTGGTGAAGAGCATGATATGCCCTGGATTAACACTGTCTTCTTTCTTGACTGCTGTGATCTCCTCAGACTTTGTTTTAGCCCTGAAGCACGTTAGTGTTAAGCTTTTGGACCCGTTATAAAACCCAGATGTGCAGCTGAATCAAGTGTTCTTTTTCCCCACTGAGACTCAAATGATTCAGTCAGGTTACCACATCACTGGAAGATCATTGCTTCTCTCATAGATGTCAGTTCTGGTACAAAGTGATTGTAGTATTCAGTAAAGCAAAATAACTGGACAATAAAAGGGCACAAAGCATCTGAGTGAGTGTAGGGATGTGTTGTTCAACCAAAGCAAAGATATATAATGCATAAACTCAGTGGTTTTTATTTCTTTTTTCATTCCTTTCTAGAAAAAAAAATCTCTTTGAAAATAGAACTGCCTGGGTGACCAAAAAAAGGGTAAACTTTATAGAAGTTTCTAGTTAAAAATCCTGTGTCTTGTTGGGTTTAAACTGCTGGTTTTGTCTAATTAGAATTTGGGGTTTGATTTACCCCTCAAACATATTTTTATGAACATTCTTTCTTCTGCCCAACTGAGAGACAGTTTGTTGTTACTTTTGTGGGTTTTTTCTGGCAAAAATTTGTGTTGCAGCTATTTCTATGTTTCAGTAACATAATACACTCTGGGGGCAGATCTTGGAGATCTTTGACTCTAATGAATACCAGTCACGTGAGAGCAAGTAGATGATTTATTACTTGAGTATATTTTCGATAGTAATGCCTGGAGATTTTTTTTTAGTGGGGGAAGGGAGATCAAGAAAGAGAAGGATGCAGTTGAAAGAAATTAGTGGCAAAGTGATGTTAACTCTCACCTCAGTTCAAGCCTGTGGTTTGCAATGCCTACATTGTGAATGATCCCAAAACAAAAACATCCATCCTTTTCACATTTAAGAATAATCTCAAGGGAATTGTGTTGTAGAAGCAGATCTTAAAATGAACACCAGCAATATTGCTCAGGGCCTCTAAAACTGAAAGCCATTTCTTCTAGTATTTATTGTGTTTGGCAGAACTATTATCCTCTCTTTATATTAACTGCTGCATGAAGTGTCGTCTTTGTCTTGCCAAAACTCCTGTTCATAATATAATTTTTTCATAGGTTGAATTGCTTTTGATAAAGACTTAACAATAATGAGCCAGGTTCTTGAATGTGAAATCAAGAGTTATTTTCCTGAGGCTCAATATAGAAATCTGTCATTTGTGATGCAGAGATGTATGCTCTAAGAAGCGGTGACTGTCCAAGAGCCTCAGTGAGCAGTATTGCTCCAACTCCTGAAATGCTTTACGTGTACCCACGTAACAAAAGCATTTGTTCTCTTTTACAACTGACTTCTAAATCACGTTTCCAAAGATTAATAAGTGATATCCAAGGAGTAGTCATGTGAGTCATATTTTGTCTGACTTTTTCTGGAGTTTTCTGAAGATTTAATCACCTACTGTTACTATCCGACTTGAGTAATGTAGGCGTAAACGTTTGCATTAGAATTAAAGGCCAACTTAAAAGCATTTTGATTGCTCAAAGATTTTGAGGTGTCCTGAGAAATTTCTGCAAAATTTGAATGTGAACTGGTGAATGCTGATGCGCCCAGGCATAACTTACATATTTAATCTTTTAGGGAGGTTGTTTTTTGAAAACATGTGAAATAGAAGTTAATAAATCAACGGAATGTAATTTTTTTTTTTTATTACAGTATCCCTGATATTTATATTTGCTCACTATTTATCAGTGTCTCCCAGGACGAGAGGTTTCAGAATGGCTCATTATCACTCCCCTGTATCTTCCAGTTAAAAAGAACAAGAAATTTTTACTTGTCACTTGAGCTTCCATAGCCAAAAAAGAGGTGATGTCCTGCTTTCATGGCAGTATGTGTTGGTTATTGTTAGTTAACCAAGGTATGATTTATCAGTTTACAATCCTGATAAAGTTGAGGTGCTAACAGATTTTCTCTGTTGATTACTTCACCTGATTACTTTACAAATAAAGTTTTAGTGCTTTGCCTTAGCTGTTGCTTTACATGCAATACAAGAAAATGTGTGTTTGTTGTGGCTTCACTAATGTCGTCTTAGCAGTTGAGACAAGTTGTGTTCTAGAAACCTGTGAGCCATTGTGTTGGTCAGGTAGATGTTTCTAAGTGTTTGACAACACTCAACTGTCTAAATTCACTGCAAGTACTAACCAGTAGTTTAGTGAAATATACTCTACTCAGGCCTGTTCATGGTAGAGTTTCAGTTTCTCAAATTGCTAAGCATTTTCAAATGTTGATATACGTTCCAGAGAACTAAACAAGTTACTGAGATAGTTTGAGAGATGGAGCCATGTGAGAGAGACTATGAAGAGCTTTTTAATGGTTAGGTGGTTTAGGTCCCTTTCCTTGTGGATCTTCTTAGTCACAAGGGGATGCTTTAAAACTGTCATGACAAGCACTCAATTGATGCCTCTTGACTCATACTCTTTAGAGGTCAAAAAGTTCTTCCCCCTCCCCATTACTGTCTGAATACATAGCAATAACAACTTTTACAGTATAGGACCCAAAAAGGAACAGTGTTCTTTCTTTGAAGTCCCTCTTTCTGCTTCAGTAATCTTTTTCTGTGGGATCATTCATGACTCTTCTCTCTCCTTTCATGTTTTTGCTAGGCTCATCTATGGTCTGTCATCTCTCGCTCACAGTAACCTTCACTGCGTATTGATTTGTTCCTTTCATAGCAGTCTCCACAGCTTCAGTCCAGGCCTTCCTTTTGCTGATGGAAAAGCCTTTCCTTGGATGTATAGAATTACCCCCTCTGCTGTCCAATTGAGTACTTCATCCTAAGATAGCAAATAGTTTATCGAAGTCTTTTATGTATGGCACTTAACCTCTTGAGGATCTGATCTCGCTTTAAAAACAAAACAAACCCAAAAGCCCCAAAACCAGCAACAACCCACCCACCCACAGCCCTCTCTGGGTGCTACTGTAATAAACTATAACACCCATGATTAACTCACCTGTGTCATTGCTTGTATTTCACCTATCTGCAGTGGTTTCCTTTGTCGCTCTACAGATTTGCATCTGATATGTGAATCTTAGTATATTCTGAAGATAGCCTAAAGTTTAGGGATGAAGTGGACAGCTATGCTCTTGGTTCCCTAATGGACCTTCCGTTATCTTTTACTCCACCTATCAGGTGTTTTTTAAATGTGTCTTTCCTAAAGCCTTACAGAAGCATTTTTGGTTGAACACTGAATCAAAATATTGCCTTGTGTTGGGAATCATGTGGGGAATGCAGAAAATGCAGAAGCAGCAGCAATGTTTTATGGGTATTAATGTTACTTACAGTATCATTCACAAATGGTATGCATGTAGGGTGAGACCTGAAAAAGGAGTTAAGTGGGTAAATTCAAGAGAGATCCAGGAAAATGGTGAGTATAGATGCCTGGGACATAACGGATGCGTAAGTATGCTTCTGAAAATCTCTGCAACCAAGGAGGTTTCACAAGCCTGGTTGAGCTGAGTATCTTTATTGCTGAAAAAGCTCATGTAACTGGTGTCTGTAAAAAAAAAAAAAAAAAAAAAAAAAAAAAAAAATAGACTTCACAGTATAACATTATTTTCCAATAGTTTTCTTCTCTATGCTCTGTTCTGGAATATTTCATCAAGACTTTTAATTGTTACTAGATGTGTTAGTCTTCTGTGTAACTTGCATATCCCACGGGTTCAATCACTTCAGCTTTTTGTGACCTATAATGTGCTTTATCCATATGTGAGATGGCTATATCAAGGAAATCGGAAAACACCATCAAGTCTTACAGCAGTCACCATCCAGGTTGAGACCAAAGCATATTGTGCAAGTGTAACTTTTTGCATTCTGTTCCAAACCCCAGTTTTCAGTGACCTTAGCAAACCCAGAGTATCAAACATGTGTCATGTACTTGTGCACAGAGGAAGGAGGTTTTCAGACTGTGTGCCTCGTAGACCAGGACTGGCTGAGAAACCACCAGGGAGATGTACTGAGTTATCCCACAGCTTCCCTCCACGGGTGGACCTGTATGTTTCTTGGAAGGTGGAGATCACTGGACAAAGAAAATATTTGGCTGTAGACTTAACACTAAAAATTAGCAAACTGAAAAGAGTTGTCAGATATCTGAGAATCATCTGGAAGCAAATTCAGAGTTTGGGAAGTTGAAAACTTAGTAAGATTGGAAAAAAAAGTGGTAGGAGAGTGGAAGGGAATAACTGATGGAAAAGTGTGTTCATGCAAGTTTGGCTTTGTTTGGAAGTGAATTTAATGTGAAGACTCTGGGATTAGAAGGTGGTGTCCCAAGCCTTGAATACTTACTGCTTTTTCAGCAACCTGACCTGGCTGGGTTTCAGGGTCACCAGTCAAGGATGCAAAGATCTGAAGTGCCAGGTTGAACTGAGCTATAGACTTTCATGGGGATGCCAGGTCTGTTACTAGATTTTTAGAGCACGTGATACTGTACAGATAGTATGCCTTGTTAACAAGTTGGGGTTTTTTTTTAAAAAAAATATATTCATATATTTCATATTTTCTTTAGATTTCTATGCACTGCTTCTTTACCTAGGTAACACTTTTCATTTTCTTATGCACAAAATATAAGGAGATATAGAATCAGCAAAACTTTCTTTTCTTCTTTTAACACATGGAAGTATTCTCAGTCCACTAGTCTCCTTCAAAAATAGACCTGCATAATAGGTAACTTTTGTGCTCTTGATTTTTCTGAACAGGCACATAAATACACAGGTGCTGAGCACCTTTTAAAGCAGAGCCTTTGTCTGTTAGGCAAGATGTGTTCATCCCATGCTTGTGTATATTCTCTCAAAGACAAGATATTGCCATATGTGATTTTTCCAAAGTGTTGCTAAACTTGCTCTTTGCTTCCACCTTGCAACTATGCAAAACTTAAGTGTCTTTACAGGGGTCAGTGCTGTGTCGTTCTGATATGCTAACCATGTAATGCTTCTTGAGAATACTTTTTTCCACACGCATCCCCTCCTGCTTAGAATTTTACCTTGAGGAAAAAGGGAAAGTGCTCCAAATTTTCTTCTATTTCATTTTTTATCCCACTCGTGCCCCCCCTTAAAGCTGATCTCTAAAGGGGAGGAAATTCAAACAATTGTTAACTCATGGAAACAACAAATGCATCTGACAAACAGCAGCTCATAATTCATTCTCTTTCATTGACATGTAAATCCCCTGGGAGTGTCTAGGGAAAGAAGCAGCTTGCTGCTTTGTAAACGTCCTCCCTTGGTGTCTGATAGAAACATGACATGCTTGCTTTGGTGTTTGTATGTCACTACGAACTGCTGAGAATGCAGGAGGAAAAAAAAAATTAGTATAGGTTATGAGGAATAGGAGGAAAAGATGCTTTTTTTATAAACAACGTCAGAAAGATCTTGGAAGTAATTGTTTTAATAAGCTAGGAAAGCTGATGGAATATAATAGTTATGGAGGTGTCCTGGCAGAAGTAGTACTTACTGGCTGGGTTTAGTATAGCACGGAGCATGTCAACTAGGTATAAAGTTGTTAGCGCTGGAAAACTCGGTATGTTGTGAACAGGCATAAAATGCAACAAGCTGTGTGGCGTGGACCAAGCTTAGTATTTCTGTAAACAGAAAACTCTATGGCAGGTTCACACAAACACAGCCAGCATCATTTGAGTGTGCATATTTACATATACTAATTTATTAGCTACATCCAATGGTATTTTTTAGGAATGATTTACCCTAACGAGATGGAGCACAGATGTATTGCAACATTTACGTGCACAGAAAGTTGTCTCCTAACTCCTGTGCTGACAAGATTCTGAAAGTGGACTTCAGATCTGGATTTGTGGGAGGGATTTCTTCATTGACTGTCTATGAAACATTGCATGAAGGAAAATGGAAACCATATGCAATTCACTACACAGATCTGTTTTTCATTTAAATCTTTTCCTGTACTATATTTTCTGCTAGTGGAAGAGAGAGAAACAAACTGCTAGATGAATAGTATGGAGCTTAAAATAAAAGGCAGTGTGGTGGTTGTTTTTTTTTTTTTAAACCAAACAAAAAAATGGTATTTGATCAGCAGTATAATAATTTCACATAGGATTCTATAGAAATAGGATAATTTGTATATAATATGCTGGAACATCTGTTGTTTTAAGCCTTAGTGGATTGAATTGATATGATATCAACAGAACTGCAAGGTTGCTGAGTTAATAGAAGTGTACTGTTCTAGCAGTGGCACCACAGTTTTGATGAACTCTACATGCAGAACTAAAATACGTAGTAGCTTCTAATACTGTTCAAAAAATCCTTGATCTGGTGTGGAGTTGTGGAAAATTTCACCATCTCTGAAAACAGTCCAGTAGATTTACTCAGAGTTTCAGGATTTGGATTTTTTTTCCTAGTTTTGAACAGAAGTTCAGTTTTTAAAAGTTCACTGAGACTCTTTTGCGCCGAGGTAGTCCCTTGTTTTTTGCACAGAGCCTGGGAAAAGAAGTGCCGCAGGACAAATAAAATAGAATACAGCGCTTTAAAAAAAGCTGAGCTTTTTAATGTGTTGGATATGTTATACTTTAAGTTCAGTCTGTGAATGAAGGACTTAACTGGCTTGAAAGGGAAGTCATGAAGATCTTCTGCCTCTTGGACTTTTTGGAAGCTGTACAAAATGGAGATCTGCAGTGATAATTACCAGGTGCTCAGCAGTATGTGTGTGTCCATGGTAAACACCTACATTTGTCCAGTGATTTCAAGCCGTGCTATCCAGCAATGTAAACAGCGTGGTAAGGAATCTCTTTCATTTGGTCAGGGTAATAGTGAAAATTAAGCAGTGGAAATGGATTCCTAGGTCCAGTTTTCTTAGATTTCCAATGATAACGTTGTCTAAATCTGCTTGAAAAATAACAACGCTATCATAAAGCAACATTGCAGGCGTTCACAAGTGTTTCTGCACCTCCTGTCAGCTGCACAGATTAAGGAAGGTTGAAGGACCAGTTTCAGTTGCTAGATCTCTTTAAAGAGACTTTCAGTATTTTAATGTAACTATTATAAGAATGTTAAAATAGCTTCTGAACACTAGAAATGCACAGATCAAATTATAGCACACACTTTATACAGTGAAGAACTGCACAAAGAGGCACTAAACTCACAAAAGTAATTAGAGGGACTTTCAGAAAGCCTCCGCAGATTGCATGCTGATGACGCTGCTGTCATGCAGTTGGTTGAAATCTGGCTTGATTTAATTAACAGCAAAGACCTGAAGGCACATAAGGGCATAACTGAAAAGCAAGTCAGAGAAGCTATTGAATGTTTCTGCTGTTTTGTCAGTGTCACACAACTCAAATGTTCTCTCAGAATATTTGAATTCCGAGCATGAAAAGAAATTGAAATATGATTCAATGGAATGTAATTCTGAATTCTTGCTTCTTTAACATTAAATACAGGAGTGAATTGTTTCTGCTTCATTCTTTTTTGAGTGGGTGTTAATGAGATATACCTAATTCCTGTATTTTTTTAGAATGCATTGAGATTCCTGCCCTGTGAGAGTTCTACAGTATAATTTGGGGTTCGTGTAGCCAAAGCTTCATAGAAAACCACACATTGGGGGGGGGGGGGGGGGGGGAAGGAAGGATGCTTTTATTTATGTAGTAGTAAATTGCTGAGTGGACAGGAGATGCAATTACTGTATCCTTGTGTCTTATTGACAAAGCATATCAGATCTTATTTTGATTACTATAGAAAAATTTGTAAACATTTCACTCCTCAAAAATCCCAAATTAAAGAACTTTAACAAAATGATGTTAATCCTTATAAAATATGTTTGCCTGGTGTATCTCATTCCCATTCAATGGTCTCTACTTGTATCTTTAAACTGTAGGCACTTCAAAATATTGATTGTCTCTGTGTGCATCCAATGTCAGGGTAAGAGTTGTGAATCTAAGTTATGGCATTTGGATCCTGCTATAACAAAAATATTTACTACCAATAATATTAACATTTGGCTTGTGCTTTGTTTCACAAAATCTCTTTTGTTTTTAGAAGTTTTCTTTTGGGTTCCTTAATTTTGGAGGGATGGGAAATATTTTGTTTTTCAGGTTGCATAAATCAGTGCTGTGTTTGGTCTGAAGTTTTCCAGTTAGCTAGAGAGAAACATGTTTTTCTGTGGAAAATTTAGCTGTTTGAATGCATTTGAATTATCTGAAATTTTATTTATATACTTTCCACCTGTTGAGAAATATTTGTGGTGTTCTTTCAGCTTTCGTTCATAATTCAAGCCCCTGTTTTGAAACTTCATATTTGGCGTACTCTGAGGTATTGACAGACTGTTGCCTTGACTAGGAAAAACAATCATGGGCATTTAAAAAAAACATTCTTGGTGGGGTCCTTCCCTTCTTCACTTTGAAGATTCACCAGGCGTTTAATTATGTAAAGTCAATATGCTGCTATTTTGGAAGTCTCAGTTATGTTTAAAGATACTGTGCATTCAATTCCAGGGCAGTTAGTGTTTTGTTCATTCATAGAAGGGCTGATAGAAAATTTCCTGTGCAAGACAGCAAGCTTGTATAAATGTCCATGTAATGCGAATATTTCTTTTCATGACTGCAGTTTATTGTCTGTTTATTACACCATTAGCTTTCCTTTTTAAAAACTGCACATGTCTTGCAATTGTAATAAAATCCTAACGTAGGAGTTGAAACAAATATTTGAGTTGATCAGTGATAGGAGAGAGATAGTAATCTATGAAGGCAGAATTTAATTACTTGAAAAGGGATGACCATAACAGACTGTCAGATGTGACAGATTACACAGCCCACTCAGTAACTGCAATGCCACTGTCCTCCCAGCAACCACATTGTCCCTGAAAATCAAATTGTTCTTGAAGCTAGCTGGGAAAATCAATGAAGAAATCAGCTCTGATTGCAGATGGTACTCCAGAGAGAGGCTGTAGCCCTATGTGAGGTCTGCGTAAACCTCTTCTCCAGAGGCTGAGACTACACATGTAGGTATATGTACAGTGCTTCATAGAATGAAGTAATCAGCAGGATCTATTTTGGTTTTGTGGTTTTGTTTTTTTTTCCACAAGTTGTTCATTTTCATTATAGACTTGGGGATTTAAAGGCACAGTGATAATGCTTCCTCCCACAGGAGGAGATGGTGAAAAAGCATTAGCTCAGGAAAGATAGAAGGGAAGGAACTTTCATATTTCACCAATATTGGATAGAGGAGTTAAATATGTCTATTGACAATAATATGTTAGGAATAAGCAGTATGATTGGAGTAAAGATTGAATCAAGATTTTTGCCTTTGTCTGTGTCACCTACTTGTATGACCTTCAGCAAATTCTTTATGCTTTGGGTTCTTTCTCTTTTCTGAAAGCCTTCAAAAGAAGATTGTGTTAAAATGCGTTGCAAAGTACTTGTCTGGAGTTGCATTAAAATAGTAATGGAAACAGGTAGTAGGGAATGTTTGAAGTTACACAAGATATGCTATCCAAGTATGAGATGGGAGATGAATGTGTGTACAATTATGTTTTATAGGCTTTAAGATTGAATTCTGTCCCACAATCTCCTGCAGTGTCCCCTTTATGATAACTCTCAGAAGTCCTACATTTGAACAGCTAGAGGAGAAAAAACCTCTTTATACAATATACTGCTTCAGTCTTAAGAAAAAAGGTTTACAGAAAGATCATGTGTGGATACAGCCTGTCTTTGGAATATAATATGTCAGTCAGCGCCTCTGGATCCTTACACCTGTAAAATTCATCTAAGACTACTTTGGACTTCAGTGAATTGGATTCAGTTTGGAACTTCAGTGAAATCTCCTTTGTCACATGGCCTGAAGGCCACGTTTTTGAATCTGTGTTTTTGAAAACATGTCGCCTATGGCATCTATCAGATGGTCTTTTGAACTAATTCTGCCAAGCTCTTTGTTCCATTGCTCTGAACCACAGAGATGTTTCCTTGCCTGAGAGATGAGAAGTGGTTTCCTGCAGGTCTTGGTAGTTCTTTCCCTTCCAGCTACCTCCATCATCCTACCATCACCATTTACCAATCTCTTTCTTTGGGGACCTTCGGTTCCTTCCCCCAGTGACTTTCTCTCTTCTTCCACTGTATTATCTGCAAGCCACAGTCTCCTAATAACTGCCATCGAGGGATATAATACTGCAATTCTTTCTGCATCCAGTCCCTTTACTCCTCAGAAGCAGTCTAGTCCCACTTAACCATTTCTGCACTCTTCTCCTTCATGTCCAGTATATTTCACTTGCGTCAGAAACTTTAGTGGCAAAAACTTGGTTGCTTTCGTTATCCTTCACCAGTGTTTCAACAAAACTCCCTTGCCTGTGACATTACTCCAGCTTCCAAGAATGACCTCCCCAAATCTTGTTATTCTTTTCAAACTTTTTTCTACTCTCTCCATGGATATCTCACCAATATGTTTGATAGGGTTAATAGTTAATTTACTGTGCATAGAAATAAAAAAACACAACCAGAAATATTAATGTGCCCCTATAACTATGTATTTTGGGGGCAAATAAGTAATAATATGCCAAAAAGGTGTGGATTTTTTCTCAAATGAGATTGGGTTACCAAAAGACTGTTTTCAATACGGAATGACTGTTCTAAACAATGAACAGTTCTTTCAGGGCTTTGGTCTGTGTGGTGTTGTGTCTACTTGTGATGGACTTGAGTATTCTGCTGGAGGTCTGGTTTTTGTTTTTCCTTTTATTTTTCTGTTGTTTTTTTTGCTTTGCACTCAACTGACCATACAGAAGAAAAACTTAGTTTGTGACCAGTCTGTCATCAGAGACCTTGCTATACCACCTGTGGTTGAATTTGGAAAAAATGTCCTCTAGGAGAGGAACCTGTGGAAATCATGGTTTATTCACCTAATTGCAGCTGCAGTCTAATCTCCCACAGAATTTCTTTTTACATAGAGGTTACATTTATCTTCACTACCTATCATAATTTCAGTATTTTAAAATAATTAATAAAGATGTCTGCTAAAGGCCAAAAAACTAATGGTAAATTCCTTTTACATAGGGTATGTGCATATAATTAAAGAAAAACATTCTCTAGAGTCAGGAAGTCAGAAATGAGACCTGCCTTTATGGTATCGGAAGGTAACATCAGGGAGAGCTATTAAATGCATGCCCATTTTATAGTCTTCTGTGCAGAATCTGATATTTTACACCATGCTCCACTCCTTATGTTTACGAAGGTGTTGGTGATTTGTTCTTTTAATCTATGAATTTTGGTCTGTTTTATTGTATCTGAACGTGTTTATCTGACTGGGTCTATATTAAAACCAAAAAGCATCTTTCGTAATCTTTGAGATTTACCTATACAAAGGCGTTAAGATTAATCATAACTGTGTTGCATTTGTTTACCCCATTTGGCCTATCTTCCCCAAGATGAGTTGTGACTTGATTTGTGATGATAGTGATATACCTGATTGAGGTCAAAAGAAGTGAGGATCTTAAGAGGAGTCAACTGAAATTGTTCAGTGTGCCTTATAAGACTGTTACTGAATTAGCCTCATCTTGTGGATAGTCTCCAGGTTTGTATTTCTGTGGGGCTTGGGGTACATTGTGAAGAAAGGGAAAGCGGAGCCTATGTCAGTACAGTAAAGGAAAAACAGCAGAAAAGATGCTGAGCAAATACTATCAGATGGAAGGAGATTGGAGAAGTGGGAACAGCAAGCTTGGGAAGGAAGAGTTGGAGAAGGAGCACACTCGGTAGTGGAGACTCTCATGTGGAACAGGTAGCAGTCTTAGAAGACCAGGTACAAGTCTTAGAAGACCATAAGGAGCCTAAATAATGTTGGCAGCATCCCAGAAATCTTCATGTGACGGTTATAAGTTTAATGATAAAAATCAAACCTGTTGATAGCACTGAAGTTCTCCAAGGGTTTGTGGGCACAAATGCAGGTGTTAGACCCTGAAAGAGCATCTAAAAAAGGTTGGAGAAGGTATGCTCAAAGACCTTGTTAGCTGATTAAGAAATGCAGATGTTGGTATTTAGTTTATCCATCAGTCTTACCTAGGTGACTGCTTAGTAATGAACACTGGTTCTGTTTTATGTTGTGTGGAAACAGATCATCAAAATTAGCACTTTGTGTGGATTGTACCTGAAGATGTTTACCTTGAACTGGTTTGAGCATGTGAAGGACATAGCCTGAACACTCTTACTAGGCAATTAAAGGCTAGCTTTGAGAAGCTCTTTCTGTGTATTCATTACCTGCTATTCAAACTGGTTTGCTAATATTGTTCTGAACAATATTTATTTTGAATCAAAGATGTTGCTCCAGTGTGCGTGTGGGGAAAAATCCTGCTCTCCTGTCCTATAATAATCTCTTAGAATTTCTGAAAATGCATGACCCAGTTTGTACTTTCCAGCAGAGAGGTTACCTATTGAGGCCATTGCTAAAGCATGGTTATGTATATTAACAGAAATATCTACTTGCTTCCATACTGCTTTTGTAATAAAGTCACATTTAACCTGAAAATGCAGCGTTCTGGTTTCCATCTCCATTAAGACCCACTGTAAGCCATGTTATGGAAATTCCTGAATGAATTGCAATATTGGAGACCTGCTTACCTGTTTCCAATAGAAATGCCAACCCCAATTTACCTGAAATGTTTAGTCTGTCTAGTGAAAAACATGAATTTGCCGAGGGATATTTCCTTCAGAACTCTGTCCCAGCATCTTCCCAGTGTCAACGGGAAAGTTTAAGAATTCCTGCAAGCGCTGGATAGCATGGAATGCCACTAGAAGAGGAGCTAGATATTCACGGAAATACCACACCTCTACTTTTATTCTTCTCAGTGCTGGCTTACTTATTTGGGGTTTGGATTTTAATTTTACTGCTTTCTCCTGCTCACTGTCCTACTCGCTTACACAGCTAAGGGGAAGTAAAGGAGAAACAGTAGTTTGCAAAGTTGTGTTTGCTTCCACCCAGTACAAATACCCTAACAGTTAAAGAAGTTGAACAAGCTGAATTTAGGTGAGTATCTGAAACTGCAGGATGTATCTGACTTTTGGAGATGCGGCAGAAATCCCCATCTGAGTTGGTGGGGTTTTTCTCTATGAGCTCTCAAAGTAGAATCAATGAGACCTGGTAATATAGGACCCTTCAGTACTATTTTTATGGTTGTTTTTCAAAGTAGAACCACAGGTTACTAACCAGTGCCTTTAGCTGCCTAAGAACTCTGCTTGGGGGCTATGGAGGAAAAGTATTATATCTGTATTAATCCAGTGCCACCTGCTGAGCCAGCAACTGCATTGTGCACTGTGTCTTTTCTGGTCGTAGAGTTGTGTTGAACAAGATGACGCTCTGATAGTCTAACGTGTGTTTAAAAGCTACTGCCGTTGAAGACATGTTTCTGGAAATTTATAAGAGGTACTTTCTGGTTTTCTTGCAAGTTGTATTGGGTAAGATCTGCGCCCTCTCCTGCAGCTCAGAACTTCTGCTTTACTAAAACAGCATCATGATCTCCAGTAGCTTTAAAGGGAGAACCTGGCTTATTTTATGTATTACTATTTTCCTTATTTTTTTTGTAGCAGTGCAATTAAAATGCTATTTACTATAGGTTGCCCTCCAACCCCCCCACCCCTTCTTAATTGTTTACTTGGAGCTCAGAGAACACAGTTCATTGTTAGGAAGAAAGAGAATAATTCAGACAACTTGGTCAATCAGTGTGCAGCTTGTTTTAATTTTTACACTGCCTCTATTGTGTGGAAAATATGACTTTTATAAGCATGATAGTGCAACCATGAAATGAGAGTTTTTGAAAATGCTACATGTATAAAATGAGAGGATTTCAGAAATGGATTATGTACTCTTAGACAGTACTATAATTTAAGCTGTTGCAATGTTCTTTAGGTGTATGCTGTACAAATATTACAACCAATATCTACATGAAAGGAACATTGTTTGCAGAGTCAAGTACTCAGAAGCTAGGAAATACGGGATTAATGGTTGTTTGTGCAAATGTAATTCTCTCCTCTTATATGTGCTTTCTGCACACTGAATGAGTCCGTAGTCCCAGAGAAAAACAGTGCACAATCACGTAATCAGATACTTAATCACAATGCATACACATGTGGAGTGGAATGAAGGTTGTATGTGCAACCATAAATCTGACATTCCCTGACTCTCAGGTACTTGATGTTGAAAGAATTTCATTTAAGTTGCAACATTTGTTGGTTTTAGGTACCATTTCCTAACTTTAGAAGGGAAAAGGCTAAAATTCTTTATGCAACTGTTAAGGTTGGATGCAACTCTAAGGATGCAAGTTTAGGGTGAGGGGCTGAACTTCACAGCTGGTCCAATTCTCAAGTAAGACAGCACAAGCTACTTTGCAGCAGTGTAGGTGCTGGGGACACCAGCTATGCTTAACCAGTAATTAAGCACTGCAACTGTAACCTCTTCCTGCCCTTTGGACCTTCTACCTTCAGCATTGCAATAGAAATCATTGCAGGAGGAGTTGTAGGGATTAGCAGTGGTAGCTGGCAGGGCAGGAGAATTGTCTGTGTAGTGGTGATAAATTGACAGATTCAGGTATTGTGGGCATCAGGAATGCCAAACTCAATCTGTTTTCCTTCTGGGTGAAGAGAAGAGGAGCAGAATTTCCTGGGGTGAGGGAAGAAAAAAAAAAAAAGCTTATAGTTTGAGGAGGAGGTTTGGTTTTTTTTTTTTTTCTGCTATGTATTATCAAGAGCCTACTACAAACTGCACAGATTTGAGAGATCTTCGGAGATAAATCCACAAGATGGATTAATAATGGGAAATTTGAGGGAGTTAAAATATTTTAGATTACTATCATCTGCTGAATTTGAAATGGTGTGCCCAGATTGGTTATCTTACACTGCATCAAGATATTTGGAAAAGAGTAGGTGGCTGTAAGAAGGTTTCAGTTCAATTTATCTTACGTAAATAGCCTATCAAACCTGATGGATAATTGTTCAAAAATATAACAGCCATCTTGCACAAAAGAAGCCAACCCAAAACAACCTATAGCTGTCCAACTATTCCTGCCAGCAGCTAACTGCTTTTGGAAAAGCTTCGTAAACTGGGCACAGTTCAGCTCCCTTGTCACCCTGCCTTGACAGCTACATCACAGCGTAGAATTGCCTGTGCTGTTGGAGCGCAAGTGGGATTTGTGCATCCAGCACTGTATTTGGGTCAGAAAGCTTGCAGTCAAGTGAGTAGATTCTTGGCCTTCGACCCTTTGCTTTTTAATGCATCACCTCAGTTCTGTAGCTCTCATGTGGAACTGCACTGATCAGAAGTGTAATGTGAAACTGATTTTGCAAAACAATAAATTGCAGAGAGCTTGAGGAAACAGGTGGTTTTGGTTAGTAAATTGCACATAAAATACAAAACATCAGTAAATGGAAGTCTTGGCCCCAGGAGAGGAGAAGCAGTGTTTAGCCCCCTTGCTTTCTGTTCTGGTGATTGGTTTAAGCTCACTTGCCTTTGGCCCCAAAGGGGGCTGTTCTAGCAGCCTAGAATAGCCAGAGACTGCAGAAGCCCAGTCACAACCTTCCTGTCCGCATTTGCTGAGGATTGTAAATAGCAAGTTACAGCAGCAAGGAATCTGAGCTTCACATGAGAATACCTCCGATACGGGGATTTCCCAAATTGCTAGATTTGCCAACTCTCTGGACCCTGTTAGTGGCTGGAGTGGCATAATCTGCTAGGTTATCTGGAACCCCTCGAGGTTTTACAGTGCTTCTCTTTGTGGTGGCATATCATTTGCAAAGACAGATGATACCAAGAAAAACTAAAGAAAAAAAAAAAATCCTTTGCAATTTATGCTGAAAAACTTTGAGTTTCAAACTAACTGCGGTAATAAAATGTAGTTGATGTTGAATTAATCTTACCAATTTGATGCATGTGGTAAGGATGACGGTTGCTTCAATCCTTACTGTACCAAAGATATATAAATGTAAATTGTGTTTTCTGAACTGGAGCTCTCTTTAATGTTGACTTCTAGCTGTGTTGCAGCTAAACCCGTGCCCAGATCCAAGACTGCAGACGCTCGCACACAATTAATCTCACAAATTTATGAATGCCAGAGCATGGAGCAAAATGAAAACAACTGGAGGAATGTATAAGGGGAATAATTGGACTGTATCCAGATGTGCATGTGTAAAACATCACCGATTGACTCCTCCCCCATATCCTGTCTGAAGAAAGGAATTTTTTCAAAAATAAACTGGGGTTATTTGAAAGAAGTTGTGGTGTCTGAATGAAATCTAATAGGCAGGATTAGTGGTAATTAGGTACATTCTTTGCTCCTTGTTTTTTGTTTTGTTTTTTTCACTGCTTTTAGTATCACTGAAATTAGCAGATTTGTTGCCAGTTTCAGTGTTACAACTGGAGCTTTTGCTACACATTGAGCTGCAGGATAGAAGAGGAGAAGCACAAGGACTGTATGAATGTGTGTGTTGTGCACTGTAAATTTTATGAGTAGCGACGGGCACTTGTGAGTTGTCTATCAGGATATTTCTGTGGTGAAGACCGGTTAAGAGGCAGAGGGACGCTTGAAAGGTTTACTAAGCTGGAGAGAAAAAAAAAAAAGTGGCCCTTCCTCATGTTGTATTTGCAGATTGGAATAGAAATGAAGATAACAAACATGCTTTTACACAGATTTTGTTAAATTGCTGGCTTTCAGTGAAAGAGGACTATCACAATATATACAGTCAGGGCCAGCGTCTTTCTTCTCAGCCACGACTGTACTTTCTGACAGATCTATCATTACAACAGGGATGGGAAGAGAAGAAACGGGGAAGGGAAGAAGAAAAGTCTAGACTGGAAAAAAAAGTCAACTTTTGCTTTACTGCTTTGATTAAAAAAAAGAGATAACTCCATTGTTCCTCTAATTATTTTGATGCACTTTCTATGTTCTTCCTCTTTAATAAATTGCATTGCCCACCTTTAAAATACCTGGGTGCTTTCTCAGCACAAACTTTTCCTAGACATTTTGTAACGCTTATTTTTCTCCCCAAATTAAAATCGCAGGAACCTTGGCTGAGTTTCACAAAACACTCTCACAGGCTTGCTCTACTGTCTTATGTTTACTTGGGTTCTACACCCACATAGGTTGAGAAAAAAGAAAGAAATAGTACTGAATCTTCTTAAAAGCTGCAATTGATACTTACTGCGGGGAAGACTCGTAATGTTCTGATTCTTTTTCTAGTCCTTGCTCACACAGCAGTGTCCCCGAAGCCAAGGACATGAAAATAAAAAAAATTCTTTGGGGTTTGGACCACGAGACTCTAGCCACCTCCCTCCACAAAAGCCTTTATCACAGAGCACTCTGTGCCGATGTCTTTTCACAAAATCTTGTTTTGGATTTCAACCTTTATTTTAGTTCTGCTTAAAATGGAGTTGAAGCAATACAGTTTGGCTTCTGTTGAAGGAATGGGTTAGAACTTGGGCTTTCTGTGCCTCAAGGAGTTAGACTTTTTTTTTTTTTTTTTTTTCCCTCTAATGGAAAAGGACATGCTAAACTGTCCAGGCAGACTCGTATTGTTGCCAGAGATGTAAAATTCTTGCACTTAAACTGAATGAACACAGAGGCACGATACTGTTTTTACACCAGGTATAAAATTGCCAGACACAAATCTGATTTAACAGAATGTTTTTGAACTTAATGTCACAATGTTTCCAGTAGAATACAGTGAAAGATATTTTTGAGAAATAGCTATAGTCCTTGGATAAAGAGCCCCAGAGGTTCATCTGAAAATGCTTTATAGTTGGAAAGACTCTTTAAAAAAAAAAAAAAGAGGCAGAATTGCCACAGCTCGGCATGTTGATTTGCTGAAGTTGCAGCAGCTGTCGAGGTGAGATCGAGTTGTCTTGGCAACAGCACATATTGTATAACAGTACCACACCACCATCAAACCACTGAGGTGAGAAGTAGTTTAAAAGCGTTACTAAATTTTTATGATACGTCTGCTACATTTTCAACCTTGTGGTTGGCTGAGTTTACCCAGCTTAGCCTTCATGGAGCCCAGAAAGCTCAGCTGCTGAGTACTGTTTGGTGAAGAAAGGGGGGGGAAAATCCCTAATTGGTGGGGTTTTTATAAATGCTGAAGTTAAGCTGTCTCTATATAACTGTTCTTGTTAATTATGCTCATGCTCACAATGCAGAGTTACTGCTACGTGTAAATGCATTTTTCTCTCCTTTTTTATGCCTTCTATTACAAGCAAGAGTGACTTCTTTTCACTGTTTTGGGTAATGAAAGCAGGAGATACTTAGAAAAATCCATTAAAACTTGGCAGAGAAAGCCCCAAAACATGAAATTGGCCTGGTTTTATGGTTGCATTATAAATTTGGGCAAAATCCCTAAAGCGGTTTCTGTCTTTTGTGACGACACCTAGGTACTGTGCTTTCTTTCCAATTTGCTTGCTTTTCAATCCTTTGTGCTTCCCACAGCAGTTTAATAGAATATATAATCACTTCCAACCCCATTATTCACAAGGGATATCTGTGCCCCACCCTGTATGCCATACATTCAACTAGAGAACTTAAAATCAATTATTTTACCAGTTCAGTGGCCTCCAAAAATATCTTTAATGATCTTTTCAGTATTTCTTTACTAACAATCATGTGTCTTGGTGGAGTGATTGGTCATATAAATTTTTCACCTACCTTCACCATTATTTCACTTTTTTTTTGGTTAATTTTGACAAAGATTCAGATCACCTTGAGTCTCTTTTGGGCTGTGATATTTAAATAGCTTTAATTAGAAGCCAGGCAAAAAACAGTAGTTAGGTTATTTCACACTTTTAAACTTAAATCTGAAAACAAACAAAAAAAACCAACCCATGATCAAAACGTGGTATCAACCTTAAGCAGAGCGGGGGGGAAAGCAGCAAGAGGAGCAAGTGTTGTGAAAACCCTGCAAATCACAACCACCTGGTTAGAGTATCGACTCCCATGTAACTTAAAGAAGGAACTGACTTCAGTTGCAACGTCCAAAAAACAAACCTGCGAGATGCTGCCCAAAGCACTAGTTAATAATTATTGCATACAGCTTGGAATCGGCCCAGATTCTACAGTGCTGTTGGATCCTCTCATGGGTTCGTGCATACCACAATGATTATTGAATACTTTTACAAGGTCCATTGTATGTTCTTACTCATGGGATTTGGTGCCTCTAGTGTTGAGCTGTGGAACTATTTAACAAAGCTGTGTCAACAGCAGGTATGGTAGCATTTCTGTTCTGTAGGGATCTCCTGGTCTGTGTAAGTTCAGCTGGTTTTAAGCATGCCGTACAGATCTGAAAGAAATGATTTCTTGTGCCTGGGAGCTGATCTAGCTATAGAATATTTTGTAAAAGTTATGCGTAGCATACTTAAGAGCTGATGGAGTCGCTTGCTGCTGCTGTTCTTTAGAATCAGAGGGCATTCAAAAAGCCTCTCTCCTGCTCATCTGTATTTCTGGGGACTGGCTTGCACATTCAGTGTCCTGGTTAGTGAAGAGAGGCTGAAGGTGTGTCCCTGGGCACATATATTGCTCACTGAGCGAGTTCACAGCTGTTCTGAAACTGAAAACACTGTCATCACACCTGCACAGGTACTTGTGCTGATAACCTTATTAAAAGTTAGGGCTCACGAACCTGGGTGCAGCCCCTTGGAAACAGGTCTATCCTACTTCCAGATTTGTGCTCAGTATCTTGGTTCAGCGTTGCCCTGTGCAGGATGATACCAGCTGATGAAAATCAACTTGGCAGGGCTTCCTGCATTTTGTTCTAGTGTGGCCTTAACACAGGTGATGCTGTATTCACTTTTCTAGTGTTGGTCAGTCCAGCAAAGGATATTTGGTGTTTGTGGATTTTGAAGACTAGGAAGAAGAAACTGAAGTGATGAGGGAGGAATCTTTCCTTACACTAGACTTTAAAGCCTATTAAACTATCTAGCCCAAGCACTACTTTGTTCCTAAGCAGACGCAGTTTTGTTGTGTAGTTGCGTAGCTTGACACTTTGTACTTAATCTAAGTGAGGCTGCATGGAGGCAAGTCTTAAAAAACAGTTATCAGTTTGTAAATAATGCTCATTGTCCTAACATGATATGGTTTTGCAGCCTTTGAAATAAGGTCTAGCTGCAACATCAGAGGAAAGAGCATGTTTTTGGAAGACTGCCGGATGACTACCATGCTTTTAGTCAAGGTGATAAGGATTGTTAGCCCTTAGGGCAAGAAATGGTGTAAGTATTTTTACAGGCCAGTTTGAAATACTCTTTAGATGCTCCCACAGTGCAAGAGTGATGATAATGGTCCTGTTACTAGTCTTGAGTTTAGCAGTAGATTGGTATCTGCATTTCTCAGACCTGTATAACTTCTGCTCCTATTGCATCATAGACCCACAAATTTGAATGTATATTTTTACCAGTAATCAGAATATGACTGAGTTCTACTGAGCTCTCTCTCTTTATTAACCACAAGTAACAGACCTAGTAACTATAGCATTTTTTTGGCTGAAACATTTTGTTAATTGCTTATTTTAGTTGCTTGGTTGAGTGAGCTAGACTGTTAAATCTTCCAGTAGTTTTAAATAATAACTTGATTTTTGGAAGCTATTTTCTATTAGCTGAGGCAACCAAATTATTCTCTTGGCAGTCAGAGCACAACATATGTACCAGAGCAAAAACTATTAGGAAGGGGATCAGAAAACTGATTAGTACATCAGGCTGTTAGTTGTCATGAAGGTTTCTGTGTTCTGCACAGGAGAAGCTTTTTTTTTTTTTTTTTTTGTACAGCTTTGAAGGCAGTTTTATCCTGAGCTGTAGAGAAAAGGCATCATTATTTTTGATTTGTTGATAACCTGCCATTGGGGAATTGTATAGCAGATGCAGTTGTTTGTTCCTCTTTTCCATTCACTTGAGGATTATCTTACTCGTAGGTCGGATCCTTAAAGAAATGGTATTTGAATTCATTTGGTCTCTCTTTATAATGGCAAAATAGAAAGGCTGATATTTGAACACACTTATTTTTTGAAGAATTGCCATTATGCTTTCTTTTGCATTAATGTCCTTTCTTTGACAGTACTGAGGGTGCAGACCACTGTCCGTGCATGCAGTAGAGCTGTTGAATTGACTAGTAGTTCTCTTGTATTTCAAGTCTTTATATGTGGCTGTTATCACCATGAGAGTTAACATCCTTTCTTCTTGAGGATGTGAATGTATATCAGTGAGATCCATAGCTTGGTGGATTTTGTCATGATGGCCATCTTGGCATATCTAATTGGATGAGAATATTCCTGAAGCCTCATGTCGCTGAAGCGTAATGCCATTTTCAGCAGGAATAGCAATTATGCTCTGACTTCCCCCACTGAAGCTCCCCTAGGTCCGAGTGGAAAAAGGCAGGCAGGTGTTGAGTGTGTACCCCGTAACTCCATAACACTAGTCTAATATCTACCCCAGGACACGTGTGCAGTGAAGCACTGAGTGTGCCCTGTGGGTGGAGGCTGGTATGGATGTGCGTGCAGTCTGTTTGCCAGAGCTTTGACTAGGCTGCCTGGCGTCTGGGAATCCTGAATAAGTGACCGTGACCCTTTTTTTCAGTTAGGAAATGTTTCCATTGGGGTAAACGAGTATTTCCCGGGAAGTGTTGTCATATCTTAGCTGGCATATATCTAATTTACTGATTGCTAGAATGTGGGACCTCAGCGAAATCAACACACTGAAACAGGAATAGAAAGAAATCATTGAAATATGAGTTGGTGTATGCTTGTGTTCTGTTAAAGTCAAATCTGCCATTTTCCCATCCATGGAGTCACTTAAGTCAGAGAGACAGGAGATGACATGAGGATGGTAACAAGCATCAGTGGAAGAGATGACAATGACTCCAGTCTGAAAATAAGGGTTGTACAAATAGGAATGTTCTTGTTTGATCTAATAGTGTGGGAGTAATTGCTGCAGATGAGATAGGTTGCAGGACTGGGTACAGTATCTCTTCTGTTATTTGTTACTTTATAACTTCTAGTCAATCCTTGGCTATTGATAAAAGTCATGAAAACAGACTGTAACCTTTGTGAGTAGCTTTTATGTGACACATCATCTTTTACAAGAGACATCCCATGTGCGGATCCATGTTTCTAAGCATATCTATTGTGCTCTTTATCTAAAATTATTCCTTTTGGTTTCCCACTTTTGCACCGCTCTTTTAATTTTATTACCTGGATAACAAGTGAGAAGTAAACTCAGGGTAGTGGTTTAAACATTTTGCAAGAAAAAATAATCTTGTAACTAAAACATAGGATGAACAGTTAAAAGCTATGATTCGGTTCCAGTTTCTACTGTTTATCTTGTCGTTAAACTCACTGTATGGAGGTACTGTCACCGTAAAATCAGACTTCAATCTGCAATTTTGTTATCTCCTAGAGGTAAACAAAACTTGACCATAATGAAAAAGCTAAGGAAAAAAAAATCTCTGCTTTTGACATTGTGTATTTGACAGCATTTTGAAAAGTAGCAATTCCCGTCCTGAATTGGATCAATGTGTTTGTGAAAGCAGCAAATGCCAGATGCTAAAGAGGAACTAAACCTAATGGACTACTCTGGTCCCCACAGCAGACGGTTGGGCAGCATTTGGCTCACTTCCCTGCCTTTACAATACTTTATTTTCCGTGCATGGTTTCCTTTTTTCTTTTCTAATGCAGCTGGGGGCATCCA
Source organism: Strix aluco (assembly GCF_031877795.1). Classification (NCBI taxonomy): domain Eukaryota; kingdom Metazoa; phylum Chordata; class Aves; order Strigiformes; family Strigidae; genus Strix; species Strix aluco. The sequence goes on along the minus strand of NC_133938.1, from coordinate 28,694,434 downwards.
TAGGAAAGGATTCCTGGAATTGCAATAAATTCTTAGTCTCAAGGATGCTTGGCATCAGTGGCGGTTATAGCTTGAAGTATGTGCTTTGTTTAAAGGAACTTCTGTTTATCAGCTTTCGCAGAGGAAATGCAAACGTTGGTCACTTGTTTGATTTCAGCTTCTGTTTATGTGGGAGAAAACAATGTTCTCAAACATAGAAAATTAATTTTAAAGCTACAGAATAGGAGTTGGGTGCTTGGAGGAACAGGTGGAACCTTACACTACTGAATATAGCATTGGTTTTGTTTGTTTTAAATGAAAACATCAAATTAATGTTTCTGTAACGTTGCAAACCCTCACACCCATAAAATATCATGCATCTTCCCTTTACTGTTTCAATTTAATAATTAATGTTTAGAGAGAGTGCTTAAATCCTTTGTGCAATGCGTAAAGGCAAAAAAAAAAAAAGTTGCCTAAACATTTAAATGCCAGTGCTCAACAATGGGTTAAAAATACTGCATATTTTTGGTAATGTTAGAAGCCCTGATGGGTGGAGTACGGCAATGGGCGTTTTAGCGTAGATGGGTTTTACTAACCCTTTGCTGTACAGCTGAAATACAAAAAGGCTGAAGTAATGGCCAGCAGGAAAGTGGATTCTCAGGAAGCTGTGTTTGATGAAGCCTGTTTAAAAACCTTTTCTGCGCAAAAGAGATTTAGTGTTTTCTGCTGCAGGAGGAGCAAGGATTTTAACCATTTTTGAATCACTAGCTTTTTCTTGTAAATACTGTAGGAAAAGCATTGCAAGAACAGCTTTAAAGAGTTAGGAAAGCTCATTAGCAACCAGTTGCCAAAATATCTGTTTCTACGTATTCTACCCGTTAGAATGATTAAATTAAACAAAAGATGGTTTTTACATCTGGTTTTGAATCTGGAAATAAGTTGATACAGACAGAGATTCACTGGACAGTTTAATTGCTATAATAAATTTGCAGTAAACCTTGTGGAAATAATATTTTCTTTTTTCACTGGGAAGATGGGTTTATCCTTACATAAAGAGAAGCCTGCTTCCTCCTTTGTCTCGTTGACAACTATAAATTTTCAGTTAGGTTTTTGTAATGGGTTACTACACATAAGAAATCCCATCAATAGGAAAAAAACTCTGGAAAGCATAGGCATCCACAGAGGTGGTCAATAAGCTGTGCTGCTAACAACAAACTCTAGGAAGAAATGCCTTTTTATTATGCTTTTCAAAAATAGTTTCTGAAGATTCCACACGGGTGCTTTGTGGGAGAGCATTCCACGCTGTGGGAGCAGAGCAAGTGCCTTTAGGCATCTGAGGTCAAAATGTGAACAAGGACTTCAGACATTTATAGTTGTGTTTTTCCCCGCTTATGAAAAAATTATCTCAACAGTTTAGGGATAGTTTATATAGCAAGCTTAATTTGGGGATAACCAATACTTTATTGGCACAAGTTACATCAAACTTAAAATTCCAAGTTCTCTATGATTTCCATAATGACCTCTTTGCTGTGTACAGTGCACATGTTCCTATAGCCTTCATTTAAGACATGTGAAATGATGCTTCTCTGCAAATTATTTGCCACTGAGGTGATGGACCAACACCCTGCCCTACCAAATGGAAAAGATGACTAGCTACTCCCGGGCTAGGCTGGGACCCAGCCAGGAGGGGATAAAGGAAGGTGTGGTGCATTATTTCCCACAGTGTTGACCCCTTTGTTTTTGGAGCAGAACCAGATGTTGACCTCTTCTCTGGAAGATGAAGGTGCCTCTATGGATTGAGTCTCCTGCCCAGCTGGACTTGCCATTGCGTGGTAGAAAGCAGATGCTCCTCTTCTCTGGGTTTGGTTTGTACTGGCAGTTTATTCTGTAGACTGGCAGTGTTGGGTAAGCCTGGGGTGCTCTTGCCTTTCAGCCCTGCACTGATAAGTAGTTGCACCATTCCTAGTAAATTCAGTTCTTGAGTTCTGTCATTAGAACCCTTGTCTTGTGCCTCTGCCTCAAGCACCTCTGCCAAGCTCTGTCTAACGCACCACTCCGAGCACCTTCCTGAGGAGCATGGCATGGGAGCTGGGACTTTCAAAAAGCAGTTCCGGAGAAAAGGAGCTAAGCAGATGCAGGCCTACAGTATGCAAAACTGTCTGCACTGGGGTGAAGCAGAGAGGAAAAGAGAATGTGCTTAAAATAGAAAAACATTTGAGAATCTCTGAGTTAGGCTGTGTTTTCGCTGCGTGTCATCTTGTACAGCAAAGATGCTAGCTGCAGTGTAAATAGCAGGGTAAGAGTAGGGCTTATTTCCAAGGAACTCTTGTGCTTTTTAAGTCAGGTTTGCTTTTCTGTTTACTCTGTGTAATTTAAATAAAAGCTTTACACACATCAGTTGCAGAGTTTTTACTCTTATGACTTTAAGCTGTTGATTCAAAACTGAGGCACTTGGGAGAACCGAAAGAAGGGGGGTGGTGGCTATTGAACTTAGCATTTTATGCTAGTGCTTCATTTTCTTTAACATAACTGTAATTATTTTTACTGCTTCTTAGGCTTTTTAGTGAAGAGCAATGTGAAAGAAGGATTGAATATTGGAACTTTCTCAACATTGCCTATTAACAGGTTTCCCTCTCAACCAAGCAGTGAGTTAGCTTTTTCCGTGGTGTCTCTCTTTTGGTTAAAATACCTCATTATCATCAAGTCCTGTACTGTGAATCATTATAGTGATCACTGACAGTCCCGGTGATGGTGACCACATGTTCTTTGTTCCTTAGTTGCCTTCAGGAAAGTTCAGAAGGTATCTTTTCCTGTTTGGTGTCAACCCCACACCAGTATATGTGGTTTTGATATGAAAGATGCCACTTTCCCAGTTACTTTCTGTGTGACTTACTAAACAAGAATATAAAGACATGTCAGTTTTCCAGATTATGTGAATTATTCCACTAGGTCTCTGTTAGATCAATTAAGGAATAATTTTGATTCTGATTGAAAATGTCTAGCTTCTTTATTTTGTGTGCCTTTAGTAAGTCAGTCCACAGACATTTTAGGTACCTGTGCAGCAGTTTCTTCCATAACACTTTACTAGCCTTACTCCCACCTCTACAGCCTCTTGTCCAGGTCACCATGTGTTATACTTATCAATAGGTCTTTCTACATTCTCATTTTCATCTTTGAGGTACTCTGGACTGTTTTAAAGTCCTCTTCACTAGATTCTTCTTCCCCACAGCCCCACCTCCCCTTTAGGATATGGATAAATAGGGAAAAAGTGTTGTGATTCTGTAATTAACAGCTTTTTTAAGCAGTGCTGTTTCTGTGTGAATTTGTGTGCGAGACCAGTGAGGATTTTCTTAAACTGAAAAGTTGAGAACTTTCAGCCTAATTCATATTAATTGGAAATATGTTGTTATGAAACTCAGCACCTGACACCAGTCAAGTTTTGCGCTAAATGATCCTAATAATGAAATAATGAAGATCTTTTGGCTGTGTTATTTAAGCTCAGAGAATTTAGAATCCAATGGTAATTGTATAATTATTTCAGATTGAGGGGTGTACACGTGTTATTATATATAAAACTTTCCTCCTCTCAGTGAGCATAAGAAAAATTCCTTCTCTTCGAGATGATCTTGTGTCCTAGTGTTCTGAAAGAGTCTGGGATTTTGTTTGTGCCTGCTGAAAATATTGGGGGCCATGGTGCTCCCATCTTCACTTACCTCGAAGAAGGAGGTAGTGTCTGTTTTGTAAGTCTGCGACATACGGTTTCAGTCTCTTTACAAACAGTGACCTTCTCTGCAAAATGTCCCTAGAAGTAGTGGTCTTTGTTGACATACAATCTGTGGCCAAAGTCGTCTTTGCATTTCAGTAGTTCCTATATTTAAAAACACTTCTCGCACCAAATATCCTCAGCAGGAAATGTGAGAGGTGAATGGGGAAATGGAAGTGAATGCAAGAAAAGCAAGGGGAATTTGGGTTCACCTGTAAAGGCTCTGTTCAGCTGCCAAATTAATTTGATTTTAAAATTTCAGTTTTGTGTTCTTAGACTAAAGTGTATTTTTTCCCCTGTCTGAATTAGGTTCTCCCCCTCCCCATTTCTAAAGTGCAGTTTCAGAGCAGATTGAAATGTATTTGAGGTATTCTGTTTCCATTAGGAAATATGAATTTCTTTTAAATGTAAATTTTCCAGGTTTATAACACTTGGTTTTGGTAGGGTATTTATTTTTTTTTTGAGTAATGGCAATAGTTCTGTAATGTATTTTATTCAAATATACATGCATTTAGCCTTGTCTGTTGCCACGTACTTTTTTCTGGAAATTACTAGTAATTATATAGTTTGGTAATGAATTCGTGTAAAACCCTCATTATTTCAAACTATTCCAGTGTAATATATTGTTAGACATTTAAAACAAATCTAAACTGCTAGACAATCTAGTTTTTATAACCTTGGGAATATTCTCAAAGGGGAATAGAATGTTATTTCAGCAAAATGAATGAATTGAGAAAATAATTAAAATATACATTCAGGTTGGGTAATGTAAATGTAAAAAACAGATTACAGAAAATCAAATTGCTGAATGCGATGTTTAAATAGCTCTTAGGCAGACTTGGAATATTTTTAAGGAACATTTTTATTTCAACATTTTATGTCAATATTTTTGAGACTTTTGGAGGGCAGAGGGAGAATTAGCTGACACATTTTCTCTGATTTGGATTGGATTTTTAAATTCTGTTGCATGGACAACTTTGCAATAAGCTGTCCTCCCTGCTTTATATCTTTGTCTTGAAAACAAAATGAGTGGAAAAAATGTTTGTCTAAAATGTTCTTTATTACTTTAGTACAGGTTAAAAGATTATCTCTGTTGATATTAGGAATCACTGTGTGTGAAATGAGCTCACTGACTAATAGTGAGACCGTTTACACCAGTAAGGCTTAGTTGTATGAATTCAGTTTTCGGAATCAATCCTAGAATGAATTTATATGTGGAAAATTATAAACTTGGGAGTTTTAGTACTTGGTAGTTTGTTTCACTATTATAGATTCCTTACTGAAATTCAAGTATGTACATGTATTTGTAAGTTAGTTATCTTCTTTTTACTTGGACTTTTGTTGTCACTGTGCCTCTTTCACATTGAAACAATCTCAATATGTCAGTGTTAGAAAACAGTTGTAATACATTTTTTCCAGCAGCAGTTCCTTGTTGGTTGCAGTATCTGTAAAAGCTAACGACATTAAGGAGTAATGGAGTATATCTTTCAAAGCACAAGTAACGAGTAATAGGAGTGTTTTGACATAGTGTTTAAAGAAAAAAAAAATAATCATGGAATTTGGTTTCTTGCCCAGAACTTTGACTGACTGTCTGGGAATTCACTGCCGTATGTCAGTGTTATGTAGAATTAGTGTACATACTTTGGAGTGATTCTTTACAAATATAATAGCGTCCTGCAAGTTTAGGGCCAGTGTATTGATAATCTACAATATTTTGAGTCAGCATTGATGGAGACCTATATTCTTGAGGAAATGGTACATTTTCTAATAAATATTTCACTTTCTTCTGGAGAAGCAGAGGTGTTATCTTTCTCATCTGTAATACAACTGTATACTATAAAAATTCAGTTTTTGCAGGCGTGTTTCAACTTTCAGATTTCAGTATGCCTTTTTTGTTGTCTTTTCTGTGTTTGCGATAATGTCATTACCGCCTGCATTGTTGTTGCTTGTTTATAGTTCTGAAACTCCTGGAGGCTTTAAGACATTGTATCTTTCATAGGTTCTTTGAAACAGCTGAGGTTAAGCATGTATAGACAGTTCTGCTGGAGCAAAAACTTACATCTTGTTTATCGACTCTTTAAAATCTTATTTTCATATTATCACTTCATCAACAACAGCTATCCAAGCTGCATGTTGCAGATTTTAGAGTGTGATGGAGATAGTTCTCAATAGCTATTTTGATCATTGGTTAGAGTTTTGGGGTTTTTTTTTGTAGGAAAGAGCTCCTTCCCTAATTGTGTTCTTGGGGAGTCTGACTGACAGGATCTTAACAGAGATGATTAAGTGAATGCAGGTGTTAGTCATCTTAACACAACTTCTAGTCCACACAATAGTATATTCAGTTTGTATTTTCCTCCCTAAGCAAACAGCATGGAATAAAAGAGGGTGTTAGGTATGAGTCAGAATAATGCTTGATTGCAGGAATCCAGGCAAGGGAAGAACAGAAATTCTTTAAAGATGATGTTATTTTATACAGAGGAGAAATGACATATTTTAAAATGTCATAGCAAGAAAAGACAAGGTTTGATGTTAGTATGTATTGGAAGAGATACAGAGAAAAGTAGAAAAACAATTAAAAATATTTAAAAGTTATTAGTAAGGATGTTATTTTGAAAAAGCAAAATAATATAACTCCAAGATTCTTAATCTGGCAGTTACTGGAGACCTCATCCACCACGCCGAAGCAAGGGAAATGCCTCCTCCTCCCAGGTGCTGATACTCTTCAGAGACACTCTCATTGCCCAGTCTTAGTGCTTGTTGCTCCCAGCAATGATGATGGAGTCTCTGGTTGACTGAACCTTCATGGCTCCTTCAGTGGAAATTAATCTGGCAGCCAGAAGTATCACAGATGTTGTCTCCTGACTTCAGTACCCCACTTCCCTCCGGTGCCTGCACTGCACAGTGGCAATCCTGCTTTGTTTGTAGGTCTTGGTTGTGGCAGTGCATGATCTGACTCTTAGCAGAAGCCTCTAGCTGTTGCCTCCAACGTAGTGAAACTAATACCACATGACTGAAGTTTTGCTTTAAGTTTATGCTTGCAGAGTGTTTCACTAGCCTGTTTCTTAGCTCTGTGCTCTGTTCTATCTGGCTGCAAAACGTAGCTTTGGATAATCTGTTACTGGACACGAGCATTGCCTGCTCTGGGCCTGCAGAACTGCCTTCAGTGCCAAGTATCTGACAGTCCCTAAGGCTTTGGTGTAGGGGTATTACCCTGTTGCTCTGATTCAGCAAGGACGAAAAGGTGAGCATGTATGGAGCCGACAAAGGTGATCTGTCAATAAATTAATCAAGTTCTGCCATCACAAAAAAGGGCAGTGATGGCACTTGGACAGTCATGGTTATTCCTGTTTGATGATGTCTCATCCCTTCCAGAGGTGCTGCTCTAAGCTTCCCCAAACTGTGGTACTTCCTGCTGACATCTGTCCTAGTTCAACATCTGCCATGATATTTAAAGGTAGCATGTGGCCAAGGCAGTAGAATTTGTCCCTCCATTTTAGTTGTGTGTTGTTAAGGTATGCTGTAAGCTTGGCGCACTTTTCCTTTAGCGTGACACTGAGACAGGACCTCAGTTTTCTGTATAGTACTGCCAGCAAACAGCCAAGCAGCACAGTTGAAACAGCTAGCAACAAGTCGAGTGTCCTTCACGGTACATGCATTCGCACGTGAAACAACAACATACCGTTGTCAGGGAAGAGCTGGTGGTGGGTGTGAGCAACACTTGGATGTTTTCATTTAAAATGCAGGACCTGCAGATTGAAAACTGCCGTGTTTAGCAGCTCTCCTACACACACTTCCTTCTGCATGTAGTCCTAGTGGTAGGAGTCAGTAGTAAGTTAACACTGCCTAGCACCTTGCAGTCACTGTTTTTTAATGACAGTAGCTTTAAAGAATGCTTTGAGGTTGCATCTTTTGCTGCTGTCCTCTAGCTCTTGATTGTTCATGATAGTTTCATGGTGTCTTGGATGTTCTACCAACCTTTTTTTCCACATTCCCATGCCCATGTTTGCCGGGTTCCTTTTTCTGAGTTCAGGTATTGCTATGGGTTTGCTATGATAAATTCTGCAATCCCCACTCGCATTCAAGTACCTACTGGGGCAGATGATGTACATTTAGAAGTGACTTCTGTCTTTAGAAGGTTACAGTCTACAGACAACTTATGGTCAGTTTGAGGAACAGCTTTGGCTATGAGCTTCAGGAGTGTTTCAGTCTGGGACAGTTTCATAGAAACAGTCTTCCTGATAAATGTTTCTAAGGAGGCTTCAATCTAATGACTATTAATTTCCAGGGGCAGGGGGTTGCACGTTTTCCTCCACATCACCATAATTATTTTAGGATATCTTTTGTCAAATTCTGAGACACATTTCAAAACCCACTCCCTTGAAGATTTGATGGCATATGTTGCTTAGCATTTGAAGGTAATGTTCTTCATATAACGTAGAAATAGTGCTCGATGATTATGGTGTATTCAATTTTCTTTGTTTATTTAATATAGGAATATCCCTAGGGCTGTTTATTTTACAAAAAAAACCCAGAAATGTTGTTATGATAGAGTAAGCAGGTGGGTTTCTCACCCTTTTGTTACAATTCAACAGTTTTTCTTTGATGAAATTAAGAAACCAGAGTGTATTTATACTTATTACGTAGATCAAGGAAGGAGGTATCTTCAGACAGTTGTCTCAGAAGTTAACGTTTTCCATGATCCAAGTATCTTGGCTTGTTTTAAAAAAAAATTTAAAACAGAGAAAGAAAAAAAGCTGAAATGTACCTTTCAAAAAAATGCTGCTATAAAAAAAAAAAAAAAAAGGAGGGGTGATGGGGGAGAAGTCTTGACACCAGAAGCTCTGTCATAGCAGAGTTTCTCTCGGATGTCTGGAAAAAGTCTTATACTTCTGGGATGCTTTCCAAAATATTTTCAGTGACCATTGCCACAGGCGTGAACTTCTTAATGCATTTTGCAGTAATCTCCACCACAGTGAAACTGATTACTGTCTGAAAGCTTTTAATGATAACAAGCAAGTAGGGCAGCATAAATGCCATGAACTAATTTGTATGTGAGTGTTTTGTTGCATCTTCAGGAGTCTTGCAGAGACAGACAGGTTGCCTCAGGAAAATCCTCCTTATTGTTTTTTACATAATTATGTAATTGCATTTTGATTTATGTAATTTTTATTTTGGTAAGAAGGATTATTTTTTTTCCACACACACGCAAAGGATCTAGTGTCTCTCCAGATACTTCACTTGGTACCCAAAGAAAAGTATCTGGTGGCTTTCCTGAGTTTGAGCTTTTCTAGGATTCATTTTATAGAAACTGAAATTAATTCAAAAGCTAGAATAGTTTTAAGAAATGCCTGTCCAGCAGAAAACAGGGGTAATGTGGCAAAGGTGTATCTTCTTCATATACCTACCAAGGAATTGCAGGAGGCTTATAAACGAGAGGCTCTCTTTTTATGTGCAAGTTAAGGGGGTCCAGGAAGCTGAAAATACAGTTAAACTTACTGGTTTTTTTCAGTCTTAACTTAGTATTCCTAATGCAAGAGGTCATTAGAACAGGAAAGGTTCATCTACCCAGACCGTCACCTTCTCAGGATTGGAATCTGAGCTGCACTTCTATTCAAAGAGAATAGGTTTCAGGAATTATGTTTTTCCTTTAAATAAAAAAAAATCCCACCACCAAAACATATGTGTGTGTGTACATATATAAAAAAAATATTTTTATACACACACATATATATGATAGAGTACATATATATATGTAATAAGCAAAATTGTAAACTGTATGAATGGAAATCTGTACCCAGCTGCAAAGCTGGATCTCCCAGGAACTGTTATGTCATTGTCACTCTGTGCCCTCTGCCAGCACAGACATGCTGCACCAAAGCCCTTCATCCTGCACTATCGCTCCCACAAACCACTGTGATTGCTGGATGATCTGCAGTACGTGAAAAGTGAAAAGTAATATCTTGAGCACCCGTAGAGAAAAACAAGCTGTCATAAGCAGGCTTCATTGCAAGGGATAAAAAGGTCAAAGGATACTTTTTTTTCCCCTCTACCTTTGGAGCAGCCACTAGACACATCCAGCAGAATTTTTTCCAGACTGTCAACTGGTTCATCAGTCAGGGCTTTCTCTCAATTTTAAATGCCAGCACCGCTTCAGTTCAGAGGAATTGCTGGCTTCTTTCCCAGACAAGATTTCCCAAATTCAAAATGACCTTTCAAGATCCTAACTAATAGGAGCTAAACAGAGATTTCCTCTTCATCAGCCCCTTTCTCAGATTGATCCTTTTACTGACAGCACATCCCCATAGCACAGACCAGTGAAAGACCAGCCCTTCCACTTGTGATAATAAACACCTCTTTTGAAGAGGGGCAATCTTAAATCATGTTGAATTTGTTATATATTCCAGAAACTTTAACACTTCTGTTTGATGCACTGATTATGTAAAGGCACAGGGAGTACCAGTCAAATAACTGGGATTTTTTAATTTTTTTTTTTTTAATCCAGCCATTGAGTCTCTGCACTAATACAATGGGATGCCTGCTCAGACACCCCTCAGTACTGAGGGAAATGAGAGATGGAGATGGGAAAGTTGTTTATCTGGGTACCATAACGTGGGGACTGCTGCGCAGGCAGCAACCACATGGAGCTAGCTTAGTGCCACAGGTTTGTTAGCTCCTGCTTAAGGGTCAGTTTGGTTGCTCGGCACAGCACTCCCCAAGGATTCTGGTTGTTCGTTGTTGTGTGCTATGCCCATCCTCTCATGCAGGCAGGAGTGATTCAGGGCTGCCCAGCTCTGAGCAGGTGGATTGTGAGGTTCTGCTCTGGTGTGTGCTGCATGAATGCAAGCTGCAGCTTCAGCTCCCTGGAAACGCTCAGCTAAAGTTGGACAGCTGTGCTGCAAAATGGTGGTATAGAGACATCCTATATCGGTGTCCTTCTGTGAAATCTTGAAATGTAGCAGAATAGTAAACTCCTTTCAAGAAAGACACCAGTGACCATTTCATGAAAAGATTAAGTATTTCAAATACAAAGTTGTGAAGTCTTGTGGTTCTATTCCTGAAGAAGCTTGGTCAGAAGGAAAGTGCAGAAACAGATATAATATCACTTCTTACGAGATAAAAACACTGTGAGAAATGAGTAACACACTGTAAAATGAATGACAAGACCAGACTAAGGACTGATTTAACATTAGGATCAGATTTAATCCAAAGAAACACCAGAGATATAACACGCCTCTTAAATTTTTTTAAATAATATGTTGTGGGAAAAGGTACCAGAAGATTGGGGAAAAATGGAAAGTGCCAGGAGTATGCATAATTGCCTAGAAAAGATATTACAAATACAAAATATAAAAAGATAGCAACTCAAACCTGAAATAGCTTGATTCTATCATCAGATCTCTGTTTTTCAACTGCAGTTTCAGGTTTGGCATTTTCAGCTTTGATTTGTATAAGGAACTCTATCTCCACCATGGCAGAGTATAAAGTCTTGTAACACAGAGGGAATCTAAGATTTGGTGTTTGTGCTCTGTGCCATGCACTCCTTTGTTCTAACAGTCTGTCTTGCCACACTAAGCTGTTGTCACATTTTTGTATTGAGACTTTCAATTTGGAGCTCTCGTTTTATTCTTTAGCATTTTCCTAGAATTGTTTCTCTTATATGTTGCACAATGGGTCTTCTGTGTCTTTGTTGATTCTTAATTATATATATGCCTATATGTGACAGCTCTCTAATATGTCATACTGGATTATTCTTGTCAATATGGATACATGTAATAGCACTCCTCTCTAGGTAACATACATCCGTTGCGGTGTAGCACAGCTATAGAGTTCTCCTGGCACATGGTGAGAGCAGAGCGGGAAGGGGAATGGTAGTGTAATCATGGAGATGTAATCCACCTGCCTGTGGAGGAGTCTCAGGGAGAGAGACAATAATTTTTCATTTTTTGCCTGAAGTTTTTGTCTGAAAACTTTCACTTGAGCACATAGGGAATCATTTGTACATATCGGAGTGCTTCTTGATGCCCATGTGGCTGGCTTTATTGAAGAATCAGAATCTATGGTGGTTCGAATCCGGTTTCAGTGGTCAAAGAAAAGAAACTCCTGGAAAAGTGCTTGGCTTCAATGCTTTATTATCAACAGCTAAAGCCATGTAGGAGTTGATTGTAGAAGACTGGAGGGAGTGGTGCATAGGTGGAAGAAACATGGTCTTCTCATCTGCAACTTACTAAGTATTCTTTTGCTATGCTTTTCATTAAAATGTTAGAATGTTTATGTATACATTGTTTTTCTGTTAAAGCAGCTCCTTAATTTTTTGGACAGTTTAGAATTATGTTTTCTACAGCTGTACCCAGGAGCATGTTCAGGCCTGAATCCCGCATTGCAAAGTTGTCTGTAATAAAATAACTTGCTTTGTTTTTGTTCAGAAGTCTGCAGTAAGATGTATCTCATGCTTCATTTTTCAGAGTATGCTTTAAAGCCAAGTGTGGTAAAGCAGAGACCATTGTGGAAGATGCTGTGTGGCTTTCTGAACTGAGAGAGAAAAATAAACTGAAATAGAAACACAGTAAAATTCTCTTGGGTATATTTAAAGTTAGAATATAGTTAACTCTTGGGTATTGATTTCAATACTATAAAAGTTGCTATGAGACATCTTAATAGTTTGCATTTTCATCAAATGCTACAGAGTACACACTGGCGGTGAGAGCAGTTCCTAGGTGTAAACAAGTCTCAGCCTTTCCTTTTCAGGAGTAAACAGGCATAGTTTCAGCCCACCACCAGCATTTCCTGACACTTCCTATTTTTTTCTTCTTTCTTCGATATAGATTGGCTCAGCAGGTTCACAAGCCACTGCTGCTTGTGTCTGTTCCTGTCTGTAAAATGAAGGTAGTGATCCAGCCATCTATAGTAGTGCAGTACTGTAGAACATCTTCACTTTGGTATTTTCTGCCTCTGCTGCTTAACTGCTTTGCCAAATAGTTGCTCAGCTTTGGTGTTCCACCTACACATTTTAGCACCCTGATTTCAGGATACCTTAATGATGCCCTGCCATCACTAGCTGCTTGCAGAAACGAGGTCTAGCGTGATGCTTGTGAGCAGGGGAAGTATTAGGCCTCAGTTACTAACGTGAAAACAAATGCAGAGAGTAGTACAGTGTCAGTCTGGAAATCTAGTCCAGAGGCAGAAATACCAACCTTTTTATCTGCTGTTCTCAAGCTTTAATTCAAAGCTGTTCTTCCTCAGTTTATCATTTTATAGTAGTTCACTATTTTGCCTTATTAATGCATAATACTAATGGCAGAGGCATTTAATGGATTTGCTATCAGTGCGCAGTAATCACTCCTGAGAATTGTAATTTCAGTACAAAGTGATACACCCGGATGAATCCTGCTGTAAAACCACCCTGTGTTCCAACTTTTCCAGTGTGTCCTGCACTTCCAGTTGGGAGCTGGATTTCTTTGAACCTGTAGTCCCCACAATCAGCAGAGGCAGGTTTTGGTTGGTGCTGTGACTCCCCGGTTGGAAATTGGTGTTCTAAAAAGCATTACAAAGTGGTGAGCAAACTGGCTCCGTTCCCCGTGATGTAACTGAAAGTGTGACTAGGCCAGCGCTCAGGCTCAGACCTGCCTTTCAGAATCTGAGCATCATATATTTGAATTGTCCTGCATGAATTTTGCTTCTGTTGCTCAGGATACGAAGTGGGGAGTAGAGTTTGTCCTGCATGCTGCTGTTGTGCAGTAGCCATCCTGAAGCAACAAATAAAAATGTAACAAATCCACCTTTGATAGCTGGAAAAAGCTAAAATAATTTAACAATCTCTTTTCTTTGAAGTAAAGGAATTTTATTCCCCTTATAATCCAGTTAGCTGACATTGTGTCCAAGGCTGTTTCTTCTGCTGTTCTGACGGAGCCTACAAAGTTCCAAAATGAGGGAATGATTTCTGCCCCTGGCTGAAAATGAAATGAAGTTCATTAGCTTGGAAGGGCTGGCTGAGACCTTGCTGGGGGGAAGGGAGCTGCTGTTGTATTTTTTGCATCCCTTGTGCCATTTTGGACTTCAGCAGTATTTATTTTTAGTACGTTTAAACACTGCAGAAGGAAGGGGCAGTTGTAATATGGCATATTTACATCATGCTGTCAGTTCCTGGCAGCTCACTTGCCTGTCAGAGAACAGAACTAGTCCATTAAAGATGTGAGTGCTACTTATGCCCACGAGTGGTGAAACATCGTCTCAAGGGTGGGAAGGCCTCCCCAGGCTAGCAGGTTGGTTTGTTTTTCTATGGTGCATTATGGGGATTTTTTTTTTTTTTTTTTTTTTTTCATGTCACAGAGAGAGGAATGGGCCATGCTACCTCCCACTTTTTCCTTCTCTTCTACTCTGTATAGGAAAAAGAGAGACAAAGTCTCTACATGAGATCAGCATGTGCTGGTTTTTCCCCTCATGTCACACTTAAGTTCTCTGCCCCATTATAAAAATAAAAATCTATAAATAAAAAAGAACAAGTGCTGAAGGGGGACAAACTGGACCCACAGTTATGTGCATGTTGTCACTTGTAGAAGTGTGCCTAGCCCCATTCCTCCCAGGGTTCATACATTCCCTGTTTCTTATGCTGTCAGCCTCTGAGGGTGGGAAACATGCACAGATAATCCTGGCTGGAGCTTTTTTTTGCCCTGACATAACATAATATTAATTGACCTAAGGGTGAAATGATGTTGGGCTCATCTGCTGTTGAATTAGCTCATGCTCCATTTATATATATTTTTTTCCTCTTTGTTTGGGGGGAAAAAAAAAAAAAGTTGCTATGGGTTTTGCTGCCACACTTCAATGTCGCAGTAATACCTTTCTCCTGGAATTAAGCAGTATTTAAGTCTGATCTCTCATAGGTGACATGCTGTCTGTTAGCTTCAAGCATAGGCACCCTATGATTTCCCTTTCTTGGAAACTGCTCTGTCTCAGCGTGTGGGTAGGAGGCCATGTAAATAAATACCAACCACTTCTTAGCCTTCAGTAGGCATTTCCTTTTTCCTAGTGGCTACAGAAGAAACGCTTTCTCACAGTTTGGCATCATACATTTATAAAACTTTCCTGCTTGTGGAATTTTTGTTTAGACAATCAGATTCTTGGTATAGTTTTTTCATCAGTTTCTATTTTTACTCATCTGTGGTTGCTTGGTTTGCCAATAAATAGTGTCTGTCCGAACAAACACTTCATCAGAAACTTCTTAAATTTCTGGTAATCGAATAGTAAATCACTATAAGCATATTCTGTAGTAATGAAAAATAAGTTTTAAAGATTAAAATTAAGCTTATCTAGTTTTTTTCTTCGTTATGATGGAATAAATAACATTTATATTTCTCCCCAAAAGACTTTTTTATGTAATCTGTTTGAAATAGAAAACAAAGTATCTTGCATTAGCATGCAGTCCAGCTTTCAGCTGAAAAAAATCACTTGCTTCTAACACAAAGTTTAATATGTGTTCTCCTGAATTTATATGCTATGATCTTTTTCAAGTGTGTGCCACTTCGTTATGTCAGCAAAGCTAACATATTGTTACCTTTTAAATGCTACCAGAACTATTTAGGACATTAGTTTATAATATCAAACCAAATCATATCGATAAAACTCGGTATTAGAGGACAGTGTACTTCTAATTTTTATATGTAAATATCTTATCTGTAAGTTCTTTATTTTGTTTCATTTACTATTATTTATTTACTTTTTTATTGTCAAATTCTGAAATTACTTTGCTTAGTTTTGTTTATCTCAGTGGTAATACTTACTGAATGGATGACAGTATACTCTTCCTTCAGAGAGAGCCCCAAAGGTTCAGAGAGTATATATTCCCTGGAAGCAGAATATAGATATGAACTGTGATAAATAGCTATAGACTGGCACAGAACTAGACTCTTTCATCGGAATTGTTGTTAGATGAGAGAGTGAAGAATGTGCATATGTATTATCTTTTGTGGGTAATAATTTCTAGGATGGCTAAGCTAGAGGCAGTTTGAAAATCCATCAAGTACTTTTTATGTAATACTCCCACACTGCATTTGATAACTTTTGTATTCAACAAAACAAGACTTTTCCAGAAGGGCCTTTGAAATATGCTTTTTCCTCTACTGAGGCCTGTTATGAAGCTGTCTAGGAAAGTGATCCATTGTTGGACACGTTGCTGTATTTTTATAGTTTCACTCTTAGGTACATTCTCATCCGGTTTAGTTTTGCAATCTGCTGAAGCTTAGCCAAGTTGAATTGCATCTGCCCTCACAGTACACACATCTCTGTCTAGCAAGGACTTCTTCTAGTTCTGTGCAGTGGAAGTTACTTTTGTGTATTTCTTCTGGGAAATACGTATTGAGAAAAATAAGTCCTAGTTTGTCCCTTTTGCCCTGTTCTATGGCATACAATAAATTATTATCACATGCATATTTCTTACTTGAGCCAACCACTGTAAGTGATGTCCCAGTTTGCAATTCTCCAGCAAGTCCAATGGGTGCTAGACTTGACAGCTAGTTCTGATGATGTCTAGACAGAGACGAGTCAGTCTTGCTTCATGTTGGCAGATAAGGGACTGTGAAGGAATTCTAAGTTTTCCAACTTTGGTGATTTATTGAACTTCTGTAGAGTCATTGGGTAGCCATATTCAAGAGAACCCCACTTGGTATCCACTGCACAAATTCTGGGGCATAAATCCTCTCCGCGCTCCATTGCTGCCATGATAATGGCACCAGCCTTAACAGTACCTTACTAGCCTTTGAAAGGTGTTAAACTCTGTACTGTGTTGGGACCCTTATCAGCAATTTTATTGTGATGTGCAAAAACAGAATGAGGGCACGAGGATGCAAGTGTTGCCCCTTTTGTCTTTGGATTGCTTCTACTTAGCATCGGGTGTATTTGCAAAGCAAAATGGAGAGGTTTGCCCTGGTTTATCCATCAGTAGGAGGACTTCAAGGAAGTTTAACACAATGGGAACAGCTGATAATCTCAGGGCTTTTTTGTTCTGACATTATAAGGTACTTTGAGAGTGGTACTAGTCCTTAATTTGGAGTGACAGGAAGCAAGAAACCTAGAAAAGGTGAAATTATAGTGATTTTGCTGTAAATGAGAATGTGTTGTAAATGACAGTTGTGATGAAAATGCAAAAAGAGTTGGGTACAGCAAGTGAATAAATAATTCTTGCTGTTTGGAGAAACAAGCTGGTTAGATTAGAGTCTGGTTTTGTTTGTATATGGTATATGTAAAACCTTGATGATGGTATGATTTTGATTGATTTGTATGATTTTTATTTTTTTTTTTTGTATTTTTTACCGGAAGAATGAAAATTTATCCCTGGGAACATCAAATGCCACTGCTAAATAATTAATAATAGTAATTCTAGATGAGATTAATTTTATGTCACAGGTTTCTCCAGTTGCTATGCAGATATGGTAGAAGAGTTCTGTATTGATTAAACACTTCCATTTTAGTTAAGTCTGGCCCTTTTCTTTTTAGAATTTAGAGGAATGAAGAATAATAAATGTAGATGCTTATGTGTTTGAGTTGGAATTTTTTATCAGGAAATGTTTTAAGAGGGTCAGTGAAAAACAGAGCTGGAATTGAGGTTTCATTTCTGTGGCAGGCATGTCTATGAAACATAAGCAGACATTTCAATTATGGATATTCCCTTACGATAATAAATGTACTGAAGGCATTACCAACTAAGCAGAGCTTGCTGAGATCAAGCTTCTCCAAAACTCCTCACACAGTGTTGTTTTAATCTGTTTTTTTTTTTTCTAGGAAAAGGAGAAAAAGTATATGCTTCCTTTGGACAACTTGAAAGTGCGAGATGTTGAAAAGAGTTTCATGTCTAGCAAACATATCTTTGCATTGTTTAACACGGAGCAGAGGTAAGAAAATGTGCTATTCTGCAGATATTTCTGTAAAACTATCTAGCTGAGCATTTTAATAACTGGGAATGCAGTTCGGGTATTTCCACTCTGTTGAGTGAAGAAACATCTTTATACCCTTAATATATCTGCTGCTTTGCCGTTGCATAATCATGGGATGAAAGGTTAGTGTCCTTCTTAGCCACTCATGGAGTGAAACAGCTCCATGATTAGTCATCTAGTTCTTTTGTATGGCTGAATAATCATCTCCTGATCCTATTTTTGTTTTGTTTGGCAATCACCTAGGCTTACCAAAACATTCATGACTTCTGTACCTTGTGACCAAATTCAACTGTTGTAAATCACAAAAGCGTCATTGCTTTTCACTTTCTCCAGTGGAAAATCTTGCCTGTCTGTAATCTTGGGAGTCACTTTATTGTTTGTTTGGGTTTATATACTGCTGAATGGAGAACAAATAAGATTCCTCTGTTTCCCTAATGAATAGAATCTTTGCTTTGTAGCGTTTGCCTCGTAGTTTTCCTTTCAGACTCCATCCTCTGATTTAAGTGGTACGGGTGCTCTGTGGAAGCCTACTCCTGATGCACAGCCAGTTCAGATTACTGTGCACAAATAAGGAAACATGACAACACTTAGACATACAAATGACCTGTAAATTTTATTTTTTTCTTTACTGAAGAGGAGAGCTGCATTCGCACCCGTCTCAGTGGAATTGCATTTGAGCAGATAAGGTGTAATTTCTGTAAGTTCTTTTTCAGGAAAATAAATTAATTGTAGTGGTAGCATGGATAGATGCCCGTGTCTTCCTCTTCTCTTCTGCTAAGTCCCTCTACACCCGCTCCCCCCTCATGTTGCCAAAGCTTGGCAATACATTCAGATGTTGCTCAAGATGATGAGGGCTGGATGTGGCTCCCTGCAGAGCCAGCTGTTGTTGCTCCTGAACTGGCCAGAAATAGTCCTTTCAGAAGCAAGGGGTGTTCCTCCCTCCTGCAAAGAAAAAGCAAAGCACAGGATTTCTGGGCTGTCAAGTTTCTGCTAGCCCCAGAAACATGAGGACGCAATGTGAGTCTCGCTCTGAACTTACCCCATGAACACTTTGCCTACATCTGCAGAGATCTCAGCTAGCCTACATGTGGACATTGTCTGCCAGGAGATGCCCTTTGAAAGTATGTCACACACATACTTGCTGGGATTAAGATTTCAAACACTTGACCACTTGCATTTCTGGAGCACAGAAGAAAGCTTTGAAAAACTTTTTGTGTTTTTCAAAACATAAATGATCTTCAGATGCTGGAAATTAATCTAATTATGATTATTTTGCTATAGATATGTGTGAATCATCCCAACATTGCACGTATATCAGTCAGTCAAGATAACTTTGTCCTGGTGGCTTAATATCAGCTGTACATGTTAAGTTCCTTCCATGAGAAATCTGTTAATTTTAGCTCGTTGTTTCTCCTTTGTTTTGGCTAATGGCTTTTGGATATTTTCATCATTTAAATATTAATCACTGAACTGCTGTGAAAATTCAAGAGAAGTATGCATTTCCATTGGCAAATTTGGGATTTATTTGGGTGTTATATTCATTCACATTTTCACTGGATCTTTGTACACACTGGACAGCAAGGATTTCAAAATCAGATGTCTAAAATGTTTGCCATGTCTGTAATAACCCTGCCCATTTGGGCTGTGAGTAGACTCTCCAGCATCTGCAAGCTGCTCTAAAAACATCTTTATATCTATCTATATGGGCATGTTAAGACATGACAGCACAGCGATAAGACAACAAAATAACTTTTCCTTGGAAGAAGCTGTTTATGGAGACAGTCTTGGAGCTTAAAAGGAGGCAGAAGTTGATCATGAAGAAGTATTTATTGAATTCTAATTACAACGGCAATTCCTCTGTCACTGTAAAAGAGCTGACTTTTGATATTTCTGAAAATCTGCCTGCTGGCACAAAGTGGTCAAAACAAGTTTAGTATCAGTTTCCACTGTCTCCTGAATTCAGAGATTGTGTCAGCAGAAGGAGGGATACTGGGGCTTGAGTAAAGTGATCTGGCCCGCAACTGGGGACTATTCCCTGTCCCACATTCTTAGGGAAACTGAAACAGGGAATCAGTAAAGATCTGTTGAAATAAGGAGTCTTCTTGTTGTTTTACTTTACGCTAATCCGTGGTTTCTGAATGGGGGGTGGGTGTGTGTGTCTGAATATGGCTTTCTTGCTTTTCAAAATTCATGTAAATTAACTTAGTTTCTGGTTGTTTGGGGGGGGGGGGGGGGGGGGGGGGAGAGGGGAGTGGTTGGTTTTTTTAATTAAAGAAACCTTAGCAATTGAGAAAGAAATCAGCTTTCTCTTTCTGAGTTTGCCCACTGAGGGTTCTGGTTATGGAACCATTTTGCTATTTAAGATGTAGATCGTTAAAGAACAAAGGCAAAATCATCTGTTCCAGCTTCCATGATAGCATGGAGATTATTCTGTGTATCTTTTTTTTTTTTCCCCATAATCTGCAGCATTTTTTTTCATTGACTATGCAAACTTTCTTAATGTTGAATTAAAGTATTTTAATTTTCAAGCAAAATCCTTTAGGAGAAGAATTTTAATAAGCTTGTTCTCTTTTTCATACCCAGGCCCTCACTGCATAGGTATTTGCTACAGCCATATGTTTCTGATACTGTACATTTCAATAGTTTCCTGGATTATGCCCTGCATTTTTTCCATTTATGAAAACCTTTCCAGTTCTGAAATACAGTTACCAGGAAAATGCTCATTTCACTGCATAGAAGGAAAAACCATCTTGAGTTAGCTGAGGCTTGGGGATAGATGCAGAAGGAAACTAACAGTATCCGTCATTTTGATTTACTGCAGAAGTCAACAGTTCTCTGACAGGAATCAAATGTGACTTGGTAATGTATAGTAAATGGAGACTGTGACGATTGATTTCACAGTGAAGATAAATTCTCATGAAGTGAACGTAACTGTATGTTTATGAAAAGGCTGTGTTGTGAAATAATTAAATTATTTTCCTGTTACTTTCTAATTACAATTTTTTAAAAAGGAGAAAAAAAGAAAACTCTAGGTGTGAAATAGATATAGTGTTGCTTAAAGGATGGGGGGGGGGGGGTGAGTTTTCAGCAAACTAAGTAATTTATTTAAAGTTTTTGATTGGGCCCATCTACTTAATTTATAGACACCATGGAAGACCTTTAGAGATGGTCTCCTCTCGTTTACTTACCTTAGCATTACTTGATATTAAAACAAAGTATATCAGAGTGAGTGCCCTTTGACTCCTGGATCATTTTTGGCCATGTCCATCTACGGGAGTCTGCCTTTAAGCAACTGAAGTTGGGCTGTTAGAGTCAAGTAGTATGTGTCTAAACATAAAGCTGTCAAGAAAGTAAATCCTAGTTTGTGTTAACCATCCTTTTCTCCTCCACAGTAAACTGCTGGCAAGTCTTTTAGATGGGAAAAGAGATCAAATATATTAAAAGTATATGACAATAATTATACTGTAGGAACTGTTTGCAGTACTGCTGTAGAACGTAATGTGAAGTTGTGTAGATGTAGCCACTGACTGACTTAGGCAGAGCTAAGAATGGAGGAGAGATGATTTTGTCAGTGCCTGTAGATTAACCTGCGATGTCCTCATTGATGAATGTGTAAGACTTGTGCAGAGTTCAAGAACAAACAAAACAAATTCTGCCCATCCCAGAAAGTTTACTTTCTTTCTAGGATTTAATTCCAAACACTTTGCCTATTCCCCATGTATTTCCTGTAAAAATTATTTGCTGATTGGTGCTTTTTCTTTTAGCTAAGTGCTGTAGTATGAGACAAGAACTGTAGTCTTAAATGTACCTCCCTTTAGGATCTATGCAACGGGTTCCATCTCTCCCTAGTTAAGAAGGGCAAGCAGTCATTCTTTCTCATGATCTTGCCCAGTTGACTACAGGATCCACATGGCACTATTTTACTAGATTCTGTGTCGTTCTAAAGTAATCCTTTGCCTTTGCAGTGGAGTAGTTGTACTTTTTTCCTGATTTATTGGTCAATAAATTGTATTACTGTATTACAACTCCATCTAAATACTACTTCTCTTCTAAATAAAGGAGGAAGGATAAGTAAAAACTCTCTTCTTTTGCTACAAGCAGAGAAGAAGCTTCCTTTCTATCTCTTCTCCAACTCTGGAGAGATTAATTCTTTCTCTTTTGTGGAAGAAGAGATTCTACTAGGTAAAGATTTTGGGGCTTATAAAATGGTGGTAGGCTGAAGTTTGTTGTTGGTGAATTTTCAGGCCTTTGCTACCAATACTGGGAGTAGCAACTGTACGACGGGAAAGAGTTACCTGCCGGAGAGTCCCTTGTCAGTAGTCTTTCCTATGCAGGAAGCTCTATTCCTCTTCAGACTCATTCCTTTCCTTGGAGCCAAAGAAGCAGGAGCAGTGTGTGAAATACTCCCTTCCTTGCAGAGGAAGATCCCACCAAGTGTCCCTTTCTTTTACTTTCCTCCCAACCAGGATCCAGATGAAACCAAATAATGGTGTTGCTTTCCTCACCTCTGTGGTTCTGTATGATAGGGGGATGTGAGGAGCAAATTGAAAGCACAGAACTGTTCCTGTTTGCCTTCACAAGAATAGACTCCTGAGAGCTAAATGCTCCTCAATAATCATGAAGCAGTGTGACAGAACCTGCCATCCCTCCATGAGAGCTGACTGTCTGGGGCAGGCTCGTTGTAGAAACAGATCCTTAATCTGAAAAACAGATGAATGTCAAGAGGAAAGTGATCAAAAGGAAGTTTTGAGGGCATACAATAGGACTGGAAATAGAACTGCCAGACGATGAATTTTAGCTACTGACTCCTGAGTACACTCTGACTGTCAGGAATCATATTGCACAAGAAACTGTGTTGTCTAGTAGGACCCTGGAAAATACGCTATGTCTACTAAGTGAAAGGTATGACAGCATTTATTTTGGGTGCATGTTGTTGGCTGAGTGTTGCTCTAGAATGGAATGGAGCACAAGTCTTCTCTGAGACTCCAAATGCACTAGACCTTTAAGTACTGAATTTCTTCTTACGGACAGCAACTGGTTAACTACTATCCATATATAAGGGAAATTGGGCAAGAGCCAAAATAAAGGGAACTAGTGAAAGGAGACCAGGTCAGAGGAGGTGTTGGATGGAATCCATGCTAAAGGAGAAAGCCTAAGATGAGATGTATGTTTAGTTACTGTTTTTGAATTACTCAGAAACCTAAGCCCCAGGAAGAGCTGGACTATGAGCTATTCAGAGCCCTCTCTGTTAGAGATGGAAAAATGAGAATCTATTTAATTAAAAAACCCTACAAATTTAATCCAGAAGAAAGCTGCTAATGTTTGTAAACAAACTTCTAAGATGCTGGTGAGTATAATATTGAAGAATAGGAAAAAAATACAAACCCAAGGAATAACTAGCCTTTATCCCCCAAGTCTATTCCATTTAAAAAAAGAAAAAGAAAAGTTGTTTTTTTCCTGGAATGTTTCCTTTTTGTTATCATTGACAAGAATTCTTTGTATGATAAATAAAACGTAGTATGGTGGATAGGTGGTGCAGGTATTGAGACTTAAAACTGCTATTACTAAGCTAAAAGGCTAAAAGTTCTCAGGGAAAGAAAGCAGCAGTGCCAAACCCATACCTTAACTATCATTATTCAGCTGTACTTGGAGAAAATTCTCTAAGTGATTGTGTGGGATCTGAAATGTTAGTGACACCTACAAGAGACACGGGTGTTGTAAGCATGGGCTAAGTCATGGCTGGTAAACTTGACTCAGCCTGCAGGACAGCTTCACCTTGCTTGCTGACTGTGACCCAGCAGGATCTGGCTCCCCCTGCCCCGACTGGAGCAGGCAACGTGGTCCTGCCATGCCTGATGCGGGACTGGCAGCTGTGAGCAGCTTTTGCATCTGTGTGGCCCCAAGGCAGGTTCCAAAACAGGCTTCCATCCCTCACCACAAAAACGATCAAACCTTCTTCTCCAGGGAGTTATGGAATATTTTAGTGCCAGTTACTGTTACTACTGCAGATTTTGGCTTGTGTGATGTTAATTTTGGCTGCATTTCTGTTCTGGATTACATATAGAACTCTAGACACTTCATTGTCCAGGCTTGGCTATATACTGAGCAGCATATCTTCCATTCATTTTCACCTTTAATTTGTGTGGTTTTGTGTGTGTATTTGTGTGTGAACTTGAAAAGATCCTTATACTTCTGGGACACCCATGAGTTAGGCGGTAAAATCCTTAAGTGCTATTATTTCATGTCATGAGATTGTCTCTTTGGCTTTTCAGGATATTAAGAAAAAATCTCCAAAGACATGTGTAATTAATTTTAATTAGCATTCACATTGGACTGATCTGAAATGGCATGCCTTGATAGAAATTGTTAGTCATTGCTGTTAACTCAGAGCAGATGGTCATTTTTGTTTCTTCAAAATATATGATTTGCGGGGCTTCTAGTAGAGCTTTCCTATATGAAAAATAGTGCATATATCCAGAATACTCATTGTGGAATTACAGGTGTATAAAATGGTATACTAAGACTAAGGTTGAATAAGCAGAGTGTATACAGTGCGGTTGCAGAGAACGTAGAGCAGAGTTTCATCCAGTATTATCTTTCCCACTTGTGTGAGCGTATTTGGAGTATCTGGATTCTGTTGTTTTCTCCCTTTTTCATTTTAGGTAACTATTTATGAAACCCATATTCTGTAGGATTTCAATTTCAATCAAATAAGAAATATCTAAGAATTGAATCTTTTGTATTTTTCATGCAATAAAATTGGGCCAATTTGCATTTGGTTCTCAATTGCTAACGTTCATTTTAGTTCTGCTTGCATCCCAATAAAAAGATGAGGTGTTTACCAAAAAATCGTTTGAGATGATAAGCACAGTTGTTTGAAATCCCTGTAAAAGATATTCCTTTATCTTTCAGTCTGTGAGTAGCTTTGCTTGTTTCCGTGTGACTGCTGAAGTTAAATGTGGTTTTGTGTTCTGGAGGATTAAAGTGGCTTATAGGCACAGTTCTAAAAATTTCACTAATGTTCTTGCTCTGTAATTGCTTTTCTGTCTCCTCCCATATTGGCAAGAATAAATGCATCTTCATTTAATCTTGGTTTGTATTTTCTCTCTATATAAAAAATTCCATGCATACACAGTATGTCTACTGAAATGTTCCAGATCCAACTCCATCTAAAAGCTGTCAATGCGTATGGTTAAGATGTGGATAAGCATTAATATATATGCATGCATATTAATTGGGTTTGTAATGTGTCTACAGTGGTTGTCCTTAAAATCTTTACAGGTTTGTTGGAGATAAATATTTAACCTTATCTTAGTATATGTCTTGAGGTTTGGTGGTTGTGTTTGCTCACATAACAAGCAGTTTTGATGTGGCAACTGCTGTAGAGAGAAGCCAGCTAATATTGCCTCCACTGTAGCAGGCAACTAGAAAGTTCTTTCTTTGTGATTTTCAGTTGTGTTATTCACCTGTGGTCCTGGATTGTATAGTTCTGCTGTTTTATAGGCAATCAAACCTCTACGCAATATTGACAGCCCAGGCTTCAGGACTAGTGGGACTGGAATCTCAGTAACTCATAGCTGGGCTCAGTCTTCAAACTTACCTGGCACGTCTCCGTTTCCTCTTGTACACTTTGAAATACCTTACTGCATTCCTACATTTTCATGTTAGGATTCTTCAGTGATGGGAGGGCTTAAAGAAATACCTATGGACAATGTGAAGGTCATTTCTGCATTAGAAAGTTCACTTTGGGCCCTGAAATATAGGGGGGGAAGGAATCCAGTATGCTGGAAACAAAGGTAATAATAAAGTGAAGAAGTTGTTGGGTATGGAAAGTTACAGCTTGGTGTCTGCTGAAACTTCAAGTATTGGGTCTGGCCTAGAGAAGGTATGTCCTGAGTGTGGAACTATTCCAGAATCGGAAATGATGCTTTTAGTCCAATTGACTGTTCATCTCCATGAGCAATTATGTTGTGTTTTTTCTGGAATGCAGTTCTTAAGGTTTATATATCTAGAGTGTAATAAAATCTGCAGATAACAAATGGTAACCTTTTGTATTTTTCACTCTGGAAAAAAAGTAGTATTATGTTAATTTCCAGTAATGCTGCTGTAGATACATTTTCATCTACTATGCAGAATATTAAAGTACAATGATGAGACTCTGTAGGAGGAATCAGCATAGGTAGATGTGGTATATGCATATAGCTTTGCACACAGCTTCCCCATTTATGTGTTTACATTTAAAAAACATTAAATATTCAAGGGAAATGTTGCACACAAATTGCGCTTCTAGAAATGTTCCCATTTATTGTATCTGCTTTATTTCTACAGTCTCTTAGATTTAAAGATGCCTGAATATCAACAAGATTTGTACTGTTGAGAGTTTTTGCTTCTTGGTATCCTGTATCATATCATTCTTTTTGATGTGTAATGTCCCATTTAGCTGCTATAGAGATGACAATGAGAACGTGACCTCACTGTATTCTATATGGAGTAAGCAGGTGAGGATTGAGTAGTAACTGTTTCTGTGCTGATATCTTTAGCAATTTTAAAAAGTGAAAGAGAGAACAAAACAGAAAATCTGAATTGTATTCAAGAACGTTTTTACAGCTTTCCATGAGACGCCAGTGGATTCCTAATGAGTAAAACATGTTAATGTGTTTTTGTAAGATTCCACTAGTAACAGAAAAAGGACACACTCTGCAGAAGTTATTTTGGCTTTGTTGCCTTTGAGAAGTTCCTGTGCCTGTCAGCCTTTCTGGAAGAAAGAAAGGCAAAGGAAGTCTAGTAGCAAGGAAGCTGATTTGGGAGGCAAGCATCCATTTACCTACGTTACTGTAAGCTTCCTATGAGTTCTGGCTCTGTGTGTATGTCCTTCAGTTCCTCACTTAGGCTGAGACTTGTGTCTGTGGTGGTGGGTAAGAGTAGCTGGAGACATCAGCTGCTTGCCCATAAGGTGTCCCTAGACCTATGAAAAGTCTTGACATGGAGACAGGAATGCAGGATTGCCATCTCCCATGTGTTCAAAGCAGTTGGCGAAAATCCCTTCTTCTACAGCTATGTTTGATGTAGCAAGTCACAAAATGCCGAAAAGTTTAATATATAACACGACAGTCCTGAAAAAATGTTTTCACAAGCTGGTGTCATGTTGTTTTGCTCTTGTAGATAAAAGTATTTTTGGAACTTCCCTATCGCTATGCTTTACAGCCTTTATTTGCTCTATTGTTATTTTTAGTCATCTTTTCTGAGAGAACCTTTTTACCATTTCAGCTTCCTATTTCTTCTAAGTTATAGCTGCTTAGTTAACTTAGCCAAAAAACTTATCTCAGTAAAAGTTTCTCCTAACAATAAATTAAAGCATTTTTTCTCTGGTGATTTCATTTTGCTTCTCTTCTTATTTTGAGTTCTTTGTTTGGTTTAGTAAATGTTGACTCAGAGTTCCACAATATTGCAAATTGAATAAAATTCAAGTGTTTTGTCATCAGTTCAAGATAACGGCATCTGAGGAGGTCATCCAGGCTATCATTTGCCTTAAGGCAGGATGAGCACCTTTGGAGTCAGGGAAGAAAAAGGTTTAATTTTGAATTTCTAATCAGTAAAAAAATCCATGGAGCTTTCAATCGTTCATACTGTCAGTGGCTTTGCCTAAACTGTGGGACCTGACCCTTTAGTGTCTCTCTGTCCCTTTGTGGGCCAAATTCTCTGGGAAGGAAGCGCAAGTGTGCTGCCCCGAGGGGCACTGAAGCACACACCAGTGGCATCTCCAGTCCAGATGCTTTCAAGGAGTGGTGCAAGCCCAGTGCTGAGCACGCCTGCCTGGCTGCTCAGATGAAACCATTGAAATTGGTGAGAATTATGTCACCCACATAAGGAAATCTGAGTATGTCCTTTATTCTTTGCAGTTTTGAATGCAATCTGTAAGCCTGCTAAAGATACCTGATTTCCCTCTATTCGGAGGTGGGTACGCTCTGGTTTCATGGCTGATAATTTAATGATTAGGTGTCATGGTTGCTTCACACTCAGGCATTAATACTTACTGTTCAATTACAATTTTTCTACCTGTTTTCTATCTGTTTCCTAAGACTACACCTAAAAAGCAAGGCTAGGAGCTGTCTGGTGACATTGTTCATAAGGGAGAAGCCCTTCTGTGAGTGGGAATTAAATCAAGTTGCTTGTATTCCAGCAGTGTGACGCTAAAATCCCACCAGTCCCTGAATGCTAAAGAAATTTGTCTAGGCAGTGATAATAATAGCTTTATTTCCTGGTTCTATAGTGTATTCAATTTTTTCCCCTCAAAATATGTGGCAGGAATGACCTCTATAGTTGCATAATGAAACTAAAAGGCCCCTTATCATTTGCTGTCTTTGAAAGTGAAGTAATCTCCTTCAACCTCCCTCCCCACTCCCCCTTCTCCATAGCTCGCTAAGGAAAGAAAACAGTCTGGTTGCGATGGAAGATTGATTCTTGTGCAACTCTTAATATCTAGCAAAATGTGGTTTCCTAACCTTTGTTAGCTAAGCTTGTGGCCTTTCCTAAAAAGACTGTTGGCTGACAAATTTACAGCAATCTGGTCTGTATATAGAATTTGAATTCGGAAACTAATGGCTAAACCATAAGGGGAAAATCTGTTCTGTTTATTGGAGAATTTACAAGTACCACCATCCTACATACGTATTTTTCCTTCTTTCTCTTGTCTTCCATTAAGTGATTCCCTATATTTATCTATTTATGTAAATTACCTGCAAGAAGTGTTATTTAAACGTGCCTCGATTTTCTTACTATCATGACAGACATCAGAGGTTTGTTTTGTTTGTTTAAATATCTGATTATCATTGTTTTCTTTCCCCTTTTATTGATGATGTCTAAAAGCTAAAAAGGGTATAAAATGCACTGAAAGGACTTAAGATGGGAAAAAGTTGTATTGTTAATTACTTAGATATTTATTGGTTACAGCAGCAATCAGTCACAGGACATGCAGTTTTGCTGGTGTGTTGTATGTGTTTGTCCTCTGCATCACAACAGACTTTTTTTCCTAGAAGTGTTCCATTTTGGCAAAAGCTGGAAAATGGATTTTAAGTAGTTTCACGGTACTTTCAGATGATTATTATTTCCAGAGCTGTGCTGTAGCATTCTAAGATATTTTAAGTACTCCATGTAATTACTAAACAAGCACCTGTCCCATAAACTCTGTTGTCCAAAACAATTACCAAGTAATTTCTGATCCAAAAGGATTTTTAATTTAAAATGCTGGGTGCATGACACAGAGTAGTAAAATGCTAGTTTTACAATGTGGTGCTCTTTCTTCTAGGAATGTTTACAAGGATTACCGTTTCCTTGAGCTAGCCTGTGACTCCCAAGAGGAGGTGGATAGCTGGAAGGCATCTCTGCTACGAGCCGGTGTCTACCCTGATAAATCCTCAGTAAGTTAAACAGCTCACTAGTTTTCCAGTAGCTGCTCTGTTTGAGTCAGAAAAAACAATCTTATCTGGGAAAGCACAATGTTTGCAGATAACGCAAGAAATGGTGGCCTTTTCGTTGCACTCTTCTGTGGTAATTTTGAAATATTCATAATGAAATATTTTAAGATCAATTTGTGCGTCAAACCTCCATATTAAAAAAAAAAGAAAACCACAAACCAATCCTTCCAAAATGTTTTTCATTGGATCTGTGTAGTTAAAAGCGTTGAGCAATTTGGGGTTTCCTGAGCTTCGTTGTTTCTATTAATGTCTTCTAAGGTAAAGATGTGCTTTGAAGAGTTAATTCCCTCAAGCTCTGTGTTACAGAACTGACAGAAGCATTCCAGGCAATCATGTATATTTATTTTACTGATTCACTGCATGTTTTTTGTGTATGAAACACATGCTAAACCTTTCCAAAGGCAGTTTTACTCAGCTAATCGTCATGTGGAGCAAATTGAACATGATATAGTAAAAAAGCCTCTATTAATTTAACAGAAAAGACAAAGTTGGGAAATGGGATATGCCCAACTACCATTTCATATTTTTTGTACTTGGCTATTTTGATATTTAATGTATCAAATGAAGGTTTGAGATGTGTCCAGTGAGAAGGCTGACTAGCAAAAATACCTGTCATTTCAGTTTTTGAAAGTTTCTCTAATGCATGGTTCACCTTTCATCAGTAAGTCTGCTAGATTCCTTCAGCGGAAGATCTGTTCTGAGAAATGATGCTTTGATTTTGATGGAATTTGTTCTTCTTCCTGCTTGTTTTCCACGGGAAGGCCAGGTCCATTGAGTCCAGGGTCTTGTGCTGTCTTCTATCTCTTCATCTTTCTCTTCCTCATATTTCCCCTATACTTGTGATACCTCCACAGCTTCCAGTATAATTTTGTCTGCATTTCCTCCAGCTGCTATTTATGCAAACAACCCTCAGCTTCCACTCTTCATACCAAGTTTCAAGGCTATCATCAAAAGACAAATCAGAGAATCCTTGAACTGCTGTATTCTCCAATTATTATAGAAATAAACAGTGATGATGATAATGACTTTTGAAAGAATAGTTCAAAAACAAATTTATCAGGAGACCTACCAGGTATCTGAGACTTTACCTTTTTTAAAAAAAACCTTTTTTTTGGTGACTCTTCAGTAGGTTGCCTGTCCCAGTAGATCAGTTCCTACCTAAGACTATCAGAAGTCATATTACAAGGATCAGTTACAAGAGGTTACCTAATTAATTACTAAGAACAAAGTACTGTGTTGGTTTTATTTTTTTTCTTACTCAGGTTTTAATAATGATGTCAAAAAAGCCTGTTGCTGCTTCTGGTTTAATGTTGTATTCTGTGACATGTTTATCATATTCATATCTCTGTTACTTTGTCTTTAAACAAGATAGACTAGTTGGATTTCTAAACTTCTCTTCTGTCTTCCTGTCTCTCCCCCCTAAAAATGTTTTGTATTTAAAATATGTTTATAAAAATTTATTGGTTTTGCTTAAAGTTGGTCTGTCAAAGGGGTCTTAGATACAAGATGAGAGACTTCCTTGAAAGACAGAAGGGAGTTAAAATTCAGTTCTCCTTTGAGCTGGAATTATCTTTACATTACAAGAAGAGTGAATATTGTTGTTCCAAACACCTGTAGTTTGAAATTCACCCACTAGTCTATCAAGCTGTTCAGGAAAGATGCTTGATGCTACTCTAGTCTTGCAAAGCACTTTGTTCCTACAGGACTAGAGGTCCAAATGTGGATTGCAAGTCTGCTGTTAAAGTTTTGAATTTTGTAAAGCAAAAGCTCTGAAGCCCAGGGTACCTTAGAAGCTCCAGTGGAACCTAAATAAAAATCATCAGCATTTCATTAAAATCCTGTGCATACTCCTCAGTTTCACGCATTCCTCTGACAATATAAAATAGCTTTAGAGATACCCCCCCAGTCTTTTATTCTCCTTCGAAGGTTTAGACACCATGTTTTTATGTAAGAGAGACTGCCAGGAAATGGCAGCAACTTGCGTTCACTTCAGAGCTTCCCCACAGCTTTGCAATTCCAGAGTTAAAAAGGCAGAGAGGTACCCTAGCCCCTTCCCAGACTGACCTTCTCGCTCTTTTTCATGTGCGAGTCACAGCTGGTAACTTTGAGCATCCAAGGCTTTGGCACCAGAAGTAGAAAAAATTGCTGCTTAGAAATGAAAAATAGATTAATAGTGCTGTAAACCTGGAGTATTGCAGTGGTGAAGCTGGCCTGCTTTCTGTAACTGCCAGAGCAGTGTGTGCAGCCTGGAATTTGAAAGCTAAGCTGTGTGCTTTCATTAACAGTTCTGCTGCTTGCGTACAAGGACGCTGATGTAAAACCCAACGCAGTTGCCCCTAGCAGGGTTCCTTCTGCAGTGGCAGGAAAAGTAGGAATTTGTCACTGAATTAAAGAGATTTTTTCTGAATTCTCACCAGGGGCAAATCTCTTAACTAGGAATATTAATTTTTTGGTTGTTTTTTTAGTAGTGCTGCTTAAAATTGTGTGATTATAGTGGTAACGCAGCTCAGTACTCACTGCCACTAATACAAAGTCTCTATTACTAATTTAGTCCTGTAAACAAGTCCAAGGTTGATTTTTAATTTTCCTTTTTGCCTGAGCAAATCTCATTAATATATTAAAAATTAAAGGCCAGATATCACCCCATTCCTCCATTTCCTTGCTTCATTTTGCCTGCCTTTCCTGGCCCTCTGCACATGGGGATGCACAATCACGTTCATATATTCACTCTCTTGTTAAATATCTTTAATCAGCCCTCAGTTTGCTCTATAAGCCCCCAAATTCTTTTGCAGTTTGCCAAGTCACCTCCTTCTCCCAAGAGATTTGCTTTTGTCAGGACGTGGGCTTTGACAGCCACCCGGATAGCAGTGAATCAGTGTTTGTATTTTTCCAACCCATATGCAACTCAGCTTGCTTGATATAAATCACACTGTGGCCAATTCACTTTGAAACGGGATATCCATTTACCAGCTGACTTTACTGCTGGGTTTTTGGACTGATGCATCCAAAAACCTCCTTTTTTAAAAAATGACTACAACTTTGTGACTAACCTTTCCAGACTGTATTTCTCAACTGTAGGCTGGTGTTTATTTTGGCTGACTTCCCACTGTATAATATACACTGTTCATGCCAGCTCATGGCAAAACTCACAATTAAAAAAAAAATAATAGCACAGATGTTTGTCGTAACTTGCTCTGCACGCTTTACCTTGCTAGCACCATCCATTCCTTTTCCCCTTTCCCCTAATGCCATCTCCTCCTTATTTTTATTACTAATCTAAAAGTTCAATATTTGCTTTTTAAAAATCATTGGATCGTGAAACTTTCCATTCATTAGCATGTTGTAGGGAGTGGCTGTCATGCAAGGGTAAGCAGACATGTTTAGTGGGTTGCTTCGCATACTGGAAGTTCAGTATTACCAATGCACGAAAATCCCTCTGGCTTCCCTCCCATCCCTAGATCATTTCAGGCCTCATTTTCTTCTCCCTTGTGTTAGTGTCCACCAACTTCCCAGGAGCTGCTCCTGATTTACACTGAAGGAAGCAAAAGTGGAATCAGAATGTTTGTGTAGAGAGGAAATCTTGAAACAGTGTGAATTTACAACTTCACCGAACATTTTATATCCTTTGCAAACGTCCTATGCTCCCCTGGAAGCTGTCTAGTTAAAGGATTCAGTGAATGTTCTTTGAGTCAGTTCCTCATTTGGTTTGAGCTCTTTCCAGAACTGTACGAGTTAGACTGGATGCATGTAAAATAAATGTATCTAATATTTCTTTTTTTTTCCCTCTTTACTCCTTGCTGCATCCTGCAAAGGGGAACAACAGAGTAAGTTGTTTGTCCTTTTACAAAATCCTTTCATATCTTGTCTCAAGGGTTTTGTCAGGAAAATTGGTTTCTCTTTTGGTTTACACAACTATTGCCTGCATACTCTTAACAGCAAACTCCGATTAAAAATGTGGGTGCAAAAGTGTCTTCTAGAATACTATTAATGGCTCTTTGTTTTAATTTGGGGGAAGGAGATGTGTTAAGTGTTGCTGAGTGTTGTTTTTTTTTAAGGTGGTTCAGTAAGAATGATACTATAAAACAGTATTGGGACCAAAGATTATGAAGGTATAGTAATAAAGACCTTCTGAGGAAAGGTTACTACATTCTGATGAAACTCATTACAGCTGGATTTTTTGACCATACATCAAAGCTTGTATTAATGGGCAGTTATAAAAACCCAGCACTAAAGTCTTAAATAACAGATTTGCTGGCGTTGTTGGCTAAGCTGAACTAGATCAGTGTACTGGCTTTGAAGGTGCCTTAAAATGGATGGAGGAGGGTGGGGTCAACATTTGACTTGGCTTCTAGACCCTTGATGTGTTCCAGCTGGACAGCAGCAGAAGGGTGTGGGGTGTGGAGAGGGAAAACTGAAATATGCGTGGTAGGGTTTTTTTTGAAAGTAAGCAGCACATAAAAAGACAGTTTTGCTGATGTTGATCTGATAAACTAATAATCAAGCAGTTCCCAGGGTTAGTGCTTTTTAATGCTGTTTTTACTGAGCTTAAGAATGGAAATTGCACATCTCACACTTTGGAATATGATGCAGAGAGAGTTTGTCATACCACGGAAAGAAGTCATACCACTTTTGTGCCTTTTTTTTTTTTTTCCCCCCCTTCCTGTTTTGGTATATTAACCCTTCGGAAGCTGTATTTGGAGCATCAAAAGATGCTTCATAGCAAATGTTGAAAGTAGCTCCTGAAATATTGCCTGTAGCATCTCATCGTGACCTTGAAGCATTTCTGGGGTATTTGGGAAAGACCCAGGTGGATTTTAAATGTTCTGCATGTTAGGGAATTTTGTCTGCTTTTAATTTTTGTATTTTTTAACCAGTTTTTGACCACTTCTGTCTTCACAGTAGCTGAGCTCAGAAGCACGAAAATCTGCTGTTGGCCTGCCTGAGATAAGGGGCTCTTAGTGTTGGGTGGGGAGGAGTTAAGAGAAGTGGTGTACTGATGGCATGGAGAGGGGGACTTTACATAGAAGGTGGTGTGAAATGTAAATGTTAACTGTGTACACTAAAATGTCAAGGTAATGTTTATAATGTTTCGTCATGATATGCTGACTTAAGGCTTTGCTGCTGCAGTGGATGCTGATCTGATCTCCAGAGAGAGGTTAGACTGCAGATGCTCTGTCAAGAGAAATGGAGATAGATGGGGCACCAAAGAGCTCTTGGGGCTGGCAGAAACAGAGTCTGGAGGTCAGGAGTTGCATGGACCAGCTCTGTTCTTCAGAGACCTGAGCTATGGGACATCCCCAGGAGGTCAGGACCAGTAGCATCTGACACAGTCAATTGCTAGCATAAGGCAGGATACCCATAAGCAAGTGTAGGAGAAACCCATGAGATGTGAGGATTGGTGGAGCTGTTAGCTCTCCTTTCACTCTGAGCAGAGGGAATTCTTGTTGTAGGTTCAGAAACGTTCTCCCTCTGGCCTGGGCTGTCAGCCAGGAGGTAACTCCAAGAGAAATCTCTAGAAAATCATCCTGATCTTTCTCTTGGACCCAGTTCCTTACAAGGATTCTTGTATCCTCATCTGTGTACCCCCCTTCTCTTTCACACAGGTCATTCGTGCCGGATTCTGGAGGTTACACTATCCCAATGAGACAGGTAGAATTAACCTGCAGCTGCCTGCAGGGGCTCAAACCCCACAAACATCTTGAGATTTCTGCACCTAGTGGCATGGAAAATGTAATGGGTAAACCTGAGAGGTGACGAGAGTTTTTGAGAAGGGGTCGGGGGAAGAGACAAACAGCAGGTTGAGAATGATGATGGTTTCTCAAAGCTTCTTACACAGCTTTATGCTGCAAAGCTGCATAATGCTTCCTGACTCTCCTGGTACAGATTTACTGGGTAGCTAGCAGAGCTGTAACCCTCCTGCTAGTGCTGCCCAGCATGGCATTCATACTGTGGATCGTGTCATATGTGCATATGTAAAGATCCTGTACCCACCCATTCAGATTGTGGCTGCTTTTATACCTCTGCCTCCTGCTTTGCACTCTTAGATTTACAAAAGTAAAAATAAACATTGGAGTAATGAGTTCCTAAGAAAAATGGGGGGGAAGGGAAGAGGGTTTATATTCATCAGCGGACTACTAATCATTTTTATTTTTACTTTTTATTGCACAATCATTAACGTAAGTGAGATTTCTCACATGGTTAAAGATAAATATATCTTCAAAAGCTTTGTTGGATAAAATATGTAAAAGGGTCGTGTAGAATGAGGTAATGGAGACCTACCTCATTCAGCAAGCACATGTTGGCAAGCCCCATCGTACTAATATTAAAACTGAACTCCGCTCCACAGCCGTGCGCAGAGGAAGAGGGGAGCATTGTGCAGAGTTGCGCAGAGCATTGTAGCTTCAGTCCAGGTACTGAAGACAGTGGAGCTGAATGCTTCTGAGTGTCTTAACCCACCATTGTGAATTTGCTTCCTCCCCTGTGTGTCTTCATCACTCTCATCTAAAAAACAAAAAAAATCCCCCCAAAACAATCCTTCAGTGCCTGCTGTTTGAAAACAGCAAAACCTGTAATATTCTCCTGAAGTCCATCTTCAGTATGCTTCTAACGTTGTTAGGTTAAAAGATTAGATGATGCTGTGTCCTTAAGAAATTTTGATTCAAAAGCTCTAGGCACTCAAGCAGTAAAACAACAATAAAAAACTCCCGGAAAACCCAAAGTGACAATTCAACATAAAAAATTAACCTTTCCTTTGTCATCCTTAAGCCCCGAGTTAGCCAATCATTTCTGCTTAATTTGAAGGATCAAACAATCACTTTAATGCTGAGCTCAGACTTGAGAAAATTCAACTTGGAAAATAAGAATCTGATTTTAAAAGTGACTACAAAGTTGTTCTAATTATTTTGCATTACTGTGCTTGCTGATTCACAAAACATGTAGAACTGAAGTATGTGAATCCTATATTTGCATCTCAGTGGAGTTGTCACAGTGCAGATAATACTGTGCATGTGAACATTCATTGAATATCAAGTCAGTGTAATTTAGTTTGAATTTTCTCTTGGGAAAAACAGAATTCCCTTTGAAAGGAGAAGGAAAATACTCTCCCTGCCAGGTTAGTTTGCATGTTATTCCTTAAAATCCTTTTTGGTGACATATTAATTGCTTAGATTGAAGGATTTTCCTTTTTTTTCTCCTTCTTTCTCCTTCTTTCTCCTTCTTTCTCCTTCTTTCTCCTTCTTTCTCCTTCTTTCTCCTTCTTTCTCCTTCTTTCTCCTTCTTTCTCCTTCTTTCTCCTTCTTTCTCCTTCTTTCTCCTTCTTTCTCCTTCTTTCTCCTTCTTTCTCCTTCTTTCTCCTTCTTTCTCCTTCTTTCTCCTTCT
This sequence comes from Strix aluco, assembly GCF_031877795.1. Classification (NCBI taxonomy): domain Eukaryota; kingdom Metazoa; phylum Chordata; class Aves; order Strigiformes; family Strigidae; genus Strix; species Strix aluco. Next base: position 28,657,916 of record NC_133938.1, on the reverse strand, counting down.
TTCTCCTTCTTTCTCCTTCTTTCTCCTTCTTTCTCCTTCTTTCTCCTTCTTTCTCCTTCTTTCTCCTTCTTTCTCCTTCTTTCTCCTTCTTTCTCCTTCTTTCTCCTTCTTTCTCCTTCTTTCTCCTTCTTTCTCCTTCTTTCTCCTTCTTTCTCCTTCTTTCTCCTTCTTTCTCCTTCTTTCTCCTTCTTTCTCCTTCTTTCTCCTTCTTTCTCCTTCTTTCTTTTTTTCTTTCTTTTGGGGGGTAGTTTCACTAAACCCAGATTCCAGATCAGCTACTTCATTAAGAAGACCAGATGTCCTACTTTCTCCTGAGACAATCCTGGAAAATGGAAACTGAGTGAAGTCAGGATACTCATTCTACCTACGTATATGACAACAGCTCTCTCAGTTCATCAGTTCATCTATTTCATGCTTGGCTATTGACATGTTTAAATGTGGATCTAGTGCCAGAAGCCACATGTATCTTTGCATTGTAATAAGGCTCCGATGTTTTCTTTTTCAAATTCGGCCATGTTTCTGAAGGGTCTTCAATTACCTCCCAGACATAAACTCTTGACTCAGCCAGTTACTGGCTGTGGTGATGCTCTACAAGTGCCCCAGCCAGATTCAAACTGAAAGTAAGTGGTTCTGCTCTGGGATTTCTAAAGTCAGTGTTCGAGTTAAGTTCCTAAACTAGAAGAAGTAAAGCCTCGTTTGGGTTTGTTGCACAGTAGTAAGTTGAAAAGCAAACTGTGCTGATATGTCAGAGGGTAAAACCGTGTAGACAGAAGTGTAAACTGTGCATTTACCGGTTTTACTTCTTTTTGGTTTTCTTTTTTTTCCAAACTAATGTATTTTAGAAAAGGAAGGCATCGAATTCTAGGAAAAGAAGTTTCTGAAGTTCCACTTTAGTTATGACTAAAATTGGCTTCGGACCAACTAAGTTTAAAAATAACTTTTAAATGAAGAAGTGTTAAAAATTTTTTTTTAAGTGGAAAAATGCCATAATTTTATAGACAGTGTTTCAGTCATTGCTTTGAACAGATGAATTGAATTTTACAGTGAAGTCACGGTGTAAAAGAGCAGACCAAGCGAGCGAGTGTGCATGCGCACACATGCTGGGTCAAAAGCAGTCCAAATTACAGGGAGGAAACGAAATGGCAGGCTGTTTTTCAGTCCCTTTCTTGCTGCCTCACTGTTTCAGTGCTGTGAAAACATGTTTCAGATAAAAACTATCTTCTTGTTCTCCTAAATATTCACTAGTTCAAACAAAAGTTAGCTGCAACCTTGTTCCCCCAATGTTCCCTAAGAAACAGAGCACCCCTGGTTTATATTCTTGTAAGAGTAAAATAATCGCTGGCACGAGAGAGTTAAAAATGTACAGGGGAAAAAGAGATTCATACTATTGCATCAGTTGCACTGACTGTAACAAGATGCAGGCTAACGGACTGAATGATTTCAAAACCAGTCCGGCAAAGCTGGTAACTGCCTATCAGGGGTCGGGGGTTCAATAACTGTCACAGGGTTTTACATTTCTGCTATTAAGTGGGACTGCTGACATTAAGCAAACTCCAGGAAATTTAGAAATGAGCAAATATTTTTTATTTCTGTAACGTATTCATGGTGGGCTCTTTACGGTGCTTTTGGCAAGGCATCCGCATATTGAAAATATTTTTAAATTCTTCATTCTTTATGGCGCAGCTAATTTTTGCACCACTTCCACTCTGATGAAGGATTCCGTTGAAGCTCTGCAGAAAGGTGAAAACTCTCTGGTTGTGAAGTTTCAGGTCGGGGAGTGTGTCAGCACTGTTCTGGACATATAGTGAGATTTACCCTGGGGAAGGCAGTGAAGGTGGCCAACCTCTAAGGATGCTTTCCCAGCCCTGGTCAATGAGCACTGAGAGTTGTCTGGTGGAGAGGAAGGTACTTCTGGGCTGTGCTGCACCCACCTCTGCCACAAAGGTCCCTTGGATCCAGGCTGACATCTGCAGCTGGTGTCCCTGTGTCTCCAGGTCTCACAATAGCTGCAGTCAGGAAGGTCTGATTGCCCCTTTCATGCAACAGTATGGGGTCACCCATGAGGGGCACTGAACAGAAGGGGAAACACACTCACAAGTATCACAAGGCTTTGGGACAATCCTAAAATATCTTCCTTGTCTTCCAAGTGAGTAACTGCACAAAAACGTACTCCCAAGTAGTAATTGGGAGTAAATAAAAATTTGAAAGTTCTTTTCTGCCAAAAATGTCACCAGGCTCATCCTTCCATAGCATTTACAGTGTAACAGGAAATGTAGTCATTGGACATGAGGGTGGAGGGCAGCTGGTGAATGGCCAGATACTTTTTTTTTTTTTCTCATTTACAAGGGAAAACAAGCTGATCGGGAGAAACTGAATGCTGTTTCCCCTGACTCCATTTTGGACAAAAACAAAGCTATGCAATGTCTAGTCTGATACATAGTTCATCCTGGATTTCCTTAACCTTTCCCACCTGTCTTTTTTTTGTGGAGATAGGTTTGTAATTACTTCCCACATGCCCAGACAGACTCAAGTGTGTAAAATCCTCCATTCTGGAGCTGCGTTCTCCACTCATGTAATTCCTCTTCCATGATATCATGTGTTCCTGCTCTGTGGTCACTCCTCAGCTCCTGTCCCACCCGTTTCCTAGGTCCAGTGTGGCCTTTGATTGACTGATGTCTTCCTTGTCCTACTATTTGTTGTATTGTATGATACTTGATATATTGAGCGTGCCAATTTTGGAGAATTGGGATTTCCCACTAGGAAGAACTGGCTATGGATGTTTTGCAGTGTTTGGTCAGTGCAATTCTTTGGTGATTTTCATACCCTTGTTTCTAAAACTGCTGTTCCTGCAGTTGAGAAACCAGTGGTCTTACTGTGTTTCCTTCACATTCTTTCTCTTTTAAACTCAACCTCTGCTTTTCCTCTTTTATAATCAAGTTATTTGTAATTCAAATAGAGAATTGTATGTCATAGAATGTTCTGCTATGTTCAAATAATGTATGTTAAATTATTTGGTTAGGTATAAGCTCTGTGATGAGTAGATAAAGTTACCATGAGCTGTTACACATGGTGTGAAGCCCATTTCAGACCCCTTAAATCAGCAGATATTTAAATTTTCCAGTCACATTTGTTGCACAGTGTTATCCTGACCTATTCAACAGTTGGGGTTTCTATCCTGGGTGTCAGCATACCTAAGGGCAGTTAGGGAAATCAACTAAAGAAACTAACGCAGAGCACGGAATATAAAGTTCATGAGAAAAATTAAGTCTTATGCAATGTAACTTGACTTTCAGTTGTAGTTTGGTGGTTTAAAACTCTGCTTGATTTGCAGACCTAGATATTTTCCAGTGGAAGCAGGAATCTCCATATAATGAATAGAAGCCTTTCCACTCACAGGCCAGTTGTCCCTAGCTGTGTTCTGCAGACATTGTGTAGAAGTAGTCTCTAGTTGCTCAGGACCATGGTCTGGAAAAAACTGCTGTCCCATAATTCTAAATTATAGTTATTAAAGGTCATCTGACTGATTCAGATAGCAAATTCTAAGAAGTTTGTGAGCAAGATTATCCTTAGCTCTGCTGTGAGGGCAATGAACCAAATGGCAGAGGCTGTACACTGCTGTGAAAGTGGATAAAAGGACAGTCAGGCATCCTCTAATAGCTCAATGACTCTTTCACATCACCTGTGACCCGAGATGTGGCTGCAAACACTCAAGAGATAGGAAGTTTCATGCCAGCTCTGTGCACCGAGAAGCTCTGTGGACATAGTTCCTTGCTGTTCCTCAGCTGAGAGCTTCGATGTAGTCTGACTCTATGAACAATGACACCAGTAGGCAGCCTCAAATGTGTTGGTGTCTAGAGCTGTGGGATTATACGTGAACCAGAGTTGGCATATTTATATGTGGTCCGAAGTATGTCTCTCTACGTACATACAAGTAACCAATGTCCTATGGAAAAGTAAATTCTTACCCTCATTCGTAGGACTTCTTTGCTTCTAGAGCAATGGCTTCTGGTTAAGCACTAGAATGTTAAAATGTTAAAGCTAAGGCTAACAGTGAGATCAAAATATAGCACTGTCTGCAGTCCTTAACACCATCTCTGTTGCCTTGGTATGTTGAAAATCAAGATTCTTGCTTGAGGAAGCTCGTCCTTCACTTGTCTTCAATAGTTAGAAAATATCAACTATCTGCGCTCTTTGTTATATACTGCTCTGCAGGAAATACCTCTTAACCTGATGAGTGAGTGCATATGCTCAGAAATTATTTAAATGCAACCAATCTAGGTCATGGAAAGTCTGGAAGATGGGCATGGTGAAGTCAATGGCATCAACTTCCCGAGAGTTAGAATTTCACCCGTTGTGAGTGGGTGTGTTGTCCTTAGTGTGGTATGTTTTTAGGGGACTGTTGTTTTTTTCCATGCTTTCTGTAGTCTGATTAGTGTTCTGCTAAAATAAAGTTCTCCTTTCCTAGAACCAGTCCTGGCACTGTCTGATTGGGGCTGTGATTTCTGCCCCATGTCATATTTCTTTTATTTAGTTCCATCTTATTTATACAGTTTCTTTTGTAAGCCACAGCATGATGCCTTTCCAGCAGCTGTTTTTAATATTGTGAATAGATACTATTTGTCTAGAAGATGCAGTTGTGGACCAGGATCCTATTTTGCAAACTTAGAGTAAAACATGGTTCCTTGCAGTCAAAGAATGACGAGACAATTGATGGATGATTGCGGAACAGTGTACTGTCTGTGTTTTCTCTTAGAAGTTTGTCACTAGCCTCTGGAAACAGAGGGTCTTGAGGCAAACTACCTGTTTGTCACTGGTGTGGCTAGCAGAGGACATAGGATTTAGGATTGTTTTGTTACTAATAAATTCTGTTGTGGTGGTTTGACCTTGGCTAAATGCCAGGTACCCGGTACATCTGTAAAGAAGGAGCATGGTTTCTTTCACAGGAGCTCTCCCTTCAAGCCTGAGAAGGCAGTATTATGAGTGGTTTGGAGCAGGTCTGGCAAGGTGTCTTCATCTTTTATTCTTTAAAAATACCTCACTCCAACATCTTTTGAGTATGCAGTGATTACTTTCTGCCCGTCTTTTAAGAACAAGCAGTGATTAATCCTCCTGTTCTGGTTATTTCCCAGACTCTCTTCAGTTCATCTCTATAATTTGACACTAGTTCATTTGAGTGTCCATCCCTACCTGTTGGAAACACCTCAGCCTAAAGTATGATTGCAAATTTGCTCAAGTGGTTTTGTTGGGTCAGTTGTTCAAGTGATTTAAATTGGTAATCCTTGTGAACTAGCCTAGATGTAAGCATGCGTATGAAGTTCTTCATCCTTTTGTTTCAATGGAGAAGTCAAGAGAGAGTGAGTGTGTGTGTGCATGTGTGTGTGTTTTCAAAGAACCCTGCTGTCTTTGCTCAAATACACTGAATGGGTTTCCTTTAGTGTATACAAGTATCAACATTTTCCCATCAAAATTCAGATCTTTTCTGATGGGATGCTACTGGGGAATTGCATGTATTTCTAGGGATCTGTGTCTAGAATAATCTGTGATTATTCCTTCCAAGTCTGGATCTCTTGATTGTAGAGTACTTCACTGTCCCTTCGTAGACAGTGGCTCCTTGGAAGCAGAAGCTCAGCTGTCCTGAGTGCCAGGTTCCTAGGTAATTGTCTATGGGCAACATGACAGTAAAGCAAGGGAACTCAAATTTTCGATGGAGTACTTAAATACACATCTTTTTTTCTGGTAAGGCTCAGGAATGTTGCCATTCCATGAAAGATAAAAGGATGCATCACTTCTCAGTGTGACCTGTTCCTCCTCTGTGTGTTGCTGGGTTTTCAGGCAAAGTCTTTCCTGCCTATGCTCTTTGTAGTTGAATCTTCCATTTCAGATGTTGGAAGGATTTACTTGACCTAAAAGATGCTTCTGTTTTAAAGCAGTTATGTATATCTTACTTGCAGCTGCAATTTTTTCTGTGTGAAGCTCGTTCTTCTTCGGTATTGGTGGCTTTTAGGCTGCTCTTTCATAGTTTTTTATAAAGTATATTTTATCATATATATAAGAGCATTAAGCTATCTACCAGAGTTTACAGATTGCCACAAATACCCTGTTCCTTCCAAATTCAACCCCCAACTGACAATGGAAAATTACAGTTCAAATATCAGTGATGCTACTACCTCTTTTGTTGCTGAGCGTTTTGGTAAAAACACCGCTTTACTATGGTAACTCCACAATCCCTTGGGAATGACTCTTCAGTGCTTCCAACCTTCAGGTTTTTTCTTGACAAGTTTCTGGCTATATCCTGGAAGATTTCTGGAGTCTGCTATGGATCTATAGCAACTGAAAATATGGGAAGCAGCATAAACTAAAACATGTTATGTTCAGTATGAAAAGGAATAACTTTGGGCAGGGGAGGTTTCCGGTGCAAATTAAAATGTCCACATTCACGCTTAACAAGCTAAAAACTCATTAGAGAGCGAGATGAAGTTACTAAGAAGGTACTACCAAGTTTCCACTCTGTCCTCCTGGACATCTGCAAAAACTAAGCGGCTTTGCTACAAAATGTAAGCTCTGCTTGACAGAGAATGCTGTTGTTAATATTCCTACCTGGAATCCCCAACAGTGGAGCTTTTCAGTCAGTCCAAGCTCAGGCGTCACAGTGTTCAGATCTGGTCATTTGTTTGGAACCCACTGTTATTTCTCTTGTTTTTATGAACTTACTTTACTGAGTTTAAGTGCCTTTGCTGGAAGATATGCTTAAAAACACACAGCATGCTTACAAAATGTTGTGCTAATTGAAGAAAAAAAAAAAAAGACAAAGAAAGAAAATGAAAGGAAAAAAACCCTTATAGCCAAAGAAGTTATACATTGCAAGTTGTATACTCTTTGGACAGAGTACTGTTTCTTGCACAGCTTGCTGTGTGTCTAATAACATATTCCAGAGAGGCTGTGCATGCAGCAAGCTTTTCATTCTGTTTCTTTGGGCATAGTACGGAGGATATTTGAATCCGTAACAGTTATAAAAGATGCAGAATATATTGAAATCCAGGCATTTATATGTCTTGAGAATACAACTGCACGTAGTCAACAGAGAAGCACTCTCCAATGCTGTAAGGAAAAGCATTCTTTTCACATTTCTTCCCAGTTTGCATTAGACATGACATACAAGAGCTAGAATATGAGGCAGAATTTGCAAGCAGCCACAGCAGTTCTTACTGGTTTTTGGGTTTCCCAAAGAGAACTGTGCTCAGCAGGTTGTTCTGCTGCCAAAGGTTTTATCATGTGGACTGAGTATCGTAACGGAACAGACAACACCATCTTCATGTGTTTTTAGACATGTTATTTACTGGGGTTTCCCTGAAGAAAGCTTAGGGATTCTTTCCTTATGAGTCACTAACCAAGTGATTGTTTTTATATAAACTTTCTTTCAGCTGGTTGGAGTTGGAACACAGTGTCTTCTGCTCCTTCTGGGGTCTGACTTTTCTCTTAATTTCTTTTAATAGTTGTTCCTGCAGCCAACAGGATGGTTTGAACCTCGTGGCCTTCCCCTGCACCCTCCCCGAGTTCCATAGTCTTGAAAATCGCTGGTCTAGCCAGCAGAAGTGCTGGTGGCAATCACTATTTGTGTGTAATTCCACTTTTCAGCTTTCTACCTTGTGGTGCTTTTTCAACTCTGCACTTTTACTTGTGGCTTAGGGAGAATGTTGACATTAGCCAAACTGGAGTTTGCATTTTATGTGCTGAAATTAAAACAAAAAGTTGGTATTTGACTTCAGCAGCATAAAGGTTAAAAGCTGTGAAGCACTGTGTTTCCATGATGGAAATCACTGAAGCTGGAAACACACATGCCTTCTCTTACATACCCCTGAATCCTTTCCTGCCCTCTCTCGGTGGCTGCAGCGAGAGTCTTCTTTTGCCAGTGCAGTGGTGCAGAGTCACTTTTAATTACCTCCTTCCACTGCTTTTGATTTCAAGCCCAACTGATGGCGCCAAGGGCTGAGCCACAGGGAGATCTCCAGGCAAGTCCTGCCTATGTCAGGCAGCCTTACCAGGCAGATGCTATACAGCCCGCTGCACTTCCTTGTGATTTTTTTTTTTTACTACATTTTATTTCTTTTATCCTGAGACAGAAGCTATGTTAAAATCTAGTAACTCTGTAATGGACTTGTACATGTGAAATTCTAGGTTACGATCACCAGCTTCTCTTTCGCTCCCTGACCTTGCTTCAGATATTTATACTCTGCATGTACATGTATATGTATGTTTGACTTCACAGGTAACGTATCCTGTGTATACAGATCTGTCAGAATGCATGGCATTATTTTAAGCCAAGAAGTATGCAGAGTTCTTTGAGTCTTTTTCATAACCCAAGATTGGATTTCTTTATTTTTACAGGAACGGGAATGGTTTAGCTGGAATGAAAATGTTCATTCCACTGCATCATTAGCTACAGGCAATCTTCAGTTGAAGCCTAGCCCATTTTTCATGCTAAACCTCTAATAGTTTGACTATTAATCAACATGTAGGATGAATTTCTGGGGCTGAGAGCGCTTGTCTGCATGCCTGTAATTTAAGCTGAACTCCTTTTTTCCTTATGAAAGGAAGGTAGCCAGAAAATAAATTATATTTTAAAGAGTTCACCTCCCTCTCACCCCCTTCTACCATTCCCCTTCTGATAAACACCCCAAAAGTTTTCACTAGGCGGATATGGAGATTTAGCTGGAGTAGCAGATCCTCAAATGTGTCATTTGATCCTCTACTAATTCTAAAGCAACCTTCTGTTAGATGAGACTAGTCACTGACATGGTGATTATCTCAGGTGTGATACTTAGTACCGAGGGTCCAATCCTACTTCCTTTTATCGATTTAAATGTTAATTTTAGGGTCTTAGATAAAGATTTTTCTTCTCTTCTTCATTACATGGAAGCTGTAACCAGCAGCCCGTGTGATAACGGGAGCATCAAGACCTTTAGTCAGCTTTTACCTGCGTTTTCAGCTGCCTACTCTTCTCACACAAGGGTCACGCCCTCTTTCCAAGTTGGATGAAGGCTTCTGGAGGGGTGACAGAAGGTGACAAGTCAACCCATGGGACCAGCTCACTGTACTGACAGTGACAGTCTCTGTTTGCTCCTCCTGCTGTCAGATCACTCTTTACGGCCCGGCCTCTCTCCTCCCTACATAACAAGCCCGTAGAAGGTGAAGATTCAGAGGATTGATCTTCCAGTTCAGAGACGGGAATGGAAGAATCATGCTTGGAAGGGCAGGAATTGTTTCCTTACACCACTTCTCTACTCTAGTCTGACCAGGCTCCCTAAATCATTCTGCACAAACCTGTGGAACATGCAGTACTTCTCCAGCCCCTGCTGAAGACAGTGGTCAAACAACAGTCTCCATGCCCGGTGGCTTCTTATGAAAAAGTCTTTTCCAAAGGCCACATTCCTCTTTTCCCAGGCCCAGTAAGCAGCAGAAGCAGCTTTGGGTCGATCAGTGTGTGCATGGGAGTTTTTGGAGATCACTAACCAAGTATCTTCGCTCTTTCCTCCCAGATATACTCCTCAGATTAATGAGAGAGCTGATGCAGAGCCCTTTCCAGCTCGGAGGCAGGGGAGTATGGTTTGGAACATGGACAAGGACCTTGTTGGGGAGGAGGGAAGGGAGACATATAGTTCATATAAGATGCAGTGCTATTTCAATTTAACTGTCTAGGGCTCTCAAAGACTGTAGTGCTCTACGCTGTGGAGGCTGAAAAGCAGTTTCAATGCTATTGTGATAAAATCTTCTTGTTCTGGCCATGCAGTTTCATTTGATTCTTAGTGAAATAGTGCAGCAGCCCTGGAAACAAGGGACACGTAAAGCATTATCTTTTACCAGAAGGCACATAACCTCCTCCTCCAGTGATCCAGACAAGATCGCACCAGTATTGTACAAAAGAGTGTTCCCTCTATTGGACCTGCATTGCTCGTAACAGAGACTACCAATGCATTTGATCTTCTCATGGCCACGTTATTGCAGTGTCTCGGAATTATTTGATGCTTAGTTAGAGGTGTTTGGGCTCTCTTTGCCTTTGTTATTGCTAGCTGATGAGCTCACAGTCCAGTGCAGCAGCTGTCATTAGTCTGTCAGCATATAACTATTATTTTATCCTCTTTCTGTTTTTCCAGTCCTTGAAGTTATCTGTGTCTTCGAGGACACTGTTCAATCTCCCACTGTGTTGACAATACCTCACAATTTTGTGTTATGGGCAGAAACAAATTTAATTGACAAGTTCATGCTCTTTTATTTCAGTAAGACTGATCCATTGGACACTTCAACGGTGAAATCCTTCAAGGCTTCTAGTTGTTCTTCCCATGTTATCGTTTATTTATCTGTTAGACAGGGTTTTTTACCGTACCATTCTTTCATCTTTATAAACTTGTCAGTCTTCAAGGGTACCACTTTGCTGAATCAAAGATTTGTAAAGTTTCCCTCAGTCAGAAGATCAGTTAACTTACTGAGTCTGGCATGGTCTGCCATCTTTCTTTTTCTTTTTTTATTTCTTAATTTTATTTAAAGCCTGTCTTTACAAACATGTTCAAAAGCCTTGCACGCAGTCATGGTTCGACTAACAAACCTGTACTTGCATCGCTTTTCTTCCCATTTTGTTGAGTGTGGGTGCTGCAGTTGTGGTTCCACAGACCCAAGTACCATGCTGATACCTTCATGCTGTGATTCTGCACCCACTCCACGGGCAGTAGCAGGAGCTGTTGCATTACTGGCAGCTGATGACTGGATCTGGGTGTATATCAATGATACTTTTAGGAGACACTGCACAATGTCTTTCTTTTTTTGAGGGTAGTGATTTATTCCCTCACTGCCTCTCTTCACATCTCCTGTCCTGGTTAGGAAAGAATGATAATGATACAGTAAGTTTTGCTTCACCTGAGACAGTAGGTACAAGAATGCAAGAACTTTTGTCTGTGAAAGCTTGGTACTCAAAATACTTTGCTCTGAGGAACCCAATGGAAATCATCTTGTCAAATAGCAAGCTTCAGGGCCAATGACTCTGGTTTTCCCCTGCTCTGGTCTGGATGACAAGAAACTGCCCATGACAGCCCTGAGGAGCTGAAAGCGGTAATTCACACTCCTGCGACACAGCATTTTCTCCTTTGATGTTATCAGTAAATTGCACCCTGAAATACAGCCTGCAATTCCAGAACACAGTCTTTTCTCTGTGCCTCCTTTGCTGCTTGCCTGGCCACTGACCGCTTTTCCTTTTCAGGGCTTTTAATTTTTATACTAATTCAGTTCCCATTCCTCTTCCAACGCTTCCAAACAGACAGTTGCGTTCCCTCAGGCTGGTTGATCTGTTAGTGCATGTTTTGCATAAGCCTTCACTTTCTCCAGACATGATCATTCATGGTTCACATCACTGTAGGTTTTCTTGCCAATAACCGTTGCCCCTGCACACACGCGTGGTATCTGCGTGTGGGTGTAAAGAAGTACACGCATTTGTAGGCATCTGAATTTAAATTGTGCTAGTTAACGCTGAGGTATGTTTCTGTCTAATTCTAGAGAGTATTAGGCACAAATAAGAATAGTTTAATGTGCAATAAGTACTTACCAATTGAAAAATCTGCACCCTTTCAGATGCCTTGTCAACACTACATGTCTCAAAATGTGTAGTATCCAGGAAACTGTGGTGTTAACCTTTTCTAGTCCATGCTGAACATGTGAAAAATCAGTACTTTTTTGTGTTTGCATGGGATCTTTGTTCACTGTGATTAATGGTCCACTAACAATGTCCAATACAAGTTCAGTGCAATGTACAAAGTGTCTTTGATGCCAGACATTCTACAGTGCTGTGCAGAAACTAAAGCTAATAGTCGTAAGCTTGAGAGGACTGGAATGTTTTCAATTTACTTTTAAACAAATGACTTTATTGTGCCATTCTCACATGGGAGTAAATTCCGCAGTCTTAGTGCCACATTAGACAAAACTTTTTTACCTGCTGATTTCTGTTTATACTCGGAGAAAAGAAATTAACCTCAGTTAGATATTGAGGGGAATAGGACAGGACTATTAAACTCGGTGGGAATTTTGCCAGGAGCTTTGCTGGGAGCAGAGTGGGATGCAGGAGTACAGGATGTAGCTGAAGGATGATTTGTGGTGCAGAGCGGAGTTTAGGAATTCTGTGTGCCTGAAAATCAAACTCATGCAGGGCACTTATAGGAAAAGCTTTAAAACTGGTTTTGCCACTCCTGAAATGTAAGGAAGCAGTTGTTGTACTCTGACTAGATGCCAGTGGATATTGGGAGGAAGATTCCTAGTGACTGCAATTAGAGATAAATAAGGCTCAATTCCTTGAAAGTAACAATTCTCAAATAAGTAATGGGCATCTGTAGTCATAAAGGAATGACATCTCTTGACTTCAAGGAGAGAAGGTGTCTCTGAATTTACCACGTTGTTATTGTAATGGTAAAGGCTTTCAGACCAAGATAGGGAAGTTTAGAAAGAATGACTCTTTAATGCTTATAGGATGGTCTAATACCATGGATTTGTAAAAATATAAAATAGTTGCAAATTGCTTAAATAAGGAACATGGATCCATTCAGTGTTGCTCCAAGTGGTAGAGCCTCTAATGCTAATAAGTGCATTGTAGTCTTCTGATAGGTATAATACCGAGCCCATTGCAGTAACTCCTTTTGATTGAAACATGACTGTACATTAATTACTAATAGAACCAAGAACGCTGGATTATTTTTTTTTTTAACTGCTCACTAGGCCTTTTTTGTACTAAACCTTCTTTTACAAGGCTTTTGTTTTGTGCTTGTCATGTGGTTTTATTGCTGTATAAATCCATAAGCAATCAAGAAAAGGTTTGAGTTTTGCTTTGACTAATGTTTTTACTCTTACTTTGGCCATCTATAATTCATTAGTATTTATGTTACGCATCACTGTGTGGAAATGCAAATGGAAAAAATGACAAGTTTAGGTGATGCTTAGGTAAGTGCAACTGCGGAAATTGGACAAATAAATCCACTCATGTGAAAATTGCTTTAGAGCCTTTTGTCTTCCTCTGATGTTTCTAACCACCGTCTGGTCTTTTCCAAAATAATAGCTCATCTCTGTGCAATGGCTTCCCATAAAACCTTACCTCAGTTATAGAATGAACAATGTAAATGGTTCAAATCAATTTGTGGTGTCCTCAGAACCCTAAAGCCTTTGCTGCCACTGATTTGGCCTCTAGAGGAAGATACACCTAAAGCTTTTGTAGACTGTCAAAAGCAATAGGGAAAAGGGTCTGAAAGCTATTTCCATTGTCACTTGCAAGGCAGGGAAAGTCTGTCCACTTGGTTTCTTCTCACTTGGTAGCTTTTTTCCTTTTTCAAAAAAATGGTGTATGTTGATCATTACTGAAAAGAAACCAGTATGTGTGTATAGAGGGCAACAGCTTTTACGCAGCCAAATGCTGCCATGAGTCAAAACTGAGATCAGGATCATTACTTGGCAGTGCCCATTCCTTCCTGGGTGATGCCTGTATGTGGTTTATTTCCAGGAGCAGAACAATGACTTTGTTACAAATCTGGATTTTCTAAAAAGTCTTAAGATGTGTTTTGGGAGTTGTTATAAAGCTTCTCTCCCTGTGGTGGGGAAGAAACCATGTAGGAGAGGGCAGGATCACTTTTGTTTAAACCAGGCTGAATGTTACTGGGCAGCAGCTCTCCATCCTGTCCCAGCAGCAGTTGCCCAGCTGCCCTCTTCAAATGGGAGACACAACTGCAGAGGCTGTATTAGCTTTCCAGACTGGGTAGAGGAAGGAGCAATTATGTGCTTTTGCCTAAGACTCCTCAAACTCTGCCTCTAACCCACTCGCTTCCTGCCCATCTGGAAAGACAGGCCCCTCACTTGCAAAACGTCTTGGGAAAAGAGAGGAGGAAGGAATAGCTTCGATGGAAGCATCTCATCCCCTTTGTCTCCCCAATGCCTGTCTACAGTAGGGATGTAATCTGTGCTTAAAGGTGGCTCCCTGGGGGGCCCCAGTTTGGCAGGCAGACTGGTAGGGAACACGTGCTCTGAAACCAGAGGGTGTCTCAAATGAAATTATACTTGAATCTCATCATGAAAGTCTTAATAATCCATGAGCCTTAATATGGCCATAAGGCTATAAATTTGGGGATTTTGACCTCAAAGTCTTCAAGTGTTTAAAAATAGCTCACCCATCCTCATTTTATCACTTCATATACTCTGACACAATTTTGGAACCTGCCTCCCATCCCATCTAGCAGGGGAACACTATAATTAAGAATCAGTTTTGAAAGGCTGTTCTCTCTTAGCTTAAGGCAGAATAAGGCTTTATGTATTTTGCAGGCGATTATAAACAATTCATCGGCTAAAATTAGCAGTAAAAAGGGAGCCCCAGTTCTTTCCTGCGCTGTGGTTTGTACCACAAAGACTTAGTGTTTTTAAATCATGACAGAGCTCTCTAAAAACCTTGAAAGCATATTATGTATGTGTCACTTTGGCTCAGTTAGGAATAGTCTCACCTCTAAGCCAGAAGGCCATGGGTTCAAGTTCCATGCCCGCCCTTGGATTTAGCTGTCTCACAGTAATTTTATTACAGAAGACATTTTAAAATAGAACCATAGGGGAAGAAGATTGAAACTTTTGTATCTGTAATTGCACTGAGAGACATTCAGTCATTGGGACGATACGTTAAACCACTGCTCTTACAACCCAGCTTTGCTCAGCAAGCATAAACCCTCTATCCCTAATGTTGTGGCAGTTTTTTCTCTTCTTGACAAAACCAGTTCTAATCCTTGGGAGTGTGTGTGTGAGCTACTGTTCCCTGTCTGAAAAAAGTTTGCATTTTCATCGTGCTGCTGCAAGGACAGAGTTCCTTGATTGTACGTTGCTGTGCAAGAGCTGAAAAATGAGAGATGTCAAATGAGTCTTGATTTTTGCTGCTGACCAGTAACAGAAGGGGGGGGGGGGGGGGGGAAATCAGTCCTTTGAACTGAAAATGCCATAGGTCATTCAAAAAGTTAATTTGCAAAAATATCCAACTGAAGTGTGAAGTTAAGGGTGTTTGTGGCAACAATAAAGCCAGGTGATCTTAACTGCAAAGGTAAACTGTATTGTGTTTGCTTGGACCTTGGGGTAGCATGCTAATCACTGATGTCCTTTAACTTCCCTACAGAGAGGAGGTCAGAGTGACTGAAGATTTAAACTTTATAGGTTCATTTTGGTTTGTGCCAGCATGCATGTGGTCTTATAACATGAAATGTTTATGTTTGTTGCTTACAGACATGTGTATTAACTTAGCAGAATCTCACTGTCTCTTAAATACAATTTGCTTTTATTTTAGGGAGGGGAAAAACTAATCTTTCATTTTCTACTGTTTTTATAGAATATTTAGAATGGTTTTGGCATATTTATACAAAATGTCCTAAAGCAGTATCTAATTTCATTTGGTCCAGGATTATGTGCAGCATAGTTGCTCACAACTCATTTTTTCCCTGAAAATAATGTTACCCATTAATTTTCAATTTCTGTTCTTGTGGCATGAATCCAAAATTCTCCTGGATGGATGATTTTGTTTTGTATAGAAATTTTTTGTTTAGAAATCAGTAAAGCACTTGGGTTTTCAAATTCATCTTCTGATCTGTTTTGAGGCTTTTCTGCTATAGGAATGTTGAAGCTCAAACTTTTGCTTGCAAAGTTAGAGGAGGTCTTAAATGGAGAGTATGGATGGTGGTGACCTATTGGGGTAAGAATTCCTGTCAGAATTTGTAGACCACTGTCACTCTACCTGATGGAGGGCTTATGGAAAACTTATTAATGTGTATGAGAGCTTTGAGTTTTAGGATTTGAATTATCAAATGAAATGTTTTGACGAGAACTCTGGCCAAGATAGGTTTGGCATATGACTAACATCTGGGAAAGGTAGATTTATCTACATAAGATGCTGGTGGTTCTTACATGTCCACTTGCTAAATTAAATTAAGTACATTCCTGTTATTAATTTTTTTTCAGATAAGCAATTACTGGGAGTGCTGTAGAGACTATGAGAATTGGGGTAAGAGATGGGGACATAATCCATCTTGTCCTGGCAGGAATGTTGGCTCATTTAGTCACATCTGGGATGCGGGTGGGGTGGTCTGTGCAAGGCTTGACTTTGTAATGGTCTGTCAAAAATCAGGGTAAAGGGTGGGCTAGCCAGCTCGCCTGCGAGGGGAAGTGTCCACAAGACAGATTTCTGTACTAAGAAGTGGTCCGTGCTGGGAGAAAAAGATTGAGAATCCTTTCTGTAGAGCCTGGCTTAGCTGTATTGACTGAATGTGAGGCAAAGGGGAAAGGAAATGGTGCCGCTCTGGAGTACAGTGATCCAACTGTGTGAAATCAGTGTGGGTGCTATTAAAATGCCATCTTCCTCTCCCTTCCCCTTTCCTTCCTCCCTCCCTCCCCCTCTGCTGTCAGCCTGGCTGAGGAAAAGTCAAATAACGTACGACTGTGTTCCTTGGCATCACAACTGCAATTTCCCTTTAGGGGCTTCAAACTTGAGAATGGGAGGTTTTAAATCTTGCTGATTCGTGCTGTTCCAGCAAGCATATGTGTGAGGAGAAAGAACAATGCCAGTTCGAAACAGAAATCACAAATGAGAAATCATTGCTGCTAAATCAGGTGTTGCAGAGGCCAGTGGAAAAATCAGACACTAAGAAAAGTAGGAAATTACTTTGTTTAGAGCTGGGAAGGTTAATGAGAATGAATTAGAAAGTGCTCTCTGTGTATTCAGCCCCTAAGGATTTGAGCAAAGTTAGAGGGATTTATTTACTGATTATCCAGACTATACAACTGGCAATAAGATTAAGTGAGGAATTTTGGAACATGCTGACATTTCTTATTTGCATCATTTACTATGGAGATCATTTGTCGGTACTGCACTGAGTTTGTGGTGAACCAGGGCTTAGTCTGGCCCAGCAGAGACGGATCTGGTACTTCTCATGGCTTGAGGGATGTGGGGGTGAAAACAGTTTAACGTCCTCTTTTGCGTCTCGGAGAGGAAACATCAAGTTTGTCTAGGTGCTTATCAGAGGAGAATTTCAGAATATTTTCCTAGACATCATTAATTATGGAAAAGAGTGCAGTTATAGGTGACACATTGCATTAGATCAACTAAAAATAGAAGACAAGGCTGTAATTTATAGAGCCCCTGCATTGGACGCTGTACAGAGCTCCCCCAATACAAGGCCTCCGCCAAGTCCGTCCCTCCCAGCATACACACAGATATGCACGCTGCCCTTCTCCTCCTGTATTCAAATTTCTTTAAACCAGGCTGATAAATACTGAGAAGTTACCATCTGGGCTGGAAGAAATGAAGGGGGACCATGGAATTAGGAGTTCAGTACAGGATCCAGGAAAAACAGAATTGTGATTTTTATTCTTATTCTGGGTGCCTGCTTCTAAAATGATCATATTTTGTGAAAAACATGCAGCTCCTGTATTATACACATAAACACATGAAGTCATAAACTATGCTTTAAATGTGTCATCTTGGACAATGTGTTTTCCAAGATTTGCCTTCACTAACCCACTGTCCATGCACTGAGCATGCACGTGCCCCATTTTAATCTCCTAAAGTAAGACAATTCCTTGTCCTTAAAGGAGTCCTTCAGCCATCTCAGCACTGTTGCTGGAATAAGGAAAATTTTGTTAGTGACCTTCTCTTGCATGGTTACTGCTAAGTAAAAGTCCTCAATAGTGATCAGTTCTGCCAACATTTCTTCTAAGAATGATTTTGATAAGGAAGTAAGTAGCAGAGATAAAAGGCAAGGTGTTATTTCAGTCTTCGTGATGACTCCTAATACTTCCCTAATCAGCATCATGTGTGACTAATTGTCCTGCTTTCTATTTTCATCATCTTTGGTAGAAGCTTCAAGACTTCTAGTTGTTTTCCTTCTTAGGGCAACCGCATACCACGGCCAGTTGCTTTAATCCTTTAATCTTCAGATGTCCAGTTGATGCCTCCAACCATTGATTACCTCTTTTTCACAGAAATGATCCTGTTCCTTTCACAATTAATGTCCACTGCTGGATCAGGCTGTTGTCTCTGGGAATGGTTTCACGCAATTGGTAACAAGTGCACAATCAATTTCAGCCAGAACATCATCTGGGCTAATCATCGCACTTCAAGTCTTCATCATCATGACTTGAATTCCAGGGTAACTCACCGCTATTTGAGACTTCCCAATATCCATTGACCTCCTTCTACACTGAAATAATGGCAAATATCATGCCAATAGCATCTCACATCCTAGATTTCTTTTTCTAATGTTCTCTTATAAATATGGGGCACTTCATGTGTTGTTATGACAAGGAAATTCTTTGACTGAAAAGTGTGCAAATTCCAAAGTAGTATTTGTTTTATAAACAAAGGTACTGTTTTCCTTATGCCAGCCTCTTTCTGCTTTTGCTTGTCCAGCAGTCTGTTCTGAAAGGCATGAAGCAGCTGTTGGCCCCGAATCAAAACTTGCAGCACAGGGAGGGTTATGTAAAAGTCCTTTGTGCGAGAGATGTACATGGCAGCAAATGGTGAAATTGGAGTACAGATTCTTTGAGGGGAGATGACTATCCATGGCAGTGTTTTATTTTTTAATTGATTTTTGCACAGAACAAAAAGAAAAGTAGAAAATATTGGGGTTTTTTTTTTATGTTTTCAGAAACACTTTTCCTGTTGCAGTGTTGTGGGCTCGTAATTTCATGCTGCTTTGCACCCAGTATGACCCACTGGATGAAAGGGCTGCAAGAAGTTGTCTAGTTTTCATCCTGCCTCAAGGCAGGATCTCTTTACCTAGTCCATTTATGAGGGATGTTTGTCTAATATTTGGAGGAGATTCTGCAACTCTCCTAGTCCATCTATTTCTGTGCTTCACTGCTCTTACCATGTAACACTTTCCAAATATGTTTGACATCTTTTCCTATCTGCAAAGACACTCATCTCTTCCCTTCCAGAGGTGGTTTCTTCTGAACTCTCAAAATATGCCATAAATTTCTGGTAGTGTGATAACCAGAATTGGATGCACAATTCTTGTACTGATTTCATAATAGCAAGACACTGTTGACTAATACTCTGTTTATATTGCACTGTAGACACAGTTCCTTTTCTGCTGAACTGCTCCTTAACTGGCCATTCTCATGCTGTATGTTTATAACTGATTTATTCCTGCCCAAGTCAAATATTTTCTATTCATAATGAATTTCATCTAGATTTTTAAACTGTTTCTCCAGATCATTGTGAACTCTGGTTCTGTCATCTAACATATTCACATCCCCTTCCAGTTTCTTCTCATCTGCAAATGTAATAAGCACAGGCTAAAATCCACCATCCTGAGAATTAAGGCATTAATAATAAATACAGCCCATATGAAAGTTCCCTTGATAGAGTTTTCCAGTTTGACAGTGAGCCATTGACAGCTTTTCTATGGAAATGAGCATCCAACCAGTAACAGCGGGGAGAGCGCGCTTCCATTAATGAAAATATCACTTGAGATTGTGTCAACAAGCTTTACTGAAGTCTGAAATATGTGGCATCTAATGTTAGTACCTTACCCATAAGATCTGAATCCTTGCTCTAAAAGGAGATTGGATTGATTTGACGTGATTAGTTGTCAACCTGTTAAGAACTATAAGACAAAAGTAACTCCAAATGTGTTGGAGTGCTGGTAATACATCATTCCTTTCTGTCTCGTTGTTCCAAATCAGCTTCTTGATTGAAGAGGGCAGGGAGAGAGCCTAACGTAGGTTTTGAATGTTTGCAATCATAAAAGCTATGTAAATATCTGGGGAGCAGCATGTGGATTCAGCAGAAGGTTTTAGCTAATAGTCTGTGCTATACAATGTCTGTAACCACAAAGAAGAATCTAAGTAGGTGATTGGTTAAACTAATCCAGAGAGTTAAATACTTCTGAATCAAATTGAGCTAGGCTATATCTTTCTTCTGTGTGGGTATGAAGTGAGAGAGAACGTGTGTGCAAGGGAAAGCCGGATCATAACCTCTGCTTAGAGCCGTTCAAGGCTGCTACTGAAAGTATAGTAGCTGAAAGGGGCAGCCCGTGGGTGGCTCAGTAAAGACGACAGCAGTACAAAGTCAAGAGATGCTGAAAGCATGGAAGAGAGTGGCAAAGTCACCCTCTGAGGGAAAAGGACAGCTTCCAAGCTACCCGGGAAATGTTCTTTTTCTGCTGCTTGCTTTGTTGTAAATACACAAAAGTAATGTATTGTCATTTACTTGTGGTTCCTTCCAGTAAGAAAACCTCGCTGTGTGAAGCCATCATGTGGTTTCAGCAGTTCCCTGGCAAAAAGCACGCTATGTACAGCTGAGAGTATGTTAGCTAAATTATATATACAGCATCAAACTGCAATGAAGAGAGAGTATCAAGAATCAGTTGTAAAGATTTAGGAAAAAGCAGGGGGTTTTAGGACAACTGCAACGTCTGAGTGTTGGTGCATTAAAGAAAAACTTTACTTGGACAGGAATAGATAAAATAGATTATATATTCAGCAGCTGTGAATTAAAATATAAATACAGTCTGGAGGGAATAATTCATTTTCAGGTGGTGGTTGTTGTTATGAACTTGCATCTGAAAATGAAAGACACGAAAGCAGCTTTTAAATTATTGGTTTCTCGCTGCAGCCATGGACTTATTTCTTAGCATACAGAGCATTGCTCTGCTGCTGCTTTGACTTTTACCCTTTCATCAGTCACCTTCCAGTCTGCTTCCTCTCAGTCATTTTTAATAGAATGCCTTTTTGATTAGAGAAAATTGGTTGATACATTGATCTAATGAAAATGCTAGACGAATGCTCCTTCTTGGAACTGACATCAGGAATGTTATACAAGACATTCTTAAATATGCTGGCAGCTGCCCTGAATGTAATGAAATCATGGAAATTAGAAGTATTGCACTCTCTGTGTGGCCAGCTCAGGACTGTTTTCAGTATTTTACCCAATTTTGCTGTGACTTTCAAAAGGAATCACTTTTCCTAAATTTTTCTTGGGACATTCATCAACATGCTTATAATTCCCACAATCAGGAAAATTATCCTGATATTCTGAGATACTGCCCTTGCTTTTTTTTTTGTTTGCACACAATTCCTTATGCAATCCCTTTGTACCATGCTAAATCATTCCTCGTACAGCAGAGAGTCTGCAGTCTTCAGAAGACCTATAACTTTTCTAGTAGAAATGCATGTGTAGGGTGAAATTCCATTCCCACTGCAGCCAGCAGTAAAATTCCCACAAACTTAAGTGGTTTGGATTTCACATGCATTTTTAGTCTTCTCTTGTATGACACTTTAATTAATCCGTACTACATTCTTAGTACAGAAGCTATCTGAATGCGGGAGAAGTAGAACAGTGGCGATGATGCATGCTTTGTGTTTCACTAGCACCTCTCCATGTAGGGATCACAAAGCAGCTTATGAAAGACAGGTGAGACCTGCTGCAGAGCATAAGGAATAGATATTATTTTCATTCTTCTAAAGTGCAGAGAAGGTAGAAGGGAAGGACCTTATCTCTGTGGCAATATGTATGGAAGCACTATCCTCGCTTCCATGTTACCTTCCCTTCATCCGTGTTTTCTTCACCTATCGCTTCTCTGTAGCTTTGGTGTATTTTCATCAGATATTCTGAATTTGAGTTTTCCAAGATTAATCTAATTTTCTTTACCTAGTTTTTAGCACTCCAGATTCTTCCACAGCTTCTTTGTTGGAGGCTTACAAAAGTTTCTACAGTAATTGCAGTTGTGTTTGAAGTAATAATATTCCGTTCCTGTCAACAATTAATAGCAGTATTAAGCAAAAGTCAACTGAACAAAAACTTAGACCAAATTCATATGCTGTCGCTTAACACTTGCTATTGGAACTAGCAAGTTCTGGCTTGAGGATGAGGAGCACTGAAAGAGGACTGTGGCTGCCTTGGCTGTTGGGGAAGGAGGTGCAGAAACCTGTTCCCACCTTTTTTGTTCTCCTTTTCTGTTCAGCGTGAATGTTCTGTTCAACAGCCGTCAGAGAGATGTGAGGGTCTTCTTACGTATTCTGGTTTGGGTTTATTCATTGCAGCAGACTTGCAAGAGGCTTTCTAGAACACACGGAGTGGCAGGGACCTGGGCTGAGGGGTGGCTTGCACCAAAGCTAGAGTCATCAGGATGCTCAGTGAGAAAACCAGCCGTTTTCAAAGGATGACATGGAGATGAAACAGGGCGTCTACATCACTTCTGTCTGTACCAGGCAGCTTCACTCTCAGCTGCTGCTGTTGGCATGACACAGAGATGGCTTACAAAAGAAAGCCTGATAACGCTCGTAGGTCTACTGTACAGCGTAGAAATCTGTCAGAAGCAGATTTCCATGTGCATGATGCGATGCAAACAAGATGGTTTCTGGCATGAAAACCCTTCAGTTGAAACATCAAATCGTTAAGAATGCTATGGCCAGAAGCTTTTGTAATAAATTACTGTAAACTCATGAAAGATTGATCTTTTTTGATTTCAGAGAAAATAAAGCAACAGTATGAAGTCAGCTCTATTACAGTTTCAAACGAGAGACAGGCTCCTGAAGTATTATCCACTTTCTGTAAATATCACCTATGAGCCTGTATATAAAAGGTTAAATGTTTGCAGACTATTACCCTTTGCCTTAAAGATCAGAGACAAATTACTATTTTTACTTTACATTCTCTTGATGAGGATAATGATAAACATCTGTCACTTTGCTGCTTAGCCAGCTAAGAATCTTACTGCAATCTGTAATTTAAACAGTGAAGGAAAAAAAGAAAAGAAAAAAAAAATACATGGACAAACTGCACTTTATATAGACAGCAAAGAAGAAAAGAAAGAGAATAGTATTAAGTCAAATGCAGAGGAGCTGGGCAGGAGGCACTTTCGGTCTGCAGTTACTTGGCTAAAATCTGTGGATATATGATAGATGTATGATTTTCCATTTATTTGGTATTTTACAGGTAAAATTACAGTTAGTTTCTTTTCAGGCATGGAGGCTAAGAAAAATACTCAATCTGCGTGCTGTGACTTTTTGGCACATGCAGTTTATTAACAGAATTATTAAGGTTTATAGGGTAGTGTGTCTACTGGTGTTACAGAATTGAAAACACTATTTTCATGAAGGGCTCTTTCAGTGTCCTGCACAGTCCCAAGATTTTTAGGTAACTAATTATTTTTCAAGTCTATAGATTAGCTGGTTTTCCAGTAATTCATCTGTAATTGAAAACAATCTGAACTTTTGAAACTTTCTACAAACATTTAGTTTTGTTTCTAAATGGTACATTGGATCTTATTTCTTAACAAAACTGTAACTTAACAACCGTCGCCATTTCATTTAGACTGGACTGACCAAATCATAGTTTACAAGGACTAGATACAAAGTGATCTACCTGCCAACGCTGCATGAGCAGAAGCAGACCCTGCATTAGGAGATGAAACTCTGATCTCGTTTTGGCCCAGCAAGAATGGATTTCACGCAGGGAGAAGACCCTTTGGGGACATGTTTGCATATCTAATGCTCTTTTGCTAATGGGTTAGCTACTGATTTTCACTGCTCCGGGAATCTGTAAAGCACTAGTGATGTGTGAATTTTAGCTAAATGCTATATTGTAAATGGAGTTGTGCTGGCAGGAGTCTGGCTGGTATATAACTGGTTTGTGTTATTGGGTTATTCACTTTTTGCAAGTACTTTTCTGTTTCTGTATGTTATGCTTCTAGATACCAACAGAACAGGTTTGGATTTTATGGTCCATGCTAATATGGCTTTGGTGGTAATTTTCAGGGAGAAGTATTATATGTCAGAGTTTGGGGAAAGAACATTTTTCTTTGTACTTTTCAGGTTGAAATTTCATTCTTTTGGCATCTTTGAGCCTCAGAAAGCAGTTTGATTTTCGCCAAAAGGCTACTATTCTTTTTTTAGGTTTTCTTATATTTATACAGGCCAGACCAAAGGAAAGTACATACCTCTTAGCTTCCAGTTAAAGTTCCTGGTATTTTCTTTAATTAGGTCAGCTGTTTACATACAAAGAAGTTTTTTTTCTGTCCAATGAAAAAGAGACCTCTAATATATAATCCAGCCTATGTTATGCTGAGCCTTGAGCACTGGAACCAATGATGCTTTTGGTGTTATCCTTCGTAAATCCTTTGTTTACATAGGTGCTATTCACATATAACAAGTTTGAAGCTGAAGTGTGGAATTTGTCACAACTGAGTCAGTCTTAAATAACAAGGATGTTTTTTACCCATAGGAGGGTAAAATTAAGATGTTCTTTCTTGCATGGGTCAAGCTGACTGAATCTGAATGGTTAAAGATTTGATAATAAGTGTTGCAGTAAGTGATCTGAGATAATTTATTGGGGTTTCATTTACCACCACATGTCTTTGTCTGAAAACTTTCTTTAATACAAAATTACAAATTTGTGTGGAAATATATAATGTACTTTGTGAAAAAGTTCTTGCATCTCATACTGCATTAACCTCTAAAGGTCCAGATTTCATGACATTAAACACTAATGTTATACAGGCCAGTAGTTCATATTTTAACCTCCAGACGTTGTATGAGTTACGTTGCAGGATTACTACAGTGTAAGTCCCGTTTTTTTCCCCAATATATTTCCAGTTTACTGCAGTCTGAAAGACTTGACTTTTTTTTTTTTTGTGCAGACTGAAAACGATGAGAATGGCCAAGCAGACAATTTTTCAATGGACCCCCAGCTGGAGAGACAGGTGGAGACAATTCGAAATCTTGTCGACTCCTACATGTCTATTATCAACAAATGTATCCGAGATTTGATACCAAAAACAATCATGCATCTTATGATCAATAATGTAAGTAACAGCCAGGGTTCTAAATTATTTTAACATCTGTCAGATCTCTTGCACTTATACAAACATGCCTCTTGAATATGGCAGCAACAACAGCAGGTACTGAAGAGAAGAACACGCTCCCCTAAATGGCACACTCTTAGACAAAATATTTCAATCTTCTGTAGTAGCAGGAAGTTCTGCAGCCTTCTGAAAGGCCGGCACACTGCCTTGAGTGCTTACTCCAAAACGCTAAAGATTGAATTAATTTACATCTTAATCAGAAAATAAGTTATTATTGAAAGGTAAATCAAGGATTTTTTTTTTCTTTCTTTTGATATAACAGGCAGAGGGAGTTGGGAGCTCCATCTAGGCGGTCTGTGAGAGTAGCAGAGCAGAGCTGTACTTCTTTGATTTTTAATCTGTACCCCTTTGCCATGGTTTCTTAAAGCAGTTCTTATTTTATGTGGGTTTCTTTATACTTTCAGGTTACCATTTTCAAGGAATAAATCTAGAAGCCTTGGACATTGTTGTTTAGATAAGCAGATGTGGTTGGTTGATTTATTGTATGTGTCTGTCTGAGGACCTGAAGATTATTTGGTTAAAGAAATGGCTTTGAGATACCATTGTTTTTCCACTGCATTAGGATCTCAGCCTTCACCTCCTGGCAGAGTTCTGAATGGACCTTGTTGAAAGCTAAGCTGAATATTAGTGTCACTGCTGCCATATAAATTAATAATGGAGTGCACAGCTCCTGTTAGTTATGGGTAGCACCTTTTCTGTTAGGTCATCAAACCAATCAGTTTTTACAAATATAATATGCTATAAAGCAAATCTGGTTAGAAAGTCGCATTTACTTTTGACTCAGTCATCTCTAGCCTTAGTCTGATGGATTTCATTAGCCCTGTGGAATTTGTGTTGCACTTAAGAGTTAGGTGGTTGGACAGGAAATTTCAGTGGGATTTCCTGGTACATATAATACAATCACAATTTTTGAACGAGACAAAAGTTAATACTTCTTTAGGTTTAGGGGAGTCAGGCTCCAAATACTGCTCTAATGGCTGAATTTTTATAAAAGAGCATGGGAACAATGGAACTGCCCTTTTTTTTTTTCCTGAAATCAGCCATGCTCTCGAATTTACAGGGCGAGCATGTTCCCTCTGCTCTTTCCAGATCACAGCTAGCAACTTGCTCCTTTGACTTAGCACAACTTCAGTGCCTTTTGAAAGGGCTGGGTTTTAGCTCTCATTTCATAAACTGCAGAGTTCGGTGAGCAGTTCCTTTTGAAAGTTTACATTCAATTTTCTGCCACTCACCTCCTCATATGGAATAGTTTAAGGGTCTCTGAAGTGCATGCTTTACTTAGAAGTAGAATACTATAAGATTTTATACTTCTGATCTCATCAGCTGTTACATGGGTAAAGTCTGCCATGCTGGCTGACCATAGCACACAGAAACAACCTACTTAGAACACTGTCTACCTTTCAGTTGACTTCATAGTCCATAGCTGTGTTTGGGCTTGCTAGTGAGGTAAGACCTCCACCTCAATCCTAGAATTTAAATTTGTGGCAAAGAATCAAAACGTTTTAAAGGACTGTGAAGAGCGAGACTAAAAACGTTAGCACGCTTGTTTCTGTGCAGCATAGGCAGTAAAATATCATCTTAAAAACAATAGCTAAAATATCGATTGAAAAAAATCAGTGCTATTAAAGAGAGAAAGAAATGCTTGAATTAAGACTGCTGAGCCATGCCAAAAGGTTGTGCAAAGACCTGAAAAGCAGTGAAGCTGTGATGGAAGGTGGGTCCTGTTAAGTGTTGTGTGTGTGTGTGTTCCTTGGAGTCTTTGGAAGTCCAACCTATCCACCAGGAGTTAAGTGAAAACACCCTCCCTCCCCCTTAATGACCATATTCCATACTTTCTGCTGCCCCATCATGTTGCCTCCAAAACTCTGGAAACAAATAGATCCCAAGGAGTTTGTTTCCATGACAATTGTAACCTCCCAAGTCCTCCTAGAACTTCCTTTCCACTTTGTGGGCCTGTAAATGAGCACTTAGAATTCAAGGGAAGTATCAGATTCAAACTCAGTGTACAGAAAATAATTAGGTGCTGTCCCTAAGCATATTTTGAGGCCTAAGCGTAGATTGTTATATTCCAAATGCATCCCTTACTCTTCCCTTAGGGTGGATGTTGATTACCTTAAAAGAAAATACGTTTACCACACAGAACTGCATTGAGTTACCATTAGCAATTCAAACACGCACAAACAAAACACACATTTCGGAATTTGTATTTCATGGTGCCTAGGTATCACAGATTATACAAGAGGGGTGGTTTTACAGTAGACAGTGTATACTCCATGAGCAGTGCTGTTATTAATCTCAGGTGAGTAGAAAAACTCCAAAGTACTTGTTTCTACCAAACTTAAGGTTAAGGAATGGATTGTGTTTGCGTTTGAGTGATGTATGTTGTAGTCTGCCCACTGATGAAGTTGCAAGTACATCTTACCCCACTGCAGAGTGACAGGGCAGGCTTTGTGGCATTGGCGTTTTGGATGCTTGCTATGGTTCAGCTTTGACTGCAGGTCTGATGTCTGTGAAGGAAAATGTTTTAAACCATTCCTGAGAGTCTTTCTGTTTTCTAGAAAGAAGCAAAGGTGTGTTGCTTTCCCTTCCTTTTCCAAGCTGGAGAAAGTGGCTATTGTGGAAGATCTTCCTCTGTCTAGTACAGTGCAATCTGATGGCAGAAGGCCGGAGGTTGATCCAAGAACTGTCCTTAATGCAACAGTCTTCCTCTTTCAGAAGAGTTCAGAGTTGCTTGAGTCTCCTGCTAGTGGCAGACAGGAATCTCTCATGATAATTGTCACAGGCTGATTTTTTCAAACAGATATCTGTGGTTTAACAATGCCTTTACAATCAGCTCTGGCCTTAATCTAATTTTAGGATGATGATGACTTCTTTTTTTGAAGTGATGCCATTAAAATGCTCATTTCATCAAGTAGAATGTGATGCTGTTTAACTATGATATCTGTTTTTAATGTGGAGTTTTTGGCAATCATGAGGAAAGTAGTGTACTCTGGCTCTTGATCAGTACCATCTACTGGAAAACAGCATGAGACTCATGGAAAGTTTTTGCAGGCTTTGCTAAGAATTTGTGCATCTCCTGTTGTACGTGAATGGGAAATGACAGCCAAACCCAGGCAATATGGTTTTGTTTCCCTGTAGGGTCTATCCTGGTCTTCTTTTCATTGCTAGGTGACCATAAAGGGTCTCAATCCCCTGCAATTTGACTGCTTTCACTGACCTTGTCTGAACAGAAACATTGCCTTAGTCTGTCAGGATTTAAGTCAATGTTGCTGAACTAGCACAAACCCATGTGCAAACAGAGCTCAGATTTACGTAATCAGAATTTTGGGAATGTATTATTGTTGGTATTTCCAACTCAAAAAAGCTTTATAGAGTAAAAAGCCAGGTGACAAATAGATCAGAACAGCAACAGAAGTCTCAGATGCAAGGATTTAGTAGGTCAGCTGTTGGTCTATTTACCACAGTCTTATTTAATCAGAGTACCTCTAGCTTTTTATCTCTCTTAATGTGGCCCAGGTTTCCATAACCAGGGCAGGCATAGCAGGAAATCAATGTAGTAAATTAGATTACTCGGAGACTTCTCCCTTCAGTTTGAATGCATGTGGATGGGATATTTAGAATCTGACTAAGCTGTTGGAGATCAAAGACACCATCTACAGTAGGGTAAATTGTTGCTAAGAAAATAATTGACAGAGATGTTATAAAGCCTGAAAATTCCCATTCCTGGGCAAATTTAATATCATTTAACTCTTAGCCATTTAGAATTGGACCAAAATGCCAGCTCACTCCTGGGAGC
Source organism: Strix aluco (assembly GCF_031877795.1). Classification (NCBI taxonomy): domain Eukaryota; kingdom Metazoa; phylum Chordata; class Aves; order Strigiformes; family Strigidae; genus Strix; species Strix aluco. Next base: position 28,629,212 of record NC_133938.1, on the reverse strand, counting down.
TGTTGGGAAGCCTGTTTGAAATGAACTGTAAACATAGGTGTCACCTTAGAGCTGTAGATCAGTGCTAACTCCAGCCGTGTCCAGTGTTTCAAAGGCAGACCAAAAAAAAGGCCACAGAGCATTGTGGAGTGACTGCACAAAACCATCTTATCTTCACATGTGAATCGTTGTCTCAGAATGTGGCTTCGTAATTGAACTAAGCCCATCTACGTGCAGGCAGCTGCTAAAAGGTCCAGTCCATCCTTTTCCAGCTGCTCTACCCAGCTGCACATGCCAGCCTTTCCTTGGGCCACAGCTAGACCTCATGCTGCTGCACCATTAGCTCAATCAGAGTTCGGCATTTTTTAGTCCTTGATCTGACCTAATGAAAACTGCATGACCAGTAGAATTGATGTAAGGTAGCAGGAGAAAGCAATTAAATTGAGATATGTCTGTCTCCTGGTTCCATGGATCTCACACCATATTTATTCAGTGTTATATTTTCAATAGGGTGGGGGGTTTTTTGTTTATTTGTTTGGTGGTTTGTTGTTTGTTTGGTTGGTTTTTTTTGTCTGATGAAATAGGTAAAAGAATTTATCAACGCAGAGCTCCTGGCTCACTTGTATTCTTCTGAGGACCAAAACACTCTAATGGAGGAGTCGGCTGAACAGGCACAGAGGCGAGATGAAATGCTCCGCATGTACCAAGCCCTAAAGGAAGCCCTAGCAATCATTGGTGATATTAGCACCAGCACTGTCTCAACCCCTGCACCCCCTCCTGTAGATGACTCTTGGCTTCAGCAGGCCCGCAGGTAACGATCCTCAAATCTGTATGGCAATGAAATTTGTAAGGGAAATCAAAACAATTTTCTACGTATACATATTCTAAGGGTATGTATGTGAACACCAGATGGGATATTTGCCTTGTAGAGTACCATCCAGTGGATTTATAGCTTGTCTGATGCTTCAGATAGCAGCTGCTTCTGTCACCTCGATTGTGCATTCACAAGGCCTCTTATAGCAAACTGTTGTAATAATTCAGCATCTCAGGCTCCACGTCCTAGAAAATCCACTTAACAGAACATTATTAGAACTGTAATATTAAAATCCCTTACATTTACCTCTTTGCGTGTATGTTTATTTCCAACTATGGTAAGTCTGTGGGAAGGGTAAGTGTGAGACTTAAATATATGTGATGCTCTGACACTGACAGCAAAGGAAAATGCCAAGAAAAAATAATTGTCATAGGCATAAAAAATGGTTTAATTTCTGTTTAAAAATAATAAAATGCAATAATTTTTTAAAAAAACCAAACTCCCATGCCCAACCTTACTGAACTTCTTAAATCTCTGATATTTCATTAGATCACCTCCTCCAAGCCCCTCAACTCAGAGAAGGCCTACATTAAACAATCCCCCAACCAGACCTTTATCTGGCCGAGGACCTGCTCCTGCAATCCCATCTCCAGGCCCTCAGTCAGGGGCTCCCCCGGTCCCGTTCCGCCCAGGACCACTGCCTCCATTTCCAAGTGGTGGTGAAGCCCTTGGAGGACCTCCCCAGGTTCCCTCTCGGCCAACCCGGGCTCCTCCCAGCGTCCCAAGGTAAGACGTCTAATCTTCCTGGTGTTGGGGCATGGTTCTCTCCCTCTAGCATAACAGACAGATTCTGCACTGTGTCGGAAAGTTGAGCACCATTGTTGAGTAAGTCTTGTAACAAAGCAAAATTGGGCATTCCTTGCAGAGAGTCAAAGGCGTTTTGAGGAGCCAGTTTTTAGCACAAATGTGACTTTTTGGAAAGATAGGAAGTTTTTTCATGAAGAAAAAAATTCCAGTCAGTTTGAAGACACTATATTTTCTTACACTCAGAGCCCCTGTTCTGGTTGTGTTGTACCCACATAGGGGTTCACAGAGGGAGAAGTCATCTACCCCTCCACTAGAAGAGGGGCAGGGGTGCAACTCCTCACTTCTACCATTTGGAGTCCTCACCTGAGGAAATAATGGCTCTTCTGGGAGAGAGCAGGAACAATCCTTGCAGAAGCAGTGGAACAAACTGATAGGAGTCTGATTTTTATTTCACAAGGCAAGTAATTTACAGCCACTTGAAAACAATTCATAGTTGTCTAACAGTGTAGGTCATATGGTACAAAACAATTAGTTAAGGAACATGATTTTCATGACCACATTGTTTCCTTTCCTTCCCAGGGCTTTGCATTTATCAGTACTTTTTAAAGTAACTTTGCATATTTTATAATTTTGTGTGGCATTAACTGCTTTTTTATATAAGTTATATGAATAAAATGTCCTTAGTATTTATTTTCACAATGACATAATACACGTAATCACTCATATATGTATATATGAAAGTTTCTGATTCCAAGGGCTTCAGTAACTTCCTAAATTATGACAGGCGTGGGCAGATTAGGCAATGTTGGAACAAAGAGGTTTCTCCATTTTTAATAAATTAACTGTTACATTAAAATTAGTCACAGTTAGCAAAAAAATGCCAGTTAAATAGAAACAAAAAGAAAATATGCACATTTTCAATTTTAGAAATGGTAATTGCAAAGAGAATCTTTGGAGAAGAATTTTCTTTTAAATATGTGAGATCTGTTGTAGTTGTCAGTAACTTAAATTTGAGCTGTTTCTAACATAATTACCCCTATAATATGAAGAATAAATAAATGAGGTATATCAAAGGAATTAAGTATTTTTACATATTTGCTGTGAAATGGCATTGTTGCATCAGTGCCCGACCCTGAAATGCACTCTTTCATCTTAGTGGATGTCCCACAGCTCGCAGTAGGACCACTGGGGAGAAACCTAGAATTGCCTTTCTGGGTACTAAACCTTGCGCTGAAAGGGAAGAAGTCCAAGCAGCATCCCCTCACTGGGAGAGCCAGGAACTGAGCTGAAGGGCACTGGCCCCAGTGTTTTCCCTGTGCCGTCAGAGGATAAATCATGTTCTAGATACAGCAGTGAGGTCCGGCGTTTTGTCAGTTGTACTACTGGAGAGAACCATAGCTCCCTGGCATCTCTCACCTTGCCTTGCCAACGAGCATGTCTCCTTTGTCCTGCCTGGCTGTGATTTTGCATGAACATTGCTTTCCTGAGGTGGCTTGCCAAGAGCATGTCTGATGATAATCTTTTTGATGCTAAAGTGATAGGTGGGATAGAGACCAGAAAGGAATTTTCTAGTGCACTAAAGACACTCGGGTAAGCAGCCTGCGAACAACTCAATTCACGACTGCCACTGGTGGCATGCAAAGCAGTGGCTGATAAAGGAGGTCAGTGTTTTTAAAATGCTGTAGCTGGATATATAATTGAATGTACAACTGCCTGACATTTTTGTGGAAAAAATATCTGCAATACACATCTTCTGGACTGGATCCTAGATGTCTTTTATAGAGCTATGAAAGCCTCAGACATAAAAAAAATCTCAGCTGCTTAAGAATGAAGGAAGGGTTTGCCATTGTGTTGAAACTTCAGGTTTCTCCTGCTGACTAAACTCTGAGAGAGGAAATCCCAGGGAAGGGGCTGCAGGGGAAATCACCTGAGGGGGACAGTGTGGCCGGCTCCTGGGCCTATTAAACTTTTCTTTTGAGCCCTGGAATTTCTGCTACGCTTGGTCTGGTTTTAATAACAGCCTTTGCAGGATCATAGGAAATTGACTCAGAAAATGGGTCTGAGATATTAAAAGGGAAAAAAAAATAAAATAGTTTTGAGGAAGAGTTCTTGTGGAAACTTGAGCTTTCTCTGTGACTTATTTTTGAACTGGGGCTCTGTTCTGACTGCTCTACCACCATTTTCTGCAATGATTCCTTGAAGTGTCAGGATCTCTCCTATCTAGGGAAATAGATTAGCTTCCTGAGAAGAAAGTTGTACTTTTTAAAGTCCTTCTAGCTTTCCAAAGGAGATTTTTGTTGCAGCCCCCGCCACTGTCACATGGAGCTGAAAATCCTGATATGCTGCAGAAATACAACCTATTTTCTCCTGTTTTGCCTTAAGATAAAAAGACTGTTTCAGGGGTAAGACTTGGACCATCCTTTTCCAATGAGCAGCTGAGCACACGTTTGCTTTGGAGAATTGGCCACCTTATAGTGAGATACAAGCCTTGCCTTTAAAAAAATCCTTTTTCTCCTCAACTTTATTAGCATTTAATAAAAGGAATTGAACAGAAATGGTGAGCTCTCAGCATTTTCTCACTGTTCCTCACTTACTGTACAGGGAAAGGAAAAGGGTTAGGGGAGCAGGAAATAATTTTCTTCCTTGCTTCGCTCCGATTCTAAAGCTGTTTTGGGTTATGTGCTCTGAATATTTCTGTAAGGAAACAGAAACTATTTGCATGATACATGCCTCTTTTAATTAATCCCACTTGAGGTGGGTGGATCTCTCCCAGCAAAGCCTGTGAGTAAAGGCCCCTGGCTTTAAGGGCTTGATGCCAAAGCATATATGATTTGTGAAATATTCCCCACTGCCAGAATTTAGATTATTCCCCTTCTCTCTTAAAAGGCTACAGTAGTATTTTAAAAGAAAATGCAGCTGTGTGCTTGCTTTGGTAAGATGGCTTTAAGCAGGCATTAGAAGCCACTTTAGCTTACCATAATGTGTGTGTGCCTGCCTGTTTGGAAAGCCCGATCTTGACCAATTTTAGTTCTACTGTGGATGCTTTGATTTATGGCTTTTAAATGTCCTGAATGGGAATCTCAGCTTTGCCACAAGGAAAACAATTGGATTGGAAATGGTTTTCTCCTGGCAGCAGAGCACATGGTGTTAGTGAGGGTGGGAGGGTGCTCCCCTTTTCTCTCTGTGTCCTGGTCTGCAGTGCTACTGTGGATTCATGAAGGCTTTCCCAGCAAAGTACTGGAGATCATTACTCACTTTGCCATTAAAACATACGTGCCTCTGTGTGATGTGGAACCCTGGGCCCAGGTTAAACAGGGGTCTTGAAGGGCTGGACGCAGCTGCTCAAGCAGGCAAGGACTTAAATGCACTCAAGCACATCTGTGTCACCCTCGGGCGTGCTGGTGCTCAGTCCTTGGGGGCTGAGGGTGGTCTTTACATGTGAGACAAGCAGCAGAGAGAGAATTCATGTTATACTCTTCATGAACAGTCCCATACTTTCCTTACCACCTCTTTCAGCTGTCTCTGTACAATTTGCTTCAACCCACAGCCAGCCAGCATGGAAGAGGTGATGGCTGCTATGCAGCTACGTTTTATTATGCCACTGAGGCTAATTACATGACCTGTTATGTTTGTAACTAATCTATGTTGTAAGCCATCATTACGTATTTCTGCCAACCCGACACAAAAAAGTACTTATACTTGACAGTAATTACAGTTAGAAAATTCCAGACAAAGCCAGAAGCACTGCAGAAAGCATCACTGCCTGGCGCTTCCTGGTCCGCAGGCTCTGTACTCAGCTCTTTGATTGCCAGATATCGACCATTAAGTAAGTTTTCTGTAATGGATTTTTATGGATTAGAGTTCTTTGGAAAGTTTTAATGTAATGTCTAACCCTGTGCATTGAATGCTGAGGGGATCCCTTGCAAAAATTGCACGTGAGCTTCTGATTAAAATCTGTCATAGTGCATAGGCTTATAAGGCCAGAAGAGTTCTCCTGCCTTAGCCTGGGAGTCTTCTCTCTTCTGAAAGTTTGACCTTGCAGCCTTAAAAGCTTACTGTATTTTTAATGGAATAGAAATAATAATCAAGTAGCCATTGCTTCAAACTCTCCTGGCAGGATGAATAAGTGCCCACCTCAAAACATTTGCATGCTGAGTTCGATGATCTCAATCCGAACACCCAGGTAGAGGAGCACAGCTCCATCCAACAGTAGCATCCATTTGTCCTCTCTGAATCGATCTTCAGTGAAGGTTATATTCAAAAAGTATAATCAGCAGTGAGGAGTGTTTCATGCAAGCAAAGACACAAGAGTGTTATTTGGAGGGATTTCAAAATCCTGATGAATTTAAGGGGGGAAAGGAAGCCAAAGAATAACTAATTTAGGTCTGCATATATATACAGCTGGATGATGCAAAGCCAGAGTCCATCACGGGAGGGGATATTGCTCTTCCGTAGTCAGTATGTTTCCAACTCTGCCTGTCCAAGGACTGCAAAATCGCAAGACTTATGAGAATATCAGTTATTCTTTCTGTGATTTCTGCCCTGGGGGAAGACACCCCTGTGTAATTTGTTACCAGTCTAATTTACATTTTTGTTGAAATGCACACCCAGTAATGTGCTTCTTTTGCTGCTGGCTGCTCGAAGCAAGAGAGTCCATTTATTTTTCCTTATCTCCTAGAAAGGAGCTCTTTCACTTCCTCCACTGGCTCCTTTATCGCTATTTTGTTTTCCCTTTTTTCTGCCCTTCCCTTGCTGTCCCTTTCTTGACCATCCTGTTTGCTTCCTGTTTCACCTTCTCCCTTCACTTGGTTTCCTGCCCAGTACATTTGTCTCCCTTCTCCACATATTCCCTCCTTTCTTTCTTACAGTCTTGTCTTGGTTTCTTTCCAACTTATTCCTTCCCTGGCACCTTTGTAAATCTGTCTCCTGCTCTTGCATTTCTCTCGTCTTTTAAAGTTTTACAGACAGTTTTCAAACCATAAAACGCAATATCTGGCAATCTTTCTTAACAGCAGCCTGGTGTCAGTGGTTGAGACAACCATTAGAAACACTACTTAGGGTAGCCATTCTACCACGTGCAAAACCAGTTGAGGAATATTGGTCATCTTACCTGGGGTCATCTTGCAACTTCAGTCCTAACAGAAGCAATGAAAGAAGTAGCATTCTGAATGAGGATAAATATTGGAGGGATTGGTCAGAAAGCAGGTCACAGCAGGTTTTAAAAATATGTAAAGTATCACAATACAACAACTCTTGTGGTTTTATTGTAATTCTGGAATACTGATCTTATGAGAAATTTGGAACGGCATTTGCACAGAACTGATTCTTCAGCTGCCTGAACTGTAATACCATGGGGGATAAAGGAGGGTCTCCACTTCTGCTCTGGGAGCTTCACTGATGGCTTTCTTCTAGACTAGCAATAGGATTTTGTTCACTGCCTTCCTTCATATACCTCTCCTCTGGGCAACTATCCTGAAGATCAAGTAAAACAACATTCGTAGGATGTCAGACGTTGCAGCCTAGGTGCTATACCTGCTGCCACTGAGTCTAACTCTCGTCAGCATCTCCTTTCATCAAACCAGAGGCAGGCTCATATCTTCAGTGGTCTAGGAATTTTCTAATGGGCAATACACTATGACAGTTGAACAAATGTATCTGAAGAGTCACTTGTTCTACGTGGAGTTTAGGTTTGATCTTATTTGTTGTATCTCAGGTAGTTTTGATCATCTTTAGTATTGTTCCTGACCTACCAGCTCCTGCCTTGTTCAACAAAAAATTGTTTTTAAAACAAAGTGAACTGGGAGAGATACATTTGATTGGGACTGGTGCAAGTTACTTTCAAAGTTCAGCAAAGGATCAGGCTGGGAAATGGCTCTGCACTACTCTTAGTATAGACCAGTCCCATGTGATGGGGAAGGGTGAGTAAAAGTGATGAAAGATAAAGGAAGACAGAAAAAGAAGGAACCTGAAAAGAGTTGAAAGAAGTGATTCTGGAATAAAGATGATGATGTGAGTGCAGTCCTCAAACACAGTGGGGGTGTCAGCTGGTGAACTGAATGAGTAAGTAATTTATTCTGTTAGGTATTTTCAGCAAAAGCTTCTTTTTTTTTTCTTCCCTAGCCTTTTCTCTCTCAAGATACTGTTAGTAGAAGGAAGTGGCTTTTATTTTTAGCATCTCTCAACTTGAAAAAGGAAAGTAGAGTCAAACAATAGCAAATGTTGTTTGACGGAAACACAGGAACCTGAAGATGTGTTTTGTCCCCGGTAATTATTTAATCTCATAGCAGAGTAGTTTAATGACAGTTGCCCTGAAGGCTATGCAGAATTAGAGCAAGGGTGTTTAGCAGGAAATTTCTTGCCTTGTCTGAAAGAGTGGGCAGAATTTGAGTGCACTTCTAGCCTTCCTTATGCTAGAAGAGAAAACATATGACAGTAAATAGAGAGAAAGCAGTGATGATTTGAACTTCCTGAACCTGCAGGCATCTTGAGAGGCTCTCCTTGAAACTCTCCTGTCCCCTGCAAGCTGTATTGGATCATTAGTGAATGAGGGCACGCAATGGCTACATCAGGAACCGTGACACTGATAATCACATTAGTTGTCATCATGGACAAGAAGAGGTGCAACTCCAGCTGGAAGTGACAACCAGGATGTTTGCTCCCTTTCTTGCACCAAGGAAAGCAAAGAGGAAAGAGGCAAAAAGGCAGAGGAAGGTGAAAGATGAGTAGGAAGGAAGCACAGAGCAGGCAGAAGTAGATGTGGTGTTCAAAGAACAGGGTACATGATTCGCACTGATGCTGAACAGTACAGCTAAACACAGACCAGCACACAAGACTCGAGCTACTATGCAAAGAATAGATATTCCTCCTGCTGGTTTTGTGGCCCTTCATGTTCTGTGGACAGAGGAAGGTAGAGCAGCATTCATTCACTCAGCACTCCTAACTCTCTTCTTCCATGGGCAGTTTTGATCCTCTTGACCATCCTGACCTAAGGTTTCTGAAAGGTTGGGATAGTTGTCCACTAATGTGTTGCATGCTTGCTTACTTGGCATGTTGCCCGCTGAAGGGCAAACAAGAACACACAGTTTGTTAAGAATAATAGTCTTTCTTGGTCGCTCCATTGAATTAATTTTTTTGTTTATTCAAGCTAAGTTTTCCATATGACACATTAATTCCCTGAAATGACTAATTCGAAAAGGCAACACCCACATAAACATACAACCATATTTGTATGTGTGTGTGATAGATGTTAATTTAAGATGGTCATATGGAAAATGTAGCTTGAGTTGCAAATAATAAATTAATCTAGTGGAGCATCATATTTTGGACCTCTTTGCCTCTGAAGGATCTGTATGAAGTTAGTGGAACCTCGGTAACCCTAATGCTTTGTAACAGTGTTAGCATTTGAATTAATGGAGATGTGTATCACTGCAGTGTAGTGGTGGCTAGTGGAAGGACACATTCTTCCCATTCACTCTTACTTTTTTTGTTTCTTCCACTTAAATAGGTACTAGATAAAACAGCATAATCTAATAACTTTAACTTGCTTACACTTCACCAAAATTCTTCCACTGACAGGGTATTGTGCAGCTGGGTCATCTGAAATCGTGAGGTTCAGCTGTATGTGTAGCTGTGCAAGTATCTGGCGCTATAGTCGCATTTGTGGAGCCTGATACATACGTGTGCAGCTGGAGAGCTACTTCAGAACTGGTACACATCCTCAAACACTGTGCTGTGCATCTCAGAGCTTCTGTTCCTGACTTGCCCACTGATAGTAATCTTGTGGGCATGCTTACCAGAGACATTTCACGTTTGACAAAATGACATTTTTCAGTACAGAAACAAATCTGAGAAATTTTCACTCTCTTGGACCCCATTATGTTGGGGTTAGGGACCATCTCAGACAGGTATTCCCCAACTACTTTTTCCTTGCATCACCACTGAGTGCTGTTTCTCATTTCTTCCATAATCATCTCTTCCTGATTTTTTTCCGTGATTCCTGCTTTACTCCTCTTAATGCCATCACCCTTTTTCTGCTTTTCCCACTTTCTTACAACCTGTGTCAATAGTATCAAGTGCCTTTCCACCTCTTGGTTTTCCCACTTCCAATCAAGATCCTTTCTCCTGAGCTGATGTTCAGAAGACTCTGCAGTAGCCATGCTGCATCTGCTGTAGGCCAGAAAAAGTATGCATAGACTGTAGACTTAACTAATCAGGCCTACAAACCACGTCTTGCCTCTATTCTTCAACCATGATGGCTACAGTAGTTTCACTTCTGGTTTGGATTTTCTTCCAAATCTAGAGGCTGACGTAGGTCAAGAGGTACCATATAAAAGTTAGACAGGTTGGTATAAGAACTGGGAAAAGTAGAGGGTAAGCTGTGTGGGTCTGTCAGGCTCTTACTGCAACAGAGAAAACCATATAAAAAGAAAATCAGTCAAGGTATTAGAACTGTCCCAAGAAAAGCAAATTACTTAGTCTCTCTAAATAATCACCCAAATGAGAAATGATGTTTATTCCTCACCTGAAGTAAGTCACTCTTTTATCCTCTTATTTATGTGTATGCCTCACATCCAGATTTGCATTGTCACCTAAAATAAAATTTGCCTGCAGTCAGACTTAAGGCCACTTAGAGATTTTGTCTGAACATTTTCTCATTAAATTCTGCAATGACAAGGTCACATATCAGGGTACTCCAAGAGGGCTGCATTATAGGGAAGCCAAGATTATGGAAAAGGGAGAGAATAACGTATTTTTGTTTACAATTTCAGATCTATAGGATGTATTGTAAAATCTAGTTATGTGCACGCCTTCTGCAAGTGTTCTCTGGTGGTCACAAGCAAACAAGAATGTAAAATATAAGTGGAAATGAAAGCCTTTTATTTAGAAGTATGTTAGCTGTGCTCTGAGAAGAGGAGCCATCTTCTTCAAGTGGGGCCTCCCATGGTAATTACAGCCATGCTTTACTAAAAGCATATTTTGTGGACGCTGTGTGGGGAGCGATAGCACTTCTCAAAAGGCAAATGCTTGAAGAGCTCCCATATGTTTCTGATCGAATTTAAGTCTAGACTTGCTTTATTTAGTTTCTTTTGCTCTGCATTTGCCTAGCTAATGCTTTTAGGAGTTCTTTTAAAACTGGAAAAATGGGGTGTGCTGCTTAGGTTAAAAATAAATGTAAAACTTTTCCTTTTTTAAAAAGTTTTTGCATGGGGGTAAGAGTTACCCTCCGTTCAAAACCCCACTGAGCTCTTCAAAGGAGGAGTCTCTGCAGCAACATCAGGGAGTTATTAAATACATACTTAGTCCACAATTTTCATTGGTAAATTCTTTATGTCTGCTTAATATGTGCTAGTTAGAAGAACTGATTCTTTCTGCAGACTCGTTTACTCAACCCTGGGGACCTATGATCCCCTGCCCCTTTAGCACTAACTTTTACAAACACTGTTTCCTTTTTTTTTGGGTGGTTTTTTTTTTTTTAGTTTTTTTTTTTTTTAAAAAAAAAAAACACACACCAACAGGCTGAGCAGCCCATTAAAGGGGCCAGGCAACGGGACTCAGCCCCAAAACTCAAAAACCCAGCTGAAATGTTGGAGACAATAACCAAATTGGAATTACCGCAGCAGTGACATTTTTATAAGAAGGAGCTTTCTATGAACCGGGAGCCGCCTTTCGGGGCCTGGGAACAGCTCAGCCCTGTAAACGCACCCCTGGGCTGGCGGAGTCTGTCCGATAACGGAGAGAAAACGCGGTCTACGCCGTCTCTACCGCTATCATCTGTTGGCCTCAGACTAAACATTTAATTGGGCTTAGTCACATATTTAGTCACTGACATGGCAGCTAGTGGGAAGCCGGGACCTGGGGGAGGTTGTTTTTCTCTGGTTTTCCCTCGCTCCTGTCCATGGGCAGGCTGGAGCTCCCCCTGCTGCTCTGCTCTCCGGGTTACTGCCCGTTTGCTCGGCATTTCTCCACTTTTGGAGGGTCTGGCAACGCTCATTTATGTAAGCGATGGTGCCGAAATCACGCCAGGCTTCCCGCAGACCTTCGTTTGTTGGAGGTGCCCAGAACAGAGAGGAAGGTGGGACTACATTGGCAAGGAGCAGCGTGGCGCTGGCTGCTGGCTCGGTTGTCTCAAGGTGGTGGTTTGGGTGCCCAGGCTCCTGCACCCCTCCATCCTGGGGGGCACTCGCACTCCCAGCCACCGCTCAGGGCGTAGAGGATGGGGAGAGGCAAGAGGCATGCAGGTGGGCCTCTTCTCCTGTCTTTGGGGTTGAGATTCCTGTTAGAGGGGGGAAAAAAAGGTTTGAGTCCTACTCCCAGTGTAAAAACAGTCACATAATGACTTGTCACCTCGACAGAGAAATCTAGTGACAGGCAACTTCTGGGCTTGTCTTTTCCTTCAGTTTAACTTGAGTTTTGGTTCATGCCAGTTGATACTGTGTGCTGGTGGCTAACAAAGGTGAGGTCTCTTCCCCGAGCTGAACCCCTGTGCTGTGCTCTGCCCGGGGACTTGGGAGCACGGCCCCTTTCTTGCATTACTGGCACAGGGAACCGGAGATGGCCCAGGAGACTGTCAGCAGCAGGACTGGAGGTGAATGGTGCTTTTACAGGCCTTTTCCCAAATATCTTCCCCTCCTCTGGAAGGCACCTCTGGTCTCCAGTTGGAGGTTCCACTCCCCTATTCATGGTGTGCTGGGCGAAGGAGCTGGAAGGAAGCCCAGTGCAACTACAGAGGAGCCAGGCAGCACCCTTAAGGGGCAGTGGAGAGGGGCTGGAGCTAAGGAGAGGTCTGCCCATTCCTCCTGTACATCCCTGCCCGTACCCGTTGGGAAGACACACACAAGTGTACATATGCAGAGCATCCCAGATCCATGCATCTCCAGCGGGAGGTATTCGTAGTGTGAGGCGGTGGGGGAGAGCCTGGGCTGTGCAGGGTCCCCTGGCTGAGCAGCCCTGCCTGTCGAGCAGTGCCCCAGGGAGAACAAGGCTCTGCCCGCTGCGTGGGGCAGGGGGAGAGGCTGCAGCGTGGCACTGCACCTCAGGCTCCTTGGTGGAGAGGGCCCCTCAGGGCTATCGGCTTCTTGAAGTGGTACTCCGGAATAGAAATAAGATCCTTCTGGAGGACTTTCTGTTCAGGTCTGGACTGGGCTTGAATGAAAATCCAAAATAATGGCCAGAGTGCAATAACAACTCTGGTTCAAGGAGGAAATGGGGCTCAGACCTGATTTTGGTTCAGGTTTGGTTTGACTGATTATATCCAGGAAATCCTCCCACTGAGCTCTCCAGTTTCTGATCTTGCTGGGCTAAATAGCAATTTGACTAAATTACATTATTTGAATCTAGTGTGCTGCATTCAACCTGGTTTTAAAATGCATGCTTGGGCTTGTATCTTTTACATTTGATATGAAGACAGCTGTATGCATTTTCCCTTGTTTGTAAATTGTATACACATGATACGATGTTTTCAGTAAGCGCTAAACAATGCAATGTGAGGCATTTCAACAAAGGAATAATTTAATGCAACCCAGCAGAAATGCAGAGCCTTAGAAGTGGTTCTTTATGAAACTACAAATTTTGGAAATGAGTCCAGAAGACCTACACTGGAGCAACACAAGAAACAATAGTTAACACAGTAACATTTTTTCTGTAAGAAAAATACACCATGAAGAAATTATATTTTGCCTATTTTTTTAGCTTGTTGATTTACTTGAATGCTTCGGTTGGCATATTTTGTATTTGTTGCATGTTAGAGATTAAAATTCTAATTTCTTCACCAAAAGAGAATATTGTCGTACAAGATGCCCTTTGAGCCAAGCAAGACTTTTTTTGTCAAGTGTAAATTTGTCTCATATATTATGTTCCAGTTCAAAGAAGATTAACACAGTTACATTCTTTTCATCTTCTATTTAGCTTTAACAGAATGAGACATGTTTCCTTTGTAATCTTCTTCAGAGACAGGAACTGTTCCTACTTTCACAGGTGGAGGACAGCATTAGAGAGGGCTGTACAATTTGTCTTGGCCATTAATGAAGCCTGCTGAAGCTGGATGGGAAGTGAAGAGTCCCCAGCTCCCCACCTTGTTCAGATCCTGCGTTCATGCCTCTCTTAGAGCAGCTATGCACTCTCATGGTGATCTGGGCTGGTTTAAGGAATAAAGAGAGAGCTGGTACTTCCTGTTAAAGAAAATGGGGAGCAAAGATACCATGTAAGAGATGGATTGGAGTAACTGCAGCAACAAAACCCTGCTGGAGGGTGCAATAGCTACCTAAGGGGGCAGGCTGGCTGTGAGGAACAGTCTCTTTAAGTACTGCACAAAGCAGTGCCAGGCAGAACTGTCTGAGCTAGTGCAGGCACTGGAGGCCAAACAGGTATTGTCATCTCAGATTCTGCACAGGCTTTGCTCAGCGGTGGGGTGTTTTAGCCCAGGTGGAATGGAGCATTAACAAAATACTCTTTATAACTAAGCTGGTGGAGTTATTTCCACACAGCACTGCTGTGAATCATGTACCCTAAGTACACACAAAACTGTAAAAGGCAATCACGTAGCTATCGGAGTCTGTCTACGTCTCCAGCAGAGTTGGTGCATCATCCTTGGACAAGGTGAGGAAAGGGAAGGTCTCAGCCTGGACTATCCCTGCTCAGCCTGGACTGCAGGTGGAACATGCCTGGGGATTGTACTGCTGCCAACTCTTGCACTGTGGGCTTTTATCAGACGATGATGCAGTCCGAATTGAAATGCAGGGGTTTGCAGTACACAGGAGCCTGTGCTGAATCAGCCGTTTAAAACAGGGGAAAAAAGATCCATAAGCCTTTCCAAAAAATCTGTGAGTCCCTTAGCAGTTACTGAAGTTGACAGAGGAATGCATTAGTGGTAAATGAATGAATCCAGAAGCAATAGCCACGGCTAGCATTTTCATAAGTGGCCATTGATATAAATCTTTAAATTTGTGCCTCAATTCTGGGAAAATTGGCTCCAGTTGGCCCAACTGTACAAGAAGCTGCATGTTTTTCTGCTTCTGCAAACAGCAGCTGAAGTCTGCAGGCTGTCTTCCCAAATCCAGCTGGCCACACTGAAACATGCCTGTAAGCCTGCCCTGTGGCTGTCCAGGCTGAGACTGACCCTTGAGAAAATGATGCTCCCTTGACAGTTTCTGTGGCCTGAGAAGGTAACGGTTCAGACAATACCCAGGCTGTGGACCAGGGAGAAGAGCTGTCCGATGCGTGAGAGGGCTAAGGCATGGTATGCACGTGGGAAACCCATCCCTCTCTTCCTTATTGTGGATGCTTAGGGCTGTCATGCTTCAGTGTACACGGAAATAAGATTGTTGTGTTTAGGAGCATGTGCATGTTCACGTAGCGACAGCAAAAAGTGCCAGGTTTGTTCTCAGTGTTTGTGCTTGTTGTTTCTTCTCTCTTTCTCTCCAGTCGAAGACCACCCCCTTCACCTACTCGGCCCACTGTAATTCGTCCATTAGATTCATCCCTGTTAGACTAAAAGAAGTTTCTGGCATGTCATTCATTGTTAACCAAATATGTGGAAACAAATTGCTTGATAACTGTTGCAATAACCAATGTATAGTCGCATGTATGGACATCTATAGGCAAGTAACCAATTTTACTGATATACTCTCTGTCCATTCTGCATTGTTTATGAAGTCTTAAATGTTTTGGGAAGGTCTGTGCTGCCTTGACTTTTCCTTTTGCAATAGCTGATGTTAGCTAACTTACTGACACATATCTTCACCCAGGAAACTGTACTCACAGTCCTGTACAGCAAATGGAGGGCTTGACTTTGTCTGTGTTTGTGCACGTGTTGATTTGATCCGCTTCTTTTTTTCCTCTTATCTGAAACGAATCTTGCTTTTATTTGTACCTTTCAGGTTTTCTATTGTTTGGAATTACACAGTTATGCCAATTTTCTCTTTTAATGGTCAAACTGGGCAAAGAAAAGCAATGTGGTTTCTTACCAAGCTCTTCTGAAGGCCCTGCACTTCCATGTCTCTCTTGCAAGAAGCTTGCTGGATGGCTGCTTCTCCTATAATTTCTCTTTATCTGAAATCTAGTTTTTAAGGAATGTTGTTAAACAAGAAGGGTGTGTATGGGACAACGTGTGTTTTACTTTATTTCCACGTTGGCAGTTGACATGCGAAGCTGGTTGAGTGGTTGGTAAGGAGCAGGCTGTGGTGCCCCAGCTTGCAGGGCTCAGTGGGGAGCCGTCTCACCCTGCAGCAAGGATGTGAAAGGGTGGTTTGAAGAGCCATTACATGACAGAGCAGTGTGTGCCAGCTCACTTTGTCCTCTACTACTTACTCACATTCATACTCCCACTGAACTCGTAAGAAGCCTTGGGGGTGTGTGAGTGCATGTAATATGTACTGCGCAGCAGGATCCAGAGAACTGAGTGTTGCTTTTGGTCGTTTTGTGAAACAGAAGGAGATATAGATACAGATATATGCACAGCTGTAAATGGGCTACTGCTCCTCTGCCCACTGTGTGAGCCAGTTCACAGAGCTATGGTCTAAATTTGTGTCTGAGCTTTCCAAGAGTCCAGTTTGGATTTGAGATATTTGCTCACGCCAGTCGATAAAGTTCCACTATGCTCCCTATGTAAAGATTTTCTCTTTGCATCACTTGAAGTCCTGCACACCTTGGATTAGGGTTGCTTTATCCAACTAGGTACTGAGAAGTGCTCAGCTGTGCATCCTGGCAATGGATTATTTTAGCAGATGTTCACTTGCAGAGGTCCTCTCTGCCTGTTGTCTTGCATGTTATATATTAATGCGTTATAAAAACCTTTTGTCTTAACTGCATTACTTCACTTGAAACACTTAGGGTCAGTGTCACCCTTACAGCTTAAAACTTACTGAATTAACGGAATTAAACTGGAGATGAATTTGGCCTTGTTTCTTAAAAAAATATTAATTGCTGTTATTACAATTATGGTTACAGATCCCTAGGCAAAGCAATTGGTGGTTTCAAAGGCCCACAGTATAATTAGTCTAATAAATTTATTTATTGAGACTGCATGGAGGGCCTCAGTATGCTGTAGCCCCATGGTTAGCAAGAATCCAATCAAAGAGCCACAACAAATGGGGATTTAGCCTAGTAAGTATTCCCAGACTGCTGATTAGTTGTGCTCACCACTGAAGCAAATCATGTTTCAGCTTGCACAAGAGAGACGAGCTTGGGAAAGCATCATGATTTGTATGTTAGCTTAACTTTAATTTCCTGTCAACCTCATACTCGTGACACACGCCTGGGGAGTCTAGAGGTCAACATCTGAAGCACAGTGAAGATGGAGTTTGTCAGAGCACTGGCATCTTGGTGATCTCAGAGGACTGCTTAAGCGGCCGGTGTTTGTTTGAAGAACAGGCCAAGATCTCCAACACCAAGTGCACAGAATCAGCTTTCAAGGAAAAAAAAGGTTGCAAACCCAACTATTGATTTTTACTCCAAAAAAAGAAAACATATTTTGGTTATTTTTCTTGTGTTCAAGACAGTTTTCCACTGTGTAGCACACTCTGCTGTACCATGCAATGCATCTCTTAGATGTATTTTTTATAAGTAGTTGTGGTAGTCCATGCTGTTGCCGAGCCAGCAAACCTGTATATAGTTTATCAGAACTCTCTGTTACTGACTGACAGCTGCCTGCTGATGGAAAGCCAGGCTTAGCGCCTCAGCCACAGAAAGTCACTTTAACCCCAAATTTTGATATTCATTCAGTGGTATTGCAAGGCCATGGTCTGGGTTTATCCCATCATACCCCAAGCACTCGACATAGTTGTCCAAGGTCCCCTTTGTTCAGTGGAACTAGGCAGCACCTCCAGAAGGTGATTCAGACTGGTGTGGCTGCATGGGAGACAAGGGTGGCAATGCCGGTGAGTTAGGAGCCTCAATTAGATGACATAGATCCTGGCCTAAAAACATGTTTTTAAATCCTCTGCGCTTGAGACTCCTTAATTTACTGTAATGACTGTTTCTGTCAAGCATAAGGAAGTAGGTAACAATTCAGCACTGTCTTTAACTCGGCCCCCCAAGAAATTGTATTTCTCATCAGTAATCCTGAATTGTAAATAAACCCCTCAAGGATGGATTTATCCAAAATAGGAGGAGGAAGAGGCAGCGAGGCACCTGTGGCACCACTGTCAGCGCTGTCTGTTTCTGCACTCAGTGTTGAGGTGGTGGGACACAGCTGCACAGTCCTCCCTCCGCTTCCTCATTCACATCACGTCTAAATCTGGTCCTGTGCCCTAAATGCAACACTTTTAGTTGTGCAGGTTAATAATTAACCTTGAGCACAGATCCAGAGTTTGATGATTTTACATCTATATTCTTGCACATACGCTTTTCAGAATAAACTGCATAGAACTGT
The DNA here is from genome assembly GCF_031877795.1 of Strix aluco. Taxonomy (NCBI): domain Eukaryota; kingdom Metazoa; phylum Chordata; class Aves; order Strigiformes; family Strigidae; genus Strix; species Strix aluco. The sequence goes on along the minus strand of NC_133938.1, from coordinate 28,611,246 downwards.
TGTTTCTAGGAAAAACGTTTAGTGCTTCCCAAGAAATCTCCACATCCAATTGAGTAAGTACTGTCCTCCAACCTTGGCCTGTCTTCTCCTGCCGTACAGTGCCTGGAATGGGTTGGTTTGTCCCACTCGCTCCTGATGCTCGTGTCTCTCCCATCCCTTGGTCTCAGAGGAGCAGCCTTGGCAGCAACTCACTCCATGCCTGAAGGAGAGCAGGATGGGCACCCCGTGGGTCTGCTAAAGGGACTGGCCCCCTCAGACTGGCCACTGCCACCTCTGCAGACACCCTTAGACAGGGTGAGCTAAGCCTCAACTCCCATGTCTGAGAAGAATGGGTTGCTCTCTCTTTCTTTGATTTCCTTTGGCAAAGCCCAGAAAATTGCCAGGGAGTAGTGGAGACTCCCATTAAGCAACAGCAGGGTTTCTGATCTTATGTGAGGTGGTAGCGAGGTTTCAGGAGGGTGCTCATCTAGCATTGCATTTAGGCTAAACCTGAGTCTCTGCCTAGAGAACATGTTCCATCTCACCTCATCATGGCTGACCAACAGCTGAAGAGCTTGTGCATGCCATAAATAGCTCTCGGCCTTTAATCTCAAGGGATCTTGTGTTAGGATTAAAAAGATTGTATGCTCAATGAAAAGGCTTATGTACATAGTTAATGTGTGTTTATTTTACTGCTGATCTCGTTGCACTTTCTGAGTAAGCCTCATAAAAGTAGATTATTTATTATATTAAAGGAGGTACAGTATAAGTTATGGCATCTCGTGTTAAAGCATAACATAGAAAATATTAGACTCTCTATTGCAGACAGCTACACTAAACAACGTGTATACGGCATATTGAGATTACTAGCTAGTTCTGTCTTTCTGTCTTAAAATAGTCCAAACGTCCTGAATTGAAAGCAGACCTATTTTGCACCTGTGACACTGGGGAGGCATCCAACCTCTTGGTGTGCTTATGGCACAGTTCCTCCCGCTGTGGCATTGATCCTCCTCCCCAGGCTCTAGCAGAACAGCTCTCTTGTGTAAATGAATGTTACTCTGCCTGTCTTTCCTCTTGCTTTGTCTGCAGGCGAGCTGATACCGATGGCTCCTCCCGTCCAGACAGTCCTCCACTCTTGCTTGATATATGATTTGTCCCATCTTGCCAGCCGTTTGCTTTACTGCCTGTCTCTTTACTTTTCCAGGATGGTGTAAACGACTTCTTTTTGTAAGAAGAAAACGCTTAATTTCTTTCTGAATTTTGCTCTGTATGTTAATGCCCTACTTCATATGAGCCAAAACATCTGCCTTTGGTTTCATAATCTGTAAATGGTTCCTGGTATTGACCTTTGAGCACAGCGAGTCAATTCCCGAAACCATGGTCGTTACTGAGCATCACGTACACTTGCTGTAAAAATGTTATGCTGCATTTCTGAACCTGAAATAAACTGTAACTCTTGATGGGCTTTTATTATCACTTTCTGGATGTGCATGAGTGGTCTTCTGTCTCTCACACCATCATCTCGGCATGCCGCACTCCGCCTCTGTTGGGACTGCAGTGAGGATTTATCGGGGATGTGTGTCGCACTGAGATCACTGGAGATGTCATTAAAAGGGGAGATGGGGGAGTTGTAACCCATGGGAAGCATTCAGCTTCCCTGCAAGGGGCTTGGAGGGCTGCAGGGATGGTTTGTTGGGAAATGGATGAATGCTTTTCAAGCAGTACCTGGTATTCATTTCATTGCTGGGGAAAGTGTGTTTTGGGGAGATTCAGAGCTGAGCAGGCGGCCAGACTGTCTTCCAGAGCAGGAGCTGGAGTGAAAATGTGCACGTGTATGCGTTATGTCTGGAAGGCATTTCCCCCTAAAATGGTTGTGTATGAATGTGCGTATGTCTTCATTACTCAATTCCTCCTTCAGATCAGCATGAGCCAAGTAACTGGAATCGGTGCTTGGAGGAGATGGTCTGTATGGCACAAGAAGCACAACAGCTTCCTACCGGAGAGGACGCTTCTCACTGAGCGCAACAGTCACTACATTGGTCCTTAGGTTTTGGGAAAGGGAGGAGCAAAAGGTGGGATGAGCAAAGTAGCAATGTCCCTGTCGTATTCACTTGCTTACTTTAACATTTGGAGATTTTTTTTTTTTAATAGTCTTTAATGGCTATGCCTGAGGCAGTCTGTGCGCTCCCCCTCCGTGAGCAGCAGTGTCACACGTGTCCCATGTGGCTGGAGTACATTACATACCCCTGTGTGAGCGTGGTTCCTGGCATGCTGGTCAGCGACACGTCAGTGCTCTGTGCTGGGTAACAGGAGGAGCATCTGCTCTTCTCTCACCACTGCACTGGGCCATCAACTGCTAGGGTTGGCAGTAGACTCATTGCACTGCCATCACCCACGTTTTTAACCTTCCCAGCAGTGTCCACTCCAGATACCCCAGCCCAGCCCATAGGCCATCTTGTTTGATCATTCTCGATTTCATCAGAATCCCACTTAAAAAAGGTCTACTCCAGGAACAGTGTTTGCAGCAGATAGTGGTGCAAATTTTAAGGTTGGTGGGGAAAAGCTCTTCCAGAGGATATTATTTGCTGCAAGAAAATTAGAAAGCCTGTGACCAGCAACCTCCATGCTTGTGATGTGACTGTCCTAGTTCTCTGGCGCCAGCAAGTCAGATGGGAAGCGGTGAGGATGAAAGCTGAGGCTGTGCTGATAGCCAGCTGATTCTAATCTTGCTCTTGCTCTTTTCCTTAATGTGCATGTTCTGTGCCTTTTTCTCTTAACCCATTTTATTAAGATAATTTTGTATATGAGTCATTTTATTGTATCTTGACCTTTTGGGTTAGATCTTCCACCCTTCCCCATGAATTTTGGGTTATTTTTTGTCTTTTTCCTAGGCGACCTCCACCAGCTGTTCCAGGAAGATCGTCCTAACGCATTTTTGTTACATGCAATCTGTCTTTTTTTTTTGGTTCAAAATTATCTTTAATTTGCACTAGCCTATTTGTAAATGAAAGATTTTATTTTCAGATGTCAGTGATAAGCCTGGATATAAAGAAAATAAAAATTCTGACTACAAAGCAAAGGTGTGCTGGTTTTCTACTGAAGGGTCTACCCACTCCTTCTCAAATGGAGCCATTCACACCCCATGGAAGAAATTGCCTTGGCTCTGTACTCTCCAAGGTGGTGGAGGGAGGGACATTCTGCTGGGATTCCACCACAGCTTCTGAATGCATTAACCACCAGGATTACTCTGTATGAATGGCTTTGGCTTAGCATTAGCAGGAAGAATAGCCAGCTGCTTTAACAATAGAAGAGTCCTAAAACACGTCTAACGCTCCAGTGGCAGGACCTGTCTGAGTGGAAAGTCAAAGGGGAAGATTGCAGCAGTCTCTAGACTGATGAATCTGCACAATTATAAATAAATCACAGCTGCTCTGACCATTTTTTTTTCAAGCTAAACCTCTGAATTCCTTGCAAGCCGACCTCACAGGAACATCTGAACTCAAATAGCTGTAAGTAGCTACCTCTGGGATTCCAAATGTCCCTATGGGAAAGAGAAAATCTGGGATTTAACATTTAGATGTGCTTATTTTTGGTGCCAGAGAAGTATATGAAGAGTAAGCCTAAAAAAAGGGAAAACTTTCGGCTTTTATTGACTTTTTTCTCTTATGAAAATGAAGAAGGGATATCTCACAAACCATGCAGATAAATCAGAAGGCACTGCACAGATATGAAGTGGAAGCACAACACAGCATCAGAACTTCAGGAGCACAAACAAGACATTTCTCTGTAGTAGGAGGTTCATGGTGAGAGGGAGCTGCAGTGGTGCTGCTCAGGGGACGGGGGCAGGAGCGTGGAGGAGGTCAGTATCGTGTGTGTAGAAGGAGCCTGACAACACACAGGCTGTGCTTGGTTTCAAGGCAGGTCTGACAAAACTTTGCTGAATTTGGGCAATTCCTCTTGTTCCAGGTAATTTAGGTCCCTGCTGACCTCTCGTATATCCAGGGAGCTGCTGAACCACCTGCATGTGCTGGTAAATGCCAGACACTGAGTTTGCTCAAATTATAAGGGAGTGCAAGCCCAGAGAGCTGTAGACTTAGATTTTTCTTCCCACTTCTTAGACTTTGTTTTTTGGTAGAGTGCAACAGAAGAAACAGCAATGGTATTAGCAAACAGGGGAAAAAACCCAGTTCTTAGGAGAGGGAGATAAATAGTCATTCCTACTAGACATTGAACTGCATGTGCTGAACTAGGAATTGCTGGAGCTGGAAAGAGCACACTGATGGGCAAGGTGCTTCCCAGCACCCTGGGAAAAGGGAGAAATGGAGGCTGTTAACAGTCCTGTGAACACAGCTGTCCCAAGAGTAGGGGATGAGGAGGGGAGCTCAGATTACTGTATCTTCTTTCATCTGTGGAACTCATTGTTGTCAGGTACTGAGGCAAAAATCCTCAGCAGTGTTCAGGAATTGTGTATTTTCAGGACTACTACAGAAGCGATGGTATTTGTACCCAGTGATCTCTTGAGGAGGTTCTGGCCATGCTTCACCTCTCAGGTAAGAGGGAATGGGAACATGCTGAATTTCACAAGCTGCTTTTTTCAAGGTTGTTCAAAATCTGTCCTGCACTGGGGGAAGCTGTGACTGCATTCCCTCTGGGGGACAGCATGGTACCAACAGATGAACCAACAACAAATAAAAGGTGGCTGATATTTTAGTTGTATGACCTTACCTACAGCACCCCAACCAGGAGCTGCTGCTGTCCTCCTAGCTGCCCCCTGACCTCCATGCATGAGGCTGTAAGGCGCAAACTTTTTTTTTGGGGCATTTTATGGTGTTAAACCTTTCACAGAAATCCTTGCCGCCTTCTGAAGTATTTGTCGAAAAATTGTTGGAAATAAGACTCCAAACTTCACAGTTCTCTGGCAGGTATTCCTAAAACCTCCTAAGTAGAAAGACAAAGGTATTGGTGTGCTGGCAAACCTTGGCCTGTTCTTTAGCATCAAATAACAGGATGACTTGTTGAAGAAGCTGCTTAACCTTGTCTGTGCTATTTCCACCCTGCAGTGGTATACATTCTGTGGCTAGGTGGAGAAGGCTAAGGGTGCTGCACCAGCTGGTGGCATTATGTGTCCTAAGCTGCTTTTCACTGGGTGGGTTAGGACCAAAATCCTATTTTGCTTTCCTGATCATTCATGTTGTTGCTATCACCTCTCACATCACAAAGCTGAGAAAAGCTTAGTGATTACTGTGGGAATTGAAGAGATAGAAAGATCTTGCCTTCAAAGACTGAAGCTTTACTCTTTCCAGGCTTCCCAGATCCAGTCTCCCACGTGAGGAGGGACACAGGCCCCTGACAGCACGGTGTGGGTGGCTGACGCTTGCCTTTCCCTGCTGCAGAGGCTGGAGATGGAGATTCCAGACGGCACGTGTCAGTGGCTCCCCCAGGATCAAGGCTTATCCCCAGCCAGTTTACAATTACTCACATTTGGCCAGCTTCAAATCAAAAGAAAATGTCCCATTGAAGTACTGGATCTCAGTGGACTTGGAAACTTAAGAGAAAGCAACTGCACTTCCTTATAATGCAAAATAACATTTAACTCTTTAGAGCTGGTTGATGATGATTTGGTTGCCTACAAACTGACCTCTTTCTTTGGTCTCAGCATGTGCTTCATCTGAGAAGCCGCAGACCGGTACGCTCAGGTAGCGAATGCTCAAAGGGCATTCAGCTTTACTGCTGAGGTGGACGTAGAGTTATGGCAAAGTTTTGGTCTGTAGAGGATATTCTGACCTCAGGCATGAGGACAAACTCATAATGGCCATTTATTTAGCATCTTAAATAATTTCAGCAGCATTGCAGAGCATGTGTCCTCAGGAGAAGGTCAGAGAACTCCTAGGGAAACTCTGCCTGGCTTTTGTGTCTCCTCTCCTCTCCCTGGCTCTCACTTGCATTTTTCCTTCCTTCCCTTTGTGCATCCAGGTTGTGGACAGGACTTTATATTTTCATCTCCCAGGTTAGGGAGAGCAGGGTATCTGCGGGCAAGCTAAGCAGAGGGCTAAGCCTTTCCCCAGGGGATCTCTGGGCAAGGACTGAGGCTAAGGAGGAGGTGAAGGGAAGGAACAGAGAGGCCTGGGGCTGTGGGCTGGGATGCAGCTGCCTGCGGCGGGCTGGACGGGACACATCCTGCATCCTGCCCAGAGCTGGGTGGACAAGGCCTGCTGCAACAGTTGGAGCCCAGGGATCTGCACAGGTGATCCACTGGGTTCCAGCTGTGGCTGAGGTGACAGTCTGTGTCTGTCTCCACCTGGAATGTCTGGGTAGTTGATGTTTGCACTTTTCCTAACCCAGAGCTGGTTTTGAGAGTCTGAATTTGGGAAGAGTATTTTTTGGGAAATCTTTCTCCTTGGGGGAATGGGTGCAGCAGAAGCTCTGCTTTCTTGTAGCCTCTACCATGACAGATATTAACACCAGGCGCCAGGCAAGCTAGATTTGATTTACTTTTGATTTACACTGAAGCCTTGCCGTCCTGATGGACTCTGTGAATTGGCTTTGGATGGCAGTGTTACAATGGCATTAGCCCAGCGCAAGATGGGACACCCTGGTTGCTGAGCAGCCTTCTGGGAAACCTCTCTGTGAAAAAACAGTCTTCTTTCTGAAGAACCAAAAAATATCATCTTGACTGCGAGCATCTGGCTACGCTGTGTTCCCTGTGAGACTGGAGCCCGGGCTCTAAACTTTCGCAGGTTTTAATTAAAACCAAAATGACATGTCGTCATCATGACGAAAACAGCAACATTTAACACTTGGCAAGAGCTGTGACAAAGCACTGGAGGTGTTGGGGACTCCACTGGGGGTTGCTCATTTCTGAGAATGCCCAAGGAGTGCACGGCAAGCGCCCGCTCGCTGGGGAGAGACCCGGACACTCAAAGGGATGGGGTAAATCAAGCAGAAGGTTGTACTTCTGCAGCGTTGGCTTTCATAAAACCCGGGTAGTGCCAAAAGCATCCCTGCGAGGTGGGGCCGGGGCAGGTGCGTGCATCCCTTCCCTCTCGCGGTGCCGGCTCCGGCAGGCTCAGCTCCCTGGGGTGCCCGGAGCGGGGCCAGGCTGTCGAGGGACATCCCAGGAGCGGGGAAAGGGAAGGTGCCGGGGAAGCCCTCCCGGCGCTCAGCCTGGCCTGGCCTGGCCTCCAGCGGGACTTGTTTGCCGGGAGCGCCCTCTGTTGCGGTGTGTGCGGTGCCGGACAGACGGCCGCTGGACAGATGGCCACCAGACAGGCCCTCGACAGGCCCCGCCGCGCTCCCAGCGAGCCGGGGACTGCGCCTGCAGGGGTCTGTGCTGAGCTCCATCCCTCTGGCTCGGGGTCTGGCCCTGCAGCGAGGCCAGATCCACCTCTGGGAGGGGGTTAGAGAGGGGAGGAAGGTTTCTTGCCCCCTCACCCCCACCTCTCCTAAAGGATTTGGGTGATGTGGTGCCTGGCAGTATCATGAGGCTATTCTGTCATCAGTGACCCATCCCAGGTGCCCTCGTGTTCAGCCCTGCTTGGTCCTGCAGCACGCACCACCCCACACCTCCATCCTGCCCACAGCGACCCTCACCCAGCCCCCTTCCCCTCCAGGCCACCCAGGGAAGTGCTGTCAGTCCCCATCACACACATCGAAGTCCCTGAGGCTGAGGACCTTCATGGGCATGTCATGGGGCCCATCAGAGCCAGATGTGTGTTTCCAGGTGGTGTTTCTGCTCAGGGGATGCTCACCCTCCTGCACCCCCCCGAACGCAGGTATGGGTCTGCACGGCCAGAGCATGCACTACCCCACTCGCCTGTGCCCCGAGCTGCTGCTCAGGCTGGCCATGTGTGGGGTTCAGCTCCTTCCTTTGCTAAAACCAAGCAGGTCAGGTCTGGAAATAGATGCTGAGGGTAACGCAAACGTGGTCCTCGTTGCTGTGCGAAAGGCTTTATTAGGCTGGTGCCCTCCCCCCAGGGCTGGCCCCCAGCAAGGACCTTTGCACGGCTCACAGCAGAAGGTCCCTTCTCCCCCTAGGCCCAGCCTACATGAGGAACCTGGAGAGGTCCTCCTTGATTTCAGCCTCGTCCCATGGCCCGTGGATGTTGTCCTTGAGCTGCTGAAGGCGGATGAGGCAGTAAGGGCAGAGGCAGGAGATGGCGAGCAGCAGCGAGGCGAAGAGCACAGCGCCCACGCTGGAGACCGTGGCCAGCCCCGCCAACGCTGCCAGCGCGAAGAGCACCGTCACCCCCACGTAGCATCGGGGTGTCTGGGCTTTCAGCTTCTTCTGCAGCATGGGCCAGAGGGCGAAGATCTGCATGGCGAAGGTGACCATGACGAAGGCGTGGAGGGAACGAGGCAGGCGGGAGGCCAGGCAGACTGAGGCAAAGATGGCCATGTTGAGGGACAGCGTGCTGGAGACGATGGCGGCGTTGGCACCGTAGTCAAAGAAGATGAGGTGACCAAGGAGCATGAGGGCCGACATGGCGTAGATGGTGTCCGTGCTGATGGACTCCGTCAGCGTCTTCAGCACCGGCGAGAAGCCGTAGGTGAAGGCGGCGAACACCAGGGTGCTCTTCAGGTCGGCCCACCGCGTCCGCCCGCTCTCCCGCCGCCCGGCCCCGCCGTCCACGGCGTCGAAGAGGACGTAGCCGAGCAGGGAGGAGACCAGGGCCGCCCCGAAAAGCCCCTGCGGGCTCAGCATCCCGGCGTCCATGTACCACCAGGTGACGACGAAGACGCAGACGCTGCAGAGCTGCTGCACCACCGCTCCCGACTGGAAGACGACGGCCCGGTACCGGTACCGGCGGGCGTGCACGTTTTTCCGCAGTTCCTCCAGGAACCGCTGGTCCACGTAGTTATCGGGGAAGGGCTGACGCTCGTACAGCACCTTCTGCCACCGCCGCCCGGGGACCGGCTCCATCCCCCCGGGCCGGGCCGGGGAGCGGGGGGGGTGCTCCGCCGCCGCCGCACACGCACCCGCGGTCCCGGCCCGGCCCCGCCGCCTCCGCCGGGCCCCGGTGGCGGCGCAAGGGACGCCGGGGCGCTCGGGGCTGCCACCTGCCGGCGGGAGGCCCCGGCAAACGGAGCCGTTTACCCTCCGGAACAGGTTCGAGCTGCGGGAGGGGCTCGGAGGGATGAGTTGGGGGCAGCAGAGCCGGGCACCGTCAGGCCTGCGAGGGCCCCCCCGCTGGGGTGACACACACACACACACACACACACACCCCTCCCTGCAAGCAGATGTTTCTTGCAGCCAGGTGTTTTGGGTTTTTTTGGGGGGGGTAGGGGTGTGTGTGTGAGGGGAGACCCCAGCGCCATGCCAGGGTCTGGCCACCCTGAGTGCCACAGCCCTTATCCTGCACACAGGCTGCTGCATGGAGGTGCTGCCGGGGCTGCCTCGCTTCTGGCTGTCCCCCCGCAAAACGGCAGGAGGTTCCCGCCACCCCGAGGGAAGGAGGGGTGCCCCTGCTGTGGGCTGGGCAGGCCCTGCCGTGGTCCCAGCAGCAGCTGTGCCCACACGCCGTGGCAAAGGGCCTCTCCCGGGGGACCCTCCAGCAGCCCCAACGCGCCCTCCTTGAGCGGCCATCAAGGAGGGCACAGCCGGGCGGTGGGATTTGGTCTCATCCTCTCTGTGCTTGGACAGCCCCGTCTGTGTCCGGCCTCGCTGCTCAGCGAGTGACCCCAGCTTGTGTTGCAAGCCCCACGCCCCAGCCCAGCCCAGCGAGGCACCTGCTTTTCTGGTCAAACCAGGCTCCAGCGTCGGGGAATGTGGTTGTGATGCTGTGAGCACAGGTTGCCTTTCCCCAGCAGCTCCTGGCTGCTTGCAGCCTGATCCTGCCCCGCTCCTCGAGCCTACTGGCACCCTCAAGAAGCAGAGCAGGAGGAGGAAAGGGAGAAACTGCAGCTGAGCAGGGGCTGAGAAGTGCAGCTCTACAGGGAGCCCCATCTCCTGCACTGTCCATCCCCTCACCAAAAGGACCGAGCTAGCGTGCAGCGAGGGAGCTGGGGAACAAAAATGGGCGAGGGGAGGTTTTGTAGAGGCAAGAGATGTTTTCCCTAACTGTGTGTTTGTTTGTGCTCAGGTCAGAGCCTTCCCAGCCCCGGAGAGGTGCTCACTGCCGAGGAGCTGCTTACTTTGGCCTCACCCGAGAGGCCTTAGCCTGGGGTAGAGCAGCCCTGAACACTGCCCTGTTTGTGCTTCGGGAAGGGGCGTTCATGGCCATCCTGTCATGGTGGGAGCTGGCAAAAGAGCTGATGGTTGTTTTCCCCCCACAGCCCTCACATGTTTCCCTTCGCACGGGCAGGAGCCAGCCAGCACCTACCACGAGGGACTCTCCAAGCAGACCCCACCTCATCCAGATACGTGCAGAGCAGCAGGTAACCCCCACGCTGCTGATGTGCCTTTGGGGGGGCCTTGGGCTGAGCCAGCCTGCAGTGACATCTAAAAAGTGCCAACCTCCCAGCCCCATATCATTGCACTTTTGCTGCCAGGCAGGAGCAGCTGCTCACCCTGTGCAGGTACCCCGTGCCAAGGGGCAAAGCTGGCAGCCTCCAAGCCAGGATGGAGCTGGACTCAGTTTTAGCTGCCCTACCTAAAAGCCCCCATCCCCACGCTTTGCACGGAGCCATACCAGTGCCTCCCTGCGCACAAGCTGGTGCCCAGAGGGACAAGGAGTGCTGCCAGCTCCTGCGATTGCTGGCATTGCCTTGAAGCCCAAGGGCCTGGGAACTTGAGATTTTGATCACAATGTCGTTCTCCCAAAGTCGCAGAGTAAAGCTGGAGCATGCAAGAGAAAAGCTCGGAGGGCAGCGTGCCCCTCCTGCTCCCCTGAGAAGTGCCGTGGCCACCGCGGTGGAAGGATGCCACTTCCCATGGGCACGGGCAGGGCAGCACTCCGCTCTCACTGCAAGTGTACGTAACCACGATGCTCTGGGGACCGGGAACTGTGGGCTGGGCTGGGCTGTGATGTGGCCTTGATGTGGTCAGGGCCTTCTGGAAACCCCAGTGGAGGGGGGAGCACAGAGGCAAGGGTGTGTCTTGTGCCCCTTGAAATCTCCTCTGCTGTGGGCCACCAAAGTCCCCCTCAGAGGCAGGGAGGGGTGGGAGACTGCTGCTGGTCAGTGACTCGCAGCATCCCTAAGCTGTGCCGGGCGATGCCAGCCACGGTGGCAGCAAAGCAAAGCCCCTCTGCACCCTTCGCAGTGAAGACCCAGTACCGAGACCCACAGGGCCTGGCACCCACTGGGTGCTTGGGAGACCCCACGGGCTCCAGCACAAAGCAGCTGCCACTGCTGCGCTGCCACTGCGTCCCCGCGGGAGGGGACAGTGTGTGCTCTGCCATGGCATGAACCTACAACCCACAGTCCAAAGGGCAGCTCAGCCCTGCTCGGGTGGCCCAGACTTTGGCTGCAGGGGAATGACTCACCTGCCTGTGCACAGTCCTAGCGGGACCCGCTGTAGGACCCGCCACGTCACTCTCCGTCCCTGCAGGTCAGAGGGGACGTGCGCCATGGAGTCACCCCTCAGCCCTCCCAGGGCTACGTGGCCACCAGGGCTGCCTTGGCAGGGACAAGCAGTAGCTAAGGTCAAGGATGCAAAAGCCCTTTGTGAGCATCTTAATTCCCACTCTGGAGTCCATGCCACGAGACCTCCCTCACCTCAAGATTAGGTGTCCCCGAGTGCCACTGGCCTCTGCAGAGGCTGTGACATGGCGAGTGCTTTGAGACTCTCTGCTGAAATGCAGGAATGAGGAGGTGGATGCCATGGCACTACAAACTCTGTATATGTTGAGGACCTGTTGGCTTAGCTGTCCCCTGCCCTTTGCAAAGGGACCCCACTGTGTCTGCTGGGCTCCAAATGTTTGAATATGCTGCTAAAGCTGTTTGGAAGGAAAGCTGGAAAAGGTGACAGGCTGGGACTGAAATAGCTGTGACTGATCTAGGCCTCCACTGGAGATATTTGAATATCAAAGTATCGAGGGCACTGCACCCCCCACTGCCGGCTCGGGGCTGCCTCCAGGTGTGCCTGCTTCTCCTCAGGGTGGGACTATCACTCCTGTCGCAGAGAAGTAGGCTTTGAAATAACTAAACAGCACACCCTGCTTAGGCTTTGAACTTGCCTGAGGCTGCTGCATGAGTGAGGGTGGATCCTGCACCTCTCCATGTCCCTCGGCTGGGGTTCTCCCCCTGCATCCTATCTGTGTCACCCTGCGGGGGACAGGGCTCCCCCAGCAGCAAGTCTGCAATGGCACCAGTGACTTTGCAGGCTGCCTCGCAGTGCGGGCTCCATCCTTCTTGTGGTCCCTCTGCAGCCAGCAGTGCCTGCAAGGGTTGTGCTGTATGTCCCGGGCTGTGGCAGCGGAGCTGGGTCCATCCGTGGGCCTGGGGTAGCAGGACAGATGGACCCAGCGAGTGCAGCTATGGATGCTCAGGCTTAATTTCTCTGCCAAGCAACTCCCCAGCCTTCCCCTTTGACCCTGGAGTGAAACCCTCCCTCCGCAGGAATGTTTTTCAGGGGGAGGTTGGCGCAGCTCCAGCTGCTGAATTTTTCCATGCCCAGAAACTGTCTCCTGCCTTAAATGGCCCCGTAACATGGGCTGCATCTGTTCTCCTGCAATCACCTATTTAAGGATTTTTTGGATTCAGTTCCCAGCACGGAGTGGGACACCAGCCCAGTGCCTCGCAGCTGGGCTGAGCCCCGTGGGGGGATGCTGGGGCACGTGGGGCTGGTTGCCCTGGAGTCCCCTGCAGCGGTGTGCCCAGGCACAGGGGAGTCCGGTGCTGCTCCAGCTCTGCCAAACATCTCCCTTCCCTGTGTGCAGGTCAGATTTCCTAGATCCAGGTCTGCATCCTGGTCCCAGGGGGATCTGGGCCACTGGCAGCACGTGAGCCAGCAGCGGCATCCCCTGCGCAGATGCCCTTGCCGTGGGCAGCCCATGCTGCCAAGGGATGCTCCTGGGCCCCCGCAGGCACAGCTCCTGCCACAGCCTCACTGGCCAGACCCAGCTGGAGCTGCTCAGAACCCCGAGCCCTCCTGCTCTCCACAGAATCTTCCACCACCCAGGAAGCCTCCCTGAAAGCTCAGGTGAGGAATGCTCTGTCCCATACAGGCTCAGCAGAGGCCTCACTGGCCCTGGCCATGTGCCACAGTGCAGCCAGGGCAGGGAGCATGCCACGATCCCCACAGGTCTCCATCCTGAGGCCGGACAGTGTGGGAGCACCAGGAGCTCCTGGTGGGGATCTTACCAGTTTTGGGTGTCAAAGTTCCCTGTCCCAGGCAGGTCACTTCCAGAGCATGACCTACCCTATGGAGAGGAGCCTGCCCCAGGGCACAAGGCAGGACCTTGCTGTAGACCCCATAGAGGCATTCCTGGGTGAACAGCCCCTGCCCAGGACAGAGAGGACTTAAATGGTGGTGAGTTGTTGTTTTCCCTCGTGGCAGCATCCTAGGGGCATGGGGGACAGGCTGGGCAAGACATGGGGGCTTGCAGGGGAGAACAAGGGTGGTGGGAAGGGAGGCAGAGCAGCCAGGGGGAAACTAGTCCCCTCCCAAGCTGAGATGAGGAGGTACCGAGGAAATTGGGATCGGGTGTGAGGAGTACAGGCTGGACCGGCATCTGTCAGGGCAAGGTTTGGGATTTGCTGAGTGTGTTGCAGAGGAAGAAGGATGGGAAAGCTGCTGTGGAGTTGGGTTGAGGAGCTGGGTTAGGAGAGATATGATGTGGAAAGGCACACACTTGCAGGGATGCAACCTCTGGAAGTCACAGCCTCTGGGGCCACTGCGAAACTGAGCTCCCTCGGTCCTGGCATTCCCCAGCGATCAGCACGGATTGGTGAAGCCCCATGGCAAAACACCCTCCCCACCACCCCTGCTGAGCTCCAGGGAGAGGGACAAGCTGGCCTGGCTGGGGTCCTGGCCAGCTCCAGGGCAGTGGGTCCGTAGGGTCCTGTTTTGTAGGGGAACGCCATGAAGGTCAAGCTGTCACCTAGTCAAGATGTTTTTGGGTTTTAATCTGCTTTAAAAAAAAAATCCCTAGGGAACTGCAGCCAAAAATGACGTCAGTGATGTGCTCTGCCAGCTGCAGAGTGCTCCAAGGTGGGACAAGTCCCAAGTTCAGCTGCCCAGGTAAGCTCAGCTCAACCTTCAGCCATACGTGGCACATCCCTAACACACAGACACAGGGAGGAAACCAGACCCTGGGGGCAAAAACCAAAGTCTGCCTGTGGGACCTGAGCATGGATTGTCATGGAAGCTGGAAGGTGAAAAATGCCTGAGATTTAGGAGTGAGGAGGGTCTTAGGGTTCACACGGGTGCCCCCAAGACCCAGCAGAGCAGGGCTGGGGCTCCGGAACAAAGCTTTGCCAAGTGGTTTCTGACTCTGTTCCCCTTTGTTTAGCCCCAAATTTGAAGCATGGGGATGGGATGTGAAGTGCTGACCCATCTCTGCCACAATAGGTGGAAAGGCATCAAGAGCTGCAGGTGGCAAAACACTGAGAAATCCAACTCCCTGGAGGGCAAAAGCAATGTACCATTGGGAAGAGCTGGTACCCAGGGTGGTGGTTGCTGGAGCCATGTGCCAGCTCTCCAGTGCCAGCTTTCCATCACCCTGAGCCTCGTCCGGCAGCCACTTCCCTCCCCTTGCAGCTCTGGGATGCAGCACGAGAGGTACGAAGGGACCCAGTGTTTCATAACGAGGTTTTTACCATCTGCCCAGGGGATATGTTTGTTCTGTAGCTGTGCAGGTGCAAAGCAAGCCAGAAATGGACAGAGACGGGGACAGGGAATGAAACAGCACATGCAAATGGGCCAGTTGGGGAAAAATTCGGCACGTACAGATTGAAAGAGGTTGTAAATCAGCACTTCAGCTTGGTGCACTGTGAAAGGCTCCTCCTCTGTGCTCACCTTCCCACTTGACTAGTAAAGAAGCATGGCCTCAGCCTGGAAACAGCCATTTCAGAGGAGATATGCACCCCAGGAGCCCTTCCTGACCTCTTCCTGTGAACATCTACCTGGAGCCTCTAAGCAGGAGCCTGCGTGCTTGGGAAGAGCGGTTCGATGTCAGGGCTGAGGTGTGTTTTACACATGCAGTGCTTCTCCCTGCAATATGAGCTCGTCCTACCCCAAAATACAGGGAAGAGGGTCCCCTGGGCCTGGCCCTGCAGGACATGTATGTTCCCCTGTAAGCAAGTGGGTCCCAGAGGAGTGACACTCCCTGCTACCAGCCACCCCCTCACCCACCTCCCTATTTTTAAATATCTGCCGGAGAGGGGACAGAGCTGGGGGGGGGGGGGCGGAATTTAGTTTATTTTAGTACTCGGCAAAAGGGGAAGGGAAGCAGCTGAGCCCATGGCATTCCCTGTGTGTTCCCAGCCAGCCCTTCTCATCTCTCACCCCCACCACTCTCATCTGACGGAGGTGCTGCTGCTCCTGCGCAGGCTCTGCCACCCTCCTGGCACGCTCCCAGCACTGCTGTCACAGGGCCCTGACCCCCCCCTCCCAGCCTTGGGAGGTTTGGTTTTGCATTGAGAAAGCCACGGATGTGCCGTCCTGCCAGATCACGCGCCTGCGACATTGCCCACTTTGGCCTCAATTTGCATGGGGCCATGGAGGAAACCCAGCACCGTGTTGCACTGGGTGCTTTCCCAGCCCTTTCACTTGCCCTCAGTGTTTATGGGCAACTTCAGCCCACGCTGTCCTCCCCGAAATAAAGCCCCAAAAAGCATTACACCTCCATCACCAAGTTTTGCTGTTTCTTGGTTTCTGTAGCAATATTTGCTTTTTCTTTTCCCAGGGGGCTCAGCTGGCAGCTACCAGGAAACACCAGGGGAACAGCAGGTGCCTGCCACAGTGGTTCACCCTGCTGAAAGCCCCAGGTCCCAAACCACATTTCCATCATGCGACCAAGAGGTGTCTCAGGTGCCAGCAGTCTTTGGACTTTCCCCACTCAGCCTCCCCAAGACAGCAAGAGCAGCTCCTCGGCTGCCGACCATGTTGTCTTCTCTGGCTGGCAGCGGGCAGTGATCTCTGCACCAGCATCACGGCATCAAGCTGAGATGCTGCTGAAGGTGGGTCCCTTCTCCTTGAAGCTGCTTTCCATCTGTTCCCAAGCACCGGCTGTGGGAAAGGTGCTTTCTGTCATGAGGGGTCTCTCTGGTCTCAAAACAGGGCCAGGAGATGCTGTGGCTTCCTGATGTACCCTGCCTGGGCATCCCTGCTGGAGCAATCATTTAGTCTCCTATATCTAGGCAAAGCTAAAATTCAAATGAAGCCACATGAATTGAGCAAACCAAATACAAATGTTTTCAAAAGTGGAATTCCCATTTCAATTAATTTTCTTACTTAAAGTTTTGACTTTCAGGTTTTGAGCCACTAAAGAGGAAATCTCTCTCCAGACCTGGCTGTGCCCCAAGAGAGCCTCGTGAGGGGTCTGAGCCTGCCACAGGTGGTCCCAGCCAGGGCTCCGTCAGTGCTTTTGGGAGCCGCGGGACTGTGCCACCCTCTACCCATGCTAGATTTCAAGGCTCTTTCATGCAGAATTGAGGCCGGCTGGCTGGAGATCAGAGCAGTCGCTCTCCTACACCAGGTCACACAGCCCCTGCCAAGTGTCACTGCGTGCCATCGTCCCTGCCAAGAGCAGAGCTGCCCACCGCTCCTCGGCGCCATCGCACACCGCCACGCCGGCCTGCGTTAAGTAAACCTAACGAGGCTCTGTGCAGAGCAAGCGTTTGTGACCCGGCCCGCAGGCAGCTGCAGTTCGATCGGCCGGTCGCGGTGACCGCGGTCACAGCCCAGCAGCCCAGCATGGCAACGTCTGTGCGGGGGGATGTCTGGGGCCCGCAGACACAAGGCCCTCCCTGCAGGACAGGGAGGCAGCCCCAGCCCAGCAGAGGGGTGACAGGAACAGAATCACTGGTGCAAACTCCACCGATGGTGCCTGCTGCCTTGGCCCAGGGTAAAACCCTGCAGCAACCCTCCCCCAAAATCCTGTATCTCAGAGAGACGTTATTGAGTGACGAAAGAGCAATTATCAGCTCGGCTGGAGGCAGAGTTGCTCCTGTTTGGTTTTGCAAGGAAAACGATTCCAACCCCATTTTTTGCACAGCTTGTTTCCCCTCAGTGTGAGCTGCAAAAGACATAAAAGATATTCAGGATTTTTTAAAAGTTTTAAACTGGTTTTCTGGAGTCTCTCCTGCAAGTGGTTAACGCTTCGTCTAAAGTCAGGGGAAGCTCTCTGAAGCAATCTTGCAATTTACAGCTTTTCCCTTACTAAATAAGAAACGGTCAGGAAATTAAACAGGAAATTGTGTCTGGAAGGAACAAAAGTTGTGTTGTCAAAACCTGCTTACGAAAGATTTACTTTATTTTAACCAGTGAGGAGCCAAGATCAATAGTCAGAAGAGGAAGGAGTTTGTGCGAATTAAATCACACGTGAAAAAAAAACCCACTTGGGAAAACAAGAAGCCTTTGTAAAGAGCAGATAGGGATGAATGGAGGAGAAGGCTTAGCATCTGCAGCAACCAAATGCTGGAAAGTGCTGAAAGACAAAGGCCCAGGGTGTAACCCAAGGTCAGGTGTCTCTCCAGAACTCAAACATTGCTCCACGGCCTCAGTGCCCAAATTTCTGGGAGGTATTCTACAGCCTGTACAACACTCTGAGGTCCATCTGAGTGTCTGAGTGCGATGGACAACCATTGCCCTCTCACTGCACATGGTTTGCAGGTAAAGCAGCGGCGCCTTTTCTTTCCTGCTGCTCAGAAACACCGCACCAAGGTCACCCTTGGGTGGCCACCTCCAGCTCTCCCTACCCGGGGTGCCGAGTGTCACAACCCAGCTTTTATACCCTGTCAGCAGAGCGATGCTTGTACCGCTGCCAGTGCGACCTGTTGTGCTTTGCATGCTCACGGTGTTCTGTAGCTCTGCATCGACACCGCAGGCATGGCGAGTCCCCCCCGCCCAGGAGACACAGGTACGTGCATCATCGGGTGATGCGGTGGCTCGAGTTCAGCCCCGCGGCAGGGCTCACCCTCCGTGGGAACTGCACCAGCCTGCTTCATCCTGGGATTTGGCCAAGAGAAATTTGGCCAAGAAAAATGAAGACCCTGCTGCAAACGTGCAGCACTTTTTGAGAACCCCATGCAAATATTTGTTCCCAGATAACCCTACGGTCCGTTGGGCTTTGGGTTAATTATGGGTTCTAGTTGGGAAATTGGGTAATCTGTAATTTTTTTTTACTGCTCATCTTATCAGTGCTTGAGAAACAAGCTTAGCAAGCGCCAGTATGCGGGTATGTCAGAGGCAATGAATCGAGACTTCTGTCTAGCTAACAGCGCCAGGCTTTTTAGGTGGATCCTCATACCTGGTGGGGACTGACTCGAAGGGGCTTTTTCTCTGGGATCCTGCCCAGTCACTGTAATAGTTCCCCTGAAATGATCTGTCCTCCATGACAGCTCCTTAGCTGTGTTTGGTCTAAGCTGTATGTGATTAATGCCCAGCTGGTAACAGGACTGTAGCATGTGGCAGCTGTGCCAGTCGAGAGCAGCTCAGCGGGGTTGAGCAAGTGTGGCTTCATAGCCTTTTCCCCTCCTCTTGGGGAAAAGCTCTTGGGAGGAGGCTGGAGGAATTTCTGTCCTGGGAGCACGACAGAGGCTGATGATGGAGACAGTCCCAGCTGTAGACTGTGGCATGGCCCTGAGCAAAGCATCTCCTGCCAGAGCTGAGGCAAGTGCTCTGACTGGAAATACTGAGTAATGGGTTAATAAATGTTTAACAGCCCTTCTAGCAGACAGCTAAGCAGTTGTTTAAATCTCCAATGCTTTCTGGGTGGATTTCTCTACTGCTCTGGTCCTGGCCATCCCCAACATGCAGAGTTTGTGGCCGAGGCTGTGTTGGTGGGATGGGGAAGTGCTCTCTGCCTGCTGGGTGAGGTGGCCACAGGCAGATCCTCCGGTCGGCGGCAGGACGCTGAGTGTGCAGGTGTACGCTTTGCCCGGCATCTCCCTGTGCCGACACACCACTCTCACTCAAAGGAAAGGTACCATAACTTCTGTAGCATCCATGACGGAGACTAGTCCTGTGTGCTTCCCTGGGGGGTCACATCCTGGCAGGAGGCAGGGAGGGAGGCAGTTACAGCTGAAGTTCGCGTTGCCCTGCCTCTCTGTGTCACCCTCCAGCCCTGGGGGTGGTGGGGGGGCAGATTTTGGGCACTCCCTGACATGGTTAAAACAGCTGTGGGTGCGATGTGTGCTGTTGCTCCCACGACTTGGGGAATTTCCCACTGCTGAGGCAGCTCCCCTGGCCGGCGCGGAGGTGCGCCCCTGGACACGGAGGCTTTCCGCACTGGTGCTGCTCTGGGCACGGCCCTGCTGTGGGTCCCCGGAGGCACAGCCGGACCCTCCGCACAGCGTCTCTTCTCATAACCCTCCTGAGGACGGTCAGACACCCACACAGCCACGGATCCACACTGTCACTGTGCCACATCTTAGCTCTAGCACTGCAAAAGGCTGAAGAAACCCTCATGACAAAGGTGCTGGCTCACTTCTCATCGTTTTTCAGGACTTGCCTCACTCCCGTAACCGGTTGGGCTGCTCCTGTGTCATCCCCACTCCTGGGGTGACAGGACCTGACCAGTTTGTTGAGCAGCACTGGGGCAGCTGGGCTCACCATTGACCCGCTGGGAGAGCAGCCAGCGGGCTCTGCGGCAGGCACTTGCACCAGGGACACAAAGCACAGCCGCTCGCTGTCAGAGCCACCCTCCTGGCCACTTTCATCTCGGTATAATCCATACTGTGGTTTAGTGAACCCGTTTCTCCTCTGCTATGCCATGGGCTTCTTCCAAAACCTACCAGTGACTTGCACAGGAATTTCCTCCCATTCAACCTAATGAGTCACAGCCTCATCCAGTGGCTCCAATCCAGGCTTCTGGCTAAGCTGCAAGGTATGGGGCAGTGGGTGCTGCTTTGCACCCTGGCTCACTGCCCCTTGTGCTGTTATTCTGCCATTTTCTAAAGAGACACAGCAGGGATTGGCCCCGGATCCTCCTTTGACAGCCCTCTCCTTGGGCACTGCAGGACAGGCTGTTTCTGTCACAGGACAGCCCGTGGTTTGCTGGCCCGGGGGCTTAAACCCCAGCCTGTGTGGAGATGGGGCACAAAGCTGGAGTTTCTCCCCTTTTCCCTTCTCCTCAATGTGTTGGCACGCAGGCCTGTCTGCTGCCTGTGGCACGTGGAGCTCTCAGAAGGGCGGGGGATGCTGAGTGTTAATGAAAGCACAAAATTACAGGGTAAAAAATCAGGAAAAGAACAGACACAAAGACTCTACAAAGGTTTCCACTGCTGGCTGGGAACATTTACCTGCAGCTGGCTGACTCCAGTCACGCCACCCTGCAGCTTGGTAGCATAAAGTTGAGCCCCGCAGGCCCCCCTCTCCTGTTTGGGAGCCTTCCCAGACAGCCATAAGGGCTGGTCTGTGGGGCTGGGGCTGTGCCTCCTTTGGGAAAAACAGCAGCTGTGGCCTGGGAGAGCCCTGCCCCTGCAAGGACTGCCGTGAGTCACACCCTCCCGTGCCTCCCTCCAGGCAAAGCTGTCCTTCCGTGTTCAGAGTCCTGACATGTGCACGTTTCCAACGTGGCATACTCGTGACTAATCCACCTGTGTAGGGCTGTCGTAATGTAACACCCTATGGGTTGGGAGAACAGCACACGTATCTGCTCACTGCAGCTCTGATCACGCTGTGGCAGCAGGAACCCCAATCCTGAGCTGTTTCTTTGCCAAGAGTAAGCTGCAGGGATGGTTCTTTTGGCTGCCATAGCTCAGTGTAAAGCCGACCTAACAATGGCATGTTTTAGATGGGCATATTTAGGCCTGGCTATCTACAAAATCCCTATTGTTTTGATAATAACTGTTGTGTTTTTCTACCACAGTCAACCCAAATGTGCCAGTACCTGGGAAGGCGCCCCTCTTCTGTCCCACATCAGGGGCGGGCACCCACAGATGCTGAAAGCACACTACTAGCTTCCTGGCCTCCCGGGAGGGAAACGGAGAAGTTCTGTGCAGGCAGCTGCAGGGCTGGGGAGGGACGCAGGGCCGCCGGGGACCCACACGGGGCAGCCGGCCCGCCGCGCGGCCTCCCGCCCGGAACTACAACTCCCAGCAGCCCCCGCGCGCCCCGCCCCGCCCACTGGGAAACTGCGTTCCCCCGCCCACTCCGCCACGATTTTTCCGCTGGGGGCCTGCGCCGGCACCAATTAGCGCTCGGCTCTGTGGGGCAACCCGCAGAGAAGCCTGATCGAAACAAAATAATTTAAAAACTGTCATGTCGGAGCGCCGTTCCTTAAAATGTCCCTCGCACCGGAGGTAGTGGCGTTCATCGCGCGCTCCGCGGCTTCGGGTTTTGCTGTCAGCCGTCATTTATTACTATGGCGATTTCCCTGTAACGGCTTGTTTCATGCGGACACCTCCGAGGGGTCCTTGGAGGGGCGGGGAAAGAGAAGGCCGCTCTCCTGATTCGCCGCCGCGCTGGAGGGGAGCAGCCAGTCTGCGCCGGCAGCCGGGAGAAGGGGGCGGGGCCATCGCCACCTGCGCAGGCCATTGGTGGCGGCGGCGCGGGGGGGCGTGGCGGAGCGGCGGGGAGGGTGACGCGTATCCTTCCAGCTCAGCGCGTGAAGGGCTCAGGGGCGGGGGGAGGGGCCCGGTCCGGCGGGGAGGGGCGGCCGCGCTCGCGCCGCTCGCTGTCGCGTTGCGTCGGAGCCGCGCTCGCGCCGCACGGGGGAGGGGCCGCTCCAACGGTCGTTTCTCCTCAGCGGGCCTCCCCGCCGCCGCCCGCGCTTCTCCCGCTGTCTCTCTGCCGGGGAGGATGCGCCGCCTCTTCCCGGCCGCGGCAGGTAGACGGGGGAGACGATGAGGGAGCCGCCCCGCCGGCTCCTGGCCCTGGGCTCCTGCCTTTTTCTCTGCGCCGTGCTCTGGTGAGTCCCGGCCGCGCCGCCGGCCCTCGCTCTGGCGGCGGGGAGGAGGCTGCTCCGAGGCCTCCCGGAGGCGGGGGTGTCCTGCCGCGCGGGGCTCGCGGGGACAAGAGCCGCCCGCCCGCAGCCCTGCCGATGACACTCTCTCCGGGGCTCCCGGGCCGCTCCTGCTGCCCCGCCTGGGGGGGCCTTTTCTGTCCCGGCTCCGGCGGGGAGAGCGCCCTGGTCGGGATGCTGAGAGCTGGTGGTCGGGGCGCGCGGAGCGGGAGGGGAAAGTGGAGATGGTGCTGTCGAGGGCAAAAAAAAGGTGCTTTCCTTTGGAAAAATAAGAATGTGTTAATGTGCTGGCAGCACGCGGTGTTGCGTTAAGGGAAAGGAAGGTATCAGCTTTTAGGAGGGTAATTCCCCCTGCTGTGAATAATAGTCATTTGCTGCGTTTGTGAAAACAAGCGGTGTCAGGTGTGGAGTTAGTCCTCAAATACCAGGGGTTCAGAGTTATGCTGTACCTTTCTGTATGTATTCTGTTGCTAATCAGTGCTTTTCACAGGAAGGCTTACTGGCTTTACTTCTCAGACTGAGCCTTGGATGTGATTTCTGAAAGATCACGATGCCTTCTTCTTAAAATCGATTTTCTGTGACTGGCTGGAGTTGTGTTAAACTAAAGCCCATGAGCCTTTTTATTTTTGCATTGGTTATGTCTTTGAGAGTGTTTTTCATAGTGATTATTTTAGCTATACCTTGTTCCAGCATCTTCTGTTTATTTTGTTTTCAAACTTTCTTAAAAGATGACTTTTATTAGAATGTAAGTATTAGGAGAATATATTTCTGTATGCTAAGTTCTAAGCTTCTTAAACTTTGACCTCCTTTGAACTCTGTGACTCACTGTTTGAGAAATGCTAGACAATTTGAACAGCAAACTGCAAATGTTGAAAACTGAACAGCAGCTGTTGTTAGAGATAATTTAGTATCTGATGTGTTACTTTAATACATTTCCTGTATATTGTTTCAATAGTCTATTTAAAAAAAAGAAATAGTCTTGAAGTTCTGGGTTGTCTCACAGTTGATTCTAGCTGGATGGAGAATGGGGAGCCCAGACATCTCCCTGTACAGAACCAGTTGCAGATCTGGTGCTGACACTTGCTTACTGGGTTCAGACAATCCTGGAGCAAATTTAGTTTGTGTCATCACACTTTTGTTTTTAGGAGACAAAGCAGTGAGTCTAAAAAGTGCTTGAAAACTCTGTTGCCCTGTTTATATTTAGTAAAATTTTAAACAAAAGGCTCCTAGCTATATAGGCTTCATGAAGTGAGCTGTGAACCTGATGAACTGTCTTTTTACATGGCTTTTCTTTTACTCAGTGGACAACTAAGTTTCTTCAGGGAAGGTTCTACTTGTATAGTTAGATTTCTTATTGGGAAAAGAGTTCTTGTTTCTTTCTTATGTCTTGAAGGCTGGTAACCTGTTTTTGCCTTGAGGTAATTTGTTAACGAAGGTGTTCTCAGCTTAATGATATATATATATATATATATATAGATGGTCAGAGTAATTTTTTTGTGCTGTGTTCTTAGTCTGCTGTTATAACAGAACTGCTTAGTTTAAGAAAAAGTTCAGATACCTATTCTATATTGATAAAGGAATATCATGTTCAACTAACTTGAAATAATGTAATTGTTCTGTAAGGCCCAGACAACTCTGTTCATCTTGGGTATGGTTAGGAGAAAAATTGAGATGAGTTTTTTCTTACTCTTTTAAAGAGATTATTCTTTCAAGCAGTGTCTTAACTGATCTCAGAGCATGCACTAGAGTATTCCAAACCTTTTACTCCTATTTAAAAAAAAAGGTTCAGACTGTGTTCACCCTGCTCACTCTGGCTGCTTTAGATTAAAAGAACCAGTAGATTAATTTAGATGTTGGGAGGGGTACAACTGTAGTTCCATAGTCTCTGTTGTCCAAACATAAATTCGCATTAGAGATTTTAAAATCCTTTGTCTACAGGATGGCATTGTGACTTGCTTTAATTTCAGTAGCCATGTCGCAGTTGTAATTAGAAAGTCTTGAAGTCTGTTAATTCCTGCATTGTTGCTGGACTATGTAACGTGGTAAATAGCGATGTATTTAACTTTTTCCTAAAAAGAAAATGAGCAAATTTGTTCACATAAGCATTTAAGAAACTTTAAATAGTAAATGGAAGGCTTTGTGTTATAAATGTTGGCATGTGTGACAAATGTTGGCTTTTTAAATTTAGTTGTCTTGAAATGTAATCTTCAAAGGATTTAATGCTAGCAGGAGAGAAGCTCATTTCTTACATGTGAAACTAGTGGTCAACAGATGATCAAATTAAAAACAAAAAAAGCAGGGGAAAAAAACGTAAGTCCAAACAGAATTGCTGAAATTGCTGAAAAACTCCTGGAGCTCTTTGGACTCTTTTTTTTTCTTTTTTTTTTTTTAAACCTGGGCTTTGTTTTATTTCTGGATAGATGGTAGCTTCTTTCTTTGATGAAACTAAGCTTAAAATGGGAATTTTTTAAATCTCCCATCATGCATTTTAAAGCTTGCCTAAAGAAGTTGGCTCAATGGAGAAATATCAATTAGTAAAAATCAAGTGGAGGAAAAAAAGATTTGTTTAACTGGAAACTGTTTTAAAAGATCTCATTCTGTAAGTTAAAAATGTGACTGTGTATTAGGAAACGTACAAAAAACCCAAAAGTTTGAGTTTAGGGATTTGTTAGCTGGTGTCTTTTACTGAAAAGGCAATGTGATGCTCTTTGGGAGTGCAGGATCAGAGAGGTATTGGTACTTGAAGCTTTCTGAAGCTGGAATAAACACAGCTCTCTGACAAACCTCAGCCAGCGACGTTGTTCCGAGTAGTTCAAAAGAGTGAGATGGCTGCATAGCTTTAGAGAAACACTTTTGATGGAGGTAAGGCTTAGGGATGTAGTGCTCTAAAAATAATACACATCTGTGCAGATTTGACAGCACGACAGTTGTCCTGAATTTACAAAGACTTCTTTTATGCTTCAGTTAATCCCTTTGTGTGGATGATCATAATATAAAAAATACTTCTAAAACTTGTGCTTTGTAGTTTGTCAGTATACAGAGCTGAATAAGTAGAGTAGATTTAGAAGCTTTTAGGGATACTACTACCTGAATTGAGACTAGCTATGACAGTTGTTTGAAGAGTAACCTGTATAAATTGTTCTGACATCAGCTTTTGCCTGCCATAAGCTGCACTTTCAGTGTTAGCTGTGAGTTTACTGAAGAAATCATGCATACACTAATTTGTCTTTCTATGATTCATTGTATCCCAGAAAGTGCTTTGCACATCCTGAGCTACTTATCTTTTATGAACTCTTTTATCATCCTCGGTTTTACAACTATGAGTAAAAGGAAGATGGGGATAAGTGCTTGTGCACATCAGGATTCTTCAGTTGTTACACTGTGAGTATGCTGCATATCAAAGTGGCTGAGCAGCAAGATGTGCTGTTTCTGATGGAAACCCCCTGGTCTAGTAGCTCTGACTGAAATCTGTAATGAGAGCGTACCCTGAAAATTTTAAAGGTCAGATTGGGGCAGTGGCATAGCCAGGAATAAAGCCTAGATACAAGTACATTGGAAGGGGGTAGGTTTTGACACTGCTTTGTACTCCTACCTATATGTGAAGATTTATGTGAATTTTAATGAGATAAAATATTTCTAGTTTTGGTTTGCATTGGCCTTCTACATTTTTGAAGGCGCACTTGTTGAAAGCTTCTGTAATACAAGAGGAGCTCTGAAAGAAACGGTGCAATACTGGCAGTGTGATAACATCACTAGTGTTTATTTTGCCACTCCTGCCCTGCCCAGGCAAAAGCTATGCAAGCCGGATCAGAGATCACAGAAGTGGAGGTTTTGCTAATTGAGCGTTTGTTGGCCATAATACTGACTTTTCACTTAAACCTTGAGTTTGCATCTGTTAATAACAGAAAGGTGTTGAGTGGTAGAGCTGGGGAGTCACAGGCTTGTGTTACACTGGAACATGCCTCATCATAGAAGGCAGAGTATAATGTTTGCAGGAGAGTGCCCTAGTGATCTGGATAGAACTGGTAGTGTAACTTGCTTGTAATGGGGCTCAGAATTTTATCTGGTGATTCTCCTCTTACATAGGTACTTAAATCTCTTGAGAAGGCTGATACTAAAATGAGCACTGTGTCTGCATTTTACAGCAGGAAGAAATGATTTGGGCACTGTTCATACAATCACAACTGTTGTACCAGGCATCTGATTTCAGAATGAAAAGTATGTTCCTAGATGCGTAGTATCTTGTTTGGAAGTGCCTTTGCTTTGTAGTCAAGGTTGAGACAAAAGCTGCACTGGAACTCTTGGACTCTTAAAAATCAAATTTAAATATGCTTAGCTTATAGCCTGCTCAGGGTGAAGATGTTGTATGCAAGCAGGGGCTCTGGTGTCTTATGCAAAACAAGTGTTTGACTCAAGTCAATTATTGAGTATTTACCTTCTAAAATTATTTCAAAACCAGTGAAGTGTTTTCATGCAGTATCTTGTAAAATTTATTTGTCCTAGAAACTTCAAATTTCTTTGTTGTGCAAGTGGTGTGCTGAAGTGTCGTGTACCCCCTCACCAGGTTGTTGGGTTGGTGTATAAGACCCTGCCTGTTGCAATGAGATGTGCCTCACTTGAGCACTTAATTTCAACTTTTTCTGAAATGTCTTTCTCTAACCTGTTATTAGTTCTTTTTCACTTTAATGTTCTTATCACTGAGTACTTTACAGAATACTTTTTGGCTTTTTCACCTTTCTTGTCTTTAGTTTTAATTACTAACCTAGTTTTTGGCGAATTCTGTGCTGCTTTCAAGGGGAGGATGTGCAACGTCTTCTAGTTAACACTTGGAGGTGCTACAGCCCTCTGCCTGAAGAGGGTGTCGTTTCTGTGCATGAAAACTTTTTGCTGAGAACAGGGTAACATAGAACTGCAAGTCTGAAAAGGCTCTTGTAATTCTTGGTGAAAATACTGCGGTGGTATAACTGATCCTAAAGCTAGTGCAAAGAACTTTTGCTTGGGTGAGTGAAAATATTGGTATAAATGACTTCTACTGTTACTCCAATCCAGTTTAAGGTTCCAACAGTTCAAAGTTAGCTTAGGTGCTCAAAGGAACCTTCTTGGCTTGGCTGAGTTTTGGAATGGCAATCAAAATTTTGCTGAAATCCTTAAAAGGTAAGAAGTGTATTAAAAATACATTATAAAATGTCTGGGAGTTAGGTGATAGCAGCTTTACAATAATCTAGGGCAAAATTCATGTTGCTAAATTTATGCTAAAATTCCACTCCTTGGCACTGTGTTAAGCTGTGTTGCGTTTCCAGTGGGTTTTAAGAATGGGGAGTTAGTGCAGAGCAGCTGCTGCTGATACTGAGCCTGCTGTTGCAGTATTGTGCCTGTGTAGACAAGCTTATGAATTTCAGCAATGAGGGAAGTCTTCGAAGACGTGTAAATTAGACATTATTACAGTCTCTAAAAGCCTTAAAGTTTAATCGCAGTTTGTGGCTATTCTGCTGTTTTCCTGTAGTCTTTGTGGTCAGCATCAGATATTAC
Organism: Strix aluco; assembly: GCF_031877795.1. Lineage (NCBI taxonomy): Eukaryota > Metazoa > Chordata > Aves > Strigiformes > Strigidae > Strix > Strix aluco. Next base: position 28,583,728 of record NC_133938.1, on the reverse strand, counting down.
TGTGTTTTTCTAGAATATGTTCTTTTCCCCAGACTCTTGCATTAAAGATCATAACTAGAGTTTGACAGTGCAGGGAGGTTCCCTTAAGCTGCAATCTTCAGTGCTGTATTTCAGAAGTCTGTTAGCAGGAATCACTAGTAACTGCCTGTTCCTTTGAGCACTTCCAAATGGACCTTTTGAGAGCTAGAGTTCCTGACTTCTGCCCTGCTTTAAGTGCCTGAAATAGGGTACCTGGATACTCCTTTGAAGGGAGGAGTAAGAGGTATGTGTTTCAGTGTTACTTTGCAGCATGCATCTAATACAGGCTGTTGTCTGTACTGTGAAGGTGACACAGCCTTTTGTAGGAAAGGATGAGAATAATATATTAGTATCACTATAAGAAAGGAATGAAGAGGTTTTCCACTGTTAGTCCTTGGCCTTGATTTCTGTTTAACTTAGGATAACAGTGGACAATCATGGATAAATGGTATGTTCTCCCTCTATCTTCTTGGATTTTTATATCTGAGTATTCACTAGCTCAAAGCTAACTTTTTTTCTCTCAGAAAATTACTGGCATGTGTCCACAGTCTCAAGATCAGATCAGGGGGTGCAGAGGAATGTGTGGCTGAAGGTGGGATGCAGGACTACCCCTTCAGGCAGTAAATCAATTAAATCTGATAAAGTATATGGTGCAACTGTAACCTTATTTTTCAGTCTTTGCATGCTAATGCATTTAAAATGCTGAAAGCTGTATTTTAAACTGATGGTTGGAATCTGATTGTCCAAAGCCGTGAAATTCAGTATTGTCAGAAGTATCTTTGTGTTGGGCTCCTCTGAGTAAGTGAAGTAACTGGTTTTTTTTGTGTAGCATTCCAGTTAGGAGACAGTTTGGAGAGCACATTTTTTTGCAGAGTGGGCAAGATGATAAAAACCTAAATGAATTGCAAAACAGAATGGATTGGTAAAGAATTTGCAAAACTCCGATTTGTGTTGTGTTTTTAGCACATGAATCAAGTTACTGGATAGTGGCAGGAAATAAGATGGTATCAGTGCCTTGCTGGCAGTGTCCTTGCTTAGTCTAGATCTGTAGATCTAGTTTTCAGCTTTTTTCTCCCTTAAAGGTCCATCATAATTTTGAAAACTATCTTAGTAATGCATGCTGCTCTTCTGTGGCAATAAATGGCTTCTGAATGAATGGTGTGGTTTTTGTTTTGGGTTGTTTGGGTTTTTTTAACCAGCATTAAGGAAGATTAATGGTGGTTCTTTGCATTTCCACTTCACATGCAGAAATGAGTGTTGTGTCTGGGGAGGCTGTGCTAAAGCAGTCAGTGCATTGCAAATAGCTTTCTTCCTCTGACTTATTGAAATAATGTTGCTGTCCTAAAAGCCTTTTCTTCATTTTCTGAGAGATTTACTTTGTTCTGCAGGCCCTTTAAAATGCAAGTCCCACTTACTAAACTGTTCTGAGAGAAGGATTGATTCCATGAAGTTGCTGGGGAGAGGGTGCCCTCCTTTTGCTGTTTTTCCTGTATTACCAGTGGCTGGAAGGCAGATTACTGCTGACTTGAGAGCCTGGTTATGGATCTGCTGAGCATCTTGTTCTTACAGAGCCTTCTTTCTCTTGGACAGGCTAGTGATAACAGTCACAGACCTGTAGGATTTGTTCACAGCAAAAGGTATTTTCCTGCCTTCTTCATCCTTTCACAACTTCCTTCATTTTTTACCAGGTTAATCCAAAAGAAATTATTCTATAATCAAGAAGGTAAGCTTCAACCAACAAATAGGTGCTTCTCCCCCATTCATAGGCCTGGTCTGCTGGTGCTCTGCCCCGCAGGTCCAAAACCCACCCACCTTCTCTTACACAGGCCTATTCTGAACTGATCCTGTGAATGTTTTCAGTAGAAAGTGTCATACGGCAGGGACAGTGACATCTTCATTTTTCCTCTTAGCTGTTGAGCATTGGTCCATCTGCACCTGTTGGTAATACAACCCTCAGAGGTGCAGAAAATGTCAGCGATTGTCCTGGAGGGAGACGCTTCCCTCTGCATTCAAGGAGGGTTTGTAATCGGTACACTGGTGATAGCTTCCTTTTATTTTCCCTTTGCTTAAAATTACTGTCTCACAGATGTCAGCTGTAAACTGCTTTGAACTGCTTTACTCTCCAGTGTCCAGAAATAGGTCTGGTTTAGAGAGAATTTAAGAAAACTCTTGAATCAGAGGACAGATGTGTTTGAACTGAATCTTGTGTGAGTGTCAGTGTTTTTGTATTGAAGTCTTTGGAAAGGAAAAGCTTAGGCGGTTTTTCTCTGGGGCGATCAAATTGTGGAAAAACTGCTCTTAACCTTCAGATTTTGCTCAGTTTGGATTTTTGTCAGCTGTAACTTGTATGATTAAGTTTTCTTACCAGTTGTTTACTTTCTACTTGATTTTTGTTTGTCAAAACAGTTATCTTTAGCTTCACTACCTCTCATAGTCTTCTGCAACCTCCTTCACAATTACTTAAATAGTTTGAGCCAAATTAGAACTGGACTGTCTTTCACATGAAACCTAATACTGCAATTTCAAAGCCACCCGCACTTTTGAATTTCACTGTGTTCCTTTTCAAAGGCCTAACAGCCATCAGTAGACCATAGCTAATTGCATAGCAATAAATGTACCGAACCATTCAGATAGGGGTGAGCAGACTTTCTGCTTCAGTAGAGAACCACAGTATGTGCCTGCCTTGTGAAGAGTAAAGATTTTCCACACACACACCTCTTTGTCTGGGCTTGCAGCTTTTGCTTTTGGGTTTGTGCATATAAAGCTGAAAAATTCATGGTGTATTAGAGAGAATAGCTTTTAAACTACACTAATGATGATACTAAAAGACTTGTGCTTAAATTTCTTCATTCTTTGAGATTTAATAGCATCTGCTATTTTGAGTTGTACTTAGCAAAAATGGAACTACTGAAAACTTCTGTACCCATGTAAGTCACTAACTTGGTTACGTGTTTGGTACACTCTCTTGAAGTATTTCTACACTGTTACATCATTTGAAGATATACCTTGTACTTGAGACAGTATACCTAGTGACTAATCTCCAGTACTGTTTGGGCATTAGATCTGTGCGCTTCGGAGTCAGCATTAAAATACTACTCTTTTGGCATGGAAAGGGAAGAGTATACGGATGCAGAAGCTGCTGTGCTTTCACTGGACATACTGTGCAAGTTTACTAAATTCCAGGGGAATTCTATTCTCTGTAAACACTTAAGTTTTCATGTTTGTCTTTCTGCATATAGAGGAATGCTTAACAGAGGTGCTGTGCCATTTGGCAAAGTTTTTTATTATGGGCTATATCATTTATCAGCTTCTGGCCGAAGAAGCCTGTTGATTTAATATGCAGAATTCTGAAAGAAGAAAAAGAGTAGTGGTGGTCCTGATCAGGTGATTAATTTGACTTCTCACAGAATGGCTGGTGTCATGTGGCCTTGTGTCCTGTGGATTTGTGTTCTTAATGCTCTGTCAGAGCTTGATGGCAACAGTTGAATTGATACATCCTGCCTGCTGCATCCTCTGTTGCAGTAGGGCTCACCTTTACCTGTCAGTGCATGCATGCACACATACAAAATGAATCCTCAGTCCCCTCCCTTGCTTAGAGGGCTCTTGGGAGACATGAAGCATCATGTTTGAGTTGGGGAGTAAACTGAGAAGAATTTCGGAAAATAAGCAAATTGAATACTGGACACAGATTATGTCAGAATAGCTTAAATCTGAGCTGTCAAGGTGCATTCTTCTAAAAGCTGCATTCATGTTTTTATAAAGCATGATTTGTTGTGTTAAAAGTATCAATATATTAAGGCAAGAAATGTATGCCTTTTGTGCTAAGTGCTTTTTGTGACTGCAAGTGCTAAAGTAGTTAATGTGGTTGTGAAAATATACCTTGTGTTTTAAAATGCTGATTCACAGCCAATGATACCTTTCCTTTTCTACATTAAGGGACTTAATGTTGCTCTGTATGGCTCACTGAAGATTTCCCCCACTTAGTGTAAGCAAGATAGGAAATAACATTTGTGCGCATGTATAACAAAGGAGTGGAATGAGCTACAGTAGGTTCTGTATAATTTTTGATCTTGTATTTTTATGAACAACCAGGGAGTCGTCATAGCTGGAAGGAGAGACCAGAGGTACTAGAATTAAGAGCATGTGAATTTCTCCATGAATTATTGAAACCACTTTTCAGAAGAATGACTTGAAGTATTTGCATAACTAATTTTTCCAAGTGAGAGCTAGTAAGTAAGGCTGTAAGAGTCCGGTGACATTTCATTCAGTCGCTTAAATGTATGTCCTGTGCTTATGATAGGACAGGTTTGATGGAAAACTTAATACATGGTGGGGTGGGAATTGAAAATGTAACTGCATGATGGAATGGGAATTTAATATGTGTGAGAATGCATATACTCCATTTTCAACTTAACTGAGATGTGAGGCTTTGTACCCTCTATGAGGTTATAAATGTTTTCATACTCTTATATTCAGTGCTTTAGTTTCCAGTAACTGCAGCTGCTTCTGCTTGACTCGAGAGCTTCCATTTAGTTTAGAGGAAGGCTTGTTACCTCAAAGAGAAGAGGAATTACTGAGGCGCAGTGGGGCTGAGACAGACCTGGGACACCTTATTTGTCCATCTCTAGAATAGTATGTCAGATCCCACAAGTTCCTTGTCTGCTGTCTTCTGCTCTTCGGTGGTAAGAGCCCTGGATTTAGAGTGGCTAGTGCCTTGCTGGTGCAGGTGGAAGAGAAGCAGTAGGTTTATATCTTTACAGTAAAAGCCCAATTTTGTGATTGCCTGCAACCTGGAGAAGTAGTGCTCCCTGTGTGTGTGTGTACATATATATATATATATACATATGAAACTGTTTCTAAAATTTAGTACTTGACTGTGGTCTGTTGTGGCATGGATTCCTCCTTGGTGGAGGAATCTATGCTGCATATGTTTTTCAGTAAAGGTGGTATTCAGGCTTTTAAGATGGGTGCTAATTCAAATTCTAAACACGAGAATGATCCCAGTCATGTAAGCAAATCCTGACCTACTAATAGTCTTATATTATGACTGACTGTTAAGGCTATGTTTTAGTTCTCAAAACTTGTGTCAGAAGGTTGCTGTATCCAGATTTCTTGTATGTTTAAAGATCTGCTATAGACTTGTCTCCTCTTAGGAGGAGGGGCAGCAGCCCTTTTTTCAGGGTGCAGAGCGATGTTTGTGTGAATTCACATGGGGTCAATACTGATCACCTGGCTGTCATGTAAAAAGTGTTTGGCTTTAAAGTGGCAGGTGACTCTGATGTTCAAGTATTGTTGAAAGCTCCACTAAAAACTCAATTTGTGTAGCATTTTGATAGACTTACACGAAGTCTGGAGGTCTGCGTGAAGACTGTTGCTGGCCTTTTTGCCTCCAGGCTTAATGGTTACGGATGTTATCTAGGATGTGAAGGGGCCGTGCACTGTAAGCAACAAAAGATGCTTTTCAGGTGCAAGTGTTTGTGTAGCTGTTGGCTGCTTTTCTATGGAAATAAATGCACTTGTACTGGGAAGCTAAATGGTTCAGAACTGAAAGCACAAAACAAATCTCTATGGAGGTTGTAGCTAAAGCCAGCACCTGGTTTGCTATTTGCCTCTACATTTTAATTGATTTTTGCACAGGCCTTTTGTTTAATATTTGTTTTCTCTAATTCTCTTAAATGTGCTTGACGACCGTACAGAATTTTCTCAGGCGTGATCTGTACAGGGAAATAAGGAGCCTTATTTTTTTCAATCTGTGGCTTTAGTTTTTGCTCGGTAATAATCATTGCTAAAGATATTCCATTAGTATATGGCAAAGGATATAGTTGATTCAGATTCTTTCAAACTTGCAGCAACTTAACTAATTTGTCAGCTTCCACTTTGTGACATGGTATCACCTCAATAACTGTTTTGCTGATACTGTTGTCTTTTGGAAGTAGTAAATTTATAGTGTGGTTTCTGTTACTGATTTCTTAAAGTCCTCCGATAGTTTTGATAAATGAGTATCTATGAACTGTGCCTGTATATTTTTATTTTTTAGCCACCTCATGGGAACAACTGAGAAAGGTTGAGGGAGACAATGCTGTGAGGGGATTTAAAAATATCATTCTTTTTAAATCAAGACTTTGACTTTTTTTTAATAGGCTTCCTATTTGGCATGTCTTTTGTAAAGACAGTCTTTCATCGGCAGTGCAGTATGCTTCAAGTGATGCTTGTGCCCTGGCGAATGATGATGAAAATGTCAAGGAAAAGGTATGCTGAATAAGTCATGTTAATTGTCATGTCTTACTTGATATTAGATAAAAAAATTGATCATACACTTTGATTCACAGAGTCTTCTTGGCCAGAAGGTTTAAGGTACTCAGTTGTTTTGTGAACCATGGTGTTATCTTCCCAAGTTTTCGTTTACTTCAAATTTGTTGCAGTTATGTGACAATATAGCTGGACAGTTTGTGTGTGTGTATGGGAACAAATAGGAAAGCTAGTAATGGTGGTTCAGTTTTTTATTGTGTGCCAGATGCTAGAAGAAGTCATCAGAGGTAGTATGTGGCTCTGTAGAGACCACAATAAGAGGTGATGGTCTGGATAAGTCTAGGCCACAGTATGGCAGTTGTATCTGTGTTGTGTTGAAAACGCAGTGCACAAATTATTGCAATCATAAATAGAAGATTGAACAGTAATTGTTTTATTAAGTCAGTATTTATCACTGTTTTCCTCGTGCTTAATACAAATTAACAAAGCTAAAATACATATGTGAAGTGCTAATAATCAAGATTCTGTCCTTTTCTTATTTACCTTACTCAGCACTTTAGGTTAAATTGGGTGTAATATAAAATCTAATTGGGTGTAATGTAAAACCATGATTAACTCATTACGAGTTTCTGCATATTGCAATTTCATAGTGAGTTCCCAAGTTGTTGAGTCATATCAGAAAGTCATGGTAATTTCATTTATTTATTTACACAGGTAAAGAATCAGCCCTATGATAAGCATGGGTAGTATTGATGTTAGTGGTCTTCCCATTTCCTCCATCAATCAGTAGCAGTATTAATTGGAGTCCTGCTAATCAGGACTGCCACATCGAACCTGGAAAACGTGTTGAGCATTGTAGTTGACTCAAGTGGAGACCAGAAAAAAAATACTTCAAATATTGTAGGTTTCTTACCCATTTCAGCATCTAGGGTAGCTGTGGGTTTTTTGCTAGCTTATGTGGCCAAATAGCATTCAGAGTCCTATTCTTCTGGCTGCCCAAAAAAAGGTCCTGCTTGATTTTAATGTCTGATGTAATAAAACTGGGAAGATCAAGTAAGCTTTGAGACTGGGAAGCCACTGGTGTATGTTTTCCTACTTTTTTGCAACATTATTCCCTTCATTCTATTAACATGGCTGCATTGTTAAGCAGATTTCTGAACTTAAACCCAAAGATGTGAAAGCTCATGTACTCTTTACTGTACCGTACTGTACTCTTTACTCATTAAAGAAAAAGATCTTGTGTTTATGGGAAATCTTAAACATGTGTCTGTTACTCCTAACTAGGCTGCTGGAGCTGTCCTGCTCAAAAAGAGCAGTCTTGCAACCCTTGATTAGTATTCCTTAGATCAGTTGTCTCTTTGAGCCATTGATGCTATTTAATCTTAGGAACTAGGATGTGAACTAATAATATTTGGGGAAAAATGTTTCTGCTCAAATTTGTACTTCCTGCTCTTGCAGTGTATGCCTTCACTCTCTCAAATGGATGTGATCGTGTAATCTTGTATAGCACAGCACCCCATTTTGGATCCGAACATTAGCACTTCCAATATTTGACCACAGGATTTTAGATAGCCCTTATAAAATGAGCGGTGTGAAATATCTACCAGATTTCATGCTGTATTTTAAAGCATTGCTCACAAATAACTTATATATGTTGTAGTCACAACTTAAAGGTTTAAGGCCCAAGTAAATTATTGTTAGTTCTACAGTGTGGTGGTTTTAAAACTTTTTTCCCTCAAGTGTGTATTCTTTTTTACTTTGAGTTCCCTGCACTTGATTGTAAATCTTTAGTTGTAAAAGAGAAAGTTGCTTTAAAAGGTTACATCAGACCTGTGAAATTATTCTAGTTCTGCTGATAAGACTGCTATAACTGAAATGTGCCAGGTATTTTTTTAAATGGTTCTGTTGCAGGTAATTTTAGGATTTTTTTTTTCCTCCTGTTTTGGGCAGCAAGGAGATGGGGTGTATTTGTCAACATGGGAAGTCATAGCAGAATGATTAACTTTCCTTAGCACACAAATGGAACGATTTAAGACAATGTTAAGATGGTCTTTCCTGTGAAGATTTAACTGAATTGTTTTAACTTGCTGTAGTCTTTGTACAGATGAGTTTTTAAACATGTGGACAGTGGCTCTGAAGATTCATGTAGCTTAGCTTCTTGTTGGTATTTTGCTGTTTGTAAAGGTAGTAGTATTCAGTTTGTACCAAAGGTAGCTCCTCTTACTAGAAGAGGAGGCCTGTGTTAGTGCATACTTACTGTTGTTTTACCTATAATGGGGAAGGGGGGAAAACTGTTGTTTTACCTATAATTACCTAATAGGGGGAAGAGGCTGGTCCCAGGCTGGAATCTGAGCACGCAGACTCAAGTACACGGAGTTATTCCACAGAAGAGCTACTTGGTGACTTCACAAAATCTGACCAGGCAAGACTTTTATTTCATTCACTGTCTCCATGTACTCTTCAAGGGCTCCTTGGATTTCAGAGTCTTTCATTTTGGTTATCTAAAGCTCATAGTAACCATCTATCGCATTTCACTTGCACACAGGGTTGTTGTCAGACTTATGTTTCCAATGACGGAGAAAATGTGTGAACTAATGAATCTTGCATTTTCCATGTGTATAAGTAATAATAAGAGTAGTATTTGTAGGTACTGACTAAATAAATATTTCCAAGATAAATTAAAATTGGATGTTATATAGGTATGGATGTCTCTTTATAAAGAAAACTCAAAAAACCCCTTCTCACTGAGGTCCTTTATGTATATCAAACTTGGTTATCGTAGCAGTCTGTTTTAGCTTTCTCCCATTAATATTTTTATGCTATTATTGTAGACTATGGAAGAGTGTTGCAACTATCCCAAAGTGGCACTGAATACCACCTAGGTTTATGAAGAAACTTTATTTCTTAACTGTCTTGCTGTCTGGTTATCAGGTTCATTGATGACAATTCTGAACTACTGAACTGTTAAAACTCCATACTAGATGTTATTGTATGAATGCTTTTCCTATTCAAGTTTTGAAAAATGTGTGTTCATCTATAATGTCTTCACAGACTACAGAAATGGGTGAAGCAAGCCAGCCTGAAGTTGAGACTCCACCTTCAGTAGTTTTAAATGAAGCTTTGTCTAGCATAGTTGCAAGCACTGAAAACATTTCCAGTTCACCTACCTCAGAGATACCTCCAGTCTCACAGCCTGAGTAAGCTTTTTAAATTTTGTTTTGGTCTTTGAGAGAGTATCACTTAATCTGATGTTGTTAAGTGTTACTTATTCAGGGTTTTTTGGGATAAGACTAGACTGCTGCACATGATTCTTTTGCTGTACTTTAGTTTCTGGTGTTAATGCTCATGGAATATGCCATCATTACTCAGTGTGTGGATTAAGAGTTGTTAACTTGCATGAAGTGTCATATTATTGCCATTATCAGTTTCTAAGGTGCTGCTTTGACAGAAGTCGTCCAGTGTCTTTTATGTGCTAGATAATCTGTACTATAAAAGCCCTCAGGTCCTTACCATTAGGATTTCTGCCCTTCACAAATGTGCTTTCACATCTGTGATAACCAGCATCAAGGCTGCTTCAGTGATGGCCTCTGCTTTCAGTTAAGGAAGCAGCATTTTACTCGAGGATTTAAAACATAGCAGGCTTAAGTTCAGATATTAAGAGACTTCTGATGAAATAGCGAATTTTAGTATAAATACAACCAAGACAGTTTGTAATTCTGGTACTTACTAGTGTATTGCAGAGCTACCTCTGTTGCAGGCAGTCTTCAAGTGTTGGTGTGCTTAATTTTGTTTCCCTTCTTTTGTGGAATGCTGTGGTATCAAATGAGACCTGTAATATGAAAATTCATGTGCATACATTTCTATGTACTCTCACAAAATTTTCCTGGGCTTTTTAATGTTTGCTAAGGGGAATATATTCTGATTGTCTGCTGATAAAGATCTAATGTTTTGATATATAAAAATTTAACACATTAAAAATGGAAGTAGACTTCTTTGGCATTTTGGGTTTGAGTGTCCGGTTTTTCTGGTTTACAAAACTTAGTGTCTTTACTGTAGAAAAGGTCTGGAAATTCTGTCTGCTGGCTGATCTTGCCTAGGCTGCTATGGCTAACTCTTGGTACTTCATAAGTGTCTTTAATTGCAAGTCTCCAGAAATCAAGCTTCCTGAATTTGCAGTTTTTATAAATCAAAACCGGAATGTAACTTCAGTTGTTTCTTTTACAGCTTTTGTTGACTACTGTATTGATTTGTTTATGTAATGTGTTAAGTCCTACTGTTGTCAGGTCTTCGAAGGAGATTCAGGATGTTGTTTTCTTTTGAACATTCAGCTTAGTATCTTGTAGCTGCTGGAAAGAGTCTTGCTGTCATAGCTGGGGAATACTGAGTGATGAACTCTGAAGACTCAAACTATGAAACAAATGAAGATGGAAACTTGTTTTGGAGCACCTGATATATTAGTTAATATTTGACGGTAGTGTTCTGACACTAGTACCACTTACAGGAAGAAAGGGTAGAATGGGTATAGGAGAGATGCATATTTATACATTATTTCAAACTTCAGTTTAGCTTTAAATAGTAATAGGTGGCCTCTATTTGAACAGATTAACTCTGATGTCTAAAACAGCTGTAGACCAACTCTATGGTTAAACAAGATCTTTAAAAAGACTCAGTTGCATTTGTTATCTTTAGACAGCATTTTATCCTCTTAGGTGCTGATTCCCATCAGTGTAACAGAGTCCAGCTCCCTTAGGTGTTACTGGTCTGATATTCCAGCAGGACCTCTTAATTAAAATATTCTGGAAGTAATTTTATTCCAGACTATTTTTACTTTGTAATGAATCTTTTTTAGGACAGCACTGATTGTAGCTCTTCTATTCAGACCTAATGTGGGGAAAAATTCTTGAAAAATAATCCGATATCATCTTCTGGCTGCAAGTAGACAGCTGCCATGCAAAGTGTTGCCCTTTAAAAAATTAAGGGAAAGCTACTAACAAATGCAAGTACTCAAAGAAGAGGGAGCTCTATAGGTTTTAAGCTTCTGCTGCTCACCTTCTGCCAAAATTAGTTACTTGAGGCTGGTCAGGTACACCCTGGTATCAGGGTATTTTTACGTTCATACTTGTCCCATATTTTATTCAGTTGGTAATTATTCATGCTGTCGTCTATCCACTGAGATCAAGAATATGTGGAGCTTTTTAATTTTAAGTGTAGTGGTCAACCTTACTTCAGTCGTTAGTGTTACATGCAGAGCTAAACTGCGTGCTTCGCGGATGTGTGCATTTTGGGGTGTTCAGAGAAACTAATAAATTCTTGTATTCCTAGTGTTTGTTATTTTGCTACATAGTAGAAGTCTTGAATAGGTATGAGGTTTTTTGTTTTATACTGTATGAAAGGTAGTGAAACTGGCTCCCTGGGTTTGTTGCAGCAATGTCTGTTGTAATTGTAGCAGTCAGAGAACCAAAAAGATCCGCTTTTAAGTTGCTAATGTGCTGTTTGTGTTTTGGAAGCTCTATACCATGATATTGGATTAACCTAGTTTGTAGCTGACGTTGAAGAAAGCTTATGTTGAATAAAGCTTTTACTTAGATCTGGTTTGTAACCTAGATCAATATGAAAGTCATCCCTGTACTGGAGAAGAGAGGACAGTCACAGAAGTTATCGACTGAAAGTTATTACTTGTCCATCTTCTGCCCACCCATTCCATCATTCCTAAAGAGCATATAGGGAGGCTTTCTTTTCAGTTTTTGCCTTAGGATTTGTCTGATGCAGTGTGTTCAGCTTTTCTGGAGAGAGGAAGTAAAAGCAGTGGGCAGATGAGCTAGTTCAGGCTATTGGTGCAGCTTGGATATTGGTCTACTGGATTACCTCATCTTTATTACACCAGCAAAAAAAAAAATCTACTGGAAAGGAACTGTGACTGGCTCTGCTGTATATCATTATGCCACCCCTTTTCTCTAGTTTTAGCCAAGTTCAGTTCTGACTGCTGCCCATTGACTTGGGAACATTAGGAGCTTTTAGTGATGGAAATCAGTCTTGTGTTTGATTCCTTTGTTGAAAGGGAAAATTGCTAGTAGACAGGTAACTGTGAAGCTGTTTTTTGTTTGTAGTGATGAAGGGAAAAATTATCCATTGCAGTGTTTGGTAAGATGCTAGGTGAGAGTTCTGGGAGATGAGGAGCTAGCTTTGAGTTCCTTTGCTGGGACAAACAGGCTGAAAAAGGAAATTCTATTCTTGCATGGGTACAGCTGAGTGCAGTTCCACAAGTATAGCATACTTCATTCCTCTTACCTTAATTATTTCTGTGAGACTGTTGCTTTTTCAAAACTTAAAAATATCTTTAGTTATGTGGTTGATGAGCAGGGCTACTTGTCTTATCAGAAGGGTAAAAAGCATGTTATTTCTTTCCCTTCAGTGCAATAGAAAATTCCCGTGCTGATATCCCTGTAGTCAGCTCTAGTGAAGCTGAGCAGTCAGAACCTGACTGTGATATTGGTGGGACACTTGAGGCTGACCCTCAGAGTGAGCCTTCCTCTTTTGTCAGTCCACCAGAGAGGTGAGTATTGAAGTAGGTTGTGAGTCTGAATAATTTAAAGGTAATTGTTCTTTTCTGTTCTGGCCTTGCAACAAACATTTGCATGTGCTTGCTTATCTACGTATTTGTGTATGTGTGTTTAATATTGCATATGACTGAAAATGTCATCATTTTATAGGTCCTAATACTCTTAAAACTTTTAGCCTTGCAGGTCAACATATAGAGAACATATCATCTTCACATGGCAAGGGAAAGAAGACAAAATCTGAGTTTGAGTCGAAAGTTTCAGCAACTGAAAAGGGGGCAGATGAGCAAAAATCTGCTCTGAATGCTTCAGAGAACTTAAAAAGGGAGGTAAGCAGTGCTGATAACCTGAGAGAAGGCATTAGGCTCCTGTGTGTACTGAGTGGATATCACCATTGTTAAAGATGAGTAATATCTATCCCTTTCCTGATTGCCACTGTATAAATGGACAGCCCTCATTTTGAGCACTGCGTGCAGTTCTTGTATTGCCATCTCAACAAGAGTATAATAAAATGGGAGAAAAGGGTGGCAAGGTTGATCCATTGGCAGAGAACAGTTTTTCTGAGCTCAGTCTATCTGGAGCAGAATTCAGAAGAAATGTTCTTCATGTAACAGATAGTTAAACTGGGATTTCCTGAAGGATGCTGTGGATACTGAATTTTTTTACATATGTTTAAAAAAGGTGGGGGGAGCTGTTACATGGTCCCAAGTAAGCTTGTAGAAGAGAAGTCTGAGGGTTGAATCTTGACTGAGTCAGGAAGTTCCTGAGTAGCAAGCAGATGGCTAGAGGCACAGATAACAGTTAGAGGAGATACAAAATGTTTGTGTTTATTCTTTCCTAGGTATCTTATTTGGTCACTCTTAAAGTGGGATACTTAGCTAGACAGGTCTTTTAGACTTAACTGCATGACTGCTTTTATGTTCTTACTGTGTTGCACTTCCTAAAGCTTACACTTTTTTGACAGGTAAAGAATGACCAAGACCATGGCAATGCCATTTTTCGCTATTTTAGGATCATGTTTAAACTGTCACTGATAACTTGGATAACTCCCTTTTAAAACTAAAAAGTTTTTCCCCAGATTATTTAACAGAGTAGAGCATGCCCTAAAATAATTATGTGCAATCAGGAAGAGTCTTCTAAAGAACTTACTACAAACAAATTGGTGTAAACCATTATTTAAAAAAAAAAAAAAACAAACAAGACTTTATTTAACCTAATGCCTTAAAGACTGTAATTTAAATAATTATGGCATTGGCCTGATGTCAGAGTTAAGCAAGAGCATGATTTGGCATTGCTTACTCTGTCAGTTTTTTGACTTACCACTTACCACAGTTATATTCCAAGGAGGATCTTATATCCTGAACTTTCTTGAGAGAGGAAGATACAGGGATTTTTAGGTTCTCTCATTTCTAAATATATGTGGGGATGTATTTTTGGGTATGCCACATCTAAAGTTCTGTTGCAGTGTAGTCATGTGAAGAATTCTGTTGTCACTTCTCCAAATATGTGGGTTTGGCGCTCTTTTGAGGGCTTTCAGCTATAGAACTATATGGGAAATAGTTCTTGCTTTAAGTGCAGAGAAAATGTCAATCTACAAAGCAGTCATTCTGGAAACTACCTGTAAAATGTTATCTACAAAATAACTGCTACACTTGAAATGTCTAGCAAAAGTGTTTTGCACATCTGGTGGTGTGCTGGAAATATGTTTGTATAAAGGAGAAGTTAAGACTTGAAGTGGTATGGTGTATGGTTAACTTAAAAGGGTTTCTGATTTGCCAGTCAAGTCCAAAACATTATTTCTTTGGTCATTAAACATTAAATAAACCACTTCAAAATAGTATCTCATTCTGCTGGTTTTTGAGGTGTTCAGAAACTCCAGGGGACCTCTGGAATTCTGTCATGACCAACATTCATATTTGAAGATTTCTGCTACAGGGAAACCTTTTCTCCTTAGGAGGAGAAAAAGCAGACTTTTTATGGGACAGAATGCTTATATTTTACTTTATTAGTTTAGCCACAAAAATTACCAGCATCTCGGTGAAAGAATCTGTAATTCTGGGAGGAAAACATCACATGTTTTTTCTGGCTTGTGAGCTTATCTTGGCACTGAGTTTTTAACATCAGTTCAAATTATGTATCTGCCATTGACTTGATGAGAGTGTGCTATTTTTTTAAAAAGCATTGAATTTCATCTTTGTTTTCATCGTTGGTACTGAAAAATATTCACAACTGGTGGCTTGTTCTTTTGCAGAAAGACTATAAGAAAACAGGAGAAATTGACCCTACATCGGTGATAACTCCAAAGGACCCTGGAGACATTCCAACATTTGATGAATGGAAGAAGAAAGTCATGGAAGTAGAGAAAGAAAAGAGTAAGTTCAGGATTCATTGGTTTTGTCTAAATACAGGCCCTCTTCATCTTGTATCAGATTTGAATAGTGAAACGGTCTAAATTTGGACTGCAGCCTGGAACTTCATTTTTCTATTAGAACTACGTAATTAAAAGCATTTATTATATAAAAGCAGTGAGCAGAAGTTCCCTGAAAGTGAAAATACTGTTTGTTCATGTGGTTTGTTACAGTAGCAACATTTTCTTGTTTCTAGGTCAGTCAATGCACCCTTCTGCTGTTGGTGGGCAGCATTCCACAAAAAAAGTCCAGAAAAATAGAAATAATTATGCCTCTGTAGAGTGTGGTGCCAAAATTTTGGCAGCAAATCCAGAGGCAAAGGTAAGCATTTACTGATTATTAGTGTGCAGTACTTCACTTTACTCTTATGCAAGTAGTAGTACAAAGTACACTTGGTTAAAACTGAACACTGACTTCTGAAGTAATCTTTTATTGCTATGTTTGGGTTTATTGTAATTTTTGATTTATAAAAATGGGACATGAACTATGATCTGTCCCTTTTTTAAGAGGGATTGTTATAGTGAAGTTGATGGGGTTTTAAGTGAAGTTGGAAGGGGGAGCAGAGTGTACTCAGTACAGAAATTGAACAGCGAACAAAGTTGTATTAACTTACCATAGTAAATAATCTGTGATGGCCCCAGAGTAGTATGGCATATCTCCTGTATATTATCTTGCTGAGAATGTTGTGAAACTTGGTATTAGTCTACATAACTAATATCAAATTTACTTTTGGAAGAGGGGAAAAACCCTTGGTGATGTGTTAATATCTACCATACAATTTAAAATATTCTCTTTTTTATACAGAGCACTTCAGCTATTTTGATGGAAAACATGGACCTTTATATGCTAAATCCTTGCAGTACTAAAATCTGGTAGGTTGCTGAGGTTTACTTGTATGACAGTGGTTATAGTTTTCTGTCATGATGGGACTGTGTGTATCCTGTGGGACTGACCTGACCTTGGTGTGTGTCTGCCTGAAATGCGTGTGTAAGGAACTTTGACAAATACTTAGGTGCTTATTATGTCCTCCATAGAATTGTGTCTGGTATTGAGAAGTAAGATTAAGGGGATAACTTTATTCACTTTAGTATTTGTAGTTTTTGCGTAAGTATAATCTTGCAGAAGAGAGAGCACTGAGTGTTCAAGTAAAGATTTTGGGTTTTTTCCCCAGCTGTCAAATCATTGTAGGACACATGATCAGAATTTATCCTATACTAACTGGTATTTCAGGTGTGGCTTAAATGACGTTTGCTATCCTTAGTTTTTAGTTCTGTGACTTGTTGCCTTTGAGTACAAGACGGATGAAGCTTTTGTAGGTGCTACCTAGAGTTACAAAGCTAGATATGCAGCTAAATTATCACTAGTGATTTTGAAGGGAGCAACAAGTGATGCCTCATTGTACAGCCTTTTTGTAGTGTTCTCTTATACCCAGTGAAGGATACAGTAACAAGGTAAAGGACTGAGGATTGTAATTGTAGAAACAAAAGTGTGGTGTTTTTTTAATATTTCCTTTTTGTCATCAAGGTTTGTTATTGAGCTCTGTGAACCAGTCCAAGTAAAGCAGCTTGACATTGCAAATCACGAGTTGTTCTCTTCCACCCCTAAAGACTTTCTGGTGTCTATTAGTGACAGGTATGTTATCAAAACCCACCCTTCTGAATGAAAACTGAGGTAATAATTCCTAAATGGACGGCTTCATAAAACATGGTCTGTGTGTGACTTATGCAAAGTGTAATGCATTGTGAAGTTACATGGATTTTCTTTGTGTGTGTATATTATCAGTTACTAGCATTTTTTTTTTCCATGGAAAGGGCAACTGTGAGGTTCTAGAATGCATGGCTTGAGTTCTTCCCATGCTTCCTGTATTTTTTTTTTCTTTGCTACCTTAAAAATGAAAAGGAAAAACTTGTTGAAAAGTAGCAATGAAGCAGCAGAAATTATGCAGTAGCTAGGTAGTGGATGGCAGATTATAAAATGAACATTCCTTAACAGAATGCCACTGGGGTTGTGGGCTGTCTCCTTCCTTGTCATTCAGACCACTTTCTACATGGCTTAAGCTCTCTTCAATGCTGAACTCTGTCCAAAAAAACCCAGATTACTTAAAAAGAATAAACAAAAATGGTAGTACACCGCTGAGGAATTGGAAGGGGTAAGAATACTACTGGTTGGCCAAATGGTGGCTTTATCATGTTTTAGGCAATGTAGCCCCGCTGCTTTGCGGGAGTGAGCAGACTGTTTGGATATGTGAAGAGGAGACATTTCATGCAGTGCATCAAAACCCATCACTTTCTTCTTCAGTGCTTAAAGTGTGTAGATTTTGATTTTCAACACTTGATCTCTTGCCTAGTTCTAACTCTGCTCACAGTTTTTTGCTGCTTGCTTACAATAATATTTACAACCTATCACTTGTGTCATGTTTTTCAGTGTTCATCTGAGGTGACTTTTTTCAGTTCCAGAAACTTTACTGTAGGCTGGCTGAATTTCAGTAATTGGATCAAGTATAGGGTTTCATTCTTTAAAGGCATGCAGACTGTTCTAAGTACGTGAAGAGGCACTGCTGAGGTTTTGTGTTGGGACTAGCTTTGTCTTGCAACTCTTGTTTCCATAAAAAACACATTGCTGCTATCTTGCAACTGAAAAAAAAAAAAAGCATTTCTTCTGTGAAGAGGCGTTTTGGGAGACTTCAGCAAATGTCTGTAAACAGTGGGTTCTTGTATTTCATTAGTTGACTCCCATTGTTTCTTTTCTAGGTATCCAACAAACAAATGGATTAAATTAGGTACTTTCCATGCCAGAGATGAGAGAAATGTCCAAAGCTTTCCTCTGGATGAACAGATGTATGCAAAATACGTTAAGGTAACTTAACACTGCAAAAGCATCCGTGCTTCTTGGGGATGGAAGGGCTTGTTGGGCTTACCCTGTATAACAGAGCATCCAGAGAAATGTGTTATGAAAGCATGCTTTACCATTAATTGCACTAGTTTCATTAGTGGCCCTAGCGTGATTGGCCGTGTATTAAACCCTTGTCACACAATCACAAGTGTATGACCTTTCTCATAATAGTAAATGAGAGGATCTTGGGAAGCACCTATTACCATGTGTCCCAAGTACATACTTGATATCTGAATTAAGAAAAATCCAGACAATGTTCTGTTCTATTTGACTTAACCAACTGTTTCATGAATGTAAGATTAGAAATATTGACCTATTTTTTTCTCTTGGCTGTACCTGCTTTTTTTATATATATATATATATACATACACACTCTCTCTCTCTCTCTGGAGCAGAGATTAGAATGTGCATGTTTCTTGACACTTTTGTGCTGTATTCTGCTACACAGTTTTAAGTGAAACTGAAACAGTAAGCGTTTGAATTCTCATCAGTAGACCTGAAGTGCAGTTTTGCAGTTACTCAATCATAACAGGCTTATGCCTATTATTTAGGCTTACTGCTACTGGAGCATTTGCCATGATCTCTCTGCCTTCAAAATAACTTGTAGCAAGCTGTCTTTACTCAGGAGACTCAAAGAGAATAAAATTCCATAAATAACGTGGTACTTGGATGGGGATAAAAGCTTTTGTGAAAATATTGGGATGTAGTGGAGGTTTAAATTCAAATAACATACAGACCTTTTGGGTCCTCTCAGTGATAACACAGTGATGTGTTATCTTCCAATTATGGTGCTGCCAAAAAAGAATAATTTGGTTTGTGTTACTGAATTACGATTTGTGCTTTCATGAAGGAGTAGCTATGAATGATAGTTATCTAACTTCTCTACCCAGAAATTCTGCATGAGTTGCAGGATAAAGATTTCATTTATTCTTCTATTTTCTGTCTGAATTAATGCCTTAAGGTAGCTGGAATCTTGCTTGTCACTGAAGTTCTAGAATTGTATTAGATGCTTCAGCACTTACTCCTTTGGCAGATACAGTGTTCTGCCTTGAATAATGTAGCATGGTAAAATTTTTAAAGAATTGTTCTTGTAATGTTTTTATGTTATAGCACAAAAAGTAAGCAAGTTCTAAGTATGCCTAGACTACAGAAGAAGAGTCCAAAAATTTTTCAAAAAGTGTGATTTTTTTTTTGAAGTGGCTTAATGAACTTATATCAAAAACAATGGAACTTATTTTGTAAGAGTGTTTTTATGAGAATAGTTATTTTGATCTCACTTGCAGATTATTACAGTCCTTCAGTGATAGTGTCTACACAGTGGTTTAATAAATTCATTCTACACTGGCAAATTTAGATTAAATGACTATCAGTGTGTAGTCAAGTTCTCACTAGAAATACACAGATGACTGAAGCTTCCAAATGTATTAGATGCTCTATATGATTTCTTCCAGTAGCGTTTCTATAAATTGAAGCATGTTATATTGAACTTGAAGCAGCAGCAGTACATAGAATGCATGCTATGAAGGGTTTTTTCCTTTTGAGTCACTTTCTGTAATCTGTGCTCTTTAAGGGGAAAAAAAAATACACTTTAATTTTAATACACTTCAGTATTCTGTCTGCAATCATGCTGCCTAGAAAAATTGAATAACTTAAGTTCATTAATAAAACACTTGTTGCATGTTACCTTCTATCTGCAAGGTACAAGGGCTAAATGACATCTTGCTACCTAAGACAGATGAAGTAGTGTTGCAACTTTATCCTTCATAACTTGCCGCCTTAGGTATTTATAGTACTGAATTAAAAACAACAAAACTGTAGTTGCCTGTGGCATGTGTTCAGCCTTTGTACTGACATCTTTTTTTTTTCTCTCTTCCTTTCTCTTGCTTCAGATGTTCATCAAGTACATAAAGGTTAGCAACCTCTTCTTTTGGAATGATGAATGCATGGGGCTTGGGGTGTTCTCTACTGTAATACTGTAACTCAGCACTTCAATGCATGGCAAGAACAAATCTTTCAGTCCTTTCTGTTTTGGACAATCTACAAATCACTTGAGTAAACAAAACTTGCAATTTCAAGATTGGATGTATATGTTAAGTGAATTTGACACCGTAGATCTTTGGAGTTTTAAGTACCTTTTATTCTCTAGGTGGAGTTGATATCGCACTTTGGATCAGAACATTTTTGTCCTTTAAGTCTTATAAGGTAATAACTGTGTTTTGCTTTGTCTTTCTACCTCCTTGCAGTGAGGATTAGTGTTTTAATAATAGTTAGGCAACAAATTCTAGTTTTTGGTTTAAGTTATTTGCAAATATGGTGAATTGAAGTAGTTGCCTAACTTACCTGCTGTGTAGGATGCTTCACATCTGTTTAAAGAAGCTTTGAATCTTTTGATACTTCAGTATGTAAGGAATAGTTTATATTTGGGGGGGCGGCGGTGTTAGGAATCAGGAGCGTGAGCACCCTTAAGGAGCTCATGAGCATTTCAAGGCTGACCAAGCAAAACAAGTGGTGAACTGAAAAGAGCAGTTGTGGTAAGTGCTTTTGGGAAGCTGCTGTGTTGCATGGCACACCAGGCATGTACAGTTAGTAATGCTTGGAGTATCTAAATCGGAACAACTGTGTGTGTAGTTCAGAGAATAATCAGTCTCTGTACTACTCCTAAAAAGCAACTTCAATTCTCCTGTCAGCTACATCAGAATTTGAACCTGGGAACTCTAGTTTTATAAGCCAAACCATATTTTCAGTTGACAGGACTGCTTTAAATTGGATTGTTTTGATTTGATTTTGGCAGAGCAGGTCAAAGAGGATATAGTATGCAAAGTGAGGTAGTCATGAGTAGATATTCCTAAAGTTAGTCAAAGGTGAAGCTAAGAGGAGGTATAAGAGCTTGTGGAGAGCTTAAGACAAGGAAGTCTTGGTACGAGTTCAAGTTAAAAAGAAGGAAAAGTCTCTTTGGAATTACTAGAATTACAACCAGGATCTTGTTTTGGTGCAGCACTTGAAAGCATGCAGTGGACTTTGTGGATGCAAGTTAGAGAATAAGCATACCTGCTGTTTGGTCTTGGTTAACTGAAGGCAACTATTGCTTATCTAATTTATTTGCTATATATTATATAATATTAATATTGATTATCTAGTTATCAATTATGCCAAGTAATTACATGACTAATAGACTAATATTAGGTTTTTATGTTAAAACTTTGTTCATAGGGTATTTGGTACTAGCATGGTTGAAGAGTATGAAGAAATAGCTGATTCTCAGTATCAATCTGAACGACAAGAACTCTTCGATGAAGATGATGGTAAGCAGATAATTCCTGCATTTTTAGCCATTCAGATATGTCTTGTGCTAGTCTGGTGGCTTGTTGCTTCCTGCATATGATAAATGATTTGACTGCTAGATTTAGTCTTGTTGACAGTATTTCCACATTTCTGGGCTTATCCAACAATCCTTTTAAGTTTTAAACAATGCATTGTAACTGTTTGGAGAGTTACTTTGAAATGCTAGTAATAAGTCTTTATTTCATTTGACAGGCTAGGCAATAATATCTTCGTGTGCTGACAGTAGTAAAGGATAATTAAAATAATCAAAGCAGCTCACATGCAACAGCTTTATTCTTAGTGTCTGTAGCCCATTTCCTGAGATTGTATGATCAATGCTGCAAGCAATTGGGAAGGTGCTTATTTTGGCTTGCAGACATTGTGTTCAAATAAAGAAAAATATGATCACACCTACCTCCAGCCCTTATGAGGAGGAGGGGGAAAAACCCTATACAAAGCTCTGTGAGCTGTTTGCTGTATCTATGTCATGTATTCTAGGGAAACTGAAGCTTGAAACCTTTGGGTTTCTCATTGCTTGGAGCTTGATATTTCAGTATGTGATCTCTGACCTTTAACTTTATTTCTGTAGTTTTATTTTCACACTGTTAAACTGACATAGCTGAATGATATGTTAAATCTTGAGGTTTATTTTCTTTGTCCATAACACGTTTAATTTTGATAGTCATAAGTGTTCTTCTTTATACACAGATTATCTGTTGGATTACAATACAGGGGAAGAAAAGTCTTCAAAAAATCTCCTTGGTTCTGCTACAAGTGAGTATGATTTAAGAGAAAAGTTATTACTGTGATGAAACACCATGAGTTAATTGAAAGTGGAATGACATTTTGTCATGGAACAGCTACGACTTTCATATTTTTATGCTGAAACAATTTATTGTGATTCCTGTTTAATTGCATAGGAATAAATAGTAACAATTTGAAGTTGGGGTATGGTTCTTAAAGTGTTCTTAAACAGAACTTTTCAGTTCTAAGGATCTCTATTTTTTGGAAACTTTGCTTTCTGTACTTAAGGATCCTGAGCACTTAAAATAATATGAATGTTACATAGGGCTGTAAATAACCAGTACTAAAGTGCTGTAGAACCTTAATTATTCAGAACTTGGACAGCTATGCTTAATTAAGGTGCCTTATTTATAGGAGGCAATATAAAGGTTTACTTTGTACAGCTTGAAAGGAAGGGATGGAGAAGGCTTTATGTAAATATTGTAGCTTCTGTGCTCTTAAGAGCTGTGTATTTTTTTGAGAGAACTAGTGTTTCTTGACTGTTTCTTGTCCCTTTTCCATTGGAAAACCTCTAAGTGTGGGATTGGTTTGGCTAAGAATAGTTAAATGCTCAGTTTTAGTGGTATTCTTAACTGCTGAATTATTTAGGATATTATCAGCTGCCACACAACTTCTAAAGAGCTCTTGTGCTGTACCACTCTTCCTTCTGTCCCTGTTAGTGAAGATTTGTTACTGTAGTGTAGATTTGTACTCAAAATGAATGCTGTTTGAGCTCAGGCTTTCCTTTCATCCTGTAGTGGATCAGAGCTGCAGAGTTCTTTGCGACTATTTTCTAGAGCGTAGTTGTCACTTAAGAACAAAAAGGTCATGGCTAGGAATATTGCACAGCTTAGTGCAGTTTTCAAAGGGGAAAATAGATAGTGGAAAAGGCAATTTATTTCTAAATGTTAGCCTCTCACAGGTGAGAGAAGGTGGTATATTCTTCCCTGACACTGTTTTATCTCTCATCTGTGACTTTCAGAGTTCCTATCTTCAAGATGTCTTGAGTTGTGTTCGTGTGTTCTGTCTGCAAATGCAGTATTGCAAGTTTGAAAAATGCAGTGACTTTTTTATTGTGTGGTGTTTTTTTTTTTTTTTTAGAGTACTAAAGTTAAGATTAAAAGATTTGAAACACCTATTACTGATAGTGTTTTAGACAGCTGAGCACTGAAACATTGCAGTGATTATTTAGTTCTGGCTGGTAGATCTTGTTACTGAGACCTTTCATCTCTGGCAGGGTAGTCAGTGTTCCTTTTATGGAAGGAATACTGAGTTTGTGGGTGTTTGGTTTTGTGGTGGGTTTTATATGTGCATGCTCAGACAAATGTGATGGACTTCCATTTTGTGTCATTTGTCTTAAATAGACTGATACATGGTGAGGAAGAGTAGTAGGCTTCTCAGACATTTGATCTCAGAAGTATTTTGCAGTCTTCTGCTAGTCTAACCTGTGAGGGTAGTTCACTGTTCTTCCTCCTGCCATTCTCTCAGACTGCAGGCTTCTATACCAACTCTTAATTCTCCCTCTTTTTCTGTTTCTCTGTCAATAATAAGAAACCATTCATACTTCAAGTTTAGCATCTTTTGTTTATCATTACTTTTGAAAGAATACAGCCCCAGATGAACAATGAAATTCACGAGTGTAGTTTGTGATGTATTTTGGTGGAAGGGTAGAACCAAGGTTCTGAACAGAGCTTCCCGGAGTCTAAGAAATTTGTCATTACTAAAATGGCTCTCTAACTTTATGAACTTATCCATGTGACATACAGTACAGAAGTATGTTACTGGGTGGGGGAGAAATGGGCAAAATTAGGCCAACTTTCGCGTGTTTACAATAAGGGGCTCTTTCCCATCTTCTAAATAAGCTTGGCAATGATGTTTGTTTTCAATATCAAGACCAAAGAGTTAGCTGATGTGCTGGTGTAGAGCAGACCCTCTTTGAGTTTATTTCTATGATTTTTTTTTTGGGGAAAAAACTGTTCTACTGGACAGATCCTTAAAAAAATATATATCTCTCTCTAAGACAGATCTGTGGATATTTGTAACGGTTTTCTTCCGGTTGCCTTGACTGATGTAGATTGCATTCAAGTAAGATTGTAAAATGTAGATTTTCTTCTTCAAATTTTAAAATATTTAAATTGTTATGTTGCTGCAGTATCAGCTGAAAGCTGATAGGTTCAGGAGTAAGGAGGGAGGTATGATGCAAAATGACAGAGTCCAGCTTAATTTGAAAGAATTTGTAGTTTTCTGTGTCTGTCTTGCTGTCTGTCATCTTGTGTTCAAAGGCAGAATTCTGTCTTGCTCATTTAGCAAATGACATTTGTTGACTCACTACTTCAGTGCTCTTATGACAGATGATCCAACCTGTCTTTATTAGAACTCCGTTTAAGCTCTAAATTTCTGGCTTGGGACCTCCCTGAGTGTTCACATGCTCAGATTGTCGGAAAATTCCATGCCTAAATATTCTCTGTCTGTCTTACTGTTCCTTTGTTTCAGTGGACTAATGATCAGTGAGTACTTCTCACTAGTGTCAGAAGGTCTAGCTGGTAAAGGTTAGATACAGGTTTTCAAATAGAGGTTTCTAGCTTATAAACTTATCCTTTAAAAGCAACAGATGCATCCAGTGTAATGGCTGGATTTTTTTTATGTCCTTATGCTGTGTTTTGTTTCAAAGAAGTGTTACAGAACAGCAGATTGCTCAGTGGTCCTAACCTCTGGGCCCTCTGAATAAGTCCTCTCTGAGTAGTTGTTTTCTCTTCTAGATGCTATCCTAAGTATGGTGAATATTGCTGCTAATATGCTTAGAGCCAAAACTGAAGAGTCGTCTGAAGCTGAAGGTAATTTTTTTTAAATGAAAAGCATTCTGGGGAGTTTTAACTTCTCTTTGTTAGTTTGTTTAATTCTTTGAGGGGTTGGATGATCTATGTTTAAATTACTTTTTTCATCTTTTATGGCATACCTCATTAGTACCATAAAATTCTTATCCTACTGACTGAAAAGTGTAACAGAGATGCTTAATTTGCTGAGAAGGGATACAAAGATAACACAGGTGTTCACCTGCGTTTGGAGATCTTTATGCTCTGTATTACCCAGCTTCAGTTGTAAAGTCTAACTTGCTGCTTCTTCCTGGAAATATTTTGAGACTGTCCATAACAATGTGTGCATAAACTGTCAGTAGCACTTAATTCAAATAATTCCAACATCTGCAGTTAATAATTAAAAAAACCAAACCACCCCCAAAACACAAAAATTCATTGAAAACAAACATGGTTCTTGAATTTTTATGTTCACATTTTCCTCTTTCCTGCAGCAGGGAACAAAAGTGTGTCTGAAAATGTCACTGCCACCCCTGCAATTTCAACAGCTGCACCAAGACTGCCTGAACCAACTCCTGTTCCTTCACCAGAGTAAGTGATTGGCGTTGGGGTTTTTTTCAGTGTGTTCCTAGCAGAGACTAGCATGCACCAGTCTGGAATCTTTAGGAGCAGAATGCTTAGATATAGCATGCTGCCTTAAAGAAGTAAAAAGGCAAGTATTTGGTGAAATCTGTAGCATGGTAATGTACTAACCAGGGGAATTTATTGCCTTAGTTACTGTTTATAGGTATTTCCATTACTATATGTTTTGTTTTGACACTTAATGTCAAAATGTATCACTTTCTCAACTGTTTGTATTAGTTTGTTTAGAAGTAGGGGTGGTGTTCTTGGCTATTGTTCCAGGTTTTGCAGGTTGTCTCCTGCAAGGGAGACTAATTAGGAATGTAAGTTGTACTGCTGAAACTTCAGCTAAATTGTAATGACAAAAATTCTGTTTTAGAAGCTTATAATTTTTTTGCTAGGCTTTCCTTGATGAAAATACATATGCAGAGATATGGAATTAGGTTGGGAGGAGTTGTATGTTGATATTCTAAGGGGTTTTTTTAGTTGACTACAATTGTTTAGAATTGATTTGGCTACTTAAAGCCGAGGCTCTAGCTTTTCAATGTTAAGACCTGACTTGTGCTGTATTTAGTGGTTTTATGGTTTCCTAGCACTCTGATTGTTGAAAGTGAGGATGGTCAGTGGGAAGGTTGTGATTCTTGCATTTGAAGATTGCAGCAGAAGAGCAAGATGCCTGCTATGTAAGAACTTAGTGATATTTGAACTGGTGACTTTTTTTCAGGGGTGAGGAAAGGGGCAATATCTGGTTGAGAAGGTTTGCTGTTTCAGAAGCAAGGATTGAAATAATTTGCTTGCAAATCAGGATAGAAAAACACCAGAGGAAATGCTACCAGAATTTCTCTGACTGTATCCAAACTGGCCTTTGGTTACTGGCATAAGCTTCACTAATTTTCTAAAAGATCCTACTTTTGCAGTCTTCCAGATCAGGCATGTGAAACTGTTGAAGTAACATCCTGTCTTTAACTCTTTCATTGTAGACTTGTTACTACAGATATGCCACAGATAGATAAAGAGCAATTAATTGTGGATTTGACAAAAGAAAGTCCTATTGTTCAGCTAGTACAAGAGTATGAAGAAGATACAAGCCAGTCAACAGTAACCTTGCTGCCCAGTGATGATCAGGAAGAGGAAACATCAGCATGGTTCGAACTTGAGACAGAAAAGTACTGCTATGACATGGCAACAGTATGTTGTATTTCCACCTTTTCAGAATACCTGTTTAAATGGTGTTCAGTTGCAGTAGCCATGCGTCGGCAGCGTAGTAAAACAGAAAGTAAACAAGGGCAAGATTACTCTGCTGATGTTCAGCAGCCACAGGCGGTTCTGACTGAATCTATACATACGTCAATAGATGAGCCTCTGCCTGAGCAATTAGACAGCAAAGTTGAGAGACCATCTGGATCTACTGTTGCAGTTGACTTCAGCAGTGTGGTCCATGAGGAGATCAGTAATGAGACCACAGATTCAATTGAACTGGAACCAAGCCATCCTCAAACTGTCTCTCAATCCCTCCTCTTAGAAGTTACTTCTGAAATTAAGCCGTTGCCAACAACAGACATGGCATTGGAGCCTGCAAAAGAAGATGCAGGCCAGGTAGCATCAAGGGTGACTCCCCAGGTGGATGTAGCTGAGATCAGTGCAGAAACAGAAAAGGTTGAGAGCTCTATTGTAGAAGAAAACCCTGTAGCTTCTGAGACCAGCGTGGCCACTGAGGTAAAGGAGATGAGCACAAGAGAGATTACTGCTACTCCAGTGACTTCAAAGCCTACAGAGACAGTTCTGCAGCCTGAATATACAGTGGGCATGTTAGCTAGTGACTCTGGGGAAGGAAAGGAAAGCACTCCAGAAGTGCAGAAACCTGTTTTGCCTCCGGTTGAGTCTTCTGCACCTGCGGAAACAAAGGAGGAGGATCAGGCGAGTGAAGAAGCTTTAATGGCGATTCCAGTCTCCGGGGGACCGCAGAGAACAGCTACAGACTTTTATGCGGAATTGCAGAATTCAACAGATCTAGGCTACGCTAATGGAAATCTTGTTCATGGATCTAACCAAAAGGAGTCCGTATTCATGCGTCTTAATAATCGCATAAAAGCCCTAGAAGTAAACATGTCTCTCAGCAGCCGTTATTTAGAAGAACTTAGTCAGAGGTAAGTCTGAGGAAGACTGGTAAGGGTCTGCCATATATAAACATGGTTTTAGCTAACTATACAAAGAAACATACACATATGGAAAGTAGTACAGTGGAAATGGAGTATAATGTAAATCACAGCATAAAGCTTTATGGGAAACTGAGAAGAGTACCTCATCTGAGGTAGCAACCAGAGACCTAAATGTCTGTGTGTGGCAGAGGTTCCCTTTCTGTATTTTGGATACTATCACATTTATCTTGTTTTGAGGAATATTGCTGTGGGTCTTTTAAAAGGATGAAGTGTTTCCAGGATGTAAGCACTAATCCTGTCCATAATCCTTTCAACAAAAGGGCACGTCCTTGTGCTGCTGTTACACTGAATGACACAGACCTACAGTGCTGCCTTTACAGAATTGATTATTTCCACTTAACTACCATGTTGCCTGTAATAACTCTACTTGGAGAAGGGGGCATGGAGAGTCAACCAAGAACTTTCTGTGAGGGAGGTACATATGCTAGTGTTTATCTGTGGTGCTCCTTAGCCACAGGAGAATCAGGAAGTGTTCCATTTCAGAACTGGTTCCAAGGAAGTGGCTCTTCATTATATTTACTGTTGTGTTGTCTGGCTTGGCAATTAGTGTTTGCAGAGAATTCTCCATATTGAATTCCAGTAAATTGGTGCTAAGCTCTAAGGGGTTTAAATAGATTTATTTGACTTTAACCTTAGAATAAACTCACAAAAAACTAGAAGGAGTTTTGCTTGGTGTGAAACTTAAAAGGGAATACCACTTGATGTTTAAATAAAACTTCTTTGGGCAAGGAGAAGTTTTGTGCTGGCATAGTCATATTTTCTGAAAACAGTGCCGAAGAGTGTTATGAACTAGCATTTCAGACTTTCATGCTCTTTGTTTTAGGTACCGAAAGCAAATGGAAGAAATGCAGAAGGCTTTCAATAAAACAATAATAAAACTTCAGAACACCTCAAGAATAGCAGAAGAGCAGGTACGGTTTGTTGGACTACTTAACTCTCCTAATTAGGAAAACACTTTTAAGAAAGTTGTAAGGTACAGAAATTTTCAGTTGAAGATTTTTATTAGCTGCTTATCTGCCCTTTAAAAACATCTGTTCCATGCTTCCCAATTTTTTTTTGTGTAATAAAATTTTTAGCTATGTTCCTAGTCATTTTAGAATAAAGCCATTTCCAGCTCTGTTTCCTGATTTTCTATTTGAAGAAAAAAATCAGTTGTCAGCTGGTAATGATTAAAACTCTTAAATGTCTTTGTCAATGAAAAAGTTAACCAGGTCATTTCCAACCCTTGTTTCTTGCTTGTAGTTGCACTCAAAACTGTTTTTTTAACTTCGTTTGTTTTTCATCTCCAATTTAAAGTATAGCTAGACAATTGCTTTGCTGCTGAAGAAACCTAGCCTTTAGAAAGGGAGAGGGATACACTAATGGCTTATGCTGAGCTTGCATTTGAAAGTGTAGTGCATGTAACAAAAGTTTTAGTTCATTCTTTAAAATGGGATGTAAGGAAGTGGGAGCTGAAGGAGGTTTTCCCTGCTCTGCCATCCTAGCTTTCCTGAGCAGCTGTGAAATACAGTGCTACCTGCAGTGCCAAAAAATCACTGAAGCAACTGTACATGTGGCCTAGCAAACTTAATCCCAAACTGTCTGAAATTCAATTTCTGAAGTGCAGTCCCAGGCCTGTAGTTTGCTCATCCATCAACAGTGAAGAAAATTGCAGCTTCCCTGAGATCATATGTGTGCTCTTTTCTGCTTTTTTTGAATAGTATCGAATGCTGGTCACTCTGAGCTGCTCCTCTTGGTTAACCTCCCTGATATTCTGCTCACCTTTCTTAAATTCTCATAGGATTAAGAATCCTGTTAGAACTCTTCTGGGAGGGAGATAATACCTGTAAAGGACTTGTTCTGGCTGACCTGGGCTCCTGTCATTAAGTGGCTGGCTCCCTGATCCCAGAACATAACCCGTGTGTCAGCCCTTAGACTTTGGCTCTGCCTGGTCACCCGCATGTGTATTTTGTAACATGATGGTATTCAGTTTCCTGATAGTCATTGCATGGAGCTGGCTACTTAATCTGCCTACTGTAATGAAATGCCCTTGGCGTAACGTTACAAAATATTATTTGATAAGTAAAAATGTTGATGTTTCTGTTACGGAAGTTGTGTTGAAAACAATGCTGAATAGATCATGTGTCTATAAATGCTTGGCTGTGTCAGACCGAACGCTAACTCAGTATGTGTGAGGGTATATGATAGTGGGAACCTGACAACTAAATAGCCTGGCCATGGCTCTCTTTAATACAGGATCAGCGGCAAACAGAAGCAATCCAGCAGTTACAAGCACAGCTCACCAACATGACGCAGCTAGTCTCTAATCTGTCAACAACTGTGGCGGAATTAAAACGTGAGGTAATTATAATTCAGCAATATGGCATGAGAACTCAAAATGGATGCATAAACATATCTCAATTTGAAGAGGCCTGAAGTCTTTAAATGGAGCTTTTCATTTGAGAAGTTGTCTGTAGTGTTGCTTTCAGCCTACTTTAGCAGTTAGGGCAAGATAGGGGAGGAAAGTTTGAGTAGCTTGAGGTGTTTTGTGCACAGCAAGATTGGTAATAATTTCTGCTACAATCCTGCTAGCCCCATGATTGTAGTCTGAGCTAATGATAAAGATAAAACTTAGTTAGAATAACTTAATATCTCAGCCTTCCTGTAGTGCATTGGAATTGATACCGTTCTGTGAAATGATTCTTAATGAAATTAGAAGACTAACCACTGACTTTGAAATGGCAATAATGGGATTTGTTTCACGTATAGAATGTTTGATGTGTGTCAGAGGGAATGGTAAAGTTCATGCTTCAGGAACTTTTCTGGCACTTGCTGTGTTGTATAACCAGTTGTATTGCATGGCTTTGTTACACAACTTCAGTAAAATGGGATGGTTTGCAGTGACCAGCACTTACATTGACCACTTAAATATTAACAGACTCTTGCCATAGGAGGTTTAGTGTGCAAGAGTGTACTGGCCACTGCTCGAAATGGGTTGTAATAACAGATGAGTATGTGGAGGGTTACACTCCTAGCTACTGAATGGGAGGCTCACATGGCTAAGACACCCTTCTCCTTTCCCCTCTGGCTGTTGTGATCTCTTGAGATTAGGGGAGTCTTGGCAACGATGTTAGGAACATATTCTCTCAAATGTTTGTTCTCCAGCCGGGGATTTTAAGCAGTACCATAAACATGACCTTTTTTGTGTGTGCATGTTGCCAAAGACATCTCTTGAGCTGTTTTCTAACAGTTAGTGAGACTCCTTTGATGCCTGGCTAAGTTCCTGTTCATGAGTGCTGTGCTTTTAACCTGGTTTTGACAGCAGTGATCATAAGGTGATCATCAGATGAGTATCCTGGAATTTGAACACATGGCTTTCCCTGAACTCAGCTCTGGTTGCCTGAGTCTATTAGTCTGAGCCATTTGCTTGTTACAAAATGGGAAGTGGTGTTCCTTGTCTCTTCTAAAGTCTTCGTATGACTTCTACCTTAAACACACTAAGAGATCTTAGATTTTTTTTTTTGGTAGGAAAATGGTGCAATTCATTTTTTTAAAACATTATCTGCAAAATACCCTTGTATTTCAGCTTCCATATAATTCTAGTAAGCTTCATCTGTCAATCTTAAATGAACACACTCCAAAAATTCCTTCTGCTAGGTTGTGAAATGGAAGAGTATTCAGAAAGGTGAAACCCGTTGAATCAAGCGAATATAACGGTATTTATTCTGTGAAGTACTGCAACATCAGCTGATGAAAAGCATCATATAAAATTGAGATAGTATTACATCCATGTCAGCTGTAAAACAGAAGTTACTTTTAGTACACTTTCTTACCGAAAGTATATTACTTTCAGATAGGTTTGAATGCTCTTTGCAAGGGGCAGCTACTTCTTTGTTATGGTAGTACCCTAGTTGGTGACGACATGTCCTGTGTTACCAGCTAGTGGTTTTCAGCCTTCAGTCCTTGAATGCTGTGTAGCCAATAGGCTGCATCAAACCTCTGAAAATATCTTCAAATTTGAACAAGTGTTTAGCGAAATTGAAGTGAATTGAGAACATGTCAGTTGTGTTCTTTTGAAGATTTTAATGTTTAAAATACAAGTATAATAGTATCATTAAATTATTTTTTGTCTTTAATAACTGTATCAAATCCTTCCAGGTTTCTGATCGGCAGACCTACCTTGTGATTTCTCTGGTTCTCTGTGTCATTCTGGGCTTGGTGCTTTGTGTGCAGCGGTGCAGAAACAATTCCGAGTTCTGTGAAGATTACCTCTCAAAAATTCCCAAAAGTAATCACTACCCTAGCCCCAAAAGGTAATGTATGTATATTTGTAACTTAATTGTTCTTTCAGCTTTTATTGATGCTTCCTTAAATCTGCTGGGACTGACACATCTGCTTTAATTCTGAGTCTTCTTTCTGCAAACTCAAAATTGATAGCAAAGAGCCCTTAACTGCTCTTTAGTAAGTCTCTCCTAGGAGCATTTTGGGGCTGCTACATTTAACATGCTTGATAGCTTGTTGCAAATATAGTCCTGTATCTGTTTGCCGGGCTTTCTTGGGCACCTCAGTGAATAATTCTGGTTTTCTGCCAAAGATGTTTCTTAATGAAAAATGCATATGACAAAGTCCTGAGAAAAATGTGTATAAAAAAGCTTTGTGGATTTTGTTTCCTAGGTGTTTTTCCTCCTATGATGATATGAATTTGAAAAGAAGAACTTCTCTTCCACTGGTCAGATCACAGTCTTTTCAGCTAGCTGGTAAAGAAGGTATCCATATGTCCTACATCTAGTCTCTAGTGTTTACTCAGTGCTATACAATGTGTCTGCTACTGCAAGTGTATGAAAACAGAATTGCAGGTTAATGTCAAAGTACACTGGATTGTAGTAGTTCACCTATACATTCTGGAGGACAAGGTGGTTCATGAACAGGTTACCAGACACTCACAGAACTGTGCTAA
This sequence comes from Strix aluco, assembly GCF_031877795.1. Taxonomy (NCBI): domain Eukaryota; kingdom Metazoa; phylum Chordata; class Aves; order Strigiformes; family Strigidae; genus Strix; species Strix aluco. The sequence goes on along the minus strand of NC_133938.1, from coordinate 28,550,911 downwards.
ATTATGCTAAAACATTAAATATAGTCTTTGCTATCATTTATACTCTACAGATGTCATCTTGGGGTTAGTAACTCTTCAGGCAGGCATTCAGGTCTACAAAGCTATGAAGCTTGCCAAAAGTGGCTGCTTAATTTTTTAATGCTGGATGTGGGAAGTCTGAGTGCCCTACTTCTGAGAAGTCCTGATAGCCTGTCTGAAACTTGGCAGATATTGTAGGATCCAAATTTATCAACTGTAGTAAGAAAATTTAGACTATTTATCTTGGCTTGGGTAAGAGGAATGATCTCGTTGTTTCAGTATTCATGTTATACTCGGGACAACTGAATTTTGATTTCTTAGGCCATCATCATCATGCAAAATCAAAAGCATTGCAGATTATACTAACCACCAAGTATATAGCTGACACTGCTTTTCTGGGTGCAGTGAACTTGCTTCATGGTTTTTGTACTGTGACTAAAACTGCATGAAAACTTGAGTTGAATTGGGAACGTGTTGCAATAGACACTAGCTAAGGCATAGACTAATTTTTTTGCAAAACCACCCTTTTTCTGAATTCTCCCCTGCTTTGGCATGGAAGAATGATCCACAAAGCCCTGATGGAGGAATGCCAGCCTGGTCTCATGTCAGTCTGAACAGCTGTGTCCTTGATAGGTGCACATGCTTCTAGTATCCTGTCATGGGCAGGCTGCACACCAAGTACTACTAGCTTGGTAACAGTTTGTTTGCATAGAAGTTCACTTTTGCTGATTATTGTTCCTTTTCCCCAAAGGATGTTCTCTGCACCTCTCCTGTGGCCTAATATACCAGGAGGTGAAGTGTTGTCAGGTGTATGTCACTGACAGCTGCCGTGGCAGCGTAGGGGAATTCCTCCGTGTGTTGACTTCACTTTCAGTGTTCATGTTTTGTGCCTCCATTAACTGACGATGGGAGCAAAAATGTGTGTGTGATAAGTGGAATATTCTGTCATGCTGTTATTTCCTTAGAATTACGTTGCTCTAGAGCTGGCAGCGTCAGGACTGCTAAGTTTACATTCCCTCTCTTACAGTGGATCCAGAGGACCTGTACATTGTAGAACCCCTGAAGTTTTCCCCAGAGAAGAAGGTACAGTGGTGTGGGGAGGGCGGGCTGGGCTGAGGGGTGTCTGCCGGCAGGTGGTGCAAGTCTCAGCTGCTCTCCCTTGTGCCGACTCTTAGGCTTGGTTTTTATGCTTTGCTTGCCTTCCAGAACCTAACTGTTTCTCTTTTCGCTTGTGGTTTCAGAAAAAGCGTTGTAAATACAAAAGTGAAAAAATAGAGACTACTAAGCCAACAACAGAGCTTCTGCATCCAATAGCCAATGGGGAAATTAAAGGAAGGAAGCCGTTTACGAATCAGAGGGACTTCTCTAACATTGGGGAAGTTTATCACTCTTCGTATAAGGGTCCTCCATCCGAAGGAAGCTCTGAAACGTCATCGCAGTCTGAGGAGTCTTATTTTTGTGGCATTTCAGCGTGTACAAGTCTGTGCAATGGACAGACCCAAAAGACAAAAACTGAGAAGAGGGCTATAAAACGAAGACGGTCTAAAGCTTCAGACCAAGGGAAGCTCATAAAAACTCTAATACAGACTAAGTCAGGGTCAATGCCAAGCCTGCATGACATAATCAAAGGAAACAAAGATATAACAGTGGGAACACTTGGTGTCACGGCAGTTTCTGGACACATCTAAAACTAGCTGAACTTCTCAAACAGGAGAGTGTTTGTTCGTTTGAGAACAGTCTGTGGTATTCTGTGGGAGGATAGTGGGAGACGAAGAGCTCAACTAATTGGAAAGTATTCAGAAATTTGGTTTCTGCCTTTTTAAATAGATGGGATTGTGTCAATCTTGGCTATAAGCTGCAGCTTTACAAGGCTGATAATTTCCTATGAGAACAGCTCGGGGGGAGGGAGGGCAGGGTTCATTTTATAAAGGTTTTTTTTCACAGTTCCTGGGGCAGAGATTTTTTGAAACCCAGTTTGTTGGGTGGAATAGGGATAAAAGCCTAATCCTCTTCCTTTAGCTTTGTTCCTATTTCTTGCACCTTCCCATATTTATGTGCCTTTTGTCTATTTATAATGCCACTGGAAGAGGGGAGATACAATTGTTTGTCATTTGATTTATTTTGTAATTTCTCTAGCTTTTTTTGAAGATGCAACACTACAGTGCTGTAAAGGGACATGAGTTGGCCTTCAGCTGGACTCAGTAATGTGGACTGGATACTGTAAAAATACTAATAGATGGACTTGCCTGACTAGATTCTGGTTTTGCAAACTCAGTTGAGGAAAATATCTCAGTAGAGATGGCAATCCTGTTTATTTCCGCCTTCAGTTGCAAATTAGAACGGTAGTCTGATGTACTAAAGGAATGACAGTGGCTCTTTAGGATTTCCTCTGTACGATGGGATCTTAGGCTGATGAATGCATTTGTTACCTAAATTGCCTGCTGTAGTTCTCTGAAGAAAGTGAATGAGCAACACTTGCTGTTTCTGTGCTGAGAGGTCAGGAAAAAGCTCAGCTGAAGAATGTGAGGGTGAGCTGGTGCAGCCGGGCTCTTCTCCCAGCCAGCTCTGGATGTGTTGAGTTTGCAAAGCCTTGAAGTCTGACCAGTCAGGCTGGTTCAAAGTGGGTATTTCCATAACGTTTGCTTTTGTATTGGCTAACAAATGTGCAGTGTTTGTATGGTTGGTATTTTCATATCCAAGTGTTTTTTATTTTGACTGTGATTGTATATTTGGATACTATAGGATGTGTGATTGCTAAATTGTTGAGTGTGTTTCTGAGCGAGTGGAACAAAAGGTTATTCCTTTTGACAGGTGTTACAGGTTCACGTTGTAAAAAATAAGTTAACTTATTGAGCACTTTTAGTGGTACCCTTTTTAACAGATCTAATGCCTTTCCTGGGTATTGTATGTAATGTGACTTATTTAAAGCCTTTGGTTTTTTTGCTGCTTTCTTGTTAGTTTATGAATACTTTAAGGTGATGTACTTTTGGAGTTGATCTGCACAATTAGCCAGTCAGAGCACATGAACCAGACATGCTGAGTGTGAATTCAGAAGGGTTTCAAACCTAGATGAGGAAAATACATACCACCTGAGTGCAGCATACAATGTTGTGGAGCAAGAGTATGTAACTACAGAGCTGTAGTGCCATTAGAAACTGTGAATTTCCAAATAAATCTGAACACTTTGTCTTTAACTTACTGGCATTTTTCCTTTGAAAATGAAACTTGTGGCTTAAATTCCCCGATAAGGACTAGTCTTTAAATTTCAGTCCAGGACTAGGGTCCTTTGGGCCATAATAAGGAGTTCATAAACTTAATTGTCAGCCTAGATGTGTTTGTCTATTGAAGAAAAGTGGGGGTGAGGGGAGGGAAGGTGAAGGGTGCGAGTGCTGCTTTGCCCGAATGTTCAGGAATCATGGCCATGTAAAACTGCTAGAAGTTTCCAGTGGGTGTCAGTTCACATCTTGACCTGGGGAGATCCTTAGAGGCTGTAGCTTTACTGCATGAAATTACCTCTTGGTACTCAGAGCTAAGGTTTGTGAAGGATATAAAAGGCCATTAAAAGAAAATGTTAGTTATTTATCATTTCAAACCAGACTTTTCAGCTTGAAGTTCACCCCTTACTGGTCTCTTCCTCCTAAATTATTTCTAGCAAGCATAGCAGCACTGTGTGCAGCCAACTGCCAAATTCACCAGCCGTCCGGCATGTGCTTCTCTTGTCAAATGAGACCTCCCCAGCACTAATTTCTTGCTTGAGTGTCTCAAGACTCCACTTCATCATAGCGCTGTGATTTAAAAAGCAATTGAATGTGGGGTTTGCTGGGGGTGTGGGGTTTTGTGGTGTGGGGTTTTATTTACTGACCTTCCTCTGGATACATCACTTGTAGGAAGCGTGCTTTCCTTTACTGCCCTGGCAATCACCGAGCTGTTCTTCTCATCAGTATGAATCAGCTGAAGCTGCCTGTGACTGAGTTCTTGAAAGAATTAAAAAAAAAGTTCTTCACTATCTAGCTGAAAACCAAAGCCTGACACACCTAGAATATGCTGATAGGTGTAGAATGAGGCCAAAGGAGGTGTGATGCAATGTGCAGGCAACAAATGTGGCTCTAGGGGGGGTTTGTTTTTCCTTTGTTCTAGCTGGCCTGTAAGCACTGGATGAGAGCAAATTTGGGAATAATGCATATCCTAAAGGGACAGAGCAGAGCGCTGCGGTGAGAATATGGCTTGAGGCCTCATGGCTTCCAGTTCACCCTGGAGATGTGGCAGATGCCCGAAGTGGTAGATAACACAGGGCCAGAAACTCTTCTCACTCAGGCTCCCGTGTTTCAGGACTGTTTTGAGAATGCCTCACAGCATTTCCACTTCTGAAAGCATACCCCCAAATTAATGTAAAGAATAAATGATGTCATGAGCTGTGTGGGTTCACTTTCCTGAAAGCCACTTACTGTTCCTAAGAAATGCTGCCTCTGGGCTCTGAGTCAACTGGAGCTTGTGTGAATGCAGCAGGTGTGATGGGGAGCAAAGGCATTTTGTGCACAATGTGGACTCCTCTAGTACTTTAAATATCTGGTGAACAGAAACTTGGGTCATATGGTGAAAAATATCAGCCTAGGTGTTCTTTTGTGCTGGGTCAGCAGGGATGGCTGCTGGCAGTAGTGGCTCCTGTGAAGAAAGCTCATCTGTTGTAGGGTCACTGCTGGTGCAGGTCAGCCAAGGAGTGACTTTCATACTCTCCTGAGTTTGTTGCTAACCATTTCAACCATGTCTCAGTCTGAACTTTCTGATCAAAGCACAGGTTATGCTTCAGCCGCAGAGAAAGCCGGCATCTGAAGGAACCTATGGAGCCGATTGTGCTACTGCAGACTCGAGGGTGTTTGTTCTGGCAGTAGACTGGAGATTGAACCACAGCTTCCTCCTGCTGCTGCCGTGCTGCTTTTGATTATTTGTAACCACTTTTCTTTTTGTTTTTTAAAGAAAGACTTAATGTCAAGTTCTTATTGCTTAATGTTTTCCTTTCATGTGGGCACCTGAGTCATTTTTTACTTCCAGTTTTATTAATGTCACACTGACTCTAGCTTTCAAAACTTGATTCTTTGGTGAAATCAAGTCCCTCTTAAATCGGTCATAAACTTTATATAGAGATAATAGTTTCTAAAGAAGATGCCTTATAAATCTTGGCAAATTCCTGTAGTCCTGTGCATACTTAAAGGGAGGGCCTATTCCATCTTGTGATATTGTATGATAAGGTAGGACAGTTGTTGGTGTAAAACGCCAAGAAGTCAGTTTGCGTATGCAGGCTGCACCCTTGAGGTCCTTGGGCAGGTCTTGAGCCCAAGGTCAAAAAATATTGAAGCAACGTGAAGGTTTCCCTGGGAGGATGGATAGTCACAAACAGACGCATTGTAGAGGTGAATTGCTGGCCATGTTTGTCAAAATAAAGTATTTAGGTTACATATGTTAAGCATCAGAGTGGAAATCCAGTATTTTTAAAATATGCAAACTCAGCTGTGTGGTACTGGTAATAGAGAACTCGAGTGTAAGGTGTCTTTGTGTGGCTTCTGCTTTTCCCAGGTTACAGTATGAGATGAAACAAGATGGAACAGCTTAGCATGCTTCGCTTAGGTACAAACATGTTCCGCTTCATTTGGAACAATTAAAGTGTAGAGCCCTGACCACAAAGTGCTGTGGGTAGGCCATCGAGCAGCGTGTGTCTCATCTCCTGGAAACGCTGAGTGTCAAACAGCATCGGGTGCTACTGAAGGCATCACTGGGGTTTGTAACAGCTCAAGAAGAATTAGTGTTCCCAGAACTTGCTCAGATAAAATGCGTTAGCTTTGGAAAAGATAGTGAAACTCATGAATCTTAGGTATCCCTTCTCTAATTTAAGAGTAGTAATCTTAAAAGAAGCTGCCAAGGAGCCTTGCTGTTGTCTCGTATTGGACACATGGCCTGGGAGCTGCAGCTTGTCTTACCTGTGCTGCTTTTCACTGGAGTCACTAATTAAGTCACAGATTAGAGGTATGGCTTTTGGTAGGGAATAGGGATGAACTTAACTCCATGCTTTGTGGACCTAGAAACGGAAAAGAAATGCTTGCCATCTTGAGGCTTGTTTTTTCCTTCTAGATGTGGTGGCTAGAGCCTACATCCAGCTGCTGGGCCCTCTGTGAACTCGCAGCAAACAAGAATCCTTGTCTGATTTTTTTTCCCAGAAAAATTACTTGAAGCAGCTAATGAATATCTTCTATTAGTCATAAATTTGACACAGTGACCGCTGAAATGTTCAGGTTGTGTATGTGACCTTTAAGCCACCTGTAGCTCAAAGTTAAATCCCAGGAAAGTCAGCTGAAGGTGCCTTGGGGTTTTGGGAAGTCGGCTGACGTGGGTCACTGGTGTCAGGGTGCCTGTGTAGTGAGATGGGCACATCTGGTGTTGGGCGCTCTGTCTACTGAACTGCTGCTGGAGGGCCTAAACTTACTGAGCAACACAGAGCTGAGGGGTGATCCTGGTGGAACTCAGTAAGGATCTCGGGTGGGGGGGTTGTTTGGTTTTGGTTTGTTGGGGGTTTTTTATGGGCTGAGAACGGCTGCTCCCAAGAGGGAATAAAATTGTCAAATACAGACGAGGCCACACTGGCCGGCAGGGCCAAGGCTGGCTTTGTGCTGGCAGCCTGGGGTAGGGCACGGATCCTGCTGAGGGGCTGTAAATGGAGTTTTCAACTGTCCCTGGTGAGGATGGGAAATCAATGTCTGCATGTTAACTGTGGTCTTCCCCACAACCTCTGAGTGGCCACAACAGCTTGTTCCAGTTTCTCCCATGAGTGAGCTATTGTATGTTATGAAATGACCTGCTTCTCTCTTTCCTGGGTGTTTGAGCAATAGATCCCACTACCTCATAACCACTATACCTCATTTCCTTGCTCTTATTACAGACACAAAAGAAATAAAATCTCACTCTGCTGCTTTCAATTCTTCGGCTTTTTCTCAGCTGCTTTGGCTCCTTTCTTGCTTGGATTCTCTTCTGCCTCAGGTCAGAGCCCTGCACCTCTTCTGCTGAACCCAGGGCTGCTGCCTGCTTGTTGGGATCATGGTGAAGGAGAGAACAAAGCACCATGCTCACTGGAAGAGGACCATATTAAGCACTACAACGCCAGGCCTGAGCTGTTAGAAATAGATTTTGAAACCTGCTCTTTGAGTGTAAATAGTGAATGTCTCCCTTGTGAGCTGTTGGCACCAAGGCATGGCTTTGCATGTGCCGCAAATGCCTCTAGCGCAGAGAGTAGTTGTTGAGGAAATGGAAAGCATCACCCTTGTCTGGGAAACCGAACTGTTAAAAAAACATGTAGTAGAGAAATGATACTAAGATGTCAGTGCTAACTGCAAAGGCTGAGTGAGTTCTGGTATCTTCCGTGCCCCTCAAAGGCTTCAGTGGATGGAGATCCTGCTGCCTTTGGAGGCAGTTCCATTCCAGTGTTCAAGCAAAAATTCATGTCTCTTTTTTTGCACAAACTCCTTCAGCTTTGGCTCCAGGTTAGTGGCTTCCTGGGAAGGTTTTTTCTGTGAGATTCAAGAGCTGTCTGCTGCTGTAAATCGTCCTTCTTCATACAAGGTTTTTATATGCTCTCTGTCCCTCCCTGCCAATTTGCTCTTAAATGGACCAAGTTGAATGGCTTTGGCAGTTACTGCAGCTTCTTCCTGAGCCCAAGTTGAACATAAACTTGCAATGTGGATTCTGGGACTGTCTGTAGCTGCCTGATGCTATATGTGAGCTCACACCTACGGGAGCCTGTGGGCTTTCCCTGCTGGAAGGTCATGTCCAGCTGGGTAGCTTCTCTCCGTTTCAGACTGTGTTTTCGTTCTAGGATGTTATTTTCTATCTAAAGAGTTTGATCTGCAGCCTTTGTTTCTAGACTTGTTTTCTTCTGATTAAATTCTGTCTTCATGGTTACTTAGGATCTCTTAACCAGTTATTTTAGTTTTCAAATATTACTGGTGTAACATTTTGGTTTGGTTTTCTCCAGATTGTGGTAAAGGTGTTGAAATAGTGCTGTGTTGAGGACAATCCTGTTGGAAAATCAGAAGCCTTGTCCTGGATGGTGCTCTCAGTTACTCTTTCCACTGTACCCATCAGTGAGTGTTAATGGGTGCCATCTCTTCTGCCTGCTGTGTCTGATCCTTACTGGGTTTGCAGTAGTTGCCTCTCCTGGCTCTGATGTCGTGGTTAAGCCTGGGACGGCAAAAGGTTGCCAAGGTTGTTAATATCTCGGATTAATGTTTTGAATCCTGTTTTTTGAATGCGAATGATTCTCAACTTCAGTTGTTCTTGGGTGTAATTTATGCAGCCCTGTGGGCTTTCAATAGTTGCTTTTTGGCATTTCCACTGGTCATTAGTGCAATAGGAAATATTTGTTAATCACTTTCAGACAGACATGTATCTGACGCTGTCCAGAGCCTGATGTGAGCCTCTCCTACGCAGTGGTTCACACTTGTGGCGTTTTTTTTAGGCTTTATTTTCTATAAAGTATTACATATAGATCATTGTTCAAGTCCTGCTTCCTTTGGTGTATTTCAAGCAGGTCATCCTTTTGTCCTTAAATCTGCTAATACAAACTTTTAGCTGCTGGCTGATTCTCTTTGCTGTCAACATAAACTTTAGCATACTAGTATGTACCATTAATACAATGTATTCCTTTGGGGTGAGGTGGGATTCTGAGCAAATCTTCTTTTTCTAACTGGCTTGTCTTTTGTTGATTTTGGCAAAGGGGGTGGATTCTCTGCTAAAGGGCATGGAAGGTGTTTTCATTTGAAAATACTCCCTCCTGTTCAAATGACCCAATAAGGCTGCTGAAAACAGAGTGTGCATCTTGCAGACTGGGTGAAGAGGGGGATAGGGAGGTAGATAAACACAGCCAGCACCCCTTTTGCCCTTATGTCCACCTTTCCTGCTCAGCTGTCCTTGCCCTGTATTTTAGGAGAGCTCAGCCTTGTCTAAATTCTGGCTCTAGGCCTTCTAGCAAAACAGATTCATGTGACTTGAGTGTCTACCTACAGCTAATTGTCCCACTATTATTTTAAGCCCTGTTAATATTGGGTGTTGCTTGAGCAATAGGAAGCCAGCAGGATGGAGAGCCTGCAGGCATCGTGATGTGCTACAGATGCAGATGCTTGCCACTGTCTTCCAGTGCATATCATCTTGGTGATCTCTGAAGGCGGTGACAGAGGAATCAGAGCATGACAGCAGAACCAGCACAGTAGAGTGTGCTAGGAAGGGAGAGGTCTCAAAGCATGCTGTGCACCGAAGATGATCCTTTGATGGTAAAATAGCCCCATCTTTGGCTTGCCACAATACGTGGCATTAACAGGCTCTTGATCTGAGCATCCAGAAGAGAAGATGCGGCAGACGTGGCTGAAATGGCTTTCATTGGTTTCATCGTCTCTGCTCTCACCCACCCATAAAAAAACACATCTTTGTGAAAATAGGAAGCAGTGGGTGAGAAATAAGTACGCTTCTGACATTTAAGGGAGACTGCTACTGTGCCTGCAATCCCACCAAGATAAGCTGGCTGCATTAAACAGTGTCAGAAAAAACTTGAGAGTGGATCCTCTCCAGGCAAAGCTATGTGCATGATGACTTTTGACATGCTTGTCAGCAATGCTTCCAACTTTGAGGAAGTCCTGGGCTTCAGTCCCTGCTCCCTGAGCCATCACTCTATTTAATGTCCTCTGTGGCCCATTCAATTGCTCTAAGAGATGGGTGCTCCCTGTCACCCATATCTGTGTTGCAAAGAGCCACGGGTGTGCTGTGCTCACGGCTCAGAGCAAGGGAGTGCAGGGACTGACTGCTGAGCGAGGGGCCTGGGTGGGTGGCAAGGTGCCCGTGGTGGCAGCAGCAGGGCTGGGGTGCTGCGCAGGCGGGGTGGTGGGGAGTGTGCTGGTGGGAGATGCTTGCCCAGCTGTCCTGCTGCCTCTCTTGGCTCCCTGTGCCTTGGAGGCATCTCTCTCTCCATGCCCAGCGCTGGTTAGCAGGCTGGAGTTCACCACGTGGCACAGGAGGTGCAGAGCTGAGCCCAGCCTGTTCTGTGACCCTCTTCTAGTGTTTGTAGGAGTGGACGAAGACCTGTCATCGGGCTGGCTGGGGAGCGTTGTTCTGGGACGCAGAGAGGATTGAGTGAGGGTAGGCATGACCAGGCTTTGAACTGCTAGAGCTGGAGTTATGTTGCTTTTGCATCTTGTATGTCAGAAACCTAGAAGTACAAGGAAGAGCCAGATGGGTTGCTGAAACCTCTCATGTTGCGGATCACTGCTGCAGCAAACAGCTGTGGTGAACGTCTTCAAAAAGCAGTGGGGTGTCTGGTGGTGCAGGCAAGGCTTTGAGGACACGTCTGACTTACTGGTGTGGTTGGAGGTAAGGCTGAGCCCTTGCTCTATTCTCAGACCCTAGTTTTGATGTTCAAGATCAAAGCCTGCATGTTGGGATTGCTTCCTTCAGCCACAGAGGAGACAAATCTCCAGTTTGTTCTTGTATTAAACGTGTCCTTTTTTAAATACTATCCCATACAAATACACAGTTCAGTGTAGGTCTGTAAAATGGAAGAGCAAACTACTGTTTATAACCACTTGTGTGCACCTGTAAATCTATGGGGAAAATCTCATTGCCACCACTTAGCAATCTGTGGTCAATGAGGAATGGAAATTGAGAAATTGGAAATAGAGGAATGAAAATGTCCCTGTCTCTCCTCATTATGATTTTGTAATGAGCTCTTTTAAGTGCTGGTCTTTGCAGCATGGCTTGAATTCTGGATCCTTTCTTGGAAGGCAAGAGAAATTCTCCCAAGATGAGTAGCACAGTGTCTACCCCAGGCTTTAATCACAAGTTACTCAGCCAGGTTAGGTCCTGCTGCAGTGCTTAGCACTGAACTGAAGAGATAATACAGTAAGCCCTTCCCTATCTAATACAGTAAGCCCTTCCCTATCTAAGGCAGCTTCAGGTTAGAAGAGGACTGTGGGATTGCAGATAATATTTGTAAGGGTAAGACGGGCAGCAGAAGCTGCCAGAAGAGCCTGCTTGTGCCCCAAGGCACTCTGTTTCCCACATTAGAGCACATGGCTGGTTCAGCCTGGCCAGTGCCCCGCCATGATTCGGTGTTGTGGGTGAAGGCAGCCCACTGAGCTGGCTCTACCTGGGCTGTTAATGCTGGGGCAGCTCTGCTGAGGCTGCAGCACTGGCAGTGTCTTCCTCCTCTCAATTAAGCTGGTTTTTATCACAGTGAGATGGTGTCTGGGACCGGTGTTCTGTGACGTGGGATCTGTGCCCTGTGGAGCAGCCAAGGAAAAGGCGGGATGCGCCACAGACAGCGATAAGTAATTTGTCCTGTGTGAAATGAAGCAATTCCCCAGCACCTACAGCTGCACTTGGGATCAAGTCTTCATCCTTCTGCCGAGAGGAGTCATCCTCAGCTCTGCCTCTCTCCTCTTGTGCAGGGTGCCAGATGTTTTGTCATTCCTTTTGCTCTGCTTGTGGTCCAGGACACCACAGTGGAAAAGCAGCTGCCTCTGCCCGAGTGGGCTGCTGGAAAGGGTGGTTGGCTGGTGGGTGTGCACTGGACTGATTACTCAGCCCCTACCTGGCAGCGCAGCCCTTGTGTGCACCCCACAAGCACTTCGCTGCTGAGGGCACCTGCTTCCCGACCCTGGCTGCCGAATGTGGTTTTGTGTGAGCAGAGTGTGCTTCTGGGCTGGTCCCGCTGTGTGTGTGTGCTGCCTCGGTGTGGGAGGAGCAGGCGGCTGCCCCGAATTTGCAGCCGAGGGCGGAAACTCTTTGGGGTTTGCTGTTGATGCTTGAGGCTTTCATAGAGTTGCAGCATCTGAGCTGGGTGTTCACTGCTGGAGTGATGCAGGCGTATAAAGGCAGAGCTGGGTCTTCCCCCAGGGCTCAGTCTGGGACAGCCCCAGGGGCAGGTTTTGGCTGCCATATGGAAGATCACGCCAAGCACGTCCAGCCCATCCCGCTCCCGGCCATGCAGCAGAACTTAAACTATGTGTACCCCCAGATCTTTTGGGTGGACGGCTGTGCCAATGCAAGTACTTCCTGCCCCCCGGCACCCCCCGTCGCTCCTTTCCCACCACCAGTACCTGACCGGAGGAGAAAGCCAAGGGACAACAGGGAAAGGAGGAGCGTCGGCTTCCTGGTGATCTCCTTGCTGATCCTGCTGGCCCTCACTGGAGTGGGGCTGAGCATGTTTCAGATTTTCCACCTGGAGAAAGAACTGGCTGAACTCAGAGAGGTGAGGTCTGGCTGGCTGGTCACAGAGGCTCTGGGGAAACATGAAAAAAGAAAAACGTAAATTTGGGTTTGAGATGCTCAGGTGGTGCAAAACTCCCAAGGGGCAGGCTGGTGGAGTTTAAAAGTCTGCCATGCCAGTGTAAGTAGAGTTCCTTATTACTGTGGGGGACTGCTCTAATTGATGACTGATATACCTTGATGTCTTTGTGTTTGGGTGCTGCAAGGTCTCTCTCCCTGTATATTTCTTACCACTCTGCAGGTCCCCATGAGCACCTGGAATTAGCCACTGTCAAAGATAGTCTTTGACTGCTTTAGATGATGCTCTTGTGCTCTCACTCTGCTAAGACAGCTTGTCACTCTTCTCTTTTGACAGTCTGCCAGCACTGAACACATCCCTCCAGCTTTGGAGAAACTCATAGGTGAGTTGATGGACATAGCGGAGGAACCCCTCTGTGTTAGCATGTGTGAATGCTCCTGTTGAACTCTTCCCTCTCCTCATCGGGGGCAAAGGCAGGGTCACAGCTTGGTGCTCTGAAAGGGCTGACTTAATTGGCTTGGCTGGAAAAAGAACTTTATCTCTGGGATGGAGTTCTGCACCCTGCCTGCTGGAGTGCTTAGACGTGTCAGCCACAGGTTCCCGGGGCAGCGTGCCTCTACCTTAGGGCTTCCCAGGCCTGGTGGGGCAACAGTACCAGGGGTACTCTGCCATAAAAGTGAGTTTCTGGCTGTCCTAACATGTAGGAACAACACAAACGGAAGGAGCAGAATGGAGAAGGGCACTGCACATGTTACTCCTTTCTCTGCTTACTCTTTTAAGATTTTGAGAGGATGCAGAAGGTTTCATTTTCTTTGGGGGTGGGGGATTCACGCCTACCCTTGAGAGTGCAACTTACTTTTTTTTTCCTAAATTCTTTTGGTACAAAGTCTCACTGCAGCCAAAGATAGTTGAGAAGACCCTGATTATGTGTCATTGGGTTTTTTTTCTTTTAGAAATGTCATTTCAGTGAAACTAAAACTTTCAACAAGGATCTACCAATTTTCCTAAACTTCATTAGGAAAATACTAAAGAATTTAAATCTGAATGGAACAAGTTAAAAATCATGTTTTGAACTTCCAAACTATTATTTTACTTTTACATTCCATGTTAATGTTATCAGCGAGGATATACCTTTTAAAGATGGCCAAGTTGGAAAGAAATTTTCAGCTCTCTTGACAATTCTTACTAGATCTGAAAAGATTATTTTGCCTTGAGGATTTTGGTTAGTAGGAAAACTAATGTGTTTTCAAGTTTGTTCTGATACTAAGTGAAAGCAAACTTGAAAATAACAGAATTCTCTAGAAAGGGCAGTCCTGGTTTCCATCAAGTTCCATATCAATACATTTTGTAAGCTGTTGCTTAGGAGAAGGGGGGCTCTCATTTTAACTGGATGCTCAGTGCTCTGATCACAGGCTATTTTAGCGATAGCTGAACACAAGTCATAAATAGTAACCCTGAATTTCTTGAGGGGGATGGATAAATAAATAAAGCTAGGGAAAATAATGTAAAGGAGAAGGGGGAGAGGAGAGGAAAATTTAATTGGCCTAAGAAAAGGCTACTTCTGAAATATGAGAACATGATGCTTGGAAGTAGATGCTGAGAAGGGAAGGATGGAGTGGGATGGGATCCAAATACCGAGTCACTGTAACTGGCCCATCTCTCCAAGGGGAACAGAGCCCTCCAGGGAAGGCAGGATTTTCCCAGCTGTGCTCTGCTTCTCTGAGGACAAGGTCTGCCTGATGGTTTGCAGGATGTCTCAAGTGTCTTCTCTGATCTAGTTGTGAGGAGGGTGGGTATCCAACAGACAGAAGTGCAGTGCCATGGGTGCATCTGTCCTTGGCAGTGCTGTGCTGAAGGGTGGCAATAGAGCTGGCTTATCTACGACAGGACATGAGCGGTCAGCTTGGCATCGGCCAGAGATGCTGTGTAAAGGGGCAGTATTGTCCCTCTCCTCTGCCTGGAGTGAGAGTCCTCTGCTTGAGCTCACCAGCTGAGCCATTTTAAGATGAAAGCTCTCCTTGCTCTTTCCCCTTGCTTTTGATCACATCTAGACCCTTTGCTGTGACTCATCCTTTTTAACTCCTTCTCCTGCCCTGCAGTGTTTGCCCAAGCACTGCTCTGCCTCGCTGCAACAAGCTGTGATGCTTATGTGCCCTCTGCTGCTTTAATTCTGCCCAGTTTCACCTTTGTGGTTGGCTCCCTTCTGCACTCCGGGCTGGCTTCTCCGTGGAGCATGTGGCTAACATCTTCCCTATTTTTGTGCAGGGCAGAAGGAGCAGTCAATGAAAAAGGAAGTGACGAAGGCAGCACACTTAACAGGTATGAGCTGAGGGGCCAGCAAGATGTGGGAGCAGGGGTTAGGGTGAGGGTGGGTGGCATGGCTGTAGTTGTGAGGACCCCACCTCACACAGGCTTTCCTATTTTTCCCTTGGTAATACATGTGCTCTGACAGTGGAAAGTTACACCACACCTAAAATCTCTTTCCCTCATTTAGGCTTTACAGTGAGGGCTCTTTTTTGGTTTGGTTTTTGGTTTTCATTTGGGGTGTGCAGAGAGAAGGCTGTCACAAGTGACTGGCATTGAGTGAGGTGAAGGTGAGAGCTCCCACCAGCATGAGGTTGGGGCAGAATTTCCATGCTGCAGACAAGGGCTTGGAGAACATTTGACTTGTTGTGACATGGGGTATGACTTGAGGAAAAAACACACAACTGCTTGTACTTACCAAACTTTTTCTCTTGTTTTGGACTCCAGGGAACCCAGCCCAGCGGGACCTCCCTCTGGAGTGGGAACCCATCTCTGGTCACGCCTTCACCGATGGCATTCAGTACCGTGATCAGGGCCTCGTCATCAATGAAACCGGCCTGTACTTTGTGTACTCCAATGTGCTCTTCCGGGGCAGCATCTGCAGCAGTCAGGTATTGACTCATGTTGTCTACAAGAAAAACCCGGCTTCACCAGGCAGCCACATCCTGATGGAGGACAAAGGCATCAACTACTGTACAAGTCAGAAAACGTGGGCCCGGAAAAGCTACCTGGGGGCTTTATTCAAGCTCAGGAAGATGGACAGTTTGCATGTTAACGTCTCCAAAATTTCTCTGGTTAATTTTGAGGAATCCAAGACATTCTTTGGCTTATTTAAGCTTTGAATGGGGCTGTTGGAGCATGGCTGGCATCCCCCCCTCCGCCACACTAGGACAAGTGAGGGGTGAGTGCTGCCTGAATGGTAGTGGCCAAGCCAGAGTCTCACACCTCTAAGCTCACCAAGAAGTCATCTTCTGGTCTTCTGCATGATGCCTTCAGCATCTTTTGGCTCAAGAAACTGGTAAAGGCTTGAAAGCGGACCTCTGGGAAACACTGGGGCTGTACGGCATCAACCTGAAGAGAATTGCACGTTTTTCCCCTCAAAAAAAACCCAACAAACTCAAAATGTGCTGAAGACCTTGTTGAAACTCACTACTTGCTACCTGAGAAGATGCTGGTGCCAGGGGCCCTGCATGGTTTCATGGCCCTACTGAGCTTTGGCCAGCAGGCATGTGGGGATAGCTGGCGGGTGTCAAGGAGGCCACTCGAGCCAGGGCTGCGGGTGCCTGTGCCATGCCACGCCATGCTGCAGGCAGTGGTGTGGGAATGAGTAGTATGGAGGCTTCAACTGCCTCCCCCGAGCCATGGGTGGCCACCCTGCCCAGGCATTTGGCACTGACTGCTATACAACAGGCACCTGCCTGCTAGCTGGCTTGTTATGTGTGGTATGTTCATTTTATGTTAAGTTATCAACTGTTCCCATCCCAGAAAATGTGCCCCAACCCATTTATTTAAATCATTCTGACTGCCCTGCAAGGAATGTGCCAGAAGCAGCCCTGCCAGGAGGAGGGTCCCAACCCTGGAGATAAACCATGACTGCACCGTGGTGGTGGGGCTGGTGGGGAGGCCATATGCTCTACTGACAGGATCTGAACAACACAGCAGTGCCTGAGATGAAAGCAGCATCTTCAACCCCCTTCCTGCCCTTTTGATGCATCAGGGTCCCCTACGGAGACCTGATCCTGCAACTCCCTGCACAGTGCTGGCCACCATCAGCAGCATGGCTTTGGCTGGCCCCCTTGTCACAGGTTGTTATCTCCTGAGCAAAACACAGATGGTAAATAAAGGTATATTTTTCTAGTAAGTGGCACTGTCCTTTCCTCATTTGGGACAGCAGGCTTCTGCACTGGCCAAAGCCCTGAAGGCCTCTGCGATCAGGGGCCAGCACCCTGCTCCTTCTCCAGCAGCATGGCAGAAATCTGGGAGCCTGACTCCACTTCCCTGCCATGGAGCTTTGGGGCTTCAGCATCGAAACATCAGGATCTGGGGACCAGGAAGGTGTGATGTGGGCAGCACAGAGCAGGCAGCCCAAGCCCAGTTTGGCCATCAGGAAGGGGACTGATCTTAAAACACAGACTTGAGCTCTAGTGGAGCCAGACGCTTGTTGCTGAGCAGAAGTGCTGCCGTCCCCAAAGGCACCATGTTCCTCTGTGTGCTCTCTGTCTCCAGCAGCACTTCCCCCGTGACAGTTTGAAGGGCAAGGAAGGGAAGTGGTGCTTTGTTAAAAAAGCCCTTATTTGCTCACTCTGGTGTCTGGTCCATGGAGCTCTTCCCTTGCATGGGTTAACCCTGGGGCTGTCTGCCACATTGTCACCCCACAGTACACAAAAGCTGTAGTTCATCATCTTTGTATGCGGTCCCACCTTCTTGCAGCTCTGATGCTGGTCACAGTGAACAGTGGCTCTTCAGCCTGCAGCGTTTATTTCCTTTTCCACAGTGCTGCTCTCGGTTTGGTGGTGTGTGGCCTGTGGTTTGCTGTGGCTTGATTCAGGGAAATCTATTTCTTCAAAACTTAGAAGTGGACTGGTTACTGGTGTGGCCAGTATGAAGTGAACGCTGCATCTTTCTGGTCACTCAGCTGTTGCTGCACTCAGATATTTCCACTGCATTTCTCAGGATGGAAAATACCTTGAAAGGCCAAAGTTTAGGGACATTTCTGCTTGCTTGATGCTTTCTCTCATTGTCCTCACCCCTTCCTAGTATCAGATAGGCAAACCACATCGTGCAGGGATGGAGGTGATGGATCCAGACCCTGCCGGGAAAGGCTGGAAGTTGCTGTCCTCTTCTGATTGTTATTTGTGCTGTGTTGCTTTCCTAGCGACCAAACATCCAAGTGGAGACCGTGCATCTGTGTGTACACATGCCCACAAGCTCGCAGCTATTTCTGTAGTAAAACTAGCTGAGGACATTGCATACTTCCTTTCTTTACTGGTGAGCAGCTTGGAGAGAGACAGAGCATTCAGTGCCCTGAGGAAACTCGTGCTGAGGTTACACTCTCTGCTACTACTGTATTGGTGAAGGGCTGGAAAGCTCCCAAAGGTTTCTATAACTCAGCATGCAGTAACTCATCTAGAACGTGAATGTAGTCAGCTCTGGGGCAGCGTGCAGCAGTTGCTATTGCTGCACATCAGGAGGGGGCAAGGATCTGTTAGACTTCTTATCTGAAGTGCTAAAGGCAATGCAGACCTGCATGTTTTGGAGACAGTGGCATGGTGGGGTGGACAGTCATGTTATAAATAGTGCTAAGTTCTCCAGAGGTGGATAGAGTTGGCTTATCTGTGCAGAATAAAACTAGGTGCTGCTAGGGTTGCTCTTGAGTCAGAGTGGCTGTGATTGTGTTGAGTCAGTGGCATGGCTGCCAGTAAGACGTGTGTTTCTGCGTTGTGATCCCTTCCTCAAATATTCCTCTAAACTGCCCAGAGCAAATCCACTACTTAGCTTGTGGGCTCTGACTAAAGATTCAAAGTAAGGTCATGACAGGCTTATACGATTTCAAACCACATAGAGTCAATTAATAGACTGCTTGTGCCACAATGGCTTTATTAAAGTCATCTGTTTAGCTAATGAGCTGTTCGTTTAGTGAAATACTTGCTTATTGTTATCATTAAATACTTCATGAATATTTAATGCTGATATTATTAATAGCTCTTGCACTATCTTTAAAATTATTTAATAAAAATATTCAAATTATGGAAATTTATTTTGAAATTATTAAATATTTTGTTTCCTCCCCAGCAAGGGAAGGGTGTCTGTACAAGAGAGGATATTCCAGGTCCATCAGCAGTGCTGGTCATTGTGATGTTTGGGTTTTTTCTGTCTTGAAGAAAATAAGTAACTCTTCCCTGCAGGTCATGTTTCTGGATTGCAGTGGTCTGAGCTGACCTCCTCTCTCCTGATGGAGCAGCCTGGGCCATGTGTGGAGGCACCACAGGGTTTGGGCACCATTTAACAGGGCTCCAGAGAGACTTTCCTCTGCAGAGAAAATGGCTGACAAGAAATGACAAGCCCAGATCATCTTCTGACAAGAGGTTTCTGGTCTTCTCCTACTGCGTGGGAGTCTCCTGGGGTTCACATCCTCTCTTTCTAGGCACAGGCATGCTTTCCTACATGATCCAGCCTGAGGCACCTGGCCAGCGCTGAGCCAACGGGCATGTTGCAGGCACACAGACAGCTCCTGTGGTCAGCTGAACCCTTTCCAGGAAATGTCTGTGCGTCTGGGGGTGCAGCTGGCCAGATCAGGGCTCTGCATGACATAGAAACATTTGTGCTGCTATGTGGCCGAGCACAGCGAGCTGCTTGATAGAGATATGGCTCCTTCTGTGGTTGATGCGTATCAGATGCTGCATCCTTTTTACCTGCAGTGGTGGAGGAAAGGGGGGGCAGCGTGCTAGTGTCTTAAAAACTTTGGGTAGGCCCGGTATGTACAGTAACCAAGGTAGTATGTACAGTAACCAAGGTGGCAGAAGGGACTGCATTATAGAAAAGATTGTATGGATAGGGTCATTGCTGCTTCCATGGCAAAAGCACAGTGGAAGCCAAGGGATGCCCAGTGAGCTATGAGAGTAAAAGCAGAGTGTGAGGCAGGATGAACGGTGAGTAGGGCTGGTGTGTGATGGGTGCTGCTGCACAGTGGGTGCTGTTTCTCACAGATCGGTGGAGATGGGCAGTGGTGTGCTGGGCAAACAGCCCTGCCAGTGCCTGCTGCAGCTCTGCTTTTCCCCAGCAGAGAAACCCTGGTCAGAGAGGGAGGAATATCCCCTGGATAGCTATGGCTAGCATCCCTCATATCAATACTGCGTACTGCATCCATGTGTCCTGACTCTTCACCAGTCTGTGATCACTTGTGACAGGGAGGAAGGTGACTGGTGCACAGCAAAACCCTGAAGGGCACCAGTAATGCAAAGGCAGAAGGAGCAGTTGCTGATCTCCAGCTGATCCCCAGCACGTGCTGAGGCATCAGGGTGTCAGAGACAAGAAATGGAGCCACAGCATAGTCTGGCTCTCAGCAGGCTTGCTCAGATACACATCTTGGCTCAGAGACATCGCAGCTTAGTTGTCGTAGCTAGCTGGAACTGTCACTGTTGAGATGTGTTATATGTGACTGTTTCTGTAGCCCTCCCAGGAAGAAGAGAGATCATGAGTAAGAATGGAAGAATTGATATGTCTGAAGCCACTCAAATTCTGTGAGTTTAGACAGAAACCTTCTATTTGATCTGACAAGTTTCATTGTTGCTTTGATTGGTTTTTTGGGGGTTGGATTTTTTGTCTTTTATTTTACTTATTCATTTACCTGAAGCCAGCCTTGAGCTTTCTAAGTTTCTGGTACAATGTCTTGTGGGGTTACTTCTTCCAGCCCATGGAGCTGTAAAGACTCTGCCAAATTTTTACCAAGTGGGGAAGGAGCATTTTCTAGTGGTTAGAGAGGGGAGAAAAAGAGAAGGGAGGTAAACTTAAATATTGCTATTATTTTTCTAGTACTCTGACATGTGGCCATATTACATCATGGCTACAAAGGTGTAATTCTAGGCATGACTAAGCGACTGAGGTTTAACGCAAAAGAGAGGATAAGGTGAGTAAAGAGAGAAACTTTGATGTGAGGTGAGGCAAGTTGCATGTGAATTTCTTGTTGATTTTAATTAAAAACAAAATCTTGACAACTTGTTGCTGATTCATCTCTCAGGGTAACACGGGGAGTCAAATGTTCCGTTCCCTGCAGATGATCGAAGCTCTGACACGGGAGATGTGGGATCGCAGGCTGTGGTGCAGGGGACTGCTGGCAGTGTCTGCAATGGTGTCTTCTGCCAGACAGAGGTGTGAAGAGATGCTGAGTTCCCTCACCCCTCACCTGCGGTGTGACCAGCAATGCTGCTTTAGGATCCTACCAGCAGGCACTGGTCTGGCTGGTTTCCCCTGCCAGGACATCGGCAGTCATGGGAACATGCACATAAGCTTTCTGGTGTGAAGACTTGTGTTTTTTTTAAAAATAAGCTCTTCTCTGGGTAGCAAAGAGACAAAAAGCTCTAGGTGGAATAACAAGCCCCCATGTGCCTCCCTCTGCTTCACCATTGTCTCATTGTGAGACCAATGTCTCACCATTCCTCAGCACGTTCTGTATGACTCGCCCCTCTCTACAGAGAGCCAACTTCTTTCCCCCACTTACAAACCATAAGATAGATTTTACATCTCTCTCTTTCCTATATTCCACAACCAGTTTCCTTCAATAACAGTTGAAAAAGTCTCCTTGCTCAGTTTCCTTTTATTATTAGAGATTCCTCTGGTTCCCCTTTGTCAGGTCATTCTTGGGGAGTGAAATCCTGTTGGTCAGCTAATTCCCTGGGACATTCAGCTTGGAAACCTGCACTAGCCAGGGGAGTAGCTAGCTGCCTGAGCCATCTGAATAACTATCAAAACTGGACTGCATGCTCTCCTGAGCCCTGTGCTGGGGACACGCGTTTCTCTTGGCATTGCTAGTGAGGTTTATGTCAACACAGAGGCAAAAGATTTCAGAAAAAGGCATTGGAGAGGAAGATTTGTCTCTCCTAATTGAAGCAATCTACAAGTTAGCTGTTCATGCTGGAGGTGTGATGAACATGAAATTCTTTAAGCAGGGTGCAATCTGTTTATGGCTGGTGCAACTTCAGCTATCATGAGGTCAACCAAAAAACTGGTACAAGCTGCCCAATCTCAGCACAGGCTCTGAAGGACGTGCTGACAGAGTGGCTCGCTACCATTCTCTTTATCTGTGCTCCCTGCTAAGGTTTCTGCATGGAGAACAGGTATCCAAGATTTGACTTTCATTAAAGTCCTGAAAGAGAAATCCAAACCATGGAAGACCAGAAATGCTCTAGCAACCAAAGAGGATGTAATTTGCTCTAATTCCCTGCTCAGTTTCAACTGGAAAGGACTGGGAGAAATTCAGTGTATTCAGCAGACAAATCCCATTGCTGCACTTGGTTTGAGTGAGGGAGGGCTGGCTGGCTAGTTTTTAAATAAGCAGCAGAAGTGGGCTGTTGCAGCCTTTGTGATGTTCCTTGCTGTTGTGCTCTGAAACTGGTACTGCATGTCCTACCCATCAAGCGGGCCTGCCAGGCTGCGTGCGGCCGTGCCTGTGCCCTGCTTTGCTGCTGAGAGCCAATTTAAGGCTTGGACGTGGCAGGGAGTTATTGTGGCCTAGCTAGCTACTGTCTGTTAGCAGAGCTGTGGCCACAGCAAACACGATATTCTTGTCAGAGCCTTTGAAGTTTGGGGGTGCAGGGGCATTTCTGCCTCCTGCTTGCAGCTGTGTTGCTTGTTTATTTGAGCTGCCAAGGACTGGAGTGAGGATCTTTGCGAGAGCTCCTCTGCTGTCCTGGTGTGCGAGTTTGCAGCAAGGGTAGGGAATGATGATTTTGAAGGTTTGCTCGAAACTCCCCACTTGCATCCTGTGGAGACCTGGCTTGCTGGGCTGGAGCATGTGACTCAGGCAAGGCTGCTGAAGGAGAGAAGAGGGATGGTAATTTCTTGATCCAGCTCGAACCACCCTTAGGTACTATTTCCCTGCCCTTGACGTGTTTATTTTGTCATCATATGCATTTTATTCTGCACAGAGGGGGGAGTACAGTGGCAAGACATGGTGTGATCCATCTGTCAGTCTATGCATCCACATAGTCATTGTATCTAGTGCCCTCCCAGGCACAGAATAAAGATGTTTCAGACCTGGCAGGATTGTCTATGCAATGCTACAAGAGAAGTACCAGGGCTGTGTGCTGTGCCTTGAGATGCATGACTTTCATTTTGATGTTAACATAACTTGTTGCTCTGAGTGGTCCCCACTCCCAGAATGCACATAGGATGGAAAAGATAGAGATGGTTCCCCAGGGGGGGAAAGGCTGGGGGGAGCCTATTCTCTGTGCCTCCCCCAGTGTGTACCAGTGCAGTGAAGACCAGTGCCATTGAGTCTGCTTAGGATGCCAAGGAAAACCATGCTGCAGAACTCCCCCTCACTTCCTCTGGTGCTAGGAAATGTCATTAGAAAGGCTTCTAGGGGCAGGTTGTAGCAGAAACCATCTGTGGGTCCTGTAATTTCTGTGGAGTTTGTAATTTCTACTTTGTTAGCTCATCAGACAGGCTGAGGAACGAAACACAAAGCATGAGAGAACCTGAAAATGGGCTTGGGACCTTGAACTGAGGGCCAGGGGCAAGCCTGTCCTGGCAGGTAACACAGCACCAACAGCACCCATCCCTGCTGGCACCAGGCTCTTCACCAAGGGCTGGTGGTGGCTGCAGGTGCCACTGGGTACTGGGAGCTTCTGCCTTCATGTGCCGATTCCTCTCTTCTGCAGGACCCTGGCCTGAAAGGTCTAACCATCATTTCAGCAAGAATTGTCCCCTTTTTGTCTTCATGCAGACGTGTTAAACAAAAATCCAGCCCTGTTGCTTGGAGGAAGCTGGAAGATACACTGAGGGGATGAAGGAAGAGAACATGGGGACATGGGAGCGGATTTCAAGGCTGCCATGCTCAAGAGTGGTGTTTGGGACTGTTGGGGCTGAATCCACAGCATACCAACAGCTGTACAGTCACTGAATTCTTTGAAAACAAATCTAAAAATTAGCAGTTGGTGGCAGCCCTTTTGTTTCTCTGTGTTTCAGCTCATTGCCTGTAAACCATGCTTAGTACCTAACTTTATAGGACACTGAAGAAAAGCTTACTAATTTCTCCACAGTGCTCATATTGGGGTTATGACCAGCATCAAACGTGCATAAGGAAGTGGTGACAGTAATGAGCCTCTCACCTCTGCCAGCTCGCAGCCAGGTTGAATCAGCACGCTGGGCCCTCTGAAGAGAGAGAATAAGGTCATATAAACGAGGGACGTGGTTTAGAGAAAAGAAACTAACGTTTATTGCCTTAAATCATTGACTCTTCAGGAGCCTCACTTAGCAAGTGTTGCTTCTTTGTACAGCCTTCTTGGGAAGTTTGACCTCTTCCTTGTGACTGAATTGCTCTCCTTCTTGCGAGTGTTTTCTAGTGATTTGTACCTTCTACAAGTCTGCTGCTGAACACTTTGCTTTTGCTCTTAGGGTGTGAAAACCTCTTGCAGAACCATTGAATTGTCTGTTAGCAGTATGCTTCACATAATTGGTTTGAAAATTTAGTCTTTCTTTAACCGCTTTCACTCCTCTTGTTCTTTACTTCTATTTCCGCTGTGAAGAAAAGAGAAAAAAAGATGCTGTCCCTCGTAGCCCCACTCTTTAAAAGTGCTATTTCCTGTGGTCTTGAAGAGCACGTTGAACCCAGAAATGTGAACCTGAAATACCTTTGCACCCTCCTGCTGAGTGTAAAAGGAACCAGGTAGGCAGCGAAGCCCCGTGTTGGCTTCCAGTAAACCCCCAGCCTTGTGTGGAGCTGCTGAGTCAGCAGGGTTGTGTGGCTGTCAGGGCTCCCTTCTTCCCCATGCCACTGCGTGGGGTCTCCAAAGGCTCTGTCAGCACTGCAAATGTGTTTCTGCCAGAGATGCAGACAGAAATGCTGTTTTCTTTCTCAGCATCCCCGTGTGCTGAACAGGGCCAGCGGCTTACCTCTCGGGGGGGAGCAGGGCTGAGCCATGTGTAAAGTACTCAGACTCTCACCTGGAATATATTATAGAAATGACACATTTTAAACTTGCTAGATGAATACTCCACATACCTTTGCTTGAAATTTAAATAGTACTTAGAGTCAACCCACCACAACTACTGACCCGCAGATCAACAGCCACCTGGCTGCGTTCTCATTTCTCTTCCTCAACAGGAGGGGGGAGAATATAAGATGGAAAAGCTTGTGGTTGAGATAAAGACAGGGAGATCATTTGTCCATTACTGTCATAAGAAATAATTTGGGGAAATTACATATTGAAAGAAATTTGGATAGTGAGAAACAAACCCAACACTTTCCCCCACTATCCTTTTTTCCTGGGCTCATCACCTTCATTCCCAGCTCCTCTACCTGTGCCCCCAAAGTGGTACAGGAGGATGGGGAATGGGGGGCTGCAATCAGTCCATAGCAGGTCCTCTCTGCTTCTCCTTCCTCCTCACATTTTTCCCTTGCCAGAGCATGGGTTCTTCCATGGGCTGCAGTCCTACCCCACTCCTGCGTGGCCTCCCCGGGGCTGCAGGGGATCTTGCCTCTGTGCCTGGAGGTCCTCTCCTCTTCCTCCTCCTCTATCCTTGGTGTCGAAGGGCTGTTTCTCACACTTTTCCCCCTCACTGCTGGGCAGCATTTTCCCCTTTCTCAAACACGCTTTCACAGAGGCACCCCCAGCTTCGCCAAGGGGCCCAGCCGTGGGTCCATTACTGAGGCAGCTGGAACTGGCTGTGCCTCGTGTGGGGCAGCCTTGAACTCTCCTCACAGACACCTCCTGCCGGTGCCTGGGAAGTTGTTAATAAGAAGAAAGTTGTTAACATGCAGCCACGTAACATGGTCAAGCTCTGGGCTTGTCTCTGGGGCTGCGCCTTTGAGCACGACAGAGCAAAGCCCTGTGTTGGGTGTGGGAGGGTGGGCAGCACGCGGAAGGATCTGGAAATGGCTGCGGAGGCAAAGTGACATGGTCACACAGATACAGCAAAAGACTTGTGAGAAGATGGCTGTGGCTGAAATGACTGGCTGCAGAATGCGTGGAAAGATAGAGAGTAATTATTAGTAAGTATTACATATGTCTATAGACAAATATTCCCCCCCTCCCCTTAAATGGATCAAGCTCAAACAAAACACAAATTGCAGCCAGCCATGGAGCAGATAAATAAAACTGTCAGCAGTTTAGGACACTTGAAGTGTTTTGGGTTTACATTTGGAAGAAAATGGAATATAATCTTATCATAACCATGATGTAATAATACCTTTATTTCCAGTGTTAGCTAGTTCACTAATATCAAGCTTGAAACCAGAAGGCCTGGAGGACTTGTGCAGCCAACTTCTATCAGTTTTGTGTGTATGACTGGAGCTACCTGAGCTGCTGGTGTGAGGCTGAACCAAGTCTTGGTGTGCATGTTGAGGACAGGCCAGTTGTTTGATGTCTGTTAAAAATGAAATTGTTGGTGTAAACACAGAGCTAGCAGCTGGAAAGCCTGAACAGAAACTAAGAAACACCTCCTTTTAGTAAGAGACAACTCAGAGCAAGGAGGGAGAATAAAACAGAAGTAAAAAAGGTTTCCCCACAGTGTTACCCAGGGCTGTTTGATCCTTGCAGTCGGGACCTTGCCTCCAGCCACCAACGAGGTCTCCATCACCCCAAGGTTTGTCCTTCTGCCCTGGGCTGACACAACAGCTCCCCCTGGGACTCCTTTCCCTGCCCTCCCCACAAAGTCTAGGGGCCTTTTCCCTGAGGATGGAATAGGTTCCCACCTGACCTCTTCTTAAAAGCAGATAAGAAATGGTGAACACACAAAGTCCCTCACATGAAGTTTTATGAGGAATTTGAGGAGTGGGTCTAGAGTGTTAGAAGTCTAGCAGTGGAGAGCAGCCAGTAAGCAGCAGGTGAGGCCCATCCCTCCCAAGGACACAGGGGCTTCAGACCTGCTGTCTCCCTGACAAGAGTGAGGCAGAGCCAGCAAGCATGTGGTAGTGAGCAAATAACTCTGGGGTGTCTTAGTCTCATGCCCCAGACTGGTCAAGCACCCGCGGCAGAGGGCCACGACACGTGCCCACTGCGTGCACTTGCTCAGTGTGACACCCAAAACGGCTGCGGCAGCTGTGTGAGGTGCTGAGTGGGAAGATGGCTGTAGTCTAGTGGGATGCTGCTTTATGGAGTCCTGCTAGAAAGTACATTTCTTAGCTATTGCGTAGGCTCTTGGTACCCCTTTTTTTAGCTTGGTGTCTTGGGAATTCCCTGTCACACACCCTGAGACCAAGCTCTTTCACATCAGGGACACGCAGGAGTTTGTGACTATGGGTATAAAAGCACAAGAGGACAGTTCACTTGTGCTTTACTTACTACTGGGACTTCTTCATCATAGCCAGTTTCCCCTTTGAAATTAGAAAACTTTGGAATCAGGAGTAGTTACTCCTTTTTCACCAAGAGCAATATATGTTTAGTCCCCAGGCAGTATTTTCCCACACAGCCTTTGCTGGCAGCTGAAATATGTAGCTGTTATTTGCACTCTGTATTGTGTTGTTCTTTGGTCTTTATTTGTGGTTGCATTTTTTGGATGCCTTTCCAGGTGACGTATGATTCTTATTGTTATCTGGTGTGATGATTTATATGTTTCTTGTCAGCATTTAGTGCACTTTGATGTACGGTGGCATCCTGGGGTGTGTGTGCACACACATCTGCAAGTGTTACTGAGGTCTTCTCAGCAATCTGTGATGACTCACATTCTTCATGCTATCCTTTTTTCTGTTTTTCCTTCACCGTTGTTGCTTCTTGCATGACCTTAAGTCTAGGATGTACTTATTTTAAAGTTCCCTCCAAGAGAGATACTCACTTTATATTAAGACATTGGAATAAGTAGCTGGCAATGCTAAGGACGAGGGGAGTGTGCTCTTGACTGGAGATAGCAATGCCTGTGGTAAGCAAAAAATAGCTTAAATGGTGAACATTGGCAAGTGCAGTCAAATGCACATGTGTGCGTGTGGGTGAAAATGTGGTCCTAAATGGAACTATTTTCTGTCTACCACTGTGCTTAAAGCTGTTACAACATCTCTAAAGGCAGCTTCTCTCCACGCAGCTTGTATGGCGTATGGCTCTGTGCCCAGGCAGAGGAGGGTACGTGACTGGTGGTGGGAGGGGGAGAAAATGTTGGGGTGAGAAGCCATTTTTTTCTTCAGAAGTCTGGGGTAATGGCTGGTGAAGCTGAAGGGCGCAGGACAGGCTGCAAGCAGCAGCACGGAACAGCTGCTTGTGCCTGGGAGAGTCTCCTGCTAGTGCACTCCAGGCCCCTTGTGCTGGGATGGGAAGCATGTGCAAAGAGTTACAAATGCCCCAAAAGAAGCACTGCTGATGAAGAAAATAGGAGGCAGAGTAGCTAATATTGTATGGACTGTTTGTCCCACCCAGAGATGGCTGTGTGCTGGAGGGAGGGAAGAGCTGCTCTGTAAAAATACTTCAGATACCTTGTAAGCAAGGTTGTATCATCTTTTGACTCGGAACTTTGCTTTGCTGGCATGAGGTGGAACTTGGAAGCTGAGGAAGATGAACACCGCAGCAGCTGTGTTTGCAAGATTATAGGACCTGGCAGAGAAGCAGCTGGGGCGAGCAGCCAGCAGATGTGGCGACGGCAAGGGCTGGGGAGGGGGAAATGCCCTGAGCTCCTTGCGTGGAGGCAGGAGCTGGGTAAGGGTGGATATGGGGGCTGACAACACAGAAGGGAGCAACATACATTGGGGCCTCTCAAACTCTGCTTGGATGAGCAGGGAGTGCATCCTTTCACTTCATAAGGAAATTAGATTCACAGATATAATCTCCTTTGTCTCAGAGCCCAGTATTTTGGGGACACTGGTCTGAACTGGCTCTTGGTGTGCAGTTTGTGAGTGAGGGCACGGTTACAGGGACATTTTCAGCTGAAGGGGAGCAGAGAAGAGGAAAGGTGTGGCCACACTAACCCTGCAGTAAAGGAGGAAGCTGAAAAAAGGAACAGGGGCCAGAGGCTTGGGGATCAAGATTTGGATGGGTGTTGGCAGGAGTCTCCATGCTGAATGAGGCTACAGGTTTTCCAACCACATGAAAAAGTTCTTTGGTGGCACAAAGCAAGCTGAACGACAGGTCCCAGCTGTAGGTAGGGCAGGTCCAGGCTCCAGCCCCATGGCACACGTACCACTAACACTCAGATAAGCCAGTCTCCCTCTGCCCTGCCTGAGTTCCTTGGCTCTGCCACGCAGTGCTGCCAGGAGAACTTGTGGTCTGCGATGTTAGCACCTCACCTGCCAAGTCAGTGTGGCATTGTCAGAGTAGTGTGATACTTCCAAAACAGCCTGGAGACAGCAAGGGCCACAGGTGATTCATAAATATTTGCATTCTGCAAATGACTCTTCTGCTGGGACGGGTGAATCACATCTGGTGGTGGTGAGGGCTTGGGGGGAGATAAGGCCTTTCTTTCCACGATGGGTGGTGGAGTCTTCCCTGACCCACATGCTCTGGCAACATGGCCTGGGCTGAGCTGAGGACCTTTTGGAAACTCTTTCCTCCCCACTGTTGAGCAAGGTGCCTGCCTGATCCTGCAGCAGTGCCCATTCCCTGTGACCAGGTGAACGCTTGGGATGGTGCTGAGGGTGTGCAGCAGTGCCACCAGGCACCCACGGCCTGGGGTCCCCGCAGGCTGGCGTATTGCTGCTCTGGAAAGGTCCCGTGTCTCCTGCAGGACCACAGTGACCGCCCGCGCTGCCCTCCCTGCTGGGTGGGAGGTGATGCTCAAACATTTCCATGATGCTTGGTGGTGGCGGGGGCAGGAAGCGCTGATGATCTAAGCTGTGAGGAGACCTTCTTCCCTGAGATAGCTGGTTTTAGGCTTGGGTGGGTTGTTGGTCCCTGGGGGCCTGAGCAGAGATAACACTTAGTGGCTGGCTGGCTGGCTGGCTTGCCATGGGTTTGTCTTAATCCCAGCAGTGAGGCTTGTCCTGCAGCTGGAAGACAGAGGTGATGACTTGTGGCTACAGGATGAGGACTTTGCCTGAGTGTACGTTCTCTGCAAAACTTGCAGCCTCCCCTGGAGAGCCTTGAGCTCAGGAGGAGACCTCCTAGGAAGAGATTCTGGCTTCATGGGGGCCAGGGACTTGGGGACTGGGAACTACAGAGTGGGCTGACACATGCCAGCACCCTGCCCTGTTTGTTAGCTGTGCCTGGCACGGGAGGCTGGATGGGGGCTCTCCAGAGAACCCTTCCCACCTTCTGATCAATGCCAGGTCCTGGCTCAGTCCCAGGCTGGAATTGTCCCCCCTCTGTGCAGTGTCTCTGCACTTGGGGTGATGCTTTCACACAGGAAACGCTCCTCCAGCAGCCAGGGAGAAGGAGAAGATGTGCAGAAGGGGCTGAGCATCTCTGAATTCCAGACACCTTTGGGGTGACGGGCTTGTTCCACCCGTAGGTGCTTGTGGCAGGCTGTCCCCCATGACGCCTCTCTGCCACCTGGAAGCGAGCACACCAGTAGCCATCATGATAAACAGCTTGGGGCTTATTAAAACAGCAGATACAAACAAAGTGTTTCCTCTTTATTTTGTGTAAACACAGCTACAGGAAGTCGAGCTACCTTGGGCAGGAAGCAGAGGTTACTGAGGACAGGGACACACAGTCAGAGGGGTTTTGCATGCTTCTGGCAGCAGTCTTGATCCACTGCTGCTCCAAAGAATTGTCACCATCTTAATTTTCATCACAGCTTATGAACTGCTCTGATGAAATATATAGATGCCTTGAAGACTGGGACAGGGAGGCTTAAAGAGCACAATTTAAATGGAGACCCTGCTTTACAAATGTACATTTGGAGACTTCTTAATATGTGACTTCTGGATGCAGATACCAAATGTGACCGTGTCAAAGTGGGTTTTGGCAAAACCATACCTGGATTGCTTTGAGAATGTTAAGTGGGAAGCTGATTTCAGAGTAATCTTAAAAGTAAAATCCTCAGGAAACTCAAAAGTAGATTAAGATCCAAATAAGCATCTGACTGACTCCAAAGAACTTAGAGGTGGCTATTGCCAGTATTGGTTACTAAGACTATTCACCAGCTAGACACAATACCGTTACTTCCAGCTGCAGAATTTTAGACAAATTAGGTAGTATTAAATTTCTTTGTGACTGGAGCTTTCCCAGTTCTTTTGAAGATTTGCCACATGGGTCTCTTAAGGCCAGTGTGGGCTGACTGTGATATGAAGTTTTAGGTTAGCTCATCAGCAAAGCACTCAGTATTGATATGAAAGCAAAGGGCCTGAGCATACAAAACAGGCATCCTATGATAAATCTTCACTGGACATAGTTTGCAGCCTTCCATTACTCTTCCTCTGCCTTTGGCAACCTGCTTAACTGAGACATCCTTACCAAGAGATGGGTCACTGTTGTCTTGGTTGCTAAGCATGCAAAAAAAAGTCCTGAAAAAGGCAAGCATTTGTAACAAAACTGCCGTAGGCTTGGAAAACACTGTATTTTTTGGGTAAGCAGGACTTTGAGAAGTGGAAAGAAGTGGGAGGAGAAATCAACCCATCAGTAACAAGTTGTTGTTCAGTAATTTCTGATCTTGCTTAGGGGCTTGTATCTAAGAGCCTGAAAGCTGTGTGAGATTGTGTGCTAACTTTGAATCTTTGGAAAAGAGTGACATTCCAGACTGGGAACATACCAGTGACCTGTGACAGTAGGTGTAACAGAGGCCAAAGAGCCAACATCACACAAGAAATTCAATTCTGGATCATAACTACCCTTCTTGGGGAAAAATACAGAAAGCTTTTTCCCTTACTAGAGAAAGGCCTGAGATTCACTGGTGAAAAACTGTCCTAATCTGGGTGAAAAATAAAACACCTGGTTTGCACAGGGAGGGGTGATTAACCTGAGGAATTCTGATTTGGGGCAGCCTCACACCTGTGTGGAGAACAAGGTTCAGCCAAAGGTTAATTGCCCTAGTTGGGCAAATTACTTAAAGTAGGGCAAAGGTGGGGGGGGTTGCAGTTTAGTTCTGCTGTGCTGGCTGGCAGGCAAGGTCCCTGTGTGCTCTTCATGCTTTAAACTCTGCAGCTTAATGTTCCTGTCTAGGCATTGCCACTGACTTGGATTTTGCTGTGTGTGTTTGAAAGTGGTCTGGCTTTGTGCAAATTAATCTCTGGTAGCTGAGAAAGTGCCTTAAAATGAGGAGCTTGGATTCTTAATAATTCATTGAATATCTGTTACTGGATAGTGCTAAAGAGTGGACAGAGGCTGGGGGACCCTCAGTCTGACCCAGGAGCTGGTGCAGTGCTGTGTGGTTATTGCATCCTCAGTGTAACTGCTCAGAACCATGTCTCTGGTGGCTCTTTGGGACAGCTGGTGATACAGAGGCTGGACAAACTCTGAAGGCAGCAAAATCCTATTCTACGATGACTGTTCTGGTTCCCTCCTATGTCACTGGTACCTGGACTGCAGAGGGATTTGTGCGCCTTGGCTCCTAAAATCAAGTCTTGTCTATACTGTCTAGATGCAAAAGTGGTGAAAGCTGTCCCTCTGTGACCTTGGCTAACGTGCTGCTCCATATCACCCTATTTACAGGCCTTTGAAGCCTTTGGGACTGCAGTCACAAAAATATTCTTTTGTGGTCATAAACCAAAATGTGAACCTTAAATCCTGCATGTGCTTTTCACACAAGAAAATGCAGTCAAAGGAGAGAGTGTGAGACTCAGCTAACCAGCAGTTACACAGGGATCAAAAAGTGTTTACAAGAAAGGAAACCACCTGTGAAATCTTGATGATTTTACCTGACCGGATCTGTGCTCCCTTCCTGTGCTTCTGAGCACTGGCTCTCCCTCAGGTTGTTGCCTGACACATAAGGGCTGAAGTGACTAAACAGGCACGTGTGTGGCTGCACCTCAACAGGAGTGTTTCCAGCTCTCCTGCCATAAACCCGCTGGTGTGGACTGGGATATGCTGGACTGGAGCGGAGCAACCGCGGGCACTGCATGGAGCTGACTGGGGACGCTGCTGTGCGAGGTAAGGGGGGAGAGGGACTTGCAGAGTCTTATGGCGTGGAGGGGGTCCTGCCCCAGGGCTGGGTTGGGGTCTAGGAGCGGCGTCGGGTGACATGTCTAGGCAGTTAGTCTCAAACTCTCTCAGGCACTGTTTGATCAGAAGCAGCATAGTAAAAATTCTTCCCCTCTGAAAGCTGATCTGGTGAGATAAGGTACTATCAGTAGGTATTTCCATTAGACATAAAAGAAAATAACCCCTTTTCCACCACCACCACACTGGTTCCATGCCCTGGTGGAGGGAGAGCAGCCCTACCCATGCAGCCCTCCTGCTGCCTCTGAAGACCAGTGCTGACCCAGGGTCTAGCACTCTAACCCAGGACTTCTCTGTACTCTGGTAGCCTGCACAAAAAACGGAGCAGCAGCAGGCTTGAGAAGAAATGTGTGTATACTGCTGCTCCAGAGTTAGCTGGCAGCAGCTCCTTTATAAAGGGGTCTGTTAATTCACTCTGTGGCTTGTCTTCTTGTCCTGTCGTGCCTCAGTTGAGTGTGCTTCTAGCCTTCTCTTCTCTGCAGTGGGGCTGGAAAATGGCAAAGAAACAGTGTGTGTGTATATTGATTAGCTGCACTGGGGGATTGAAATGCAAAACCGTCTCCATCTCTTATTTTCATTTTGTTTGTAACTATCATGTACTCCCCCCTGGCTTGTTTGAGTGTCAAAGGCTGAGCATCTTCCTGCCAGGGATCTCAAAGCTGTTCACAGCGTGAGGCTCTCCTGCTGTAGAATCTATGTAAACTGTGCTTGCCCAGGGTTGTTGAGTGAGGCTGGAAGGTAGGAGTCATCCTTCTGTAAGTCCCTGGGAAGGTTTTTGAAAGGTTTTGAGTGAGGAAGGCTCATACCTCCTTCCTTGCAGTGCTCCCTTCATCCTTCCTGTAATGCCTCAAGTTCTCATCCATGCTGAAGTGATTTACACCACCTCTGAGATGTGTCAATCAGAGTTTTGTCTCAGAGTTTCTTTTTCATTTATGAAATGAACTGCTTTTAATTACGTGGGAGAAATACCATCTCTTTTCAAAGTCATTTCGTCCTGCTCTAAACTCCCTGTTTAGGCAAAAACATTGTAACTGCCCAGGCTTACTTATTTGGCCTTTTGCCAAGGGATGCATGTTTGTCACCAGGCCTGGGACAACATGATGTTTCTTATTGCCCAGCTAACAGAAGACTGTGCATTTGAGTATTTCAAAACCACATTGGTGGCTTACTTTCCCATGTTGGCTGGTAAAGGGAGTTGGCTTTTCAAGTCCTTTGCAAAATCATCCCCAAAGATACGAGGTCTTCATGCTAGCTGGAACTCTGTTGTTAGGACAAGAATATTCTTGTGATGCTTTTTCCTCTGAGGTTTTACCCCATGTTTCTGAGTTTTACTGTGTTTATTTGTAGAATGATAATTCTGTGAGGGTTGCTCCTGGTGAAAATGCTGCCACTCAGCCTGGGCAGTGGATATGCAGAGAAGTGGTGAGCGTGGCCAGTGCACTGGAGCATGGCCCTTATCTCTTGTATGTTTTGAACTTTACTACCATGCGTATGGTTTTGTTCTGGGTGGGTTAAGAGGTGCATTGATACCTTGGGTAAAGTAGAGGTTCGTGCTTGTCGATCACAGCTACTGGGGTGTCCTGGGAAGGGCTTTTTGCTCTTCCCAAACGGTTAGTCTCCAGCAGCCACAGAGTGAGGAGGGGCTGATGAGGAAGCCCTTGTCTGTGGGTGTGTGGAGGAGCAAGTGGAAGAGATGTGACTGAAAGGAAAATGGCCCTTTTCTTTCCCCATGTGGGAACCGCAGCTTAGGCCTGGGTGACGCTCAGCGGTGAGCAAAGCTGTGCCCTGGGAGGGCAAGGATGCGGAGAAGGGCTGTACCAGTAAACATGAGCCAGTTCCTGCAGCTGTCTCTCATCCCGCCATCCAAAGAAGCATGTGTCAGGTGGGGCCAGTCCCTCTGCTGTCGGCCCTGCTGGTTGAGTGAGAGCTGGCGTTGAGTCTGAGGGAATGGATGTCACCCTCCAAGCAAGCAGGCAGCTCGTCTGGGTGACATTGCCTGCCTGCCCAGAGCTTGCTGTGTCCTCAATGCCCAAAGTGGCACCTGGTGTAAGAAGCTTTCCCAATTCATCCTGCCCTGGGTTGAAGGCTGCAAAGAGGGGAAGTCTGGTATAAGGTGAAGTGCCTGGAGGAACGTATGGAAGGGGCTGATGGGTGGTAGGTGGAGAGAAAGGGCAATAAGTATCTGAGGAGGCAGAGCAGAAATGCTGGTGGCAGGGCAGCATGGAATGGAGCAGACCAAAGAGCCCCAAACTCAGACATAGGCATTTATCGGCTCTGGCACAGGGGAGGGAAGCGGTGCAAGTGGCTCTGCATGCTGATGTGATGAATGTTATACATACCCAAATAGGTAGGAAAAATACTATTCTGGTGGTGATTCTGCTTCCCTCCATGATCACTTGCATCTGCATTGTTTTTACCCTGCCCACGCGTTTCAGCTGCTCCAATAAGCACATGAAGAAACCACCCTCCCACTGCTGAGTGACTCAGACTTCACCCCTCCAGGAAACCAAGAGATAATCTCGCTACTGTTGATAACAGCAGCTCCTCCGTAGCTTCACAGGTGATGGGACACCTCTCAAATGCTGCTTGCAGCAGCTCCAGGGGCATCCCCACCTCCTCAAATTCAAATGAGCTCTGGAGATCAAAGAACCGAGCTCCTCAGCTGCAGCCTGGGACTGGGTCACCTTTGCACAGAGCAGGCAGGGACTCCTCCCCGGGGGTGGCTTTTCCCTTTCCTGCTTTGCACTAGGCTGCCCTTTGAGGCTGTCTGCTTTTCTGTCCTGTACTCCAACCCTTTCTCTGTGGCAGCTGTGCATGGCGCACTGTCACGCGTGGGATGGAGTCACGGTGTTCAGTGCAGAAACAAGCAAGGATGCCCTAGGAAGAACCTGGTGGGGGAAGTCCAGACCGGGGTGGGAGGAGCAGGGCCTCCAGGAACAAGGGGAAGGCTCTCTCTCTCCAGGTTGGGATTATGTTTGCTTTAAATATAAACTTCAGACAAAAACTTCAAAAAAACAAGACAGTTTGTGGGCACAGAGTCTAGCATGCACACTGCTGCCAGTGTGGTCCTGACACACTGTGACTCTCTCTTGCTTGTTCTCTGCGAGATTTCGGCTTTGTTTGGCAAAACAGTGGGTGTTCAGGATTTCTCTTGTCCCTCCTGGATACCGAGATGGTGATCCATGGCTTTCTGATCGTAAACTGTCCGAACCCTTACTGGTGCGAACCCTCAGTTGCTCCCATCTGCTGCCCCCACACCCTGTGGAAGTCACTCTGAGATAAGACTGAGTTTACTATCTTCAGGGTATGCTGGGGGTGGAGACAGGCTATCCTCATCAAAAAGTGGAGGGGTAGAAACACAAAGGCTGAAACTGCCTGGTTTGGGTACTGCAAAGCATCTGTCAGGGTGATATGTATATTACTTTTAAGCAAGATCTGTCAATATTCAGCATTCAGTCTGTTCAAAGACACCTAGCTCCATGCAAATTCAGCACTGCCTCTGCATCCCACCAGGGGATAGCTGCCAGAAGTCACAGCGGTGGTGGGGGCCTGGGGGACAAGGTTGAGGACGTTAATGCCCATGCCCAAGCTGTGCCCTGCAGGACACGGCTTTCTCAGCTAGTAGTTTTCCTATGAGATGGGTATTACAAAGTGTATTGGGGACTTTTCGTGCATGCTGGGTCACACAGGGAAATACAAACTCTTTAAAGCTGTCAGGCTACAGGCCCATGCTCTGGTCCTCTGAGAAAATCCCTGCAGGACATGGATGAGTAGGGGATGTCTTTGGTCGTGTTGCCCTGGGGGGATCTGCTTGCTGAAATCTCCCGTTACAGGTGCAACACCAGGTTTCCTGTCACCCCTCAGTGCTTTTTCTTTTGGATTTAGCAAGTTTTGTGTTGGCGAGACACTGCTTTGTGACATCTGCCTCTGCTGTTTTTTCTTGTGTGGAGAGGCACAGATGTTTTACCAGATGTGTGTCATACAGATTGTGTACTCACTTCTCTTTCCATAAGGACTGACCTCTCCGAAACGGCCAGAGCACTGGACTGATCTGGAAGTATTCGGTTTGTGGCATGGGTCCCTAAATGACCTTATTTAATTGGCAGCTCTCTGGGGCATGCTGATTCTTTATGTGTGTGCAGTGTCCAACATGGGGGCACCTTGGTTTTACTTTGACAATGCAGATAAATGCTGGTGCTGCTGCGTGGTGGCACTGCTGAGGTTTGAGCACAGACCGCTAGATGTCTGTATAAACCAGGGTTTGACAGGCAGCGCTCCCGGCTGTGGTTTAGGAGTTTATTGGCTTATAAACAGCAGAGATGGGGCACGGATTCATAAATTGCAGTCTCATACAGAGAGTGCAGAAGGGTGGCAGCAAAGGAGGGGGTCAGAGGTGGGTCCTGCAGCAGAGTGGGATGGGGCATGAGCAGGAGGGGTTCACAGGAGCCCGAGGCCAGGTTAATGCTACCACCTCACAGAGCACTCTGGTGAGACAGGCTCTGCGGTCAGAGCTCCCAGCAAGAGGCCCCCGGAATCCCAGTGAAATCTGTCCTTTGCCAGGAAAGCTTGTTTTGTTTAATGGCAAAAGAGACACTTTTGCTCTTTGCTTGCAGGAATCCTGCCAATTGGAGGAAGTGTCAAGCCTGAGTTGCACGGGTCAGTGTCTGTTGTGTAAGAGGTCGGTACATTTGTGCTTCCACTGGGAAGAAGGTGCTTTCTCAGCTTGCAATTTCCTCATGAGTTGGACATTAAGCTGTGTATCAAGGACCTTTCAAGTATGCTGGGCCATGGAGGGAAATACAAGCTCTTTAAAGCTCTGGGTTCAGCTGGCTCTCTCCACACCATCCCAGCAGCTGTGTGTCTCTTGAGCACAGTGACTGTTTCGAGCAAGGGCTCACAAGTCTCTTTTGAAAGAGAGGTCAAAGGGATAAGAAGGAGCCCTATGCCCTCTTCCCTCACTGCTAGCAGAGCAACATGTGTCTCTGCTCCCCGAATCTTCAGATGTTGCTTGAACCGGTGTCCCACCACAGAGAGCTGCATTTCCCTGCCAAAGCAGCTTGCTTTGCCTTACTTCTGCAAGATAGGGTGCTGCCAGTACCAGAGAGCAGCTGCCTGCCTGCCTGCTGGGGAGGTAGAGGAGGAGGAGGCGAAAGAGGAAGAGGCTCTCCTAGTGCTTGTCCTCTCGCA
Source organism: Strix aluco (assembly GCF_031877795.1). Lineage (NCBI taxonomy): Eukaryota > Metazoa > Chordata > Aves > Strigiformes > Strigidae > Strix > Strix aluco. The sequence goes on along the minus strand of NC_133938.1, from coordinate 28,513,351 downwards.
CACTTCCCCTACAACCACTAGAGGGCAGGGAGGGTCTGTGAAAGAGCAGGATGGCCTCAGGCAGCGCTCAGTGCTCAGCTGTCCCTGGGGTGGGATCCTGCACCTGAGGAAGGATCCTGCTCCCCCCTTCCTGAAGGGGTCCTGGGACAGGCTGGGCTCGCTGCAGCCTGGCCTGGTGCAGGAGCAGTCCCTCGTTCCCCAAATCCCATCCCCTGCCACCTCTCTGTATTTACATAGACCCTTCCTACTCTGCTCCACCCTGTTTTATCCCTTGTTCCAGCCCCACCAGCCCAGGCTGGAGCACCACCTTAGCCTGCCCGGGATGCTCAGCCCTGCCGTAGAGGTTTTGGGAGCCTGCTCAGAGGGACGAGCGGTCTCCCTGCAGGGTGACTCTGGTGCTTTGCATCTTCAACACATGGGGAATCGGAGGGCTCAGTGGCTGAGCTTGAGTGCGAGCTCCTGAACTGCAAAATGCATGAGGACTGTTCAAGGCAGAAATTACTGTAATGTGGTAATGGAGGAGTAGCTCACCCCCCTCGAGCTGGCTGTGTGGAGAAGTGATAGGAAGTGGCAAAGTGCACAGGGACTGTGTCCCCTTACAATAGATCATGGGTTAGCCCAGTGCAAGGGGCAGCCATGGCTGGGGTGGGTAACTGGCCTGTGAACCACCCACAGCTGTGCCTGAGCCTGCCCGTGCGACCTTGGAGCTCTGGGAGCATAACAGGGCAAAGAGGAATGTGCAGCTACGGGAAGACAGTTACAGCATGCTGTGCTCCTTGTATTGTGCCACACCAGACATGTATGAAATCCGAGTCAAGGGATTTCATCAGGATGTGGTTGGAGGCTCTCTCTGACTGGGAGTGTGACCTGGTCAGAGCTGTGGGTGTTTCTGCAGTTCCCTGGAATGTGGATGTGCTCTCTGAAGATGAATATCAGACCCACGCTCTGCTCCTCGCTGCACCAGCTGGCAGAGCCCAGGGTAAAGCAGCCAGAAGCAGAGAGGGTTGCAGCTGGAAGATGAGCCAGAGGAAGCTGGGGTCCTGCATGGGGGCATCGGAGCCATAGCACAGGGTGTAAATGAGGAAGGGGAGTCACGGGGCAAAGCTGGCCCTGTCTTCTGCCCTTATCTTTAAAAGAACATTTGTCTTTGGCTTTTCTTGAAGGAAGCTTGAGCTTTCAGGAAGGTCCTGCCTACAGATGTCTGTGCCCAATTAGGGTGTTGCTCAATGGTGTTTATTCCAGGGTCAGCCTTTACAAAGTATGGAGCACACCATGGGTCTCTTGAGGATCCTATCTTTTTTTTTTTCTTTAATTCCAGTTAGCAAGGCAATCTATTGAAATTAGTTTAGGCAGATAGTCTCCAAATTGATTAAATCATGGTATTGGATAAGCTTTGATGTACACTTTGAAGAAACCCAAGAATCCACACTTCAGGGAAGACACCACTGCTTGCTCCTGAGTGCTCTTCACTGTTGCACCTATCTTTGAATCCAGCAGATACATCTGCCAGCTGGGAAGGGAAGGGGACTCTGTTTCTGTCTTATGAAGAAAATATGAACACTTGCATTTCTGACATAGCTGGGAACAGAGCATGGAGCCCTGTGAAGGCAGTGCTAGGGCTCAGCTGGTTATCTGGCAGCTGGGCTGTGTCAAACCAGGAGTTTGCTTGCCCTGCCAACAGTGTGGATACATGTATCCTCTGACAGCCGGGTCACATTAAGCTTTTTTATTAACTTCAAAGTTCTATGGATTGATGTATTCGAGGCTGAGTAGTAGTCAGGCAGGCCTTTGAATCTCTAAACCCTGGATTTATTCCCAAGCCAAACAGATGTACTATTAACACTGAACTGTCTGGAAGTGCAAGATTACCTTCTGTATCCAAAACTAAGAGCAAGAAAAATGGCACCTTCTGCTACAGCCTCCTAGCTGGCTAGAGGCAGGAAGAGGTTGCAGCTGGGTGCAGAGTAAGTGTGTGAGCAGGAGATGGGAGAAGTTGCTTCTTGGAGGAATGGAAGCCTCCAGCTTGATGCAGCCTTTGGAAAGGCATAAACTAAGGCTTGCTCAGCTCTGAATCTCTGTGCAAAACATTGAATGTCACAGAGTATCACAAAAGCGCTGAGAGTCTGCAATACAGCTGCCTTTTCTGGGAGCTGCCATTCTGAGACCTCATCAGAGCAGCAGAGATGGAAAACTGCTTCAGTTTTGTAGATGCTCTGGGACAGGATGCCCTCTTCCACCACTGAAGTCGGTGGGTGCCCCAGTAGGCTGTGTGATGGGCAGAACAGGGTTTGTTTCTTGCTGAGCAGAACTGTGACAATTCCAGAGAAGTTTGGAAGCATCTGACCCTTTGCCAAGTGCCACCTCCTCTTTCAGATTTGCATCTGTCCTTACTTTTTAGTTTTATTTTTTGCAGAAACGTCTGTGTTCAGCACAACATTACCCTCTGTTTTATTCCAGTTGGCTCAGCTGGATGTACTTCCAGCTTGTGAAGGAGACAAAGCCAGGAGGAGAAGACAAAACATGGAGAGGAAATGGGGGGCAGCTAAGAGCACAGCAAAGAGCCAAGAAGGGGAAATAAGTATGCAGTGCCATGCCAGAGATGTATTTTTCTTATTCCCAAATGAGGAGACTTTTTTCAGTAACTGCTGAATAAGCAAGATGGTGCCATGGTAATTGGGGCCACATTTGATAGCAACAGTCTGTGGCTGAGTTCATTGATCTGTGTTTGCAGTTACTGCTTGCAGCTGTGGCTTCTACCCGGTTTCAGATTTCTGACTGATTTCCTGTCTTTGGATTGGGGGTCCCATCTCAGCACACACCCTATTTTATGACATTTGTTCTAATCTTTTGGCTGCTGCCTCCATAGTAGAGTGCTATGCAGTTGCCTCTGGCCTGTTTCTCCCCAACAAGCAGCATGCATGTCGCAGCCAGGTGGGACGTGCTGTTCCTATGGCCTGGCCTCATCACTGCCACAGTGACAGTCTTGTTGGAGATGTTGGGAGAAGACTCAAGGAGATCACCCAGGCTCACGATGATTTGCTGTAAACAGTCTTGTTCTGCCATATGTGGGTGAAGTGATGTCCATGTGGAGAAGATATGACAATGGAAAATATTTCTTGGAGGGTTAAGGTGAGATCAGAGTGGTGAGAGCTGGAGGTGGGAGAGTTTACACCTACCAGTTGATCTTGAGGCCTTCCCAACTATGTTAACAGACGTTGTGTGACTAGTCCCTAAGCCTGGAGTAACACCCAGCCCTGACAAGGTTTGTTTCACACCACTGAAATTTTGGGGTTGGAACCAGCCATGAGCGTGAAAATCTTTACAACACTAGTAAGATGAGTCAAAACCTCCAACACCCAGTGTCCTGCACTGAGTGGCTCTGACATTTCTGAAACATGATGCTGAGCAAGTCTGGATGTGCTCCTATCTGAAGGCTTATTTGGCTGACAGCTTTCTATTGACAAGCTTGGAAACTTGCTCCTCATCCCAGAAAAGTCTTGCTTTAAGGGGGAACCAGATGAAATTCCCTGTGAGGCACACATTGTAGTCATTTCTTTGCCAGTCTGACAAATTCAGTCTTGCTGTTCAGAGAGTTCTTTCAGTTGCCTAAAAATGCTTTGATTCCTCTGACTGCAGGATTCCTCTGAGCACCCTTTTTTCAAGCAAGCTCAGAGCAGTAGCTTCTCCCACCATATGAGCCGGTTGACTGGCTCTGATGTGGTTTGTGGTTACATATAGCATTGCTCATGTGGCCCTTCTGTGCTTTTGATTTTCTGAATCACCAGAGTGCACTTTCACAAGCAAGTGTGAGCCTTGCTCGGGAGGTGTGTGTAAATACCATGGAAAGGCACTGAGAGGGTCAGCTTCTTCCAACCTGACCTGCAGGGTCCCTGTGCCTACTGGAGGTGTGGGTGTGCAGTCTCCAGGTGCTGCTGCAGCAGGCACTGTGGAGCCCCGTACCACTATGCAGCCCCAGGAGACACCTCACCAGGCACAGTCCTTGCGCTGAGCTGCTGTGGACTCCAGCCACCCACCAGTATGGGATGAAGTTTCCCAGGTTTAGATGGTATCCAGTGGGTAGTGAGAAGTAATCAGGGCCTCCAGTCTCATTCCTCACTTGCCAAATTAACACCTCTCCATTGACAATTTGATGCAATGCTTGAATCTTGAAAGATTCAGAGGGTCCTGGTGTTGACCTGCTGCAGTGTGGGGGCTTTGAAGACATTTCTTCTACTGGTGCCCATGCTGAGTGTCTTAAGCAAATAAAAGGCAGACACTGGTGTCCCAAGGTGTCAAACCAGCCATTGCATGTTGATGGCAGAGGCCAGGCATGATGCTGCCATTGGAATGTAGTGTTGAGTTGGTGCATTTTCTGCTAAAAGATGGCAAAGCAAATGACAGAAAGTAAACTTTGCAGGAGTGTTGGTTTCTCTAAATTGCAGGTCAGGCACAGGTCTGTATCGGAGCCTGGGTCCAGTGGGTGCTAATACAGTTTGGAGCTACCATGCTCTTGCTGGTCCAAATCCTGTGTTATCTCACACAGGCATGGGATGTCATGTTATATCGGGCTGTACTAGAGCTAGACACCACAAGGAACTGAGTTCAGTGCATCTGCAGAGAAGTATAATGAATCACACAGTCTCGGGATTGGCATCTCTCTTGACTTGCAGGATGGTAATGAAAAATGTGGCACAACTGTTGAAGCAAGATGCTGTTAGAGGAGATACCTAAGAACAGGAACTGGTGCACAACAGGGTGGTCCTAGCACACTTACAGTAACTTGTAGGTTGTCTGAATCTCTCTGGTGCATGCACGCCCCCTTGACTGCATCTTCACCTCTGAATGCTGCTGAGCTTATGGCAGTAAGTTAGCAAGCCAGCTAAACCACAAAGAAGTCTTCAACAAGGCCTGACCCCATTAATCAGCAAAATTCACCCCCCTCCTCTGCTGAACCGTTTCATAGCCAGAGATATAGCACATTGGTAATGGCACCCAGTGTCGGTAATGGCAGTAGAGGTGCAGGATGTTTGAGCGGTAGTGGGAGGGTGACAGGAAAGAGGGGGCCCTAGATGAGAAGGTGATTGCAGGTCTGCTCCAAAATGGCACCCAAGGAAACAAAAACTCCTCAGTGAGAGGCACAAGCAGAGGGAATTGTGCATCTGGAGCTGGGAAATAGAAACTGGTGGTTGAAGTCACTCACAACTGAGATGCAATCTGAGAAGAGCTTTCTTATGGAAACAGGAATACCATTAAAGCTCATTAGAAAGGTGAATTTTACTATGTAAAGATGCTGAGAGATTTCCCATAAAACTTTTTGCCTTGGCATTTTTCTCTTAATTCCCTGGTGCTACTTCTGCCCCAAATGATGTGAGACAATATTGTCCCTTGGAGAGGAGGTAATGCTAGCAATAAACCCAGCTTCTGATCCTACCCTGACAGATGCAAAACAAACCAGAGGATACTGCAAGCATCATTACAAGAGTCTCTTTAGTTCAACGGCTCTTCTGCAAAGGAAGTGACATTTTCCTATGGTGTTTTCCTCCTGCCATTGAGTTTATCATCCTCTTCTGTCTCCTTTAAAGAAGAAAAAAAAAAAGCCATACTAAGTAAATTAGCCAAATCTTTGTAGCATATCCAGGATGGACTCCAGATAGGTGCTACTGTGCATGCTGAGGTTTTTCTGCAGTGTTTTCTTATGTCGCTCATTTTGGGTAAGTCGAGCACTTGTGAGGCCCTTCAAAATAGAAATTTCAAGATTGTGTTTGTGTTCTTGCCATATAGATATGTGCCCTACACACCTACAGGGAGATTTGATTTGGAAGTGCAGTGACTTTGCATGCTTATAAATGACATCTTGGGTCTGAGTCTCCTGGGACACAGGCCTGAGCGATATTCAGATCTGCCTGTCAGACAGGGCCTGGCCCGTTTCGTTTCATCGTGTTGTGCAATGATGCATTTAACTTCCAATATCAAAGACTGGCAGTGCTGTGCAGCTGTCTGAGAAAGGTCACCGAAAGCCAGAGGAGTTTCAGAAAAAACACAGATGAAAAGTTGAGTCAGATTCACTGAAACGAACAAAACTCTTCTCTTTTTCTTTTAGAATTATCTGTTTTTTGTGAAACTTGCTGGTTTTTCGATGACCTTTATCTTTTACTCAGTTACAAGAGAGTTTGTTTTTGCAGGCACGTGGGGAAGGACTTTAATACAGACAGAGTTCGCATCTTGTGCTTGGTACTGCAGGGTGGATTGAGATTTCCTGTGGCGATCCCGTCACCAGTGGCTCCCCTTGCCAGCCTCTGCCGTTGCTGGTGCCACTGAGTGAGAGGTTTACAGCTGGCAGTGATAGGTGATGCTTCCATCTAGCATCTGCCTCTGGCAGCCTGGCAATATTCCTGCCTGCCAGAGTTGCCTTGGACTGTGCTAAACCATGTGTGTGCTCTGGGGATCACATCCAGAATCCTTCCCTTCATTCATCGTCTGTGATTTGATGCCATCAGGCCAAAGATTTTCCTGCCTGCCACTGACAAACAAAGATCCTAGAAGATAAAAAGGAGCTGTGACCTCTGTATGAATGGCAGTGTCCCAGGCCGTACATCAGCCTGGCCTGAATTTAGAGGATTTTGCTGACATCTCTGACATCCAGCTACAGTGCCAGGCAGGCGTGCTGTTAGTGTGGCTCCTGCATTCTTTTCTTGTAGCACGGTTTGTCTTTTCTGTGTGTAACCAAGTAGGTAAAATAGATGATCGATATCTGATTGAGGTGTCAAGAAGGTGCCAGTGTAGAATAGTGAGCAATATGAGGTTGTGATGCCCTAGATATTTTGGGGGAGGGCTGATATTTGAGGTAAGAGGTTACAGTCTCAGGTGACTTTAGGATGCTATTAATAGTCTGTCAAGCATAATGTCTTGCTTTGAAACTAGCAGCTGTTGGCTGCGGTGGCTAGATGGCCTCTATGTGGGTTGGTGGTTCCCACAGACACCACTGAAACTGGTACTCTTGCCTTGCCACTGCCATCTCAAGAGAGAGGCTGGGAAGCACAGTGAAGCCCCCATGACACTGGGCTGCAGATAGGAGGGAAGTCATACATGACTTAAGTTTGTAATAAAGAAAGAAACTTCTTCAGGATGGAGTGTCCTGGCCATCAGAGAAAAGGTGCCCCAGTGCTGCTGTAGGGGGCCTTGGTTCTGCCCAGACTGTGATTTTTAAAGAAAAGTGAATTTAAGTACTAGTTGCAGAGCAGGCTGTCCATGGTCTTATTTCTTGCTACAAAGTGATTGAGAGGCCTCTCATTTTAACATTTTGAGGACTGGTGATGACTGGAGATGGGCAAGTTCCCCAGCTGCTTATCCTAGCCCAGGTGGCTTGTGCCTGTGGGGTTTGCTTGCTCTTTGACTGCAGCAGTAGCCTAGAGCTCTTGAAACACTATTAGGACTCCAAGTCCGAGTGGTCTTTGTGTGCTATAACCATTCCCATCTCTCTAGAGAGACCCTGCCATTGTCCCCCTCCAATGAGAAGTGGGTGGGAGTCACTGTGCCTCACCATAGCCATGTAAAAGAAAGGGAGCTTGTCTAAAGCATGTGGGTCACTTCATCATCAATGAAGATTCAAAATCCCTCAGGGATAGTCCCAGCATCACCAGCTTGAGCATAGCCTAATCAATATGCATGGTGTGATTGGGTGGATCAAGTCTAAATGCATGTGAACATCCATGTTAGCTTTCTGTAGCTTTGAAACCACCTGGGAAGCTGGGAGGAAAAAGCTGATCTTAAAAATGTGAATTTGGGAGCCTCTGGTAATGTTTTCAGAAGCCTGTAAAGAAAGTACAGCCTAAATTCCCAAGTAAATCCAAAGAGTATCTTTAAAGATATGCCTTCTGTCTCATTTGCAGTTACAGGAACAGCAGCTGGGCTCCTACACCACTTTGAAGGTCAATGGGGCCTGAGTCCTGGGTATCTGGAATGCTTATTCAGAGATTTCTTTAGCTGCATATTGTTTATGTCATGTCTTTCCCATTTGTTAAGACAGAGAAGTCATTCTTGGGGCACATTCTTATTATAAGAATACGACTAGCCCTTTCAATGAGTTGACTAGCTGATCAGATGAGGTGGTGCAGTTTCTGTGGGTTGAAACAGGGACCACGTGTTTGTAAACAAAGAAGAAAATTGCCTGTATTTAATTAAAGCTGTGATTAAGAGCTTTGTCCATAAAACTGGGGTAGAACCTGCAGAGGAACCCTCAGGACTAAGTTATGCAGTTGGTTTAAGGAGCCTTTAGGTGAAGTGGCTGCATTTGCTAAGCAGTATGAAATGTATGTGTGTCTGCTGGCCCTCCTTGATCATGAGTCAACTGCATCTGACTGCAGGCCAGTCATGCACTCTCCCCACTGACGCATAAACACGCTTGTGCCTCTGATGATTTGCAAATACTTATAGAGGTTTGTCGGTCAGGCAGTAACACTTCAAGTCTTCCCTGAGTTGGTTTCAGCCCATTAGGAATCAGAGCTGACTGGAAACAAGCAATTACTCAAATGCGAACGAGCATCTAGTGCCTATCCTGCTCAAGCAGTTGAAGTTCACAACTTAAATCTCACTAGCATAACTTGCTCTGCCCCTTCACCCAGATGGACATCATTCAATAAGTAAGTCCACAGGAAATTACTCCTTCTTAGAAAAGATGGGGATTGCTAAAAGGTGCATTAGGAGTTACTTTACTGGGAGACAACCAGCAGTACCAAAACAAGAGATATTGGGATGGCTGGAGATGAGGAGTACTCCTTAGGACTCAACCTTAGTTACTATTTTCACTAATTCTCCTGGATTGAAAACCTGGTGCTAGTTAAAAAAAAAGTGCTTTGAATAGACGTTAGGAAGCAATTTCACCGTGGGGAAGGGCCAGAATATCATACCAGGAATGCTGAGACCAGAGTAGTAGAAATGGGCTGAAACTCAGCTGTACAAGGGTGCTCAGTGACTAATAACAAAAAACTGTTCTTAAGCAGGGGACTCATCAGTTAGAAAATACTGAGAAGGAGATAGATGTCTGTGTACTGGCTGATCACAAGATGACTACAAACCATCCATATGATGTTCTTGTGAAAAAGGCAAATTTAGTGTGAGGAATCACCAGGTGAGTCGTGATGGGCCCTAGTCCCCTGTGTGGTACAGTTGTGAAGAATGACAATGTAGATGTCTGAGGACACTGGGCATTTATTCCACAAGATCACATTGAAAGGAAGCCTACAAGGAGGCAAGCAAAATGAAAGGATTGAATATTTGGAGGGGACAGGAGCCTAAACTGAAGGATAGTGCTGTCAGAAGAAGAAAACTATGAGAAATAGTGATGAACATATCTGGACTGCAAAAATTAGGAGGTTTTCTAGCCATCAAGGTCTAGAATATCCTCCTCCTAGAAATAGAAGTGTCTAGAAATCTAGCCTTTCCCTAAAATGACATGCTACCAAATGACAGGCCCATAAAAGCACAGGATTGGCTTTGATGGTCCGTAAGCCTTCATCCAGTTTAGTGCTCCCAGACAAGCTGTTGGTTCAACTGCCTCAAGTTTTGCAGATAGGTTTTGAGCACAAAGTTAATCAGTGGAAGCCAGTTTGCTGAAAATGTATAGAAGCAGGCATTTGTAACTGGTTTAACTACAGAATTTTGCAGAGATTTAAAGTAAGCTTTTCCAAGTTGTGTGTTCGCAAGCCCCAGGTTTGCTGAGGCAAGATAAGCTAAGATAGATCGAGGGAACACTGGTTTCAGGAAAGCAGCCCAGCACACTTTCACACTGATTTAAGTACACAATTTGGAGGCTTGTTACTAGATGACAGAGCTTTGATTTCCCTCTATTGGTAAGGCCTATGATGAAGAAAACGAGGAATGCTCAAAGAATTCTTGCCCAGGTGGGGTAATTAAAAACTAGAGAGAGATTTGGAAAGCAAAGGTGGTGCTTGACAATCCATATATGCTTGGAGCGGTGTGTAGCTGCTGCAACCTTTCTCTGGACTGATGTTCCTGCAGCCATGCTCCAAGACAAAGCCTGTATCCTTATGTGGTGGGGTTTTGGTAGCAGGGGAGAGGCTACAGGCTTCCTAGGAGAAGCTTCTGGAAGCTCCCCTGGCTCCAGGTGGGACCTGCCTCTGGCCAAGAATGAGCCAGTTAGCCATGGTGGCTGTGTCTCTGCGGTAACGTATTTAAGAAGGGGAACCTGCGGTGGAGGAGTGAGGGAAATACCTCCGCAAACACTGAGGTCAGTGGAAGAAAGGAGTGGGAGGTGTACTGGAGCAGAAACCCCCCTGCAGCCCACGGTGAGAGGGCAGGCTGTGCCCCTGCACCCATGGAGTCACCAGTGGAGCAGATGCTGACCTGCAGTGGAGGACCCCACGCCAGAGCAGAGGCTGCGCCCAGAGAAGGCCGGGACTCTGAGGGAAGCCCATGCTGGGGCAGTCCATCACTGGGAGGACTGCAGCCAATGGAAAGGACCCACACTGGAGCAGTTCATGAAGACCTGCAGCCTGTGGAAAGGACTCATGTTGGAGAAGTCTGTGGAGGACTTGTCTCCCATGGGAGGGACAGCACACTGGAGCAGTGGAAGTGTGAGGAGTCCTCCCCCTGAGGAGGAGGGAGCAGCAGAGACAACGGTGATGAATGGACCACAACCCCCATCCCCTGCACTGCTGTGGGGAAGGAGGTAGAGAAATTGGAAGCAAAGCTGAGCCCAGAAAGAAAGGAGGGGTGGAGGGAAGGTGTTTTTAAGATGTTCTTATATTTCTCACTGTTCTACTCCATTTAATTAGTAAATTAGTGGTGGTGGTGTTCAAATTACATTGATGTTCTCTCTTCCCTGAGTTGAGTCTGTCTTTTGCCTGTGACCATAATTGATGAGTTGTCCCCCCCTATTCTTGTCTTGACCCCTGAGCCTTGTATTTTATTTTCTCCTCCCCATCACACTGGGGGAGGAGTGAGCACGCAGCTGGTAGTGCTCAGTTGACCTCTGGGCTTAAACCACAACACCTTGTCACCATAGTTGCTCTTGCATGAAATAGATGCCTGCTGATTTGTCAGTACAGACTTAAGATACTTTTTAATCAATATTTTATCAAGTTAGCTTGTATTGCTAACTCCCATTCAACAGTTGTTTCACTTCTGTATTTTCATGGTGGTGTAATTTAAATAGGAAGAGTCATGTCTGCTGGAGGAAAAAACCTTTTTTCCTTAGTCAAAAGGGACTTGACTGGTTTTGTTTGGGTCAGCTTGGGAGTATCAAAAAATCAGCAGGCAGCCCTAGGAAAATTAAATTTAACAGCGCTGTGTGATGCGCGATCTGCTGTGGTACCATGCAGGGCCTGGGAATGTCCTGGGAATTTCCTCCCGCTGCTGTGCTCCAGCAGGCTGAGCTGAGCAGGGCACCGTGGGGGACAGAGATGGTGCAGCTCACCCACCTGCAGCCAGGGCACCTGATCTGCTCAACTATACATCAAATCCAGGGGTCTGCTTGCTCTCACCTAAAATCCTCGGTGCCTCTATGGTCTGCTTCCCTAAATTGTGAGCAGAAGGGGGGCTGTGTTGGGTCAGAGGGTGGCCTGGAGCAGATGACTGTGGCAGAGCGTAAGAACAGAGTGAGCATGTGGTAGACCTCTGCAGCTCCCTCTGTGATTCACTTCCTATACCACTTTGCAGCTTTTACAGTAGGCTTTGAACCTTTGTTATGTTCTATGCTGGCCCAGCCCCAACCAAGTGAAGCATGTTCCTATGAAGGGAGTATCTTTCTTACCCATTTAGTACCTACTACAGTATTGATCTGAGGGGGTCTCTAGTTAATGTTTTTTAGTCCAGGAGATTGCTCGGTTTGTGCAGCACTTAAAACTTCCCCTGATGGTTGGAGGGGTTCAGAGTTGGAAACCCAAGTGCTTTTCCAGCAAACCAGGTACAAGCAGTGCAGTGCCAGATCACTGCTGCTTCCTGCAGCAACATCAGGAGCCCTCAGATAGGAGCATCTGGTTCCCATCAGCACCCAACATCTGCCAGGACCCCATCTACCATGCCTGGTCCCACAAATGGATACCAAAGGCTTAAAGCCATCTCCACTAAGGCTCCTGATGTTGCTGAATCTGTTGCAGTTTGGAGGGAATTAGAAATGTTGGGAATTTTCTATTAAAAACATCTCTAGTAATGTGGAGTTAGAGAGAGGCACTGTTCACTCCTGCTTGTGGATATTAAGATTGCAGCCTAACGTACTTGTTTCAGAGTACTAGCTAATGTCTAGCAGGCTGTCCCTTAGCAAACCCAGCACTCTTTTGATCATCAGCTTCCCCTGTATTTCCTGCTTGTTCTGAGAATTGCTCTGAACTCCCTGGTAGCAACTCATTCTCACATTGCTGCTTTCTGCTGAGTTTATTTTCCATGGATGCCTTTTCCAGCTCCCTGTAGTTCCACTGTGGCCACTCTCTAGAAACAGTATGGAGCTCAGATCAGAGAGCCAGGGAATTCTGATGAAGCAGGATTGATGTCCCCACCTTTCTGTTTGCTGGGAGTGGTTTGGACTGTGAAAGACAGCTGGGGCAGCTGGAAAAACTGGGAGCTCCCAGCAGCAATCCAGGGCTGATTTCCTTGGTTTGCTTCCTTCCACACACGTGTACCATGAGGCAAAACAAGTGGGAAGATGCTGGAGCAGACTGGGAGTAGTTAATCTGTGTCCTTTTAACTGAGGTGCAAAGCAGTGGGTATCTAGACCTGGCTTCTCTGTGTTGAAGTGGTATTGTTTGAAGAGGCTGAAAACTACTGTTTTGAACATCGTTGGAAGGAAATGAGTTGGTTTTGTATTTTAGTAACAGGGGATATTTCTTGCCTGGAGCCATACAGGCATGTGTCAGTGGCTCAGTGGTGGATAGGTCACACTGAAATTATCTTTTAAACAGAAATCCCCATTTGGAGAAGTTAAACTTTGTGGGCTTTATTCTTTTCCTACTTGCATCCTCCTTTCTGAGATTGTAACTTTCCTTAGTTCATTGGAATTATTCTAGTCCACCTCAATGTGAGTAAAATCAGGAGGAACTCTTGTATTTTTAAATGCAGCTCTGCACATGTAGCAACTGTCAAATATCAAGCTTACTCCTAAAGCCACTGGTTTTAAAAGAACCACTGGAAAGTTTAGGATTTCGTTTTGACTCACGCTGCTTTTCTTTTTATGGGAACATCACTAAGAATCTCTTTCTTGATACAGTTTTGAGCCAGCAGGAGCTGGGATAGCCCCTCTGATGAAGCAGTGTGTTTGAATTTCATAGGAACTTAAACAGACTCCAAGGTGAGATAGTTAATAGTGTATGTGTGTGTTTTTGACTCAGAAGAATGTTTATAAGCCAAAGTAAGTGTTAGACCTTCTGTTTTCTCCATCCAGATACTGAAATGATCCAGACACCTGACTTATAATATAAAGACTGACTTTCCAATAAGAATTTGTATGTTGTTAAAGTTTGTCTGAAAATTGAGCAAGGGAAAGTCTTTGGGTCAGAAAAGTTTGATTCTTCTACAGTAAAGTCTAAACAGGTCAGACTTCCTTTAACAAAAGAGTATGCGTTGTTCAGGGTTTCACTTATTTAGTAAAGCAGAGGATATTTTTGTCACTGCCAGTCAAACAGCAACAAACTACAGATAAATTGGCAACGCAACATGATAAACTTATGGTATGAAACCAAGGCTCAGCTCAAACAGCACCAGTAACAATTTCCTTGTGACTCGATATTAATGATGTGCCCTAGCTTATTAGAAACAAAGAAAATGAAGTCAGTACTTTAATATAAAATTAAGAAACATACTGAAACTTAGACTTTATCAGAAATAATTAAACAGTCATCTTTATTTACTGTAAGCCTCTTTTCTGCCCAAAAGAAAGACTACTTGGACATTGCATATGTACGTGGAGGGCAGATGAGTATTTATCTGGAAATTATAACTGCAGACTTCAACTGGGTAATTCTGATTAAGGAGGTAGTTTGGGCCAGCAATACTGAGGGTTTTGACAAGATCAGCCCGTGACTAACTGCGGCACTTTCAGGGGTTGCCACCACAACCTCTCACAGCTCTCTTAGCTTGAACTGGCACTGGAAGTCATTTTAACCTATATCCTGTGCTGAGAAGTGTAGCACTCGGGTGCCTCTGTGTCTGCTCCTGAGAGAAGAGCAACTCCTTCACCTGCCCCAACGTCTTGCTCTGTGCGTGAGAGCTGGCCCTTGCTACCTGTGCTTGGGTGAACTCTGCAGGGATGCTCATCTTCAGCGTCGTACAAAGAGGCTGCAAGGCTCACAGGAGAGAAAGCTGGCTTGGGAGCTCAGCAAATCCAACACAAATCTAATACCCTCTCCATGCTCAATTTCCTAGGAGACAGGGACAGTAAAACTTACCTTCCTATTAATAGTTATATGAGGGTGAATTTGGAGAAAAATGAATGAGAAATGTCTGTAGGTTCTACATGTGACACTTCATGTCAATCAATGCATTGCTGCTTTGCAATGGGTTTTGTGTCACCCTCTGCTCGGAAACTTTTTGCCTAAATTGACAGCCCTGGTAGATAGAGTTATCTCTTTCTCCCTAAGGGAACTACAGGATGAGGCTCCATCACCCCCTTCCTTGCCAGCCTACAGGCCTGACTGAGGGGGAGTTTTCCATGGCATTTAGGAAGGCTGCACTTAGCACAGGCTTAAGTAAGGACCTACTCAGGTGACAGACCAGTGTGGTAGAAAAGCTGCACTCTCAAATGGCACTGACCCCAGGGACACAGCACCAGGAGAAAGGCTGTGCAAGAAGGGCAGAGAAGGCAGCAGAGTCTGGTTGCTTGCCACACTGCCTGCCTCTTCCTCTGCACCAGCCCGCGGCTGGCTCTGCCGTGCTGTCTGGCAGGGCTGAGAGCTGGTGCTTGGATGTGGCAGGGTAGGGTGACACAGACAGGGAGTCCGTGACAGTCCCTGGGCGCAGGGAGCTTGTTTGGTCTTCACCTCTGGCGGGTTTTTCCATCATTGCTCAGCCTGCAGATGAGGCGCGAGGGCCGTTAGGTCACTGTATACTGTGCAGGCCCTTGGTTTCCCAACCATGGCCAGCAGCAAAAGGCACCGCAGTGGATGGGACATGTGGGTGATGGATGGGTGGCATCTTCCCGTATGTCTGTGCCTGGGACAGAGGTTACTTAGCTGGAGTGAAGCAGCTCATGGCATGTGGGAGTCAAACTTGGTCTCTATGCAAAGATACCGAAACGGTCATGGAGCTGCCAGCATCTGAGCCGTCCTGTCCCTGAGAAGGGGGTTTGGGTCTGAGCAAAGACATCCATACTGCTGCCCAGGTGTTGACACCAGGCCTGCCTGAGGTGGTACTGACACAGGGAAGCTCTTGCTGGCTTGGGGGCATAGTCAGCTTCCCCTACACTCACCAGTCTTGCAGTCAAGATGCCTCTGTCCTTATAGAACAGCTCCCACTTAGACCAAAACCAGTCACAAGCCTTAGCACACATCCTGGACTCATGTCCAAACCCAGTGTGGAGATCGCATATGCTTATTTTGAATTAGTCATTCCAGAGTGTACACTGATACTTGTTTTCCTTCCCCAAGAACCACAGGTGGTTTTAACAGATTTAATCTGGCTCCTGGACTTTGGCTGCAGGAATAACTGCTGACAGAGCCAGTTTGCCCCCCAGTTTTTTGTGGTCCCATTCACAGCATCGCTGGCACCTCTTCTTCCACTGTGGTTCAAAGCTCCCCGAGTGGTGACACTGGACCGCTGGCAATGGGATCCAGTGAGAACAGAGCACTGGAAGAAGGGGTCTGCTGGTGCCAGGAAGGAATGACTTGGAGATGTGCCTGGGCTGCGGTCAGCCTGGGCTTGCAATGGGTAAGATATGCAGACTGACATTCAAATTGATGGTGGCAAAGCAGCAAACAGAAAATAGCTTGTGGCAGTTGTGGAAGGAAAGAGGATCTAGTCTCTCTCCGCATGCATGTGAAGGCCTTTATTTGACTTCTTGCCCAAGAAATACATGATTTTCAATCCCTGCTAGTTAGTTCCTGCAATTTATCAATTATTGGTTAGTGAGGCCATGAAGTGCATGTCATATGGTAGGGAAAGCTTGACTCAGGTTTCCCAGACTGTGGGAAATTTCATGAGGAAGACTTCCTTTCTGAAAGGTGCTCCTGACAGATGCACTACTTGTCTATGCAGCGTCTGAGGGATGTGAGACCTGGCAGCTCTGCTGGGCAGCGAGTCCAGGTGCTATTTCAATTTTAACTATATTTTTGTCATTTAAATGTATTATCTGTCTATGCAGATGTATCTTTATTTATCTATATGTATTAATTTTTCTGTAAACGTTAAAAGGCTGCTCACGTCCTTTGTAGACACAGACCCACGGCCCTCTGCGTGCCTCTGGCAGAAGGGCAGACTTGCTGGTGCGGCTGGGGTGAGAGATGAGGCTCTGGATCATCCCTCCTCATCCTCCCAAGCTGGGCTCAGGCACAGCCTGGGCACGTCCCAGCCACCTGCTGGGGGAGCTCTGGGGCAGATCCTCCATCCCACAGCAGAGCTGTGGCTGCCTCCCCCAGCTGCCCTGCTGCTGGCTCCTTCTGCAAACTGCTGAGCAGAAAATGGCACTAAAGCTGCAGCGATCCTTCTGGCACTGCTCGCAGGGTTTCCAGCACACCGTTTTCCAATTATTTTATTTCTGTGTGTGTATAACCCTTGGTTATTGCAGAGCAGTCGGAGACATCTTCACATCCCAAGTGTGTGCTCTGTGTAGACAGGCTCTTGCCCTCTCAGTGTGTGGTTTAGGGTAGTCACAGGCCGTCCCTGGTGGTGTGGTTCAGGATATATTGGCCTTTGACTCTTCAAGCGGTCAGAGCTCAATGTCCTATGTAGCCAGAGCAAATATTTCCGTAGCCAGCAGAGATGCTGGGTCTCCTGTTGTGATTGTGCTCGATTATGCTGCCATTCCCCAAGGTGATTTGGGGCTGTGTGCAAGTCAGGCAGAACTGACCCAAAAGCAATGCCTTGAAAAGTCACAGTAATCACAAGCGAAATACTGATGGCTTTTGACAAAATCAGCACGCAAGTCACCTTTAAAACAAAATCAGCTCCTAATTTTGATCTATGGCAAGATAAGCCAAATTACTTTCAAAGTGGACAGTTCCGTTTTGGCTTCTGGTTTATTGCCTTTGTTAAAATATATATGACTTGGCTTTTTTCTACAACATATCCAGCTTCCTCTGTACAATTGCAATCTTCTCAGTTTCCTGTTAACACTAAAAATAACTGTGATAATTATATTTCTGTCCCTCTAGGATTTCATGACTAATTCCTGAAACAATATGATTAGAATGTAATGTCATTTTGGACTGTATATGTGGAAGAGAAAACATGAATGAGTGAAATATATAGCATTCCCTCCAGCTTCTCTCTCCAGCATCAGGAAAGGGCATGCTGCTTTTTTTTTGTTAGGATGCAGATCTTTCATTCTCTTCCAATATGCAATTGCCTAGGCAAGCCAGGGTGTTTTGTTGTGTTTTTAATTTGCCAGTACCCTTCAGATGTGTTCTCCTGCAGCAGTGCTGTGCTGCTTATCGGGACTCTGGACTTGCCGGCTGCTCTCCAGCCAAAACGTAGCTGAACTCTGCTACTTGTCCAACCTGCTACTGTGTGTTGCTGATGCTGGTGATGGGAAAAAATATTCCTGGACTCTGGCACATCACAGAGAGCTCTGCACCTTGCTGTTTTTATCTGCTGGGATTTCTTCCTAGTGCTTCATATGAGAACTTGTTTTCCTCCCATGGCATCTCTGTGCAGAAACCTTTTTCACCTGCTGTCCTACGCGGGTGAGGAAACCCCTGGGTCTCTTTGGTTGCCACTTTTCATTTGCAGCACAAACAATGCAGAGACCTTGGGAGGATGAGCAGCATGTCCAAAATCTCCATGCAGAGAAGCAGACCACAACAGGGTTGTGAGATTTGTCTGATCCCTAGCCACTACCACGTGTAACAAGGGATGTACACTGCTGATGGAGATCCCCACCCCATGCCACCAAGCTGCCAGTCTTTGACCACTACAAGTGAGTTGCAAATTTGCTTGGAGCATGTAAGTGAGCCTGTCAGTCCTGTGATGATGGCTACACAGTCAGTACTTATTAGTGTGACTTAGCTGTGAGCCGGAAGGATCACAAATGAGCCAGATATAATCGCTGCTTTTCCAGGAGTGGGGATCCCCAGCTGCACAGGAGCCAGTAATGGATACTCAGAGTTGGCATCCCAGTACAAGTAGGAGGATGTACTCTCTGCCTAGCATCCTGCTGCCTGTCTTACTGCAGGTTTTCCTTAATAGCAGAGGTTCACAAACACCAGCAGGGGAGTGACTGGAAAAGTGCGGGATGTTGGAGTGCTAAGGGGGATCTAGCTGGGGGAAGGTGACCTTGTTTCTCCTAGAGACGTTGCAATGAGTAGGATATCTATGCTACTTCCATTCTTGGGGGTGTGAGTCTCTCCTTCCAGATGTGGCTCAAGCAGCAGTGTACCTGCTGTCAGACCACTGGCAATGGAAGACTGAATTCAGTAATCGGGAATAGTTGGAAGATGGTGGCATGTATCTTGGACCAGCCATTTCCTGTCATGGTTTTTGGATGCTGGTGAAGATCTCAGATTTCTGATCCTAGTTATTAAACTTTGCAGTCCTCATGTGCCTAATGTTTTCAGGTGGAGTAACCTCCAGAGGGTAGTACTTAAAATCCTGAGAGTCTGGCTAGAAGGACCACAGGTACCATGCTCCAGTGAACAAAAGAAACTATTTTCCAGGCACATCCTTGCAGTTTAGGGAGAGACGGAAATGTTTTTCAGTTAGGTCTGCAGTGTAGTTAGGATTGTAATTGTGTTTATTCATTAGCTGTGGTTGCTAATGACTTCTCTTTAGGCTTTCTGAAAGTATGAATGTAAAGGAATTTGATCATAGTGCAATTATTAAATTATTTAATGAGGGTTTTGACTATTTAAGGTTCTATCACTACTGTTGTTATCTGTTAGCATACCTGTGGGTTTTTTGCTAGCAAAGCACTTCCCTTGGAAATGAATAACAAAAATCCCCAAATATTTGCAAAGCAAAGGCAGTTGAATCAGCCTGCTCATCAACAGACAGGGTACTAGAGGATCGTACAAATTTGTGTGACTGGATAAGAATATGGCAAATAAAATTTGTTACCAATCACTGCAAAGCAATGTGTGGGGGAAATAAGAGCTTACTCTAGGGATGTATGTTGACATTGAAAATAGCTTTTGCCTCTCTGGAAGGCTGCTGGAATCATTGTAGGTGGCTGGCTGAAAACCCCTCACCCCAGCTCTTAGTGGGAGTAGGAAAGGCAAACAAACAGATTTCAGAGCAAAGTGAAACAAACTCATGTTGCACCCACATCTGCAGTGCTGGTGGCACTCCTGGCCAGTTTATCTGAGAAACTTTACAGTAGAGTGATAGCAAATACAGAGATGGGCGACTAGGATGATGAGCTTTCATATGCGAGGTGACTATGCAAAGTTTTTTTGTTTAGAAAGAGTCAATTGTGAGGAGTTGTGCTGGAGACTGGCACATTTATCGACACAGAAGTGAAATATGTTTCGCTCATGATTGCTCATAGTACAAGTGCAGGGGCATACAGTGACATTATTCAGCAGCAGGTAAGCCAAAGGAAGTGGTGTTTTCATAACCCACAATCCAATGGATTGCTACAGGATATTTTAGAAGCCAGAAATACACCTGGTCATAGGGATTAGATACATTTGTGGAAAGTAGGTCCATGACTGGCTGTTAAAGACCTCAGCTCAGGAAGCCAGCAAATTTTGCTTGCTGGAAGGTGTAAAGTGGGGTCCCATACAATACACACACCTTTTTATATAATTCCCAAAGAATCCACTTTTTACCACTATCAGAAAGAGGATATTGGGCTAGATGGAATAGCTGTCCTGGATGAAGACCACTGCGAGTGTGTTTATGTAAAAACTGAGAGCACCATGTTGGACAGTGATCTTGTATGGACAGCTTTGAGGCAAAGTCTTGGTTTCTTGGGAGAAGGTGTTTGACCACCATGTACTGCTACCTCCTTTCCTCTGCAGGTGCGTTGTATTGTGCCCCTGAAAATACTAGCAAAGGTTACACAAGTGTTACCTATAAAAGTTGATGAAAAATCAAGACAACAGTCTTGCATGTGCATTAACAGACTGAGGCCTCCAGGGAAAAAGAGAAGGTCTCCCAACCCTGTCCCACTTCGTGGCATCAAGCATGGAGCATGAATACTGATATCCAGAAGCAGAGAATCTTGGAGAAGAATAACTGAGTACCTTTCAGAATAAACCACAAGACCTTTTTTAACAGCTGCTGCATGTTAGTAGGAATTAATTAGCCTGCAACTTTCTTAATATCTGAGGTTTTGCAGAGATTTGTCTCCAAGAGAATTCCCTTGTAATGCTCCATTGTTTTTCTGTTCTTTGTCTTCGTGCTTGGATTGCACAGTGTATGTGGGCAGAATGAGGCGAAGAGGAAGGAAAGAAAAGAAGCCTCACAAAGTTTTTGTGGTTTCACCCACAAGAGAAGCCAGATTTCCCCTATTTGCATGCTGTCCTCCCCTCTCTGGGATAATAGCTGCCCTTCTCAGCAAGAGGTGGTGGGTATTCCATGGTCCTGTGAGCTTTCCCCTCAGTCCTTGGCTGTGAATTTGCCTCTGCTCTTGGACGAATAGGGTTACTATGCTGTTAACTTTTTATATATTTATGGCTTATGGAGAGTGTGGTCTTTTTGTTGTGTGAGGTTCCAAAGAAAGGGTTGAAGATCTGTCAGGAATGCATGATTAAACTGGGGATCTCATTGCTTCAGTATGTTGTGTAGAGCATTAATACATTAAGAAATGGATCTGACACATGGAGGTTGAATTCTTAACCCAATGAATCCTGATGTAACTTCCTGTTAGGAAAACCCTAAACAACACTGCTACTTGAGCTCAGAAGATACACGGAAGGATGACTCATACATGTATCCTAATCCTGATGTGCCTTCTAAAGCACTCGGTGTTACCTACTGCTAGAGGCAGACTTATGAACTACCTTTTGCTGTCTCATCTTGTGCAGCTGTATATACAGTGGTTAACAGTGTATAGCTGTTTGCAAATACACTTTACCGCCCCTTCGTACTAGGAGAGTTATGCAGAAAGATGAATGCTCTACCTACCGTGATGGCCAAGACAAGGGTGTAGGTTCTCACTGCAGTAAAGCAGGTGTGCAGGGAGACATACTTACATCTGCCATTCCTAGCTGTGGTTTTGCATGCCAAGGTGGGGTGCTTCACTCAGTCCTGCACTTCAAAGCAATGTATTTGATGTTTGACTCCACTGCCCTATTTGAAGGTAGCTTCTGGGAGTTCTTCACCCTCAGAGTGGATTCCTGTCACTTGGACTACTCAGACCAAAGTGAAAGTGGGATGCTGGTGTGTTCTGCCAGCCAGCTACACACAAATTACAGCGTCTCTGGCTCTCACAGGGCTGGATGGAGCAGCATAGATAGTCAAGGAAGCTACGTGCAAGATGAAAAGTTATACGCCGAACTGAAGTCTGTAAATTGCAAGGTCTAGAAAGTCCAGTTTTGAAGGACAGCTGTTTAGATTTTAATGATCAGTGTTTGCTACCTCCAAAGTGGGTGGAGGGTGGTGTGTGGTGTTATATGCTCTCTAGAGTATTGTGTGACTTTGCTAGTAGAGGATCTGTTGCCTCATGGATGTGTGTAAGAGCTTTGAATGTGGCTGATGATGTGGCTTCCATATGTCTGCTTGTTGCCATAAAAATAATTTTTGTAATGATATTGAAGAGTAGGATCTGGTCCTGGCTTGTTCATCTCGCCTGTCTGCTGAAATCAGGAGGCCAACAGGTTTCTGTCCTTTCCAGTTTCCCCACATATTGCAATTGCATGCGATATTTGTATTTGCAATATAAATTTGCACTGTGAAGCACAAAGTAGGCTTCTATTTTAACATCTTTCCTCTTCAGTTTGCTGGCCAGCATTTCCACCTACTGGGTATGCCTGTAGTTGTCAAGTTACAAGTAATAAAGTTGATCTCTAAGTACCTAGAGCTGTGCTGATTTACTCTATAGAGAATCTGACCTTCCATTAGTGGGTTTCTGATGACTTGACCCTGTACTTGAGTGTTAGTCTGCCCCCACCCTTGCAATGTAGAAAGTATCTGACTCATTCTTTTGTGATGAGTTCTGCTTCTCACCCCCACTGTAAAAATGCTACCTTCTTGAGTTTGTAGGGGTGAATTAAGGAATCAAGAGCTAGGAAACTTTTGTTCTGCCCACCACCAAACTAAAGGACATGGGTTACACCTCTTAGCTACAGCTTTCTGAGAGCATCACATTTGTCCACTTTATATGCCTGCGAGTGCTTATTTATGTGGGTTGGATACTGGCACCAGCTCAACTTTTTGTATAATCAGTGATGTCTTTTGACATTCCTCTCACATACCAGCAGATAATTTTCTGTGCAACTGTTTAATGACTGGAGTGTCCCTTGTTCTGCTAAGCTTGGCTTTAGAGAAATAAGAGCATTATCACTCCTTTCTTCTGACCATTATGTAAATTCATGTTCAAAATGTCTTTTAGAAGTAGTACATGTAAACATCTCTGGTCTAAAGCAGGAAGTGCAAGTTGGCACAGCCTATATCAGGGAAGAAACAAATGGCATTAGACCAGAGGGGAAAAAAGTGAGAAAGCATGAGAGAAGCTGAGTGAGCCTGGTTCTTCATCCTTTTTGCTCTCATGTGACTTAAGGACGTGTCCTTTGGAGTCAATGAAGCAGCATTATTGTTATGAGAGAAGGCTCTCTAGTATGAAAGAAATTAGGTTAGATTGGCCTTGAAGCTTTTATGCAGTGAACATACTAGCTAAGCCCTCATCGATGTCTGATCAATATGCTCCACCCACCCCAGGATCAACTTACTAGTACACAGTGTATTACAGCTGCCTCTTAAATTGACTCCTCTGATGGTTTTTTACCTCTGAGAGAAGAGTAGTGTGGCTGGGAGAACAAGACTGTCATTCAGAGCTGCCAGCCAAAACTTGTGCATTTCTGGCTGTTGTTGCCTTGTGGCCTGATTCTTCTTTAGCTTTACATCTTTGCAGTTTTATTTTCAATTTCAGAAACATTGCTTCTTTCTTACTGGAGAAGGACCACAGTTATTTCTCTCACTTTTTATCAGTGTTACCAGAACAAATATTTATGAAGATCTATTCACGCAAATGCAGTTGCTGTCCTTTGAGAGTCGTCCCAATCTTTCAAATCTCCTCTTTTCTGCTGATGCTCACTGGCAGTCTCATGTTGATTCTGTGACAGATTTAACCTCTTGGCTTTCCATTCAGACCTCTCTTGGCCTTGAGGTTTGAAGCTTTGGTCTGCTGTGTTGCACCTAGCCAAGTATCCTTTGCTTCCAGGCGTGTGATCTGACAGCTGTGTGACACTGCCTTGTCATTGTTGCGCTTGCTCTGGTCCTTCCTTAGAGCTATGCTGTTGTTTGTAGTCCAGGGAAATTAAAGTTGACTGTGTGAAGTTGTGGCAGCATCTAAAATGTCCTGTGGTGGAACATAAAACCTACCTTATATGTTCCTATCCTTTTATTATATATAGGGGTGGAAAAGAAACAGGTTTTTCTGCTTTTCTGATGTGTCATCCTTTCACTGCTGAGGTGTGATGCCTATCAGCACTTGGAGTGTGTTTCTCTGCTACATGAATTTCTGGTGAAGTATTTCAGAACAGTCTGTGTAAGCAGAGCTTTTGAACAGTAGGAATTATTTTATTTTCTTTCTTTGGCATTTTTGAATTTCAAAGAAGTTTTGTCACAGAAAGGTGCAGTCCTTTTGCGAGGCAGATGAGATAGCACAGCTCACATATGGGAAACACACTGCGATCTCTTAGGCACAGATCACCTCTGTTGTGTTCCTCCATGCAAGATACATCAATGCTTCCTGTTGATAAACATATCTATGAGGACAGGCCTTGGATTACTAAGATGTGCATTCCCAGAGAATGGCCCAGCTGGTGTGTCCTGCTTGTTGGAGAATGCAATCTTTCACTGAACAGAGGTATGATTCATGCTGTAGAAATAGAAAGTACTGAAGAGGCTGCATTGAAAAAAAAAAAAAAAAAATCAATTTACTCTCCTCCCATGGAAAATGTGAGTGTTTAAAGATATTATTTTAGTCCCGCACTGGGAATAAACAATCTCAGAGCTATTTGTGGAAGAGGGCTATCAACATTTACTTGAAAGTCCCCTTGTTACTTGCCTTGGCCTCAAGCAAAATGTCAGCATGTTGTGATATCCCAGCTGGAGCCTTTTCTCTTAATTTGCTTAAGCATGCTCTAAGGGATGCAGTGTATGGGAATTTGCATTTGGGAGCAATTCCTGTGAGGTCTCACACTGGTGTTACTGGAGAGGAGGCTGTGATGCACTGTGGCAGCATTTGTCTGCTCACACAGATGAACAAGTAAAGCACTTGGATAATAGCTCAGGTGTTTCATCAAGGCCTTTCAAGTTAATGTATCCGAAGAGTAGATTGACCTAGAGAAAAGGTGCTTCAAGAAACTGCCATTTTTCTGTCTTGGAGAACCTAACCAGAAATGTGGCACTTCCAGCTTTCTAGAAAGAAAAATTATGAGGCAAAAAAAATCTGGATTTTCCTAGGGAAAATTGAGCATTTCACATTTTTCTTGGGGAAATATTTTCCCCAAGGGAACATTTCCCAGGCCTAAGCCTTCATTACCAGGAGGAGATGGAAGAGAAAGCCTGTGAGGGAGATATTTGTATAGAATGATATTGTCCATTCCCTTGGATCCTGGCAGAAACACTGGGTGGCTGAAAGCCTCTACATAAACCATCCTTACATCATCTGGATGGTCAACACTGACTCTGGTTAACAGATGGTAGGGAAACTCAAAACCTTTGACTGCCTTCAGGTGGAAGGAGGAATCTGCTGCTTGGGAAGACTGAGCATGATTGGGTCTGTCTGTCTGCAGGTGCATTGACAGAACAGCTCATCACTCAGGCTAATTTTGGAAGGTTGCCTTGGGATGGTTAGAGCTAGAGTTTTAGGAAGTCAGCCCATCTGAACAGGAAGATGGTGTGTCTACCAGCCCTAGGGACATATTGATAAGTTGAAATAATTCTTTGTTTTTCCAGGGACTTGAAATTTAGATCCTGTTGCAAGCCAGGAGCTCATGGAGCTAGAGGTCCAGTTTATGGCAGATTCCTTTCCCTGCTGCAATAATCCCTGAGAACCATGTGCATTTTCTACTTCTGTCTGCTCAGTCCAACTTGTTGTACTGAAGAAGTAGTAGATCCTAGTTTCCAGTGAAGAATTAAACCATCCACAGTGTAAGAATCATATCATGTCTTCTCAACTCAACAAACTCACAAAAGAGTGCAGCAGAGCATGCAACAAAGAACTCTTTGTAGTGGCTCTGGACCATGCCTCGGTGTCACTGTCCCCTGCCCTCACACCCATCTAAACAGGCTCAGGACCTTCATCATTAATTCCAAGCCTGCGGGAAATTGTCATGTTTTGCTAGTCCTCTAACAGGGTAACTTGTCTGAGTAGTTGAAAAGGCAGCAATTTTTTTTTACTCTCTTCTCTTCAAAACACTGCTGTCCATCGGCAAGGGCAGTTCAAGACAAGCTCAGTTTTGTATTACATTGGATGATAGTCAATGTGAATGAGATTGTTGAAGTATTTAGAATTTATGACTTGCTTAATCTCAACCTGAACAGCAAGTACGTGTCTTCTAGGAAACCATGGACTGAGCAACATCATGGTCGTAACAAGAAAGGAATGATCCTTTGGGAAGTAACTGTGTCTCCTCTTCAGAGGAGCACTGACATCCTCAGGCCATGTCAGAGACCTTGTCCCACAACTCACACACCCAAGGTGACCATGTGGCAGGTTGTTGTAGGGGGGATGGAGAGATGGAGGGAAACCCCCTCTCCCTGTGGTGTGACTCAGCATTACTTCCATGGTTGTATGAACTGTGCCTGAGAACAATGTCAGAGTAATATGCTGCTGAGTAATATGCAGAGTGCCACTTGGGTTTCTAGAACCAGTAGTCAAGGACCATGGCTAGGACTGCACTACACGTATTTGTCTGAGCTCACCATGGGACTTGGAGACTGGAATTTCCCCTTGTGCACGTTGCTCAGAGGGTGAGAGAGCCCTGGCAGGGTTAAAGCAAGAGCCACTCCACCTCATGCTAGCACAGGCACTTCCTGCAAGGCCAGCCCTGGTGCTGTGGGTGTGCAGAATGCATTTGGGCTGTGAAGTGGGTGGCACTGAGATCAAAAATTCTGCTGGAGGTATTTGCTTGAGCCCTCTGTGGTATTACTGCAGATTTACTCAGCTGACAGGTACCCTTCCCGTCAGTGCCTTTGTTGTAAAAGACCCACGTGTGGACATTGAAAATGTGTGAGGATGTTGTTGGATCATGGCACCACAGGCTGTTAGGATACAGGCACTTGAAAACTAAGCTTCCCCTTTCTCCTTGCATTTGAATACCTCAGCAGCAAGGTAAAGAGGCACAGCACATCCTGAAAGGAAGTGGAAAAGTTGCATAGTGTTCTCTCAACCAAGTCATCCAGCCTCCCAGTGCTTACGTTTACAGCTCCCTGGGTCAGAAGTAAGAGTGGGCCAGAAGTTCAGGGCACAGAGAGAGCAGAGTTGTCCTTGAAGGTTCATAGCTATAAGATTGCTAATAAGAAGAGAGTTTTCCACTCTAATAAATGAAATCAAATCAAGAAAACAAAGAGCTTTATTTTTTTGAGTATGATAGTCCAACAGGATTGCAACTAGAGTTCTGTAAATTTGCTGCTGCTCATTGACTTCTCAACGAGCTTTTGATCAAAATCTGTTTCTGTCTCTGAACATACTTGCTGAATTCAACATGCCAAAATCATTAAAGGACTGCTCTGTAGAAGTGAGTCTTGGTTTGCTAGAAGATGGTTTTGTTACGCATAAACTATTATGGTTTTGGGTCAGACTTATTTTTGATAAAGTTCCATTTGCTTCAGCGGGTTTCAATCAGCACAGATGTGGTTTAACTTCATCATCAATGATATACATTTTCTGCCTCTGGAATGATAATTAAAATCACAGAACAGTCTTTAAGCAACGAAAACTACCCTGGGTGATGCTTACCTTCAGTGAAAGGGTGGCTAAGTAGACCCTCAGGGGTATCAGTGGTCAATCCCCAGGTCACCAGGGCAGCTGGTGCTCTTGGACCCTCAAAAGGTGGGAAGTCAGTAGTAGTAGCTTTGTAGATATCCTCTTGTCTGAGAAATGAAGTCCTCTGCTTGCTCAGATACAAACTACCAAGGCAAAGTGCTGTCATTTTTATTTTCTTAATCGGAGTGAGCAGAACTACCTGTTTTCTTTTTCTGTGTGTGCTCTGATGTCTGTGCATCAGTCTGAAGGCAAAGGAGACTGTAAGACTTAATCAGGACTTCGGAATGTATTTTGAAGTTAGTAACAATGGGAAATAAACAGTACGATTATCTCTAACATCTGCTTTCCATACTGGGTTGGTCTTGGGTAGCTGAGTATCCCACAGCTTCTGAGAAGATAGTGCTGCTATAAGTTAGAGGACAAGAAGAAATCACCTTTTCTCTGTGGCAGCCAATTACTGAATTTTACAAATTCTGAGCCAATTCCCTGACTCAAATATGAAGGTAGGACTATGCATCTTTGCCAGCTTCTGTGAAGGCAGCATGAAGGAGGAAGTGGTCTACTATGCAGGGGAATTGCTTCAAGTTTAAGGGGCATCCACTATCATTTGGTGGGAGTCTATTCGCCATAAATATAGGAACATTTTTTTCCCCAATGGTTTGACTTCTTGGAAAGTGATAGAGGTGCAGCTGGTTCCTTTTTCTTATTGTTAGTAACAGCTGAGGTCTCAGCTGGAAAACGCTATTTACAGTTGTTTAAAAGTTGGACCACATCAACTGCCTGAGCTGAATTTTAATACTGTGAGTTGTTCTGCAACAAAATTTTTCCAGGAAACTGGGACCCAACAACCCAGTGATGTCCAGGCCTAGCTGAATTTTGTGTATAGCAAGTGCCAAAGCAGAGCTGTCCAAAGGCTAAAAGGAGAGCTGTGGGAGGGGATCACAACCAGAGGGGTCCTGAACTCCTGAATTATAACAGGGTCGTTTGAGATTGTTCCTCTGAGACCAGCTCAGTCTGTTTGGTGTGACCCATCCATTTTGTTGTGCCCTCTTGGGAGGGAGTTGCCTGCAGCCTAGTTCTTGTGCCTGCCAGTGAGGGTCATCAGTATTGTTCCCAGAAAAGTATGTTCTGGCTTTTTTTGGACAAACCACCTGCATCAGTGGTGTACCATCTGGTCTGTCCACCTCCAGTCTGTCCTGTTCCTTCCCTGCTATTATGTCTATCTTCATCTCACAGGGTCATGACGCTCGAAAAGTTCTGTGCTGTTGTATAGTGACAATTATAGAAAATCCTTTGAAGAGAAGCCTAATTGCCCCTTTTTAGTGGAAGATTTAAATAGTGTACATTAATAGGACTAGGGTTGTATGTTAAACAATGGGGAGGAAGCAAATGCCAACTAACACTCAGTAAATGATCATTTGGCTGTCCTTTGTGTGATGACACATTGATGCGTAGGGGAAGAGACTATTTTTAGGAGTAATTGAAAATTATATCATGAGTGCACAAAAGGAAGCCAAACTGAAGTGGCAAACACAAACTTATTTCAGGCATGTCCTGAATCTCGCATCATTAATACTGATTTTTCCATGTGGTTTTATTTTTGTTGTACACTTCATAAATGGAACTAACAACTTTTCCCATAGTCTCATTTTTATAAAAAGATAAACTTCTAGAGAAACCTGTTCTATTTGCAAGAACAGTTCCTCTGCTTTGTGCTATTTTATCCAGTTAAAAGCAGCGGATATTCTAAATATGCGTCATGGTTCTGGAAGGAGCCTTTCCTGATCCGAACTCAAAAGAAAAAAGGGCTTTTAGGAACCGAGTTGGACACAACGTCCAACAGTCTTCCCACACCTACTTTCAGATTTTCACATCACCTCTGTGCTTCCTTCTATCCAGCAGCACAGGCTTCCTCCAAGTGAGAGATGGGGAGCTTTTCATCTTGGACCAGTGCTCAGCCTGTGCTGCCTGTATCTCTGAACAGCACCGCGACTTTAATAAGCAGTGGTGACTTTGTGGAAGTTCCCTCTTTCCAATTTAGTCATGTCAAGCAATCTCATTTCCCTGCTGAGGTTGGATTGTTCTGGGGTTGCCACTTTCTCCAGCTTTCCCATGATGCCTACATTTGGTCAGCTCAGATCTGTGGTACAATGTGCAAAAAATCACAATTGCTGAAGAAAGGTTTGTACTGAAACGTTCAGCAAACACTTGCAGGGGAGGGTAGGGTTCAGGTGCCTCCTCAGTCCGTCTTGTTCTGGAAATGCTTTGGTAGATAGAAAATGCATCAAGTTGTTAGCAGTGACCTGGGAGAGCTACTACTTTGCAGTTGTGTTCCCTGGCGCCTGAGCCCTGACAAGCCACTTGTTTCATACTCCCACCAGTAAGCTCTGTCCAAAGCACTAGTCCCTAAACTTCTAAATGCTGTGGACCACTTCTGTGGATGACATGGGGTTTCCCTCAAAGGCAGTCACTGTGGGCAGTTTTAAGGAGGCGAGATCAGTGTCCCTCACGTAATTCTGCCTGTGGTTGGATCTTCCCTGGAGCACAGTTCACAGCTACTTACAGCCAAGTCATACATTGCTGCACTAATTGCTGTCTCCTGGCAGTCTGTTTTTGTGCTCATCTCCATCTGCTAATACATTCCAACTGCAAATTCAGCCACATTTGAATATACCTGGGCTAGTGGAAGGTGTCCCTGCCCATGCAGGGGGGTTGGAACAAGATGATCTTTAAGGTCCCTTCCAACCCAAACCATTCTATGATGTGATTCTATGGTACATCAAAAAATCAACTGCTGCTGTGAAAAGCTTTTTCTGTTTGACTGCCTTATCACACCAGAGGCAAATTCTCCATGCACAAGGGCAACATACAAAATAAACTCAGTGAGGAGAAGAATCTATTCTGGCAATTATACACATTTTACCTTTTTTCCCCCTTAAGTCACAGTCCTTTTCTACTTGGAGAGCAACAAGCTCTGTCCAGAGGCTGTACATTCATGGGAAGCGTGTAGGAATGTCCTGTCACTTCAGCAATGAAGATTCTCTCATTCTGCATGCTTTAAGGAAAGAGTTTCAAAATTGCGTTACAAGTTAGCCTAGATAATTTCATGGAGCAGATGAACTATTTCCTGCTGTGCTTTAAGACTGAGATGAGCCTCACTCACAAACTCTGGGGACGAAATTCAGAAACTCCAACACCCACAACACCCATGCAATTTCCTTTGGTCCAGGACTGATGAGCATTTTTTTAGTTCAGAAATCATGATTATGATCACTACTCACTGTAGTCGGTTGTGAATAATGCTGCTTGTTGTAACAACTCAGCTGAAACATTTTGGCTGTTAAGTATGTGGAAATTTTTGCAGGACCTATGTTGCAATTGTTTTTGATACTGGGCAATTTTGGCAATGCCATCTCCTAAATATGTTGTATTCTAAATATAAAACCAAACTTACAGTAATAGCTTTCTTATGACAAGGTTCCAGGGGTGAGGAAGTTTTAAGAGAGCAGAGATCAATTAAATACTTTGGATGAAATAAGAAACATTTTCCATGGAACTGAGCCTTTTTCTACATCTAAAAAACTTTGGGGCTTCATGTCGGTCTTTGGTCAGCAAACAAACAGAAAACCATTCTTTATTCCTTTCTAGCCTGCCCAACAGAAACTTTCCAAATAGGTGAGAATGAGCTACCCCCATCACATGTTGGGTTAGGATGTCTCATGCCTGTTTCAGGGATATGGCCTCCCATATTGCTTGTAACCATTTTTCGTCTCATAGTTCGTTGCTAACTAGTGTGGTATTCTGACACTTTTTTCTTTTTTTTTTTTCTTCTTTCTTTTACTCACCTACTTTTGATGTAGCTTCTATGATTTGTTAGTGGAAATAAGTCTCTCTCATTTTTTTAGGGGAACTGCCTCTCAACAAATACTTGGAGTACTAGTTCTAAGGAGGAGAATTCATTCTGCAATGAGCTCAGTGAGCCTCCAAATTCACCTTGGTGGAGGGAAAGACAGATGAGAAGTGGTGATGTGCAACAAATATTAGGAGGCCTCAGGTATCGCCCTCCTTTATGGCTTTATACTGTTTCGATGCTTGGTTTGGATAGAGAGAATTACAGCAGGTGTGGGGGGAAAAAAAAAATCAATTGAAAATATCCAGAATGCATTTGTTTAGTGAAGCTCCAAAGGATGTAGTCTCAGTGGGATGAACTTTTTGTAATTCTTCCAGCCTTTTCCAAATGCAGACTTTTAACATTTATCATTCTTTCAAAAAATAATTAAAGACCAAAGATATAACAAAAAGGTGGTTTTTTTGAAGAAGAAATCAGACAAGTTTTGTCTGGGGTTGAGACATTATATTTTATCAGCGAGCAGCTAGTCAAATAACATAGAAATGAGCTGACTTCGTTGTCATTTTAAGACTTTAAACAAAAGCATATAATTTTCTAGAGGAAAAGCTTTGATCAAACCATAAAACTAGAGCTTAATGAAGGAATTAGCCAGCCTGTGGTTATATAACCTAAATTGAGATAATGTAATTTAAGGTCTTTGTGTTCAGTCATCTGACTGTAAATTAAAAAAATTCTTCTAATAACACACTTATGCAACCTTATTTCCCAGCCTCATATACAGTAACCTGTCAATTCCCAAACCAACTGTGTTTTGGCCTTTTGTCCTTTTGGGTATGTTTCAGATGCTACTCATTCAGCATGGTATCAGAGCTGTTATTACTTGTTTGAATTCCTCACCATGATGCCTTTAAGCACTGTGGTTTGCATTTCACAAAGGCCATGCTGGCAGGCTCTGTTGTGAACATGATCTACAGTCATTCTGAAAACTGTGTACTTTCTTCTCTCTTAAGCAAGAAGACAATTCTTCACATTCTTGTTTGAAGCTCAATATGGAGTAACTCTTCTGTCATTTGTCGTGAGTGGACTATATATTGTGTTTTGGTAAACTGACTATGGGTGACTTTCAAGATGAAGCCATGGAAAACAGGGCACTCAGAAGTTGGCAGGTTTCCTTGTGATTTAGAAATCCATGTTTGGGATATAGGACAGTTGTAGCAACTTGAACTATAAGCAGGTTTTTCACAGATCACCTACTGTGGGTAGCCTGCCAAGCCCCGTGTGGACAGATGCATCCGGTGTAGGGTTGATCTGGCTGAGTACTCAAGGGTTACATTTCAGCATTCCCTGCCTTTGCCACAGTATTTGTTGTTTCTTGGATCAGCACAGGGCTTTCCCAGGAAATACTACCAAAACTGATGAAACATTAACAGAAATATTAACAAAAGCAGTTCTTCAGTTTTCAGTAGTGGCCACAGCATTTGTCTTTAATATGGCCATATGTAGTGGTTTAAGCCCAGAGGGCAACTGAGCACCACTAGCTGCTTGCTCACTCCTTCCCCCCTCCCTCTCCCCCTGTTCAATGGGGAAGAGAAAATGAAATAAAAGGTTCAGAGATCGAGACAAGGACAGTGAGGGATGACTCACCCATTGTGGTCATGGGCAAAAGACAGA
Source organism: Strix aluco (assembly GCF_031877795.1). Lineage (NCBI taxonomy): Eukaryota > Metazoa > Chordata > Aves > Strigiformes > Strigidae > Strix > Strix aluco. The sequence continues at coordinate 28,480,574 of NC_133938.1, read as the reverse complement.
CTCAACTTGGGGAAGAGAAAAGAACATAAATTTAATTTGAACACCACCACCGCTTAATTTACCAATCAGAGTAGGACAGTGAGAAATACAAGAACATCTCAAAAAAACCTTCTCCCCATCCCTCCCTTCTTCCTGGGCTCAGCTTTGCTCCTGATTTCTCTACCCCCTCCCCTGAAGTGGCATAGGGGTACAGGGAATGGGGGTTGCGGACAATTCATCACCCATTGTCTCTGCTGCTCTTTCTTCCTCAGAGGGAGGACTCTCACAGTCTTCCTCTGCTCCAGTGTGGGGTCCCTCCCACGGGGGACAGTCCTCCCAACGCTGAACAGCAGGGGCTTCCCTCAGAGTCCTGGCCTTCTCTGGGTGCAGCCCCTCTCTGGCATGGGGTCCTCCATGGGCTGCAGGTCGGCATCTGCTCCACTGGTGACCTCCATGGGTGCAGGGACACAGCCTGCCCTCTCACCGTGGGCTGCAGGAGGGCTCTGCTCCAGTACACCCCCCACCCACCCCCCTCCTTTCTTTCACTGACCTCAGTGTTTGCAGAGGTATTTCCCACACAGCTCCTCCTCCCAGGTTCCCCTTCTTAAATATGTTATCACAGAGGCACAGCCACCGTTGCTAATTGACTCAGCCTTGGCCAGAGGCGAGTCCAACTTGGAGCTGGGGGAGCTTCCAGAAGCTTCTCACAGGAGCCACCTTTGTTGCCCTCTCCCACTACCAAAACTCCACCACACCCAAACCCAACACACCATAGGAAAGAGATAATTTTAAAGTTTTATATGTATAATATACCACTCCATCAGGCACTCTCCTCTTATCCGTGGTCAGTTTTTAATCTTTGTCCTTCTCTTAACCTATTGACTTACAACAGTGGCTAATTGCACACATGGTCAAGAGTGAACATGAGTGGTAAATTGTAAGAGATGGTTGTTGTGGCTGAGCTGGCCAGCAGTTATGTGGTAGCCACAAATGGTAGGGAGTCTCTGTTGCCCTGTGCCACTAGGCTAACTTGATTGCTTTGGTCCTGACTTCGATCCAGCCAAGGGGAGAGCTGCTTCTCATGTCCAAATTGGCCAGTCCTAACGCATTGAAGCAGAAGTAGTTAGAGATCTTTTCTGTAGTGATCTCTTGACTAAACTGTAAACTCCTTAACTTGAACTACCACTTCCTTTTATATTTGTGTATTACTTTAACATCCCTGCCATGTTTATGTGCATCCCTACTTATACTTTGGACTAGTGCTTCTTTCAGTTTTAGCAGTCACAGATTTGACTCAGAATCTGTCATGGCTATCTACTAATGCAGATAGCAACAAATATGGTTTTTAATCCATCTGTTACCTAGACTAGTGTTAGCTGGTGTGCTACACGGGGGAGGAGAGGAAGGAAGTGGGGAGGGAGGGAGATTGGGGGGAGTGTGGAAAAATATGTGAAGTAGTAATGTTTGACCTTTGTCACGGTAATTTTCCTTTTAATTGAATAGTTCATTTACCGAACTGCCTTTCATCTTTGTGGCTGTGTAAAATCCCTGTTCTATGCCCCCAGTGGTAACACTCACCCTTCAGCTGCATCTGTGATATCAAGAGGCGCATATGCTGCTCCAACAGCAGGGATTCTTCCCGCTGTGGTGTGGGATGTAGTGATTCAGCAGGGAAATCGGTGCAGCTGCACCAACTCTGCAGTATGGCAAGTCTAGCAACGTAAAGAATACCTTGGGTTTAGCAGCCTTTTCCTGGCTCTGTCAGCAGTGACGAAACTAGCAACAAGGTTTTAAAAGTGCTGGAGTCACGGAGATATTTTTACTTTTTCCCCCCCTTCACGTTTAGTTGTAGTATAAGGAGGTGTAAGGCCCACCATCACCCACCCATTCATTTGCAGACAAGCATGCCCATACTATGCAATCACTGTGTGTGACAGCTTGCCGTACCTGGTCACTGAACTCCCATCCACTTGGTTTTGATGCAGATAGTGTCTGGTCCCTGAGTCTTTGGGAATTGGGCTTTGCACCTTGTAGGGACCGAGCGGTGTGTGTGCAGTGCAGATGTCCAGCACCAGGCAGTGGGAACATTCCCACCTCTGATCTGCAGGGACCTGTGTGACCTGTGTGTTACAGGAGAGTATCAAGTCAAACCCACCAGCTGTGGATGAGGCAGTGTGTGCTGCTTCTGATGATCTTAGGCTGCTGGGCTTAAAACAAGTGAAACTGTGCTAATTACTTTTTTCCCCTGTAGTTTTGTTAGTGGGTTTGGTCCAAGTGATGTATTTTTAGATTATTGGCTGGAAGATGCAAAGGCAATGGAAAATATTTTGGCAATTGTTTCACTGTGAGAGCAGAAGCAGGAGGTGAACAGAACTGTATGGGTGTCTGAGAGTATGGGTATCTGGACTGAATCAATCATAGGCTCCATCTACCCCAGGTTATCATCTTCATTGCTGGCCACCATAAATTGCCTAAGAGAAGAGTGAAAGAAACCTTAGGGAAACTGTGGAGTTCTTCTGCAGGGAGATTTCCTTTTGTTGTTCTTAGCCTGAAGCTAATGCTCATCTTGGAGAAGAAGGATCTAGATCTCTTGCAGAATTTCAGTTTTAAATCGTTGATATAGCAACCTTGATAGAGATCCTCATCCTGCAGTAAATCTTACGTCATTCTTTTCACCCTGCCAAGACTTTTTCCTCTGTGGCACCAGTGGCAGCGTGTCCACAGGGAACCCAGCTACTGGTAGACAGGAGCTGTGGACTTATGAGGAATACTGTGGGACTTTGGCCTGCCTTGTAAATCTGTGTCTAAGTGCTGCTATTTAGCTAGAAATCATCTTCCCTTGCAGAAGACACTGTGCTTTTTTTATAGGTGTTGTTCATGTCTTACCTGAACTTTTTAGACTGCAGTTAAAGCAAAAATAGCCCCCAAACCAAAAAGCAATACCAAAAAACCCCCCTGAGTATCAAAAATAAATCAGTGATCAACATGAAGGGCTCTGGGAAGTGCTGTGTTGTCTTTTGAAAGCTATGGCTGCCTCACTGCTCCACAATGATGACTTCCTCACTGCACAGTCTTTAAGCAATCTAAGTGGAAATAAACGAACTGAAAGTGGGGGTCAAGTCTCAAAAGCAGAGGGCTTTTTGTCCTTACTAGACATTCAAGGTGAAATGACAGCTTCTTTGTGTGCAATCTTGATTTTGTGAAGAGGCTGACATGGCATGAAAGAGCTCCAAGACTTAGTAAGATTTATCCCTGAGCTGAATTAACCACAGACATGCAGACCCTCACGGCCAGATGGATATCTTGACTGCTTGGATTTTCACTCACCACTTTTTGTACATCTCAAGACCCTGCTTCTCTGGCACCTCATGTATGATATTGCCACCGACACCCACACAAAATGGACTGTTCTGGACCTGTTGGGATGCTGACCACGTTAGGTCCCTGTAACAGGGCCCAGATCAGAACTACCTGGCTGTTTGGTGATGGCATTCTTGCATGATTTTTCCTATAGTCTTCTCATGGGTAAAAGTCCCAAATCAGTTATCAGCCCTCTTTGCCAGGCTCTTTCCAGTTAGAAAAAATTTTCAGGAACACAGGAATCACTTAGGAGTGCTAAGTCAGCGCAAGTCAAGGCTAAGAAGGCTGCCTCCTCTCTGTTGCCAACTCTTCTGTGAGCGGCTCTATGTCCTCAGGTCTCACTTTCCACCCTGGTCAGGCAGAAGAAACAACTTTGGATCAGGGAGTTGTTTGACATCTGTAAGGCAGGTTGAGAAGGGAGGGAGTGTGACCTAGGGAGTTGATGTCTGAACATGAAGATCTATAAGGTTTTGTGTTGGCAAGGTAACCTTGTAACAAACATATTCACAACTCACTATGGACCTTCTACTGAAACAGCCTGTGCAGTCACAGGGAACTTCCCTGGGACTTGCCACACTGTGCTGGTACAGTCCTGCCTGCTGTGGATGCCTGTCTTCAATGTGTAATAAACTTTCCCAGATTGCACTGATGATGCAGCAGCAGCTTTTAAGCTGTTCTCCTTCAAGCATCTCGAAGTAAGGAAAACACCCAGAAAGAAAGTGATACCTGCTGCAGCACTGACACCTGGGGACAACCTTCTGTTGACATTTTTACACAGCATGAATCAGGAAATTTGACCTTCCCCCCCTGCACACATTTCTCATGGTATATATTTCTGTGTGATCTCTGCTTCCTGTGACCCAGATAGGACTGTGGTACACTTATGTTTAATCAGCTGGACTTATTGTGAGCCAGGCTTCACTGGCAGAGATGAACAAAGTTTCATGGTGTTTAGCGCCGTCTGTTTGATGTAAAGTAGCTGGGGATACAGCCTGTCGCTCCATGTGTTTTGGTTGGTTTGGTTTGGTTTTGTGTAGAAGTGTTGCAGGTTATCCCTACTCTTGCTACGTAGCTTGGCACTTCCTGAACTGGGGAAGGCCAGGCTTGCCTTGGAGGAAGGTGGTGGGTGAAGGAAGCACCAGAGTTGTAGGGAGTCTGCTCAGCAGAGAGATGGCAAGGGAGAAAACAGGGAGAGCCTGCTAAATGCTGGGGCTAGAGTAGAGGCAGACGAGTGGCTTAGCTGGCATATGATATAGAAGAATTTTTTTCTTTTTGGAAGGTGAAGGGAAGAGCCAGGGAGCCAGGAGATAGGGTATGGGGGTTTGAGATGGGTTAGAGAAGGGACTGTAGAGATAGATACGCCTGTTACTTGTGAGGGGTGACAAGGGAGCAGTACGGAGGGCCAACTCTGCTGCAGAGGGCAAAACACAGAGCCCAGTGCAGGTCTGAAAACTGTTGCTTAAAACTGCTTTAGGCTACATGTCTCATCTCATTAAGGGAGCTGCCAAATCTGCACTGTCCAAATGTCAGAATTTGGTTATGGTTTGGAAAGAGAGGGAGTGGGAAAGGGGATGGTAATGACTGGAAAGAAAACATAGGAGAAAAAGGCAGGAAGAGAGAAGTTCAATTCCACTGCATTTCTAGAAAGCCAGTTTGGTCTCTGAGTAGTACATCTTTCTGTTAAGTTCTCCATTGCTGGTAACTATCAACAGGTAGCAAACAGCAGGGAACATGGCAGCAGCCTAGTAAGATGAATATGAATGTTTTGCTCTATGCTTAACCTTATACAGTGTAGTCACTGATGACACTGTGCCCCTTCCTAGAAGCAGAGGACTCTTTGGTGGTGATGAACCTGGGGCAAGAGGAAGTTACTGTGGAGTTGGACTGGGGAGACCACAGTGTGGGGCTGTGGTTTCTTCTGATATTTGCAAGTTTGCCTGGCAAACAGGTTACACTGCACATTTGCTTTGGAAGGTATAGCATTTTCCTCTTCAGGGGATGCTTGGAGTTCACTGGGGCACAGGGCATGCACACACATCTCTAAAAGAGGTGTAATGGTTATTTTCTGGCTCTTCCATGAGCACCCATGCAGGGGATGCTGAGCCATTTATTTTCCTGCCATTGAGTTAGGAAAGGGGACAGCTCCAGCTCCAGCACATTGAGGTGTGTGATGTGCCTCTGTCTAATCCATGAACTGTGGAAAGGGAAGAGTATGTTCCTAATTCCTTCCTGTGACACTGCACCTGCCTGGTGTTCTGGTTACTGCCTTAGTGAAGTCCTGCTGATATTACCAGGAGCTTTGGCGTGCATGGCAAATCGTCACTGAAGTATTTTCACTGATAAGCAACAGAATTTCATTTTTTCTCTGTACTTTTTATCCTGCTGAGGGATGAAAAGAGCATAGGGATTTTCTGTTCTTAATACTGGTATCATTCAGTGGCATTAAAATTTAGATGGGATGAATCAGTAGCAAACAAGAGGAGGAATTCCTGTGGGGAAGGTGTAATGTAGGGAACATCTGGTAAAATTCTCTGGTTGTGTTCAGCAGAATACAAGACTGAGACATTATAATGATAATTTTGGGGCATATTCCTTATTACACTGGGCCATTAACGCACCAGTTCAGCAAAACAGTTAAGTCTGGTTTAACTGCAAATGTGCAAAAGTTCCCTTTGAATTTAGTGAGTGTTTCAGGCTGTCCTACTAATGGTTGGTTCTCCCTGGGTCTGTGCTATTACCTAATCTTTATGGCAGTACTAGAGGAAGGGCATTTTAGACATATCTGATGACAGGTGCCCAAGTGAGAACACTTGAAATGGAGCTCATTTCCAAACAGTGCATTAATGACTTTTGAAAATGCTGCCGAAGCGTAGTAGCCAAGGGTAATTCCAAAGGAAATGCGAGAAAAAAATGATAAATCCCTTCCAGAGGGGTTGAGAGTCAGTGGTGCTTGCCACCCTGTTAGATGGTTCATTTTGAAGGTAGATATGTAACTGCTGCATCTTAAAGCTGCATGGGCTATTGACTGGTGACATGTAATCCAGATTGGTACAAACTGTTTTATAACCAATCCTTCCCTCCATCCCCTGAATACCAACAGGCGTTTTTATTTTATGACTTGCAGAATGGTCATTATTTTATCTCTGATGAACCTGACAGCTCTCACACAGCCACATGACTCCAGAGCAGAGTGGCTTCAGGTTTCAGGCAAGACTTCACAGTTACTGGTGCTACCAAGCTGTCCTATCCCATCTGGAGTGTTCTTACTTTTGGTAGGTGCCTGGGAGGATGACAGAGGAGATGGCTGTTCAGGTATATGGCAGGAGGGGTGCATCACTCATCCTCCTCTTCCTGTGTCAGGTGATAAATGGCTGATCTTCCTTCCTCTTCCTTGAAAGCAAGGGAATGCTTTCAGCAGGTTATTTTAAGGGACAGCCCCACCTCTCTGCTGATGAGCTATTAATTGCATGCTGTCACATGTGGTTAATATGGTTTAGGAGAGAGAGTCCTCACATCCTTGCCACAGCTCTTCCTCCTCATATGTGTTCTCAGAAAGAAGAAAAAAAAAAAAATCCCCCTAACCTTGGAAACTCCCGTTACTGAACCTATTTTCTCTCTCCCAGGACCTGTCCCAGTTCTGCGAACTAATGAAACTATCCACCTGAGAGTTGCACATCCCTTAGTCAGACTGCAGCACCGCCTGAGGTTTGCAGAAGTGCTCTAAATGAGCAAATACTTATTCTTGAAATCAACGCCAAGACCATGAAAAAAATACCATTTTGTTGCCCTGTCAGACTTCTTGAAGAGGAGCCACTCTCTCAATGTGGAGAGCACAATGATATTGTCTCTTCACTTCTCTTATTCCTGCAGTTTCAGAGTTTACATGCCCTTTCTGAAACCTCGCTTTTGCTTGACACAAAAATTATTCCTGTGTAGCCGTTCTCTGAGCTACATACTGAGCTTGACTTCTGCTTTTTTACTTTGAGTTATTGCATCCTCCTACTTATCCCACTCTGCTTGGTCAGTGTACGTGTTTGCTATCATTTGTGTGGCAATATATTTGGGTCAAGCAATGGTATCTCTGTTGCTTGCTAGTGTTGTGCTGATACCTTGCTGCATTTGACCTGCTGCTCTCTCTTCCTATCGATTGACATTGGTGACGTGGAATCGGTGACTAATCTGTGCCTTACTGCTGGTGGCAGCACTTATCATTGCCCTTTTGCTAAAAGGAAAGATGAAAGAGATGCCTTTCATCTGTCACCCTTCTCTGCTATGGGGGCAAGGGGGGGCAGAGAGCTGGGGAGAGGAGCTCCTTGCTTTGGTGTGCATGTTGAAGGGTGCCAAAGGCAAAGCAGCAATGGGAGTCTGACTTGCAATTTATCAGGTTCTGAATAAAAGCAGGTTTATAACTACATTTTGTTGTTTAAAGTCCTCCTTTCTGCCCAGCCATGACAGTGTGATTAAAATCCCAGGGAAGATTCAGTATGTGCTGTCTGCCTCCTGAACCAAGCACCCGATGGGGCTTTCAGTCCCCTTGGCAGCTCCTCCTCCAGTCTTCCCTGCCCTACTTCCAGGTACAGCTTCCAGAGATGACAGTGCTTTCTTTTGTGTATCTGAGTCTCACTGTTACTGGCTGTTCCCCACGCACACTCTTCCCCATCATGGTATTTATGCTTGGCCACACATAGATGTTGTGGGGAGAAGGTGAAGCGATAAAGGCAAGCTTGACGTGCAGTGGTGATCCTCAAACCAGCGAACACTAACATGTAAAGAATACAGTGCCTTGCTCAAATAGGGTAGACCAGGCTGCTCTGCCAACACTGAGGAGTTTCCCACTGTGGTATAGGGCAGTTTCAAAATGACTTGGAGCTGAGCTGTCACTGGAGTCACAATGAAGTCTGTGTTTTCTATTTTCTTCTAGTCCACCATTCATTTGGTTACATACCCTGGGTGTCTATGTTGTCCTAGGTCCCTTGGTAAATGCTGCCTGTGGGGAAGGAGGAAAAATGGCCACTGCTGTTGAGTTTAGAAGAGTTTTGGTGAATCCTCGTGGGCACTTGGTGCTTGCTCTCCCCACTGTCTCCTGTGCAGACCTGTTGGAGGGGGACAGTAAGGCTGGTGGGGTGGATGGGAGCTCACCCAGATTATCTGCTGGTAACACCTCCTCTCTTCAAGTCAATGCAGTAAACAGGTTTAGTCCGGTTTATTTAGTAACTAAGGATGCATTTCAGGTGAGATGTGTTAATTGGATTGAATACTTGTAGGTCATGGTTTGAGAAAAACAGCTATCACCTTGGCAAAGCAAAACTCTCTAACAAGAAATAATGTCAGATCAGTCTGTCTTTACTGTTGGAGAAAGGACATCCTCTTTATTCTGAAATCCTCATATTTCAAAGCATACTGCTCCTCTGTGGGTCAGGCAGATACTTCTGCAATTAAATTCTAAATGCATATAGGAGTAAAAACTGAAATATCTTAATCCAAACCTTAATCTAAAATCACGAATGTGGAGACAAAGTCTGGGGTAAAGTTTTAACTTTAGCTGTTTCTTCTTGGTTGTCAATGTAATTTTGAAGTTAGTAGTAGAGGATTAGTCTGAGCTGAGGAAAAAGTGGAGACTTTAGTTTGTACTCTTCCTTTATGCAAGCCCTTTTTCTTTGAAGAACTTCTACATGCTATCTTTGGGTGCAAGCTTTAGCCCTAAGTATTGCAGAACAGAAGCTACTCTTAAAAGCACAAGGTAATCAGGGAAGCAGTTTTGTAGACCTTAGGGCTCTCTTCTGGTGTCCGTGAAGAACAATTGTTTTACACCCATTGGAAAAATAAATGTCCAAATAAGAAAGGGCTGTTGACCTTGCAGTATCACCCTATGAAATTGGCCATTTCTACAGCTGTAGCCAATGGCCTGAGGCAAAAAGCTTTTGGATCTGAATGCTTCAATTGTCAGGTGTAGTTTGGCCATATCAGGTTTTGAATTAACTTGGAGGCCAGTTCTAAATTGCTCCCAAAGGGATCTCATGTCATTGGGATTAAAGGAAACCACAGGATGTGTGGTACAGAATGATCTCATCTTGGAAAAGTAAAGGTAACAACCTAAAAATATGTGTTAACAAACATTTACGAAGTTTAATCAGTTTAATATGGTGGCCTACTGAAGTGATTGAGCTGAAGCTCTGGAGTCAAACACTGAAAAATTGTCCAAGTCAGAGCATTAAGCCTGTTCTAAGATTAATGCTAATGGCCCATGTCCTACCATCTTCATGAATAAGGAACTACTGGCACAACCTGCAGACAAAAGTAGAAGAGAGCAAATATATACAAACTTGGAGGGGAAAAAAAAAAAAAGCAAGCCTTGAATTAGCCTGCAGAATACTGAATTCAACTGCAAAGTTCAGTCAGTATGAAACTAGTCCTTCTGTAGGCACTTTTGTTCAGTGGCTATTTTAGCTTAAGGTGCGAGCCACATTTCCAGACATTTTAGCACAGTCGTATGTGCTGGTTCCAGGCTCTTGGAGGAAGGGAGGAATGCTGTTCAAGATGATAGATCCATGGCTTGTTTATGGGAGAGAGTCATGGTGGCTCTTTATCTACCTGGCCTGATGCTGTGTGAACAAATTATGGTTAGGAGATGGTCCTGCTCAGGACTCGCATTCTGTCAGAAGGCCTGTTGAGTCTGTGTGGTGTCTCGGCCAGAGCCCTCAGGTCCTGTGGGGCAGAAATAATAAGCAGAGTTGAAGCTGGGATCATTGTCCAGAGGTGAAGGATTGGCAAATACTGCCCTGTTGGTGCCCTGGGCCAGGGAGAGAGCTTCCCTGGGGATGCCTGAAGGGTGAGGGAGCAGGTCTGAGCTCTGCTGCTCACTTTGCTTTTACAGACAGATGGGACCAGAGGGACTGGTGTGACGTTGTTGATTACATTCAAATGTCGGGTCAGAGTTTAAATACGGAGTCTAATGACAGCTGGAACATTACTGGGCTGACTCATGTTGCCAAGAATACACTCTCATTTCTGCAGGCACCCCTGCACAAGGGGGTAGAAAATGCTGCTGCAATCTCACATTATCCCAGTGAAACCCAGTCTTAGACCCTGTATCTATTTTGTCCCTTTTATCTCTCTGTTGACTGGATGTGGTCTTCTTGGAATAGGGTTTATTGAATGGTGTTGGACAACAGAGGTTGCTGAAGGGATGTGAATGACCTTGTGTAAAGCACGTTCAACATGCCCTACTGCAAGGCTGAAAGCCCCCCACCTTCCTACCTTAGGCCCTTGCCAAGGGCTTGCTCGTCACAGTGTGGTTGTGTTGCAGGCACAGAGACTGGATATGGATGTACTAGCGTGTGAAAGGTACAGCTGCAAAATGTGGCCAAAAGAGCACAGTACAGCTTGCTTCTTACCAGTGACTGAGCCTTTCTCCTTGGAGATAGGCAGCACTTTCAGGAAGCCAACTGTGCAAGAAAGTGCAAGAGGCACTGTTGTCATAGAGCGAACGAGAATAAAAAGGGCAGAGTGAGGTATTACTGCCTTCCTTATTTCAGTAAGGTGAAGGACAGTGGTTCTGACTACACTAATTAGTGCTAACAATAACTTTTTTTTGACCTAGACAGGCAATGAGCCCTGCAAGGAAGAGATGATATGAGTGGTGAAAACAAGGGCTGCAATTTTATGGCAGCTCTAACAGCTTTGTCTGTGGCTATAGGAAAGGCTGGGTGGGGCTGCTGGAGAAGGGACCAACTCATTAATCTCTGGAGTCATTTGGTTAAAAGCACAGCTGGGGAGCCTGACAAGGTCACAGCAGTGAGGGTACTGCAGCTAATGACCGAATTTCCCAGAAGAGAAAACCATGGCAAATGCCTTAAGTGTGAGGTTTTGTTAATGAAAAGCCGGGTATAACTGAACACATTTCCTCCGTGGACTAAACAGGACTTCCATGTTTCTCTATGTGTCCAGCCCACATGTCTAAGGCAGAAGTGGGAGACATGAGTCGGATACAGACGGGAAGTGTGGGGATGCCTGGGTGTGTGCCTTCAGGGGTGGAGGGAAGTTGACTTGAACATGTCACAAATCTAGCCTGGCAGACAGCACTTCTCGGCAGAAGATATTGTATCATTGAAAACACAGTATGTGGTCACCCCAAAACTGAACATTTCTGCTTTGAAGATTAAAGACGACTACGGATGGGATTACTGGTACATTTGGAAGAAGAGGACTGACATAATAACCATTGCACAATCAGTTCCTGTGCTCTAATTTCACTGTTCCTGTTTCTAGCCTCTCTGAAATAAGTTTTCACTGTTGAGATATACAGTTATCTGGACTTCATTTTCTTTTGATAAGGAGCCTTGCTTTCTCCTTCATAGAGACCTCCTGAAGCCTAGCTGTCACATCGTTCCTCTAGTAGAGGAGATGCTGCTCTGTAAAGCCAGTGTTGGGCCGTTGCTGGACACATATATCCATCCTTAGGTCAAGCCCTACCCCACTGTGCTGCAAAAAGAGATAACACCATGAGCATCTTTAAGGTGCTGGACTGTCTAGAATATGTGGCAGAAGAGTGAGGCTTGTGGCTGTACTTGGCTCTTTGGTACAGCATGATGCCATCTCTGTGGATGGGGCCCTGGGGAGACTTCTCAGTCTCTGGGGCTTCACCTTTCATTGTTGATGTGTATTCAGCCCTGGTGTTGGCCAAGTGCTAGCACAATGTGAATGCAAGGCTTTTAAATAATGCGAAGTTGTCTGCCAGTTGATATTTACCCATTTCTTTCAGTTTGCTTCCAGTAAGTCTTTTTTTCCCCAACTAATAGGTGATGCCAGCTGACAGATGATGTCCTCTGCAAGCCCCAGTGAATGGTGGCATAGGAAGCCTGGCTGAAAAAGCCAAAGCAGCATTACCTCTGGTCACACTGGTGTGGCCGTGCTGGGAATGCAGCAGGCAGCCCTTCAGAGGCCACCCCAGCTGCAGCCTCGGGCAAGCCAGATTCAGGGACAATCTAAAAGGATGGGAGTGCTGTCTGATCCAGCCCCTGAGGCTCAGTGAAGCACTGTGCTTCACCCCGGAATCCTCTGTACGTTGGCTGTAGATGTGGTCAGTGTTTTCCCACTAGAGGGCAGTTTGATCATGCATGCATTTTCCTAGGTAGCTAATCTCATTCAACAGTCTTTAAGACCAACAGAACTTCAGATGAAAGCCATGGTCAGCATTTAATTATTTCAGCAGCTACCAAGTGCCCATATGAATGATAAAAACATTTGTTTGGAAATACACTACTCGATATAAAGCAGGTACTAAGGAACAATTTTTTAAGTGGGTCATGTATCTTTGGGAACAAGCATGCAGCAGATATGTCACAGTTGCATGGAAATGAGTAAATATGACTGGGGCATATGTTCTGCACTGAGAGCAGGCACACAGCTCCTGGATGCTTCTGCTGGTAAAAGCAGAGAGGTAGCAGGTTTGTATCATGGAAGTTGAATGTAGCAGTCAGGTTTTTATTTTTAAAAATATATTCTGAAGCTTTACAAAGAAAACCAAAAGAATCTCCAAAGAATTCCCAATGGAAATGACAAGTACTCCTTATTAGGATGTTAACAGTCCTGGAGGTTTTGTTTCACAGATGAATAATGATATACTAATAGGCATTAATATTTCAGGAAGCCAAGTGGGTAAGAACTGTGATTTCAGGCTTTTAACAATCTAGACCTCAGAGGCAGCCTGGGGAGCTTTCTGCACTGTGAGGCATGGTTGTGTTGGGTATATCAGACTCAGTTCTGCTGATGATATTGTGAGAGGATGTGACTTGAGTTTCTCAGCTAGTGAGAAACATGAGATCAGTCATGACCTTGTCCTGTAACTCATAAGTCAAATTTGGTCATGTTCTAATGTGACATTTCTCTCAAATACTGAAGTTGGGCTTGTTTGCTTCTGCTACACCTCAGCTATCCATGCACAGCATGGAGGGAACTTGCTCCTCTGCTCCCTCTAGGTGCCTGGAAACATTCAGAGTTTTGTCTTCCTGAGATCTGAGCCGAGTTAATGTTGTGAGGAATGAGAGATGGTGACCTTGCCAGGAAGCTTAGCAGACAATATTTCTTAGTTGTTTTTTATCTAGTTATACTTGCTTAGGCCATTTGTCCCTGAGCCAGGCACAGTGTCTGGAAAGAGTGGCTGAAGGCATGCCTCATGTCTCCTTTTCTTTGAGATTAGGAGTTTCTAGGGCTTCACAAAGCTGAGCTCTGATTCAGGCACTGTGATAGTGATGGGTTTGTAAGTCTGTGATGCCCTTTCCACTGCCTTGTGGGAAGTGGGCTCCCCAGTAGACAAGCTCATTGTGGGTTACATTCTCTCCAGTGCCTGGCCTAGCTCCACTCCCTCACTTCACGTTTTGAGGAGACCGTAGTGCGCTTTGGGTGTCAGATTCCTTCTCTGCCCTTGTGGAAGCTGCCTGCTCCCACCTGAAGCCAATAGCACTGGGTCACAGCACCAGGCCCATGCTCTAGAGGCAGGACAACTGCAGAGCAAGGAGCACTGTACAAAGCAGTTACAACCTGAGCAGGTAAAACAGAAATGCTTTTGTTTCCCCAGTGGCTGCTGGGTGCATCAAACATAAAAAGCTATGCAAACTCACCTAGGGCATTCATGGCACAGGTGAGAAGTTACGCTACATGGACTCTGCAGATGGCTGCTCTTGCTAGACAGCCTGAAAGGCTGTGCCCTTTCTTGTCTGCCTGAATCTTGCTTGCTTGTATTGGGAACTCTGGCTGCGATGCTCCTTCCGTGTGTTGCCTGCCAGAGTTTGTGTGACTCGTCCCTCCAGGACAGTAGGAGCAAGTTTTCAGTTGTCTGGGGCATAAGCAGAATGGTTTCCTTGTGCAGGCTGTGTGGAGCTTAACCCATGCAGTGCTGAGTGAAGCTCTTGTCCTCAAATCATCTGACAGGGCCAGACTCCATTTTCATCTATCCATTCCTCAGTGCTATCCCCTCCTGGTAGTGTGGGTGGAATTCCTCCTCTGGTAACTCTGGAAGTCATAGGAGAGTGGAGACGATCAGCCTGGTGCTACAGGCTCTTGGAGCGTGTCCAAGCCACCTCCTTGATAGCTCTCCTTGTCCTGTTCAAGGGAGACATCTGAGGAAGCTGTCCCGTCCTGTGCAGAAAGACCCCTGTCTCCATGAGGGAACATAGCTCTGTCTTCATCCTTTCCATCCTTGTGAGTTTGATCTTGCACAGTTGACTAGGTTTCTGTGATGGTCTTAACACATTGTTTCGGGAAATCATGCTGCTTGCCTGTTTTTCTGATTGACTCATTTTCTAAGTGTTTCCAGACAAATTGTAGTCTGGTTCCTGTTGTCCCCCCTGTCCACCTCCTCTCATCTGCCTCTTCCCTTTCTCAAGTTTCCCATGAGAAATTATACTGCCGTTAGGATCCTTGTTCTTCTTTGCTCTCTTGTTGTCCAAGAATTTTTCTCTGTGCAGGTCTCTGTCCACAGTCCTTTCCTTCTCTGAAGTGATAAGAGCTGCTCTGACCCAGGCCGAAGAGAAGCACTTTAGCAGCTTTCTGCCTTCTTCAACAATTAGGAGCAAAGTCTGTGTTTTAAGTTTTCTGTGGGGTTTGAATGGAAAAATATGGGCAAAATCATACTTAAATATGTTGTGGACACCAAAACAATGGGATTTCCTTAAAAAATTATTTTTTTCCTTTTTCAACAATACATTTGGAAATGCTTATTTTGTTTTGAAGTCTGGTCTTTTAGATTGTACTTACTTCACCCTGTTTTCTAGAGGTTTTCTGTATCATGAGAGTATCTCTGATTCTAGCAGCTGGGACTTAAAATATGTATTTATTTCAGACACAGTAAAATTTGTGTTCAGCTTGCTAGAGTTGGTAACACAGATTCTTCTCTACCTAAAACAGATGTTAGAAATAAGCTTTACAGTCTTGCACCAGTTCCTGTCCCACTTAATGTAACAGGGCAGGAACTGGTAGTATTAATGTAGTATTCTGTTCATGTTCTGCTCATATTCCCAGCCTGTCATCACTGGCTGTCTTCCCAGGTTTTGTTCATTCTCTCCTTAGCCTTTGTGTTATCCATGGCAGGTGTTGGGTGTTTAGGACCTTGTGTTCTCCTTCTGTGTTTTTTCCCTCAAATGTTGCAGATGTCTAGGTAATGTTTTCTGCTTGCTCTGGTCAACGGCGGTTTGTAATGATAATCTTTCTTGATTACTTGATTTCTGGGTCCTAACTCTATCTGTTTCTGCTAACAACCAGTCTTAAAGACAGTAGTACAAAACAGACTGTTCAGTTAATTCTACTTGTCTATAGAGCACATGCTGATGCTGTCCGTTTAAATGCAGCTCATGCTTTTGCTACTTGAAATTAATGCTGTTCATCTTGCCAGGGATAGGGGACAGTTAGGACCACATGCCTTTGATTCTTTAGGGCCACTACTGTATGGTAAGGATTTGAAATTGTTTTCTTGAGCAGAATGGTTTCTTTAGGAGTATCCTTAGTCTGTCCTGCATACGGATTACAGGCTGTCTCCAAAATAGAGCTGGAGCCCACCAGTTAGGCCAACATTGGCAGAAGGAGCACTGTTGGATTGCACAAGCTGCTCTACACCTCTGTGACCTTATTTCAGCCTTATTCCAATATTTAGACTCTATTGCTAGTTGAGGCTTTTTATTCTGTTTCCTCAGAACCCGAAAACATCAAACTATATTTAATCTCTTACACGGAACAGAATAATACCTGTTCTTTTTTAACATATGAGCGGGCAGAGGCACAGTGACTCATTCTGACTCAGCTGAGGTTTTTCAGAAGGGGTAAGGCAGAATCAGGGCTGAAACCTGTCTCACCTTCTCATTGGTTTGTGTGGAAGATTAAAGGACTGTATTGACATGTTTTGAGAACTCTGTGTGAACCCCAGCATCCCAAAATGTTGAGGGTAGCCTCTAACTCCCTTCTGAGGCTGGCATGGTCTCCTACCAGTCTGGTTTTCTGGACCAGGTAGGTACAGTTAGCCATGTCACCTTGTGCTCCTGTGGTAACTGGTGCAGCTGCAGGGTTTGTGTCCTAGCTGGATAATTTGGCTTTTGGTTGGAAGTAATTGTTTTGGACATCAGAAGGTGTTTGAATTTTTCTACCCTTCTTGTATCCTTGTTGAGTTGTCCTCGCCAAAGTGATCTAGGACTTTGGCACCCACAGCCTCCTGGTTTTGGGAGAGTGACAGTGTTGGCACACATCTTCTCACATCACAGCTTGTTACTTAGCTCCTGTGTCCAACTTCATCTCCTTGAACACTACCACCATGGAAAATAACATGGGTGGTGCAGGGAAAAGAGACTTTGTCTCCCAATAAGAAGTTCTGGGAATAGCTGGAAAGGTCTCAATCTCAGTGACTTTTCTAACTCAGTGAACTTTTCTAACAGCTGTATATACAGGATATAATTTGATTCAATTGTTACCCATCGCATCTAAAAGTTTTTAACTAGATTGATATTATCTAATTATTCTCACTCAACGTTTTTCTTTTGAAAGGATGCCATTTCCAGTGGTATTTCCACTTAGCTGGAAGAAGTGGGGTACTAAGGAAAATAACTCATGACTAATTTCAGTTGTTGGCTCTGCTCCTATCACACATTCCTCTCTTACCTCTTGAGCACTGGGACTGAGGGGGCTTCTCTGGGCTTAGAACTGAGAGCTTTGCAGTTTCCGCAGGACCAGGTGGATTGCCTGTGTCTGCTCTCCAGTGTGCCTCCAACCTATCTTCTGGCCAACAAAACAAATCACAGGTGCTTGTTTCCTCCTGTTTTAGCTCCATGTTTGCAGCATCCTCATTCACTTGAATAGGGCAATCTTGCAGGCCTGTTGGCTTTGACATTTGATTTGCCTGTAAATGCAAGCATTGCTTTAGCCAGTTGCATGTCCTGAGATGGATAAGCCATGCTCTCAGCTTGTGCTAATTGGCACAGTTTGAATTCACAGTTGTAAGGTTAGAATCTCAACATCTGTAATCATGTAAAAGTGCCTCCACTGATTTTCAGGCTCAGGCACATTTAGAGATCAGATCTGTCACTTTGTCTGCAAGTGGTCTAGCCACCAAGTTGTCACACAGAAGATGGACACCACTGCTGTTCCACTGTCCCTTTAGTCCTAGATTATGCCTCTGACCAGAGCAAAGCCACCGGCAGGTGAGTGTTGGCTTTAAAGACTCCATTAATTTCTTGAAGGAAAAATGAAACAGTAAAAATAAAAACTATTGACAGTCTTTACTGGGCTACATCGTTAATCCTGTAGATTTTAGTCCAAATAAAACTGCAGGACTGTGTCCTAATGGCAAAAAGCTGCCTGTGATTCATTGGAAGAGGATGACAAAGTTGCACAGTCAGGTGAATTGGCAGTGTGGAAGGTTTTGTCTGCTTCTGAGCCATCACAAGTAGCTACTCTTAAGCACAGTTCTGTCTAGACACGCAGTCATTTCACTTCTGCTATGACTGGAATAAATGCATCCCGGAACTGCTTCTAATAAAAATCAGAATCTTGAATTAGTAAGTATGTTAACCCAGGATAGATTTCCCACTGTATTCCCAAAAGAAAGGTCAGAGAAGTTCAGATGGTTTCAGAGATGTCATGCCTTGTTTGTTTTATGTCCACCACAATAACTTGCAAAATCAAAGAATAAGCTGAACAAAATTGTGAATTTCCCCATCAAGACAAAATTCTGAAATGTTCTTGCTAGTTTGAAATGTGTCAGGGAAAACAGTGCATTTAAAAATGTTGAGATATTTTTGACATTTTCCCAGATCAAAATAGTTTGGTTTAAAAAACTGAGTTACAGACTTGTACATTTTCTTCTAGTTCACTGTTAAGTACAATTTTTCCAAGAGCATATTAGCTCATGAGTCTTACAGCTCCTGGACACGCTGCTGCCATTTTAACCTTCGACACAATCTGTCTTGAGGGATTGTATGTCCAAGCTGTGTATAATGCCGCCGGACCCAAGATGACTCTGTAGACATTTTGGCTCCTGCAGCATTATACACAGCTTGGTTCAATTAGAAATTTATTTAACATTACAAGAAATACAGTCCTTCAAAGACCCTAGTAAGAGTAATTTTTTCCAGGCTGTAAGTGAAGTGTAGCTCTGCATTACCTGATACTGTCTGGAAATGAAAAAGCTGCAACACAGTTCAACAAAGTGAAATATTCAGCTACAAATGAGTGACCTGATTAAAACTTTGCTTCGTAATTTTCTTCACAGAATGTTAGAATTAAAAAAAAAAAAAAAAAAGTGCATTTGATTTTGTTCCTCTGTGAGAAGTGTATTGTCATTATGTCCTATCCAAACATAACAAGGAACGCATCTTTTCACCTTTAAAGGAAACAAAACCAAACAAAAATTTTAAATGCTCAGTACAGCGCTGAATCACTACAACTAATGCATCACTTTCTGAATGTCATCTGCCACTTGTCTGCTTTTCTGCATCTCTTTCTGTTCTTCTAATTGTATGGGCTGAAATTCTGACCCTGCTCAAGTCAATGCCAAAACTTTCACTGATTTCCTTTCAGAGAGGCATTTTACACATTCTCTGTTTTGCTAGTGGCAGGTATAATGAAATACATCTTAGCTGTCATGAAACTACTATACAGTGCTTTTAAGTTCCCGTGTAACTCTAGTTTCAATCCTGTGTTTCACTGGTTCTGAGAGAGGAAGTCTAGCTGCCTAGGAAGTCCTAAAGATAAGTCTGACACTCTTTCCACATTTTATACTGTAAATTCAGAATACTCCTACTGACACTGTGTTAAGGAACCGCATATCTCACGGGGGCCTGTCCTAGTAATAGAAAAATTTCTGTTGTATTTTAGTGTTGCTGGTAGGTGATCTGGAGAGTTGGCATTTAAGAATTGGCACATGGCTATGCCAATTTGATTTCGGGATTGTCTGTGAAAGGACACCTCTTCTTTCCCTCCTTGTCAATTTATCACCAGCAGATGAATGTCATCAAATAAAATACTGTGGTGGGCAGAGTGAATTGGAAACTGGGGAGACTGGCCCTGTTGTCCTGGGGCAACAGGAGGCAGAGTACACAAAACTAGCCATTTGAATTCTCACCCCTCCCACTGCTCCCTACAACCTGCCCTAAAGTCAGACAGATTCTCACCTGCATAAACAAAGCTTTACCTGCTCATAGACCTGGGAGCGGGAACGTGATATCTTCTCTGAAGAGAAGACCTAGGTGAGATTTCTAGTATTTTGCTCACGTGCTTTACACACCTACAGTTTTCTGGCATCTGCCTCCCACGCATAAGAAACTTTCTTCTGTGGTTTGAGACTTTGCTCAAACACCTGCAGCGGCAAAACCCAGTTTGTTTGTGCATCAGTCTCACAGCAGCCCCTGGGACCTGGGCTGCAAGAAATAGAGTGAGGTGCTTCACCTTACTTTGAAGACTTCCTTTTGCCATTGAGTGACTCATATTATTCCCTCTGTCTCCCAACCAGAAAGAATGTCTCCATATTGTGAAGAGAACACAAATAACAAAGGCTTATCAGATATTTTGGGCTCTTTAGACCTCAGGTGTAACCAAGACACAAAGTCTTGCTTTCAGAGGGTCCCAGGGTTACTACTGAATTTGTGGTAGCCTGTGGAACAGCCCAGCCCCTGCAGAGTGGGCAGCAAAGCACATTAGTTTTTAGCTTCACTTCTCAATTGTTAAGTTTCCTCCAAGTTTCTATTGCTTGGGCAGATATTCCCAGGCTGAACTGCTCCTTAAGAGTGAATAATTTTGAAAAACTCATACCCTGAAAAATATTTCAGCTTCACTCACAGAAAATTAGCCTTTTGGTGCTCCATGCTCTTATGACTGTTCAGCTCCTGGTGTCCATATCAGCCTCTCTGCAGACAGCCAAGTTCGCACCACACACATCAATTGATATTCAGAATTGGGGATTCCTTTGACTTCACTGTCATTGCTGTCGGGGCAAATTTCTCCAGTCTGAGTCTCAAAGTCTGGGTTATGCATTAATCTACAAATCTCTTTGACTGGAGCAGAAGGTTGCCTAGTATCTAATAACTGATTCACCTTTTCCAAAAGTTGCTTAAGTTGACTGTTCTCACACACAAGTTTATCAGTTCGGGTTCCTAGTTTTTCTCCTGTCTCCCTCTCAAAGGCCAATGATAGCACCTTATTTTCTGATTTCAGAGTTTCATATTCTTCAGCAGAAATCCAACTGGGAGCAGCGGCTTCTTTAGCTTCTTGTTGTGCACAAGATAAACAGGCACCTAAAACTTCACAAATAACACCTTTACCTTTTCCTGCTCTGAGCTTTTGCACGGGCTGACACTGCTCAATGTGCTCTCCACTTTCTCTTCATCCTTCCAAATTTTTGGGCCCACTCCTTCCCTGCTGGTGAAAGGGCACAATCATATTTTTGTAGCAGTTTATCCATGGTGATCCTGCTGACTATGCCAATTTTTCTGTTGCATTAAAGGGTGAAGTAATTTGGCAGAAAATAAACCCCCTTGTGCTCCAGCTTATCCTCAGATGTCAGAGAGGCTGGGGGCACCTAGGTTTAGATTCTGAGTGATATCCAGTTTGTCACTATTAGTTTGGTCACGTTCAACTTATCGAACTATCACGATTACGGATGCACTAACAGCGCACTGCACTTTCAGCTTACTCACACTTCACAGACTCACACAGCCAGATTTAGAGAGTTTGGCAGTGCCCAGTGAGAAACGTTTACAGCTAGCTTAACGAATAGTATAGTTTATTAAGGCAACAGAAGTACAGGTTCTTATGGATTGCTGCTGATAAATAGACTGTTTGCAAAAGCATGTGCAAATTTTGAGATTACAAATAATATAGTGCATGAAATTAAAAAGCGACTCTGTATACAGAGATTTCCAAGTTTTCCAAGCAAGCGCTCAGAATAGTCTGGATCTTACCCAAAGGCGTCCCTGTGGGGGGAGGGAAAGAGAGGCTCAGCCCATCGACTAATCCCAGGAGTCAGAGGCAGTATCTTTCCTGACTTGTTCACAATGATATCTTCCCCTAACATTCCCCCTTTCTCAGGCCATTTATATGCAATTCTTTATCTCCAAGGTGAAACCTGAGTGACTCTAGTCATACATACCTTTATTATGATTGGTGTAAAATTGTCTCACTTCACTTTATAGGTTTAGATTAACAAAATTTCAGAGCGCAAGCTCAGTGAAGGGTGGCCGCTCTTTGGAGGCAGGTAGCCTTTGGGATGGATGTGTGTTTTGGTATTATAATGAGATTATAATGAGCAAAGTTCACACAAAGGACAGCATTTTGTCAGAATAACAGACTATTGGCCCAGGGTGACAAATATGCAGCTTATCAGTACCATAGTATTATGAAGTTCCCATCTCTGCCGTGATTCATAGAGCCTGGCCAGAGAGCCTTCACTCTGCTCCACCCTCCACGCTATTTTGCAGGCAGCATCGACCAGGGAACCACTGTGGAATAGATTCCTTGCATACCGGTTGTGCTCCACCCTGGAAGCTTCTTTGATGTTATATTTTCCTTTAACATGTGAACAACGCCATGCCTTTAATATAGGTTTGATTTCTAAGTCACTTCCAGTAATTATTCCAATAGCACAATATAGTGATCTTTCCAAGAGCTCTTGCTGTAATTTTCTGTGGTCTGTTGTGTTTACTCTTCTATGTCTCCTTGTTTTCTCTATTTCAGATCTGATGGCCTTCCTGAAATGCAGACTACTGAACACCTGAAAGTCCATGCTTTCCTCCCAGGTGAGATACCAGATGGTGTTAACTCTCCGGTAGGAACAATGAAAATTGGTGTTCAGATATCAGCTAGAGTTTTCAAAAACCCCAGAGGCATTTGCTAGTGAAAGTAGCTGTTTGCAGGAAAATAAGTTTTTATCTGTGTGTGTGTGATGAGAGACACCTCCTTTCTCTGGGAGGTAGATGCTTTTTCTTGCCATAACGGAGTCATGAGGAAGTGAAAATTTAAGCTGGGTGAGGAACTGTGCCCTAATAAAGGAATATTACTTATATTTCCTAATAATGGAAATATTTCCTAATAAAGGAAAAAGCAAATGTATTTACCAAATATGGAAAAATATGAAAATGTACAATGTTGAGGAAGAGGGCTCTTCTACAAGCCCCCTAGCCACACAGCATCAAAGCAAATCCTACCTGGCCCCTGATTCTACCCCGAGAGCAGATGATGGGGAATGCTTTTGGAAGAGAGCAGCATATGCGTTGTTTTACTTTCAGCAATCTCTGATTTACAGTGGTTGCACCATGTTTACGGGTGTAATGTTTACAGATTTTAGGAGACTGTGTTATGTTGTCCAATGTTTTTTCAAACCTGCTTCTATTTTTGGCCTTTGCTGTTTTCCATGGGAGTTTCCACAGTCTGCGTAGTAGTATGCAGTAAGGCAAATCTTTTTTGTTTTTTCTTGTAAATTTGATACCTGAAAATTAGCTGCCCCCCCTAGATTTTGTGCAATGAGAAATAAATCTTTTCTACTTATCACTTTTAGTTGTATGTCTGTCTACTACCTGCTCCTTCTCTAGTAGTTTTCCAAACTGAAAAATCTTTCTTTGCCTAATCTCTACTCAGATTCTTAGCCTTTGCTTTTTCACCTTGTCCCTTTCTTTGTCTTTCTAGTTCTAGCGTATCTTCCCTAAGATAATTTCTAATGCTCTGTCATATCTCACGAGTGCTGAGTTTGTGTATTCAGAATGTTCTGCACAATGACATTGCGTTCTCCTTCCCAATTAATTTAGTAACTATTAGCATGTGTGTATATTGGCAGGTTTTCTTCCCCAGCTGTATTACATAGTATTTACTGATTTTTAATTTCATCTGTTGGTTTTCTGTTCACTTACCCTGGACCAAAAGAGCCCTCTGTGACTCTTCATAGTCACCTTCAGATTTCACAGTTGTGAATATTTGAGCAAACTTTATCATCTCACCTTTCACCCTGAATTTCCTTTATCTGTAATGTGAGTAGCACACATTTCATATGTTGAAGTTAGAACAACAATATATCTTGAAACTGTTTGAAAATATAGGGGGAAAGAGATATTTTTAAACTTCAGCCCCTGATGTCTTATTTTGTTGCCAGTGTCTTTTTGGAACTGTCTACAACAAAATCCCAAACTAAGTCTTCAGTATGGATAGGTGTATCTCAAGCCTTCACAAATACCTCTGTCAGTTGTAAAGAGTCTTGAGAGTTTTTCTTATTTCTGAAACACAAATTCCCAGTATTAGTAGGTGACTAGCAATTGCTAGACTTTTTCCTGGTCTTTCATGTTTTGTTGGGAAATGATGTGAAATGAGAATACTTTCCATTTAAATGTTGTTTTCAGTTAGTTGTCAGTCTGCCAAACTTATTCAAGCTAGCTGAAACTGCCCAGCTCATCTCCCGTTTGGAGCTTGCAGGTAGAGTTCCTTGCTGATCAGGTAGTTTTCCTCTATAGGTCCTGCACTGATCTGGGGTTTCTCTCTGCCCCTGGAGTGCCCATTTGAATTTGGCAGAGAAACCATATAGTTTTCAGGAACACACGCTTTTGCAATTGCAGGAAAAATGAATCCAAAGCCAACCAGATTATGAGGTCTGTGTCTCCTTAGCTGGAACATATTCCTGCTTGGCAGCCAAGTGCTGTGAATATGTCTGTGTCTGAAGAGAGTCTGTCTCTATGACTGGGCTGTGGGTTTGCAATGTTATTTCTCCTTTGCATCCAAGCAATACTACTGTTTACAGAACCAAGGGGCAGGAAGTTGCCTTGGACTCTCAATGCTGCCAGTTTCTAAGTAAAAAAAGGAAAATCATATAGAGGCAAGTAGGATAAAATGCACAGGAGGAGCAGTCCTGGCTAACCGGGGAGGTCCTGACAGATTGGAAACTGGCCATGTGATGCCCATATATAAGAAGGGTCGGAAGGATGATCCGGGAAATCACAGGCCTGTCAGCTTGACTTTGATGCTCGGGAATCTGATGGAGCAGCTCATCCTGAGTACCATCATACAACACATACGGGACAACCAGATGATCAGGCCCAGTCAGCATGGGTTTATGAAAGGCAGGTCCTGCTTGACAAACCTGATCTCCTTCTACGACAGGGCAACCCACTTATTGGATGAGGGAAGGGCTGTGGATGTTGTCTACCTTGACTTCAGTAAGGCCTTTGACACCATTTCCCACAGCATTCTCCTGGCGAAACTGGCTGCTCGCAGCTTGGATGGGCACACGCTTCGCTGGGTAAAAAACTGGCTGGATGGCCGGGCCCAAAGAGTTGTGGTGAACAGAGTTAAATCTGGTTGGCAGCCGGTCACGAGTGGTGTCCCCCAGGGCTCGGTTTTGGGGCCACTCTTGTTGAAAATCTTTATTAATGACCTAGACACGGGGATAGAATGCACCCTCAGTAAGTTTGCAGATGACACCAAGTTAGGTGGGAGTGTTGATCTGCTCGAGGGTAGGGAGGCTCTGCAGAGAGACCTGGACAGGCTGGAGCAATGGGACAAGGCCAACTCTGTGAGTTTCAGTAAGGCCAAATGCCGGGTG